>NW_028127270.1:0-1200000 GCF_965231255.1 Vanellus vanellus | reverse complement strand
AGTTTGTACCCGTTACCTCTTGTCCTGGATCATCTTTGATGATCCAGGACAAGAGGTAACGGGCACCAATTGGAACGTAGGAACTTGAACTTGAACTGGAACGTAGGAACTTGAACTTGAACATAGGATTATCCTTGATGATTCAGGATAGCTGTGTGTCTGACCAGTCTGTCTTTCGAAGGAGGTCCCGGACCAGCTCCAGCCATGCTGTGCTGAGCAGAGCCCCTGGCAGTAGCCCCACAGCTCACTCCCAGTGTGCCTGAATGGAAAAGGTACCAAAGTTGCTCCAACACTTTCTGAAAAACTCTATAGTGTTACCCCACAAGCGCAAAGCGACGGCAAAGCCCGTGAAATGACACGGGTGCTTCCAGAAAATGTCAAGCTTCCTGCCCAAGGGTGACATGCCATGCGGTGGGGTCAGGGCCACGCGCTGAGCACCCGGTGCGCTGGGGTTGCCCCAGCGGTTCCTGAGCAGCTCCTGCAGTGCTGCCGCCGGTACCGTTCTGGCGGCTGTAGTTGTTTAAAAAGCCGTTGTTGTTTCCGGCGTAATCTGACGGCAGTTTTCTCGGGCATTTGGGCCTCTTCTAATAAGTGTGCTGTGAGTACATCTGCAAGCATTCACCTGTCGAGGTCAAATGACTGGTGGTGCTCATCTCCCCCCGTGCTACTGCTGCTGCCTCCCGTGAATGCTCATGTGCCTGCGTGCCCCTGTACAGGCACAGATGCACGCGCGCAACACCTGATCCCGCATCCTAATTATTTTTCGCCCGGTTCTCGGAGTTGTTCTGCTTCCGGCTGATGAATGGGAAAGTGTAGTAGTGCTGTTTCATTTCACCAGCCTCTCAAGTGTGGAAATTATGGTAAATTTGAGAACAAGCCAGATTAGATTGATAGTTACACCTCCTCCTTTAATTAGCCAACCACAGGATCTGTGGAGGCAAAGGCCGGGGGGGTGTGTCGGTGTATATAACGTGTATTGTCTATGTGAAAGATTAATCAAAAGGAGTTGCTTGAGGTGGGAAGGCTTTTCCGGAGAGGTTCCACATGTTGTCAGGTAGTCCCTCTGAATGGCAGCTTCCGGTTCGGTCCCTTAGCTTTCGGAAGTGACATTTAGTCTGATATGTGCCAGCCGTGCAATCTACCTAGCCCTGCAAAGTGCAAATATTAACCTAAATGCATATTAAGATACTGTGTGTTAGCTCCTGAACTGAAATAGAGAGCGGGTGTTCCAGCGGAGGCAAGCAAATCGTGTTGATTTACAGTGGCTTGAGGATTTGGCCCATTACCGCTTCTTTATACACTTTTAAAAAGAAATGCCAACTCGATAGTTTAGGCTTTAACTGGAACATGGCAAGAAATTGTATGTTTTGGCGGACCCCTAGTAATGTTGCAGAATCTTTCTCAGAAGTTGTTCCGTGGGATAGCCGATTCCTCAGGTAAGAGCTACTTGTTTGTTCAATCCTCCATCTTAGGCCTGCTCCTCAGGTGCATCCTCCTTCTCGCAGCGATTTCCTAGGAACAGATTTCGAAGAACAGCTCTGATCACAGAATCACAGATTGGTTAGGGTTGGAAAGGAGCTCTGGAGATCATCCAGCCCAACCCCCCTGCCAGAGCAGGGTCACCTACAGCAGGTTGCACAGGATGACCTCCAGGCGGGTTTTGAATGTTTCTGGGGTGGGAGACTCTACCGCCTCCCTGGGCAGCCTGTTCCAGCGCTCTGCCACCCTCAAAGTAAAGAAGTTCCTCCTCATGCTTTGATAGAAGTTCCTACGTTCCAGTTTGTACCCGTTACCTCTTGTCCTGGATCATCTTTGATGATCCAGGACAAGAGGTAACGGGCACCAATTGGAACGTAGGAACTTGAACTTGAACTGGAACGTAGGAACTTGAACATAGGATTATCCTTGATGATTCAGGATAGCTGTGTGTCTGACCAGTCTGTCTTTCGAAGGAGGTCCTGGGCCAGCTCCAGCCATGCTGTGCTGAGCAGAGCCCCTGGCAGAAGCCCCACAGCTCACTCCCAGTGTGCCTGAATGGAAAAGGTACCAAAGTTGCTCCAACACTTTCTGAAAAACTCTATAGTGTTACCCCACAAGCGCAAAGCGACGGCAAAGCCCGTGAAATGACACCGGTGCTTCCAGAAAATGTCAAGCTTCCTGCCCAAGGGTGACATGCCATGCGGTGGGGTCAGGGCCACGCGCTGAGCACCCGGTGCGCTGGGGTTGCCCCAGCGGTTCCTGAGCAGCTCCTGCAGTGCTGCCGCCGGTACCGTTCTGGCGGCTGTAGTTGTTTAAAAAGCCGTTGTTGTTTCCGGCGTAATCTGACGGCAGTTTTCTCGGGCATTTGGGCCTCTTCTAATAAGTGTGCTGTGAGTACATCTGCAAGCATTCACCTGTCGAGGTCAAATGACTGGTGGTGCTCATCTGCCCCCGTGCTACTGCTGCTGCCTCCCGTGAATGCTCATGTGCCTGCGTGCCCCTGTACAGGCACAGATGCACGCGCGCAACACCTGATCCCGCATCCTAATTATTTTTCGCCCGGTTCTCGGAGTTGTTCTGCTTCCGGCTGATGAATGGGAAAGTGTAGTAGTGCTGTTTCATTTCACCAGCCTCTCAAGTGTGGAAATTATGGTAAATTTGAGAACAAGCCAGATTAGATTGATAGTTACACCTCCTCCTTTAATTAGCCAACCACAGGATCTGTGGAGGCAAAGGCCGGGGGGGTGTGTCGGTGTATATAACGTGTATTGTCTATGTGAAAGATTAATCAAAAGGAGTTGCTTGAGGTGGGAAGGCTTTTCCGGAGAGGTTCCACATGTTGTCAGGTAGTCCCTCTGAATGGCAGCTTCCGGTTCGGTCCCTTAGCTTTCGGACGTGACATTTAGTCTGATATGTGCCAGCCGTGCAATCTACCTAGCCCTGCAAAGTGCAAATATTAACCTAAATGCATATTAAGATACTGTGTGTTAGCTCCTGAACTGAAATAGAGAGCGGGTGTTCCAGCGGAGGCAAGCAAATCGTGTTGATTTACAGTGGCTTGAGGATTTGGCCCATTACCGCTTCTTTATACACTTTTAAAAAGAAATGCCAACTCGATAGTTTAGGCTTTAACTGGAACATGGCAAGTAATTGTATGTTTTGGCGGACCCCTAGTAATGTTGCAGAATCTTTCTCAGAAGTTGTTCCATGGGATAGCCGATTCCTCAGGTAAGAGCTACTTGTTTGTTCAATCCTCCATCTTAGGCCTGCTCCTCAGGTGCATCCTCCTTCTCGCAGCGATTTCCTAGGAACAGATTTCGAAGAACAGCTCTGATCACAGAATCACAGATTGGTTAGGGTTGGAAAGGAGCTCTGGAGATCATCTAGTCCAACCCCCCTGCCAGAGCAGGGTCACCTACAGCAGGTTGCACAGGATGACCTCCAGGCGGGTTTTGAATGTCTCTGGGGTCGGAGACTCTACCGCCTCCCCGGGAAGCCTGTTCCAGCGCTCTGCCACCCTCAAAGTAAAGAAGTTCCTCCTCATGCTTTGATAGAAGTTCCTAGGTTCCAGTTTGTACCCGTTACCTCTTGTCCTGGATCATCTTTGATGATCCAGGACAAGAGGTAACGGGCACCAATTGGAACGTAGGAACTTGAACTTCAACTGGAAGGTAGGAACTTGAACTTGAACATAGGATTATCCTTGATGATTCAGGATAGCTGTGTGTCTGACCAGTTTATCTTTCGAAGGAGGTCCTGGGCCAGCTCCAGCCATGCTGTGCTGAGCAGAGCCCCTGGCAGCAGCCCCACAGCTCACTCCCAGTGTGCCTGAATGGAAAAGGTACCAAAGTTGCTCCAACACTTTCTGAAAAACTCTATAGTGTTACCCCACAAGCGCAAAGCGACGGCAAAGCCCGTGAAATGACACCGGTGCTTCCAGAAAATGTCAAGCTTCCTGCCCAAGGGTGACATGCCATGCGGTGGGGTCAGGGCCACGCGCTGAGCACCCGGTGCGCTGGGGTTGCCCCAGCGGTTCCTGAGCAGCTCCTGCAGTGCTGCCGCCGGTACCGTTCTGGCGGCTGTAGTTGTTTAAAAAGCCGTTGTTGTTTCCGGCGTAATCTGACGGCAGTTTTCTCGGGCATATGGGCCTCTTCTAATAAGTGTGCTGTGAGTACATCTGCAAGCATTCACCTGTCGAGGTCAAATGACTGGTGGTGCTCATCTGCCCCCGTGCTACTGCTGCTGCCTCCCGTGAATGCTCATGTGCCTGCGTGCCCCTGTACAGGCACAGATGCACGCGCGCAACACCTGATCCCGCATCCTAATTATTTTTTGCCCAGTTCTCTGAGTTGTTCTGCTTCCGGCTGAAAAATGGGAAAGTGTAGTAGTGCTGTTTCATTTCACCAGCCTCTCAAGTGTGGAAATTATGGTAAATTTGAGAACGAGCGAGATTAGATTGATAGTTACACCTCCTCCTTTAATTAGCCAACCACAGGATCTGTGGAGGCAAAGGCCGGGGGGGTGTGTCGGTGTATATAACGTGTATTGTCTATGTGAAAGATTAATCAAAAGGAGTTGCTTGAGGTGGGAAGGCTTTTCCGGAGAGGTTCCACATGTTGTCAGGTAGTCCCTCTGAATGGCAGCTTCCGGTTCGGTCCCTTAGCTTTTGGAAGTGACATTTAGTCTGATATGTGCCAGCCGTGCAATCTACCTAGCCCTGCAAAGTGCAAATATTAACCTAAATGCATATTAAGATACTGTGTGTTAGCTCCTGAACTGAAATAGAGAGCGGGTGTTCCAGCGGAGGCAAGCAAATCGTGTTGATTTAGAGTGGCTTGAGGATTTGGCCCATTACCGCTTCTTTATACACTTTTAAAAAGAAATGCCAACTCGATAGTTTAGGCTTTAACTGGAACATGGCAAGTAATTGTATGTTTTGGCGGACCCCTAGTAATGTTGCAGAATCTTTCTCAGAAGTTGTTCCATGGGATAGCCGATTCCTCAGGTAAGAGCTACTTGTTTGTTCAATCCTCCATCTTAGGCCTGCTCCTCAGGTGCATCCTCCTTCTCGCAGCGATTTCCTAGGAACAGATTTCGAAGAACAGCTCTGATCACAGAATCACAGATTGGTTAGGGTTGGAAAGGAGCTCTGGAGATCATCTAGTCCAACCCCCCTGCCAGAGCAGGGTCACCTACAGCAGGTTGCACAGGATGACCTCCAGGCGGGTTTTGAATGTCTCTGGGGTCGGAGACTCTACCGCCTCCCCGGGAAGCCTGTTCCAGCGCTCTGCCACCCTCAAAGTAAAGAAGTTCCTCCTCATGCTTTGATAGAAGTTCCTAGGTTCCAGTTTGTACCCGTTACCTCTTGTCCTGGATCATCTTTGATGATCCAGGACAAGAGGTAACGGGCACCAATTGGAACGTAGGAACTTGAACTTGAACTGGAAGGTAGGAACTTGAACTTGAACATAGGATTATCCTTGATGATTCAGGATAGCTGTGTGTCTGACCAGTCTATCTTTCGAAGGAGGTCCTGGGCCAGCTCCAGCCATGCTGTGCTGAGCAGAGCCCCTGGCAGCAGCCCCACAGCTCACTCCCAGTGTGCCTGAATGGAAAAGGTACCAAAGTTGCTCCAACACTTTCTGAAAAACTCTATAGTGTTACCCCACAAGCGCAAAGCGACGGCAAAGCCCGTGAAATGACACCGGTGCTTCCAGAAAATGTCAAGCTTCCTGCCCAAGGGTGACATGCCATGCGGTGGGGTCAGGGCCACGCGCTGAGCACCCGGTGCGCTGGGGTTGCCCCAGCGGTTCCTGAGCAGCTCCTGCAGTGCTGCCGCCGGTACCGTTCTGGCGGCTGTAGTTGTTTAAAAAGCCGTTGTTGTTTCCGGCGTAATCTGACGGCAGTTTTCTCGGGCATATGGGCCTCTTCTAATAAGTGTGCTGTGAGTACATCTGCAAGCATTCACCTGTCGAGGTCAAATGACTGGTGGTGCTCATCTGCCCCCGTGCTACTGCTGCTGCCTCCCGTGAATGCTCATGTGCCTGCGTGCCCCTGTACAGGCATAGATGCACGCGCGCAACACCTGATCCCGCATCCTAATTATTTTTTGCCCGGTTCTCTGAGTTGTTCTGCTTCCGGCTGAAAAATGGGAAAGTGTAGTAGTGCTGTTTCATTTCACCAGCCTCTCAAGTGTGGAAATTATGGTAAATTTGAGAACAAGCCAGATTAGATTGATAGTTACACCTCCTCCTTTAATTAGCCAACCACAGGATCTGTGGAGGCAAAGGCCGGGGGGGTGTGTCGGTGTATATAACGTGTATTGTCTATGTGAAAGATTAATCAAAAGGAGTTGCTTGAGGTGGGAAGGCTTTTCCGGAGAGGTTCCACATGTTGTCAGGTAGTCCCTCTGAATGGCAGCTTCCGGTTCGGTCCCTTAGCTTTCGGAAGTGACATTTAGTCTGATATGTGCCAGCCGTGCAATCTACCTAGCCCTGCAAAGTGCAAATATTAACCTAAATGCATATTAAGATAGTGTGTGTTAGCTCCTGAACTGAAATAGAGAGCGGGTGTTCCAGCGGAGGCAAGCAAATCGTGTTGATTTAGAGTGGCTTGAGGATTTGGCCCATTACCGCTTCTTTATACACTTTTAAAAAGAAATGCCAACTCGATAGTTTAGGCTTTAACTGGAACATGGCAAGTAATTGTATGTTTTGGCGGACCCCTAGTAATGTTGCAGAATCTTTCTCAGAAGTTGTTCCATGGGATAGCCGATTCCTCAGGTAAGAGCTACTTGTTTGTTCAATCCTCCATCTTAGGCCTGCTCCTCAGGTGCATCCTCCTTCTCGCAGCGATTTCCTAGGAACAGATTTCGAAGAACAGCTCTGATCACAGAATCACAGATTGGTTAGGGTTGGAAAGGACCTCTGGAGATCATCCAGTCCAACCCCCTGCCAGAGCAGGGTCACCTACAGCAGGTTGCACAGGATGACCTCCAGGCGGGTTATGAATGTCTCTGGGGTGGGAGACTCTACCGCCTCTCTGGGCAGCCTGTTCCAGCGCTCTGCCACCCTCAAAGTAAAGAAGTTCCTCCTCATGCTTTGATAGAAGTTCCTAGGTTCCAGTTTGTACCCGTTACCTCTTGTCCTGGATCATCTTTGATGATCCAGGACAAGAGGTAACGGGCACCAATTGGAACGTAGGAACTTGAACTTGAACTGGAAGGTAGGAACTTGAACTTGAACATAGGATTATCCTTGATGATTCAGGATAGCTGTGTGTCTGACCAGTCTGTCTTTCGAAGGAGGTCCTGGGCCAGCTCCAGCCATGCTGTGCTGAGCAGAGCCCCTGGCAGCAGCCCCACAGCTCACTCCCAGTGTGCCTGAATGGAAAAGGTACCAAAGTTGCTCCAACACTTTCTGAAAAACTCTATAGTGTTACCCCACAAGCGCAAAGCGACGGCAAAGCCCGTGAAATGACACCGGTGCTTCCAGAAAATGTCAAGCTTCCTGCCCAAGGGTGACATGCCATGCGGTGGGGTCAGGGCCACACGCTGAGCACCCGGTGCGCTGGGGTTGCCCCAGCGGTTCCTGAGCAGCTCCTGCAGTGCTGCCGCCGGTACCGTTCTGGCGGCTGTAGTTGTTTAAAAAGCCGTTGTTGTTTCCGGCGTAATCTGACGGCAGTTTTCTCGGGCATTTGGGCCTCTTCTAATAAGTGTGCTGTGAGTACATCTGCAAGCATTCACCTGTCGAGGTCAAATGACTGGTGGTGCTCATCTGCCCCCGTGCTACTGCTGCTGCCTCCCGTGAATGCTCATGTGCCTGCGTGCCCCTGTACAGGCACAGATGCACGCGCGCAACACCTGATCCCGCATCCTAATTATTTTTCGCCCGGTTCTCGGAGTTGTTCTGCTTCCGGCTGATGAATGGGAAAGTGTAGTAGTGCTGTTTCATTTCACCAGCCTCTCAAGTGTGGAAATTATGGTAAATTTGAGAACAAGCCAGATTAGATTGATAGTTACACCTCCTCCTTTAATTAGCCAACCACAGGATCTGTGGAGGCAAAGGCCGGGGGGGTGTGTCGGTGTATATAACGTGTATTGTCTATGTGAAAGATTAATCAAAAGGAGTTGCTTGAGGTGGGAAGGCTTTTCCGGAGAGGTTCCACATGTTGTCAGGTAGTCCCTCTGAATGGCAGCTTCCGGTTCGGTCCCTTAGCTTTCGGACGTGACATTTAGTCTGATATGTGCCAGCTGTGCAATCTACCTAGCCCTGCAAAGTGCAAATATTAACCTAAATGCATATTAAGATAGTGTGTGTTAGCTCCTGAACTGAAATAGAGAGCGGGTGTTCCAGCGGAGGCAAGCAAATCGTGTTGATTTACAGTGGCTTGAGGATTTGGCCCATTACCGCTTCTTTATACACTTTTAAAAAGAAATGCCAACTCGATAGTTTAGGCTTTAACTGGAACATGGCAAGTAATTCTGTGTTTTGGCGGACCCATAGTAATGTTGCAGAAACTTTCTCAGAAGTTGTTCCATGGGATAGCCGATTCCTCAGGTAAGAGCTACTTGTTTGTTCAATCCTCCATCTTAGGCCTGCTCCTCAGGTGCATCCTCCTTCTCGCAGCGATTTCCTAGGAACAGATTTCGAAGAACAGCTCTGATCACAGAATCACAGATTGGTTAGGGTTGGAAAGGAGCTCTGGAGATCATCTAGTCCAACCCCCCTGCCAGAGCAGGGTCACCTACAGCAGGTTGCACAGGATGACCTCCAGGCGGGTTTTGAATATCTCTGGGGTCGGAGACTCTACCGCCTCCCCGGGAAGCCTGTTCCAGCGCTCTGCCACCCTCAAAGTAAAGAAGTTCCTCCTCATGCTTTGATAGAAGTTCCTAGGTTCCAGTTTGTACCCGTTACCTCTTGTCCTGGATCATCTTTGATGATCCAGGACAAGAGGTAACGGGCACCAATTGGAACGTAGGAACTTGAACTTGAACTGGAAGGTAGGAACTTGAACTTGAACATAGGATTATCCTTGATGATTCAGGATAGCTGTGTGTCTGACCAGTCTATCTTTCGAAGGAGGTCCTGGGCCAGCTCCAGCCATGCTGTGCTGAGCAGAGCCCCTGGCAGCAGCCCCACACCTCACTCCCAGTGTGCCTGAATGGAAAAGGTACCAAAGTTGCTCCAACACTTTCTGAAAAACTCTATAGTGTTACCCCACAAGCGCAAAGCGACGGCAAAGCCCGTGAAATGACACCGGTGCTTCCAGAAAATGTCAAGCTTCCTGCCCAAGGGTGACATGCCATGCGGTGGGGTCAGGGCCACGCGCTGAGCACCCGGTGCGCTGGGGTTGCCCCAGCGGTTCCTGAGCAGCTCCTGCAGTGCTGCCGCCGGTACCGTTCTGGCGGCTGTAGTTGTTTAAAAAGCCGTTGTTGTTTCCGGCGTAATCTGACGGCAGTTTTCTCGGGCATATGGGCCTCTTCTAATAAGTGTGCTGTGAGTACATCTGCAAGCATTCACCTGTCGAGGTCAAATGACTGGTGGTGCTCATCTGCCCCCGTGCTACTGCTGCTGCCTCCCGTGAATGCTCATGTGCCTGCGTGCCCCTGTACAGGCACAGATGCACGCGCGCAACACCTGATCCCGCATCCTAATTATTTTTTGCCCGGTTCTCTGAGTTGTTCTGCTTCCGGCTGAAAAATGGGAAAGTGTAGTAGTGCTGTTTCATTTCACCAGCCTCTCAAGTGTGGAAATTATGGTAAATTTGAGAACGAGCGAGATTAGATTGATAGTTACACCTCCTCCTTTAATTAGCCAACCACAGGATCTGTGGAGGCAAAGGCCGGGGGGGTGTGTCGGTGTATATAACGTGTATTGTCTATGTGAAAGATTAATCAAAAGGAGTTGCTTGAGGTGGGAAGGCTTTTCCGGAGAGGTTCCACATGTTGTCAGGTAGTCCCTCTGAATGGCAGCTTCCGGTTCGGTCCCTTAGCTTTTGGAAGTGACATTTAGTCTGATATGTGCCAGCCGTGCAATCTACCTAGCCCTGCAAAGTGCAAATATTAACCTAAATGCATATTAAGATACTGTGTGTTAGCTCCTGAACTGAAATAGAGAGCGGGTGTTCCAGCGGAGGCAAGCAAATCGTGTTGATTTACAGTGGCTTGAGGATTTGGCCCATTACCGCTTCTTTATACACTTTTAAAAAGAAATGCCAACTCGATAGTTTAGGCTTTAACTGGAACATGGCAAGTAATTGTATGTTTTGGCGGACCCCTAGTAATGTTGCAGAATCTTTCTCAGAAGTTGTTCCATGGGATAGCCGATTCCTCAGGTAAGAGCTACTTGTTTGTTCAATCCTCCATCTTAGGCCTGATCCTCAGGTGCATCCTCCTTCTCGCAGCGATTTCCTAGGAACAGATTTCGAAGAACAGCTCTGATCACAGAATCACAGATTGGTTAGGGTTGGAAAGGAGCTCTGGAGATCATCCAGTCCAACCCCCCTGCCAGAGCAGGGTCACCTACAGCAGGTTGCACAGGATGACCTCCAGGCGGGTTTTGAATGTCTCTGGGGTGGGAGACTCTACTGCCTCCCCGGGCAGCCTGTTCCAGCGCTCTGCCACCCTCAAAGTAAAGAAGTTCCTCCTCATGCTTTGATAGAAGTTCCTAGGTTCCAGTTTGTACGCGTTACCTCTTGTCCTGGATCATCTTTGATGATCATCATCTTTGATGATCCAGGACAAGAGGTAACGGGCACCAATTGGAACGTAGGAACTTGAACTTGAACTGGAACGTAGGAACTTGAACATAGGATTATCCTTGATGATTCAGGATAGCTGTGTGTCTGACCAGTCTGTCTTTCGAAGGAGGTCCTGGGCCAGCTCCAGCCATGCTGTGCTGAGCAGAGCCCCTGGCAGCAGCCCCACAGCTCACTCCCAGTGTGCCTGAATGGAAAAGGTACCAAAGTTGCTCCAACACTTTCTGAAAAACTCTATAGTGTTACCCCACAAGCGCAAAGCGACGGCAAAGCCCGTGAAATGACACCGGTGCTTCCAGAAAATGTCAAGCTTCCTGCCCAAGGGTGACATGCCATGCGGTGGGGTCAGGGCCACGCGCTGAGCACCCGGTGCACTGGGGTTGCCCCAGCGGTTCCTGAGCAGCTCCTGCAGTGCTGCCGCCGGTACCGTTCTGGCGGCTGTAGTTGTTTAAAAAGCCGTTGTTGTTTCCGGCGTAATCTGACGGCAGTTTTCTCGGGCATTTGGGCCTCTTCTAATAAGTGTGCTGTGAGTACATCTGCAAGCATTCACCTGTCGAGGTCAAATGACTGGTGGTGCTCATCTGCCCCCGTGCTACTGCTGCTGCCTCCCGTGAATGCTCATGTGCCTGCGTGCCCCTGTACAGGCACAGATGAACGCGCGCAACACCTGATCCCGCATCCTAATTATTTTTCGCCCGGTTCTCGGAGTTGTTCTGCTTCCGGCTGATGAATGGGAAAGTGTAGTAGTGCTGTTTCATTTCACCAGCCTCTCAAGTGTGGAAATTATGGTAAATTTGAGAACAAGCCAGATTAGATTGATAGTTACATCTCCTCCTTTAATTAGCCAACCACAGGATCTGTGGAGGCAAAGCCCGGGGGGGGTGTGTCGGTGCATATAAGGTGTATTGTCTATGTGAAAGATTAATCAAAAGGAGTTGCTTGAGGTGGGAAGGCTTTTCCGGAGAGGTTCCACATGTTGTCAGGTAGTCCCTCTGAATGGCAGCTTCCGGTTCGGTCCCTTAGCTTTCGGAAGTGACATTTAGTCTGATATGTGCCAGCCGTGCAATCTACCTAGCCCTGCAAAGTGCAAATATTAACCTAAATGCATATTAAGATAGTGTGTGTTAGCTCCTGAACTGAAATAGAGAGCGGGTGTTCCAGCGGAGGCAAGCAAATCGTGTTGATTTACAGTGGCTTGAGGATTTGGCCCATTACCGCTTCTTTATACACTTTTAAAAAGAAATGCCAACTCGATAGTTTAGGCTTTAACTGGAACATGGCAAGTAATTCTGTGTTTTGGCGGACCCCTAGTAATGTTGCAGAAACTTTCTCAGAAGTTGTTCCATGGGATAGCCGATTCCTCAGGTAAGAGCTACTTGTTTGTTCAATCCTCCATCTTAGGCCTGCTCCTCAGGTGCATCCTCCTTCTCGCAGCGATTTCCTAGGAACAGATTTCGAAGAACAGCTCTGATCACAGAATCACAGATTGGTTAGGGTTGGAAAGGAGCTCTGGAGATCATCCAGTCCAACCCCCTGCCAGAGCAGGGTCACCTACAGCAGGTTGCACAGGATGACCTCCAGGCGGGTTTTGAATGTCTCTGGGGTGGGAGACTCTACCGCCTCCCTGGGCAGCCTGTTCCAGCGCTCTGCCACCCTCAAAGTAAAGAAGTTCCTCCTCATGCTTTGATAGAAGTTCCTAGGTTCCAGTTTGTACCCGTTACCTCTTGTCCTGGATCATCTTTGATGATCCAGGACAAGAGGTAACGGGCACCAATTGGAACGTAGGAACTTGAACTTGAACTGGAAGGTAGGAACTTGAACTTGAACATAGGATTATCCTTGATGATTCAGGATAGCTGTGTGTCTGACCAGTCTGTCTTTCGAAGGAGGTCCTGGGCCAGCTCCAGCCATGCTGTGCTGAGCAGAGCCCCTGGCAGCAGCCCCACAGCTCACTCCCAGTGTGCCTGAATGGAAAAGGTACCAAAGTTGCTCCAACACTTTCTGAAAAACTCTATAGTGTTACCCCACAAGCGCAAAGCGACGGCAAAGCCCGTGAAATGACACCGGTGCTTCCAGAAAATGTCAAGCTTCCTGCCCAAGGGTGACATGCCATGCGGTGGGGTCAGGGCCACGCGCTGAGCACCCGGTGCGCTGGGGTTGCCCCAGCGGTTCCTGAGCAGCTCCTGCAGTGCTGCTGCCGGTACCGTTCTGGCGGCTGTAGTTGTTTAAAAAGCCGTTGTTGTTTCCGGCGTAATCTGACGGCAGTTTTCTCGGGCATTTGGGCCTCTTCTAATAAGTGTGCTGTGAGTACATCTGCAAGCATTCACATGTCGAGGTCAAATGACTGGTGGTGCTCATCTGCCCCCGTGCTACTGCTGCTGCCTCCCGTGAATGCTCATGTGCCTGCGTGCCCCTGTACAGGCACAGATGCATGCGCGCAACACCTGATCCCACATCCTAATTATTTTTCGCCCGTTTCTCTGAGTTGTTCTGCTTCCGGCTGATGAATGTGAAAGTGTAGTAGTGCTGTTTCATTTCACCAGCCTCTCAAGTGTGGAAATTATGGTAAATTTGAGAACAAGCCAGATTAGATTGATAGTTACACCTCCTCCTTTAATTAGCCAACCACAGGATCTGTGGAGGCAAAGGCCGGGGGGGTGTGTCGGTGTATATAAGGTGTATTGTCTATGTGAAAGATTAATCAAAAGGAGTTGCTTGAGGTGGGAAGGCTTTTCCGGAGAGGTTCCACATGTTGTCAGGTAGTCCCTCTGAATGGCAGCTTCCGGTTCGGTCCCTTAGCTTTCGGAAGTGACATTTAGTCTGATATGTGCCAGCCGTGCAATCTACCTAGCCCTGCAAAGTGCAAATATTAACCTAAATGCATATTAAGATACTGTGTGTTAGCTCCTGAACTGAAATAGAGAGCGGGTGTTCCAGCGGAGGCAAGCAAATCCTGTTGATTTAGAGTGGCTTGAGGATTTGGCCCATTACCGCTTCTTTATACACTTTTAAAAAGAAATGCCAACTCGATAGTTTAGGCTTTAACTGGAACATGGCAAGTAATTCTCTGTTTTGGCGGACCCCTAGTTATGTTGCAGAATCTTTCTCAGAAGTTGTTCCATGGGATAGCCGATTCCTCAGGTAAGAGCTACTTGTTTGTTCAATCCTCCATCTTAGGCCTGCTCCTCAGGTGCATCCTCCTTCTCGCAGCGATTTCCTAGGAACAGATTTCGAAGAACAGCTCTGATCACAGAATCACAGATTGGTTAGGGTTGGAAAGGAGCTCTGGAGATCATCCAGTCCAACCCCCCTGCCAGAGCAGGGTCACCTACAGCAGGTTGCACAGGATGACCTCCAGGCGGGTTTTGAATGTCTCTGGGGTGGGAGACTCTACCGCCTCCCTGGGCAGCCTGTTCCAGCGCTCTGCCACCCTCAAAGTAAAGAAGTTCCTCCTCATGCTTTGATAGAAGTTCCTAGGTTCCAGTTTGTACCCGTTACCTCTTGTCCTGGATCATCTTTGATGATCCAGGACAAGAGGTAACGGGCACCGATTGGAACGTAGGAACTTGAACTTGAACTGGAAGGTAGGAACTTGAACTTGAACATAGGATTATCCTTGATGATTCAGGATAGCTGTGTGTCTGACCAGTCTGTCTTTCGAAGGAGGTCCTGGGCCAGCTCCAGCCATGCTGTGCTGAGCAGAGCCCCTGGCAGCAGCCCCACAGCTCACTCCCAGTGTGCCTGAATGGAAAAGGTACCAAAGTTGCTCCAACACTTTCTGAAAAACTCTATAGTGTTACCCCACAAGCGCAAAGCGACGGCAAAGCCCGTGAAATGACACCGGTGCTTCCAGAAAATGTCAAGCTTCCTGCCCAAGGGTGACACGCCATGCGGTGGGGTCAGGGCCACGCGCTGAGCACCCGGTGCGCTGGGGTTGCCCCAGCGGTTCCTGAGCAGCTCCTGCAGTGCTGGCGCCGGTACCGTTCTGGCGGCTGTAGTTGTTTAAAAAGCCGTTGTTGTTTCCGGTGTAATCTGACGGCAGTTTTCTCGGGCATTTGGGCCTCTTCTAATAAGTGTGCTGTGAGTACATCTGCAAGCATTCACCTGTCGAGGTCAAATGACTGGTGGTGCTCATCTCCCCCCGTGCTACTGCTGCTGCCTCCCGTGAATGCTCATGTGCCTGCGTGCCCCTGTACAGGCACAGATGCACGCGCGCAACACCTGATCCCGCATCCTAATTATTTTTCGCCCGGTTCTCGGAGTTGTTCTGCTTCCGGCTGATGAATGGGAAAGTGTAGTAGTGCTGTTTCATTTCACCAGCCTCTCAAGTGTGGAAATTATGGTAAATTTGAGAACAAGCCAGATTAGATTGATAGTTACACCTCCTCCTTTAATTAGCCAACCACAGGATCTGTGGAGGCAAAGGCCGGGGGGGTGTGTCGGTGTATATAACGTGTATTGTCTATGTGAAAGATGAATCAAAAGGAGTTGCTTGAGGTGGGAAGGCTTTTCCGGAGAGGTTCCACACGTTGTCAGGTAGTCCCTCTGAATGGCAGCTTCCGGTTCGGTCCCTTAGCTTTCGGAAGTGACATTTAGTCTGATATGTGCCAGCCGTGCAATCTACCTAGCCCTGCAAAGTGCAAATATTAACCTAAATGCATATTAAGATACTGTGTGTTAGCTCCTGAACTGAAATAGAGAGCGGGTGTTCCAGCGGAGGCAAGCAAATCGTGTTGATTTACAGTGGCTTGAGGATTTGGCCCATTACCGCTTCTTTATACACTTTTAAAAAGAAATGCCAACTCGATAGTTTAGGCTTTAACTGGAACATGGCAAGTAATTGTATGTTTTGGCGGACCCCTAGTAATGTTGCAGAATCTTTCTCAGAAGTTGTTCCATGGGATAGCCGATTCCTCAGGTAAGAGCTACTTGTTTGTTCAATCCTCCATCTTAGGCCTGCTCCTCAGGTGCATCCTCCTTCTCGCAGCGATTTCCTAGGAACAGATTTCGAAGAACAGCTCTGATCACAGAATCACAGATTGGTTAGGGTTGGAAAGGAGCTCTGGAGATCATCCAGTCCAACCCCCCTGCCAGAGCAGGGTCACCTACAGCAGGTTGCACAGGATGACCTCCAGGCGGGTTTTGAATGTCTCTGGGGTGGGAGACTCTACCGCCTCCCTGGGCAGCCTGTTCCAGCGCTCTGCCACCCTCAAAGTAAAGAAGTTCCTCCTCATGCTTTGATAGAAGTTCCTAGGTTCCAGTTTGTACCCGTTACCTCTTGTCCTGGATCATCTTTGATGATCCAGGCCAAGAGGTAACGGGCACCAATTGGAACGTAGGAACTTGAACTTGAACTGGAAGGTAGGAACTTGAACTTGAACATAGGATTATCCTTGATGATTCAGGATAGCTGTGTGTCTGACCAGTCTGTCTTTCGAAGGAGGTCCTGGGCCAGCTCCAGCCATGCTGTGCTGAGCAGAGCCCCTGGCAGCAGCCCCACAGCTCACTCCCAGTGTGCCTGAATGGAAAAGGTACCAAAGTTGCTCCAACACTTTCTGAAAAACTCTATAGTGTTACCCCACAAGCGCAAAGCGACGGCAAAGCCCGTGAAATGACACCGGTGCTTCCAGAAAATGTCAAGCTTCCTGCCCAAGGGTGACATGCCATGCGGTGGGGTCAGGGCCACGCGCTGAGCACCCGGTGCGCTGGGGTTGCCCCAGCGGTTCCTGAGCAGCTCCTGCAGTGCTGCCGCCGGTACCGTTCTGGCGGCTGTAGTTGTTTAAAAAGCCGTTGTTGTTTCCGGCGTAATCTGACGGCAGTTTTCTCGGGCATTTGGGCCTCTTCTAATAAGTGTGCTGTGAGTACATCTGCAAGCATTCACCTGTCGAGGTCAAATGACTGGTGGTGCTCATCTGCCCCCGTGCTACTGCTGCTGCCTCCCGTGAATGCTCATGTGCCTGCGTGCCCCTGTACAGGCACAGATGCACGCGCGCAACACCTGATCCCGCATCCTAATTATTTTTCGCCCGGTTCTCGGAGTTGTTCTGCTTCCGGCTGATGAATGGGAAAGTGTAGTAGTGCTGTTTCATTTCACCAGCCTCTCAAGTGTGGAAATTATGGTAAATTTGAGAACAAGCCAGATTAGATTGATAGTTACACCTCCTCCTTTAATTAGCCAACCACAGGATCTGTGGAGGCAAAGGCCGGGGGGTTGTGTCGGTGTATATAAGGTGTATTGTCTATGTGAAAGATTAATCAAAAGGAGTTGCTTGAGGTGGGAAGGCTTTTCCGGAGAGGTTCCACATGTTGTCAGGTAGTCCCTCTGAATGGCAGCTTCCGGTTCGGTCCCTTAGCTTTCGGAAGTGACATTTAGTCTGATATGTGCCAGCCGTGCAATCTACCTAGCCCTGCAAAGTGCAAATATTAACCTAAATGCATATTAAGATAGTGTGTGTTAGCTCCTGAACTGAAATAGAGAGCGGGTGTTCCAGCGGAGGCAAGCAAATCGTGTTGATTTACAGTGGCTTGAGGATTTGGCCCATTACCGCTTCTTTATACACTTTTAAAAAGAAATGCCAACTCGATAGTTTAGGCTTTAACTGGAACATGGCAAGTAATTGTATGTTTTGGCGGACCCCTAGTAATGTTGCAGAATCTTTCTCAGAAGTTGTTCCATGGGATAGCCGATTCCTCAGGTAAGAGCTACTTGTTTGTTCAATCCTCCATCTTAGGCCTGCTCCTCAGGTGCATCCTCCTTCTCGCAGCGATTTCCTAGGAACAGATTTCGAAGAACAGCTCTGATCACAGAATCACAGATTGGTTAGGGTTGGAAAGGAGCTCTGGAGATCATCCAGTCCAACCCCCCTGCCAGAGCAGGGTCACCTACAGCAGGTTGCACAGGATGACCTCCAGGCGGGTTTTGAATGTCTCTGGGGTGGGAGACTCTACCGCCTCCCTGGGCAGCCTGTTCCAGCGCTCTGCCACCCTCAAAGTAAAGAAGTCCCTCCTCATGCTTTGATAGAAGTTCCTAGGTTCCAGTTTGTACGCGTTACCTCTTGTCCTGGATCATCTTTGATGATCCAGGACAAGAGGTAACGGGCACCAATTGGAACGTAGGAACTTGAACTTGAACTGGAAGGTAGGAACTTGAACTTGAACATAGGATTATCCTTGATGATTCAGGATAGCTGTGTGTCTGACCAGTCTGTCTTTCGAAGGAGGTCCTGGGCCAGCTCCAGCCATGCTGTGCTGAGCAGAGCCCCTGGCAGCAGCCCCACAGCTCACTCCCAGTGTGCCTGAATGGAAAAGGTACCAAAGTTGCTCCAACACTTTCTGAAAAACTCTATAGTGTTACCCCACAAGCGCAAAGCGACAGCAAAGCCCGTGAAATGACACCGGTGCTTCCAGAAAATGTCAAGCTTCCTGCCCAAGGGTGACACGCCATGCGGTGGGGTCAGGGCCACGCGCTGAGCACCCGGTGCGCTGGGGTTGCCCCAGCGGTTCCTGAGCAGCTCCTGCAGTGCTGCCGCCGGTACCGTTCTGGCGGCTGTAGTTGTTTAAAAAGCCGTTGTTGTTTCCGGCGTAATCTGACGGCAGTTTTCTCGGGCATTTGGGCCTCTTCTAATAAGTGTGCTGTGAGTACATCTGCAAGCATTCACCTGTCGAGGTCAAATGACTGGTGGTGCTCATCTCCCCCCGTGCTACTGCTGCTGCCTCCCGTGAATGCTCATGTGCCTGCGTGCCCCTGTACAGGCACAGATGCACGCGCGCAACAACTGATCCCGCATCCTAATTATTTTTCGCCCGGTTCTCTGAGTTGTTCTGCTTCCGGCTGATGAATGGGAAAGTGTAGTAGTGCTGTTTCATTTCACCAGCCTCTCAAGTGTGGAAATTATGGTAAATTTGAGAACAAGCCAGATTAGATTGATAGTTACACCTCCTCCTTTAATTAGCCAACCACAGGATCTGTGGAGGCAAAGGCCGGGGGGGTGTGTCGGTGTATATAACGTGTATTGTCTATGTGAAAGATGAATCAAAAGGAGTTGCTTGAGGTGGGAAGGCTTTTCCGGAGAGGTTCCACATGTTGTCAGGTAGTCCCTCTGAATGGCAGCTTCCGGTTCGGTCCCTTAGCTTTCGGAAGTGACATTTAGTCTGATATGTGCCAGCCGTGCAATCTACCTAGCCCTGCAAAGTGCAAATATTAACCTAAATGCATATTAAGATAGTGTGTGTTAGCTCCTGAACTGAAATAGAGAGCGGGTGTTCCAGCGGAGGCAAGCAAATCGTGTTGATTTAGAGTGGCTTGAGGATTTGGCCCATTACCGCTTCTTTATACACTTTTAAAAAGAAATGCCAACTCGATAGTTTAGGCTTTAACTGGAACATGGCAAGTAATTGTATGTTTTGGCGGACCCCTAGTAATGTTGCAGAATCTTTCTCAGAAGTTGTTCCATGGGATAGCCGATTCCTCAGGTAAGAGCTACTTGTTTGTTCAATCCTCCATCTTAGGCCTGCTCCTCAGGTGCATCCTCCTTCTCGCAGCGATTTCCTAGGAACAGATTTTGAAGAACAGCTCTGATCACAGAATCACAGATTGGTTAGGGTTGGAAAGGAGCTCTGGAGATCATCCAGTCCAACCCCCCTGCCAGAGCAGGGTCACCTACAGCAGGTTGCACAGGATGACCTCCAGGCGGGTTTTGAATGTCTCTGGGGTGGGAGACTCTACCGCCTCCCTGGGCAGCCTGTTCCAGCGCTCTGCCACCCTCAAAGTAAAGAAGTTCCTCCTCATGCTTTGATAGAAGTTCCTAGGTTCCAGTTTGTACCCGTTACCTCTTGTCCTGGATCATCTTTGATGATCCAGGACAAGAGGTAACGGGCACCAATTGGAACGTAGGAACTTGAACTTGAACTGGAAGGTAGGAACTTGAACTTGAACATAGGATTATCCTTGATGATTCAGGATAGCTGTGTGTCTGACCAGTCTGTCTTTCGAAGGAGGTCCTGGGCCAGCTCCAGCCATGCTGTGCTGAGCAGAGCCCCTGGCAGCAGCCCCACAGCTCACTCCCAGTATGCCTGAATGGAAAAGGTACCAAAGTTGCTCCAACACTTTCTGAAAAACTCTATAGTGTTACCCCACAAGCGCAAAGCGACGGCAAAGCCCGTGAAATGACACCGGTGCTTCCAGAAAATGTCAAGCTTCCTGCCCAAGGGTGACATGCCATGCGGTGGGGTCAGGGCCACGCGCTGAGCACCCGGTGCGCTGGGGTTGCCCCAGCGGTTCCTGAGCAGCTCCTGCAGTGCTGCCGCCGGTACCATTCTGGCGGCTGTAGTTGTTTAAAAAGCCGTTGTTGTTTCCGGCGTAATCTGACGGCAGTTTTCTCGGGCATTTGGGCCTCTTCTAATAAGTGTGCTGTGAGTACATCTGCAAGCATTCACCTGTCGAGGTCAAATGACTGGTGGTGCTCATCTCCCCCCGTGCTACTGCTGCTGCCTCCCGTGAATGCTCATGTGCCTGCGTGCCCCTGTACAGGCACAGATGCACGCGCGCAACAACTGATCCCGCATCCTAATTATTTTTCGCCCGGTTCTCTGAGTTGTTCTGCTTCCGGCTGATGAATGGGAAAGTGTAGTAGTGCTGTTTCATTTCACCAGCCTCTCAAGTGTGGAAATTATGGTAAATTTGAGAACAAGCCAGATTAGATTGATAGTTACACCTCCTCCTTTAATTAGCCAACCACAGGATCTGTGGAGGCAAAGGCCGGGGGGGTGTGTCGGTGTATATAAGGTGTATTGTCTATGTGAAAGATTAATCAAAAGGAGTTGCTTGAGGTGGGAAGGCTTTTCCGGAGAGGTTCCACATGTTGTCAGGTAGTCCCTCTGAATGGCAGCTTCCGGTTCGGTCCCTTAGCTTTCGGAAGTGACATTTAGTCTGATATGTGCCAGCCGTGCAATCTACCTAGCCCTGCAAAGTGCAAATATTAACCTAAATGCATATTAAGATACTGTGTGTTAGCTCCTGAACTGAAATAGAGAGCGGGTGTTCCAGCGGAGGCAAGCAAATCGTGTTGATTTACAGTGGCTTGAGGATTTGGCCCATTACCGCTTCTTTATACACTTTTAAAAAGAAATGCCAACTCGATAGTTTAGGCTTTAACTGGAACATGGCAAGTAATTGTATGTTTTGGCGGACCCCTAGTAATGTTGCAGAATCTTTCTCAGAAGTTGTTCCATGGGATAGCCGATTCCTCAGGTAAGAGCTACTTGTTTGTTCAATCCTCCATCTTAGGCCTGCTCCTCAGGTGCATCCTCCTTCTCGCAGCGATTTCCTAGGAACAGATTTTGAAGAACAGCTCTGATCACAGAATCACAGATTGGTTAGGGTTGGAAAGGAGCTCTGGAGATCATCCAGTCCAACCCCCCTGCCAGAGCAGGGTCACCTACAGCAGGTTGCACAGGATGACCTCCAGGCGGGTTTTGAATGTCTCTGGGGTGGGAGACTCTACCGCCTCCCTGGGCAGCCTGTTCCAGCGCTCTGCCACCCTCAAAGTAAAGAAGTCCCTCCTCATGCTTTGATAGAAGTTCCTAGGTTCCAGTTTGTACGCGTTACCTCTTGTCCTGGATCATCTTTGATGATCCAGGACAAGAGGTAACGGGCACCAATTGGAACGTAGGAACTTGAACTTGAACTGGAAGGTAGGAACTTGAACTTGAACATAGGATTATCCTTGATGATTCAGGATAGCTGTGTGTCTGACCAGTCTGTCTTTCGAAGGAGGTCCTGGGCCAGCTCCAGCCATGCTGTGCTGAGCAGAGCCCCTGGCAGCAGCCCCACAGCTCACTCCCAGTGTGCCTGAATGGAAAAGGTACCAAAGTTGCTCCAACACTTTCTGAAAAACTCTATAGTGTTACCCCACAAGCGCAAAGCGACAGCAAAGCCCGTGAAATGACACCGGTGCTTCCAGAAAATGTCAAGCTTCCTGCCCAAGGGTGACATGCCATGCGGTGGGGTCAGGGCCACGCGCTGAGCACCCGGTGCGCTGGGGTTGCCCCAGCGGTTCCTGAGCAGCTCCTGCAGTGCTGCCGCCGGTACCGTTCTGGCGGCTGTAGTTGTTTAAAAAGCCGTTGTTGTTTCCGGCGTAATCTGACGGCAGTTTTCTCGGGCATTTGGGCCTCTTCTAATAAGTGTGCTGTGAGTACATCTGCAAGCATTCACCTGTCGAGGTCAAATGACTGGTGGTGCTCATCTCCCCCCGTGCTACTGCTGCTGCCTCCCGTGAATGCTCATGTGCCTGCGTGCCCCTGTACAGGCACAGATGCACGCGCGCAACAACTGATCCCGCATCCTAATTATTTTTCGCCCGGTTCTCTGAGTTGTTCTGCTTCCGGCTGATGAATGGGAAAGTGTAGTAGTGCTGTTTCATTTCACCAGCCTCTCAAGTGTGGAAATTATGGTAAATTTGAGAACAAGCCAGATTAGATTGATAGTTACACCTCCTCCTTTAATTAGCCAACCACAGGATCTGTGGAGGCAAAGGCCGGGGGGGTGTGTCGGTGTATATAACGTGTATTGTCTATGTGAAAGATGAATCAAAAGGAGTTGCTTGAGGTGGGAAGGCTTTTCCGGAGAGGTTCCACATGTTGTCAGGTAGTCCCTCTGAATGGCAGCTTCCGGTTCGGTCCCTTAGCTTTCGGAAGTGACATTTAGTCTGATATGTGCCAGCCGTGCAATCTACCTAGCCCTGCAAAGTGCAAATATTAACCTAAATGCATATTAAGATAGTGTGTGTTAGCTCCTGAACTGAAATAGAGAGCGGGTGTTCCAGCGGAGGCAAGCAAATCGTGTTGATTTAGAGTGGCTTGAGGATTTGGCCCATTACCGCTTCTTTATACACTTTTAAAAAGAAATGCCAACTCGATAGTTTAGGCTTTAACTGGAACATGGCAAGTAATTGTATGTTTTGGCGGACCCCTAGTAATGTTGCAGAATCTTTCTCAGAAGTTGTTCCATGGGATAGCCGATTCCTCAGGTAAGAGCTACTTGTTTGTTCAATCCTCCATCTTAGGCCTGCTCCTCAGGTGCATCCTCCTTCTCGCAGCGATTTCCTAGGAACAGATTTTGAAGAACAGCTCTGATCACAGAATCACAGATTGGTTAGGGTTGGAAAGGAGCTCTGGAGATCATCCAGTCCAACCCCCCTGCCAGAGCAGGGTCACCTACAGCAGGTTGCACAGGATGACCTCCAGGCGGGTTTTGAATGTCTCTGGGGTGGGAGACTCTACCGCCTCCCTGGGCAGCCTGTTCCAGCGCTCTGCCACCCTCAAAGTAAAGAAGTTCCTCCTCATGCTTTGATAGAAGTTCCTAGGTTCCAGTTTGTACCCGTTACCTCTTGTCCTGGATCATCTTTGATGATCCAGGACAAGAGGTAACGGGCACCGATTGGAACGTAGGAACTTGAACTTGAACTGGAAGGTAGGAACTTGAACTTGAACATAGGATTATCCTTGATGATTCAGGATAGCTGTGTGTCTGACCAGTCTGTCTTTCGAAGGAGGTCCTGGGCCAGCTCCAGCCATGCTGTGCTGAGCAGAGCCCCTGGCAGCAGCCCCACAGCTCACTCCCAGTATGCCTGAATGGAAAAGGTACCAAAGTTGCTCCAACACTTTCTGAAAAACTCTATAGTGTTACCCCACAAGCGCAAAGCGACGGCAAAGCCCGTGAAATGACACCGGTGCTTCCAGAAAATGTCAAGCTTCCTGCCCAAGGGTGACATGCCATGCGGTGGGGTCAGGGCCACGCGCTGAGCACCCGGTGCGCTGGGGTTGCCCCAGCGGTTCCTGAGCAGCTCCTGCAGTGCTGCCGCCGGTACCGTTCTGGCGGCTGTAGTTGTTTAAAAAGCCGTTGTTGTTTCCGGCGTAATCTGACGGCAGTTTTCTCGGGCATTTGGGCCTCTTCTAATAAGTGTGCTGTGAGTACATCTGCAAGCATTCACCTGTCGAGGTCAAATGACTGGTGGTGCTCATCTCCCCCCGTGCTACTGCTGCTGCCTCCCGTGAATGCTCATGTGCCTGCGTGCCCCTGTACAGGCACAGATGCACGCGCGCAACAACTGATCCCGCATCCTAATTATTTTTCGCCCGGTTCTCTGAGTTGTTCTGCTTCCGGCTGATGAATGGGAAAGTGTAGTAGTGCTGTTTCATTTCACCAGCCTCTCAAGTGTGGAAATTATGGTAAATTTGAGAACAAGCCAGATTAGATTGATAGTTACACCTCCTCCTTTAATTAGCCAACCACAGGATCTGTGGAGGCAAAGGCCGGGGGGGTGTGTCGGTGTATATAACGTGTATTGTCTATGTGAAAGATTAATCAAAAGGAGTTGCTTGAGGTGGGAAGGCTTTTCCGGAGAGGTTCCACATGTTGTCAGGTAGTCCCTCTGAATGGCAGCTTCCGGTTCGGTCCCTTAGCTTTCGGAAGTGACATTTAGTCTGATATGTGCCAGCCGTGCAATCTACCTAGCCCTGCAAAGTGCAAATATTAACCTAAATGCATATTAAGATACTGTGTGTTAGCTCCTGAACTGAAATAGAGAGCGGGTGTTCCAGCGGAGGCAAGCAAATCGTGTTGATTTACAGTGGCTTGAGGATTTGGCCCATTACCGCTTCTTTATACACTTTTAAAAAGAAATGCCAACTCGATAGTTTAGGCTTTAACTGGAACATGGCAAGTAATTCTGTGTTTTGGCGGACCCCTAGTAATGTTGCAGAATCTTTCTCAGAAGTTGTTCCATGGGATAGCCGATTCCTCAGGTAAGAGCTACTTGTTTGTTCAATCCTCCATCTTAGGCCTGCTCCTCAGGTGCATCCTCCTTCTCGCAGCGATTTCCTAGGAACAGATTTTGAAGAACAGCTCTGATCACAGAATCACAGATTGGTTAGGGTTGGAAAGGAGCTCTGGAGATCATCCAGTCCAACCCCCCTGCCAGAGCAGGGTCACCTACAGCAGGTTGCACAGGATGACCTCCAGGCGGGTTTTGAATGTCTCTGGGGTGGGAGACTCTACCGCCTCCCTGGGCAGCCTGTTCCAGCGCTCTGCCACCCTCAAAGTAAAGAAGTTCCTCCTCATGCTTTGATAGAAGTTCCTAGGTTCCAGTTTGTACCCGTTACCTCTTGTCCTGGATCATCTTTGATGATCCAGGACAAGAGGTAACGGGCACCAATTGGAACGTAGGAACTTGAACTTGAACTGGAAGGTAGGAACTTGAACTTGAACATAGGATTATCCTTGATGATTCAGGATAGCTGTGTGTCTGACCAGTCTGTCTTTCGAAGGAGGTCCTGGGCCAGCTCCAGCCATGCTGTGCTGAGCAGAGCCCCTGGCAGCAGCCCCACAGCTCACTCCCAGTGTGCCTGAATGGAAAAGGTACCAAAGTTGCTCCAACACTTTCTGAAAAGCTCTATAGTGTTACCCCACAAGCGCAAAGCGACGGCAAAGCCCGTGAAATGACACCGGTGCTTCCAGAAAATGTCAAGCTTCCTGCCCAAGGGTGACATGCCATGCGGTGGGGTCAGGGCCACGCGCTGAGCACCCGGTGCGCTGGGGTTGCCCCAGCGGTTCCTGAGCAGCTCCTGCAGTGCTGCCGCCGGTACCGTTCTGGCGGCTGTAGTTGTTTAAAAAGCCGTTGTTGTTTCCGGCGTAATCTGACGGCAGTTTTCTCGGGCATTTGGGCCTCTTCTAATAAGTGTGCTGTGAGTACATCTGCAAGCATTCACCTGTCGAGGTCAAATGACTGGTGGTGCTCATCTGCCCCCGTGCTACTGCTGCTGCCTCCCGTGAATGCTCATGTGCCTGCGTGCCCCTGTACAGGCACAGATGCACGCGCGCAACACCTGATCCCGCATCCTAATTATTTTTCGCCCGGTTCTCGGAGTTGTTCTGCTTCCGGCTGATGAATGGGAAAGTGTAGTAGTGCTGTTTCATTTCACCAGCCTCTCAAGTGTGGAAATTATGGTAAATTTGAGAACAAGCCAGATTAGATTGATAGTTACACCTCCTCCTTTAATTAGCCAACCACAGGATCTGTGGAGGCAAAGGCCGGGGGGGTGTGTCGGTGTATATAACGTGTATTGTCTATGTGAAAGATGAATCAAAAGGAGTTGCTTGAGGTGGGAAGGCTTTTCCGGAGAGGTTCCACATGTTGTCAGGTAGTCCCTCTGAATGGCAGCTTCCGGTTCGGTCCCTTAGCTTTCGGAAGTGACATTTAGTCTGATATGTGCCAGCCGTGCAATCTACCTAGCCCCGCAAAGTGCAAATATTAACCTAAATGCATATTAAGATACTGTGTGTTAGCTCCTGAACTGAAATAGAGAGCGGGTGTTCCAGCGGAGGCAAGCAAATCGTGTTGATTTAGAGTGGCTTGAGGATTTGGCCCATTACCGCTTCTTTATACACTTTTAAAAAGAAATGCCAACTCGATAGTTTAGGCTTTAACTGGAACATGGCAAGTAATTGTATGTTTTGGCGGACCCCTAGTAATGTTGCAGAATCTTTCTCAGAAGTTGTTCCATGGGATAGCCGATTCCTCAGGTAAGAGCTACTTGTTTGTTCAATCCTCCATCTTAGGCCTGCTCCTCAGGTGCATCCTCCTTCTCGCAGCGATTTCCTAGGAACAGATTTCGAAGAACAGCTCTGATCACAGAATCACAGATTGGTTAGGGTTGGAAAGGAGCTCTGGAGATCATCCAGTCCAACCCCCCTGCCAGAGCAGGGTCACCTACAGCAGGTTGCACAGGATGACCTCCAGGCGGATTTTGAATGTCTCTGGGGTGGGAGACTCTACTGCCTCCCTGGGCAGCCTGTTCCAGCGCTCTGCCACCCTCAAAGTAAAGAAGTTCCTCCTCATGCTTTGATAGAAGTTCCTAGGTTCCAGTTTGTACCCGTTACCTCTTGTCCTGGATCATCTTTGATGATCCAGGACAAGAGTTACGGGCACCGATTGGAACGTAGGAACTTGAACTTGAACTGGAAGGTAGGAACTTGAACTTGAACATAGGATTATCCTTGATGATTCAGGATAGCTGTGTGTCTGACCAGTCTGTCTTTCGAAGTAGGTCCTGGGCCAGCTCCAGCCATGCTGTGCTGAGCAGAGCCCCTGGCAGCAGCCCCACACCTCACTCCCAGTGTGCCTGAATGGAAAAGGTACCAAAGTTGCTCCAACACTTTCTGAAAAACTCTATAGTGTTACCCCACAAGCGCAAAGCGACGGCAAAGCCCGTGAAATGACACCGGTGCTTCCAGAAAATGTCAAGCTTCCTGCCCAAGGGTGACACGCCATGCGGTGGGGTCAGGGCCACGCGCTGAGCACCCGGTGCGCTGGGGTTGCCCCAGCGGTTCCTGAGCAGCTCCTGCAGTGCTGCCGCCGGTACCGTTCTGGCGGCTGTAGTTGTTTAAAAAGCCGTTGTTGTTTCCGGCGTAATCTGACGGCAGTTTTCTCGGGCATTTGGGCCTCTTCTAATAAGTGTGCTGTGAGTACATCTGCAAGCATTCACCTGTCGAGGTCAAATGACTGGTGGTGCTCATCTCCCCCCGTGCTACTGCTGCTGCCTCCCGTGAATGCTCATGTGCCTGCGTGCCCCTGTACAGGCACAGATGCACGCGCGCAACACCTGATCCCGCATCCTAATTATTTTTCGCCCGGTTCTCGGAGTTGTTCTGCTTCCGGCTGATGAATGGGAAAGTGTAGTAGTGCTGTTTCATTTCACCAGCCTCTCAAGTGTGGAAATTATGGTAAATTTGAGAACAAGCCAGATTAGATTGATAGTTACACCTCCTCCTTTAATTAGCCAACCACAGGATCTGTGGAGGCAAAGGCCGGGGGGGTGTGTCGGTGTATATAACGTGTATTGTCTATGTGAAAGATTAATCAAAAGGAGTTGCTTGAGGTGGGAAGGCTTTTCCGGAGAGGTTCCACATGTTGTCAGGTAGTCCCTCTGAATGGCAGCTTCCGGTTCGGTCCCTTAGCTTTCGGAAGTGACATTTAGTCTGATATGTGCCAGCCGTGCAATCTACCTAGCCCTGCAAAGTGCAAATATTAACCTAAATGCATATTAAGATACTGTGTGTTAGCTCCTGAACTGAAATAGAGAGCGGGTGTTCCAGCGGAGGCAAGCAAATCGTGTTGATTTACAGTGGCTTGAGGATTTGGCCCATTACCGCTTCTTTATACACTTTTAAAAAGAAATGCCAACTCGATAGTTTAGGCTTTAACTGGAACATGGCAAGTAATTCTGTGTTTTGGCGGACCCCTAGTAATGTTGCAGAATCTTTCTCAGAAGTTGTTCCATGGGATAGCCGATTCCTCAGGTAAGAGCTACTTGTTTGTTCAATCCTCCATCTTAGGCCTGCTCCTCAGGTGCATCCTCCTTCTCGCAGCGATTTCCTAGGAACAGATTTCGAAGAACAGCTCTGATCACAGAATCACAGATTGGTTAGGGTTGGAAAGGAGCTCTGGAGATCATCCAGTCCAACCCCCCTGCCAGAGCAGGGTCACCTTCAGCAGGTTGCACAGGATGACCTCCAGGCGGGTTTTGAATGTCTCTGGGGTGGGAGACTCTACCGCCTCCCTGGGCAGCCTGTTCCAGCGCTCTGCCACCCTCAAAGTAAAGAAGTTCCTCCTCATGCTTTGATAGAAGTTCCTACGTTCCAGTTTGTACCTGTTACATCTTGTCCTGGATCATCAAAAATCATCTTTGATGATCCAGGACAAGAGGTAACGGGCACCAATTGGAACGTAGGAACTTGAACTTGAACTGGAAGGTAGGAACTTGAACTTGAACATAGGATTATCCTTGATGATTCAGGATAGCTGTGTGTCTGACCAGTCTGTCTTTCGAAGGAGGTCCTGGGCCAGCTCCAGCCATGCTGTGCTGAGCAGAGCCCCTGGCAGCAGCCCCACAGCTCACTCCCAGTGTGCCTGAATGGAAAAGGTACCAAAGTTGCTCCAACACTTTCTGAAAAACTCTATAGTGTTACCCCACAAGCGCAAAGCGACGGCAAAGCCCGTGAAATGACACCGGTGCTTCCAGAAAATGTCAAGCTTCCTGCCCAAGGGTGACACGCCATGCGGTGGGGTCAGGGCCACGCGCTGAGCACCCGGTGCGCTGGGGTTGCCCCAGCGGTTCCTGAGCAGCTCCTGCAGTGCTGGCGCCGGTACCGTTCTGGCGGCTGTAGTTGTTTAAAAAGCCGTTGTTGTTTCCGGCGTAATCTGACGGCAGTTTTCTCGGGCATTTGGGCCTCTTCTAATAAGTGTGCTGTGAGTACATCTGCAAGCATTCACCTGTCGAGGTCAAATGACTGGTGGTGCTCATCTGCCCCCGTGCTACTGCTGCTGCCTCCCATGAATGCTCATGTGCCTGCGTGCCCCTGTACAGGCACAGATGTACGCGCGCAACACCTGATCCCGCATCCTAATTATTTTTCGCCCGGTTCTCGGAGTTGTTCTGCTTCCGGCTGATGAATGGGAAAGTGTAGTAGTGCTGTTTCATTTCACCAGCCTCTCAAGTGTGGAAATTATGGTAAATTTGAGAACAAGCGAGATTAGATTGATAGTTACACCTCCTCCTTTAATTAGCCAACCACAGGATCTGTGGAGGCAAAGCCCGGGGGGGTGTGTCGGTGTATATAAGGTGTATTGTCTATGTGAAAGATTAATCAAAAGGAGTTGCTTGAGGTGGGAAGGCTTTTCCGGAGAGGTTCCACACGTTGTCAGGTAGTCCCTCTGAATGGCAGCTTCCGGTTCGGTCCCTTAGCTTTCGGAAGTGACATTTAGTCTGATATGTGCCAGCCGTGCAATCTACCTAGCCCTGCAAAGTGCAAATATTAACCTAAATGCATATTAAGATAGTGTGTGTTAGCTCCTGAACTGAAATAGAGAGCGGGTGTTCCAGCGGAGGCAAGCAAATCGTGTTGACTTACAGTGGCTTGAGGATTTGGCCCATTACCGCTTCTTTATACACTTTTAAAAAGAAATGCCAACTCGATAGTTTAGGCTTTAACTGGAACATGGCAAGTAATTGTATGTTTTGGCGGACCCCTAGTAATGTTGCAGAATCTTTCTCAGAAGTTGTTCCATGGGATAGCCGATTCCTCAGGTAAGAGCTACTTGTTTGTTCAATCCTCCATCTTAGGCCTGCTCCTCAGGTGCATCCTCCTTCTCGCAGCGATTTCCTAGGAACAGATTTCGAAGAACAGCTCTGATCACAGAATCACAGATTGGTTAGGGTTGGAAAGGAGCTCTGGAGATCATCCAGTCCAACCCCCCTGCCAGAGCAGGGTCACCTACAGCAGGTTGCACAGGATGACCTCCAGGCGGGTTTTGAATGTCTCTGGGGTGGGAGACTCTACTGCCTCCCTGGGCAGCCTGTTCCAGCGCTCTGCCACCCTCAAAGTAAAGAAGTTCCTCCTCATGCTTTGATAGAAGTTCCTAGGTTCCAGTTTGTACCCGTTACCTCTTGTCCTGGATCATCTTTGATGATCCAGGACAAGAGGTAACGGGCACCGATTGGAACGTAGGAACTTGAACTTGAACTGGAAGGTAGGAACGTGAACTTGAACATAGGATTATCCTTGATGATTCAGGATAGCTGTGTGTCTGACCAGTCTGTCTTTCGAAGGAGGTCCTGGGCCAGCTCCAGCCATGCTGTGCTGAGCAGAGCCCCTGGCAGCAGCCCCACAGCTCACTCCCAGTGTGCCTGAATGGAAAAGGTACCAAAGTTGCTCCAACACTTTCTGAAAAACTCTATAGTGTTACCCCCCAGCGCAAAGCGACGGCAAAGCCCGTGAAATGACACCGGTGCTTCCAGAAAATGTCAAGCTTCCTGCCCAAGGGTGACATGCCATGCGGTGGGGTCAGGCCCACGCGCTGAGCACCCGGTGCGCTGGGGTTGCCCCAGCGGTTCCTGAGCAGCTCCTGCAGTGCTGCCGCCGGTACCGTTCTGGCGGCTGTAGTTGTTTAAAAAGCCGTTGTTGTTTCCGGCGTAATCTGACGGCAGTTTTCTCGGGCATTTGGGCCTCTTCTAATAAGTGTGCTGTGAGTACATCTGCAAGCATTCACCTGTCGAGGTCAAATGACTGGTGGTGCTCATCTCCCCCCGTGCTACTGCTGCTGCCTCCCGTGAATGCTCATGTGCCTGCGTGCCCCTGTACAGGCACAGATGCACGCGCGCAACACCTGATCCCGCATCCTAATTATTTTTCGCCCGGTTCTCGGAGTTGTTCTGCTTCCGGCTGATGAATGGGAAAGTGTAGTAGTGCTGTTTCATTTCACCAGCCTCTCAAGTGTGGAAATTATGGTAAATTTGAGAACAAGCGAGATTAGATTGATAGTTACACCTCCTCCTTTAATTAGCCAACCACAGGATCTGTGGAGGCAAAGGCCGGGGGGGTGTGTCGGTGTATATAACGTGTATTGTCTATGTGAAAGATTAATCAAAAGGAGTTGCTTGAGGTGGGAAGGCTTTTCCGGAGAGGTTCCACATGTTGTCAGGTAGTCCCTCTGAATGGCAGCTTCCGGTTCGGTCCCTTAGCTTTCGGAAGTGACATTTAGTCTGATATGTGCCAGCCGTGCAATCTACCTAGCCCTGCAAAGTGCAAATATTAACCTAAATGCATATTAAGATAGTGTGTGTTAGCTCCTGAACTGAAATAGAGAGCGGGTGTTCCAGCGGAGGCAAGCAAATCGTGTTGATTTACAGTGGCTTGAGGATTTGGCCCATTACCGCTTCTTTATACACTTTTAAAAAGAAATGCCAACTCGATAGTTTAGGCTTTAACTGGAACATGGCAAGTAATTGTATGTTTTGGCGGACCCCTAGTAATGTTGCAGAATCTTTCTCAGAAGTTGTTCCATGGGATAGCCGATTCCTCAGGTAAGAGCTACTTGTTTGTTCAATCCTCCATCTTAGGCCTGCTCCTCAGGTGCATCCTCCTTCTCGCAGCGATTTCCTAGGAACAGATTTCGAAGAACAGCTCTGATCACAGAATCACAGATTGGTTAGGGTTGGAAAGGAGCTCTGGAGATCATCCAGTCCAACCCCCCTGCCAGAGCAGGGTCACCTTCAGCAGGTTGCACAGGATGACCTCCAGGCGGGTTTTGAATGTCTCTGGGGTGGGAGACTCTACCGCCTCCCTGGGCAGCCTGTTCCAGCGCTCTGCCACCCTCAAAGTAAAGAAGTTCCTCCTCATGCTTTGATAGAAGTTCCTACGTTCCAGTTTGTACCCGTTACATCTTGTCCTGGATCATCAAAAATCATCTTTGATGATCCAGGACAAGAGGTAACGGGCACCAATTGGAACGTAGGAACTTGAACTTGAACTGGAAGGTAGGAACTTGAACTTGAACATAGGATTATCCTTGATGATTCAGGATAGCTGTGTGTCTGACCAGTCTGTCTTTCGAAGGAGGTCCTGGGCCAGCTCCAGCCATGCTGTGCTGAGCAGAGCCCCTGGCAGCAGCCCCACACCTCACTCCCAGTGTGCCTGAATGGAAAAGGTACCAAAGTTGCTCCAACACTTTCTGAAAAACTCTATAGTGTTACCCCACAAGCGCAAAGCGACGGCAAAGCCCGTGAAATGACACCGGTGCTTCCAGAAAATGTCAAGCTTCCTGCCCAAGGGTGACACGCCATGCGGTGGGGTCAGGGCCACGCGCTGAGCACCCGGTGCGCTGGGGTTGCCCCAGCGGTTCCTGAGCAGCTCCTGCAGTGCTGCCGCCAGTACCGTTCTGGCGGCTGTAGTTGTTTAAAAAGCCGTTGTTGTTTCCGGCGTAATCTGACGGCAGTTTTCTCGGGCATTTGGGCCTCTTCTAATAAGTGTGCTGTGAGTACATCTGCAAGCATTCACCTGTCGAGGTCAAATGACTGGTGGTGCTCATCTGCCCCCGTGCTACTGCTGCTGCCTCCCGTGAATGCTCATGTGCCTGCGTGCCCCTGTACAGGCACAGATGCACGCGCGCAACACCTGATCCCGCATCCTAATTATTTTTCGCCCGGTTCTCGGAGTTGTTCTGCTTCCGGCTGATGAATGGGAAAGTGTAGTAGTGCTGTTTCATTTCACCAGCCTCTCAAGTGTGGAAATTATGGTAAATTTGAGAACAAGCGAGATTAGATTGATAGTTACACCTCCTCCTTTAATTAGCCAACCACAGGATCTGTGGAGGCAAAGGCCGGGGGGGTGTGTCGGTGTATATAACGTGTATTGTCTATGTGAAAGATTAATCAAAAGGAGTTGCTTGAGGTGGGAAGGCTTTTCCGGAGAGGTTCCACATGTTGTCAGGTAGTCCCTCTGAATGGCAGCTTCCGGTTCGGTCCCTTAGCTTTCGGAAGTGACATTTAGTCTGATATGTGCCAGCCGTGCAATCTACCTAGCCCTGCAAAGTGCAAATATTAACATAAATGCATATTAAGATACTGTGTGTTAGCTCCTGAACTGAAATAGAGAGCGGGTGTTCCAGCGGAGGCAAGCAAATCGTGTTGATTTACAGTGGCTTGAGGATTTGGCCCATTACCGCTTCTTTATACACTTTTAAAAAGAAATGCCAACTCGATAGTTTAGGCTTTAACTGGAACATGGCAAGTAATTGTATGTTTTGGCGGACCCCTAGTAATGTTGCAGAATCTTTCTCAGAAGTTGTTCCATGGGATAGCCGATTCCTCAGGTAAGAGCTACTTGTTTGTTCAATCCTCCATCTTAGGCCTGCTCCTCAGGTGCATCCTCCTTCTCGCAGCGATTTCCTAGGAACAGATTTCGAAGAACAGCTCTGATCACAGAATCACAGATTGGTTAGGGTTGGAAAGGAGCTCTGGAGATCATCCAGTCCAACCCCCCTGCCAGAGCAGGGTCACCTTCAGCAGGTTGCACAGGATGACCTCCAGGCGGGTTTTGAATGTCTCTGGGGTGGGAGACTCTACCGCCTCCCTGGGCAGCCTGTTCCAGCGCTCTGCCACCCTCAAAGTAAAGAAGTTCCTCCTCATGCTTTGATAGAAGTTCCTACGTTCCAGTTTGTACCCGTTACATCTTGTCCTGGATCATCAAAAATCATCTTTGATGATCCAGGACAAGAGGTAACGGGCACCAATTGGAACGTAGGAACTTGAACTTGAACTGGAAGGTAGGAACTTGAACTTGAACATAGGATTATCCTTGATGATTCAGGATAGCTGTGTGTCTGACCAGTCTGTCTTTCGAAGGAGGTCCTGGGCCAGCTCCAGCCATGCTGTGCTGAGCAGAGCCCCTGGCAGCAGCCCCACAGCTCACTCCCAGTGTGCCTGAATGGAAAAGGTACCAAAGTTGCTCCAACACTTTCTGAAAAACTCTATAGTGTTACCCCACAAGCGCAAAGCGACGGCAAAGCCCGTGAAATGACACCGGTGCTTCCAGAAAATGTCAAGCTTCCTGCCCAAGGGTGACACGCCATGCGGTGGGGTCAGGGCCACGCGCTGAGCACCCGGTGCGCTGGGGTTGCCCCAGCGGTTCCTGAGCAGCTCCTGCAGTGCTGCCGCCGGTACCGTTCTGGCGGCTGTAGTTGTTTAAAAAGCCGTTGTTGTTTCCGGCGTAATCTGACGGCAGTTTTCTCGGGCATTTGGGCCTCTTCTAATAAGTGTGCTGTGAGTACATCTGCAAGCATTCACCTGTCGAGGTCAAATGACTGGTGGTGCTCATCTGCCCCCGTGCTACTGCTGCTGCCTCCCGTGAATGCTCATGTGCCTGCGTGCCCCTGTACAGGCACAGATGCACGCGCGCAACACCTGATCCCGCATCCTAATTATTTTTCGCCCGGTTCTCGGAGTTGTTCTGCTTCCGGCTGATGAATGGGAAAGTGTAGTAGTGCTGTTTCATTTCACCAGCCTCTCAAGTGTGGAAATTATGGTAAATTTGAGAACAAGCCAGATTAGATTGATAGTTACACCTCCTCCTTTAATTAGCCAACCACAGGATCTGTGGAGGCAAAGGCCGGGGGGGTGTGTCGGTGTATATAACGTGTATTGTCTATGTGAAAGATTAATCAAAAGGAGTTGCTTGAGGTGGGAAGGCTTTTCCGGAGAGGTTCCACATGTTGTCAGGTAGTCCCTCTGAATGGCAGCTTCCGGTTCGGTCCCTTAGCTTTCGGAAGTGACATTTAGTCTGATATGTGCCAGCCGTGCAATCTACCTAGCCCTGCAAAGTGCAAATATTAACCTAAATGCATATTAAGATAGTGTGTGTTAGCTCCTGAACTGAAATAGAGAGCGGGTGTTCCAGCGGAGGCAAGCAAATCGTGTTGATTTACAGTGGGTTGAGGATTTGGCCCATTACCGCTTCTTTATACACTTTTAAAAAGAAATGCCAACTCGATAGTTTAGGCTTTAACTGGAACATGGCAAGTAATTGTATGTTTTGGCGGACCCCTAGTAATGTTGCAGAATCTTTCTCAGAAGTTGTTCCATGGGATAGCCGATTCCTCAGGTAAGAGCTACTTGTTTGTTCAATCCTCCATCTTAGGCCTGCTCCTCAGGTGCATCCTCCTTCTCGCAGCGATTTCCTAGGAACAGATTTCGAAGAACAGCTCTGATCACAGAATCACAGATTGGTTAGGGTTGGAAAGGAGCTCTGGAGATCATCCAGTCCAACCCCCCTGCCAGAGCAGGGTCACCTTCAGCAGGTTGCACAGGATGACCTCCAGGCGGGTTTTGAATGTCTCTGGGGTGGGAGACTCTACCGCCTCCCTGGGCAGCCTGTTCCAGCGCTCTGCCACCCTCAAAGTAAAGAAGTTCCTCCTCATGCTTTGATAGAAGTTCCTACGTTCCAGTTTGTACCCGTTACATCTTGTCCTGGATCATCAAAAATCATCTTTGATGATCCAGGACAAGAGGTAACGGGCACCAATTGGAACGTAGGAACTTGAACTTGAACTGGAAGGTAGGAACTTGAACTTGAACATAGGATTATCCTTGATGATTCAGGATAGCTGTGTGTCTGACCAGTCTGTCTTTCGAAGGAGGTCCTGGGCCAGCTCCAGCCATGCTGTGCTGAGCAGAGCCCCTGGCAGCAGCCCCACAGCTCACTCCCAGTGTGCCTGAATGGAAAAGGTACCAAAGTTGCTCCAACACTTTCTGAAAAACTCTATAGTGTTACCCCACAAGCGCAAAGCGACGGCAAAGCCCGTGAAATGACACCGGTGCTTCCAGAAAATGTCAAGCTTCCTGCCCAAGGGTGACACGCCATGCGGTGGGGTCAGGGCCACGCGCTGAGCACCCGGTGCGCTGGGGTTGCCCCAGCGGTTCCTGAGCAGCTCCTGCAGTGCTGCCGCCGGTACCGTTCTGGCGGCTGTAGTTGTTTAAAAAGCCGTTGTTGTTTCCGGCGTAATCTGACGGCAGTTTTCTCGGGCATTTGGGCCTCTTCTAATAAGTGTGCTGTGAGTACATCTGCAAGCATTCACCTGTCGAGGTCAAATGACTGGTGGTGCTCATCTGCCCCCGTGCTACTGCTGCTGCCTCCCGTGAATGCTCATGTGCCTGCGTGCCCCTGTACAGGCACAGATGCACGCGCGCAACACCTGATCCCGCATCCTAATTATTTTTCGCCCGGTTCTCGGAGTTGTTCTGCTTCCGGCTGATGAATGGGAAAGTGTAGTAGTGCTGTTTCATTTCACCAGCCTCTCAAGTGTGGAAATTATGGTAAATTTGAGAACAAGCCAGATTAGATTGATAGTTACACCTCCTCCTTTAATTAGCCAACCACAGGATCTGTGGAGGCAAAGGCCGGGGGGGTGTGTCGGTGTATATAAGGTGTATTGTCTATGTGAAAGATTAATCAAAAGGAGTTGCTTGAGGTGGGAAGGCTTTTCCGGAGAGGTTCCACATGTTGTCAGGTAGTCCCTCTGAATGGCAGCTTCCGGTTCGGTCCCTTAGCTTTCGGAAGTGACATTTAGTCTGATATGTGCCAGCCGTGCAATCTACCTAGCCCTGCAAAGTGCAAATATTAACCTAAATGCATATTAAGATACTGTGTGTTAGCTCCTGAACTGAAATAGAGAGCGGGTGTTCCAGCGGAGGCAAGCAAATCGTGTTGATTTACAGTGGCTTGAGGATTTGGCCCATTACCGCTTCTTTATACACTTTTAAAAAGAAATGCCAACTCGATAGTTTAGGCTTTAACTGGAACATGGCAAGTAATTGTATGTTTTGGCGGACCCCTAGTAATGTTGCAGAATCTTTCTCAGAAGTTGTTCCATGGGATAGCCGATTCCTCAGGTAAGAGCTACTTGTTTGTTCAATCCTCCATCTTAGGCCTGCTCCTCAGGTGCATCCTCCTTCTCGCAGCGATTTCCTAGGAACAGATTTCGAAGAACAGCTCTGATCACAGAATCACAGATTGGTTAGGGTTGGAAAGGAGCTCTGGAGATCATCCAGTCCAACCCCCCTGCCAGAGCAGGGTCACCTTCAGCAGGTTGCACAGGATGACCTCCAGGCGGGTTTTGAATGTCTCTGGGGTGGGAGACTCTACCGCCTCCCTGGGCAGCCTGTTCCAGCGCTCTGCCACCCTCAAAGTAAAGAAGTTCCTCCTCATGCTTTGATAGAAGTTCCTACGTTCCAGTTTGTACCCGTTACATCTTGTCCTGGATCATCAAAAATCATCTTTGATGATCCAGGACAAGAGGTAACGGGCACCAATTGGAACGTAGGAACTTGAACTTGAACTGGAAGGTAGGAACTTGAACTTGAACATAGGATTATCCTTGATGATTCAGGATAGCTGTGTGTCTGACCAGTCTGTCTTTCGAAGGAGGTCCTGGGCCAGCTCCAGCCATGCTGTGCTGAGCAGAGCCCCTGGCAGCAGCCCCACAGCTCACTCCCAGTGTGCCTGAATGGAAAAGGTACCAAAGTTGCTCCAACACTTTCTGAAAAACTCTATAGTGTTACCCCACAAGCGCAAAGCGACGGCAAAGCCCGTGAAATGACACCGGTGCTTCCAGAAAATGTCAAGCTTCCTGCCCAAGGGTGACACGCCATGCGGTGGGGTCAGGGCCACGCGCTGAGCACCCGGTGCGCTGGGGTTGCCCCAGCGGTTCCTGAGCAGCTCCTGCAGTGCTGCCGCCGGTACCGTTCTGGCGGCTGTAGTTGTTTAAAAAGCCGTTGTTGTTTCCGGCGTAATCTGACGGCAGTTTTCTCGGGCATTTGGGCCTCTTCTAATAAGTGTGCTGTGAGTACATCTGCAAGCATTCACCTGTCGAGGTCAAATGACTGGTGGTGCTCATCTGCCCCCGTGCTACTGCTGCTGCCTCCCGTGAATGCTCATGTGCCTGCGTGCCCCTGTACAGGCACAGATGCACGCGCGCAACACCTGATCCCGCATCCTAATTATTTTTCGCCCGGTTCTCGGAGTTGTTCTGCTTCCGGCTGATGAATGGGAAAGTGTAGTAGTGCTGTTTCATTTCACCAGCCTCTCAAGTGTGGAAATTATGGTAAATTTGAGAACAAGCCAGATTAGATTGATAGTTACACCTCCTCCTTTAATTAGCCAACCACAGGATCTGTGGAGGCAAAGGCCGGGGGGGTGTGTCGGTGTATATAACGTGTATTGTCTATGTGAAAGATTAATCAAAAGGAGTTGCTTGAGGTGGGAAGGCTTTTCCGGAGAGGTTCCACACGTTGTCAGGTAGTCCCTCTGAATGGCAGCTTCCGGTTCGGTCCCTTAGCTTTCGGAAGTGACATTTAGTCTGATATGTGCCAGCCGTGCAATCTACCTAGCCCTGCAAAGTGCAAATATTAACCTAAATGCATATTAAGATACTGTGTGTTAGCTCCTGAACTGAAATAGAGAGCGGGTGTTCCAGCGGAGGCAAGCAAATCGTGTTGACTTACAGTGGCTTGAGGATTTGGCCCATTACCGCTTCTTTATACACTTTTAAAAAGAAATGCCAACTCGATAGTTTAGGCTTTAACTGGAACATGGCAAGTAATTGTATGTTTTGGCGGACCCCTAGTAATGTTGCAGAATCTTTCTCAGAAGTTGTTCCATGGGATAGCCGATTCCTCAGGTAAGAGCTACTTGTTTGTTCAATCCTCCATCTTAGGCCTGCTCCTCAGGTGCATCCTCCTTCTCGCAGCGATTTCCTAGGAACAGATTTCGAAGAACAGCTCTGATCACAGAATCACAGATTGGTTAGGGTTGGAAAGGAGCTCTGGAGATCATCCAGTCCAACCCCCCTGCCAGAGCAGGGTCACCTACAGCAGGTTGCACAGGATGACCTCCAGGCGGGTTTTGAATGTCTCTGGGGTGGGAGACTCTACTGCCTCCCTGGGCAGCCTGTTCCAGCGCTCTGCCACCCTCAAAGTAAAGAAGTTCCTCCTCATGCTTTGATAGAAGTTCCTAGGTTCCAGTTTGTACCCGTTACCTCTTGTCCTGGATCATCTTTGATGATCCAGGACAAGAGGTAACGGGCACCGATTGGAACGTAGGAACTTGAACTTGAACTGGAAGGTAGGAACTTGAACTTGAACATAGGATTATCCTTGATGATTCAGGATAGCTGTGTGTCTGACCAGTCTGTCTTTCGAAGAAGGTCCTGGGCCAGCTCCAGCCATGCTGTGCTGAGCAGAGTCCCTAGCAGCAGCCCCACACCTCACTCCCAGTGTGCCTGAATGGAAAAGGTACCAAAGTTGCTCCAACACTTTCTGAAAAACTCTATAGTGTTACCCCACAAGCGCAAAGCGACGGCAAAGCCCGTGAAATGACACCGGTGCTTCCAGAAAATGTCAAGCTTCCTGCCCAAGGGTGACATGCCATGCGGTGGGGTCAGGGCCACGCGCTGAGCACCCGGTGCGCTGGGGTTGCCCCAGCGGTTCCTGAGCAGCTCCTGCAGTGCTGCCGCCGGTACCGTTCTGGCGGCTGTAGTTGTTTAAAAAGCCGTTGTTGTTTCCGGCGTAATCTGACGGCAGTTTTCTCGGGCATTTGGGCCTCTTCTAATAAGTGTGCTGTGAGTACATCTGCAAGCATTCACCTGTCGAGGTCAAATGACTGGTGGTGCTCATCTCCCCCCGTGCTACTGCTGCTGCCTCCCGTGAACGCTCATGTGCCTGCGTGCCCCTGTACAGGCACAGATGCACGCGCGCAACACCTGATCCCGCATCCTAATTATTTTTCGCCCGGTTCTTGAGTTGTTCTGCTTCCGGCTGATGAATGGGAAAGTGTAGTAGTGCTGTTTCATTTCACCAGCCTCTCAAGTGTGGAAATTATGGTAAATTTGAGAACAAGCCAGATTAGATTGATAGTTACACCTCCTCCTTTAATTAGCCAACCACAGGATCTGTGGAGGCAAAGGCCGGGGGGGTGTGTCGGTGTATATAACGTGTATTGTCTATGTGAAAGATTAATCAAAAGGAGTTGCTTGAGGTGGGAAGGCTTTTCCGGAGAGGTTCCACACGTTGTCAGGTAGTCCCTCTGAATGGCAGCTTCCGGTTCGGTCCCTTAGCTTTCGGAAGTGACATTTAGTCTGATATGTGCCAGCCGTGCAATCTACCTAGCCCTGCAAAGTGCAAATATTAACCTAAATGCATATTAAGATAGTGTGTGTTAGCTCCTGAACTGAAATAGAGAGCGGGTGTTCCAGCGGAGGCAAGCAAATCGTGTTGATTTACAGTGGCTTGAGGATTTGGCCCATTACCGCTTCTTTATACACTTTTAAAAAGAAATGCCAACTCGATAGTTTAGGCTTTAACTGGAACATGGCAAGTAATTGTATGTTTTGGCGGACCCCTAGTAATGTTGCAGAATCTTTCTCAGAAGTTGTTCCATGGGATAGCCGATTCCTCAGGTAAGAGCTACTTGTTTGTTCAATCCTCCATCTTAGGCCTGCTCCTCAGGTGCATCCTCCTTCTCGCAGCGATTTCCTAGGAACAGATTTCGAAGAACAGCTCTGATCACAGAATCACAGATTGGTTAGGGTTGGAAAGGAGCTCTGGAGATCATCCAGTCCAACCCCCCTGCCAGAGCAGGGTCACCTTCAGCAGGTTGCACAGGATGACCTCCAGGCGGGTTTTGAATGTCTCTGGGGTGGGAGACTCTACCGCCTCCCTGGGCAGCCTGTTCCAGCGCTCTGCCAACCTCAAAGTAAAGAAGTTCCTCCTCATGCTTTGATAGAAGTTCCTAGGTTCCAGTTTGTACCCGTTACCTCTTGTCCTGGATCATATTTGATGATCCAGGACAAGAGGTAACGGGCACCAATTGGAACGTAGGAACTTGAACTTGAACTGGAAGGTAGGAACTTGAACTTGAACATAGGATTATCCTTGATGATTCAGGATAGCTGTGTGTCTGACCAGTCTGTCTTTCGAAGTAGGTCCTGGGCCAGCTCCAGCCATGCTGTGCTGAGCAGAGCCCCTGGCAGCAGCCCCACACCTCACTCCCAGTGTGCCTGAATGGAAAAGGTACCAAAGTTGCTCCAACACTTTCTGAAAAACTCTATAGTGTTACCCCACAAGCGCAAAGCGACGGCAAAGCCCGTGACATGACACCGGTGCTTCCAGAAAATGTCAAGCTTCCTGCCCAAGGGTGACATGCCATGCGGTGGGGTCAGGGCCACGCGCTGAGCACCCGGTGCGCTGGGGTTGCCCCAGCGGTTCCTGAGCAGCTCCTGCAGTGCTGCCGCCGGTACCGTTCTGGCGGCTGTAGTTGTTTAAAAAGCCGTTGTTGTTTCCGGCGTAATCTGACGGCAGTTTTCTCGGGCATTTGGGCCTCTTCTAATAAGTGTGCTGTGAGTACATCTGCAAGCATTCACCTGTCGAGGTCAAATGACTGGTGGTGCTCATCTGCCCCCGTGCTACTGCTGCTGCCTCCCGTGAACGCTCATGTGCCTGCGTGCCCCTGTACAGGCACAGATGCACGCGCGCAACACCTGATCCCGCATCCTAATTATTTTTCGCCCGGTTCTTGAGTTGTTCTGCTTCCGGCTGATGAATGGGAAAGTGTAGTAGTGCTGTTTCATTTCACCAGCCTCTCAAGTGTGGAAATTATGGTAAATTTGAGAACAAGCCAGATTAGATTGATAGTTACACCTCCTCCTTTAATTAGCCAACCACAGGATCTGTGGAGGCAAAGCCCGGGGGGGTGTGTCGGTGTATATAACGTGTATTGTCTATGTGAAAGATTAATCAAAAGGAGTTGCTTGAGGTGGGAAGGCTTTTCCGGAGAGGTTCCACACGTTGTCAGGTAGTCCCTCTGAATGGCAGCTTCCGGTTCGGTCCCTTAGCTTTCGGAAGTGACATTTAGTCTGATATGTGCCAGCCGTGCAATCTACCTAGCCCTGCAAAGTGCAAATATTAACCTAAATGCATATTAAGATAGTGTGTGTTAGCTCCTGAACTGAAATAGAGAGCGGGTGTTCCAGCGGAGGCAAGCAAATCGTGTTGATTTACAGTGGCTTGAGGATTTGGCCCATTACCGCTTCTTTATACACTTTTAAAAAGAAATGCCAACTCGATAGTTTAGGCTTTAACTGGAACATGGCAAGTAATTGTATGTTTTGGCGGACCCCTAGTAATGTTGCAGAATCTTTCTCAGAAGTTGTTCCATGGGATAGCCGATTCCTCAGGTAAGAGCTACTTGTTTGTTCAATCCTCCATCTTAGGCCTGCTCCTCAGGTGCATCCTCCTTCTCGCAGCGATTTCCTAGGAACAGATTTCGAAGAACAGCTCTGATCACAGAATCACAGATTGGTTAGGGTTGGAAAGGAGCTCTGGAGATCATCCAGTCCAACCCCCCTGCCAGAGCAGGGTCACCTACAGCAGGTTGCACAGGATGACCTCCAGGCGGGTTTTGAATGTCTCTGGGGTGGGAGACTCTACCGCCTCCCTGGGCAGCCTGTTCCAGCGCTCTGCCACCCTCAAAGTAAAGAAGTTCCTCCTCATGCTTTGATAGAAGTTCCTAGGTTCCAGTTTGTACCCGTTACCTCTTGTCCTGGATCATCTTTGATGATCCAGGACAAGAGGTAACGGGCACCAATTGGAACGTAGGAACTTGAACTTGAACTGGAAGGTAGGAACTTGAACTTGAACATAGGATTATCCTTGATGATTCAGGATAGCTGTGTGTCTGACCAGTCTGTCTTTCGAAGTAGGTCCTGGGCCAGCTCCAGCCATGCTGTGCTGAGCAGAGCCCCTGGCAGCAGCCCCACAGCTCACTCCCAGTGTGCCTGAATGGAAAAGGTACCAAAGTTGCTCCAACACTTTCTGAAAAACTCTATAGTGTTACCCCACAAGCGCAAAGCGACGGCAAAGCCCGTGAAATGACACCGGTGCTTCCAGAAAATGTCAAGCTTCCTGCCCAAGGGTGACATGCCATGCGGTGGGGTCAGGGCCACGCGCTGAGCACCCGGTGCGCTGGGGTTGCCCCAGCGGTTCCTGAGCAGCTCCTGCAGTGCTGCCGCCGGTACCGTTCTGGCGGCTGTAGTTGTTTAAAAAGCCGTTGTTGTTTCCGGCGTAATCTGACGGCAGTTTTCTCGGGCATTTGGGCCTCTTCTAATAAGTGTGCTGTGAGTACATCTGCAAGCATTCACCTGTCGAGGTCAAATGACTGGTGGTGCTCATCTGCCCCCGTGCTACTGCTGCTGCCTCCCGTGAATGCTCATGTGCCTGCGTGCCCCTGTACAGGCACAGATGCACGCGCGCAACAACTGATCCCGCATCCTAATTATTTTTCGCCCGGTTCTCGGAGTTGTTCTGCTTCCGGCTGATGAATGGGAAAGTGTAGTAGTGCTGTTTCATTTCACCAGCCTCTCAAGTGTGGAAATTATGGTAAATTTGAGAACAAGCCAGATTAGATTGATAGTTACACCTCCTCCTTTAATTAGCCAACCACAGGATCTGTGGAGGCAAAGCCCGGGGGGGTGTGTCGGTGTATATAACGTGTATTGTCTATGTGAAAGATGAATCAAAAGGAGTTGCTTGAGGTGGGAAGGCTTTTCCGGAGAGGTTCCACATGTTGTCAGGTAGTCCCTCTGAATGGCAGCTTCCGGTTCGGTCCCTTAGCTTTCGGAAGTGACATTTAGTCTGATATGTGCCAGCCGTGCAATCTACCTAGCCCTGCAAAGTGCAAATATTAACCTAAATGCATATTAAGATAGTGTGTGTTAGCTCCTGAACTGAAATAGAGAGCGGGTGTTCCAGCGGAGGCAAGCAAATCGTGTTGATTTAGAGTGGCTTGAGGATTTGGCCCATTACCGCTTCTTTATACACTTTTAAAAAGAAATGCCAACTCGATAGTTTAGGCTTTAACTGGAACATGGCAAGTAATTGTATGTTTTGGCGGACCCCTAGTAATGTTGCAGAATCTTTCTCAGAAGTTGTTCCATGGGATAGCCGATTCCTCAGGTAAGAGCTACTTGTTTGTTCAATCCTCCATCTTAGGCCTGCTCCTCAGGTGCATCCTCCTTCTCGCAGCGATTTCCTAGGAACAGATTTCGAAGAACAGCTCTGATCACAGAATCACAGATTGGTTAGGGTTGGAAAGGAGCTCTGGAGATCATGTAGTGCAACCCCCCTGCCAGAGCAGGGTCACCTACAGCAGGTTGCACAGGATGACCTCCAGGCGGGTTTTGAATGTTTCTGGTGTGGGAGACTCTACCGCCTCCCTGGGCAGCCTGTTCCAGCGCTCTGCCACCCTCAAAGTAAAGAAGTTCCTCCTCATGCTTTGATAGAAGTTCCTACGTTCCAGTTTGTACCCGTTACCTCTTGTCCTGGATCATCTTTGATGATCCAGGACAAGAGGTAACGGGCACCAATTGGAACGTAGGAACTTGAACTTGAACTGGAAGGTAGGAACTTGAACTTGAACATAGGATTATCCTTGATGATTCAGGATAGCTGTGTGTCTGACCAGTCTGTCTTTCGAAGGAGGTCCTGGGCCAGCTCCAGCCATGCTGTGCTGAGCAGAGCCCCTGGCAGCAGCCCCACAGCTCACTCCCAGTGTGCCTGAATGGAAAAGGTACCAAAGTTGCTCCAACACTTTCTGAAAAACTCTATAGTGTTACCCCACAAGCGCAAAGCGACGGCAAAGCCCGTGAAATGACACCGGTGCTTCCAGAAAATGTCAAGCTTCCTGCCCAAGGGTGACATGCCATGCGGTGGGGTCAGGGCCACGCGCTGAGCACCCGGTGCGCTGGGGTTGCCCCAGCGGTTCCTGAGCAGCTCCTGCAGTGCTGCCGCCGGTACCGTTCTGGCGGCTGTAGTTGTTTAAAAAGCCGTTGTTGTTTCCGGCGTAATCTGACGGCAGTTTTCTCGGGCATTTGGGCCTCTTCTAATAAGTGTGCTGTGAGTACATCTGCAAGCATTCACCTGTCGAGGTCAAATGACTGGTGGTGCTCATCTGCCCCCGTGCTACTGCTGCTGCCTCCCGTGAACGCTCATGTGCCTGCGTGCCCCTGTACAGGCACAGATGCACGCGCGCAACACCTGATCCCGCATCCTAATTATTTTTCGCCCGGTTCTTGAGTTGTTCTGCTTCCGGCTGATGAATGGGAAAGTGTAGTAGTGCTGTTTCATTTCACCAGCCTCTCAAGTGTGGAAATTATGGTAAATTTGAGAACAAGCCAGATTAGATTGATAGTTACACCTCCTCCTTTAATTAGCCAACCACAGGATCTGTGGAGGCAAAGGCCGGGGGGGTGTGTCGGTGTATATAACGTGTATTGTCTATGTGAAAGATGAATCAAAAGGAGTTGCTTGAGGTGGGAAGGCTTTTCCGGAGAGGTTCCACATGTTGTCAGGTAGTCCCTCTGAATGGCAGCTTCCGGTTCGGTCCCTTAGCTTTCGGAAGTGACATTTAGTCTGATATGTGCCAGCCGTGCAATCTACCTAGCCCTGCAAAGTGCAAATATTAACCTAAATGCATATTAAGATAGTGTGTGTTAGCTCCTGAACTGAAATAGAGAGCGGGTGTTCCAGCGGAGGCAAGCAAATCGTGTTGATTTACAGTGGCTTGAGGATTTGGCCCATTACCGCTTCTTTATACACTTTTAAAAAGAAATGCCAACTCGATAGTTTAGGCTTTAACTGGAACATGGCAAGTAATTGTATGTTTTGGCGGACCCCTAGTAATGTTGCAGAATCTTTCTCAGAAGTTGTTCCATGGGATAGCCGATTCCTCAGGTAAGAGCTACTTGTTTGTTCAATCCTCCATCTTAGGCCTGCTCCTCAGGTGCATCCTCCTTCTCGCAGCGATTTCCTAGGAACAGATTTCGAAGAACAGCTCTGATCACAGAATCACAGATTGGTTAGGGTTGGAAAGGAGCTCTGGAGATCATCCAGTCCAACCCCCCTGCCAGAGCAGGGTCACCTACAGCAGGTTGCACAGGATGACCTCCAGGCGGGTTTTGAATGTTTCTGGTGTGGGAGACTCTACCGCCTCCCTGGGCAGCCTGTTCCAGCGCTCTGCCACCCTCAAAGTAAAGAAGTTCCTCCTCATGCTTTGATAGAAGTTCCTACGTTCCAGTTTGTACCCGTTACCTCTTGTCCTGGATCATCTTTGATGATCCAGGACAAGAGGTAACGGGCACCAATTGGAACGTAGGAACTTGAACTTGAACTGGAAGGTAGGAACTTGAACTTGAACATAGGATTATCCTTGATGATTCAGGATAGCTGTGTGTCTGACCAGTCTGTCTTTTGAAGGAGGTCCTGGGCCAGCTCCAGCCATGCTGTGCTGAGCAGAGCCCCTGGCAGCAGCCCCACAGCTCACTCCCAGTGTGCCTGAATGGAAAAGGTACCAAAGTTGCTCCAACACTTTCTGAAAAACTCTATAGTGTTACCCCACAAGCGCAAAGCGACGGCAAAGCCCGTGAAATGACACCGGTGCTTCCAGAAAATGTCAAGCTTCCTGCCCAAGGGTGACACGCCATGCGGTGGGGTCAGGGCCACGCGCTGAGCACCCGGTGCGCTGGGGTTGCCCCAGCGGTTCCTCAGCAGCTCCTGCAGTGCTGCCGCCGGTACCGTTCTGGCGGCTGTAGTTGTTTAAAAAGCCGTTGTTGTTTCCGGCGTAATCTGACGGCAGTTTTCTCGGGCATTTGGGCCTCTTCTAATAAGTGTGCTGTGAGTACATCTGCAAGCATTCACCTGTCGAGGTCAAATGACTGGTGGTGCTCATCTGCCCCCGTGCTACTGCTGCTGCCTCCCGTGAACGCTCATGTGCCTGCGTGCCCCTGTACAGGCACAGATGCACGCGCGCAACACCTGATCCCGCATCCTAATTATTTTTCGCCCGGTTCTTGAGTTGTTCTGCTTCCGGCTGATGAATGGGAAAGTGTAGTAGTGCTGTTTCATTTCACCAGCCTCTCAAGTGTGGAAATTATGGTAAATTTGAGAACAAGCCAGATTAGATTGATAGTTACACCTCCTCCTTTAATTAGCCAACCACAGGATCTGTGGAGGCAAAGGCCGGGGGGGTGTGTCGGTGTATATAACGTGTATTGTCTATGTGAAAGATGAATCAAAAGGAGTTGCTTGAGGTGGGAAGGCTTTTCCGGAGAGGTTCCACATGTTGTCAGGTAGTCCCTCTGAATGGCAGCTTCCGGTTCGGTCCCTTAGCTTTCGGAAGTGACATTTAGTCTGATATGTGCCAGCCGTGCAATCTACCTAGCCCTGCAAAGTGCAAATATTAACCTAAATGCATATTAAGATAGTGTGTGTTAGCTCCTGAACTGAAATAGAGAGCGGGTGTTCCAGCGGAGGCAAGCAAATCGTGTTGATTTACAGTGGCTTGAGGATTTGGCCCATTACCGCTTCTTTATACACTTTTAAAACGAAATGCCAACTCGATAGTTTAGGCTTTAACTGGAACATGGCAAGTAATTGTATGTTTTGGCGGACCCCTAGTAATGTTGCAGAATCTTTCTCAGAAGTTGTTCCATGGGATAGCCGATTCCTCAGGTAAGAGCTACTTGTTTGTTCAATCCTCCATCTTAGGCCTGCTCCTCAGGTGCATCCTCCTTCTCGCAGCGATTTCCTAGGAACAGATTTCGAAGAACAGCTCTGATCACAGAATCACAGATTGGTTAGGGTTGGAAAGGAGCTCTGGAGATCATCCAGTCCAACCCCCCTGCCACAGCAGGGTCACCTACAGCAGGTTGCACAGGATGACCTCCAGGCGGGTTTTGAATGTCTCTGGGGTGGAAGACTCTACCGCCTCCCTGGGCAGCCTGTTCCAGCGCTCTGCCACCCTCAAAGTAAAGAAGTTCCTCCTCATGCTTTGATAGAAGTTCCTACGTTCCAATTGGTGCCCGTTACCTCTTGTCCTGGATCATCAAAGATGATCCAGGACAAGAGGTAACGGGCACCAATTGGAACGTAGGAACTTGAACTTGAACTGGAACGTAGGAGCTTGAACATAGGATTATCCTTGATGATTCAGGATAGCTGTGTGTCTGACCAGTCTGTCTTTCGAGGGAGGTCCTGGACCAGCTCCAGCCATGCTGTGCTGAGCAGAGCCCCTGGCAGCAGCCCCACAGCTCACTCCCAGTGTGCCTGAATGGAAAAGGTACCAAAGTTGCTCCAACACTTTCCGAAAAACTCTATAGTGTTACCCCACAAGCGCAAAGCGACGTCAAAGCCCGTGAAATGACACCGGTGCTTCCAGAAAATGTCAAGCTTCCTGCCCAAGGGTGACATGCCATGCGGTGGGGTCAGGGCCACGCGCTGAGCACCCGGTGCGCTGGGGTTGCCCCAGCGGTTCCTGAGCAGCTCCTGCAGTGCTGCCGCCGGTACCGTTCTGGCGGCTGTAGTTGTTTAAAAAGCCGTTGTTGTTTCCGGCGTAATCTGACGGCAGTTTTCTCGGGCATTTGGGCCTCTTCTAATAAGTGTGCTGTGAGTACATCTGCAAGCATTCACCTGTCGAGGTCAAATGACTGGTGGTGCTCATCTGCCCCCGTGCTACTGCTGCTGCCTCCCGTGAATGCTCATGTGCCTGCGTGCCCCTGTACAGGCACAGATGCACGCGCGCAAGACCTGATCCCGCATCCTAATTATTTTTCGCCCGGTTCTCGGAGTTGTTCTGCTTCCGGCTGATGAATGGGAAAGTGTAGTAGTGCTGTTTCATTTCACCAGCCTCTCAAGTGTGGAAATTATGGTAAATTTGAGAACAAGCCAGATTAGATTGATAGTTACACCTCCTCCTTTAATTAGCCAACCACAGGATCTGTGGAGGCAAAGGCCGGGGGGGTGTGTCGGTGTATATAACGTGTATTGTCTATGTGAAAGATTAATCAAAAGGAGTTGCTTGAGGTGGGAAGGCTTTTCCGGAGAGGTTCCACATGTTGTCAGGTAGTCCCTCTGAATGGCAGCTTCCGGTTCGGTCCCTTAGCTTTCGGAAGTGACATTTAGTCTGATATGTGCCAGCCGTGCAATCTACCTAGCCCTGCAAAGTGCAAATATTAACCTAAATGCATATTAAGATACTGTGTGTTAGCTCCTGAACTGAAATAGAGAGCGGGTGTTCCAGCGGAGGCAAGCAAATCGTGTTGATTTACAGTGGCTTGAGGATTTGGCCCATTACCGCTTCTTTATACACTTTTAAAAAGAAATGCCAACTCGATAGTTTAGGCTTTAACTGGAACATGGCAAGTAATTGTATGTTTTGGCGGACCCCTAGTAATGTTGCAGAATCTTTCTCAGAAGTTGTTCCATGGGATAGCCGATTCCTCAGGTAAGAGCTACTTGTTTGTTCAATCCTCCATCTTAGGCCTGCTCCTCAGGTGCATCCTCCTTCTCGCAGCGATTTCCTAGGAACAGATTTCGAAGAACAGCTCTGATCACAGAATCACAGATTGGTTAGGGTTGGAAAGGAGCTCTGGAGATCATCCAGTCCAACCCCCCTGCCAGAGCAGGGTCACCTACAGCAGGTTGCACAGGATGACCTCCAGGCGGGTTTTGAATGTCTCTGGGGTGGAAGACTCTACCGCCTCCCTGGGCAGCCTGTTCCAGCGCTCTGCCACCCTCAAAGTAAAGAAGTTCCTCCTCATGCTTTGATAGAAGTTCCTACGTTCCAATTGGTGCCCGTTACCTCTTGTCCTGGATCATCAAAGATGATCCAGGACAAGAGGTAACGGGCACCAATTGGAACGTAGGAACTTGAACTTGAACTGGAACGTAGGAGCTTGAACATAGGATTATCCTTGATGATTCAGGATAGCTGTGTGTCTGACCAGTCTGTCTTTCGAGGGAGGTCCTGGACCAGCTCCAGCCATGCTGTGCTGAGCAGAGCCCCTGGCAGCAGCCCCACAGCTCACTCCCAGTGTGCCTGAATGGAAAAGGTACCAAAGTTGCTCCAACACTTTCTGAAAAACTCTACAGTGTTACCCCACAAGCGCAAAGCGACGGCAAAGCCCGTGAAATGACACCGGTGCTTCCAGAAAATGTCAAGCTTCCTGCCCAAGGGTGACATGCCATGCGGTGGGGTCAGGGCCACGCGCTGAGCACCCGGTGCGCTGGGGTTGCCCCAGCGGTTCCTGAGCAGCTCCTGCAGTGCTGCCGCCGGTACCGTTCTGGCGGCTGTAGTTGTTTAAAAAGCCGTTGTTGTTTCCGGCGTAATCTGACGGCAGTTTTCTCGGGCATTTGGGCCTCTTCTAATAAGTGTGCTGTGAGTACATCTGCAAGCATTCACCTGTCGAGGTCAAATGACTGGTGGTGCTCATCTGCCCCCGTGCTACTGCTGCTGCCTCCCGTGAATGCTCATGTGCCTGCGTGCCCCTGTACAGGCACAGATGCACGCGCGCAACACCTGATCCCGCATCCTAATTATTTTTCGCCCGGTTCTCGGAGTTGTTCTGCTTCCGGCTGATGAATGGGAAAGTGTAGTAGTGCTGTTTCATTTCACCAGCCTCTCAAGTGTGGAAATTATGGTAAATTTGAGAACAAGCCAGATTAGATTGATAGTTACACCTCCTCCTTTAATTAGCCAACCACAGGATCTGTGGAGGCAAAGGCCGGGGGGGTGTGTCGGTGTATATAACGTGTATTGTCTATGTGAAAGATTAATCAAAAGGAGTTGCTTGAGGTGGGAAGGCTTTTCCGGAGAGGTTCCACATGTTGTCAGGTAGTCCCTCTGAATGGCAGCTTCCGGTTCGGTCCCTTAGCTTTCGGAAGTGACATTTAGTCTGATATGTGCCAGCCGTGCAATCTACCTAGCCCTGCAAAGTGCAAATATTAACCTAAATGCATATTAAGATACTGTGTGTTAGCTCCTGAACTGAAATAGAGAGCGGGTGTTCCAGCGGAGGCAAGCAAATCGTGTTGATTTACAGTGGCTTGAGGATTTGGCCCATTACCGCTTCTTTATACACTTTTAAAAAGAAATGCCAACTCGATAGTTTAGGCTTTAACTGGAACATGGCAAGTAATTGTATGTTTTGGCGGACCCCTAGTAATGTTGCAGAATCTTTCTCAGAAGTTGTTCCATGGGATAGCCGATTCCTCAGGTAAGAGCTACTTGTTTGTTCAATCCTCCATCTTAGGCCTGCTCCTCAGGTGCATCCTCCTTCTCGCAGCGATTTCCTAGGAACAGATTTCGAAGAACAGCTCTGATCACAGAATCACAGATTGGTTAGGGTTGGAAAGGAGCTCTGGAGATCATCCAGTCCAACCCCCCTGCCAGAGCAGGGTCACCTACAGCAGGTTGCACAGGATGACCTCCAGGCGGGTTTTGAATGTCTCTGGGGTGGAAGACTCTACCGCCTCCCTGGGCAGCCTGTTCCAGCGCTCTGCCACCCTCAAAGTAAAGAAGTTCCTCCTCATGCTTTGATAGAAGTTCCTACGTTCCAATTGGTGCCCGTTACCTCTTGTCCTGGATCATCAAAGATGATCCAGGACAAGAGGTAACGGGCACCAATTGGAACGTAGGAACTTGAACTTGAACTGGAACGTAGGAGCTTGAACATAGGATTATCCTTGATGATTCAGGATAGCTGTGTGTCTGACCAGTCTGTCTTTCGAGGGAGGTCCTGGACCAGCTCCAGCCATGCTGTGCTGAGCAGAGCCCCTGGCAGCAGCCCCACAGCTCACTCCCAGTGTGCCTGAATGGAAAAGGTACCAAAGTTGCTCCAACACTTTCCGAAAAACTCTATAGTGTTACCCCACAAGCGCAAAGCGACGGCAAAGCCCGTGAAATGACACCGGTGCTTCCAGAAAATGTCAAGCTTCCTGCCCAAGGGTGACATGCCATGCGGTGGGGTCAGGGCCACGCGCTGAGCACCCGGTGCGCTGGGGTTGCCCCAGCGGTTCCTGAGCAGCTCCTGCAGTGCTGCCGCCGGTACCGTTCTGGCGGCTGTAGTTGTTTAAAAAGCCGTTGTTGTTTCCGGCGTAATCTGACGGCAGTTTTCTCGGGCATTTGGGCCTCTTCTAATAAGTGTGCTGTGAGTACATCTGCAAGCATTCACCTGTCGAGGTCAAATGACTGGTGGTGCTCATCTCCCCCCGTGCTACTGCTGCTGCCTCCCGTGAATGCTCATGTGCCTGCGTGCCCCTGTACAGGCACAGATGCACGCGCGCAAGACCTGATCCCGCATCCTAATTATTTTTCGCCCGGTTCTCGGAGTTGTTCTACTTCCGGCTGATGAATGGGAAAGTGTAGTAGTGCTGTTTCATTTCACCAGCCTCTCAAGTGTGGAAATTATGGTAAATTTGAGAACAAGCCAGATTAGATTGATAGTTACACCTCCTCCTTTAATTAGCCAACCACAGGATCTGTGGAGGCAAAGGCCGGGGGGGTGTGTCGGTGTATATAACGTGTATTGTCTATGTGAAAGATGAATCAAAAGGAGTTGCTTGAGGTGGGAAGGCTTTTCCGGAGAGGTTCCACATGTTGTCAGGTAGTCCCTCTGAATGGCAGCTTCCGGTTCGGTCCCTTAGCTTTCGGAAGTGACATTTAGTCTGATATGTGCCAGCCGTGCAATCTACCTAGCCCTGCAAAGTGCAAATATTAACCTAAATGCATATTAAGATACTGTGTGTTAGCTCCTGAACTGAAATAGAGAGCGGGTGTTCCAGCGGAGGCAAGCAAATCGTGTTGATTTACAGTGGCTTGAGGATTTGGCCCATTACCGCTTCTTTATACACTTTTAAAACGAAATGCCAACTCGATAGTTTAGGCTTTAACTGGAACATGGCAAGTAATTGTATGTTTTGGCGGACCCCTAGTAATGTTGCAGAATCTTTCTCAGAAGTTGTTCCATGGGATAGCCGATTCCTCAGGTAAGAGCTACTTGTTTGTTCAATCCTCCATCTTAGGCCTGCTCCTCAGGTGCATCCTCCTTCTCGCAGCGATTTCCTAGGAACAGATTTCGAAGAACAGCTCTGATCACAGAATCACAGATTGGTTAGGGTTGGAAAGGAGCTCTGGAGATCATCCAGTCCAACCCCCCTGCCAGAGCAGGGTCACCTACAGCAGGTTGCACAGGATGACCTCCAGGCGGGTTTTGAATGTCTCTGGGGTGGAAGACTCTACCGCCTCCCTGGGCAGCCTGTTCCAGCGCTCTGCCACCCTCAAAGTAAAGAAGTTCCTCCTCATGCTTTGATAGAAGTTCCTACGTTCCAGTTTGTACCCGTTACCTCTTGTCCTGGATCATCTTTGATGATCCAGGACAAGAGGTAACGGGCACCAATTGGAACGTAGGAACTTGAACTTGAACTGGAAGGTAGGAACTTGAACATAGGATTATCCTTGATGATTCAGGATAGCTGTGTGTCTGACCAGTCTGTCTTTCGAAGGAGGTCCTGGGCCAGCTCCAGCCATGCTGTGCTGAGCAGAACCCCTGGCAGCAGCCCCACAGCTCACTCCCAGTGTGCCTGAATGGAAAAGGTACCAAAGTTGCTCCAACACTTTCTGAAAAACTCTATAGTGTTACCCCACAAGCGCAAAGCGACGGCAAAGCCCGTGAAATGACACCGGTGCTTCCAGAAAATGTCAAGCTTCCTGCCCAAGGGTGACATGCCATGCGGTGGGGTCAGGGCCACGCGCTGAGCACCCGGTGCGCTGGGGTTGCCCCAGCGGTTCCTGAGCAGCTCCTGCAGTGCTGCCGCCGGTACCGTTCTGGCGGCTGTAGTTGTTTAAAAAGCCGTTGTTGTTTCCGGCGTAATCTGACGGCAGTTTTCTCGGGCATTTGGGCCTCTTCTAATAAGTGTGCTGTGAGTACATCTGCAAGCATTCACCTGTCGAGGTCAAATGACTGGTGGTGCTCATCTGCCCCCGTGCTACTGCTGCTGCCTCCCGTGAATGCTCATGTGCCTGCGTGCCCCTGTACAGGCACAGATGCACGCGCGCAACACCTGATCCCGCATCCTAATTATTTTTCGCCCGGTTCTCGGAGTTGTTCTGCTTCCGGCTGATGAATGGGAAAGTGTAGTAGTGCTGTTTCATTTCACCAGCCTCTCAAGTGTGGAAATTATGGTAAATTTGAGAACAAGCCAGATTAGATTGATAGTTACACCTCCTCCTTTAATTAGCCAACCACAGGATCTGTGGAGGCAAAGGCCGGGGGGGTGTGTCGGTGTATATAACGTGTATTGTCTATGTGAAAGATTAATCAAAAGGAGTTGCTTGAGGTGGGAAGGCTTTTCCGGAGAGGTTCCACATGTTGTCAGGTAGTCCCTCTGAATGGCAGCTTCCGGTTCGGTCCCTTAGCTTTCGGAAGTGACATTTAGTCTGATATGTGCCAGCCGTGCAATCTACCTAGCCCTGCAAAGTGCAAATATTAACCTAAATGCATATTAAGATACTGTGTGTTAGCTCCTGAACTGAAATAGAGAGCGGGTGTTCCAGCGGAGGCAAGCAAATCGTGTTGATTTACAGTGGCTTGAGGATTTGGCCCATTACCGCTTCTTTATACACTTTTAAAAAGAAATGCCAACTCGATAGTTTAGGCTTTAACTGGAACATGGCAAGTAATTCTGTGTTTTGGCGGACCCCTAGTAATGTTGCAGAATCTTTCTCAGAAGTTGTTCCATGAGATAGCCGATTCCTCAGGTAAGAGCTACTTGTTTGTTCAATCCTCCATCTTAGGCCTGCTCCTCAGGTGCATCCTCCTTCTCGCAGCGATTTCCTAGGAACAGATTTCGAAGAACAGCTCTGATCACAGAATCACAGATTGGTTAGGGTTGGAAAGGAGCTCTGGAGATCATCCAGTCCAACCGCCCTGCCAGAGCAGGGTCACCTACAGCAGGTTGCACAGGATGACCTCCAGGCGGGTTTTGAATGTCTCTGGGGTGGAAGACTCTACCGCCTCCCTGGGCAGCCTGTTCCAGCGCTCTGCCACCCTCAAAGTAAAGAAGTTCCTCCTCATGCTTTGATAGAAGTTCCTACGTTCCAGTTTGTACCCGTTACCTCTTGTCCTGGATCATCTTTGATGATCCAGGACAAGAGGTAACGGGCACCAATTGGAACGTAGGAACTTGAACTTGAACTAGAAGGTAGGAACTTGAACATAGGATTATCCTTGATGATTCAGGATAGCTGTGTGTCTGACCAGTCTGTCTTTCGAAGGAGGTCCTGGGCCAGCTCCAGCCATGCTGTGCTGAGCAGAGCCCCTGGCAGCAGCCCCACACCTCACTCCCAGTGTGCCTGAATGGAAAAGGTACCAAAGTTGCTCCAACACTTTCTGAAAAACTCTATAGTGTTACCCCACAAGCGCAAAGCGACGGCAAAGCCCGTGAAATGACACCGGTGCTTCCAGAAAATGTCAAGCTTCCTGCCCAAGGGTGACATGCCATGCGGTGGGGTCAGGGCCACGCGCTGAGCACCCGGTGCGCTGGGGTTGCCCCAGCGGTTCCTGAGCAGCTCCTGCAGTGCTGCCGCCGGTACCGTTCTGGCGGCTGTAGTTGTTTAAAAAGCCGTTGTTGTTTCCGGCGTAATCTGACGGCAGTTTTCTCGGGCATTTGGGCCTCTTCTAATAAGTGTGCTGTGAGTACATCTGCAAGCATTCACCTGTCGAGGTCAAATGACTGGTGGTGCTCATCTGCCCCCGTGCTACTGCTGCTGCCTCCCGTGAATGCTCATGTGCCTGCGTGCCCCTGTACAGGCACAGATGCACGCGCGCAACACCTGATCCCGCATCCTAATTATTTTTCGCCCGGTTCTCGGAGTTGTTCTGCTTCCGGCTGATGAATGGGAAAGTGTAGTAGTGCTGTTTCATTTCACCAGCCTCTCAAGTGTGGAAATTATGGTAAATTTGAGAACAAGCCAGATTAGATTGATAGTTACACCTCCTCCTTTAATTAGCCAACCACAGGATCTGTGGAGGCAAAGGCCGGGGGGTTGTGTCGGTGTATATAAGGTGTATTGTCTATGTGAAAGATTAATCAAAAGGAGTTGCTTGAGGTGGGAAGGCTTTTCCGGAGAGGTTCCACATGTTGTCAGGTAGTCCCTCTGAATGGCAGCTTCCGGTTCGGTCCCTTAGCTTTCGGAAGTGACATTTAGTCTGATATGTGCCAGCCGTGCAATCTACCTAGCCCTGCAAAGTGCAAATATTAACCTAAATGCATATTAAGATACTGTGTGTTAGCTCCTGAACTGAAATAGAGAGCGGGTGTTCCAGCGGAGGCAAGCAAATCGTGTTGATTTACAGTGGCTTGAGGATTTGGCCCATTACCGCTTCTTTATACACTTTTAAAAAGAAATGCCAACTCGATAGTTTAGGCTTTAACTGGAACATGGCAAGTAATTCTGTGTTTTGGCGGACCCCTAGTAATGTTGCAGAATCTTTCTCAGAAGTTGTTCCATGAGATAGCCGATTCCTCAGGTAAGAGCTACTTGTTTGTTCAATCCTCCATCTTAGGCCTGCTCCTCAGGTGCATCCTCCTTCTCGCAGCGATTTCCTAGGAACAGATTTCGAAGAACAGCTCTGATCACAGAATCACAGATTGGTTAGGGTTGGAAAGGAGCTCTGGAGATCATCCAGTCCAACCGCCCTGCCAGAGCAGGGTCACCTACAGCAGGTTGCACAGGATGACCTCCAGGCGGGTTTTGAATGTCTCTGGGGTGGAAGACTCTACCGCCTCCCTGGGCAGCCTGTTCCAGCGCTCTGCCACCCTCAAAGTAAAGAAGTTCCTCCTCATGCTTTGATAGAAGTTCCTACGTTCCAGTTTGTACCCGTTACCTCTTGTCCTGGATCATCTTTGATGATCCAGGACAAGAGGTAACGGGCACCAATTGGAACGTAGGAACTTGAACTTGAACTGGAAGGTAGGAACTTGAACATAGGATTATCCTTGATGATTCAGGATAGCTGTGTGTCTGACCAGTCTGTCTTTCGAAGGAGGTCCTGGGCCAGCTCCAGCCATGCTGTGCTGAGCAGAACCCCTGGCAGCAGCCCCACAGCTCACTCCCAGTGTGCCTGAATGGAAAAGGTACCAAAGTTGCTGCAACACTTTCTGAAAAACTCTATAGTGTTACCCCACAAGCGCAAAGCGACGGCAAAGCCCGTGAAATGACACCGGTGCTTCCAGAAAATGTCAAGCTTCCTGCCCAAGGGTGACATGCCATGCGGTGGGGTCAGGGCCACGTGCTGAGCACCCGGTGCGCTGGGGTTGCCCCAGCGGTTCCTGAGCAGCTCCTGCAGTGCTGCCGCCGGTACCGTTCTGGCGGCTGTAGTTGTTTAAAAAGTTGTTGTTGTTTCCGGCGTAATCTGACGGCAGTTTTCTCGGGCATTTGGGCCTCTTCTAATAAGTGTGCTGTGAGTACATCTGCAAGCATTCACCTGTCGAGGTCAAATGACTGGTGGTGCTCATCTGCCCCCGTGCTACTGCTGCTGCCTCCCGTGAATGCTCATGTGCCTGCGTGCCCCTGTACAGGCACAGATGCACGCGCGCAACACCTGATCCCGCATCCTAATTATTTTTCGCCCGGTTCTCGGAGTTGTTCTGCTTCCGGCTGATGAATGGGAAAGTGTAGTAGTGCTGTTTCATTTCACCAGCCTCTCAAGTGTGGAAATTATGGTAAATTTGAGAACAAGCCAGATTAGATTGATAGTTACACCTCCTCCTTTAATTAGCCAACCACAGGATCTGTGGAGGCAGAGGCCGGGGGTGTGTGTCGGTGTATATAAGGTGTATTGTCTATGTGAAAGATTAATCAAAAGGAGTTGCTTGAGGTGGGAAGGCTTTTCCGGAGAGGTTCCACATGTTGTCAGGTAGTCCCTCTGAATGGCAGCTTCCGGTTCGGTCCCTTAGCTTTCGGAAGTGACATTTAGTCTGATATGTGCCAGCCGTGCAATCTACCTAGCCCTGCAAAGTGCAAATATTAACCTAAATGCATATTAAGATACTGTGTGTTAGCTCCTGAACTGAAATAGAGAGCGGGTGTTCCAGCGGAGGCAAGCAAATCGTGTTGATTTACAGTGGCTTGAGGATTTGGCCCATTACCGCTTCTTTATACACTTTTAAAAAGAAATGCCAACTCGATAGTTTAGGCTTTAACTGGAACATGGCAAGTAATTCTGTGTTTTGGCGGACCCCTAGTAATGTTGCAGAATCTTTCTCAGAAGTTGTTCCATGGGATAGCCGATTCCTCAGGTAAGAGCTACTTGTTTGTTCAATCCTCCATCTTAGGCCTGCTCCTCAGGTGCATCCTCCTTCTCGCAGCGATTTCCTAGGAACAGATTTCGAAGAACAGCTCTGATCACAGAATCACAGATTGGTTAGGGTTGGAAAGGACCTCTGGAGATCATGTAGTGCAACCCCCCTGCCAGAGCAGGGTCACCTACAGCAGGTTGCACAGGATGACCTCCAGGCGGGTTTTGAATGTCTCTGGGGTGGGAGACTCTACCACCTCCCTGGGCAGCCTGTTCCAGCGCTCTGCCACCCTCAAAGTAAAGAAGTTCCTCCTCATGCTTTGATAGAAGTTCCTAGGTTCCAGTTTGTACCCGTTACCTCTTGTCCTGGATCATCTTTGATGATCCAGGACAAGAGGTAACGGGCACCAATTGGAACGTAGGAACTCTAACTTGAACTGGAAGGTAGGAACTTGAACTTGAACATAGGATTATCCTTGATGATTCAGGATAGCTGTGTGTCTGACCAGTCTGTCTTTCGAAGGAGGTCCTGGGCCAGCTCCAGCCATGCTGTGCTGAGCAGAGCCCCTGGCAGCAGCCCCACAGCTCACTCCCAGTGTGCCTGAATGGAAAAGGTACCAAAGTTGCTCCAACACTTTCTGAAAAACTCTATAGTGTTACCCCACAAGCGCAAAGCGACGGCAAAGCCCATGAAATGACACTGGTGCTTCCAGAAAATGTCAAGCTTCCTGCACAAGGGTGACATGCCATGCGGTGGGGTCAGGGCCACGCGCTGAGCACCCGGTGCGCTGGGGTTGCCCCAGCGGTTCCTGAGCAGCTCCTGCAGTGCTGCAGCCGGTACCGTTCTGGCGGCTGTAGTTGTTTAAAAAGCCGTTGTTGTTTCCGGCGTAATCTGACGGCAGTTTTCTCGGGCATTTGGGCCTCTTCTAATAAGTGTGCTGTGAGTACATCTGCAAGCATTCACCTGTCGAGGTCAAATGACTGGTGGTGCTCATCTGCCCCCGTGCTACTGCTGCTGCCTCCCGTGAATGCTCATGTGCCTGCGTGCCCCTGTACAGGCACAGATGCACGCGCGCAACACCTGATCCCGCATCCTAATTACTTTTCGCCCGGTTCTCGGAGTTGTTCTGCTTCCGGCTGATGAATGGGAAAATGTAGTAGTGCTGTTTCATTTCACCAGCCTCTCAAGTGTGGAAATTATGGTAAATTTGAGAACAAGCGAGATTAGATTGATAGTTACACCTCCTCCTTTAATTAGCCAACCACAGGATCTGTGGAGGCAAAGGCCGGGGGGGTGTGTCGGTGTATATAACGTGTATTGTCTATGTGAAAGATGAATCAAAAGGAGTTGCTTGAGGTGGGAAGGCTTTTCCGGAGAGGTTCCACATGTTGTCAGGTAGTCCCTCTGAATGGCAGCTTCCGGTTCGGTCCCTTAGCTTTCGGAAGTGACATTTAGTCTGATATGTGCCAGCCGTGCAATCTACCTAGCCCTGCAAAATGCAAATATTAACCTAAATGCATATTAAGATAGTGTGTGTTAGCTCCTGAACTGAAATAGAGAGCGGGTGTTCCAGCGGAGGCAAGCAAATCGTGTTGATTTAGAGTGGCTTGAGGATTTGGCCCATTACCGCTTCTTTATACACTTTTAAAAAGAAATGCCAACTCGATAGTTTAGGCTTTAACTGGAACATGGCAAGTAATTCTGTGTTTTGGCGGACCCCTAGTAATGTTGCAGAATCTTTCTCAGAAGTTGTTCCATGGGATAGCCGATTCCTCAGGTAAGAGCTACTTGTTTGTTCAATCCTCCATCTTAGGCCTGCTCCTCAGGTGCATCCTCCTTCTCGCAGCGATTTCCTAGGAACAGATTTCGAAGAACAGCTCTGATCACAGAATCACAGATTGGTTAGGGTTGGAAAGGAGCTCTGGAGATCATCCAGTCCAACCCCCTGCCAGAGCAGGGTCACCTACAGCAGGTTGCACAGGATGACCTCCAGGCGGGTTATGAATGTCTCTGGGGTGGGAGACTCTACCGCCTCCCTGGGCAGCCTGTTCCAGCGCTCTGCCACCCTCAAAGTAAAGAAGTTCCTCCTCATGCTTTGATAGAAGTTCCTAGGTTCCAGTTTGTACCCGTTACCTCTTGTCCTGGATCATCTTTGATGATCCAGGACAAGAGGTAACGGGCACCAATTGGAACGTAGGAACTTGAACTTGAACTGGAAGGTAGGAACTTGAACATAGGATTATCCTTGATGATTCAGTATAGCTGTGTGTCTGACCAGTCTGTCTTTCGAAGGAGGTCCTGGGCCAGCTCCAGCCATGCTGTGCTGAGCAGAGCCCCTGGCAGCAGCCCCACACCTCACTCCCAGTTTGCCTGAATGGAAAAGGTACAAAAGTTGCTCCAACACTTTCTGAAAAACTCTATAGTGTTACCCCACAAGCGCAAAGCGACGGCAAAGCCCGTGAAATGACACCGGTGCTTCCAGAAAATGTCAAGCTTCCTGCCCAAGGGTGACATGCCATGCGGTGGGGTCAGGGCCACGCGCTGAGCACCCGGTGCGCTGGGGTTGCCCCAGCGGTTCCTCAGCAGCTCCTGCAGTGCTGCCGCCGGTACCGTTCTGGCGGCTGTAGTTGTTTAAAAAGCCGTTGTTGTTTCCGGCGTAATCTGACGGCAGTTTTCTCGGGCATTTGGGCCTCTTCTAATAAGTGTGCTGTGAGTACATCTGCAAGCATTCACCTGTCGAGGTCAAATGACTGGTGGTGCTCATCTGCCCCCGTGCTACTGCTGCTGCCTCCCGTGAATGCTCATGTGCCTGCGTGCCCCTGTACAGGCACAGATGCACGCGCGCAACACCTGATCCCGCATCCTAATTATTTTTCGCCCGGTTCTCTGAGTTGTTCTGCTTCCGGCTGATGAATGGGAAAGTGTAGTAGTGCTGTTTCATTTCACCAGCCTCTCAAGTGTGGAAATTATGGTAAATTTGAGAACAAGCCAGATTAGATTGATAGTTACACCTCCTCCTTTAATTAGCCAACCACAGGATCTGTAGAGGCAAAGGCCGGGGGGGTGTGTCGGTGTATATAACGTGTATTGTCTATGTGAAAGATTAATCAAAAGGAGTTGCTTGAGGTGGGAAGGCTTTTCCGGAGAGGTTCCACATGTTGTCAGGTAGTCCCTCTGAATGGCAGCTTCCGGTTCGGTCCCTTCGCTTTCGGAAGTGACATTTAGTCTGATATGTGCCAGCCGTGCAATCTACCTAGCCCTGCAAAGTGCAAATATTAACCTAAATGCATATTAAGATAGTGTGTGTTAGCTCCTGAACTGAAATAGAGAGCGGGTGTTCCAGCGGAGGCAAGCAAATCGTGTTGATTTACAGTGGCTTGAGGATTTGGCCCATTACCGCTTCTTTATACACTTTTAAAAAGAAATGCCAACTCGATAGTTTAGGCTTTAACTGGAACATGGCAAGTAATTGTATGTTTTGGCGGACCCCTAGTAATGTTGCAGAATCTTTCTCAGAAGTTGTTCCATGGGATAGCCGATTCCTCAGGTAAGAGCTACTTGTTTGTTCAATCCTCCATCTTAGGCCTGCTCCTCAGGTGCATCCTCCTTCTCGCAGCGATTTCCTAGGAACAGATTTCGAAGAACAGCTCTGATCACAGAATCACAGATTGGTTAGGGTTGGAAAGGACCTCTGGAGATCATCCAGCCCAACCCCCCTGCCAGAGCAGGGTCACCTACAGCAGGTTGCACAGGATGACCTCCAGGCGGGTTTTGAATGTCTCTGGGGTGGGAGACTCTACCGCCTCCCTGGGCAGCCTGTTCCAGCGCTCTGCCACCCTCAAAGTAAAGAAGTTCCTCCTCATGCTTTGATAGAAGTTCCTAGGTTCCAGTTTGTACCCGTTACCTCTTGTCCTGGATCATCTTTGATGATCCAGGCCAAGAGGTAACGGGCACCAATTGGAACGTAGGAACTTGAACTTGAACTGGAACGTAGGAACTTGAACATAGGATTATCCTTGATGATTCAGGATAGCTGTGTGTCTGACCAGTCTGTCTTTCGAAGGAGGTCCTGGGCCAGCTCCAGCCATGCTGTGCTGAGCAGAGCCCCTGGCAGCAGCCCCACACCTCACTCCCAGTGTGCCTGAATGGAAAAGGTACCAAAGTTGCTCCAACACTTTCTGAAAAACTCTATAGTGTTACCCCACAAGCGCAAAGCGACGGCAAAGCCCGTGAAATGACACCGGTGCTTCCAGAAAATGTCAAGCTTCCTGCCCAAGGGTGACATGCCATGCGGTGGGGTCAGGGCCACGCGCTGAGCACCCGGTGCGCTGGGGTTGCCCCAGCGGTTCCTGAGCAGCTCCTGCAGTGCTGCCGCCGGTACCGTTCTGGCGGCTGTAGTTGTTTAAAAAGCCGTTGTTGTTTCCGGCGTAATCTGACGGCAGTTTTCTCGGGCATTTGGGCCTCTTCTAATAAGTGTGCTGTGAGTACATCTGCAAGCATTCACCTGTCGAGGTCAAATGACTGGTGGTGCTCATCTGCCCCCGTGCTACTGCTGCTGCCTCCCGTGAATGCTCATGTGCCTGCGTGCCCCTGTACAGGCACAGATGCACGCGCGCAACACCTGATCCCGCATCCTAATTATTTTTCGCCCGGTTCTCTGAGTTGTTCTGCTTCCGGCTGATGAATGGGAAAGTGTAGTAGTGCTGTTTCATTTCACCAGCCTCTCAAGTGTGGAAATTATGGTAAATTTGAGAACAAGCCAGATTAGATTGATAGTTACACCTCCTCCTTTAATTAGCCAACCACAGGATCTGTAGAGGCAAAGGCCGGGGGGGTGTGTCGGTGTATATAACGTGTATTGTCTATGTGAAAGATTAATCAAAAGGAGTTGCTTGAGGTGGGAAGGCTTTTCCGGAGAGGTTCCACATGTTGTCAGGTAGTCCCTCTGAATGGCAGCTTCCGGTTCGGTCCCTTCGCTTTCGGAAGTGACATTTAGTCTGATATGTGCCAGCCGTGCAATCTACCTAGCCCTGCAAAGTGCAAATATTAACCTAAATGCATATTAAGATACTGTGTGTTAGCTCCTGAACTGAAATAGAGAGCGGGTGTTCCAGCGGAGGCAAGCAAATCGTGTTGATTTACAGTGGCTTGAGGATTTGGCCCATTACCGCTTCTTTATACACTTTTAAAAAGAAATGCCAACTCGATAGTTTAGGCTTTAACTGGAACATGGCAAGTAATTGTATGTTTTGGCGGACCCCTAGTAATGTTGCAGAATCTTTCTCAGAAGTTGTTCCATGGGATAGCCGATTCCTCAGGTAAGAGCTACTTGTTTGTTCAATCCTCCATCTTAGGCCTGCTCCTCAGGTGCATCCTCCTTCTCGCAGCGATTTCCTAGGAACAGATTTCGAAGAACAGCTCTGATCACAGAATCACAGATTGGTTAGGGTTGGAAAGGACCTCTGGAGATCATCCAGCCCAACCCCCCTGCCAGAGCAGGGTCACCTACAGCAGGTTGCACAGGATGACCTCCAGGCGGGTTTTGAATGTCTCTGGGGTGGGAGACTCTACCGCCTCCCTGGGCAGCCTGTTCCAGCGCTCTGCCACCCTCAAAGTAAAGAAGTTCCTCCTCATGCTTTGATAGAAGTTCCTAGGTTCCAGTTTGTACCCGTTACCTCTTGTCCTGGATCATCTTTGATGATCCAGGCCAAGAGGTAACGGGCACCAATTGGAACGTAGGAACTTGAACTTGAACTGGAACGTAGGAACTTGAACATAGGATTATCCTTGATGATTCAAGATAGCTGTGTGTCTGACCAGTCTGTCTTTCGAAGGAGGTCCTGGGCCAGCTCCAGCCATGCTGTGCTGAGCAGAGCCCCTGGCAGCAGCCCCACAGCTCACTCCCAGTGTGCCTGAATGGAAAAGGTACCAAAGTTGCTCCAACACTTTCTGAAAAACTCTATAGTGTTACCCCACAAGCGCAAAGCGACGGCAAAGCCCGTGAAATGACACCGGTGCTTCCAGAAAATGTCAAGCTTCCTGCCCAAGGGTGACATGCCATGCGGTGGGGTCAGGGCCACGCGCTGAGCACCCGGTGCGCTGGGGTTGCCCCAGCGGTTCCTGAGCAGCTCCTGCAGTGCTGCCGCCGGTACCGTTCTGGCGGCTGTAGTTGTTTAAAAAGCCGTTGTTGTTTCCGGCGTAATCTGACGGCAGTTTTCTCGGGCATTTGGGCCTCTTCTAATAAGTGTGCTGTGAGTACATCTGCAAGCATTCACCTGTCGAGGTCAAATGACTGGTGGTGCTCATCTGCCCCCGTGCTACTGCTGCTGCCTCCCGTGAATGCTCATGTGCCTGCGTGCCCCTGTACAGGCACAGATGCACGCGCGCAACACCTGATCCCGCATCCTAATTATTTTTCGCCCGGTTCTCTGAGTTGTTCTGCTTCCGGCTGATGAATGGGAAAGTGTAGTAGTGCTGTTTCATTTCACCAGCCTCTCAAGTGTGGAAATTATGGTAAATTTGAGAACAAGCCAGATTAGATTGATAGTTACACCTCCTCCTTTAATTAGCCAACCACAGGATCTGTGGAGGCAAAGGCCGGGGGGGTGTGTCGGTGTATATAAGGTGTATTGTCTATGTGAAAGATTAATCAAAAGGAGTTGCTTGAGGTGGGAAGGCTTTTCCGGAGAGGTTCCACATGTTGTCAGGTAGTCCCTCTGAATGGCAGCTTCCGGTTCGGTCCCTTAGCTTTCGGAAGTGACATTTAGTCTGATATGTGCCAGCCGTGCAATCTACCTAGCCCCGCAAAGTGCAAATATTAACATAAATGCATATTAAGATACTGTGTGTTAGCTCCTGAACTGCAATAGAGAGCGGGTGTTCCAGCGGAGGCAAGCAAATCGTGTTGATTTACAGTGGCTTGAGGATTTGGCCCATTACCGCTTCTTTATACACTTTTAAAAAGAAATGCCAACTCGATAGTTTAGGCTTTAACTGGAACATGGCAAGTAATTGTATGTTTTGGCGGACCCCTAGTAATGTTGCAGAATCTTTCTCAGAAGTTGTTCCATGGGATAGCCGATTCCTCAGGTAAGAGCTACTTGTTTGTTCAATCCTCTAACTTAGGCCTGCTCCTCAGGTGCATCCTCCTTCTCGCAGCGATTTCCTAGGAACAGATTTCGAAGAACAGCTCTGATCACAGAATCACAGATTGGTTAGGGTTGGAAAGGACCTCTGGAGATCATCCAGCCCAACCCCCCTGCCAGAGCAGGGTCACCTACAGCAGGTTGCACAGGATGACCTCCAGGCGGGTTTTGAATGTTTCTGGGGTCGGAGACTCTACCGCCTCCCTGGGCAGCCTGTTCCAGCGCTCTGCCACCCTCAAAGTAAAGAAGTTCCTCCTCATGCTTTGATAGAAGTTCCTAGGTTCCAGTTTGTACCCGTTACCTCTTGTCCTGGATCATCTTTGATGATCCAGGACAAGAGGTAACGGGCACCAATTGGAACGTAGGAACTTGAACTTGAACTGGAACGTAGGAACTTGAACATAGGATTATCCTTGATGATTCAGGATAGCTGTGTGTCTGACCAGTCTGTCTTTCGAAGGAGGTCCTGGACCAGCTCCAGCCATGCTGTGCTGAGCAGAGCCCCTGGCAGCAGCCCCACAGCTCACTCCCAGTGTGCCTGAATGGAAAAGGTACCAAAGTTGCTCCAACACTTTCTGAAAAACTCTATAGTGTTACCCCACAAGCGCAAAGCGATGGCAAAGCCCGTGAAATGACACCGGTGCTTCCAGAAAATGTCAAGCTTCCTGCCCAAGGGTGACATGCCATGCGGTGGGGTCAGGGCCACGCGCTGAGCACCCGGTGCGCTGGGGTTGCCCCAGCGGTTCCTGAGCAGCTCCTGCAGTGCTGCCGCCGGTACCGTTCTGGCGGCTGTAGTTGTTTAAAAAGCCGTTGTTGTTTCCGGCGTAATCTGACGGCAGTTTTCTCGGGCATTTGGGCCTCTTCTAATAAGTGTGCTGTGAGTACATCTGCAAGCATTCACCTGTCGAGGTCAAATGACTGGTGGTGCTCATCTGCCCCCGTGCTACTGCTGCTGCCTCCCGTGAATGCTCACATGCCTGCGTGCCCCTGTACAGGCACAGATGCACGCGCGCAACACCTGATCCCGCATCCTAACTATTTTTCGCCCGGTTCTCTGAGTTGTTCTGCTTCCGGCTGATGAATGGGAAAGTGTAGTAGTGCTGTTTCATTTCACCAGCCTCTCAAGTGTGGAAATTATGGTAAATTTGAGAACAAGCCAGATTAGATTGATAGTTACACCTCCTCCTTTAATTAGCCAACCACAGGATCTGTAGAGGCAAAGGCCGGGGGGGTGTGTCGGTGTATATAACGTGTATTGTCTATGTGAAAGATTAATCAAAAGGAGTTGCTTGAGGTGGGAAGGCTTTTCCGGAGAGGTTCCACATGTTGTCAGGTAGTCCCTCTGAATGGCAGCTTCCGGTTCGGTCCCTTAGCTTTCGGAAGTGACATTTAGTCTGATATGTGCCAGCCGTGCAATCTACCTAGCCCCGCAAAGTGCAAATATTAACATAAATGCATATTAAGATAGTGTGTGTTAGCTCCTGAACTGAAATAGAGAGCGGGTGTTCCAGCGGAGGCAAGCAAATCGTGTTGATTTACAGTGGCTTGAGGATTTGGCCCATTACCGCTTCTTTATACACTTTTAAAAAGAAATGCCAACTCGATAGTTTAGGCTTTAACTGGAACATGGCAAGTAATTGTATGTTTTGGCGGACCCCTAGTAATGTTGCAGAATCTTTCTCAGAAGTTGTTCCATGGGATAGCCGATTCCTCAGGTAAGAGCTACTTGTTTGTTCAATCCTCCATCTTAGGCCTGCTCCTCAGGTGCATCCTCCTTCTCGCAGCGATTTCCTAGGAACAGATTTCGAAGAACAGCTCTGATCACAGAATCACAGATTGGTTAGGGTTGGAAAGGACCTCTGGAGATCATCCAGCCCAACCCCCCTGCCAGAGCAGGGTCACCTACAGCAGGTTGCACAGGATGACCTCCAGGCGGGTTTTGAATGTCTCTGGGGTGGGAGACTCTACCGCCTCCCTGGGCAGCCTGTTCCAGCGCTCTGCCACCCTCAAAGTAAAGAAGTTCCTCCTCATGCTTTGATAGAAGTTCCTAGGTTCCAGTTTGTACCCGTTACCTCTTGTCCTGGATCATCTTTGATGATCCAGGCCAAGAGGTAACGGGCACCAATTGGAACGTAGGAACTTGAACTTGAACTGGAACGTAGGAACTTGAACATAGGATTATCCTTGATGATTCAGGATAGCTGTGTGTCTGACCAGTCTGTCTTTCGAAGGAGGTCCTGGGCCAGCTCCAGCCATGCTGTGCTGAGCAGAGCCCCTGGCAGCAGCCCCACAGCTCACTCCCAGTGTGCCTGAATGGAAAAGGTACCAAAGTTGCTCCAACACTTTCTGAAAAACTCTATAGTGTTACCCCACAAGCGCAAAGCGACGGCAAAGCCCGTGAAATGACACCGGTGCTTCCAGAAAATGTCAAGCTTCCTGCCCAAGGGTGACATGCCATGCGGTGGGGTCAGGGCCACGCGCTGAGCACCCGGTGCGCTGGGATTGCCCCAGCGGTTCCTGAGCAGCTCCTGTAGTGCTGCCGCCGGTACCATTCTGGCAGCTGTAGTTGTTTAAAAAGCCGTTGTTGTTTCCGGCGTAATCTGACGGCAGTTTTCTCGGGCATTTGGGCCTCTTCTAATAAGTGTGCTGTGAGTACATCTGCAAGCATTCACCTGTCGAGGTCAAATGACTGGTGGTGCTCATCTCCCCCCGTGCTACTGCTGCTGCTGCCTCCCGTGAATGCTCATGTGCCTGCGTGCCCCTGTACAGGCACAGATGCACGCGTGCAACACCTGATCCCGCATCCTAATTATTTTTCGCCCGGTTCTCGGAGTTGTTCTGCTTCCGGCTGATGAATGGGAAAGTGTAGTAGTGCTGTTTCATTTCACCAGCCTCTCAAGTGTGGAAATTATGGTAAATTTGAGAACAAGCCAGATTAGATTGATAGTTACACCTCCTCCTTTAATTAGCCAACCACAGGATCTGTGGAGGCAAAGGCCGGGGGGGTGTGTCGGTGTATATAACGTGTATTGTCTATGTGAAAGATTAATCAAAAGGAGTTGCTTGAGGTGGGAAGGCTTTTCCGGAGAGGTTCCACATGTTGTCAGGTAGTCCCTCTGAATGGCAGCTTCCGGTTCGGTCCCTTAGCTTTCGGAAGTGACATTTAGTCTGATATGTGCCAGCCGTGCAATCTACCTAGCCCCGCAAAGTGCAAATATTAACATAAATGCATATTAAGATACTGTGTGTTAGCTCCTGAACTGCAATAGAGAGCGGGTGTTCCAGCGGAGGCAAGCAAATCGTGTTGATTTACAGTGGCTTGAGGATTTGGCCCATTACCGCTTCTTTATACACTTTTAAAAAGAAATGCCAACTCGATAGTTTAGGCTTTAACTGGAACATGGCAAGTAATTGTATGTTTTGGCGGACCCCTAGTAATGTTGCAGAATCTTTCTCAGAAGTTGTTCCATGGGATAGCCGATTCCTCAGGTAAGAGCTACTTGTTTGTTCAATCCTCTAACTTAGGCCTGCTCCTCAGGTGCATCCTCCTTCTCGCAGCGATTTCCTAGGAACAGATTTCGAAGAACAGCTCTGATCACAGAATCACAGATTGGTTAGGGTTGGAAAGGACCTCTGGAGATCATCCAGCCCAACCCCCCTGCCAGAGCAGGGTCACCTACAGCAGGTTGCACAGGATGACCTCCAGGCGGGTTTTGAATGTTTCTGGGGTCGGAGACTCTACCGCCTCCCTGGGCAGCCTGTTCCAGCGCTCTGCCACCCTCAAAGTAAAGAAGTTCCTCCTCATGCTTTGATAGAAGTTCCTAGGTTCCAGTTTGTACCCGTTACCTCTTGTCCTGGATCATCTTTGATGATCCAGGCCAAGAGGTAACGGGCACCAATTGGAACGTAGGAACTTGAACTTGAACTGGAACGTAGGAACTTGAACATAGGATTATCCTTGATGATTCAGGATAGCTGTGTGTCTGACCAGTCTGTCTTTCGAAGGAGGTCCTGGACCAGCTCCAGCCATGCTGTGCTGAGCAGAGCCCCTGGCAGCAGCCCCACAGCTCACTCCCAGTGTGCCTGAATGGAAAAGGTACCAAAGTTGCTCCAACACTTTCTGAAAAACTCTATAGTGTTACCCCACAAGCGCAAAGCGATGGCAAAGCCCGTGAAATGACACCGGTGCTTCCAGAAAATGTCAAGCTTCCTGCCCAAGGGTGACATGCCATGCGGTGGGGTCAGGGCCACGCGCTGAGCACCCGGTGCGCTGGGGTTGCCCCAGCGGTTCCTGAGCAGCTCCTGCAGTGCTGCCGCCGGTACCGTTCTGGCGGCTGTAGTTGTTTAAAAAGCCGTTGTTGTTTCCGGCGTAATCTGACGGCAGTTTTCTCGGGCATTTGGGCCTCTTCTAATAAGTGTGCTGTGAGTACATCTGCAAGCATTCACCTGTCGAGGTCAAATGACTGGTGGTGCTCATCTGCCCCCGTGCTACTGCTGCTGCCTCCCGTGAATGCTCACATGCCTGCGTGCCCCTGTACAGGCACAGATGCACGCGCGCAACACCTGATCCCGCATCCTAACTATTTTTCGCCCGGTTCTCTGAGTTGTTCTGCTTCCGGCTGATGAATGGGAAAGTGTAGTAGTGCTGTTTCATTTCACCAGCCTCTCAAGTGTGGAAATTATGGTAAATTTGAGAACAAGCCAGATTAGATTGATAGTTACACCTCCTCCTTTAATTAGCCAACCACAGGATCTGTGGAGGCAAAGGCCGGGGGGGTGTGTCGGTGTATATAACGTGTATTGTCTATGTGAAAGATTAATCAAAAGGAGTTGCTTGAGGTGGGAAGGCTTTTCCGGAGAGGTTCCACAGGTTGTCAGGTAGTCCCTCTGAATGGCAGCTTCCGGTTCGGTCCCTTAGCTTTCGGAAGTGACATTTAGTCTGATATGTGCCAGCCGTGCAATCTACCTAGCCCCGCAAAGTGCAAATATTAACATAAATGCATATTAAGATACTGTGTGTTAGCTCCTGAACTGAAATAGAGAGCGGGTGTTCCAGCGGAGGCAAGCAAATCGTGTTGATTTACAGTGGCTTGCGGATTTGGCCCATTACCGCTTCTTTATACACTTTTAAAAAGAAATGCCAACTCGATAGTTTAGGCTTTAACTGGAACATGGCAAGTAATTGTATGTTTTGGCGGACCCCTAGTAATGTTGCAGAATCTTTCTCAGAAGTTGTTCCATGGGATAGCCGATTCCTCAGGTAAGAGCTACTTGTTTGTTCAATCCTCCATCTTAGGCCTGCTCCTCAGGTGCATCCTCCTTCTCGCAGCGATTTCCTAGGAACAGATTTCGAAGAACAGCTCTGATCACAGAATCACAGATTGGTTAGGGTTGGAAAGGACCTCTGGAGATCATCCAGCCCAACCCCCCTGCCAGAGCAGGGTCACCTACAGCAGGTTGCACAGGATGACCTGCAGGCGGGTTTTGAATGTTTCTGGGGTCGGAGACTCTACCGCCTCCCTGGGCAGCCTGTTCCAGTGCTCTGCCACCCTCAAAGTAAAGAAGTTCCTCCTCATGCTTTGATAGAAGTTCCTAGGTTCCAGTTTGTACCCGTTACCTCTTGTCCTGGATCATCTTTGATGATCCAGGACAAGAGGTAACGGGCACCAATTGGAACGTAGGAACTTGAACTTGAACTGGAAGGTAGGAACTTGAACATAGGATTATCCTTGATGATTCAGGATAGCTGTGTGTCTGACCAGTCTGTCTTTCGAAGGAGGTCCTGGGCCAGCTCCAGCCATGCTGTGCTGAGCAGAGCCCCTGGCAGCAGCCCCACAGCTCACTCCCAGTGTGCCTGAATGGAAAAGGTACCAAAGTTGCTCCAACACTTTCTGAAAAACTCTATAGTGTTACCCCACAAGCGCAAAGCGACGGCAAAGCCCGTGAAATGACACCGGTGCTTCCAGAAAATGTCAAGCTTCCTGCCCAAGGGTGACATGCCATGCGGTGGGGTCAGGGCCACGCGCTGAGCACCCGGTGCGCTGGGGTTGCCCCAGCGGTTCCTGAGCAGCTCCTGCAGTGCTGCCGCCAGTACCGTTCTGGCGGCTGTAGTTGTTTAAAAAGCCGTTGTTGTTTCCGGCGTAATCTGACGGCAGTTTTCTCGGGCATTTGGGCCTCTTCTAATAAGTGTGCTGTGAGTACATCTGCAAGCATTCACCTGTCGAGGTCAAATGACTGGTGGTGCTCATCTGCCCCCGTGCTACTGCTGCTGCCTCCCGTGAATGCTCATGTGCCTGCGTGCCCCTGTACAGGCACAGATGCACGCGCGCAACACCTGATCCCGCATCCTAATTATTTTTCGCCCGGTTCTCGGAGTTGTTCTGCTTCCGGCTGATGAATGGGAAAGTGTAGTAGTGCTGTTTCATTTCACCAGCCTCTCAAGTGTGGAAATTATGGTAAATTTGAGAACAAGCGAGATTAGATTGATAGTTACACCTCCTCCTTTAATTAGCCAACCACAGGATCTGTGGAGGCAAAGGCCGGGGGGGTGTGTCGGTGTATATAACGTGTATTGTCTATGTGAAAGATTAATCAAAAGGAGTTGCTTGAGGTGGGAAGGCTTTTCCGGAGAGGTTCCACATGTTGTCAGGTAGTCCCTCTGAATGGCAGCTTCCGGTTCGGTCCCTTAGCTTTCGGAAGTGACATTTAGTCTGATATGTGCCAGCCGTGCAATCTACCTAGCCCCGCAAAGTGCAAATATTAACATAAATGCATATTAAGATACTGTGTGTTAGCTCCTGAACTGCAATAGAGAGCGGGTGTTCCAGCGGAGGCAAGCAAATCCTGTTGATTTACAGTGGCTTGCGGATTTGGCCCATTACCGCTTCTTTATACACTTTTAAAAAGAAATGCCAACTCGATAGTTTAGGCTTTAACTGGAACATGGCAAGTAATTGTATGTTTTGGCGGACCCCTAGTAATGTTGCAGAATCTTTCTCAGAAGTTGTTCCATGGGATAGCCGATTCCTCAGGTAAGAGCTACTTGTTTGTTCAATCCTCCATCTTAGGCCTGCTCCTCAGGTGCATCCTCCTTCTCGCAGCGATTTCCTAGGAACAGATTTCGAAGAACAGCTCTGATCACAGAATCACAGATTGGTTAGGGTTGGAAAGGACCTCTGGAGATCATCCAGCCCAACCCCCCTGCCAGAGCAGGGTCACCTACAGCAGGTTGCACAGGATGACCTCCAGGCGGGTTTTGAATGTTTGTGGGGTCGGAGACTCTACCGCCTCCCTGGGCAGCCTGTTCCAGCGCTCTGCCACCCTCAAAGTAAAGAAGTTCCTCCTCATGCTTTGATAGAAGTTCCTACGTTCCAGTTTGTACCCGTTACCTCTTGTCCTGGATCATCTTTGATGATCCAGGACAAGAGGTAACGGGCACCAATTGGAACGTAGGAACTTGAACTTGAACTGGAACGTAGGAACTTGAACATAGGATTATCCTTGATGATTCAGGATAGCTGTGTGTCTGACCAGTCTGTCTTTCGAAGGAGGTCCTGGACCAGCTCCAGCCATGCTGTGCTGAGCAGAGCCCCTGGCAGCAGCCCCACAGCTCACTCCCAGTGTGCCTGAATGGAAAAGGTACCAAAGTTGCTCCAACACTTTCTGAAAAACTCTATAGTGTTACCCCACAAGCGCAAAGCGACGGCAAAGCCCGTGAAATGACACCGGTGCTTCCAGAAAATGTCAAGCTTCCTGCCCAAGGGTGACATGCCATGCGGTGGGGTCAGGGCCACGCGCTGAGCACCCGGTGCGCTGGGGTTGCCCCAGCGGTTCCTGAGCAGCTCCTGCAGTGCTGCCGCCGGTACCGTTCTGGCGGCTGTAGTTGTTTAAAAAGCCGTTGTTGTTTCCGGCGTAATCTGACGGCAGTTTTCTCGGGCATTTGGGCCTCTTCTAATAAGTGTGCTGTGAGTACATCTGCAAGCATTCACCTGTCGAGGTCAAATGACTGGTGGTGCTCATCTGCCCCCGTGCTACTGCTGCTGCCTCCCGTGAATGCTCATGTGCCTGCGTGCCCCTGTACAGGCACAGATGCACGCGCGCAACACCTGATCCCGCATCCTAATTATTTTTCGCCCGGTTCTCGGAGTTGTTCTGCTTCCGGCTGATGAATGGGAAAGTGTAGTAGTGCTGTTTCATTTCACCAGCCTCTCAAGTGTGGAAATTATGGTAAATTTGAGAACAAGCGAGATTAGATTGATAGTTACACCTCCTCCTTTAATTAGCCAACCACAGGATCTGTGGAGGCAAAGGCCGGGGGGGTGTGTCGGTGTATATAACGTGTATTGTCTATGTGAAAGATTAATCAAAAGGAGTTGCTTGAGGTGGGAAGGCTTTTCCGGAGAGGTTCCACATGTTGTCAGGTAGTCCCTCTGAATGGCAGCTTCCGGTTCGGTCCCTTAGCTTTCGGAAGTGACATTTAGTCTGATATGTGCCAGCCGTGCAATCTACCTAGCCCCGCAAAGTGCAAATATTAACATAAATGCATATTAAGATACTGTGTGTTAGCTCCTGAACTGCAATAGAGAGCGGGTGTTCCAGCGGAGGCAAGCAAATCCTGTTGATTTACAGTGGCTTGCGGATTTGGCCCATTACCGCTTCTTTATACACTTTTAAAAAGAAATGCCAACTCGATAGTTTAGGCTTTAACTGGAACATGGCAAGTAATTGTATGTTTTGGCGGACCCCTAGTAATGTTGCAGAATCTTTCTCAGAAGTTGTTCCATGGGATAGCCGATTCCTCAGGTAAGAGCTACTTGTTTGTTCAATCCTCCATCTTAGGCCTGCTCCTCAGGTGCATCCTCCTTCTCGCAGCGATTTCCTAGGAACAGATTTCGAAGAACAGCTCTGATCACAGAATCACAGATTGGTTAGGGTTGGAAAGGACCTCTGGAGATCATCCAGCCCAACCCCCCTGCCAGAGCAGGGTCACCTACAGCAGGTTGCACAGGATGACCTCCAGGCGGGTTTTGAATGTTTGTGGGGTCGGAGACTCTACCGCCTCCCTGGGCAGCCTGTTCCAGCGCTCTGCCACCCTCAAAGTAAAGAAGTTCCTCCTCATGCTTTGATAGAAGTTCCTACGTTCCAGTTTGTACCCGTTACCTCTTGTCCTGGATCATCTTTGATGATCCAGGACAAGAGGTAACGGGCACCAATTGGAACGTAGGAACTTGAACTTGAACTGGAACGTAGGAACTTGAACATAGGATTATCCTTGATGATTCAGGATAGCTGTGTGTCTGACCAGTCTGTCTTTCGAAGGAGGTCCTGGACCAGCTCCAGCCATGCTGTGCTGAGCAGAGCCCCTGGCAGCAGCCCCACAGCTCACTCCCAGTGTGCCTGAATGGAAAAGGTACCAAAGTTGCTCCAACACTTTCTGAAAAACTCTATAGTGTTACCCCACAAGCGCAAAGCGACGGCAAAGCCCGTGAAATGACACCGGTGCTTCCAGAAAATGTCAAGCTTCCTGCCCAAGGGTGACATGCCATGCGGTGGGGTCAGGGCCACGCGCTGAGCACCCGGTGCGCTGGGGTTGCCCCAGCGGTTCCTGAGCAGCTCCTGCAGTGCTGCCGCCGGTACCGTTCTGGCGGCTGTAGTTGTTTAAAAAGCCGTTGTTGTTTCCGGCGTAATCTGACGGCAGTTTTCTCGGGCATTTGGGCCTCTTCTAATAAGTGTGCTGTGAGTACATCTGCAAGCATTCACCTGTCGAGGTCAAATGACTGGTGGTGCTCATCTGCCCCCGTGCTACTGCTGCTGCCTCCCGTGAATGCTCATGTGCCTGCGTGCCCCTGTACAGGCACAGATGCACGCGCGCAACACCTGATCCCGCATCCTAATTATTTTTCGCCCGGTTCTCGGAGTTGTTCTGCTTCCGGCTGATGAATGGGAAAGTGTAGTAGTGCTGTTTCATTTCACCAGCCTCTCAAGTGTGGAAATTATGGTAAATTTGAGAACAAGCGAGATTAGATTGATAGTTACACCTCCTCCTTTAATTAGCCAACCACAGGATCTGTGGAGGCAAAGGCCGGGGGGGTGTGTCGGTGTATATAACGTGTATTGTCTATGTGAAAGATTAATCAAAAGGAGTTGCTTGAGGTGGGAAGGCTTTTCCGGAGAGGTTCCACATGTTGTCAGGTAGTCCCTCTGAATGGCAGCTTCCGGTTCGGTCCCTTAGCTTTCGGAAGTGACATTTAGTCTGATATGTGCCAGCCGTGCAATCTACCTAGCCCTGCAAAGTGCAAATATTAACCTAAATGCATATTAAGATACTGTGTGTTAGCTCCTGAACTGCAATAGAGAGCGGGTGTTCCAGCGGAGGCAAGCAAATCGTGTTGATTTACAGTGGCTTGCGGATTTGGCCCATTACCGCTTCTTTATACACTTTTAAAAAGAAATGCCAACTCGATAGTTTAGGCTTTAACTGGAACATGGCAAGTAATTGTATGTTTTGGCGGACCCCTAGTAATGTTGCAGAATCTTTCTCAGAAGATGTTCCATGGGATAGCCGATTCCTCAGGTAAGAGCTACTTGTTTGTTCAATCCTCCATCTTAGGCCTGCTCCTCAGGTGCATCCTCCTTCTTGCAGCGATTTCCTAGGAACAGATTTCGAAGAACAGCTCTGATCACAGAATCACAGATTGGTTAGGGTTGGAAAGGACCTCTGGAGATCATCCAGCCCAACCCCCCTGCCAGAGCAGGGTCACCTACAGCAGGTTGCACAGGATGACCTCCAGGCGGGTTTTGAATGTTTCTGGGGTGGGAGACTCTACCGCCTCCCTGGGCAGCCTGTTCCAGCGCTCTGCCACCCTCAAAGTAAAGAAGTTCCTCCTCATGCTTTGATAGAAGTTCCTAGGTTCCAGTTTGTACCCGTTACCTCTTGTCCTGGATCATCTTTGATGATCCAGGACAAGAGGTAACGGGCACCAATTGGAACGTAGGAACTTGAACTTGAACTGGAACGTAGGAACTTGAACATAGGATTATCCTTGATGATTCAGGATAGCTGTGTGTCTGACCAGTCTGTCTTTCGAAGGAGGTCCTGGACCAGCTCCAGCCATGCCGTGCTGAGCAGAGCCCCTGGCAGCAGCCCCACAGCTCACTCCCAGTGTGCCTGAATGGAAAAGGTACCAAAGTTGCTCCAACACTTTCTGAAAAACTCTATAGTGTTACCCCACAAGCGCAAAGCGACGGCAAAGCCCGTGAAATGACACCGGTGCTTCCAGAAAATGTCAAGCTTCCTGCCCAAGGGTGACATGCCATGCGGTGGGGTCAGGGCCACGCGCTGAGCACCCGGTGCGCTGGGGTTGCCCCAGCGGTTCCTGAGCAGCTCCTGCAGTGCTGCCGCCGGTACCGTTCTGGCGGCTGTAGTTGTTTAAAAAGCCGTTGTTGTTTCCGGCGTAATCTGACGGCAGTTTTCTCGGGCATTTGGGCCTCTTCTAATAAGTGTGCTGTGAGTACATCTGCAAGCATTCACCTGTCGAGGTCAAATGACTGGTGGTGCTCATCTGCCCCCGTGCTACTGCTGCTGCCTCCCGTGAATGCTCATGTGCCTGCGTGCCCCTGTACAGGCACAGATGCACGCGCGCAACACCTGATCCCGCATCCTAATTATTTTTCGCCCGGTTCTCTGAGTTGTTCTGCTTCCGGCTGATGAATGGGAAAGTGTAGTAGTGCTGTTTCATTTCACCAGCCTCTCAAGTGTGGAAATTATGGTAAATTTGAGAACAAGCCAGATTAGATTGATAGTTACACCTCCTCCTTTAATTAGCCAACCACAGGATCTGTGGAGGCAAAGGCCGGGGGGGTGTGTCGGTGTATATAAGGTGTATTGTCTATGTGAAAGATTAATCAAAAGGAGTTGCTTGAGGTGGGAAGGCTTTTCCGGAGAGGTTCCACATGTTGTCAGGTAGTCCCTCTGAATGGCAGCTTCCGGTTCGGTCCCTTAGCTTTCGGAAGTGACATTTAGTCTGATATGTGCCAGCCGTGCAATCTACCTAGCCCTGCAAAGTGCAAATATTAACCTAAATGCATATTAAGATACTGTGTGTTAGCTCCTGAACTGCAATAGAGAGCGGGTGTTCCAGCGGAGGCAAGCAAATCGTGTTGATTTACAGTGGCTTGCGGATTTGGCCCATTACCGCTTCTTTATACACTTTTAAAAAGAAATGCCAACTCGATAGTTTAGGCTTTAACTGGAACATGGCAAGTAATTGTATGTTTTGGCGGACCCCTAGTAATGTTGCAGAATCTTTCTCAGAAGTTGTTCCGTGGGATAGCCGATTCCTCAGGTAAGAGCTACTTGTTTGTTCAATCCTCCATCTTAGGCCTGCTCCTCAGGTGCATCCTCCTTCTCGCAGCGATTTCCTAGGAACAGATTTCGAAGAACAGCTCTGATCACAGAATCACAGATTGGTTAGGGTTGGAAAGGACCTCTGGAGATCATCCAGCCCAACCCCCCTGCCAGAGCAGGGTCACCTACAGCAGGTTGCACAGGATGACCTCCAGGCGGGTTTTGAATGTTTGTGGGGTCGGAGACTCTACCGCCTCCCTGGGCAGCCTGTTCCAGCGCTCTGCCACCCTCAAAGTAAAGAAGTTCCTCCTCATGCTTTGATAGAAGTTCCTAGGTTCCAGTTTGTACCCGTTACCTCTTGTCCTGGATCATCTTTGATGATCCAGGCCAAGAGGTAACGGGCACCAATTGGAACGTAGGAACTTGAACTTGAACTGGAACGTAGGAACTTGAACATAGGATTATCCTTGATGATTCAGGATAGCTGTGTGTCTGACCAGTCTGTCTTTCGAAGGAGGTCCTGGACCAGCTCCAGCCATGCCGTGCTGAGCAGAGCCCCTGGCAGCAGCCCCACAGCTCACTCCCAGTGTGCCTGAATGGAAAAGGTACCAAAGTTGCTCCAACACTTTCTGAAAAACTCTATAGTGTTACCCCACAAGCGCAAAGCGACGGCAAAGCCCGTGAAATGACACCGGTGCTTCCAGAAAATGTCAAGCTTCCTGCCCAAGGGTGACATGCCATGCGGTGGGGTCAGGGCCACGCGCTGAGCACCCGGTGCGCTGGGGTTGCCCCAGCGGTTCCTGAGCAGCTCCTGCAGTGCTGCCGCCGGTACCGTTCTGGCGGCTGTAGTTGTTTAAAAAGCCGTTGTTGTTTCCGGCGTAATCTGACGGCAGTTTTCTCGGGCATTTGGGCCTCTTCTAATAAGTGTGCTGTGAGTACATCTGCAAGCATTCACCTGTCGAGGTCAAATGACTGGTGGTGCTCATCTGCCCCCGTGCTACTGCTGCTGCCTCCCGTGAATGCTCATGTGCCTGCGTGCCCCTGTACAGGCACAGATGCACGCGCGCAACACCTGATCCCGCATCCTAATTATTTTTCGCCCGGTTCTCTGAGTTGTTCTGCTTCCGGCTGATGAATGGGAAAGTGTAGTAGTGCTGTTTCATTTCACCAGCCTCTCAAGTGTGGAAATTATGGTAAATTTGAGAACAAGCCAGATTAGATTGATAGTTACACCTCCTCCTTTAATTAGCCAACCACAGGATCTGTGGAGGCAAAGGCCGGGGGGGTGTGTCGGTGTATATAACGTGTATTGTCTATGTGAAAGATTAATCAAAAGGAGTTGCTTGAGGTGGGAAGGCTTTTCCGGAGAGGTTCCACATGTTGTCAGGTAGTCCCTCTGAATGGCAGCTTCCGGTTCGGTCCCTTAGCTTTCGGAAGTGACATTTAGTCTGATATGTGCCAGCCGTGCAATCTACCTAGCCCCGCAAAGTGCAAATATTAACATAAATGCATATTAAGATACTGTGTGTTAGCTCCTGAACTGCAATAGAGAGCGGGTGTTCCAGCGGAGGCAAGCAAATCGTGTTGATTTACAGTGGCTTGCGGATTTGGCCCATTACCGCTTCTTTATACACTTTTAAAAAGAAATGCCAACTCGATAGTTTAGGCTTTAACTGGAACATGGCAAGTAATTGTATGTTTTGGCGGACCCCTAGTAATGTTGCAGAATCTTTCTCAGAAGTTGTTCCGTGGGATAGCCGATTCCTCAGGTAAGAGCTACTTGTTTGTTCAATCCTCCATCTTAGGCCTGCTCCTCAGGTGCATCCTCCTTCTCGCAGCGATTTCCTAGGAACAGATTTCGAAGAACAGCTCTGATCACAGAATCACAGATTGGTTAGGGTTGGAAAGGAGCTCTGGAGATCATCCAGCCCAACCCCCCTGCCAGAGCAGGGTCACCTACAGCAGGTTGCACAGGATGACCCCCAGGCGGGTTTTGAATGTTTCTGGGGTCAGAGACTCTACCGCCTCCCTCGGCAGTCTGTTCCAGCGCTCTGCCACCCTCAAAGTAAAGAAGTTCCTCCTCATGCTTTGATAGAAGTTCCTAGGTTCCAGTTTGTACCCGTTACCTCTTGTCCTGGATCATCTTTGATGATCCAGGACAAGAGGTAACGGGCACCAATTGGAACGTAGGAACTTGAACTTGAACTGGAACGTAGGAACTTGAACATAGGATTATCCTTGATGATTCAGTATAGCTGTGTGTCTGACCAGTCTGTCTTTCGAAGGAGGTCCTGGGCCAGCTCCAGCCATGCTGTGCTGAGCAGAGCCCCTGGCAGCAGCCCCACAGCTCACTCCCAGTGTGCCTGAATGGAAAAGGTACAAAAGTTGCTCCAACACTTTCTGAAAAACTCTATAGTGTTACCCCACAAGCGCAAAGCGACGGCAAAGCCCGTGAAATGACACCGGTGCTTCCAGAAAATGCCAAGCTTCCTGCTCAAGGGTGACATGCCATGCGGTGGGGTCAGGGCCACGCGCTGAGCACCCGGTGCGCTGGGGTTGCCCCAGCGGTTCCTGAGCAGCTCCTGCAGTGCTGCCGCCGGTACCGTTCTGGCGGCTGTAGTTGTTTAAAAAGTTGTTGTTGTTTCCGGCGTAATCTGACGGCAGTTTTCTCGGGCATTTGGGCCTCTTCTAATAAGTGTGCTGTGAGTACATCTGCAAGCATTCACCTGTCGAGGTCAAATGACTGGTGGTGCTCATCTCCCCCCGTGCTACTGCTGCTGCCTCCCATGAATGCTCATGTGCCTGCGTGCCCCTGTACAGGCACAGATGCACGCGCGCAACACCTGATCCCGCATCCTAATTATTTTTCGCCCGGTTCTCTGAGTTGTTCTGCTTCCGGCTGATGAATGGGAAAGTGTAGTAGTGCTGTTTCATTTCACCAGCCTCTCAAGTGTGGAAATTATGGTAAATTTGAGAACAAGCCAGATTAGATTGATAGTTACACCTCCTCCTTTAATTAGCCAACCACAGGATCTGTGGAGGCAAAGGCCGGGGGGGTGTGTTGGTGTATATAACGTGTATTGTCTATGTGAAAGATTAATCAAAAGGAGTTGCTTGAGGTGGGAAGGCTTTTCCGGAGAGGTTCCACATGTTGTCAGGTAGTCCCTCTGAATGGCAGCTTCCGGTTCGGTCCCTTAGCTTTCGGAAGTGACATTTAGTCTGATATGTGCCAGCCGTGCAATCTACCTAGCCCTGCAAAGTGCAAATATTAACCTAAATGCATATTAAGATACTGTGTGTTAGCTCCTGAACTGAAATAGAGAGCGGGTGTTCCAGCGGAGGCAAGCAAATCGTGTTGATTTAGAGTGGCTTGAGGATTTGGCCCATTACCGCTTCTTTATACACTTTTAAAAAGAAATGCCAACTCGATAGTTTAGGCTTTAACTGGAACATGGCAAGTAATTGTATGTTTTGGCGGACCCCTAGTAATGTTGCAGAATCTTTCTCTGAAGTTGTTCCATGGGATAGCCGATTCCTCAGGTAAGAGCTACTTGTTTGTTCAATCCTCCATCTTAGGCCTGCTCCTCAGGTGCATCCTCCTTCTCACAGCGATTTCCTAGGAACAGATTTCGAAGAACAGCTCTGATCACAGAATCACAGATTGGTTAGGGTTGGAAAGGACCTCTGGAGATCATCCAGCCCAACCCCCCTGCCAGAGCAGGGTCACCTACAGCAGGTTGCACAGGATGACCTCCAGGCGGGTTTTGAATGTCTCTGGGGTCGGAGACTCTACCGCATCCCCGGGCAGCCTGTTCCAGCGCTCTGCCACCCTCAAAGTAAAGAAGTTCCTCCTCATGCTTTGATAGAAGTTCCTAGGTTCCAGTTTGTACCCGTTACCTCTTGTCCTGGATCATCTTTGATGATCCAGGACAAGAGGTAACGGGCACAAATTGGAACGTAGGAACTTGAACTTGAACTGGAACGTAGGAACTTGAACATAGGATTATCCTTGATGATTCAGGATAGCTGTGTGTCTGACCAGTCTGTCTTTCGAAGGAGGTCCTGGGCCAGCTCCAGCCATGCTGTGCTGAGCAGAGCCCCTGGCAGCAGCCCCACAGCTCACTCCCAGTGTGCCTGAATGGAAAAGGTACCAAAGTTGCTCCAACACTTTCTGAAAAACTCTACAGTGTTACCCCACAAGCGCAAAGCGACGGCAAAGCCCGTGAAATGACACCGGTGCTTCCAGAAAATGTCAAGCTTCCTGCCCAAGGGTGACATGCCATGCGGTGGGGTCAGGGCCACGCGCTGAGCACCCGGTGCGCTGGGGTTGCCCCAGCGGTTCCTGAGCAGCTCCTGCAGTGCTGCCGCCGGTACCGTTCTGGCGGCTGTAGTTGTTTAAAAAGCCGTTGTTGTTTCCGGCGTAATCTGACGGCAGTTTTCTCGGGCATTTGGGCCTCTTCTAATAAGTGTGCTGTGAGTACATCTGCAAGCATTCACCTGTCGAGGTCAAATGACTGGTGGTGCTCATCTGCCCCCGTGCTACTGCTGCTGCCTCCCGTGAATGCTCATGTGCCTGCGTGCCCCTGTACAGGCACAGATGCACGCGCGCAACACCTGATCCCGCATCCTAATTATTTTTCGCCCGGTTCTCGGAGTTGTTCTGCTTCCGGCTGATGAATGGGAAAGTGTAGTAGTGCTGTTTCATTTCACCAGCCTCTCAAGTGTGGAAATTATGGTAAATTTGAGAACAAGCCAGATTAGATTGATAGTTACACCTCCTCCTTTAATTAGCCAACCACAGGATCTGTGGAGGCAAAGGCCGGGGGGGTGTGTCGGTGTATATAAGGTGTATTGTCTATGTGAAAGATTAATCAAAAGGAGTTGCTTGAGGTGGGAAGGCTTTTCCGGAGAGGTTCCACATGTTGTCAGGTAGTCCCTCTGAATGGCAGCTTCCGGTTCGGTCCCTTAGCTTTCGGAAGTGACATTTAGTCTGATATGTGCCAGCCGTGCAATCTACCTAGCCCTGCAAAGTGCAAATATTAACCTAAATGCATATTAAGATACTGTGTGTTAGCTCCTGAACTGCAATAGAGAGCGGGTGTTCCAGCGGAGGCAAGCAAATCGTGTTGATTTACAGTGGCTTGAGGATTTGGCCCATTACCGCTTCTTTATACACTTTTAAAAAGAAATGCCAACTCGATAGTTTAGGCTTTAACTGGAACATGGCAAGTAATTGTATGTTTTGGCGGACCCCTAGTAATGTTGCAGAATCTTTCTCAGAAGTTGTTACGTGGGATAGCCGATTCCTCAGGTAAGAGCTACTTGTTTGTTCAATCCTCCATCTTAGGCCTGATCCTCAGGTGCATCCTCCTTCTCGCAGCGATTTCCTAGGAACAGATTTCGAAGAACAGCTCTGATCACAGAATCACAGATTGGTTAGGGTTGGAAAGGAGCTCTGGAGATCATCCAGCCCAACCCCCCTGCCAGAGCAGGGTCACCTACAGCAGGTTGCACAGGATGACCTCCAGGCGGGTTTTGAATGTCTCTGGGGTCGGAGACTCTACCGCCTCCCTGGGCAGCCTGTTCCAGCGCTCTGCCACCCTCAAAGTAAAGAAGTTCCTCCTCATGCTTTGATAGAAGTTCCTAGGTTCCAGTTTGTACCCGTTACCTCTTGTCCTGGATCATCTTTGATGATCCAGGACAAGAGGTAACGGGCACCAATTGGAACGTAGGAACTTGAACTTGAACTGGAAGGTAGGAACTTGAACTTGAACATAGGATTATCCTTGATGATTCAGGATAGCTGTGTGTCTGACCAGTCTATCTTTCGAAGGAGGTCCTGGGCCAGCTCCAGCCATGCTGTGCTGAGCAGAGCCCCTGGCAGCAGCCCCACAGCTCACTCCCAGTGTGCCTGAATGGAAAAGGTACCAAAGTTGCTCCAACACTTTCTGAAAAACTCTATAGTGTTACCCCACAAGCGCAAAGCGACGGCAAAGCCCGTGAAATGACACCGGTGCTTCCAGAAAATGCCAAGCTTCCTGCCCAAGGGTGACATGCCATGCGGTGGGGTCAGGGCCACGCGCTGAGCACCCGGTGCGCTGGGGTTGCCCCAGCGGTTCCTGAGCAGCTCCTGCAGTGCTGCCGCCGGTACCGTTCTGGCGGCTGTAGTTGTTTAAAAAGCCGTTGTTGTTTCTGACGTAATCTGACGGCAGTTTTCTCGGGCATTTGGGCCTCTTCTAATAAGTGTGCTGTGAGTACATCTGCAAGCATTCACCTGTCGAGGTCAAATGACTGGTGGTGCTCATCTCCGCCCGTGCTACTGCTGCTGCCTCCCGTGAATGCTCATGTGCCTGCGTGCCCCTGTACAGGCACAGATGCACGCGCGCAACACCTGATCCCGCATCCTAATTATTTTTCGCCCGGTTCTCGGAGTTGTTCTGCTTCCGGCTGATGAATGGGAAAGTGTAGTAGTGCTGTTTCATTTCACCAGCCTCTCAAGTGTGGAAATTATGGTAAATTTGAGAACAAGCCAGATTAGATTGATAGTTACACCTCCTCCTTTAATTAGCCAACCACAGGATCTGTGGAGGCAAAGGCCGGGGGGGTGTGTCGGTGTATATAACGTGTATTGTCTATGTGAAAGATTAATCAAAAGGAGTTGCTTGAGGTGGGAAGGCTTTTCCGGAGAGGTTCCACATGTTGTCAGGTAGTCCCTCTGAATGGCAGCTTCCGGTTCGGTCCCTTAGCTTTCGGAAGTGACATTTAGTCTGATATGTGCCAGCCGTGCAATCTACCTAGCCCTGCAAAGTGCAAATATTAACCTAAATGCATATTAAGATACTGTGTGTTAGCTCCTGAACTGAAATAGAGAGCGGGTGTTCCAGCGGAGGCAAGCAAATCGTGTTGATTTACAGTGGCTTGCGGATTTGGCCCATTACCGCTTCTTTATACACTTTTAAAAAGAAATGCCAACTCGATAGTTTAGGCTTTAACTGGAACATGGCAAGAAATTGTATGTTTTGGCGGACCCCTAGTAATGTTGCAGAAACTTTCTCAGAAGTTGTTCCATGGGATAGCCGATTCCTCAGGTAAGAGCTACTTGTTTGTTCAATCCTCCATCTTAGGCCTGCTCCTCAGGTGCATCCTCCTTCTCGCAGCAATTTCCTAGGAACAGATTTCGAAGAACAGCTCTGATCACAGAATCACAGATTGGTTAGGGTTGGAAAGGAGCTCTGGAGATCATCTAGTCCAACCCCCCTGCCAGAGCAGGGTCACCTACAGCAGGTTGCACAGGATGACCTCCAGGCGGGTTTTGAATGTCTCTGGGGTGGGAGACTCTACCGCCTCCCCGGGAAGCCTGTTCCAGCGCTCTGCCACCCTCAAAGTAAAGAAGTTCCTCCTCATGCTTTGATAGAAGTTCCTAGGTTCCAGTTTGTACCCGTTACCTCTTGTCCTGGATCATCTTTGATGATCATCATCTTTGATGATCCAGGACAAGAGGTAACGGGCACCAATTGGAACGTAGGAACTTGAACTTGAACTGGAAGGTAGGAACTTGAACTTGAACATAGGATTATCCTTGATGATTCAGGATAGCTGTGTGTCTGACCAGTCTGTCTTTCGAAGGAGGTCCTGGGCCAGCTCCAGCCATGCTGTGCTGAGCAGAGCCCCTGGCAGCAGCCCCACAGCTCACTCCCAGTGTGCCTGAATGGAAAAGGTACCAAAGTTGCTCCAACACTTTCTGAAAAACTCTATAGTGTTACCCCACAAGCGCAAAGCGACGGCAAAGCCCGTGAAATGACACCGGTGCTTCCAGAAAATGTCAAGCTTCCTGCCCAAGGGTGACATGCCATGCGGTGGGGTCAGGGCCACGCGCTGAGCACCCGGTGCGCTGGGGTTGCCCCAGCGGTTCCTGAGCAGCTCCTGCAGTGCTGCCGCCGGTACCGTTCTGGCGGCTGTAGTTGTTTAAAAAGCCGTTGTTGTTTCCGGCGTAATCTGACGGCAGTTTTCTCGGGCATTTGGGCCTCTTCTAATAAGTGTGCTGTGAGTACATCTGCAAGCATTCACCTGTCGAGGTCAAATGACTGGTGGTGCTCATCTGCCCCCGTGCTACTGCTGCTGCCTCCCGTGAATGCTCATGTGCCTGCGTGCCCCTGTACAGGCACAGATGCACGCGCGCAACACCTGATCCCGCATCCTAATTATTTTTCGCCCGGTTCTCGGAGTTGTTCTGCTTCCGGCTGATGAATGGGAAAGTGTAGTAGTGCTGTTTCATTTCACCAGCCTCTCAAGTGTGGAAATTATGGTAAATTTGAGAACAAGCCAGATTAGATTGATAGTTACACCTCCTCCTTTAATTAGCCAACCACAGGATCTGTGGAGGCAAAGGCCGGGGGGGTGTGTCGGTGTATATAAGGTGTATTGTCTATGTGAAAGATTAATCAAAAGGAGTTGCTTGAGGTGGGAAGGCTTTTCCGGAGAGGTTCCACATGTTGTCAGGTAGTCCCTCTGAATGGCAGCTTCCGGTTCGGTCCCTTAGCTTTCGGAAGTGACATTTAGTCTGATATGTGCCAGCCGTGCAATCTACCTAGCCCCGCAAAGTGCAAATATTAACCTAAATGCATATTAAGATACTGTGTTTTAGCTCCTGAACTGAAATAGAGAGCAGGTGTTCCAGCGGAGGCAAGCAAATAGTGTTGATTTACAGTGGCTTGAGGATTTGGCCCATTACCGCTTCTTTATACACTTTTAAAAAGAAATGCCAACTCGATAGTTTAGGCTTTAACTGGAACATGGCAAGTAATTGTATGTTTTGGCGGACCCCTAGTAATGTTGCAGAATCTTTCTCAGAAGTTGTTCCATGGGATAGCCGATTCCTCAGGTAAGAGCTACTTGTTTGTTCAATCCTCCATCTTAGGCCTGCTCCTCAGGTGCATCCTCCTTCTCGCAGCGATTTCCTAGGAACAGATTTCGAAGAACAGCTCTGATCACAGAATCACAGATTGGTTAGGGTTGGAAAGGAGCTCTGGAGATCATCCAGCCCAACCCCCCTGCCAGAGCAGGGTCACCTACAGCAGGTTGCACAGGATGACCTCCAGGCGGGTTTTGAATGTCTCTGGGGTCGGAGACTCTACCGCCTCCCTGGGCAGCCTGTTCCAGCGCTCTGCCACCCTCAAAGTAAAGAAGTTCCTCCTCATGCTTTGATAGAAGTTCCTAGGTTCCAGTTTGTACCCGTTACCTCTTGTCCTGGATCATCAAAAATCATCTTTGATGATCCAGGCCAAGAGGTAACGGGCACCAATTGGAACGTAGGAACTTGAACTTGAACTGGAAGGTAGGAACTTGAACTTGAACTGGAAGGTAGGAACTTGAACTTGAACATAGGATTATCCTTGATGATTCAGGATAGCTGTGTGTCTGACCAGTCTGTCTTTCGAGGGAGGTCCTGGGCCAGCTCCAGCCATGCTGTGCTGAGCAGAGCCCCTGGCAGCAGCCCCACAGCTCACTCCCAGTGTGCCTGAATGGAAAAGGTACCAAAGTTGCTCCAACACTTTCTGAAAAACTCTATAGTGTTACCCCACAAGCGCAAAGCGACGGCAAAGCCCGTGAAATGACACCGGTGCTTCCAGAAAATGTCAAGCTTCCTGCCCAAGGGTGACATGCCATGCGGTGGGGTCAGGGCCACGCGCTGAGCACCCGGTGCGCTGGGGTTGCCCCAGCGGTTCCTCAGCAGCTCCTGCAGTGCTGCCGCCGGTACCGTTCTGGCGGCTGTAGTTGTTTAAAAAGCCGTTGTTGTTTCCGGCGTAATCTGACGGCAGTTTTCTCGGGCATTTGGGCCTCTTCTAATAAGTGTGCTGTGAGTACATCTGCAAGCATTCACCTGTCGAGGTCAAATGACTGGTGGTGCTCATCTGCCCCCGTGCTACTGCTGCTGCCTCCCGTGAATGCTCATGTGCCTGCGTGCCCCTGTACAGGCACAGATGCACGCGCGCAACACCTGATCCCGCATCCTAATTATTTTTCGCCCGGTTCTCGGAGTTGTTCTGCTTCCGGCTGATGAATGGGAAAGTGTAGTAGTGCTGTTTCATTTCACCAGCCTCTCAAGTGTGGAAATTATGGTAAATTTGAGAACAAGCCAGATTAGATTGATAGTTACACCTCCTCCTTTAATTAGCCAACCACAGGATCTGTGGAGGCAAAGGCCGGGGGGTTGTGTCGGTGTATATAAGGTGTATTGTCTATGTGAAAGATTAATCAAAAGGAGTTGCTTGAGGTGGGAAGGCTTTTCCGGAGAGGTTCCACATGTTGTCAGGTAGTCCCTCTGAATGGCAGCTTCCGGTTCGGTCCCTTAGCTTTCGGAAGTGACATTTAGTCTGATATGTGCCAGCCGTGCAATCTACCTAGCCCTGCAAAGTGCAAATATTAACCTAAATGCATATTAAGATACTGTGTGTTAGCTCCTGAACTGCAATAGAGAGCGGGTGTTCCAGCGGAGGCAAGCAAATCGTGTTGATTTACAGTGGCTTGCGGATTTGGCCCATTACCGCTTCTTTATACACTTTTAAAAAGAAATGCCAACTCGATAGTTTAGGCTTTAACTGGAACATGGCAAGAAATTGTATGTTTTGGCGGACCCCTAGTAATGTTGCAGAATCTTTCTCAGAAGTTGTTCCATGGGATAGCCGATTCCTCAGGTAAGAGCTACTTGTTTGTTCAATCCTCCATCTTAGGCCTGCTCCTCAGGTGCATCCTCCTTCTCGCAGCGATTTCCTAGGAACAGATTTCGAAGAACAGCTCTGATCACAGAATCACAGATTGGTTAGGGTTGGAAAGGGGCTCTGGAGATCATCTAGTCCAACCCCCCTGCCAGAGCAGGGTCACCTACAGCAGGTTGCACAGGATGACCTCCAGGCGGGTTTTGAATGTCTCTGGGGTCGGAGACTCTACCGCCTCCCCGGGAAGCCTGTTCCAGCGCTCTGCCACCCTCAAAGTAAAGAAGTTCCTCCTCATGCTTTGATAGAAGTTCCTAGGTTCCAGTTTGTACCCGTTACCTCTTGTCCTGGATCATCTTTGATGATCATCATCTTTGATGATCCAGGACAAGAGGTAACGGGCACCAATTGGAACGTAGGAACTTGAACTTGAACTGGAAGGTAGGAACTTGAACTTGAACTGGAAGGTAGGAACTTGAACTTGAACATAGGATTATCCTTGATGATTCAGGATAGCTGTGTGTCTGACCAGTCTGTCTTTCGAAGGAGGTCCTGGGCCAGCTCCAGCCATGCTGTGCTGAGCAGAGCCCCTGGCAGCAGCCCCACAGCTCACTCCCAGTGTGCCTGAATGGAAAAGGTACCAAAGTTGCTCCAACACTTTCTGAAAAACTCTATAGTGTTACCCCACAAGCGCAAAGCGACGGCAAAGCCCGTGAAATGACACCGGTGCTTCCAGAAAATGTCAAGCTTCCTGCCCAAGGGTGACATGCCATGCGGTGGGGTCAGGGCCACGCGCTGAGCACCCGGTGCGCTGGGGTTGCCCCAGCGGTTCCTGAGCAGCTCCTGCAGTGCTGCCGCCGGTACCGTTCTGGCGGCTGTAGTTGTTTAAAAAGCCGTTGTTGTTTCCGGCGTAATCTGACGGCAGTTTTCTCGGGCATTTGGGCCTCTTCTAATAAGTGTGCTGTGAGTACATCTGCAAGCATTCACCTGTCGAGGTCAAATGACTGGTGGTGCTCATCTGCCCCCGTGCTACTGCTGCTGCCTCCCGTGAATGCTCATGTGCCTGCGTGCCCCTGTACAGGCACAGATGCACGCGCGCAACACCTGATCCCGCATCCTAATTATTTTTCGCCCGGTTCTCGGAGTTGTTCTGCTTCCGGCTGATGAATGGGAAAGTGTAGTAGTGCTGTTTCATTTCACCAGCCTCTCAAGTGTGGAAATTATGGTAAATTTGAGAACAAGCCAGATTAGATTGATAGTTACACCTCCTCCTTTAATTAGCCAACCACAGGATCTGTGGAGGCAAAGGCCGGGGGGTTGTGTCGGTGTATATAAGGTGTATTGTCTATGTGAAAGATTAATCAAAAGGAGTTGCTTGAGGTGGGAAGGCTTTTCCGGAGAGGTTCCACATGTTGTCAGGTAGTCCCTCTGAATGGCAGCTTCCGGTTCGGTCCCTTAGCTTTCGGAAGTGACATTTAGTCTGATATGTGCCAGCCGTGCAATCTACCTAGCCCTGCAAAGTGCAAATATTAACCTAAATGCATATTAAGATACTGTGTGTTAGCTCCTGAACTGAAATAGAGAGCGGGTGTTCCAGCGGAGGCAAGCAAATCGTGTTGATTTACAGTGGCTTGAGGATTTGGCCCATTACCGCTTCTTTATACACTTTTAAAAAGAAATGCAAACTCGATAGTTTAGGCTTTAACTGGAACATGGCAAGTAATTGTATGTTTTGGCGGACCCCTAGTAATGTTGCAGAATCTTTCTCAGAAGTTGTTCCATGGGATAGCCGATTCCTCAGGTAAGAGCTACTTGTTTGTTCAATCCTCCATCTTAGGCCTGCTCCTCAGGTGCATCCTCCTCGCAGCGATTTCCTAGGAACAGATTTCGAAGAACAGCTCTGATCACAGAATCACAGATTGGTTAGGGTTGGAAAGGAGCTCTGGAGATCATCTAGTCCAACCCCCCTGCCAGAGCAGGGTCACCTACAGCAGGTTGCACAGGATGACCTCCAGGCGGGTTTTGAATGTCTCTGGGGTCGGAGACTCTACCGCCTCCCCGGGAAGCCTGTTCCAGCGCTCTGCCACCCTCAAAGTAAAGAAGTTCCTCCTCATGCTTTGATAGAAGTTCCTAGGTTCCAGTTTGTACCCGTTACCTCTTGTCCTGGATCATCTTTGATGATCATCATCTTTGATGATCCAGGCCAAGAGGTAACGGGCACCAATTGGAACGTAGGAACTTGAACTTGAACTGGAAGGTAGGAACTTGAACTTGAACTGGAAGGTAGGAACTTGAACTTGAACATAGGATTATCCTTGATGATTCAGGATAGCTGTGTGTCTGACCAGTCTGTCTTTCGAAGGAGGTCCTGGGCCAGCTCCAGCCATGCTGTGCTGAGCAGAGCCCCTGGCAGCAGCCCCACAGCTCACTCCCAGTGTGCCTGAATGGAAAAGGTACCAAAGTTGCTCCAACACTTTCTGAAAAACTCTATAGTGTTACCCCACAAGCGCAAAGCGACGGCAAAGCCCGTGAAATGACACCGGTGCTTCCAGAAAATGTCAAGCTTCCTGCCCAAGGGTGACATGCCATGCGGTGGGGTCAGGGCCACGCGCTGAGCACCCGGTGCGCTGGGGTTGCCCCAGCGGTTCCTGAGCAGCTCCTGCAGTGCTGCCGCCGGTACCGTTCTGGCGGCTGTAGTTGTTTAAAAAGCCGTTGTTGTTTCCGGCGTAATCTGACGGCAGTTTTCTCGGGCATTTGGGCCTCTTCTAATAAGTGTGCTGTGAGTACATCTGCAAGCATTCACCTGTCGAGGTCAAATGACTGGTGGTGCTCATCTGCCCCCGTGCTACTGCTGCTGCCTCCCGTGAATGCTCATGTGCCTGCGTGCCCCTGTACAGGCACAGATGCACGCGCGCAACACCTGATCCCGCATCCTAATTATTTTTCGCCCGGTTCTCGGAGTTGTTCTGCTTCCGGCTGATGAATGGGAAAGTGTAGTAGTGCTGTTTCATTTCACCAGCCTCTCAAGTGTGGAAATTATGGTAAATTTGAGAACAAGCCAGATTAGATTGATAGTTACACCTCCTCCTTTAATTAGCCAACCACAGGATCTGTGGAGGCAAAGGCCGGGGGGTTGTGTCGGTGTATATAAGGTGTATTGTCTATGTGAAAGATTAATCAAAAGGAGTTGCTTGAGGTGGGAAGGCTTTTCCGGAGAGGTTCCACATGTTGTCAGGTAGTCCCTCTGAATGGCAGCTTCCGGTTCGGTCCCTTAGCTTTCGGAAGTGACATTTAGTCTGATATGTGCCAGCCGTGCAATCTACCTAGCCCTGCAAAGTGCAAATATTAACCTAAATGCATATTAAGATAGTGTGTGTTAGCTCCTGAACTGAAATAGAGAGCGGGTGTTCCAGCGGAGGCAAGCAAATCGTGTTGATTTACAGTGGCTTGAGGATTTGGCCCATTACCGCTTCTTTATACACTTTTAAAAAGAAATGCAAACTCGATAGTTTAGGCTTTAACTGGAACATGGCAAGTAATTGTATGTTTTGGCGGACCCCTAGTAATGTTGCAGAATCTTTCTCAGAAGTTGTTCCATGGGATAGCCGATTCCTCAGGTAAGAGCTACTTGTTTGTTCAATCCTCCATCTTAGGCCTGCTCCTCAGGTGCATCCTCCTCGCAGCGATTTCCTAGGAACAGATTTCGAAGAACAGCTCTGATCACAGAATCACAGATTGGTTAGGGTTGGAAAGGAGCTCTGGAGATCATCCAGCCCAACCCCCCTGCCAGAGCAGGTTCACCTACAGCAGGTTGCACAGGATGACCTCCAGGCGGGTTTTGAATGTCTCTGGGGTGGGAGACGCTACCGCCTCCCTGGGCAGCCTGTTCCAGCGCTCTGCCACCCTCAAAGTAAAGAAGTTCCTCCTCATGCTTTGATAGAAGTTCCTAGGTTCCAGTTTGTACCCGTTACCTCTTGTCCTGGATCATCAAAAATCATCTTTGATGATCCAGGACAAGAGGTAACGGGCACCAATTGGAACGTAGGAACTTGAACTTGAACTGGAAGGTAGGAACTTGAACTTGAACATAGGATTATCCTTGATGATTCAGGATAGCTGTGTGTCTGACCAGTCTGTCTTTCGAAGGAGGTCCTGGGCCAGCTCCAGCCATGCTGTGCTGAGCAGAGCCCCTGGCAGCAGCCCCACAGCTCACTCCCAGTGTGCCTGAATGGAAAAGGTACCAAAGTTGCTCCAACACTTTCTGAAAAACTCTATAGTGTTACCCCACAAGCGCAAAGCGACGGCAAAGCCCGTGAAATGACACCGGTGCTTCCAGAAAATGTCAAGCTTCCTGCCCAAGGGTGACATGCCATGCGGTGGGGTCAGGGCCACGCGCTGAGCACCCGGTGCGCTGGGGTTGCCCCAGCGGTTCCTGAGCAGCTCCTGCAGTGCTGCCGCCGGTACCGTTCTGGCGGCTGTAGTTGTTTAAAAAGCCGTTGTTGTTTCCGGCGTAATCTGACGGCAGTTTTCTCGGGCATTTGGGCCTCTTCTAATAAGTGTGCTGTGAGTACATCTGCAAGCATTCACCTGTCGAGGTCAAATGACTGGTGGTGCTCATCTGCCCCCGTGCTACTGCTGCTGCCTCCCGTGAATGCTCATGTGCCTGCGTGCCCCTGTACAGGCACAGATGCACGCGCGCAACACCTGATCCCGCATCCTAATTATTTTTCGCCCGGTTCTCGGAGTTGTTCTGCTTCCGGCTGATGAATGGGAAAGTGTAGTAGTGCTGTTTCATTTCACCAGCCTCTCAAGTGTGGAAATTATGGTAAATTTGAGAACAAGCCAGATTAGATTGATAGTTACACCTCCTCCTTTAATTAGCCAACCACAGGATCTGTGGAGGCAAAGGCCGGGGGGTTGTGTCGGTGTATATAAGGTGTATTGTCTATGTGAAAGATTAATCAAAAGGAGTTGCTTGAGGTGGGAAGGCTTTTCCGGAGAGGTTCCACATGTTGTCAGGTAGTCCCTCTGAATGGCAGCTTCCGGTTCGGTCCCTTAGCTTTCGGAAGTGACATTTAGTCTGATATGTGCCAGCCGTGCAATCTACCTAGCCCTGCAAAGTGCAAATATTAACCTAAATGCATATTAAGATACTGTGTGTTAGCTCCTGAACTGCAATAGAGAGCGGGTGTTCCAGCGGAGGCAAGCAAATCGTGTTGATTTACAGTGGCTTGCGGATTTGGCCCATTACCGCTTCTTTATACACTTTTAAAAAGAAATGCCAACTCGATAGTTTAGGCTTTAACTGGAACATGGCAAGAAATTGTATGTTTTGGCGGACCCCTAGTAATGTTGCAGAAACTTTCTCAGAAGTTGTTCCATGGGATAGCCGATTCCTCAGGTAAGAGCTACTTGTTTGTTCAATCCTCCATCTTAGGCCTGATCCTCAGGTGCATCCTCCTTCTCGCAGCGATTTCCTAGGAACAGATTTCGAAGAACAGCTCTGATCACAGAATCACAGATTGGTTAGGGTTGGAAAGGGGCTCTGGAGATCATCTAGTCCAACCCCCCTGCCAGAGCAGGGTCACCTACAGCAGGTTGCACAGGATGACCTCCAGGCGGGTTTTGAATGTCTCTGGGGTCGGAGACTCTACCGCCTCCCCGGGAAGCCTGTTCCAGCGCTCTGCCACCCTCAAAGTAAAGAAGTTCCTCCTCATGCTTTGATAGAAGTTCCTAGGTTCCAGTTTGTACCCGTTACCTCTTGTCCTGGATCATCTTTGATGATCATCATCTTTGATGATCCAGGCCAAGAGGTAACGGGCACCAATTGGAACGTAGGAACTTGAACTTGAACTGGAAGGTAGGAACTTGAACTTGAACTGGAAGGTAGGAACTTGAACTTGAACATAGGATTAGCCTTGATGATTCAGGATAGCTGTGTGTCTGACCAGTCTGTCTTTCGAAGGAGGTCCTGGGCCAGCTCCAGCCATGCTGTGCTGAGCAGAGCCCCTGGCAGCAGCCCCACAGCTCACTCCCAGTGTGCCTGAATGGAAAAGGTACCAAAGTTGCTCCAACACTTTCTGAAAAACTCTATAGTGTTACCCCACAAGCGCAAAGCGACGGCAAAGCCTGTGAAATGACACCGGTGCTTCCAGAAAATGTCAAGCTTCCTGCCCAAGGGTGACATGCCATGCGGTGGGGTCAGGGCCACGCGCTGAGCACCCGGTGCGCTGGGGTTGCCCCAGCGGTTCCTGAGCAGCTCCTGCAGTGCTGCCGCCGGTACCGTTCTGGCGGCTGTAGTTGTTTAAAAAGCCGTTGTTGTTTCCGGCGTAATCTGACGGCAGTTTTCTCGGGCATTTGGGCCTCTTCTAATAAGTGTGCTGTGAGTACATCTGCAAGCATTCACCTGTCGAGGTCAAATGACTGGTGGTGCTCATCTGCCCCCGTGCTACTGCTGCTGCCTCCCGTGAATGCTCATGTGCCTGCGTGCCCCTGTACAGGCACAGATGCACGCGCGCAACACCTGATCCCGCATCCTAATTATTTTTCGCCCGGTTCTCTGAGTTGTTCTGCTTCCGGCTGATGAATGGGAAAGTGTAGTAGTGCTGTTTCATTTCACCAGCCTCTCAAGTGTGGAAATTATGGTAAATTTGAGAACAAGCCAGATTAGATTGATAGTTACACCTCCTCCTTTAATTAGCCAACCACAGGATCTGTGGAGGCAAAGGCCGGGGGGTTGTGTCGGTGTATATAAGGTGTATTGTCTATGTGAAAGATTAATCAAAAGGAGTTGCTTGAGGTGGGAAGGCTTTTCCGGAGAGGTTCCACATGTTGTCAGGTAGTCCCTCTGAATGGCAGCTTCCGGTTCGGTCCCTTAGCTTTCGGAAGTGACATTTAGTCTGATATGTGCCAGCCGTGCAATCTACCTAGCCCTGCAAAGTGCAAATATTAACCTAAATGCATATTAAGATACTGTGTGTTAGCTCCTGAACTGAAATAGAGAGCGGGTGTTCCAGCGGAGGCAAGCAAATCGTGTTGATTTACAGTGGCTTGAGGATTTGGCCCATTACCGCTTCTTTATACACTTTTAAAAAGAAATGCAAACTCGATAGTTTAGGCTTTAACTGGAACATGGCAAGTAATTGTATGTTTTGGCGGACCCCTAGTAATGTTGCAGAATCTTTCTCAGAAGTTGTTCCATGGGATAGCCGATTCCTCAGGTAAGAGCTACTTGTTTGTTCAATCCTCCATCTTAGGCCTGCTCCTCAGGTGCATCCTCCTCGCAGCGATTTCCTAGGAACAGATTTCGAAGAACAGCTCTGATCACAGAATCACAGATTGGTTAGGGTTGGAAAGGAGCTCTGGAGATCATCCAGCCCAACCCCCCTGCCAGAGCAGGTTCACCTACAGCAGGTTGCACAGGATGACCTCCAGGCGGGTTTTGAATGTCTCTGGGGTGGGAGACGCTACCGCCTCCCTGGGCAGCCTGTTCCAGCGCTCTGCCACCCTCAAAGTAAAGAAGTTCCTCCTCATGCTTTGATAGAAGTTCCTAGGTTCCAGTTTGTACCCGTTACCTCTTGTCCTGGATCATCAAAAATCATCTTTGATGATCCAGGCCAAGAGGTAACGGGCACCAATTGGAACGTAGGAACTTGAACTTGAACTGGAAGGTAGGAACTTGAACTTGAACATAGGATTATCCTTGATGATTCAGGATAGCTGTGTGTCTGACCAGTCTGTCTTTCGAAGGAGGTCCTGGGCCAGCTCCAGCCATGCTGTGCTGAGCAGAGCCCCTGGCAGCAGCCCCACAGCTCACTCCCAGTGTGCCTGAATGGAAAAGGTACCAAAGTTGCTCCAACACTTTCTGAAAAACTCTATAGTGTTACCCCACAAGCGCAAAGCGACGGCAAAGCCCGTGAAATGACACCGGTGCTTCCAGAAAATGTCAAGCTTCCTGCCCAAGGGTGACATGCCATGCGGTGGGGTCAGGGCCACGCGCTGAGCACCCGGTGCGCTGGGGTTGCCCCAGCGGTTCCTGAGCAGCTCCTGCAGTGCTGCCGCCGGTACCGTTCTGGCGGCTGTAGTTGTTTAAAAAGCCGTTGTTGTTTCCGGCGTAATCTGACGGCAGTTTTCTCGGGCATTTGGGCCTCTTCTAATAAGTGTGCTGTGAGTACATCTGCAAGCATTCACCTGTCGAGGTCAAATGACTGGTGGTGCTCATCTGCCCCCGTGCTACTGCTGCTGCCTCCCGTGAATGCTCATGTGCCTGCGTGCCCCTGTACAGGCACAGATGCACGCGCGCAACACCTGATCCCGCATCCTAATTATTTTTCGCCCGGTTCTCGGAGTTGTTCTGCTTCCGGCTGATGAATGGGAAAGTGTAGTAGTGCTGTTTCATTTCACCAGCCTCTCAAGTGTGGAAATTATGGTAAATTTGAGAACAAGCCAGATTAGATTGATAGTTACACCTCCTCCTTTAATTAGCCAACCACAGGATCTGTGGAGGCAAAGGCCGGGGGGTTGTGTCGGTGTATATAAGGTGTATTGTCTATGTGAAAGATTAATCAAAAGGAGTTGCTTGAGGTGGGAAGGCTTTTCCGGAGAGGTTCCACATGTTGTCAGGTAGTCCCTCTGAATGGCAGCTTCCGGTTCGGTCCCTTAGCTTTCGGAAGTGACATTTAGTCTGATATGTGCCAGCCGTGCAATCTACCTAGCCCCGCAAAGTGCAAATATTAACCTAAATGCATATTAAGATACTGTGTGTTAGCTCCTGAACTGAAATAGAGAGCGGGTGTTCCAGCGGAGGCAAGCAAATCGTGTTGATTTACAGTGGCTTGCGGATTTGGCCCATTACCGCTTCTTTATACACTTTTAAAAAGAAATGCCAACTCGATAGTTTAGGCTTTAACTGGAACATGGCAAGTAATTGTATGTTTTGGCGGACCCCTAGTAATGTTGCAGAATCTTTCTCAGAAGTTGTTCCATGGGATAGCCGATTCCTCAGGTAAGAGCTACTTGTTTGTTCAATCCTCCATCTTAGGCCTGCTCCTCAGGTGCATCCTCCTCGCAGCGATTTCCTAGGAACAGATTTCGAAGAACAGCTCTGATCACAGAATCACAGATTGGTTAGGGTTGGAAAGGAGCTCTGGAGATCATCCAGCCCAACCCCCCTGCCAGAGCAGGGTCACCTACAGCAGGTTGCACAGGATGACCTCCAGGCGGGTTTTGAATGTCTCTGGGGTCGGAGACTCTACCGCCTCCCCGGGAAGCCTGTTCCAGCGCTCTGCCACCCTCAAAGTAAAGAAGTTCCTCCTCATGCTTTGATAGAAGTTCCTAGGTTCCAGTTTGTACTTGTTACCTCTTGTCCTGGATCATCTTTGATGATCATCATCTTTGATGATCCAGGTCAAGAGGTAACGGGCACCAATTGGAACGTAGGAACTTGAACTTGAACTGGAAGGTAGGAACTTGAACTTGAACATAGGATTATCCTTGATGATTCAGGATAGCTGTGTGTCTGACCAGTCTGTCTTTCGAAGGAGGTCCTGGGCCAGCTCCAGCCATGCTGTGTTGAGCAGAGCCCCTGGCAGCAGCCCCACAGCTCACTCCCAGTGTGCCTGAATGGAAAAGGTACCAAAGTTGCTCCAACACTTTCTGAAAAACTCTATAGTGTTACCCCACAAGCGCAAAGCGACGGCAAAGCCCGTGAAATGACACCGGTGCTTCCAGAAAATGTCAAGCTTCCTGCCCAAGGGTGACATGCCATGCGGTGGGGTCAGGGCCACGCGCTGAGCACCCGGTGCGCTGGGGTTGCCCCAGCGGTTCCTGAGCAGCTCCTGCAGTGCTGCCGCCGGTACCGTTCTGGCGGCTGTAGTTGTTTAAAAAGCCGTTGTTGTTTCCGGCGTAATCTGACGGCAGTTTTCTCGGGCATTTGGGCCTCTTCTAATAAGTGTGCTGTGAGTACATCTGCAAGCATTCACCTGTCGAGGTCAAATGACTGGTGGTGCTCATCTGCCCCCGTGCTACTGCTGCTGCCTCCCGTGAATGCTCATGTGCCTGCGTGCCCCTGTACAGGCACAGATGCACGCGCGCAACACCTGATCCCGCATCCTAATTATTTTTCGCCCGGTTCTCGGAGTTGTTCTGCTTCCGGCTGATGAATGGGAAAGTGTAGTGGTGCTGTTTCATTTCACCAGCCTCTCAAGTGTGGAAATTATGGTAAATTTGAGAACAAGCCAGATTAGATTGATAGTTACACCTCCTCCTTTAATTAGCCAACCACAGGATCTGTGGAGGCAAAGGCCGGGGGGGTGTGTCGGTGTATATAAGGTGTATTGTCTATGTGAAAGATTAATCAAAAGGAGTTGCTTGAGGTGGGAAGGCTTTTCCGGAGAGGTTCCACATGTTGTCAGGTAGTCCCTCTGAATGGCAGCTTCCGGTTCGGTCCCTTAGCTTTCGGAAGTGACATTTAGTCTGATATGTGCCAGCCGTGCAATCTACCTAGCCCCGCAAAGTGCAAATATTAACCTAAATGCATATTAAGATACTGTGTGTTAGCTCCTGAACTGAAATAGAGAGCGGGTGTTCCAGCGGAGGCAAGCAAATCGTGTTGATTTACAGTGGCTTGCGGATTTGGCCCATTACCGCTTCTTTATACACTTTTAAAAAGAAATGCCAACTCGATAGTTTAGGCTTTAACTGGAACATGGCAAGTAATTGTATGTTTTGGCGGACCCCTAGTAATGTTGCAGAATCTTTCTCAGAAGTTGTTCCATGGGATAGCCGATTCCTCAGGTAAGAGCTACTTGTTTGTTCAATCCTCCATCTTAGGCCTGCTCCTCAGGTGCATCCTCCTTCTCGCAGCGATTTCCTAGGAACAGATTTCGAAGAACAGCTCTGATCACAGAATCACAGATTGGTTAGGGTTGGAAAGGGGCTCTGGAGATCATCTAGTCCAACCCCCCTGCCAGAGCAGGGTCACCTACAGCAGGTTGCACAGGATGACCTCCAGGCGGGTTTTGAATGTCTCTGGGGTCGGAGACTCTACCGCCTCCCCGGGAAGCCTGTTCCAGCGCTCTGCCACCCTCAAAGTAAAGAAGTTCCTCCTCATGCTTTGATAGAAGTTCCTACGTTCCAGTTTGTACCCGTTACGTCTTGTCCTGGATCATCTTTGATGATCATCATCTTTGATGATCCAGGCCAAGAGGTAACGGGCACCAATTGGAACGTAGGAACTTGAACTTGAACTGGAAGGTAGGAACTTGAACTTGAACATAGGATTATCCTTGATGATTCAGGATAGCTGTGTGTCTGACCAGTCTGTCTTTCGAAGGAGGTCCTGGGCCAGCTCCAGCCATGCTGTGCTGAGCAGAGCCCCTGGCAGCAGCCCCACAGCTCACTCCCAGTGTGCCTGAATGGAAAAGGTACCAAAGTTGCTCCAACACTTTCTGAAAAACTCTATAGTGTTACCCCACAAGCGCAAAGCGACGGCAAAGCCCGTGAAATGACACCGGTGCTTCCAGAAAATGTCAAGCTTCCTGCCCAAGGGTGACATGCCATGCGGTGGGGTCAGGGCCACGCGCTGAGCACCCGGTGCGCTGGGGTTGCCCCAGCGGTTCCTGAGCAGCTCCTGCAGTGCTGCCGCCGGTACCGTTCTGGCGGCTGTAGTTGTTTAAAAAGCCGTTGTTGTTTCCGGCGTAATCTGACGGCAGTTTTCTCGGGCATTTGGGCCTCTTCTAATAAGTGTGCTGTGAGTACATCTGCAAGCATTCACCTGTCGAGGTCAAATGACTGGTGGTGCTCATCTGCCCCCGTGCTACTGCTGCTGCCTCCCGTGAATGCTCATGTGCCTGCGTGCCCCTGTACAGGCACAGATGCACGCGCGCAACACCTGATCCCGCATCCTAATTATTTTTCGCCCGGTTCTCGGAGTTGTTCTGCTTCCGGCTGATGAATGGGAAAGTGTAGTAGTGCTGTTTCATTTCACCAGCCTCTCAAGTGTGGAAATTATGGTAAATTTGAGAACAAGCCAGATTAGATTGATAGTTACACCTCCTCCTTTAATTAGCCAACCACAGGATCTGTGGAGGCAAAGGCCGGGGGGTTGTGTCGGTGTATATAAGGTGTATTGTCTATGTGAAAGATTAATCAAAAGGAGTTGCTTGAGGTGGGAAGGCTTTTCCGGAGAGGTTCCACATGTTGTCAGGTAGTCCCTCTGAATGGCAGCTTCCGGTTCGGTCCCTTAGCTTTCGGAAGTGACATTTAGTCTGATATGTGCCAGCCGTGCAATCTACCTAGCCCTGCAAAGTGCAAATATTAACCTAAATGCATATTAAGATACTGTGTGTTAGCTCCTGAACTGAAATAGAGAGCGGGTGTTCCAGCGGAGGCAAGCAAATCGTGTTGATTTACAGTGGCTTGAGGATTTGGCCCATTACCGCTTCTTTATACACTTTTAAAAAGAAATGCAAACTCGATAGTTTAGGCTTTAACTGGAACATGGCAAGTAATTGTATGTTTTGGCGGACCCCTAGTAATGTTGCAGAATCTTTCTCAGAAGTTGTTCCATGGGATAGCCGATTCCTCAGGTAAGAGCTACTTGTTTGTTCAATCCTCCATCTTAGGCCTGCTCCTCAGGTGCATCCTCCTCGCAGCGATTTCCTAGGAACAGATTTCGAAGAACAGCTCTGATCACAGAATCACAGATTGGTTAGGGTTGGAAAGGAGCTCTGGAGATCATCTAGTCCAACCCCCCTGCCAGAGCAGGGTCACCTACAGCAGGTTGCACAGGATGACCTCCAGGCGGGTTTTGAATGTCTCTGGGGTCGGAGACTCTACCGCCTCCCCGGGAAGCCTGTTCCAGCGCTCTGCCACCCTCAAAGTAAAGAAGTTCCTCCTCATGCTTTGATAGAAGTTCCTAGGTTCCAGTTTGTACCCGTTACCTCTTGTCCTGGATCATCTTTGATGATCATCATCTTTGATGATCCAGGCCAAGAGGTAACGGGCACCAATTGGAACGTAGGAACTTGAACTTGAACTGGAAGGTAGGAACTTGAACTTGAACTGGAAGGTAGGAACTTGAACTTGAACATAGGATTATCCTTGATGATTCAGGATAGCTGTGTGTCTGACCAGTCTGTCTTTCGAAGGAGGTCCTGGGCCAGCTCCAGCCATGCTGTGCTGAGCAGAGCCCCTGGCAGCAGCCCCACAGCTCACTCCCAGTGTGCCTGAATGGAAAAGGTACCAAAGTTGCTCCAACACTTTCTGAAAAACTCTATAGTGTTACCCCACAAGCGCAAAGCGACGGCAAAGCCCGTGAAATGACACCGGTGCTTCCAGAAAATGTCAAGCTTCCTGCCCAAGGGTGACATGCCATGCGGTGGGGTCAGGGCCACGCGCTGAGCACCCGGTGCGCTGGGGTTGCCCCAGCGGTTCCTGAGCAGCTCCTGCAGTGCTGCCGCCGGTACCGTTCTGGCGGCTGTAGTTGTTTAAAAAGCCGTTGTTGTTTCCGGCGTAATCTGACGGCAGTTTTCTCGGGCATTTGGGCCTCTTCTAATAAGTGTGCTGTGAGTACATCTGCAAGCATTCACCTGTCGAGGTCAAATGACTGGTGGTGCTCATCTGCCCCCGTGCTACTGCTGCTGCCTCCCGTGAATGCTCATGTGCCTGCGTGCCCCTGTACAGGCACAGATGCACGCGCGCAACACCTGATCCCGCATCCTAATTATTTTTCGCCCGGTTCTCGGAGTTGTTCTGCTTCCGGCTGATGAATGGGAAAGTGTAGTAGTGCTGTTTCATTTCACCAGCCTCTCAAGTGTGGAAATTATGGTAAATTTGAGAACAAGCCAGATTAGATTGATAGTTACACCTCCTCCTTTAATTAGCCAACCACAGGATCTGTGGAGGCAAAGGCCGGGGGGTTGTGTCGGTGTATATAAGGTGTATTGTCTATGTGAAAGATTAATCAAAAGGAGTTGCTTGAGGTGGGAAGGCTTTTCCGGAGAGGTTCCACATGTTGTCAGGTAGTCCCTCTGAATGGCAGCTTCCGGTTCGGTCCCTTAGCTTTCGGAAGTGACATTTAGTCTGATATGTGCCAGCCGTGCAATCTACCTAGCCCTGCAAAGTGCAAATATTAACCTAAATGCATATTAAGATAGTGTGTGTTAGCTCCTGAACTGAAATAGAGAGCGGGTGTTCCAGCGGAGGCAAGCAAATCGTGTTGATTTACAGTGGCTTGAGGATTTGGCCCATTACCGCTTCTTTATACACTTTTAAAAAGAAATGCAAACTCGATAGTTTAGGCTTTAACTGGAACATGGCAAGTAATTGTATGTTTTGGCGGACCCCTAGTAATGTTGCAGAATCTTTCTCAGAAGTTGTTCCATGGGATAGCCGATTCCTCAGGTAAGAGCTACTTGTTTGTTCAATCCTCCATCTTAGGCCTGCTCCTCAGGTGCATCCTCCTCGCAGCGATTTCCTAGGAACAGATTTCGAAGAACAGCTCTGATCACAGAATCACAGATTGGTTAGGGTTGGAAAGGAGCTCTGGAGATCATCCAGCCCAACCCCCCTGCCAGAGCAGGTTCACCTACAGCAGGTTGCACAGGATGACCTCCAGGCGGGTTTTGAATGTCTCTGGGGTGGGAGACGCTACCGCCTCCCTGGGCAGCCTGTTCCAGCGCTCTGCCACCCTCAAAGTAAAGAAGTTCCTCCTCATGCTTTGATAGAAGTTCCTAGGTTCCAGTTTGTACCCGTTACCTCTTGTCCTGGATCATCAAAAATCATCTTTGATGATCCAGGACAAGAGGTAACGGGCACCAATTGGAACGTAGGAACTTGAACTTGAACTGGAAGGTAGGAACTTGAACTTGAACATAGGATTATCCTTGATGATTCAGGATAGCTGTGTGTCTGACCAGTCTGTCTTTCGAAGGAGGTCCTGGGCCAGCTCCAGCCATGCTGTGCTGAGCAGAGCCCCTGGCAGCAGCCCCACAGCTCACTCCCAGTGTGCCTGAATGGAAAAGGTACCAAAGTTGCTCCAACACTTTCTGAAAAACTCTATAGTGTTACCCCACAAGCGCAAAGCGACGGCAAAGCCCGTGAAATGACACCGGTGCTTCCAGAAAATGTCAAGCTTCCTGCCCAAGGGTGACATGCCATGCGGTGGGGTCAGGGCCACGCGCTGAGCACCCGGTGCGCTGGGGTTGCCCCAGCGGTTCCTGAGCAGCTCCTGCAGTGCTGCCGCCGGTACCGTTCTGGCGGCTGTAGTTGTTTAAAAAGCCGTTGTTGTTTCCGGCGTAATCTGACGGCAGTTTTCTCGGGCATTTGGGCCTCTTCTAATAAGTGTGCTGTGAGTACATCTGCAAGCATTCACCTGTCGAGGTCAAATGACTGGTGGTGCTCATCTGCCCCCGTGCTACTGCTGCTGCCTCCCGTGAATGCTCATGTGCCTGCGTGCCCCTGTACAGGCACAGATGCACGCGCGCAACACCTGATCCCGCATCCTAATTATTTTTCGCCCGGTTCTCGGAGTTGTTCTGCTTCCGGCTGATGAATGGGAAAGTGTAGTAGTGCTGTTTCATTTCACCAGCCTCTCAAGTGTGGAAATTATGGTAAATTTGAGAACAAGCCAGATTAGATTGATAGTTACACCTCCTCCTTTAATTAGCCAACCACAGGATCTGTGGAGGCAAAGGCCGGGGGGTTGTGTCGGTGTATATAAGGTGTATTGTCTATGTGAAAGATTAATCAAAAGGAGTTGCTTGAGGTGGGAAGGCTTTTCCGGAGAGGTTCCACATGTTGTCAGGTAGTCCCTCTGAATGGCAGCTTCCGGTTCGGTCCCTTAGCTTTCGGAAGTGACATTTAGTCTGATATGTGCCAGCCGTGCAATCTACCTAGCCCTGCAAAGTGCAAATATTAACCTAAATGCATATTAAGATACTGTGTGTTAGCTCCTGAACTGCAATAGAGAGCGGGTGTTCCAGCGGAGGCAAGCAAATCGTGTTGATTTACAGTGGCTTGCGGATTTGGCCCATTACCGCTTCTTTATACACTTTTAAAAAGAAATGCCAACTCGATAGTTTAGGCTTTAACTGGAACATGGCAAGAAATTGTATGTTTTGGCGGACCCCTAGTAATGTTGCAGAAACTTTCTCAGAAGTTGTTCCATGGGATAGCCGATTCCTCAGGTAAGAGCTACTTGTTTGTTCAATCCTCCATCTTAGGCCTGATCCTCAGGTGCATCCTCCTTCTCGCAGCGATTTCCTAGGAACAGATTTCGAAGAACAGCTCTGATCACAGAATCACAGATTGGTTAGGGTTGGAAAGGGGCTCTGGAGATCATCTAGTCCAACCCCCCTGCCAGAGCAGGGTCACCTACAGCAGGTTGCACAGGATGACCTCCAGGCGGGTTTTGAATGTCTCTGGGGTCGGAGACTCTACCGCCTCCCCGGGAAGCCTGTTCCAGCGCTCTGCCACCCTCAAAGTAAAGAAGTTCCTCCTCATGCTTTGATAGAAGTTCCTAGGTTCCAGTTTGTACCCGTTACCTCTTGTCCTGGATCATCTTTGATGATCATCATCTTTGATGATCCAGGCCAAGAGGTAACGGGCACCAATTGGAACGTAGGAACTTGAACTTGAACTGGAAGGTAGGAACTTGAACTTGAACTGGAAGGTAGGAACTTGAACTTGAACATAGGATTAGCCTTGATGATTCAGGATAGCTGTGTGTCTGACCAGTCTGTCTTTCGAAGGAGGTCCTGGGCCAGCTCCAGCCATGCTGTGCTGAGCAGAGCCCCTGGCAGCAGCCCCACAGCTCACTCCCAGTGTGCCTGAATGGAAAAGGTACCAAAGTTGCTCCAACACTTTCTGAAAAACTCTATAGTGTTACCCCACAAGCGCAAAGCGACGGCAAAGCCTGTGAAATGACACCGGTGCTTCCAGAAAATGTCAAGCTTCCTGCCCAAGGGTGACATGCCATGCGGTGGGGTCAGGGCCACGCGCTGAGCACCCGGTGCGCTGGGGTTGCCCCAGCGGTTCCTGAGCAGCTCCTGCAGTGCTGCCGCCGGTACCGTTCTGGCGGCTGTAGTTGTTTAAAAAGCCGTTGTTGTTTCCGGCGTAATCTGACGGCAGTTTTCTCGGGCATTTGGGCCTCTTCTAATAAGTGTGCTGTGAGTACATCTGCAAGCATTCACCTGTCGAGGTCAAATGACTGGTGGTGCTCATCTGCCCCCGTGCTACTGCTGCTGCCTCCCGTGAATGCTCATGTGCCTGCGTGCCCCTGTACAGGCACAGATGCACGCGCGCAACACCTGATCCCGCATCCTAATTATTTTTCGCCCGGTTCTCTGAGTTGTTCTGCTTCCGGCTGATGAATGGGAAAGTGTAGTAGTGCTGTTTCATTTCACCAGCCTCTCAAGTGTGGAAATTATGGTAAATTTGAGAACAAGCCAGATTAGATTGATAGTTACACCTCCTCCTTTAATTAGCCAACCACAGGATCTGTGGAGGCAAAGGCCGGGGGGTTGTGTCGGTGTATATAAGGTGTATTGTCTATGTGAAAGATTAATCAAAAGGAGTTGCTTGAGGTGGGAAGGCTTTTCCGGAGAGGTTCCACATGTTGTCAGGTAGTCCCTCTGAATGGCAGCTTCCGGTTCGGTCCCTTAGCTTTCGGAAGTGACATTTAGTCTGATATGTGCCAGCCGTGCAATCTACCTAGCCCTGCAAAGTGCAAATATTAACCTAAATGCATATTAAGATACTGTGTGTTAGCTCCTGAACTGAAATAGAGAGCGGGTGTTCCAGCGGAGGCAAGCAAATCGTGTTGATTTACAGTGGCTTGAGGATTTGGCCCATTACCGCTTCTTTATACACTTTTAAAAAGAAATGCAAACTCGATAGTTTAGGCTTTAACTGGAACATGGCAAGTAATTGTATGTTTTGGCGGACCCCTAGTAATGTTGCAGAATCTTTCTCAGAAGTTGTTCCATGGGATAGCCGATTCCTCAGGTAAGAGCTACTTGTTTGTTCAATCCTCCATCTTAGGCCTGCTCCTCAGGTGCATCCTCCTCGCAGCGATTTCCTAGGAACAGATTTCGAAGAACAGCTCTGATCACAGAATCACAGATTGGTTAGGGTTGGAAAGGAGCTCTGGAGATCATCCAGCCCAACCCCCCTGCCAGAGCAGGTTCACCTACAGCAGGTTGCACAGGATGACCTCCAGGCGGGTTTTGAATGTCTCTGGGGTGGGAGACGCTACCGCCTCCCTGGGCAGCCTGTTCCAGCGCTCTGCCACCCTCAAAGTAAAGAAGTTCCTCCTCATGCTTTGATAGAAGTTCCTAGGTTCCAGTTTGTACCCGTTACCTCTTGTCCTGGATCATCAAAAATCATCTTTGATGATCCAGGCCAAGAGGTAACGGGCACCAATTGGAACGTAGGAACTTGAACTTGAACTGGAAGGTAGGAACTTGAACTTGAACATAGGATTATCCTTGATGATTCAGGATAGCTGTGTGTCTGACCAGTCTGTCTTTCGAAGGAGGTCCTGGGCCAGCTCCAGCCATGCTGTGCTGAGCAGAGCCCCTGGCAGCAGCCCCACAGCTCACTCCCAGTGTGCCTGAATGGAAAAGGTACCAAAGTTGCTCCAACACTTTCTGAAAAACTCTATAGTGTTACCCCACAAGCGCAAAGCGACGGCAAAGCCCGTGAAATGACACCGGTGCTTCCAGAAAATGTCAAGCTTCCTGCCCAAGGGTGACATGCCATGCGGTGGGGTCAGGGCCACGCGCTGAGCACCCGGTGCGCTGGGGTTGCCCCAGCGGTTCCTGAGCAGCTCCTGCAGTGCTGCCGCCGGTACCGTTCTGGCGGCTGTAGTTGTTTAAAAAGCCGTTGTTGTTTCCGGCGTAATCTGACGGCAGTTTTCTCGGGCATTTGGGCCTCTTCTAATAAGTGTGCTGTGAGTACATCTGCAAGCATTCACCTGTCGAGGTCAAATGACTGGTGGTGCTCATCTGCCCCCGTGCTACTGCTGCTGCCTCCCGTGAATGCTCATGTGCCTGCGTGCCCCTGTACAGGCACAGATGCACGCGCGCAACACCTGATCCCGCATCCTAATTATTTTTCGCCCGGTTCTCGGAGTTGTTCTGCTTCCGGCTGATGAATGGGAAAGTGTAGTAGTGCTGTTTCATTTCACCAGCCTCTCAAGTGTGGAAATTATGGTAAATTTGAGAACAAGCCAGATTAGATTGATAGTTACACCTCCTCCTTTAATTAGCCAACCACAGGATCTGTGGAGGCAAAGGCCGGGGGGTTGTGTCGGTGTATATAAGGTGTATTGTCTATGTGAAAGATTAATCAAAAGGAGTTGCTTGAGGTGGGAAGGCTTTTCCGGAGAGGTTCCACATGTTGTCAGGTAGTCCCTCTGAATGGCAGCTTCCGGTTCGGTCCCTTAGCTTTCGGAAGTGACATTTAGTCTGATATGTGCCAGCCGTGCAATCTACCTAGCCCCGCAAAGTGCAAATATTAACCTAAATGCATATTAAGATACTGTGTGTTAGCTCCTGAACTGAAATAGAGAGCGGGTGTTCCAGCGGAGGCAAGCAAATCGTGTTGATTTACAGTGGCTTGCGGATTTGGCCCATTACCGCTTCTTTATACACTTTTAAAAAGAAATGCCAACTCGATAGTTTAGGCTTTAACTGGAACATGGCAAGTAATTGTATGTTTTGGCGGACCCCTAGTAATGTTGCAGAATCTTTCTCAGAAGTTGTTCCATGGGATAGCCGATTCCTCAGGTAAGAGCTACTTGTTTGTTCAATCCTCCATCTTAGGCCTGCTCCTCAGGTGCATCCTCCTCGCAGCGATTTCCTAGGAACAGATTTCGAAGAACAGCTCTGATCACAGAATCACAGATTGGTTAGGGTTGGAAAGGAGCTCTGGAGATCATCCAGCCCAACCCCCCTGCCAGAGCAGGGTCACCTACAGCAGGTTGCACAGGATGACCTCCAGGCGGGTTTTGAATGTCTCTGGGGTCGGAGACTCTACCGCCTCCCCGGGAAGCCTGTTCCAGCGCTCTGCCACCCTCAAAGTAAAGAAGTTCCTCCTCATGCTTTGATAGAAGTTCCTAGGTTCCAGTTTGTACTTGTTACCTCTTGTCCTGGATCATCTTTGATGATCATCATCTTTGATGATCCAGGTCAAGAGGTAACGGGCACCAATTGGAACGTAGGAACTTGAACTTGAACTGGAAGGTAGGAACTTGAACTTGAACATAGGATTATCCTTGATGATTCAGGATAGCTGTGTGTCTGACCAGTCTGTCTTTCGAAGGAGGTCCTGGGCCAGCTCCAGCCATGCTGTGTTGAGCAGAGCCCCTGGCAGCAGCCCCACAGCTCACTCCCAGTGTGCCTGAATGGAAAAGGTACCAAAGTTGCTCCAACACTTTCTGAAAAACTCTATAGTGTTACCCCACAAGCGCAAAGCGACGGCAAAGCCCGTGAAATGACACCGGTGCTTCCAGAAAATGTCAAGCTTCCTGCCCAAGGGTGACATGCCATGCGGTGGGGTCAGGGCCACGCGCTGAGCACCCGGTGCGCTGGGGTTGCCCCAGCGGTTCCTGAGCAGCTCCTGCAGTGCTGCCGCCGGTACCGTTCTGGCGGCTGTAGTTGTTTAAAAAGCCGTTGTTGTTTCCGGCGTAATCTGACGGCAGTTTTCTCGGGCATTTGGGCCTCTTCTAATAAGTGTGCTGTGAGTACATCTGCAAGCATTCACCTGTCGAGGTCAAATGACTGGTGGTGCTCATCTGCCCCCGTGCTACTGCTGCTGCCTCCCGTGAATGCTCATGTGCCTGCGTGCCCCTGTACAGGCACAGATGCACGCGCGCAACACCTGATCCCGCATCCTAATTATTTTTCGCCCGGTTCTCGGAGTTGTTCTGCTTCCGGCTGATGAATGGGAAAGTGTAGTGGTGCTGTTTCATTTCACCAGCCTCTCAAGTGTGGAAATTATGGTAAATTTGAGAACAAGCCAGATTAGATTGATAGTTACACCTCCTCCTTTAATTAGCCAACCACAGGATCTGTGGAGGCAAAGGCCGGGGGGGTGTGTCGGTGTATATAAGGTGTATTGTCTATGTGAAAGATTAATCAAAAGGAGTTGCTTGAGGTGGGAAGGCTTTTCCGGAGAGGTTCCACATGTTGTCAGGTAGTCCCTCTGAATGGCAGCTTCCGGTTCGGTCCCTTAGCTTTCGGAAGTGACATTTAGTCTGATATGTGCCAGCCGTGCAATCTACCTAGCCCCGCAAAGTGCAAATATTAACCTAAATGCATATTAAGATACTGTGTGTTAGCTCCTGAACTGAAATAGAGAGCGGGTGTTCCAGCGGAGGCAAGCAAATCGTGTTGATTTACAGTGGCTTGCGGATTTGGCCCATTACCGCTTCTTTATACACTTTTAAAAAGAAATGCCAACTCGATAGTTTAGGCTTTAACTGGAACATGGCAAGTAATTGTATGTTTTGGCGGACCCCTAGTAATGTTGCAGAATCTTTCTCAGAAGTTGTTCCATGGGATAGCCGATTCCTCAGGTAAGAGCTACTTGTTTGTTCAATCCTCCATCTTAGGCCTGCTCCTCAGGTGCATCCTCCTTCTCGCAGCGATTTCCTAGGAACAGATTTCGAAGAACAGCTCTGATCACAGAATCACAGATTGGTTAGGGTTGGAAAGGGGCTCTGGAGATCATCTAGTCCAACCCCCCTGCCAGAGCAGGGTCACCTACAGCAGGTTGCACAGGATGACCTCCAGGCGGGTTTTGAATGTCTCTGGGGTCGGAGACTCTACCGCCTCCCCGGGAAGCCTGTTCCAGCGCTCTGCCACCCTCAAAGTAAAGAAGTTCCTCCTCATGCTTTGATAGAAGTTCCTACGTTCCAGTTTGTACCCGTTACGTCTTGTCCTGGATCATCTTTGATGATCATCATCTTTGATGATCCAGGCCAAGAGGTAACGGGCACCAATTGGAACGTAGGAACTTGAACTTGAACTGGAAGGTAGGAACTTGAACTTGAACATAGGATTATCCTTGATGATTCAGGATAGCTGTGTGTCTGACCAGTCTGTCTTTCGAAGGAGGTCCTGGGCCAGCTCCAGCCATGCTGTGCTGAGCAGAGCCCCTGGCAGCAGCCCCACAGCTCACTCCCAGTGTGCCTGAATGGAAAAGGTACCAAAGTTGCTCCAACACTTTCTGAAAAACTCTATAGTGTTACCCCACAAGCGCAAAGCGACGGCAAAGCCCGTGAAATGACACCGGTGCTTCCAGAAAATGTCAAGCTTCCTGCCCAAGGGTGACATGCCATGCGGTGGGGTCAGGGCCACGCGCTGAGCACCCGGTGCGCTGGGGTTGCCCCAGCGGTTCCTCAGCAGCTCCTGCAGTGCTGCCGCCGGTACCGTTCTGGCGGCTGTAGTTGTTTAAAAAGCCGTTGTTGTTTCCGGCGTAATCTGACGGCAGTTTTCTCGGGCATTTGGGCCTCTTCTAATAAGTGTGCTGTGAGTACATCTGCAAGCATTCACCTGTCGAGGTCAAATGACTGGTGGTGCTCATCTGCCCCCGTGCTACTGCTGCTGCCTCCCGTGAATGCTCATGTGCCTGCGTGCCCCTGTACAGGCACAGATGCACGCGCGCAACACCTGATCCCGCATCCTAATTATTTTTCGCCCGGTTCTCTGAGTTGTTCTGCTTCCGGCTGATGAATGGGAAAGTGTAGTAGTGCTGTTTCATTTCACCAGCCTCTCAAGTGTGGAAATTATGGTAAATTTGAGAACAAGCCAGATTAGATTGATAGTTACACCTCCTCCTTTAATTAGCCAACCACAGGATCTGTGGAGGCAAAGGCCGGGGGGGTGTGTCGGTGTATATAAGGTGTATTGTCTATGTGAAAGATTAATCAAAAGGAGTTGCTTGAGGTGGGAAGGCTTTTCCGGAGAGGTTCCACATGTTGTCAGGTAGTCCCTCTGAATGGCAGCTTCCGGTTCGGTCCCTTAGCTTTCGGAAGTGACATTTAGTCTGATATGTGCCAGCCGTGCAATCTACCTAGCCCTGCAAAGTGCAAATATTAACCTAAATGCATATTAAGATACTGTGTGTTAGCTCCTGAACTGCAATAGAGAGCGGGTGTTCCAGCGGAGGCAAGCAAATCGTGTTGATTTACAGTGGCTTGCGGATTTGGCCCATTACCGCTTCTTTATACACTTTTAAAAAGAAATGCCAACTCGATAGTTTAGGCTTTAACTGGAACATGGCAAGAAATTGTATGTTTTGGCGGACCCCTAGTAATGTTGCAGAAACTTTCTCAGAAGTTGTTCCATGGGATAGCCGATTCCTCAGGTAAGAGCTACTTGTTTGTTCAATCCTCCATCTTAGGCCTGCTCCTCAGGTGCATCCTCCTTCTCGCAGCGATTTCCTAGGAACAGATTTCGAAGAACAGCTCTGATCACAGAATCACAGATTGGTTAGGGTTGGAAAGGGGCTCTGGAGATCATCCAGTCCAACCCCCCTGCCAGAGCAGGGTCACCTACAGCAGGTTGCACAGGATGACCTCCAGGCGGGTTTTGAATGTCTCTGGGGTCGGAGACTCTACCGCCTCCCCGGGAAGCCTGTTCCAGCGCTCTGCCACCCTCAAAGTAAAGAAGTTCCTTCTCATGCTTTGATAGAAGTTCCTAGGTTCCAGTTTGTACCCGTTACCTCTTGTCCTGGATCATCTTTGATGATCATCATCTTTGATGATCCAGGACAAGAGGTAACGGGCACCAATTGGAACGTAGGAACTTGAACTTGAACTGGAAGGTAGGAACTTGAACTTGAACTGGAAGGTAGGAACTTGAACTTGAACATAGGATTATCCTTGATGATTCAGGATAGCTGTGTGTCTGACCAGTCTGTCTTTCGAAGGAGGTCCTGGGCCAGCTCCAGCCATGCTGTGCTGAGCAGAGCCCCTGGCAGCAGCCCCACAGCTCACTCCCAGTGTGCCTGAATGGAAAAGGTACCAAAGTTGCTCCAACACTTTCTGAAAAACTCTATAGTGTTACCCCACAAGCGCAAAGCGACGGCAAAGCCCGTGAAATGACACCGGTGCTTCCAGAAAATGTCAAGCTTCCTGCCCAAGGGTGACATGCCATGCGGTGGGGTCAGGGCCACGCGCTGAGCACCCGGTGCGCTGGGGTTGCCCCAGCGGTTCCTGAGCAGCTCCTGCAGTGCTGCCGCCGGTACCGTTCTGGCGGCTGTAGTTGTTTAAAAAGCCGTTGTTGTTTCCGGCGTAATCTGACGGCAGTTTTCTCGGGCATTTGGGCCTCTTCTAATAAGTGTGCTGTGAGTACATCTGCAAGCATTCACCTGTCGAGGTCAAATGACTGGTGGTGCTCATCTGCCCCCGTGCTACTGCTGCTGCCTCCCGTGAATGCTCATGTGCCTGCGTGCCCCTGTACAGGCACAGATGCACGCGCGCAACACCTGATCCCGCATCCTAATTATTTTTCGCCCGGTTCTCGGAGTTGTTCTGCTTCCGGCTGATGAATGGGAAAGTGTCGTGGTGCTGTTTCATTTCACCAGCCTCTCAAGTGTGGAAATTATGGTAAATTTGAGAACAAGCCAGATTAGATTGATAGTTACACCTCCTCCTTTAATTAGCCAACCACAGGATCTGTGGAGGCAAAGGCCGGGGGGGTGTGTCGGTGTATATAAGGTGTATTGTCTATGTGAAAGATTAATCAAAAGGAGTTGCTTGAGGTGGGAAGGCTTTTCCGGAGAGGTTCCACATGTTGTCAGGTAGTCCCTCTGAATGGCAGCTTCCGGTTCGGTCCCTTAGCTTTCGGAAGTGACATTTAGTCTGATATGTGCCAGCCGTGCAATCTACCTAGCCCTGCAAAGTGCAAATATTAACCTAAATGCATATTAAGATACTGTGTGTTAGCTCCTGAACTGAAATAGAGAGCGGGTGTTCCAGCAGAGGCAAGCAAATCGTGTTGATTTAGAGTGGCTTGAGGATTTGGCACATTACCGCTTCTTTATACACTTTTAAAAAGAAATGCCAACTCGATAGTTTAGGCTTTAACTGGAACATGGCAAGTAATTGTATGCTTTGGCGGACCCCTAGTAATGTTGCAGAATCTTTCTCAGAAGTTGTTCCATGGGATAGCCGATTCCTCAGGTAAGAGCTACTTGTTTGTTCAATCCTCCATCTTAGGCCTGCTCCTCAGGTGCATCCTCCTTCTCGCAGCGATTTCCTAGGAACAGATTTCAAAGAACAGCTCTGATCACAGAATCACAGATTGGTTAGGGTTGGAAAGGAGCTCTGGAGATCATCCAGCCCAACCCCCCTGCCAGAGCAGGGTCACCTACAGCAGGTTGCACAGGATGACCTCCAGGCGGGTTTTGAATGTCTCTGGGGTCGGAGACTCTACCGCATCCCCGGGCAGCCTGTTCCAGCGCTCTGCCACCCTCAAAGTAAAGAAGTTCCTCCTCATGCTTTGATAGAAGTTCCTAGGTTCCAGTTTGTACCCGTTACCTCTTGTCCTGGATCATCTTTGATGATCCAGGACAAGAGGTAACGGGCACCAATTGGAACGTAGGAACTTGAACTTGAACTGGAAGGTAGGAACTTGAACTTGAACATAGGATTATCCTTGATGATTCAGGATAGCTGTGTGTCTGACCAGTCTGTCTTTCGAAGGAGGTCCTGGGCCAGCTCCAGCCATGCTGTGCTGAGCAGAGCCCCTGGCAGCAGCCCCACACCTCACTCCCAGTGTGCCTGAATGGAAAAGGTACCAAAGTTGCTCCAACACTTTCTGAAAAACTCTATAGTGTTACCCCACAAGCGCAAAGCGACGGCAAAGCCCGTGAAATGACACCGGTGCTTCCAGAAAATGTCAAGCTTCCTGCCCAAGGGTGACATGCCATGCGGTGGGGTCAGGGCCACGCGCTGAGCACCCGGTGCGCTGGGGTTGCCCCAGCGGTTCCTGAGCAGCTCCTGCAGTGCTGCCGCCGGTACCGTTCTGGCGGCTGTAGTTGTTTAAAAAGCCGTTGTTGTTTCCGGCGTAATCTGACGGCAGTTTTCTCGGGCATTTGGGCCTCTTCTAATAAGTGTGCTGTGAGTACATCTGCAAGCATTCACCTGTCGAGGTCAAATGACTGGTGGTGCTCATCTGCCCCCGTGCTACTTCTGCTGCCTCCCGTGAATGCTCATGTGCCTGCGTGCCCCTGTACAGGCACAGATGCACGCGCGCAACACCTGATCCCGCATCCTAATTATTTTTTGCCCGGTTCTCTGAGTTGTTCTGCTTCCGGCTGATGAATGGGAAAGTGTAGTAGTGCTGTTTCATTTCACCAGCCTCTCAAGTGTGGAAATTATGGTAAATTTGAGAACGAGCGAGATTAGATTGATAGTTACACCTCCTCCTTTAAATAGCCAACCACAGGATCTGTGGAGGCAAAGGCCGGGGGGGTGTGTCGGTGTATATAAGGTGTATTGTCTATGTGAAAGATTAATCAAAAGGAGTTGCTTGAGGTGGGAAGGCTTTTCCGGAGAGGTTCCACATGTTGTCAGGTAGTCCCTCTGAATGGCAGCTTCCGGTTCGGTCCCTTAGCTTTCGGAAGTGACATTTAGTCTGATATGTGCCAGCCGTGCAATCTACCTAGCCCTGCAAAGTGCAAATATTAACCTAAATGCATATTAAGATACTGTGTGTTAGCTCCTGAACTGAAATAGAGAGCGGGTGTTCCAGCAGAGGCAAGCAAATCGTGTTGATTTAGAGTGGCTTGAGGATTTGGCCCATTACCGCTTCTTTATACACTTTTAAAAAGAAATGCCAACTCGATAGTTTAGGCTTTAACTGGAACATGGCAAGTAATTGTATGCTTTGGCGGACCCCTAGTAATGTTGCAGAATCTTTCTCAGAAGTTGTTCCATGGGATAGCCGATTCCTCAGGTAAGAGCTACTTGTTTGTTCAATCCTCCATCTTAGGCCTGCTCCTCAGGTGCATCCTCCTTCTCGCAGCGATTTCCTAGGAACAGATTTCAAAGAACAGCTCTGATCACAGAATCACAGATTGGTTAGGGTTGGAAAGGAGCTCTGGAGATCATCCAGCCCAACCCCCCTGCCAGAGCAGGGTCACCTACAGCAGGTTGCACAGGATGACCTCCAGGCGGGTTTTGAATGTCTCTGGGGTCGGAGACTCTACCGCCTCCCCGGGCAGCCTGTTCCAGCGCTCTGCCACCCTCAAAGTAAAGAAGTTCCTCCTCATGCTTTGATAGAAGTTCCTAGGTTCCAGTTTGTACCCGTTACCTCTTGTCCTGGATCATCTTTGATGATCCAGGACAAGAGGTAACGGGCACCAATTGGAACGTAGGAACTTGAACTTGAACTGGAAGGTAGGAACTTGAACTTGAACATAGGATTATCCTTGATGATTCAGGATAGCTGTGTGTCTGACCAGTCTGTCTTTCGAAGGAGGTCCTGGGCCAGCTCCAGCCATGCTGTGCTGAGCAGAGCCCCTGGCAGCAGCCCCACACCTCACTCCCAGTGTGCCTGAATGGAAAAGGTACCAAAGTTGCTCCAACACTTTCTGAAAAACTCTATAGTGTTACCCCACAAGCGCAAAGCGACGGCAAAGCCCGTGAAATGACACCGGTGCTTCCAGAAAATGTCAAGCTTCCTGCCCAAGGGTGACATGCCATGCGGTGGGGTCAGGGCCACGCGCTGAGCACCCGGTGCGCTGGGGTTGCCCCAGCGGTTCCTGAGCAGCTCCTGCAGTGCTGCCGCCGGTACCGTTCTGGCGGCTGTAGTTGTTTAAAAAGCCGTTGTTGTTTCCGGCGTAATCTGACGGCAGTTTTCTCGGGCATTTGGGCCTCTTCTAATAAGTGTGCTGTGAGTACATCTGCAAGCATTCACCTGTCGAGGTCAAATGACTGGTGGTGCTCATCTGCCCCCGTGCTACTTCTGCTGCCTCCCGTGAATGCTCATGTGCCTGCGTGCCCCTGTACAGGCACAGATGCACGCGCGCAACACCTGATCCCGCATCCTAATTATTTTTTGCCCGGTTCTCTGAGTTGTTCTGCTTCCGGCTGATGAATGGGAAAGTGTAGTAGTGCTGTTTCATTTCACCAGCCTCTCAAGTGTGGAAATTATGGTAAATTTGAGAACGAGCGAGATTAGATTGATAGTTACACCTCCTCCTTTAAATAGCCAACCACAGGATCTGTGGAGGCAAAGGCCGGGGGGGTGTGTCGGTGTATATAAGGTGTATTGTCTATGTGAAAGATTAATCAAAAGGAGTTGCTTGAGGTGGGAAGGCTTTTCCGGAGAGGTTCCACATGTTGTCAGGTAGTCCCTCTGAATGGCAGCTTCCGGTTCGGTCCCTTAGCTTTCGGAAGTGACATTTAGTCTGATATGTGCCAGCCGTGCAATCTACCTAGCCCTGCAAAGTGCAAATATTAACCTAAATGCATATTAAGATACTGTGTGTTAGCTCCTGAACTGAAATAGAGAGCGGGTGTTCCAGCAGAGGCAAGCAAATCGTGTTGATTTAGAGTGGCTTGAGGATTTGGCCCATTACCGCTTCTTTATACACTTTTAAAAAGAAATGCCAACTCGATAGTTTAGGCTTTAACTGGAACATGGCAAGTAATTGTATGCTTTGGCGGACCCCTAGTAATGTTGCAGAATCTTTCTCAGAAGTTGTTCCATGGGATAGCCGATTCCTCAGGTAAGAGCTACTTGTTTGTTCAATCCTCCATCTTAGGCCTGCTCCTCAGGTGCATCCTCCTTCTCGCAGCGATTTCCTAGGAACAGATTTCAAAGAACAGCTCTGATCACAGAATCACAGATTGGTTAGGGTTGGAAAGGAGCTCTGGAGATCATCCAGCCCAACCCCCCTGCCAGAGCAGGGTCACCTACAGCAGGTTGCACAGGATGACCTCCAGGCGGGTTTTGAATGTCTCTGGGGTCGGAGACTCTACCGCATCCCCGGGCAGCCTGTTCCAGCGCTCTGCCACCCTCAAAGTAAAGAAGTTCCTCCTCATGCTTTGATAGAAGTTCCTAGGTTCCAGTTTGTACCCGTTACCTCTTGTCCTGGATCATCTTTGATGATCCAGGACAAGAGGTAACGGGCACCAATTGGAACGTAGGAACTTGAACTTGAACTGGAAGGTAGGAACTTGAACTTGAACATAGGATTATCCTTGATGATTCAGGATAGCTGTGTGTCTGACCAGTCTGTCTTTCGAAGGAGGTCCTGGGCCAGCTCCAGCCATGCTGTGCTGAGCAGAGCCCCTGGCAGCAGCCCCACACCTCACTCCCAGTGTGCCTGAATGGAAAAGGTACCAAAGTTGCTCCAACACTTTCTGAAAAACTCTATAGTGTTACCCCACAAGCGCAAAGCGACGGCAAAGCCCGTGAAATGACACCGGTGCTTCCAGAAAATGTCAAGCTTCCTGCCCAAGGGTGACATGCCATGCGGTGGGGTCAGGGCCACGCGCTGAGCACCCGGTGCGCTGGGGTTGCCCCAGCGGTTCCTGAGCAGCTCCTGCAGTGCTGCCGCCGGTACCGTTCTGGCGGCTGTAGTTGTTTAAAAAGCCGTTGTTGTTTCCGGCGTAATCTGACGGCAGTTTTCTCGGGCATTTGGGCCTCTTCTAATAAGTGTGCTGTGAGTACATCTGCAAGCATTCACCTGTCGAGGTCAAATGACTGGTGGTGCTCATCTGCCCCCGTGCTACTTCTGCTGCCTCCCGTGAATGCTCATGTGCCTGCGTGCCCCTGTACAGGCACAGATGCACGCGCGCAACACCTGATCCCGCATCCTAATTATTTTTTGCCCGGTTCTCTGAGTTGTTCTGCTTCCGGCTGATGAATGGGAAAGTGTAGTAGTGCTGTTTCATTTCACCAGCCTCTCAAGTGTGGAAATTATGGTAAATTTGAGAACGAGCCAGATTAGATTGATAGTTACACCTCCTCCTTTAAATAGCCAACCACAGGATCTGTGGAGGCAAAGGCCGGGGGGGTGTGTCGGTGTATATAAGGTGTATTGTCTATGTGAAAGATTAATCAAAAGGAGTTGCTTGAGGTGGGAAGGCTTTTCCGGAGAGGTTCCACATGTTGTCAGGTAGTCCCTCTGAATGGCAGCTTCCGGTTCGGTCCCTTAGCTTTCGGAAGTGACATTTAGTCTGATATGTGCCAGCCGTGCAATCTACCTAGCCCTGCAAAGTGCAAATATTAACCTAAATGCATATTAAGATACTGTGTGTTAGCTCCTGAACTGAAATAGAGAGCGGGTGTTCCAGCGGAGGCAAGCAAATCGTGTTGATTTACAGTGGCTTGCGGATTTGGCCCATTACCGCTTCTTTATACACTTTTAAAAAGAAATGCCAACTCGATAGTTTAGGCTTTAACTGGAACATGGCAAGAAATTGTATGTTTTGGCGGACCCCTAGTAATGTTGCAGAAACTTTCTCAGAAGTTGTTCCATGGGATAGCCGATTCCTCAGGTAAGAGCTACTTGTTTGTTCAATCCTCCATCTTAGGCCTGCTCCTCAGGTGCATCCTCCTTCTCGCAGCGATTTCCTAGGAACAGATTTCGAAGAACAGCTCTGATCACAGAATCACAGATTGGTTAGGGTTGGAAAGGGGCTCTGGAGATCATCTAGTCCAACCCCCCTGCCAGAGCAGGGTCACCTACAGCAGGTTGCACAGGATGACCTCCAGGCGGGTTTTGAATGTCTCTGGGGTCGGAGACTCTACCGCCTCCCCGGGAAGCCTGTTCCAGCGCTCTGCCACCCTCAAAGTAAAGAAGTTCCTCCTCATGCTTTGATAGAAGTTCCTAGGTTCCAGTTTGTACCCGTTACCTCTTGTCCTGGATCATCTTTGATGATCATCATCTTTGATGATCCAGGCCAAGAGGTAACGGGCACCAATTGGAACGTAGGAGCTTGAACTTGAACTGGAAGGTAGGAACTTGAACTTGAACTGGAAGGTAGGAACTTGAACTTGAACATAGGATTATCCTTGATGATTCAGGATAGCTGTGTGTCTGACCAGTCTGTCTTTCGAAGGAGGTCCTGGGCCAGCTCCAGCCATGCTGTGCTGAGCAGAGCCCCTGGCAGCAGCCCCACAGCTCACTCCCAGTGTGCCTGAATGGAAAAGGTACCAAAGTTGCTCCAACACTTTCTGAAAAACTCTATAGTGTTACCCCACAAGCGCAAAGCGACGGCAAAGCCCGTGAAATGACACCGGTGCTTCCAGAAAATGTCAAGCTTCCTGCCCAAGGGTGACATGCCATGCGGTGGGGTCAGGGCCACGCGCTGAGCACCCGGTGCGCTGGGGTTGCCCCAGCGGTTCCTGAGCAGCTCCTGCAGTGCTGCCGCCGGTACCGTTCTGGCGGCTGTAGTTGTTTAAAAAGCCGTTGTTGTTTCCGGCGTAATCTGACGGCAGTTTTCTCGGGCATTTGGGCCTCTTCTAATAAGTGTGCTGTGAGTACATCTGCAAGCATTCACCTGTCGAGGTCAAATGACTGGTGGTGCTCATCTGCCCCCGTGCTACTGCTGCTGCCTCCCGTGAATGCTCATGTGCCTGCGTGCCCCTGTACAGGCACAGATGCACGCGCGCAACACCTGATCCCGCATCCTAATTATTTTTTGCCCGGTTCTCTGAGTTGTTCTGCTTCCGGCTGATGAATGGGAAAGTGTAGTAGTGCTGTTTCATTTCACCAGCCTCTCAAGTGTGGAAATTATGGTAAATTTGAGAACAAGCCAGATTAGATTGATAGTTACACCTCCTCCTTTAATTAGCCAACCACAGGATCTGTGGAGGCAAAGGCCGGGGGGGTGTGTTGGTGTATATAACGTGTATTGTCTATGTGAAAGATTAATCAAAAGGAGTTGCTTGAGGTGGGAAGGCTTTTCCGGAGAGGTTCCACATGTTGTCAGGTAGTCCCTCTGAATGGCAGCTTCCGGTTCGGTCCCTTAGCTTTCGGAAGTGACATTTAGTCTGATATGTGCCAGCCGTGCAATCTACCTAGCCCCGCAAAGTGCAAATATTAACATAAATGCATATTAAGATACTGTGTGTTAGCTCCTGAACTGAAATAGAGAGCGGGTGTTCCAGCGGAGGCAAGCAAATCGTGTTGATTTACAGTGGCTTGCGGATTTGGCCCATTACCGCTTCTTTATACACTTTTAAAAAGAAATGCCAACTCGATAGTTTAGGCTTTAACTGGAACATGGCAAGTAATTGTATGTTTTGGCGGACCCCTAGTAATGTTGCAGAATCTTTCTCAGAAGTTGTTCCATGGGATAGCCGATTCCTCAGGTAAGAGCTACTTGTTTGTTCAATCCTCCATCTTAGGCCTGCTCCTCAGGTGCATCCTCCTCGCAGCGATTTCCTAGGAACAGATTTCGAAGAACAGCTCTGATCACAGAATCACAGATTGGTTAGGGTTGGAAAGGAGCTCTGGAGATCATGTAGTCCAACCCCCCTGCCAGAGCAGGGTCACCTACAGCAGGTTGCACAGGATGACCTCCAGGCGGGTTTTGAATGTCTCTGGGGTGGGAGACTCTACCGCCTCCCTGGGCAGCCTGTTCCAGCGCTCTGCCACCCTCAAAGTAAAGAAGTTCCTCCTCATGCTTTGATAGAAGTTCCTAGGTTCCAGTTTGTACCCGTTACCTCTTGTCCTGGATCATCAAAAATCATCTTTGATGATCCAGGACAAGAGGTAACGGGCACCAATTGGAACGTAGGAACTTGAACTTGAACTGGAAGGTAGGAACTTGAACTTGAACATAGGATTATCCTTGATGATTCAGGATAGCTGTGTGTCTGACCAGTCTGTCTTTCGAAGGAGGTCCTGGGCCAGCTCCAGCCATGCTGTGTTGAGCAGAGCCCCTGGCAGCAGCCCCACAGCTCACTCCCAGTGTGCCTGAATGGAAAAGGTACCAAAGTTGCTCCAACACTTTCTGAAAAACTCTATAGTGTTACCCCACAAGCGCAAAGCGACGGCAAAGCCCGTGAAATGACACCGGTGCTTCCAGAAAATGTCAAGCTTCCTGCCCAAGGGTGACATGCCATGCGGTGGGGTCAGGGCCACGCGCTGAGCACCCGGTGCGCTGGGGTTGCCCCAGCGGTTCCTGAGCAGCTCCTGCAGTGCTGCCGCCGGTACCGTTCTGGCGGCTGTAGTTGTTTAAAAAGCCGTTGTTGTTTCCGGCGTAATCTGACGGCAGTTTTCTCGGGCATTTGGGCCTCTTCTAATAAGTGTGCTGTGAGTACATCTGCAAGCATTCACCTGTCGAGGTCAAATGACTGGTGGTGCTCATCTGCCCCCGTGCTACTGCTGCTGCCTCCCGTGAATGCTCATGTGCCTGCGTGCCCCTGTACAGGCACAGATGCACGCGCGCAACACCTGATCCCGCATCCTAATTATTTTTCGCCCGGTTCTCTGAGTTGTTCTGCTTCCGGCTGATGAATGGGAAAGTGTAGTGGTGCTGTTTCATTTCACCAGCCTCTCAAGTGTGGAAATTATGGTAAATTTGCGAACAAGCCAGATTAGATTGATAGTTACACCTCCTCCTTTAATTAGCCAACCACAGGATCTGTGGAGGCAAAGGCCGGGGGTGTGTGTCGGTGTATATAAGGTGCATTGTCTATGTGAAAGATTAATCAAAAGGAGTTGCTTGAGGTGGGAAGGCTTTTCCGGAGAGGTTCCACATGTTGTCAGGTAGTCCCTCTGAATGGCAGCTTCCGGTTCGGTCCCTTAGCTTTCGGAAGTGACATTTAGTCTGATATGTGCCAGCCGTGCAATCTACCTAGCCCTGCAAAGTGCAAATATTAACCTAAATGCATATTAAGATACTGTGTGTTAGCTCCTGAACTGAAATAGAGAGCGGGTGTTCCAGCAGAGGCAAGGAAATCGTGTTGATTTACAGTGGCTTGAGGATTTGGCCCATTACCGCTTCTTTATACACTTTTAAAAAGAAATGCCAACTCGATAGTTTAGGCTTTAACTGGAACATGGCAAGTAATTGTATGCTTTGGCGGACCCCTAGTAATGTTGCAGAATCTTTCTCAGAAGTTTTTCCATGGGATAGCCGATTCCTCAGGTAAGAGCTACTTGTTTGTTCAATCCTCCATCTTAGGCCTGCTCCTCAGGTGCATCCTCCTTCTCGCAGCGATTTCCTAGGAACAGATTTCAAGGAACAGCTCTGATCACAGAATCACAGATTGGTTAGGGTTGGAAAGGAGCTCTGGAGATCATCCAGTCCAACCCCCCTGACAGAGCAGGGTCACTTACAGCAGGTTGCACAGGATGACCCCCAGGCGGGTTTTGAATGTTTCTGGGGTGGGAGACTCTACCGCCTCCCTGGGCAGCCTGTTCCAGCGCTCTGCCACCCTCAAAGTAAAGAAGTTCCTCCTCATGCTTTGATAGAAGTTCCTAGGTTCCAGTTTGTACCCGTTACCTCTTGTCCTGGATCATCTTTGATGATCCAGGACAAGAGGTAACGGGCACCAATTGGAACGTAGGAACTTGAACTTGAACTGGAACGTAGGAACTTGAACATAGGATTATCCTTGATGATTCAGGATAGCTGTGTGTCTGACCAGTCTGTCTTTCGAAGGAGGTCCTGGGCCAGCTCCAGCCATGCTGTGCTGAGCAGAGCCCCTGGCAGCAGCCCCACAGCTCACTCCCAGTGTGCCTGAATGGAAAAGGTACCAAAGTTGCTCCAACACTTTCTGAAAAACTCTACAGTGTTACCCCACAAGCGCAAAGCGACGGCAAAGCCCGTGAAATGACACCGGTGCTTCCAGAAAATGTCAAGCTTCCTGCCCAAGGGTGACATGCCATGCGGTGGGGTCAGGGCCACGCGCTGAGCACCCGGTGCGCTGGGGTTGCCCCAGCGGTTCCTGAGCAGCTCCTGCAGTGCTGCCGCCGGTACCGTTCTGGCGGCTGTAGTTGTTTAAAAAGTTGTTGTTGTTTCCGGCGTAATCTGACGGCAGTTTTCTCGGGCATTTGGGCCTCTTCTAATAAGTGTGCTGTGAGTACATCTGCAAGCATTCACCTGTCGAGGTCAAATGACTGGTGGTGCTCATCTGCCCCCGTGCTACTGCTGCTGCCTCCCATGAATGCTCATGTGCCTGCGTGCCCCTGTACAGGCACAGATGCACGCGCGCAACACCTGATCCCGCATCCTAATTATTTTTCGCCCGGTTCTCGGAGTTGTTCTGCTTCCGGCTGATGAATGGGAAAGTGTAGTAGTGCTGTTTCATTTCACCAGCCTCTCAAGTGTGGAAATTATGGTAAATTTGAGAACGAGCGAGATTAGATTGATAGTTACACCTCCTCCTTTAATTAGCCAACCACAGGATCTGTGGAGGCAAAGGCCGGGGGGGTGTGTCGGTGTATATAACGTGTATTGTCTATGTGAAAGATTAATCAAAAGGAGTTGCTTGAGGTGGGAATGCTTTTCCGGAGAGGTTCCACATGTTGTCAGGTAGTCCCTCTGAATGGCAGCTTCTGGTTCGGTCCCTTAGCTTTCGGAAGTGACATTTAGTCTGATATGTGCCAGCCGTGCAATCTACCTAGCCCTGCAAAGTGCAAATATTAACCTAAATGCATATTAAGATACTGTGTGTTAGCTCCTGAACTAAAATAGAGAGCGGGTGTTCCAGCGGAGGCAAGCAAATCGTGTTGATTTATAGTGGCTTGCGGATTTGGCCCATTACCGCTTCTTTATACACTTTTAAAAAGAAATGCCAACTCGATAGTTTAGGCTTTAACTGGAACATGGCAAGAAATTGTATGTTTTGGCGGACCCCTAGTAATGTTGCAGAAACTTTCTCAGAAGTTGTTCCATGGGATAGCCGATTCCTCAGGTAAGAGCTACTTGTTTGTTCAATCCTCCATCTTAGGCCTGCTCCTCAGGTGCATCCTCCTTCTCGCAGCGATTTCCTAGGAACAGATTTCGAAGAACAGCTCTGATCACAGAATCACAGATTGGTTAGGGTTGGAAAGGGGCTCTGGAGATCATCTAGTCCAACCCCCCTGCCAGAGCAGGGTCACCTACAGCAGGTTGCACAGGATGACCTCCAGGCGGGTTTTGAATGTCTCTGGGGTTGGAGACTCTACCGCCTCCCCGGGAAGCCTGTTCCAGCGCTCTGCCACCCTCAAAGTAAAGAAGTTCCTCCTCATGCTTTGATAGAAGTTCCTAGGTTCCAGTTTGTACCCGTTACCTCTTGTCCTGGATCATCTTTGATGATCATCATCTTTGATGATCCAGGCCAAGAGGTAACGGGCACCAATTGGAACGTAGGAGCTTGAACTTGAACTGGAAGGTAGGAACTTGAACTTGAACTGGAAGGTAGGAACTTGAACTTGAACATAGGATTATCCTTGATGATTCAGGATAGCTGTGTGTCTGACCAGTCTGTCTTTCGAAGGAGGTCCTGGGCCAGCTCCAGCCATGCTGTGCTGAGCAGAGCCCCTGGCAGCAGCCCCACAGCTCACTCCCAGTGTGCCTGAATGGAAAAGGTACCAAAGTTGCTCCAACACTTTCTGAAAAACTCTATAGTGTTACCCCACAAGCGCAAAGCGACGGCAAAGCCCGTGAAATGACACCGGTGCTTCCAGAAAATGTCAAGCTTCCTGCCCAAGGGTGACATGCCATGCGGTGGGGTCAGGGCCACGCGCTGAGCACCCGGTGCGCTGGGGTTGCCCCAGCGGTTCCTGAGCAGCTCCTGCAGTGCTGCCGCCGGTACCGTTCTGGCGGCTGTAGTTGTTTAAAAAGCCGTTGTTGTTTCCGGCGTAATCTGACGGCAGTTTTCTCGGGCATTTGGGCCTCTTCTAATAAGTGTGCTGTGAGTACATCTGCAAGCATTCACCTGTCGAGGTCAAATGACTGGTGGTGCTCATCTGCCCCCGTGCTACTGCTGCTGCCTCCCGTGAATGCTCATGTGCCTGCGTGCCCCTGTACAGGCACAGATGCACGCGCGCAACACCTGATCCCGCATCCTAATTATTTTTTGCCCGGTTCTCTGAGTTGTTCTGCTTCCGGCTGATGAATGGGAAAGTGTAGTAGTGCTGTTTCATTTCACCAGCCTCTCAAGTGTGGAAATTATGGTAAATTTGAGAACAAGCCAGATTAGATTGATAGTTACACCTCCTCCTTTAATTAGCCAACCACAGGATCTGTGGAGGCAAAGGCCGGGGGGGTGTGTTGGTGTATATAACGTGTATTGTCTATGTGAAAGATTAATCAAAAGGAGTTGCTTGAGGTGGGAAGGCTTTTCCGGAGAGGTTCCACATGTTGTCAGGTAGTCCCTCTGAATGGCAGCTTCCGGTTCGGTCCCTTAGCTTTCGGAAGTGACATTTAGTCTGATATGTGCCAGCCGTGCAATCTACCTAGCCCCGCAAAGTGCAAATATTAACATAAATGCATATTAAGATACTGTGTGTTAGCTCCTGAACTGAAATAGAGAGCGGGTGTTCCAGCGGAGGCAAGCAAATCGTGTTGATTTACAGTGGCTTGCGGATTTGGCCCATTACCGCTTCTTTATACACTTTTAAAAAGAAATGCCAACTCGATAGTTTAGGCTTTAACTGGAACATGGCAAGTAATTGTATGTTTTGGCGGACCCCTAGTAATGTTGCAGAATCTTTCTCAGAAGTTGTTCCATGGGATAGCCGATTCCTCAGGTAAGAGCTACTTGTTTGTTCAATCCTCCATCTTAGGCCTGCTCCTCAGGTGCATCCTCCTCGCAGCGATTTCCTAGGAACAGATTTTGAAGAACAGCTCTGATCACAGAATCACAGATTGGTTAGGGTTGGAAAGGAGCTCTGGAGATCATGTAGTCCAACCCCCCTGCCAGAGCAGGGTCACCTACAGCAGGTTGCACAGGATGACCTCCAGGCGGGTTTTGAATGTCTCTGGGGTGGGAGACTCTACCGCCTCCCTGGGCAGCCTGTTCCAGCGCTCTGCCACCCTCAAAGTAAAGAAGTTCCTCCTCATGCTTTGATAGAAGTTCCTAGGTTCCAGTTTGTACCCGTTACCTCTTGTCCTGGATCATCAAAAATCATCTTTGATGATCCATGACAAGAGGTAACGGGCACCAATTGGAACGTAGGAACTTGAACTTGAACTGGAAGGTAGGAACTTGAACTTGAACATAGGATTATCCTTGATGATTCAGGATAGCTGTGTGTCTGACCAGTCTGTCTTTCGAAGGAGGTCCTGGGCCAGCTCCAGCCATGCTGTGTTGAGCAGAGCCCCTGGCAGCAGCCCCACAGCTCACTCCCAGTGTGCCTGAATGGAAAAGGTACCAAAGTTGCTCCAACACTTTCTGAAAAACTCTATAGTGTTACCCCACAAGCGCAAAGCGACGGCAAAGCCCGTGAAATGACACCGGTGCTTCCAGAAAATGTCAAGCTTCCTGCCCAAGGGTGACATGCCATGCGGTGGGGTCAGGGCCACGCGCTGAGCACCCGGTGCGCTGGGGTTGCCCCAGCGGTTCCTGAGCAGCTCCTGCAGTGCTGCCGCCGGTACCGTTCTGGCGGCTGTAGTTGTTTAAAAAGCCGTTGTTCTTTCCGGCGTAATCTGACGGCAGTTTTCTCGGGCATTTGGGCCTCTTCTAATAAGTGTGCTGTGAGTACATCTGCAAGCATTCACCTGTCGAGGTCAAATGACTGGTGGTGCTCATCTGCCCCCGTGCTACTGCTGCTGCCTCCCGTGAATGCTCATGTGCCTGCGTGCCCCTGTACAGGCACAGATGCACGCGCGCAACACCTGATCCCGCATCCTAATTATTTTTCGCCCGGTTCTCTGAGTTGTTCTGCTTCCGGCTGATGAATGGGAAAGTGTAGTGGTGCTGTTTCATTTCACCAGCCTCTCAAGTGTGGAAATTATGGTAAATTTGCGAACAAGCCAGATTAGATTGATAGTTACACCTCCTCCTTTAATTAGCCAACCACAGGATCTGTGGAGGCAAAGGCCGGGGGGGTGTGTCGGTGTATATAAGGTGCATTGTCTATGTGAAAGATTAATCAAAAGGAGTTGCTTGAGGTGGGAAGGCTTTTCCGGAGAGGTTCCACATGTTGTCAGGTAGTCCCTCTGAATGGCAGCTTCCGGTTCGGTCCCTTAGCTTTCGGAAGTGACATTTAGTCTGATATGTGCCAGCCGTGCAATCTACCTAGCCCTGCAAAGTGCAAATATTAACCTAAATGCATATTAAGATACTGTGTGTTAGCTCCTGAACTGAAATAGAGAGCGGGTGTTCCAGCAGAGGCAAGGAAATCGTGTTGATTTACAGTGGCTTGAGGATTTGGCCCATTACCGCTTCTTTATACACTTTTAAAAAGAAATGCCAACTCGATAGTTTAGGCTTTAACTGGAACATGGCAAGTAATTGTATGCTTTGGCGGACCCCTAGTAATGTTGCAGAATCTTTCTCAGAAGTTTTTCCATGGGATAGCCGATTCCTCAGGTAAGAGCTACTTGTTTGTTCAATCCTCCATCTTAGGCCTGCTCCTCAGGTGCATCCTCCTTCTCGCAGCGATTTCCTAGGAACAGATTTCAAGGAACAGCTCTGATCACAGAATCACAGATTGGTTAGGGTTGGAAAGGAGCTCTGGAGATCATCCAGTCCAACCCCCCTGACAGAGCAGGGTCACTTACAGCAGGTTGCACAGGATGACCTCCAGGCGGGTTTTGAATGTTTCTGGGGTGGGAGACTCTACCGCCTCCCTGGGCAGCCTGTTCCAGCGCTCTGCCACCCTCAAAGTAAAGAAGTTCCTCCTCATGCTTTGATAGAAGTTCCTAGGTTCCAGTTTGTACCCGTTACCTCTTGTCCTGGATCATCTTTGATGATCCAGGACAAGAGGTAACGGGCACCAATTGGAACGTAGGAACTTGAACTTGAACTGGAACGTAGGAACTTGAACATAGGATTATCCTTGATGATTCAGGATAGCTGTGTGTCTGACCAGTCTGTCTTTCGAAGGAGGTCCTGGGCCAGCTCCAGCCATGCTGTGCTGAGCAGAGCCCCTGGCAGCAGCCCCACAGCTCACTCCCAGTGTGCCTGAATGGAAAAGGTACCAAAGTTGCTCCAACACTTTCTGAAAAACTCTACAGTGTTACCCCACAAGCGCAAAGCGACGGCAAAGCCCGTGAAATGACACCGGTGCTTCCAGAAAATGCCAAGCTTCCTGCCCAAGGGTGACATGCCATGCGGTGGGGTCAGGGCCACGCGCTGAGCACCCGGTGCGCTGGGGTTGCCCCAGCGGTTCCTGAGCAGCTCCTGCAGTGCTGCCGCCGGTACCGTTCTGGCGGCTGTAGTTGTTTAAAAAGTTGTTGTTGTTTCCGGCGTAATCTGACGGCAGTTTTCTCGGGCATTTGGGCCTCTTCTAATAAGTGTGCTGTGAGTACATCTGCAAGCATTCACCTGTCGAGGTCAAATGACTGGTGGTGCTCATCTGCCCCCGTGCTACTGCTGCTGCCTCCCATGAATGCTCATGTGCCTGCGTGCCCCTGTACAGGCACAGATGCACGCGCGCAACACCTGATCCCGCATCCTAATTATTTTTCGCCCGGTTCTCGGAGTTGTTATGCTTTCGGCTGATGAATGGGAAAGTGTAGTAGTGCTGTTTCATTTCACCAGCCTCTCAAGTGTGGAAATTATGGTAAATTTGAGAACAAGCCAGATTAGATTGATAGTTACACCTCCTCCTTTAATTAGCCAACCGCAGGGTCTGTGGAGGCAAAGGCCGGGGGGGTGTGTCGGTGTATATAACGTGTATTGTCTATGTGAAAGATTAATCAAAAGGAGTTGCTTGAGGTGGGAAGGCTTTTCCGGAGAGGTTCCACATGTTGTCAGGTAGTCCCTCTGAATGGCAGCTTCCGGTTCGGTCCCTTAGCTTTCGGAAGTGACATTTAGTCTGATATGTGCCAGCCGTGCAATCTACCTAGCCCTGCAAAGTGCAAATATTAACCTAAATGCATATTAAGATAGTGTGTGTTAGCTCCTGAACTGAAATAGAGAGCGGGTGTTCCAGCGGAGGCAAGCAAATCGTGTTGATTTAGAGTGGCTTGAGGATTTGGCCCATTACCGCTTCTTTATACACTTTTAAAAAGAAATGTCAACTCGATAGTTTAGGCTTTAACTGGAACATGGCAAGTAATTGTATGTTTTGGCGGACCCCTAGTAATGTTGCAGAATCTTTCTCAGAAGTTGTTCCATGGGATAGCCGATTCCTCAGGTAAGAGCTACTTGTTTGTTCAATCCTCCATCTTAGGCCTGCTCCTCAGGTGCATCCTCCTTCTCGCAGCGATTTCCTAGGAACAGATTTCGAAGAACAGCTCTGATCACAGAATCACAGATTGGTTAGGGTTGGAAAGGAGCTCTGGAGATCATCCAGTCCAACCCCCTGCCAGAGCAGGGTCACCTTCAGCAGGTTGCACAGGATGACCTCCAGGCGGGTTTTGAATGTCTCTGGGGTCGGAGACTCTACTGCCTCCCTGGGCAGCCTGTTCCAGCGCTCTGCCACCCTCAAAGTAAAGAAGTTCCTTTTCATGCTTTGATAGAAGTTCCTAGGTTCCAGTTTGTACCCGTTACCTCTTGTCCTGGATCATCTTTGATGATCCAGGACAAGAGGTAACGGGCACCAATTGGAACGTAGGAACTTGAACTTGAACTGGAACGTAGGAACTTGAACATAGGATTATCCTTGATGATTCAGGATAGCTGTGTGTCTGACCAGTCTGTCTTTCGAAGGAGGTCCTGGGCCAGCTCCAGCCATGCTGTGCTGAGCAGAGCCCCTGGCAGCAGCCCCACAGCTCACTCCCAGTGTGCCTGAATGGAAAAGGTACCAAAGTTGCTCCAACACTTTCTGAAAAACTCTACAGTGTTACCCCACAAGCGCAAAGCGACGGCAAAGCCCGTGAAATGACACCGGTGCTTCCAGAAAATGCCAAGCTTCCTGCCCAAGGGTGACATGCCATGCGGTGGGGTCAGGGCCACGCGCTGAGCACCCGGTGCGCTGGGGTTGCCCCAGCGGTTCCTGAGCAGCTCCTGCAGTGCTGCCGCCGGTACCGTTCTGGCGGCTGTAGTTGTTTAAAAAGCCGTTGTTGTTTCCGGCGTAATCTGACGGCAGTTTTCTCGGGCATTTGGGCCTCTTCTAATAAGTGTGCTGTGAGTACATCTGCAAGCATTCACCTGTCGAGGTCAAATGACTGGTGGTGCTCATCTCCCCCCGTGCTACTGCTGCTGCCTCCCGTGAATGCTCATGTGCCTGCGTGCCCCTGTACAGGCACAGATGCACGCGCGCAATACCTGATCCCGCATCCTAATTATTTTTCGCCCGGTTCTCTGAGTTGTTCTGCTTCCGGCTGATGAATGGGAAAGTGTAGTAGTGCTGTTTCATTTCACCAGCCTCTCAAGTGTGGAAATTATGGTAAATTTGAGAACAAGCCAGATTAGATTGATAGTTACACCTCCTCCTTTAATTAGCCAACCACAGGATCTGTGGAGGCAAAGGCCGGGGGGCGTGTCGGTGGGGGGGCATACGATTTTACCATGGCGAGATTGCTGGAGGTTCTTTCTTGTCTGTTCTTTCTTGTCTTGTAAATTGGTATGAGGTTCTGCCAGTCTTCCTCACGTAGCACAATCGCTCTTGATTTCTGGAGGTTGCTCACAGGGTAAGCTGATGTTTAACATCAATAAGGGTTACCGAATCTTGTCCTTGAGAAGCAGGAGTCTGGAAGCTGTTGTCAATCCAACTGCTGTATTCCTGACCAGCAAGCCCGCTCGATTCAGGGTTAATTAACTGATTACTTAGAGCGGAAGTGTTGTGGAAGAGCCCGATCATTACCATTTCTATTCATTCTAATATGATGTATTTCAACTCCCCCTCCCTCACGCCTTCCAGAGAGTGATCTGGTGAAGGAGGATGACAAGTCTTTGTGAAACCATCTCGAGTTCTGCCAGATACTCGTAGTTGAAGTTGTCTAGCGGTGCGAGATTAGACACCGTGTGAAAGGCAATACTGCACAGATTCTTTATTCCAGACCATTTTGTAAGTTCGCATGATACAAAACCTCACGGTTACTGGGCAGCTCTCCCACTTTTCACGTCAACCTTTGCTACCTCGCCCGCTGCAACGTGCAGGAAAGAAACATTGATTTGAATTGCGCCGTGGTGCCGTGCATCTTAATGACACTCTGGAGTGACTGGCAGTGTGTCTGGGTCCTGGGGTTGGACCCGGTCTAGCTGCCAGGAGGCAACATTGCAGAGAGGGGCTACAGCTGTGGTCTCTGAAGGGGCCTGGCTACTCTATGTAGGCCTTCTCTCCCTGCGTCTCAGAGTGCTTGAAGATGCTAATTGGTTCACATTTTCCTCTGTTCGTTAAGGTATTCTGTCCTTAAAAATTCAGCTTTTTAAAATAGTAACGTGTATTGTCTATGTGAAAGATTAATCAAAAGGAGTTGCTTGAGGTGGGAAGGCTTTTCCGGAGATGTTCCACATGTTGTCAGGTATTCCATCTGAATGGCAGCTTCCGGTTCGGTCCCTTAGCTTTCGGACGTGACATTTAGTCTGATATGTGCCAGCCGTGCAATCTACCTAGCCCTGCAAAGTGCAAATATTAACCTAAATGCATATTAAGATACTGTGTGTTAGCTCCTGAACTGAAATAGAGAGCGGGTGTTCCAGCGGAGGCAAGCAAATCGTGTTGATTTACAGTGGCTTGAGGATTTGGCCCATTACCGCTTCTTTATACACTTTTAAACAGAAATGCCAACTCGATAGTTTAGGCTTTAACTGGAACATGGCAAGTAATTGTATGTTTTGGCGGACCCCTAGTAATGTTGCAGAATCTTTCTCAGAAGTTGTTCCATGGGATAGCCGATTCCTCAGGTAAGAGCTACTTGTTTGTTCAATCCTCCATCTTAGGCCTGCTCCTCAGGTGCATCCTCCTTCTCGCAGCGATTTCCTAGGAACAGATTTCGAAGAACAGCTCTGATCACAGAATCACAGATTGGTTAGGGTTAGAAAGGAGCTCTGGAGATCATCCAGACCAACCCCCTGCCAGAGCAGGGTCACCTACAGCAGGTTGCACAGGATGACCTCCAGGCGGGTTTTGAATGTCTCTGGGGTGGGAGACTCTACCGCCTCCCTGGGCAGCCTGTTCCAGCGCTCTGCCACCCTCAAAGTAAAGAAGTCCCTCCTCATGCTTTGATAGAAGTTCCTACGTTCCAGTTTGTACCCGTTACCTCTTGTCCTGGATCATCTTTGATGATCCAGGACAAGAGGTAACGGGCACCAATTGGAACGTAGGAACTTGAACTTGAACTGGAACGTAGGAACTTGAACATAGGATTATCCTTGATGATTCAGGATAGCTGTGTGTCTGACCAGTCTGTCTTTCGAAGGAGGTCCTGGACCAGCTCCAGCCATGCTGTGCTGAGCAGAGCCCCTGGCAGCAGCCCCACAGCTCACTCCCAGTGTGCCTGAATGGAAAAGGTACCAAAGTTGCTCCAACACTTTCCGAAAAACTCTATAGTGTTACCCCACAAGCGCAAAGCGACGGCAAAGCCCGTGAAATGACACCGGTGCTTCCAGAAAATGTCAAGCTTCCTGCCCAAGGGTGACATGCCATGCGGTGGGGTCAGGGCCACGCGCTGAGCACCCGGTGCGCTGGGGTTGCCCCAGCGGTTCCTGAGCAGCTCTTGCAGTGCTGCCGCCGGTACCGTTCTGGCGGCTGTAGTTGTTTAAAAAGCCGTTGTTGTTTCCGGCGTAATCTGACGGCAGTTTTCTCGGGCATTTGGGCCTCTTCTAATAAGTGTGCTGTGAGTACATCTGCAAGCATTCACCTGTCGAGGTCAAATGACTGGTGGTGCTCATCTGCCCCCGTGCTACTGCTGCTGCCTCCCATGAATGCTCATGTGCCTGCGTGCCCCTGTACAGGCACAGATGCACGCGCAACACCTGATCCCGCATCCTAATTATTTTTCGCCCGGTTCTCTGAGTTGTTCTGCTTCCGGCTGATGAATGGGAAAGTGTAGTAGTGCTGTTTCATTTCACCAGCCTCTCAAGTGTGGAAATTATGGTAAATTTGAGAACAAGCCAGATTAGATTGATAGTTACACCTCCTCCTTTAATTAGCCAACCACAGGATCTGTGGAGGCAAAGGCCGGGGGGGTGTGTCGGTGTATATAACGTGTATTGTCTATGTGAAAGATTAATCAAAAGGAGTTGCTTGAGGTGGGAAGGCTTTTCCGGAGAGGTTCCACATGTTGTCAGGTAGTCCCTCTGAATGGCAGCTTCCGGTTCGGTCCCTTAGCTTTCGGAAGTGACATTTAGTCTGATATGTGCCAGCCGTGCAATCTACCTAGCCCTGCAAAGTGCAAATATTAACCTAAATGCATATTAAGATACTGTGTGTTAGCTCCTGAACTGAAATAGAGAGCGGGTGTTCCAGCGGAGGCAAGCAAATCGTGTTGATTTACAGTGGCTTGAGGATTTGGCCCATTACTGCTTCTTTATACACTTTTAAAAAGAAATGCCAACTCGATAGTTTAGGCTTTAACTGGAACATGGCAAGTAATTGTATGTTTTGGCGGACCCCTAGTAATGTTGCAGAATCTTTCTCAGAAGTTGTTCCATGGGATAGCCGATTCCTCAGGTAAGAGCTACTTGTTTGTTCAATCCTCCATCTTAGGCGTGCTCCTCAGGTGCATCCTCCTTCTCGCAGCGATTTCCTAGGAACAGATTTCGAAGAACAGCTCTGATCACAGAATCACAGATTGGTTAGGGTTGGAAAGGAGCTCTGGAGATCATCCAGCCCAACCCCCCTGCCAGAGCAGGGTCACCTACAGCAGGTTGCACAGGATGACCTCCAGGCGGGTTTTGAATGTTTCTGGGGTGGGAGACTCTACCGCCTCCCTGGGCAGCCTGTTCCAGCGCTCTGCCACCCTCAAAGTAAAGAAGTTCCTCCTCATGCTTTGATAGAAGTTCCTACGTTCCAGTTTGTACCCGTTACCTCTTGTCCTGGATCATCTTTGATGATCCAGGACAAGAGGTAACGGGCACCAATTGGAATGTAGGAACTTGAACTTGAACTGGAAGGTAGGAACTTGAACATAGGATTATCCTTGATGATTCAGGGTAGCTGTGTGTCTGACCAGTCTGTCTTTCGAAGGAGGTCCTGGACCAGCTCCAGCCATGCTGTGCTGAGCAGAGCCCCTGGCAGCAGCCCCACAGCTCACTCCCAGTGTGCCTGAATGGAAAAGGTACCAAAGTTGCTCCAACACTTTCTGAAAAACTCTATAGTGTTACCCCACAAGCGCAAAGCGACGGCAAAGCCCGTGAAATGACACCGGTGCTTCCAGAAAATGTCAAGCTTCCTGCCCAATGGTGACATGCCATGTGGTGGGGTCAGGGCCACGCGCTGAGCACCCGGTGCGCTGGGGTTGCCCCAGCGGTTCCTGAGCAGCTCCTGCAGTGCTGCCACCGGTACCGTTCTGGCGGCTGTAGTTGTTTAAAAAGCCGTTGTTGTTTCCGGCGTAATCTGACGGCAGTTTTCTCGGGCATTTGGGCCTCTTCTAATAAGTGTGCTGTGAGTACATCTGCAAGCATTCACCTGTCGAGGTCAAATGACTGGTGGTGCTCATCTCCCCCCGTGCTACTGCTGCTGCCTCCCGTGAATGCTCATGTGCCTGCGTGCCCCTGTACAGGCACAGATGCACGCGCGCAACACCTGATCCCGCATCCTAATTATTTTTCGCCCGGTTCTCGGAGTTGTTCTGCTTCCGGTTATGAATGGGAAAGTGTAGTAGTGCTGTTTCATTTCACCAGCCTCTCAAGTGTGGAAATTATGGTAAATTTGAGAACAAGCCAGATTAGATTGATAGTTACACCTCCTCCTTTAATTAGCCAACCACAGGATCTGTGGAGGCAAAGGCCGGGGGCGTGTCGGTGGGGGGGCATACGATTTTACCATGGCGAGATTGCTGGAGGTTCTTTCTTGTCTGTTCTTTCTTGTCTTGTAAATTGGTATGAGGTTCTGCCAGTCTTCCTCACGTAGCACAATCGCTCTTGATTTCTGGAGGTTGCTCACAGGGTAAGCTAATGTTTAACATCAATAAGGGTTACCGAATCTTGTCCTTGAGAAGCAGGAGTCTGGAAGCTGTTGTCAATCCAACTGCTGTATTCCTGACCAGCAAGCCCGCTCGATTCAGGGTTAATTAACTGATTACTTAGAGCGGAAGTGTTGTGGAAGAGCCCGATCATTACCATTTCTATTCATTCTAATATGATGTATTTCAACTCCCCCTCCCTCACGCCTTCCAGAGAGTGATCTGGTGAAGGAGGATGACAAGTCTTTTTGAAACCATCTCGAGTTCTCCCAGATACTCGTAGTTGAAGTTGTCTAGCGGTGCGAGATTAGACACCGTGTGAAAGGCAATACTGCACAGATTCTTTATTCCAGACCATTTTCTAAGTTCGCATGATACAAAACCTCACGGTTACTGGGCAGCTCTCCCACTTTTCACGTCAACCTTTGCTACCTCGCCTGCTGCAACGTGCAGGAAAGAAACATTGATTTGAATTGCGCCGTGGTGCCGTGCATCTTAATGACACTCTGGAGTGACTGGCAGTGTGTCTGGGTCCTGGGGTTGGACCCGGTCTAGCTGCCAGGAGGCAACATTGCAGAGAGGGGCTACAGCTGTGGTCTCTGAAGGGACCTGGCTACTCTATGTAGGCCTTCTCTCCCTGCGTCTCAGAGTGCTTGAAGATGCTAATTGGTTCACATTTTCCTCTGTTCGTTAAGGTATTCTGTCCTTAAAAATTCAGCTTTTTAAAATAGTAACGTGTATTGTCTATGTGAAAGATTAATCAAAAGGAGTTGCTTGAGGTGGGAAGGCTTTTCCGGAGAGGTTCCACATGTTGTCAGGTAGTCCCTCTGAATGGCAGCTTCCGGTTCGGTCCCTTAGCTTTCGGAAGTGACATTTAGTCTGATATGTGCCAGCCGTGCAATCTACCTAGCCCCGCAAAGTGCAAATATTAACATAAATGCATATTAAGATACTGTGTGTTAGCTCCTGAACTGAAATAGAGAGCGGGTGTTCCAGCGGAGGCAAGCAAATCGTGTTGATTTACAGTGGCTTGCGGATTTGGCCCATTACCGCTTCTTTATACACTTTTAAAAAGAAATGCCAACTCGATAGTTTAGGCTTTAACTGGAACATGGCAAGTAATTGTATGCTTTGGCGGACCCCTAGTAATGTTGCAGAATCTTTCTCAGAAGTTGTTCCATGGGATAGCCGATTCCTCAGGTAAGAGCTACTTGTTTGTTCAATCCTCCATCTTAGGCCTGCTCCTCAGGTGCATCCTCCTTCTCGCAGCGATTTCCTAGGAACAGATTTCGAAGAACAGCTCTGATCACAGAATCACAGATTGGTTAGGGTTGGAAAGGAGCTCTGGAGATCATCCAGTCCAACCCCCCTGCCAGAGCAGGGTCACCTACAGCAGGTTGCACAGGATGACCTCCAGGCGGGTTTTGAATGTCTCTGGGTTGGGAGAATCTACCGCCTCCCTGGGCAGCCTGTTCCAGCGCTCTGCCACCCTCAAAGTAAAGAAGTTCCTCCTCATGCTTTGATAGAAGTTCCTACGTTCCAGTTTGTACCCGTTACCTCTTGTCCTGGATCATCTTTGATGATCCAGGACAAGAGGTAACGGGCACCAATTGGAACGTAGGAACTTGAACTTCAACTAGAAGGTAGGAACTTGAACATAGGATTATCCTTGATGATTCAGGATAGCTGTGTGTCTGACCAGTCTGTCTTTCGAAGAAGGTCCTGGGCCAGCTCCAGCCATGCTGTGTTGCGCAGAGCCCCTGGCAGCAGCCCCACAGCTCACTCCCAGTGTGCCTGAATGGAAAAGGTACCAAAGTTGCTCCAACACTTTCTGAAAAACTCTATAGTGTTACCCCACAAGCGCAAAGCGACGGCAAAGCCCGTGAAATGACACCAGTGCTTCCAGAAAATGTCAAGCTTCCTGCCCAAGGGTGACATGCCATGCGGTGGGGTCAGGGCCACGCACTGAGCACCCGGTGCGCTGGGGTTGCCCCAGCGGTTCCTGAGCAGCTCCTGCAGTGCTGCCGCCGGTACCGTTCTGGCGGCTGTAGTTGTTTAAAAAGCCGTTGTTGTTTCCGGCGTAATCTGACGGCAGTTTTCTCGGGCATTTGGGCCTCTTCTAATAAGTGTGCTGTGAGTACATCTGCAAGCATTCACCTGTCGAGGTCAAATGACTGGTGGTGCTCATCTGCCCCCGTGCTACTGCTGCTGCCTCCCGTGAATGCTCATGTGCCTGCGTGCCCCTGTACAGGCACAGATGCACGCGCGCAACACCTGATCCCGCATCCTAATTATTTTTCGCCCGGTTCTCGGAGTTGTTCTGCTTCCGGCTGATGAATGGGAAAGTGTAGTAGTGCTGTTTCATTTCACCAGCCTCTCAAGTGTGGAAATTATGGTAAATTTGAGAACAAGCCAGATTAGATTGATAGTTACACCTCCTCCTTTAATTAGCCAACCACAGGATCTGTGGAGGCAAAGGCCGGGGGGGTGTGTCGGTGTATATAACGTGTATTGTCTATGTGAAAGATTAATCAAAAGGAGTTGCTTGAGGTGGGAAGGCTTTTCCGGAGAGGTTCCACATGTTGTCAGGTAGTCCCTCTGAATGGCAGCTTCCGGTTCGGTCCCTTAGCTTTCAGAAGTGACATTTAGTCTGATATGTGCCAGCCGTGCAATCTACCTAGCCCCGCAAAGTGCAAATATTAACATAAATGCATATTAAGATACTGTGTGTTAGCTCCTGAACTGAAATAGAGAGCGGGTGTTCCAGCGGAGGCAAGCAAATCGTGTTGATTTACAGTGGCTTGCGGATTTGGCCCATTACCGCTTCTTTATACACTTTTAAAAAGAAATGCCAACTCGATAGTTTAGGCTTTAACTGGAACATGGCAAGTAATTGTATGTTTTGGCGGACCCCTAGTAATGTTGCAGAATCTTTCTCAGAAGTTGTTCCATGGGATAGCCGATTCCTCAGGTAAGAGCTACTTGTTTGTTCAATCCTCCATCTTAGGCCTGCTCCTCAGGTGCATCCTCCTTCTCGCAGCTATTTCCTAGGAACAGATTTCGAAGAACAGCTCTGATCACAGAATCACAGATTGGTTAGGGTTGGAAAGGACCTCTGGAGATCATCCAGTCCAACCCCCCTCCCAGAGCAGGGTCACCTACAGCAGGTTGCACAGGATGACCTCCAGGCGGGTTTTGAATGTTTCTGGGGTGGGAGACTCTACCGCCTCCCTGGGCAGCCTGTTCCAGCGCTCTGCCACCCTCAAAGTAAAGAAGTTCCTCCTCATGCTTTGATAGAAGTTCCTACGTTCCAGTTTGTACCCGTTACCTCTTGTCCTGGATCATCTTTGATGATCCAGGACAAGAGGTAACGGGCACCAATTGGAATGTAGGAACTTGAACTTCAACTAGAAGGTAGGAACTTGAACATAGGATTATCCTTGATGATTCAGGATAGCTGTGTGTCTGACCAGTCTGTCTTTCGAAGAAGGTCCTGGGCCAGCTCCAGCCATGCTGTGCTGAGCAGAGCCCCTGGCAGCAGCCCCACAGCTCACTCCCAGTGTGCCTGAATGGAAAAGGTACCAAAGTTGCTCCAACACTTTCTGAAAAACTCTATAGTGTTACCCCACAAGCGCAAAGCGACGGCAAAGCCCGTGAAATGACACCAGTGCTTCCAGAAAATGTCAAGCTTCCTGCCCAAGGGTGACATGCCATGCGGTGGGGTCAGGGCCACGCACTGAGCACCCGGTGCGCTGGGGTTGCCCCAGCGGTTCCTGAGCAGCTCCTGCAGTGCTGCCGCCGGTACCGTTCTGGCGGCTGTAGTTGTTTAAAAAGCCGTTGTTGTTTCCGACGTAATCTGACGGCAGTTTTCTCGGGCATTTGGGCCTCTTCTAATAAGTGTGCTGTGAGTACATCTGCAAGCATTCACCTGTCGAGGTCAAATGACTGGTGGTGCTCATCTGCCCCCGTGCTACTGCTGCTGCCTCCCGTGAATGCTCATGTGCCTGCGTGCCCCTGTACAGGCACAGATGCACGCGCGCAACACCTGATCCCTCATCCTAATTATTTTTCGCCCGGTTCTCTGAGTTGTTCTGCTTCCGGCTGATGAATGGGAAAGTGTAGTAGTGCTGTTTCATTTCACCAGCCTCTCAAGTGTGGAAATTATGGTAAATTTGAGAACAAGCCAGATTAGATTGATAGTTACACCTCCTCCTTTAATTAGCCAACCACAGGATCTGTGGAGGCAAAGGCCGGGGGGGTGTGTCGGTGTATATAACGTGTATTGTCTATGTGAAAGATTAATCAAAAGGAGTTGCTTGAGGTGGGAAGGCTTTTCCGGAGAGGTTCCACATGTTGTCAGGTAGTCCCTCTGAATGGCAGCTTCCGGTTCGGTCCCTTAGCTTTCAGAAGTGACATTTAGTCTGATATGTGCCAGCCGTGCAATCTACCTAGCCCCGCAAAGTGCAAATATTAACATAAATGCATATTAAGATACTGTGTGTTAGCTCCTGAACTGAAATAGAGAGCGGGTGTTCCAGCGGAGGCAAGCAAATCGTGTTGATTTACAGTGGCTTGCGGATTTGGCCCATTACCGCTTCTTTATACACTTTTAAAAAGAAATGCCAACTCGATAGTTTAGGCTTTAACTGGAACATGGCAAGTAATTGTATGTTTTGGCGGACCCCTAGTAATGTTGCAGAATCTTTCTCAGAAGTTGTTCCATGGGATAGCCGATTCCTCAGGTAAGAGCTACTTGTTTGTTCAATCCTCCATCTTAGGCCTGCTCCTCAGGTGCATCCTCCTTCTCGCAGCGATTTCCTAGGAACAGATTTCAAAGAACAGCTCTGATCACAGAATCACAGATTGGTTAGGGTTGGAAAGGAGCTCTGGAGATCATCCAGCCCAACCCCCCTGCCAGAGCAGGGTCACCTACAGCAGGTTGCACAGGATGACCTCCAGGCGGGTTTTGAATGTTTCTGGGGTGGGAGACTCTACCGCCTCCCTGGGCAGCCTGTTCCAGCGCTCTGCCACCCTCAAAGTAAAGAAGTTCCTCCTCATGCTTTGATAGAAGTTCCTACGTTCCAGTTTGTACCCGTTACCTCTTGTCCTGGATCATCTTTGATGATCCAGGACAAGAGGTAACGGGCACCAATTGGAACGTAGGAACTTGAACTTGAACTGGAACGTAGGAACTTGAACATAGGATTATCCTTGATGATTCAGGATAGCTGTGTGTCTGACCAGTCTGTCTTTCGAAGAAGGTCCTGGGCCAGCTCCAGCCATGCTGTGCTGAGCAGAGCCCCTGGCAGCAGCCCCACAGCTCACTCCCAGTGTGCCTGAATGGAAAAGGTACCAAAGTTGCTCCAACACTTTCTGAAAAACTCTATAGTGTTACCCCACAAGCGCAAAGCGACGGCAAAGCCCGTGAAATGACACCAGTGCTTCCAGAAAATGTCAAGCTTCCTGCCCAAGGGTGACATGCCATGCGGTGGGGTCAGGGCCACGCGCTGAGCACCCGGTGCGCTGGGGTTGCCCCAGCGGTTCCTGAGCAGCTCCTGCAGTGCTGCCGCCGGTACCGTTCTGGCGGCTGTAGTTGTTTAAAAAGCCGTTGTTGTTTCCGGCGTAATCTGACGGCAGTTTTCTCGGGCATTTGGGCCTCTTCTAATAAGTGTGCTGTGAGTACATCTGCAAGCATTCACCTGTCGAGGTCAAATGACTGGTGGTGCTCATCTGCCCCCGTGCTACTGCTGCTGCCTCCCGTGAATGCTCATGTGCCTGCGTGCCCCTGTACAGGCACAGATGCACGCGCGCAACACCTGATCCCTCATCCTAATTATTTTTCGCCCGGTTCTCTGAGTTGTTCTGCTTCCGGCTGATGAATGGGAAAGTGTAGTAGTGCTGTTTCATTTCACCAGCCTCTCAAGTGTGGAAATTATGGTAAATTTGAGAACAAGCCAGATTAGATTGATAGTTACACCTCCTCCTTTAATTAGCCAACCACAGGATCTGTGGAGGCAAAGGCCGGGGGGGTGTGTCGGTGTATATAACGTGTATTGTCTATGTGAAAGATTAATCAAAAGGAGTTGCTTGAGGTGGGAAGGCTTTTCCGGAGAGGTTCCACATGTTGTCAGGTAGTCCCTCTGAATGGCAGCTTCCGGTTCGGTCCCTTAGCTTTCAGAAGTGACATTTAGTCTGATATGTGCCAGCCGTGCAATCTACCTAGCCCCGCAAAGTGCAAATATTAACATAAATGCATATTAAGATACTGTGTGTTAGCTCCTGAACTGAAATAGAGAGCGGGTGTTCCAGCGGAGGCAAGCAAATCGTGTTGATTTACAGTGGCTTGCGGATTTGGCCCATTACCGCTTCTTTATACACTTTTAAAAAGAAATGCCAACTCGATAGTTTAGGCTTTAACTGGAACATGGCAAGTAATTGTATGTTTTGGCGGACCCCTAGTAATGTTGCAGAATCTTTCTCAGAAGTTGTTCCATGGGATAGCCGATTCCTCAGGTAAGAGCTACTTGTTTGTTCAATCCTCCATCTTAGGCCTGCTCCTCAGGTGCATCCTCCTTCTCGCAGCTATTTCCTAGGAACAGATTTCGAAGAACAGCTCTGATCACAGAATCACAGATTGGTTAGGGTTGGAAAGGAGCTCTGGAGATCATCCAGCCCAACCCCCCTGCCAGAGCAGGGTCACCTACAGCAGGTTGCACAGGATGACCTCCAGGCGGGTTTTGAATGTTTCTGGGGTGGGAGACTCTACCGCCTCCCTGGGCAGCCTGTTCCAGCGCTCTGCCACCCTCAAAGTAAAGAAGTTCCTCCTCATGCTTTGATAGAAGTTCCTACGTTCCAGTTTGTACCCGTTACCTCTTGTCCTGGATCATCTTTGATGATCCAGGACAAGAGGTAACGGGCACCAATTGGAACGTAGGAACTTGAACTTGAACTGGAACGTAGGAACTTGAACATAGGATTATCCTTGATGATTCAGGATAGCTGTGTGTCTGACCAGTCTGTCTTTCGAAGGAGGTCCTGGGCCAGCTCCAGCCATGCTGTGCTGAGCAGAGCCCCTGGCAGCAGCCCCACAGCTCACTCCCAGTGTGCCTGAATGGAAAAGGTACCAAAGTTGCTCCAACACTTTCTGAAAAACTCTATAGTGTTACCCCACAAGCGCAAAGCGACGGCAAAGCCCGTGAAATGACACCGGTGCTTCCAGAAAATGTCAAGCTTCCTGCCCAAGGGTGACATGCCATGCGGTGTGGTCAGGGCCACGCGCTGAGCACCCGGTGCGCTGGAGTTGCCCCAGCGGTTCCTGAGCAGCTCCTTCAGTGCTGCTGCCGGTACCGTTCTGGCGGCTGTAGTTGTTTAAAAAGCCGTTGTTGTTTCCGGCGTAATCTGACGGCAGTTTTCTCGGGCATTTGGGCCTCTTCTAATAAGTGTGCTGTGAGTACATCTGCAAGCATTCACCTGTCGAGGTCAAATGACTGGTGGTGCTCATCTCCCCCCGTGCTACTGCTGCTGCCTCCCGTGAATGCTCATGTGCCTGCGTGCCCCTGTACAGGCACAGATGCACGCGCGCAACACCTGATCCCGCATCCTAATTATTTTTCGCCCGGTTCTCGGAGTTGTTCTGCTTCCGGCTGATGAATGGGAAAGTGTAGTAGTGCTGTTTCATTTCACCAGCCTCTCAAGTGTGGAAATTATGGTAAATTTGAGAACAAGCCAGATTAGATTGATAGTTACACCTCCTCCTTTAATTAGCCAACCACAGGATCTGTGGAGGCAAAGGCCGGGGGGGGGTGTCGGTGTATATAAGGTGTATTGTCTATGTGAAAGATTAATCAAAAGGAGTTGCTTGAGGTGGGAAGGCTTTTCCGGAGAGGTTCCGCATGTTGTCAGGTAGTCCCTCTGAATGGCAGCTTCCGGTTCGGTCCCTTAGCTTTCGGAAGTGACATTTAGTCTGATATGTGCCAGCCGTGCAATCTACCTAGCCCTGCAAAGTGCAAATATTAACATAAATGCATATTAAGATACTGTGTGTTAGCTCCTGAACTGAAATAGAGAGCGGGTGTTCCAGCGGAGGCAAGCAAATCGTGTTGATTTACAGTGGCTGGCGGATTTGGCCCATTACCGCTTCTTTATACACTTTTAAAAAGAAATGCCAACTCGATAGTTTAGGCTTTAACTGGAACGTGGCAAGTAATTCTGTGTTTTGGCGGACCCCTAGTAATGTTGCAGAATCTTTCTCAGAAGTTGTTCCATGGGATAGCCGATTCCTCAGGTAAGAGCTACTTGTTTGTTCAATCCTCCATCTTAGGCCTGATCCTCAGGTGCATCCTCCTTCTCGCAGCGATTTCCTAGGAACAGATTTCGAAGAACAGCTCTGATCACAGAATCACAGATTGGTTAGGGTTGGAAAGGAGCTCTGGAGATCATCCAGTCAAACCCCCCTGCCAGAGCAGGGTCACCTACAGCAGGTTGCACAGGATGACCTCCAGGCGGGTTTTGAATGTCTCTGGGGTGGGAGACTCTACCACCTCCCTGGGCAGCCTGTTCCAGCGCTCTGCCACCCTCAAAGTAAAGAAGTTCCTCCTCATGCTTTGATAGAAGTTCCTACGTTCCAGTTTGTACCCGTTACCTCTTGTCCTGGATCATCTTTGATGATCCAGGACAAGAGGTAACGGGCACCAATTGGAACGTAGGAACTTGAACTTGAACTGGAAGGTAGGAACTTGAACATAGGATTATCCTTGATGATTCAGGATAGCTGTGTGTCTGACCAGTCTGTCTTTCGAAGGAGGTCCTGGGCCAGCTCCAGCCATGCTGTGCTGAGCAGAGCCCCTGGCAGCAGCCCCACAGCTCACTCCCAGTGTGCCTGAATGGAAAAGGTACCAAAGTTGCTCCAACACTTTCTGAAAAACTCTATAGTGTTACCCCACAAGCGCAAAGCGACGGCAAAGCCCGTGAAATGACACCGGTGCTTCCAGAAAATGTCAAGCTTCCTGCCCAAGGGTGACATGCCATGCGGTGGGGTCAGGGCCACGCGCTGAGCACCCGGTGCGCTGGGGTTGCCCCAGCGGTTCCTGAGCAGCTCTTGCAGTGCTGCCGCCGGTACCGTTCTGGCGGCTGTAGTTGTTTAAAAAGCCGTTGTTGTTTCCGGCGTAATCTGACGGCAGTTTTCTCGGGCATTTGGGCCTCTTCTAATAAGTGTGCTGTGAGTACATCTGCAAGCATTCACCTGTCGAGGTCAAATGACTGGTGGTGCTCATCTGCCCCCGTGCTACTGCTGCTGCCTCCCGTGAATGCTCATGTGCCTGCGTGCCCCTGTACAGGCACAGATACAAGCGCGCAACACTTGATCCCGCATCCTAATTATTTTTCGCCCGGTTCTCGGAGTTGTTCTGCTTCCGGCTGATGAATGGGAAAGTGTAGTAGTGCTGTTTCATTTCACCAGCCTCTCAAGTGTGGAAATTATGGTAAATTTGAGAACAAGCCAGATTAGATTGATAGTTACACCTCCTCCTTTAATTAGCCAACCACAGGATCTGTGGAGGCAAAGGCCGGGGGGGTGTGTCGGTGTATATAACGTGTATTGTCTATGTGAAAGATTAATCAAAAGGAGTTGCTTGAGGTGGGAAGGCTTTTCCGGAGAGGTTCCACATGTTGTCAGGTAGACCCTCTGAATGGCAGCTTCCGGTTCGGTCCCTTAGCTTTCAGAAGTGACATTTAGTCTGATATGTGCCAGCCGTGCAATCTACCTAGCCCTGCAAAGTGCAAATATTAACCTAAATGCATATTAAGATACTGTGTGTTAGCTCCTGAACTGAAATAGAGAGCGGGTGTTCCAGCGGAGGCAAGCAAATCGTGTTGATTTAGAGTGGCTTGAGGATTTGGCCCATTACCGCTTCTTTATACACTTCTAAAAAGAAATGCCAACTCGATAGTTTAGGCTTTAACTGGAACATGGCAAGTAATTGTATGTTTTGGCGGACCCCTAGTAATGTTGCAGAATCTTTCTCAGAAGTTGTTCCATGGGATAGCCGATTCCTCAGGTAAGAGCTACTTGTTTGTTCAATCCTCCATCTTAGGCCTGCTCCTCAGGTGCATCCTCCTTCTCGCAGCGATTTCCTAGGAACAGATTTCGAAGAACAGCTCTGATCACAGAATCACAGATTGGTTAGGGTTGGAAAGGAGCTCTGGAGATCATCCAGTCCAACCCCCCTCCCAGAGCAGGGTCACGTACAGCAGGTTGCACAGGATGACTTCCAGGCGGGTTTTGAATGTCTCTGGGGTGGGAGACTCTACCGCCTCCCTGGGCAGCCTGTTCCAGTGCTCTGCCACCCTCAAAGTAAAGAAGTTCCTCCTCATGCTTTGATAGAAGTTCCTAGGTTCCAGTTTGTACCCGTTACCTCTTGTCCTGGATCATCTTTGATGATCCAGGACAAGAGGTAACGGGCACCAATTGGAACGTAGGAACTTGAACTTGAACTGGAACGTAGGAAGTTGAACATAGGATTATCCTTGATGATTCAGGATAGCTGTGTGTCTGACCAGTCTGTCTTTCGAAGGAGGTCCTGGGCCAGCTCCAGCCATGCTGTGCTGAGCAGAGCCCCTGGCAGCAGCCCCACAGCTCACTCCCAGTGTGCCTGAATGGAAAAGGTACCAAAGTTGCTCCAACACTTTCTGAAAAACTCTATAGTGTTACCCCACAAGCGCAAAGCGACGGCAAAGCCCGTGAAATGACACCGGTGCTTCCAGAAAATGTCAAGCTTCCTGCCCAAGGGTGACATGCCATGCGGTGGGGTCAGGGCCACGCGCTGAGCACCCGGTGCGCTGGGGTTGCCCCAGCGGTTCCTGAGCAGCTCCTGCAGTGCTGCCGCCGGTACCGTTCTGGCGGCTGTAGTTGTTTAAAAAGCCGTTGTTGTTTCCGGCGTAATCTGACGGCAGTTTTCTCGGGCATTTGGGCCTCTTCTAATAAGTGTGCTGTGAGTACATCTGCAAGCATTCACCTGTCGAGGTCAAATGACTGGTGGTGCTCATCTCCCCCCGTGCTACTGCTGCTGCCTCCCGTGAATGCTCATGTGCCTGCGTGCCCCTGTACAGGCACAGATGCACGCGCGCAACACCTGATCCCGCATCCTAATTATTTTTCGCCCGGTTCTCGGAGTTGTTCTGCTTCCGGCTGATGAATGGGAAAGTGTAGTAGTGCTGTTTCATTTCACCAGCCTCTCAAGTGTGGAAATTATGGTAAATTTGAGAACAAGCCAGATTAGATTGATAGTTACACCTCCTCCTTTAATTAGCCAACCACAGGATCTGTGGAGGCAAAGGCCGGGGGGGTGTGTCGGTGTATATAACGTGTATTGTCTATGTGAAAGATTAATCAAAAGGAGTTGCTTGAGGTGGGAAGGCTTTTCCGGAGAGGTTCCACATGTTGTCAGGTAGTCCCTCTGAATGGCAGCTTCCGGTTCGGTCCCTTAGCTTTCGGAAGTGACATTTAGTCTGATATGTGCCAGCCGTGCAATCTACCTAGCCCTGCAAAGTGCAAATATTAACCTAAATGCATATTAAGATACTGTGTGTTAGCTCCTGAACTGAAATAGAGAGCGGGTGTTCCAGCGGAGGCAAGCAAATCGTGTTGATTTACAGTGGCTTGAGGATTTGGCCCATTACCGCTTCTTTATACACTTCTAAAAAGAAATGCCAACTCGATAGTTTAGGCTTTAACTGGAACATGGCAAGTAATTGTATGTTTTGGCGGACCCCTAGTAATGTTGCAGAATCTTTCTCAGAAGTTGTTCCATGGGATAGCCGATTCCTCAGGTAAGAGCTACTTGTTTGTTCAATCCTCCATCTTAGGCCTGCTCCTCAGGTGCGTCCTCCTTCTCGCAGCGATTTCCTAGGAACAGATTTCGAAGAACAGCTCTGATCACAGAATCACAGATTGGTTAGGGTTGGAAAGGACCTCTGGAGATCATCCAGTCCAACCCCCCTGCCAGAGCAGGGTCACGTACAGCAGGTTGCACAGGATGACCTCCAGGCGGGTTTTGAATGTCTCTGGGGTGGGAGACTCTACCGCCTCCCTGGGCAGCCTGTTCCAGCGCTCTGCCACCCTCAAAGTAAAGAAGTTCCTCCTCATGCTTTGATAGAAGTTCCTAGGTTCCAGTTTGTACCCGTTACCTCTTGTCCTGGATCATCAAAAATCATCTTTGATGATCCAGGACAAGAGGTAACGGGCACCAATTGGAACGTAGGAACTTGAACTTGAACTGGAAGGTAGGAACTTGAACTTGAACATAGGATTATCCTTGATGATTCAGGATAGCTGTGTGTCTGACCAGTCTGTCTTTCGAAGGAGGTCCTGGGCCAGCTCCAGCCATGCTGTGCTGAGCAGAGCCCCTGGCAGCAGCCCCACAGCTCACTCCCAGTGTGCCTGAATGGAAAAGGTACCAAAGTTGCTCCAACACTTTCTGAAAAACTCTATAGTGTTACCCCACAAGCGCAAAGCGACGGCAAAGCCCGTGAAATGACACCGGTGCTTCCAGAAAATGTCAAGCTTCCTGCCCAAGGGTGACATGCCATGCGGTGGGGTCAGGGCCACGCGCTGAGCACCCGGTGCGCTGGGGTTGCCCCAGCGGTTCCTGAGCAGCTCCTGCAGTGCTGCCGCCGGTACCGTTCTGGCGGCTGTAGTTGTTTAAAAAGCCGTTGTTGTTTCCGGCGTAATCTGACGGCAGTTTTCTCGGGCATTTGGGCCTCTTCTAATAAGTGTGCTGTGAGTACATCTGCAAGCATTCACCTGTCGAGGTCAAATGACTGGTGGTGCTCATCTGCCCCCGTGCTACTGCTGCTGCCTCCCGTGAATGCTCATGTGCCTGCGTGCCCCTGTACAGGCAAAAAAGCACGCGCGCAACACCTGATCCCGCATCCTAATTATTTTTCGCCCGGTTCTCGGAGTTGTTCTGCTTCCGGCTGATGAATGGGAAAGTGTAGTAGTGCTGTTTCATTTCACCAGCCTCTCAAGTGTGGAAATTATGGTAAATTTGAGAACAAGCCAGATTAGATTGATAGTTACACCTCCTCCTTTAATTAGCCAACCACAGGATCTGTGGAGGCAAAGGCCGGGGGGGTGTGTCGGTGTATATAACGTGTATTGTCTATGTGAAAGATTAATCAAAAGGAGTTGCTTGAGGTGGGAAGGCTTTTCCGGAGAGGTTCCACATGTTGTCAGGTAGTCCCTCTGAATGGCAGCTTCCGGTTCGGTCCCTTAGCTTTCGGAAGTGACATTTAGTCTGATATGTGCCAGCCGTGCAATCTACCGAGCCCTGCAAAGTGCAAATATTAACATAAATGCATATTAAGATACTGTGTGTTAGCTCCTGAACTGAAATAGAGAGCGGGTGTTCCAGCGGAGGCAAGCAAATCGTGTTGATTTACAGTGGCTTGAGGATTTGGCCCATTACCGCTTCTTTATACACTTTTAAAACGAAATGCCAACTCGATAGTTTAGGCTTTAACTGGAACATGGCAAGTAATTGTATGTTTTGGCGGACCCCTAGTAATGTTGCAGAATCTTTCTCAGAAGTTGTTCCATGGGATAGCCGATTCCTCAGGTAAGAGCTACTTGTTTGTTCAATCTTCCATCTTAGGCCTGCTCCTCAGGTGCATCCTCTTTCTCGCAGCGATTTCCTAGGAACAGATTTCGAAGAACAGCTCTGATCACAGAATCACAGATTGGTTAGGGTTGGAAAGGAGCTCTGGAGATCATCCAGTCCAACCCCCCTCCCAGAGCAGGGTCACGTACAGCAGGTTGCACAGGATGACCTCCAGGCGGGTTTTGAATGTCTCTGGGGTGGGAGACTCTACCGCCTCCCTGGGCAGCCTGTTCCAGTGCTCTGCCACCCTCAAAGTAAAGAAGTTCCTCCTCATGCTTTGATAGAAGTTCCTAGGTTCCAGTTTGTACCCGTTACCTCTTGTCCTGGATCATCTTTGATGATCCAGGACAAGAGGTAACGGGCACCAATTGGAACGTAGGAACTTGAACTTGAACTGGAAGGTAGGAACTTGAACTTGAACATAGGATTATCCTTGATGATTCAGGATAGCTGTGTGTCTGACCAGTCTGTCTTTCGAAGGAGGTCCTGGGCCAGCTCCAGCCATGCTGTGCTGAGCAGAGCCCCTGGCAGCAGCCCCACAGCTCACTCCCAGTGTGCCTGAATGGAAAAGGTACCAAAGTTGCTCCAACACTTTCTGAAAAACTCTATAGTGTTACCCCACAAGCGCAAAGCGACGGCAAAGCCCGTGAAATGACACCGGTGCTTCCAGAAAATGTCAAGCTTCCTGCCCAAGGGTGACATGCCATGCGGTGGGGTCAGGGCCACGCGCTGAGCACCCGGTGCGCTGGGGTTGCCCCAGCGGTTCCTGAGCAGCTCCTGCAGTGCTGCCGCCGGTACCGTTCTGGCGGCTGTAGTTGTTTAAAAAGCCGTTGTTGTTTCCGACGTAATCTGACGGCAGTTTTCTCGGGCATTTGGGCCTCTTCTAATAAGTGTGCTGTGAGTACATCTGCAAGCATTCACCTGTCGAGGTCAAATGACTGGTGGTGCTCATCTGCCCCCGTGCTACTGCTGCTGCCTCCCGTGAATGCTCATGTGCCTGCGTGCCCCTGTACAGGCACAGATGCACGCGCGCAACACCTGATCCCGCATCCTAATTATTTTTCGCCCGGTTCTCGGAGTTGTTCTGCTTCCGGCTGATGAATGGGGAAGTGTAGTAGTGCTGTTTCATTTCACCAGCCTCTCAAGTGTGGAAATTATGGTAAATTTGAGAACAAGCCAGATTAGATTGATAGTTACACCTCCTCCTTTAATTAGCCAACCACAGGATCTGTGGAGGCAAAGGCCGGGGGGGTGTGTCGGTGTATATAACGTGTATTGTCTATGTGAAAGATTAATCAAAAGGAGTTGCTTGAGGTGGGAAGGCTTTTCCGGAGAGGTTCCACATGTTGTCAGGTAGTCCCTCTGAATGGCAGCTTCCGGTTCGGTCCCTTAGCTTTTGGAAGTGACATTTAGTCTGATATGTGCCAGCCGTGCAATCTACCTAGCCCTGCAAAGTGCAAATATTAACCTAAATGCATATTAAGATACTGTGTGTTAGCTCCTGAACTGAAATAGAGAGCGGGTGTTCCAGCGGAGGCAAGCAAATCGTGTTGATTTACAGTGGCTTGAGGATTTGGCCCATTACCGCTTCTTTATACACTTCTAAAAAGAAATGCCAACTCGATAGTTTAGGCTTTAACTGGAACATGGCAAGTAATTGTATGTTTTGGCGGACCCCTAGTAATGTTGCAGAATCTTTCTCAGAAGTTGTTCCATGGGATAGCCGATTCCTCAGGTAAGAGCTACTTGTTTGTTCAATCCTCCATCTTAGGCCTGCTCCTCAGGTGCATCCTCCTTCTCGCAGCGATTTCCTAGGAACAGATTTCGAAGAACAGCTCTGATCACAGAATCACAGATTGGTTAGGGTTGGAAAGGAGCTCTGGAGATCATCCAGTCCAACCCCCCTGCCAGAGCAGGGTCACCTACAGCAGGTTGCACAGGATGACCTCCAGGCGGGTTTTGAATGTCTCTGGGGTGGGAGACTCTACCGCCTCCCTGGGCAGCCTGTTCCAGTGCTCTGCCACCCTCAAAGTAAAGAAGTTCCTCCTCATGCTTTGATAGAAGTTCCTAGGTTCCAGTTTGTACCCGTTACCTCTTGTCCTGGATCATCTTTGATGATCCAGGACAAGAGGTAACGGGCACCAATTGGAAGGAAGGAACTTGAACTTGAACTGGAAGGTAGGAACTTGAACATAGGATTATCCTTGATGATTCAGGATAGCTGTGTGTCTGACCAGTCTGTCTTTCGAAGGAGGTCCTGGGCCAGCTCCAGCCATGCTGTGCTGAGCAGAGCCCCTGGCAGCAGCCCCACAGCTCACTCCCAGTGTGCCTGAATGGAAAAGGTACCAAAGTTGCTCCAACACTTTCTGAAAAACTCTATAGTGTTACCCCACAAGCGCAAAGCGACGGCAAAGCCCGTGAAATGACACCGGTGCTTCCAGAAAATGTCAAGCTTCCTGCCCAAGGGTGACATGCCATGCGGTGGGGTCAGGGCCACGCGCTGAGCACCCGGTGCGCTGGGGTTGCCCCAGCGGTTCCTGAGCAGCTCCTGCAGTGCTGCCGCCGGTACCGTTCTGGCGGCTGTAGTTGTTTAAAAAGCCGTTGTTGTTTCCGACGTAATCTGACGGCAGTTTTCTCGGGCATTTGGGCCTCTTCTAATAAGTGTGCTGTGAGTACATCTGCAAGCATTCACCTGTCGAGGTCAAATGACTGGTGGTGCTCATCTGCCCCCGTGCTACTGCTGCTGCCTCCCGTGAATGCTCATGTGCCTGCGTGCCCCTGTACAGGCACAGATGCACGCGCGCAACACCTGATCCCGCATCCTAATTATTTTTCGCACGGTTCTCGGAGTTGTTCTGCTTCCGGCTGATGAATGGGAAAGTGTAGTAGTGCTGTTTCATTTCACCAGCCTCTCAAGTGTGGAAATTATGGTAAATTTGAGAACAAGCCAGATTAGATTGATAGTTACACCTCCTCCTTTAATTAGCCAACCACAGGATCTGTGGAGGCAAAGGCCGGGGGGGTGTGTCGGTGTATATAACGTGTATTGTCTATGTGAAAGATTAATCAAAAGGAGTTGCTTGAGGTGGGAAGGCTTTTCCGGAGAGGTTCCACATGTTGTCAGGTAGTCCCTCTGAATGGCAGCTTCCGGTTCGGTCCCTTAGCTTTCGGAAGTGACATTTAGTCTGATATGTGCCAGCCGTGCAATCTACCTAGCCCTGCAAAGTGCAAATATTAACATAAATGCATATTAAGATACTGTGTGTTAGCTCCTGAACTGAAATAGAGAGCGGGTGTTCCAGCGGAGGCAAGCAAATCGTGTTGATTTACAGTGGCTTGAGGATTTGGCCCATTACCGCTTCTTTATACACTTTTAAAACGAAATGCCAACTCGATAGTTTAGGCTTTAACTGGAACATGGCAAGTAATTGTATGTTTTGGCGGACCCCTAGTAATGTTGCAGAATCTTTCTCAGAAGTTGTTCCATGGGATAGCCGATTCCTCAGGTAAGAGCTACTTGTTTGTTCAATCTTCCATCTTAGGCCTGCTCCTCAGGTGCATCCTCCTTCTCGCAGCGATTTCCTAGGAACAGATTTCGAAGAACAGCTCTGATCACAGAATCACAGATTGGTTAGGGTTGGAAAGGACCTCTGGAGATCATCCAGTCCAACCCCCCTCCCAGAGCAGGGTCACGTACAGCAGGTTGCACAGGATGACCTCCAGGCGGGTTTTGAATGTCTCTGGGGTGGGAGACTCTACCGCCTCCCTGGGCAGCCTGTTCCAGTGCTCTGCCACCCTCAAAGTAAAGAAGTTCCTCCTCATGCTTTGATAGAAGTTCCTAGGTTCCAGTTTGTACCCGTTACCTCTTGTCCTGGATCATCTTTGATGATCCAGGACAAGAGGTAACGGGCACCAACTGGAACGTAGGAACTTGAACTTGAACTGGAAGGTAGGAACTTGAACTTGAACATAGGATTATCCTTGATGATTCAGGATAGCTGTGTGTCTGACCAGTCTGTCTTTCGAAGGAGGTCCTGGGCCAGCTCCAGCCATGCTGTGCTGAGCAGAGCCCCTGGCAGCAGCCCCACAGCTCACTCCCAGTGTGCCTGAATGGAAAAGGTACCAAAGTTGCTCCAACACTTTCTGAAAAACTCTATAGTGTTACCCCACAAGCGCAAAGCGACGGCAAAGCCCGTGAAATGACACCGGTGCTTCCAGAAAATGTCAAGCTTCCTGCCCAAGGGTGACATGCCATGCGGTGGGGTCAGGGCCACGCGCTGAGCACCCGGTGCGCTGGGGTTGCCCCAGCGGTTCCTGAGCAGCTCCTGCAGTGCTGCCGCCGGTACCGTTCTGGCGGCTGTAGTTGTTTAAAAAGCCGTTGTTATTTCCGGCGTAATCTGACGGCAGTTTTCTCGGGCATTTGGGCCTCTTCTAATAAGTGTGCTGTGAGTACATCTGCAAGCATTCACCTGTCGAGGTCAAATGACTGGTGGTGCTCATCTGCCCCCGTGCTACTGCTGCTGCCTCCCGTGAATGCTCATGTGCCTGCGTGCCCCTGTACAGGCACAGATGCACGCGCGCAACACCTGATCCCGCATCCTAATTATTTTTCGCCCGGTTCTCTGAGTTGTTCTGCTTCCGGCTGATGAATGGGAAAGTGTAGTAGTGCTGTTTCATTTCACCAGCCTCTCAAGTGTGGAAATTATGGTAAATTTGAGAACAAGCGAGATTAGATTGATAGTTACACCTCCTCCTTTAATTAGCCAACCACAGGATCTGTGGAGGCAAAGGCCGGGGGGGTGTGTCGGTGTATATAACGTGTATTGTCTATGTGAAAGATTAATCAAAAGGAGTTGCTTGAGGTGGGAAGGCTTTTCCGGAGAGGTTCCACATGTTGTCAGGTAGTCCCTCTGAATGGCAGCTTCCGGTTCGGTCCCTTAGCTTTCGGAAGTGACATTTAGTCTGATATGTGCCAGCCGTGCAATCTACCTAGCCCTGCAAAGTGCAAATATTAACATAAATGCATATTAAGATACTGTGTGTTAGCTCCTGAACTGAAATAGAGAGCGGGTGTTCCAGCGGAGGCAAGCAAATCGTGTTGATTTACAGTGGCTTGAGGATTTGGCCCATTACCGCTTCTTTATACACTTTTAAAACGAAATGCCAACTCGATAGTTTAGGCTTTAACTGGAACATGGCAAGTAATTGTATGTTTTGGCGGACCCCTAGTAATGTTGCAGAATCTTTCTCAGAAGTTGTTCCATGGGATAGCCGATTCCTCAGGTAAGAGCTACTTGTTTGTTCAATCTTCCATCTTAGGCCTGCTCCTCAGGTGCATCCTCCTTCTCGCAGCGATTTCCTAGGAACAGATTTCGAAGAACAGCTCTGATCACAGAATCACAGATTGGTTAGGGTTGGAAAGGAGCTCTGGAGATCATCCAGCCCAACCCCCCTCCCAGAGCAGGGTCACGTACAGCAGGTTGCACAGGATGACCTCCAGGCGGGTTTTGAATGTCTCTGGGGTGGGAGACTCTACCGCCTCCCTGGGCAGCCTGTTCCAGTGCTCTGCCACCCTCAAAGTAAAGAAGTTCCTCCTCATGCTTTGATAGAAGTTCCTAGGTTCCAGTTTGTACCCGTTACCTCTTGTCCTGGATCATCTTTGATGATCCAGGACAAGAGGTAACGGGCACCAATTGGAACGTAGGAACTTGAACTTGAACTGGAAGGTAGGAACTTGAACATAGGATTATCCTTGATGATTCAGGATAGCTGTGTGTCTGACCAGTCTGTCTTTCGAAGGAGGTCCTGGGCCAGCTCCAGCCATGCTGTGCTGAGCAGAGCCCCTGGCAGCAGCCCCACAGCTCACTCCCAGTGTGCCTGAATGGAAAAGGTACCAAAGTTGCTCCAACACTTTCTGAAAAACTCTATAGTGTTACCCCACAAGCGCAAAGCGACGGCAAAGCCCGTGAAATGACACCGGTGCTTCCAGAAAATGTCAAGCTTCCTGCCCAAGGGTGACATGCCATGCGGTGGGGTCAGGGCCACGCGCTGAGCACCCGGTGCGCTGGGGTTGCCCCAGCGGTTCCTGAGCAGCTCCTGCAGTGCTGCCGCCGGTACCGTTCTGGCGGCTGTAGTTGTTTAAAAAGCCGTTGTTGTTTCCGGCGTAATCTGACGGCAGTTTTCTCGGGCATTTGGGCCTCTTCTAATAAGTGTGCTGTGAGTACATCTGCAAGCATTCACCTGTCGAGGTCAAATGACTGGTGGTGCTCATCTGCCCCCGTGCTACTGCTGCTGCCTCCCGTGAATGCTCATGTGCCTGCGTGCCCCTGTACAGGCACAGATGCACGCGCGCAACACCTGATCCCGCATCCTAATTATTTTTCGCCCGGTTCTCGGAGTTGTTCTGCTTCCGGCTGATGAATGGGAAAGTGTAGTAGTGCTGTTTCATTTCACCAGCCTCTCAAGTGTGGAAATTATGGTAAATTTGAGAACAAGCCAGATTAGATTGATAGTTACACCTCCTCCTTTAATTAGCCAACCACAGGATCTGTGGAGGCAAAGGCCGGGGGGGTGTGTCGGTGTATATAACGTGTATTGTCTATGTGAAAGATTAATCAAAAGGAGTTGCTTGAGGTGGGAAGGCTTTTCCGGAGAGGTTCCACATGTTGTCAGGTAGTCCCTCTGAATGGCATCTTCCGGTTCGGTCCCTTAGCTTTCGGAAGTGACATTTAGTCTGATATGTGCCAGCCGTGCAATCTACCTAGCCCTGCAAAGTGCAAATATTAACCTAAATGCATATTAAGATACTGTGTGTTAGCTCCTGAACTGAAATAGAGAGCGGGTGTTCCAGCGGAGGCAAGCAAATCGTGTTGATTTACAGTGGCTTGAGGATTTGGCCCATTACCGCTTCTTTATACACTTTTAAAAAGAAATGCCAACTCGATAGTTTAGGCTTTAACTGGAACATGGCAAGTAATTGTATGTTTTGGCGGACCCCTAGTAATGTTGCAGAATCTTTCTCAGAAGTTGTTCCATGGGATAGCCGATTCCTCAGGTAAGAGCTACTTGTTTGTTCAATCCTCCATCTTAGGCCTGCTCCTCAGGTGCATCCTCCTTCTCGCAGCGATTTCCTAGGAACAGATTTCGAAGAACAGCTCTGATCACAGAATCACAGATTGGTTAGGGTTGGAAAGGAGCTCTGGAGGTCATCCAGTCCAACCCCCCTCCCAGAGCAGGGTCACGTACAGCAGGTTGCACAGGATGACCTCCAGGCGGGTTTTGAATGTCTCTGGGGTGGGAGACTCTACCGCCTCCCTGGGCAGCCTGTTCCAGTGCTCTGCCACCCTCAAAGTAAAGAAGTTCCTCCTCATGCTTTGATAGAAGTTCCTAGGTTCCAGTTTGTACCCGTTACCTCTTGTCCTGGATCATCTTTGATGATCCAGGCCAAGAGGTAACGGGCACCAATTGGAACGTAGGAACTTGAACTTGAACTGGAAGGTAGGAACTTGAACTTGAACATAGGATTATCCTTGATGATTCAGGATAGCTGTGTGTCTGACCAGTCTGTCTTTCGAAGGAGGTCCTGGGCCAGCTCCAGCCATGCTGTGCTGAGCAGAGCCCCTGGCAGCAGCCCCACAGCTCACTCCCAGTGTGCCTGAATGGAAAAGGTACCAAAGTTGCTCCAACACTTTCTGAAAAACTCTATAGTGTTACCCCACAAGCGCAAAGCGACGGCAAAGCCCGTGAAATGACACCGGTGCTTCCAGAAAATGTCAAGCTTCCTGCCCAAGGGTGACATGCCATGCGGTGGGGTCAGGGCCACGCGCTGAGCACCCGGTGCGCTGGGGTTGCCCCAGCGGTTCCTGAGCAGCTCCTGCAGTGCTGCCGCCGGTACCGTTCTGGCGGCTGTAGTTGTTTAAAAAGCCGTTGTTGTTTCCGGCGTAATCTGACGGCAGTTTTCTCGGGCATTTGGGCCTCTTCTAATAAGTGTGCTGTGAGTACATCTGCAAGCATTCACCTGTCGAGGTCAAATGACTGGTGGTGCTCATCTGCCCCCGTGCTACTGCTGCTGCCTCCCGTGAATGCTCATGTGCCTGCGTGCCCCTGTACAGGCACAGATGCACGCGCGCAACACCTGATCCCGCATCCTAATTATTTTTCGCCCGGTTCTCTGAGTTGTTCTGCTTCCGGCTGATGAATGGGAAAGTGTAGTAGTGCTGTTTCATTTCACCAGCCTCTCAAGTGTGGAAATTATGGTAAATTTGAGAACAAGCCAGATTAGATTGATAGTTACACCTCCTCCTTTAATTAGCCAACCACAGGATCTGTGGAGGCAAAGGCCGGGGGGGTGTGTCGGTGTATATAACGTGTATTGTCTATGTGAAAGATTAATCAAAAGGAGTTGCTTGAGGTGGGAAGGCTTTTCCGGAGAGGTTCCACATGTTGTCAGGTAGTCCCTCTGAATGGCAGCTTCCGGTTCGGTCCCTTAGCTTTCGGAAGTGACATTTAGTCTGATATGTGCCAGCCGTGCAATCTACCGAGCCCTGCAAAGTGCAAATATTAACATAAATGCATATTAAGATACTGTGTGTTAGCTCCTGAACTGAAATAGAGAGCGGGTGTTCCAGCGGAGGCAAGCAAATCGTGTTGATTTACAGTGGCTTGAGGATTTGGCCCATTACCGCTTCTTTATACACTTTTAAAAAGAAATGCCAACTCGATAGTTTAGGCTTTAACTGGAACATGGCAAGTAATTGTATGTTTTGGCGGACCCCTAGTAATGTTGCAGAATCTTTCTCTGAAGTTGTTCCATGGGATAGCCGATTCCTCAGGTAAGAGCTACTTGTTTGTTCAATCCTCCATCTTAGGCCTGCTCCTCAGGTGCATCCTCCTTCTCGCAGCGATTTCCTAGGAACAGATTTCGAAGAACAGCTCTGATCACAGAATCACAGATTGGTTAGGGTTGGAAAGGAGCTCTGGAGATCATCCAGTCCAACCCCCCTGCCAGAGCAGGGTCACCTACAGCAGGTTGCACAGGATGACCTCCAGGCGGGTTTTGAATGTCTCTGGGGTGGGAGACTCTACCGCCTCCCTGGGCAGCCTGTTCCAGTGCTCTGCCACCCTCAAAGTAAAGAAGTTCCTCCTCATGCTTTGATAGAAGTTCCTAGGTTCCAGTTTGTACCCGTTACCTCTTGTCCTGGATCATCTTTGATGATCCAGGACAAGAGGTAACGGGCACCAATTGGAACGTAGGAACTTGAACTTGAACTGGAAGGTAGGAACTTGAACTTGAACATAGGATTATCCTTGATGATTCAGGATAGCTGTGTGTCTGACCAGTCTGTCTTTCGAAGGAGGTCCTGGGCCAGCTCCAGCCATGCTGTGCTGAGCAGAGCCCCTGGCAGCAGCCCCACAGCTCACTCCCAGTGTGCCTGAATGGAAAAGGTACCAAAGTTGCTCCAACACTTTCTGAAAAACTCTATAGTGTTACCCCACAAGCGCAAAGCGACGGCAAAGCCCGTGAAATGACACCGGTGCTTCCAGAAAATGTCAAGCTTCCTGCCCAAGGGTGACATGCCATGCGGTGAGGTCAGGGCCACGCGCTGAGCACCCGGTGCGCTGGGGTTGCCCCAGCGGTTCCTGAGCAGCTCCTGCAGTGCTGCCGCCGGTACCGTTCTGGCGGCTGTAGTTGTTTAAAAAGCCGTTGTTGTTTCCGGCGTAATCTGACGGCAGTTTTCTCGGGCATTTGGGCCTCTTCTAATAAGTGTGCTGTGAGTACATCTGCAAGCATTCACCTGTCGAGGTCAAATGACTGGTGGTGCTCATCTGCCCCCGTGCTACTGCTGCTGCCTCCCGTGAATGCTCATGTGCCTGCGTGCCCCTGTACAGGCACAGATGCACGCGCGCAACACCTGATCCCGCATCCTAATTATTTTTCGCCCGGTTCTCGGAGTTGTTCTGCTTCCGGCTGATGAATGGGAAAGTGTAGTAGTGCTGTTTCATTTCACCAGCCTCTCAAGTGTGGAAATTATGGTAAATTTGAGAACAAGCCAGATTAGATTGATAGTTACACCTCCTCCTTTAATTAGCCAACCACAGGATCTGTGGAGGCAAAGGCCGGGGGGGTGTGTCGGTGTATATAACGTGTATTGTCTATGTGAAAGATTAATCAAAAGGAGTTGCTTGAGGTGGGAAGGCTTTTCCGGAGAGGTTCCACATGTTGTCAGGTAGTCCCTCTGAATGGCAGCTTCCGGTTCGGTCCCTTAGCTTTCGGAAGTGACATTTAGTCTGATATGTGCCAGCCGTGCAATCTACCTAGCCCTGCAAAGTGCAAATATTAACATAAATGCATATTAAGATACTGTGTGTTAGCTCCTGAATTGAAATAGAGAGCGGGTGTTCCAGCGGAGGCAAGCAAATCGTGTTGATTTACAGTGGCTTGAGGATTTGGCCCATTACCGCTTCTTTATACACTTTTAAAACGAAATGCCAACTCGATAGTTTAGGCTTTAACTGGAACATGGCAAGTAATTGTATGTTTTGGCGGACCCCTAGTAATGTTGCAGAATCTTTCTCAGAAGTTGTTCCATGGGATAGCCGATTCCTCAGGTAAGAGCTACTTGTTTGTTCAATCCTCCATCTTAGGCCTGCTCCTCAGGTGCATCCTCCTTCTCGCAGCGATTTCCTAGGAACAGATTTCGAAGAACAGCTCTGATCACAGAATCACAGATTGGTTAGGGTTGGAAAGGACCTCTGGAGATCATCCAGCCCAACCCCCCTCCCAGAGCAGGGTCACGTACAGCAGGTTGCACAGGATGACCTCCAGGCGGGTTTTGAATGTCTCTGGGGTGGGAGACTCTACCGCCTCCCTGGGCAGCCTGTTCCAGTGCTCTGCCACCCTCAAAGTAAAGAAGTTCCTCCTCATGCTTTGATAGAAGTTCCTAGGTTCCAGTTTGTACCCGTTACCTCTTGTCCTGGATCATCTTTGATGATCCAGGACAAGAGGTAACGGGCACCAATTGGAACGTAGGAACTTGAACTTGAACTGGAAGGTAGGAACTTGAACTTGAACATAGGATTATCCTTGATGATTCAGGATAGCTGTGTGTCTGACCAGTCTGTCTTTCGAAGGAGGTCCTGGGCCAGCTCCAGCCATGCTGTGCTGAGCAGAGCCCCTGGCAGCAGCCCCACAGCTCACTCCCAGTGTGCCTGAATGGAAAAGGTACCAAAGTTGCTCCAACACTTTCTGAAAAACTCTATAGTGTTACCCCACAAGCGCAAAGCGACGGCAAAGCCCGTGAAATGACACCGGTGCTTCCAGAAAATGTCAAGCTTCCTGCCCAAGGGTGACATGCCATGCGGTGGGGTCAGGGCCACGCGCTGAGCACCCGGTGCGCTGGGGTTGCCCCAGCGGTTCCTGAGCAGCTCCTGCAGTGCTGCCGCCGGTACCGTTCTGGCGGCTGTAGTTGTTTAAAAAGCCGTTGTTGTTTCCGGCGTAATCTGACGGCAGTTTTCTCGGGCATTTGGGCCTCTTCTAATAAGTGTGCTGTGAGTACATCTGCAAGCATTCACCTGTCGAGGTCAAATGACTGGTGGTGCTCATCTGCCCCCGTGCTACTGCTGCTGCCTCCCGTGAATGCTCATGTGCCTGCGTGCCCCTGTACAGGCACAGATGCACGCGCGCAACACCTGATCCCGCATCCTAATTATTTTTCGCCCGGTTCTCGGAGTTGTTCTGCTTCCGGCTGATGAATGGGAAAGTGTAGTAGTGCTGTTTCATTTCACCAGCCTCTCAAGTGTGGAAATTATGGTAAATTTGAGAACAAGCCAGATTAGATTGATAGTTACACCTCCTCCTTTAATTAGCCAACCACAGGATCTGTGGAGGCAAAGGCCGGGGGGGTGTGTCGGTGTATATAACGTGTATTGTCTATGTGAAAGATTAATCAAAAGGAGTTGCTTGAGGTGGGAAGGCTTTTCCGGAGAGGTTCCACATGTTGTCAGGTAGTCCCTCTGAATGGCAGCTTCCGGTTCGGTCCCTTAGCTTTCGGAAGTGACATTTAGTCTGATATGTGCCAGCCGTGCAATCTACCTAGCCCTGCAAAGTGCAAATATTAACATAAATGCATATTAAGATACTGTGTGTTAGCTCCTGAATTGAAATAGAGAGCGGGTGTTCCAGCGGAGGCAAGCAAATCGTGTTGATTTACAGTGGCTTGAGGATTTGGCCCATTACCGCTTCTTTATACACTTTTAAAACGAAATGCCAACTCGATAGTTTAGGCTTTAACTGGAACATGGCAAGTAATTGTATGTTTTGGCGGACCCCTAGTAATGTTGCAGAATCTTTCTCAGAAGTTGTTCCATGGGATAGCCGATTCCTCAGGTAAGAGCTACTTGTTTGTTCAATCCTCCATCTTAGGCCTGCTCCTCAGGTGCATCCTCCTTCTCGCAGCGATTTCCTAGGAACAGATTTCGAAGAACAGCTCTGATCACAGAATCACAGATTGGTTAGGGTTGGAAAGGACCTCTGGAGATCATCCAGCCCAACCCCCCTCCCAGAGCAGGGTCACGTACAGCAGGTTGCACAGGATGACCTCCAGGCGGGTTTTGAATGTCTCTGGGGTGGGAGACTCTACCGCCTCCCTGGGCAGCCTGTTCCAGTGCTCTGCCACCCTCAAAGTAAAGAAGTTCCTCCTCATGCTTTGATAGAAGTTCCTAGGTTCCAGTTTGTACCCGTTACCTCTTGTCCTGGATCATCTTTGATGATCCAGGACAAGAGGTAACGGGCACCAATTGGAACGTAGGAACTTGAACTTGAACTGGAAGGTAGGAACTTGAACTTGAACATAGGATTATCCTTGATGATTCAGGATAGCTGTGTGTCTGACCAGTCTGTCTTTCGAAGGAGGTCCTGGGCCAGCTCCAGCCATGCTGTGCTGAGCAGAGCCCCTGGCAGCAGCCCCACAGCTCACTCCCAGTGTGCCTGAATGGAAAAGGTACCAAAGTTGCTCCAACACTTTCTGAAAAACTCTATAGTGTTACCCCACAAGCGCAAAGCGACGGCAAAGCCCGTGAAATGACACCGGTGCTTCCAGAAAATGTCAAGCTTCCTGCCCAAGGGTGACATGCCATGCGGTGGGGTCAGGGCCACGCGCTGAGCACCCGGTGCGCTGGGGTTGCCCCAGCGGTTCCTGAGCAGCTCCTGCAGTGCTGCCGCCGGTACCGTTCTGGCGGCTGTAGTTGTTTAAAAAGCCGTTGTTGTTTCCGGCGTAATCTGACGGCAGTTTTCTCGGGCATTTGGGCCTCTTCTAATAAGTGTGCTGTGAGTACATCTGCAAGCATTCACCTGTCGAGGTCAAATGACTGGTGGTGCTCATCTGCCCCCGTGCTACTGCTGCTGCCTCCCGTGAATGCTCATGTGCCTGCGTGCCCCTGTACAGGCACAGATGCACGCGCGCAACACCTGATCCCGCATCCTAATTATTTTTCGCCCGGTTCTCTGAGTTGTTCTGCTTCCGGCTGATGAATGGGAAAGTGTAGTAGTGCTGTTTCATTTCACCAGCCTCTCAAGTGTGGAAATTATGGTAAATTTGAGAACAAGCCAGATTAGATTGATAGTTACACCTCCTCCTTTAATTAGCCAACCACAGGATCTGTGGAGGCAAAGGCCGGGGGGGTGTGTCGGTGTATATAACGTGTATTGTCTATGTGAAAGATTAATCAAAAGGAGTTGCTTGAGGTGGGAAGGCTTTTCCGGAGAGGTTCCACATGTTGTCAGGTAGTCCCTCTGAATGGCAGCTTCCGGTTCGGTCCCTTAGCTTTCGGAAGTGACATTTAGTCTGATATGTGCCAGCCGTGCAATCTACCTAGCCCTGCAAAGTGCAAATATTAACATAAATGCATATTAAGATACTGTGTGTTAGCTCCTGAATTGAAATAGAGAGCGGGTGTTCCAGCGGAGGCAAGCAAATCGTGTTGATTTACAGTGGCTTGAGGATTTGGCCCATTACCGCTTCTTTATACACTTTTAAAACGAAATGCCAACTCGATAGTTTAGGCTTTAACTGGAACATGGCAAGTAATTGTATGTTTTGGCGGACCCCTAGTAATGTTGCAGAATCTTTCTCAGAAGTTGTTCCATGGGATAGCCGATTCCTCAGGTAAGAGCTACTTGTTTGTTCAATCCTCCATCTTAGGCCTGCTCCTCAGGTGCATCCTCCTTCTCGCAGCGATTTCCTAGGAACAGATTTCGAAGAACAGCTCTGATCACAGAATCACAGATTGGTTAGGGTTGGAAAGGACCTCTGGAGATCATCCAGCCCAACCCCCCTCCCAGAGCAGGGTCACGTACAGCAGGTTGCACAGGATGACCTCCAGGCGGGTTTTGAATGTCTCTGGGGTGGGAGACTCTACCGCCTCCCTGGGCAGCCTGTTCCAGTGCTCTGCCACCCTCAAAGTAAAGAAGTTCCTCCTCATGCTTTGATAGAAGTTCCTAGGTTCCAGTTTGTACCCGTTACCTCTTGTCCTGGATCATCTTTGATGATCCAGGACAAGAGGTAACGGGCACCAATTGGAACGTAGGAACTTGAACTTGAACTGGAAGGTAGGAACTTGAACTTGAACATAGGATTATCCTTGATGATTCAGGATAGCTGTGTGTCTGACCAGTCTGTCTTTCGAAGGAGGTCCTGGGCCAGCTCCAGCCATGCTGTGCTGAGCAGAGCCCCTGGCAGCAGCCCCACACCTCACTCCCAGTGTGCCTGAATGGAAAAGGTACCAAAGTTGCTCCAACACTTTCTGAAAAACTCTATAGTGTTACCCCACAAGCGCAAAGCGACGGCAAAGCCCGTGAAATGACACCGGTGCTTCCAGAAAATGTCAAGCTTCCTGCCCAAGGGTGACATGCCATGCGGTGGGGTCAGGGCCACGCGCTGAGCACCCGGTGCGCTGGGGTTGCCCCAGCGGTTCCTGAGCAGCTCCTGCAGTGCTGCCGCCGGTACCGTTCTGGCGGCTGTAGTTGTTTAAAAAGCCGTTGTTGTTTCCGGCGTAATCTGACGGCAGTTTTCTCGGGCATTTGGGCCTCTTCTAATAAGTGTGCTGTGAGTACATCTGCAAGCATTCACCTGTCGAGGTCAAATGACTGGTGGTGCTCATCTGCCCCCGTGCTACTGCTGCTGCCTCCCGTGAATGCTCATGTGCCTGCGTGCCCCTGTACAGGCACAGATGCACGCGCGCAACACCTGATCCCGCATCCTAATTATTTTTCGCCCGGTTCTCGGAGTTGTTCTGCTTCCGGCTGATGAATGGGAAAGTGTAGTAGTGCTGTTTCATTTCACCAGCCTCTCAAGTGTGGAAATTATGGTAAATTTGAGAACAAGCCAGATTAGATTGATAGTTACACCTCCTCCTTTAATTAGCCAACCACAGGATCTGTGGAGGCAAAGGCCGGGGGGGTGTGTCGGTGTATATAACGTGTATTGTCTATGTGAAAGATTAATCAAAAGGAGTTGCTTGAGGTGGGAAGGCTTTTCCGGAGAGGTTCCACATGTTGTCAGGTAGTCCCTCTGAATGGCAGCTTCCGGTTCGGTCCCTTAGCTTTCGGAAGTGACATTTAGTCTGATATGTGCCAGCCGTGCAATCTACCTAGCCCTGCAAAGTGCAAATATTAACATAAATGCATATTAAGATACTGTGTGTTAGCTCCTGAATTGAAATAGAGAGCGGGTGTTCCAGCGGAGGCAAGCAAATCGTGTTGATTTACAGTGGCTTGAGGATTTGGCCCATTACCGCTTCTTTATACACTTTTAAAACGAAATGCCAACTCGATAGTTTAGGCTTTAACTGGAACATGGCAAGTAATTGTATGTTTTGGCGGACCCCTAGTAATGTTGCAGAATCTTTCTCAGAAGTTGTTCCATGGGATAGCCGATTCCTCAGGTAAGAGCTACTTGTTTGTTCAATCCTCCATCTTAGGCCTGCTCCTCAGGTGCATCCTCCTTCTCGCAGCGATTTCCTAGGAACAGATTTCGAAGAACAGCTCTGATCACAGAATCACAGATTGGTTAGGGTTGGAAAGGACCTCTGGAGATCATCCAGCCCAACCCCCCTCCCAGAGCAGGGTCACGTACAGCAGGTTGCACAGGATGACCTCCAGGCGGGTTTTGAATGTCTCTGGGGTGGGAGACTCTACCGCCTCCCTGGGCAGCCTGTTCCAGTGCTCTGCCACCCTCAAAGTAAAGAAGTTCCTCCTCATGCTTTGATAGAAGTTCCTAGGTTCCAGTTTGTACCCGTTACCTCTTGTCCTGGATCATCTTTGATGATCCAGGACAAGAGGTAACGGGCACCAATTGGAACGTAGGAACTTGAACTTGAACTGGAAGGTAGGAACTTGAACTTGAACATAGGATTATCCTTGATGATTCAGGATAGCTGTGTGTCTGACCAGTCTGTCTTTCGAAGGAGGTCCTGGGCCAGCTCCAGCCATGCTGTGCTGAGCAGAGCCCCTGGCAGCAGCCCCACACCTCACTCCCAGTGTGCCTGAATGGAAAAGGTACCAAAGTTGCTCCAACACTTTCTGAAAAACTCTACAGTGTTACCCCACAAGCGCAAAGCGACGGCAAAGCCCGTGAAATGACACCGGTGCTTCCAGAAAATGTCAAGCTTCCTGCCCAAGGGTGACATGCCATGCGGTGGGGTCAGGGCCACGCGCTGAGCACCCGGTGCGCTGGGGTTGCCCCAGCGGTTCCTGAGCAGCTCCTGCAGTGCTGCCGCCGGTACCGTTCTGGCGGCTGTAGTTGTTTAAAAAGTTGTTGTTGTTTCCGGCGTAATCTGACGGCAGTTTTCTCGGGCATTTGGGCCTCTTCTAATAAGTGTGCTGTGAGTACATCTGCAAGCATTCACCTGTCGAGGTCAAATGACTGGTGGTGCTCATCTGCCCCCGTGCTACTGCTGCTGCCTCCCGTGAATGCTCATGTGCCTGCGTGCCCCTGTACAGGCACAGATGCACGCGCGCAACACCTGATCCCGCATCCTAATTATTTTTCGCCCGGTTCTCGGAGTTGTTCTGCTTCCGGCTGATGAATGGGAAAGTGTAGTAGTGCTGTTTCATTTCACCAGCCTCTCAAGTGTGGAAATTATGGTAAATTTGAGAACAAGCCAGATTAGATTGATAGTTACACCTCCTCCTTTAATTAGCCAACCACAGGATCTGTGGAGGCAAAGGCCGGGGGGGTGTGTCGGTGTATATAACGTGTATTGTCTATGTGAAAGATTAATCAAAAGGAGTTGCTTGAGGTGGGAAGGCTTTTCCGGAGAGGTTCCACATGTTGTCAGGTAGTCCCTCTGAATGGCAGCTTCCGGTTCGGTCCCTTAGCTTTCAGAAGTGACATTTAGTCTGATATGTGCCAGCCGTGCAATCTACCTAGCCCTGCAAAGTGCAAATATTAACATAAATGCATATTAAGATACTGTGTGTTAGCTCCTGAATTGAAATAGAGAGCGGGTGTTCCAGCGGAGGCAAGCAAATCGTGTTGATTTACAGTGGCTTGAGGATTTGGCCCATTACCGCTTCTTTATACACTTTTAAAACGAAATGCCAACTCGATAGTTTAGGCTTTAACTGGAACATGGCAAGTAATTGTATGTTTTGGCGGACCCCTAGTAATGTTGCAGAATCTTTCTCAGAAGTTGTTCCATGGGATAGCCGATTCCTCAGGTAAGAGCTACTTGTTTGTTCAATCCTCCATCTTAGGCCTGCTCCTCAGGTGCATCCTCCTTCTCGCAGCGATTTCCTAGGAACAGATTTCGAAGAACAGCTCTGATCACAGAATCACAGATTGGTTAGGGTTGGAAAGGACCTCTGGAGATCATCCAGCCCAACCCCCCTCCCAGAGCAGGGTCACGTACAGCAGGTTGCACAGGATGACCTCCAGGCGGGTTTTGAATGTCTCTGGGGTGGGAGACTCTACCGCCTCCCTGGGCAGCCTGTTCCAGTGCTCTGCCACCCTCAAAGTAAAGAAGTTCCTCCTCATGCTTTGATAGAAGTTCCTACGTTCCAGTTTGTACTCGTTACCTCTTGTCCTGGATCATCTTTGATGATCCAGGACAAGAGGTAATGGGCACCAATTGGAACGTAGGAACTTGAACTTGAAGTGGAACGTAGGAACTTGAACTTGAACATAGGATTATCCTTGATGATTCAGGATAGCTGTGTGTCTGACCAGTCTGTCTTTCGAAGGAGGTCCTGGGCCAGCTCCAGCCATGCTGTGCTGAGCAGAGCCCCTGGCAGCAGCCCCACACCTCACTCCCAGTGTGCTTGAATGGAAAAGGTACCAAAGTTGCTCCAACACTTTCTGAAAAACTCTATAGTGTTACCCCACAAGCGCAAAGCGACGGCAAAGCCCGTGAAATGACACCGGTGCTTCCAGAAAATGTCAAGCTTCCTGCCCAAGGGTGACGTGCCATGCGGTGGGGTCAGGGCCACGCGCTGAGCACCCGGTGCGCTGGGGTTGCCCCAGCGGTTCCTGAGCAGCTCCTGCAGTGCTGCCGCCGGTACCGTTCTGGCGGCTGTAGTTGTTTAAAAAGCCGTTGTTGTTTCCGGCGTAATCTGACGGCAGTTTTCTCGGGCATTTGGGCCTCTTCTAATAAGTGTGCTGTGAGTACATCTGCAAGCATTCACCTGTCGAGGTCAAATGACTGGTGGTGCTCATCTCCCCCCGTGCTACTGCTGCTGCCTCCCGTGAATGCTCATGTGCCTGCGTGCCCCTGTACAGGCACAGATACACGCGCGCAACAACTGATCCCGCATCCTAATTATTTTTCGCCCGGTTCTCGGAGTTGTTCTGCTTCCGGCTGATGAATGGGAAAGTGTAGTAGTGCTGTTTCATTTCACCAGCCTCTCAAGTGTGGAAATTATGGTAAATTTGAGAACAAGCCAGATTAGATTGATAGTTACACCTCCTCCTTTAATTAGCCAACCACAGGATCTGTGGAGGCAAAGGCCGGGGGGGGGTGTCGGTGTATATAAGGTGTATTGTCTATGTGAAAGATTAATCAAAAGGAGTTGCTTGAGGTGGGAAGGCTTTTCCGGAGAGGTTCCACATGTTGTCAGGTAGTCCCTCTGAATGGCAGCTTCCGGTTCGGTCCCTTAGCTTTCGGAAGTGACATTTAGTCTGATATGTGCCAGCCGTGCAATCTACCTAGCCCTGCAAAGTGCAAATATTAACATAAATGCATATTAAGATACTGTGTGTTAGCTCCTGAACTGAAATAGAGAGCGGGTGTTCCAGCGGAGGCAAGCAAATCGTGTTGATTTAGAGTGGCTTGAGGATTTGGCCCATTACCGCTTCTTTATACACTTTTAAAAAGAAATGCCAACTCGATAGTTTAGGCTTTAACTGGAACATGGCAAGTAATTGTATGTTTTGGCGGACCCCTAGTAATGTTGCAGAATCTTTCTCAGAAGTTGTTCCATGGGATAGCCGATTCCTCAGGTAAGAGCTACTTGTTTGTTCAATCCTCCATCTTAGGCCTGCTCCTCAGGTGCATCCTCCTTCTCGCAGCGATTTCCTAGGAACAGATTTCAAAGAACAGCTCTGATCACAGAATCACAGATTGGTTAGGGTTGGAAAGGACCTCTGGAGATCATCCAGTCCAACCCTCTGCCAGAGCAGGGTCACCTACAGCAGGTTGCACAGGATGACCTCCAGGCGGGTTTTGAATGTCTCTGGGGTGGGAGACTCTACCGCCTCCCTGGGCAGCCTGTTCCAGCGCTCTGCCACCCTCAAAGTAAAGAAGTTCCTCCTCATGCTTTGATAGAAGTTCCTAGGTTCCAGTTTGTACCCGTTACCTCTTGTCCTGGATCATCTTTGATGATCCAGGACAAGAGGTAACGGGCACCAATTGGAAGGAAGGAACTTGAACTTGAACTGGAATGTAGGAACTTGAACATAGGATTGTCCTTGATGATTCAGGATAGCTGTGTGTCTGACCAGTCTGTCTTTCGAAGGAGGTCCTGGGCCAGCTCCAGCCATGCTGTGCTGAGCAGAGCCCCTGGCAGCAGCCCCACAGCTCACTCCCAGTGTGCCTGAATGGAAAAGGTACCAAAGTTGCTCCAACACTTTCTGAAAAACTCTATAGTGTTACCCCACAAGCGCAAAGCGACGGCAAAGCCCGTGAAATGACACCGGTGCTTCCAGAAAATGTCAAGCTTCCTGCCCAAGGGTGACATGCCATGCGGTGGGGTCAGGGCCACACGCTGAGCACCCGGTGCGCTGGGGTTGCCCCAGCGGTTCCTGAGCAGCTCCTGCAGTGCTGCCGCCGGTACCGTTCTGGCGGCTGTAGTTGTTTAAAAAGCCGTTGTTGTTTCCGGCGTAATCTGACGGCAGTTTTCTCGGGCATTTGGGCCTCTTCTAATAAGTGTGCTGTGAGTACATCTGCAAGCATTCACCTGTCGAGGTCAAATGACTGGTGGTGCTCATCTCCCCCCGTGCTACTGCTGCTGCCTCCCGTGAATGCTCATGTGCCTGCGTGCCCCTGTACAGGCACAGATGCACGCGCGCAACACCTGATCCCGCATCCTAATTATTTTTCGCCCGGTTCTCGGAGTTGTTCTGCTTCCGGCTGATGAATGGGAAAGTGTAGTAGTGCTGTTTCATTTCACCAGCCTCTCAAGTGTGGAAATTATGGTAAATTTGAGAACAAGCCAGATTAGATTGATAGTTACACCTCCTCCTTTAATTAGCCAACCACAGGATCTGTGGAGGCAAAGGCCGGGGGGGTGTGTCGGTGTATATAACGTGTATTGTCTATGTGAAAGATTAACCAAAAGGAGTTGCTTGAGGTGGGAAGGCTTTTCTGGAGAGGTTCCACATGTTGTCAGGTAGTCCCTCTGAATGGCAGCTTCCGGTTCGGTCCCTTAGCTTTCGGAAGAGACATTTAGTCTGATATGTGCCAGCCGTGCAATCTACCTAGCCCTGCAAAGTGCAAATATTAACCTAAATGCATATTAAGATAGTGTGTGTTAGCTCCTGAACTGAAATAGAGAGCGGGTGTTCCAGCGGAGGCAAGCAAATCGTGTTGATTTAGAGTGGCTTGAGGATTTGGCCCATTACTGCTTCTTTATACACTTTTAAAAAGAAATGCCAACTCGATAGTTTAGGCTTTAACTGGAACATGGCAAGTAATTGTATGTTTTGGCGGACCCCTAGTAATGTTGCAGAATCTTTCTCAGAAGTTGTTCCATGGGATAGCCGATTCCTCAGGTAAGAGCTACTTGTTTGTTCAATCCTCCATCTTAGGCGTGCTCCTCAGGTGCATCCTCCTTCTCGCAGCGATTTCCTAGGAACAGATTTCAAAGAACAGCTCTGATCACAGAATCACAGATTGGTTAGGGTTGGAAAGGACCTCTGGAGATCATCCAGTCCAACCCTCTGCCAGAGCAGGGTCACCTACAGCAGGTTGCACAGGATGACCTCCAGGCGGGTTTTGAATGTCTCTGGGGTCGGAGACTCTACCGCCTCCCTGGGCAGCCTGTTCCAGCGCTCTGCCACCCTCAAAGTAAAGAAGTTCCTCCTCATGCTTTGATAGAAGTTCCTAGGTTCCAGTTTGTACCCGTTACCTCTTGTCCTGGATCATCTTTGATGATCCAGGACAAGAGGTAACGGGCACCAATTGGAAGGAAGGAACTTGAACTTGAACTGGAACGTAGGAACTTGAACATAGGATTGTCCTTGATGATTCAGGATAGCTGTGTGTCTGACCAGTCTGTCTTTCGAAGGAGGTCCTGGGCCAGCTCCAGCCATGCTGTGCTGAGCAGAGCCCCTGGCAGCAGCCCCACAGCTCACTCCCAGTGTGCCTGAATGGAAAAGGTACCAAAGTTGCTCCAACACTTTCTGAAAAACTCTATAGTGTTACCCCACAAACGCAAAGCGACGGCAAAGCCCGTGAAATGACACCGGTGCTTCCAGAAAATGTCAAGCTTCCTGCCCAAGGGTGACATGCCATGCGGTGGGGTCAGGGCCACGCGCTGAGCACCCGGTGCGCTGGGGTTGCCCCAGCGGTTCCTGAGCAGCTCCTGCAGTGCTGCCGCCGGTACCGTTCTGGCGGCTGTAGTTGTTTAAAAAGCCGTTGTTGTTTCTGACGTAATCTGACGGCAGTTTTCTCGGGCATTTGGGCCTCTTCTAATAAGTGTGCTGTGAGTACATCTGCAAGCATTCACCTGTCGAGGTCAAATGACTGGTGGTGCTCATCTCCCCCCGTGCTACTGCTGCTGCCTCCCGTGAATGCTCATGTGCCTGCGTGCCCCTGTACAGGCACAGATGCACGCGCGCAACACCTGATCCCGCATCCTAATTATTTTTCGCCCGGTTCTCGGAGTTGTTCTGCTTCCGGCTGATGAATGGGAAAGTGTAGTAGTGCTGTTTCATTTCACCAGCCTCTCAAGTGTGGAAATTATGGTAAATTTGAGAACAAGCCAGATTAGATTGATAGTTACACCTCCTCCTTTAATTAGCCAACCACAGGATCTGTGGAGGCAAAGGCCGGGGGGGTGTGTCGGTGTATATAAGGTGTATTGTCTATGTGAAAGATTAATCAAAAGGAGTTGCTTGAGGTGGGAAGGCTTTTCCGGAGAGGTTCCACATGTTGTCAGGTAGTCCCTCTGAATGGCAGCTTCCGGTTCGGTCCCTTAGCTTTCGGAAGTGACATTTAGTCTGATATGTGCCAGCCGTGCAATCTACCTAGCCCTGCAAAGTGCAAATATTAACCTAAATGCATATTAAGATACTGTGTGTTAGCTCCTGAACTGAAATAGAGAGCGGGTGTTCCAGCGGAGGCAAGCAAATCGTGTTGATTTACAGTGGCTTGAGGATTTGGCCCATTACCGCTTCTTTATACACTTTTAAAAAGAAATGCCAACTCGATAGTTTAGGCTTTAACTGGAACATGGCAAGTAATTGTATGTTTTGGCGGACCCCTAGTAATGTTGCAGAATCTTTCTCAGAAGTTGTTCCATGGGATAGCCGATTCCTCAGGTAAGAGCTACTTGTTTGTTCAATCCTCCATCTTAGGCCTGCTCCTCAGGTGCATCCTCCTTCTCGCAGCGATTTCCTAGGAACAGATTTCGAAGAACAGCTCTGATCACAGAATCACAGATTGGTTAGAGTTGGAAAGGACCTCTGGAGATCATCCAGTCCAACCCCCCTGCCAGAGCAGGGTCACCTACAGCAGGTTGCACAGGATGACCTCCAGGCGGGTTTTGAATGTCTCTGGGGTGGGAGACTCTACCGCCTCCCTGGGCAGCCTGTTCCAGTGCTCTGCCACCCTCAAAGTAAAGAAGTTCCTCCTCATGCTTTGATACAAGTTCCTAGGTTCCAGTTTGTTCCCGTTACCTCTTGTCCTGGATCATCTTTGATGATCCAGGACAAGAGGTAACGGGCACCAATTGGAACGTAGGAACTTGAACTTGAACTGGAACGTAGGAACTTGAACATAGGATTGTCCTTGATGATTCAGGATAGCTGTGTGTCTGACCAGTCTGTCTTTCGAAGGAGGTCCTGGGCCAGCTCCAGCCATGCTGTGCTGAGCAGAGCCCCTGGCAGCAGCCCCACAGCTCACTCCCAGTGTGCCTGAATGGAAAAGGTACCAAAGTTGCTCCAACACTTTCTGAAAAAATCTATAGTGTTACCCCACAAGCGCAAAGCGACGGCAAAGCCCCTGAAATGACACTGGTGCTTCCAGAAAATGTCAAGCTTCCTGCCCAAGGGTGACATGCCATGCGGTGGGGTCAGGGCCACGCGCTGAGCACCTGGTGCGCTGGGGTTGCCCCAGCGGTTCCTGAGCAGCTCCTGCAGTGCTGCCGCCGGTACCGTTCTGGCGGCTGTAGTTGTTTAAAAAGCCGTTGTTGTTTCCGGCGTAATCTGACGGCAGTTTTCTCGGGCATTTGGGCCTCTTCTAATAAGTGTGCTGTGAGTACATCTGCAAGCATTCACCTGTCGAGGTCAAATGACTGGTGGTGCTCATCTGCCCCCGTGCTACTGCTGCTGCCTCCCGTGAATGCTCATGTGCCTGCGTGCCCCTGTACAGGCACAGATGCACGCGCGCAACACCTGATCCCGCATCCTAATTATTTTTCGCCCGGTTCTCGGAGTTGTTCTGCTTCCGGCTGATGAATGGGAAAGTGTAGTAGTGCTGTTTCATTTCACCAGCCTCTCAAGTGTGGAAATTATGGTAAATTTGAGAACAAGCCAGATTAGATTGATAGTTACACCTCCTCCTTTAATTAGCCAACCACAGGATCTGTGGAGGCAAAGGCCGGGGGGGTGTGTCGGTGTATATAAGGTGTATTGTCTATGTGAAAGATTAATCAAAAGGAGTTGCTTGAGGTGGGAAGGCTTTTCCGGAGAGGTTCCACATGTTGTCAGGTAGTCCCTCTGAATGGCAGCTTCCGGTTCGGTCCCTTAGCTTTCGGAAGTGACATTTAGTCTGATATGTGCCAGCCGTGCAATCTACCTAGCCCTGCAAAGTGCAAATATTAACCTAAATGCATATTAAGATACTGTGTGTTAGCTCCTGAACTGAAATAGAGAGCGGGTGTTCCAGCGGAGGCAAGCAAATCGTGTTGATTTACAGTGGCTTGAGGATTTGGCCCATTACCGCTTCTTTATACACTTTTAAAAAGAAATGCCAACTCGATAGTTTAGGCTTTAACTGGAACATGGCAAGTAATTGTATGTTTTGGCGGACCCCTAGTAATGTTGCAGAATCTTTCTCAGAAGTTGTTCCATGGGATAGCCGATTCCTCAGGTAAGAGCTACTTGTTTGTTCAATCCTCCATCTTAGGCCTGCTCCTCAGGTGCGTCCTTCTTCTCGCAGCGATTTCCTAGGAACAGATTTCGAAGAACAGCTCTGATCACAGAATCACAGATTGGTTAGGGTTGGAAAGGACCTCTGGAGATCATCCAGCCCAACCCCCCTGCCAGAGCAGGGTCACCTACAGCAGGTTGCACAGGATGACCTCCAGGCGGGTTTTGAATGTTTCTGGGGTGGGAGACTCTACCGCCTCCCTGGGCAGCCTGTTCCAGCGCTCTGCCACCCTCAAAGTAAAGAAGTTCCTCCTCATGCTTTGATAGAAGTTCCTAGGTTCCAGTTAGCACCCGTTACCTCTTGTCCTGGATCATCTTTGATGATCCAGGACAAGAGGTAACGGGCACCAATTGGAACGTAGGAACTTGAACTTGAACTGGAACGTAGGAACTTGAACATAGGATTGTCCTTGATGATTCAGGATAGCTGTGTGTCTGACCAGTCTGTCTTTCGAAGGAGGTCCTGGGCCAGCTCCAGCCATGCTGTGCTGAGCAGAGCCCCTGGCAGCAGCCCCACAGCTCACTCCCAGTGTGCCTGAATGGAAAAGGTACCAAAGTTGCTCCAACACTTTCTGAAAAACTCTATAGTGTTACCCCACAAGCGCAAAGCGACGGCAAAGCCCGTGAAATGACACCGGTGCTTCCAGAAAATGTCAAGCTTCCTGCCCAAGGGTGACATGCCATGCGGTGGGGTCAGGGCCACGCGCTGAGCACCCGGTGCGCTGGGGTTGCCCCAGCGGTTCCTGAGCAGCTCCTGCAGTGCTGCCGCCGGTACCGTTCTGGCGGCTGTAGTTGTTTAAAAAGCCGTTGTTGTTTCCGGCGTAATCTGACGGCAGTTTTCTCGGGCATTTGGGCCTCTTCTAATAAGTGTGCTGTGAGTACATCTGCAAGCATTCACCTGTCGAGGTCAAATGACTGGTGGTGCTCATCTCCCCCCGTGCTACTGCTGCTGCCTCCCGTGAATGCTCATGTGCCTGCGTGCCCCTGTACAGGCACAGATGCACGCGCGCAACACCTGATCCCGCATCCTAATTATTTTTCGCCCGGTTCTCGGAGTTGTTCTGCTTCCGGCTGATGAATGGGAAAGTGTAGTAGTGCTGTTTCATTTCACCAGCCTCTCAAGTGTGGAAATTATGGTAAATTTGAGAACAAGCCAGATTAGATTGATAGTTACACCTCCTCCTTTAATTAGCCAACCACAGGATCTGTGGAGGCAAAGGCCGGGGGGGTGTGTCGGTGTATATAACGTGTATTGTCTATGTGAAAGATTAATCAAAAGGAGTTGCTTGAGGTGGGAAGGCTTTTCCGGAGAGGTTCCACATGTTGTCAGGTAGTCCCTCTGAATGGCAGCTTCCGGTTCGGTCCCTTAGCTTTCGGAAGTGACATTTAGTCTGATATGTGCCAGCCGTGCAATCTACCTAGCCCTGCAAAGTGCAAATATTAACCTAAATGCATATTAAGATACTGTGTGTTAGCTCCTGAACTGAAATAGAGAGCGGGTGTTCCAGCGGAGGCAAGCAAATCGTGTTGATTTACAGTGGCTTGAGGATTTGGCCCATTACCGCTTCTTTATACACTTTTAAAAAGAAATGCCAACTCGATAGTTTAGGCTTTAACTGGAACATGGCAAGTAATTGTATGTTTTGGCGGACCCCTAGTAATGTTGCAGAATCTTTCTCAGAAGTTGTTCCATGGGATAGCCGATTCCTCAGGTAAGAGCTACTTGTTTGTTCAATCCTCCATCTTAGGCCTGCTCCTCAGGTGCGTCCTTCTTCTCGCAGCGATTTCCTAGGAACAGATTTCGAAGAACAGCTCTGATCACAGAATCACAGATTGGTTAGGGTTGGAAAGGACCTCTGGAGATCATCCAGCCCAACCCCCCTGCCAGAGCAGGGTCACCTACAGCAGGTTGCACAGGATGACCTCCAGGCGGGTTTTGAATGTTTCTGGGGTGGGAGACTCTACCGCCTCCCTGGGCAGCCTGTTCCAGCGCTCTGCCACCCTCAAAGTAAAGAAGTTCCTCCTCATGCTTTGATAGAAGTTCCTAGGTTCCAGTTAGCACCCGTTACCTCTTGTCCTGGATCATCTTTGATGATCCAGGACAAGAGGTAACGGGCACCAATTGGAACGTAGGAACTTGAACTTGAACTGGAACGTAGGAACTTGAACATAGGATTGTCCTTGATGATTCAGGATAGCTGTGTGTCTGACCAGTCTGTCTTTCGAAGGAGGTCCTGGGCCAGCTCCAGCCATGCTGTGCTGAGCAGAGCCCCTGGCAGCAGCCCCACACCTCACTCCCAGTGTGCCTGAATGGAAAAGGTACCAAAGTTGCTCCAACACTTTCTGAAAAACTCTATAGTGTTACCCCACAAGCGCAAAGCGACGGCAAAGCCCGTGAAATGACACCGGTGCTTCCAGAAAATGTCAAGCTTCCTGCCCAAGGGTGACATGCCATGCGGTGGGGTCAGGGCCACGCGCTGAGCACCTGGTGCGCTGGGGTTGCCCCAGCGGTTCCTGAGCAGCTCCTGCAGTGCTGCCGCCGGTACCGTTCTGGCGGCTGTAGTTGTTTAAAAAGCCGTTGTTGTTTCCGGCGTAATCTGACGGCAGTTTTCTCGGGCATTTGGGCCTCTTCTAATAAGTGTGCTGTGAGTACATCTGCAAGCATTCACCTGTCGAGGTCAAATGACTGGTGGTGCTCATCTCCCCCCGTGCTACTGCTGCTGCCTCCCGTGAATGCTCATGTGCCTGCGTGCCCCTGTACAGGCACAGATGCACGCGCGCAACACCTGATCCCGCATCCTAATTATTTTTCGCCCGGTTCTCTGAGTTGTTCTGCTTCCGGCTGATGAATGGGAAAGTGTAGTAGTGCTGTTTCATTTCACCAGCCTCTCAAGTGTGGAAATTATGGTAAATTTGAGAACAAGCCAGATTAGATTGATAGTTACACCTCCTCCTTTAATTAGCCAACCACAGGATCTGTGGAGGCAAAGGCCGGGGGGGTGTGTCGGTGTATATAAGGTGTATTGTCTATGTGAAAGATTAATCAAAAGGAGTTGCTTGAGGTGGGAAGGCTTTTCCGGAGAGGTTCCACATGTTGTCAGGTAGTCCCTCTGAATGGCAGCTTCCGGTTCGGTCCCTTAGCTTTCGGAAGTGACATTTAGTCTGATATGTGCCAGCCGTGCAATCTACCTAGCCCTGCAAAGTGCAAATATTAACCTAAATGCATATTAAGATAGTGTGTGTTAGCTCCTGAACTGAAATAGAGAGCGGGTGTTCCAGCGGAGGCAAGCAAATCGTGTTGATTTAGAGTGGCTTGAGGATTTGGCCCATTACCGCTTCTTTATACACTTTTAAAAAGAAATGCCAACTCGATAGTTTAGGCTTTAACTGGAACATGGCAAGTAATTGTATGTTTTGGCGGACCCCTAGTAATGTTGCAGAATCTTTCTCAGAAGTTGTTCCATGGGATAGCCGATTCCTCAGGTAAGAGCTACTTGTTTGTTCAATCCTCCATCTTAGGCCTGCTCCTCAGGTGCGTCCTCCTTCTCGCAGCGATTTCCTAGGAACAGATTTCGAAGAACAGCTCTGATCACAGAATCACAGATTGGTTAGGGTTGGAAAGGAGCTCTGGAGATCATCCAGTCCAACCCCCTGCCAGAGCAGGGTCACCTACAGCAGGTTGCACAGGATGACCTCCAGGCGGGTTTTGAATGTTTCTGGGGTGGGAGACTCTACCGCCTCCCTGGGCAGCCTGTTCCAGCGCTCTGCCACCCTCAAAGTAAAGAAGTTCCTCCTCATGCTTTGATAGAAGTTCCTAGGTTCCAGTTAGCACCCGTTACCTCTTGTCCTGGATCATCTTTGATGATCCAGGACAAGAGGTAACGGGCACCAATTGGAACGTAGGAACTTGAACTTGAACTGGAACGTAGGAACTTGAACATAGGATTGTCCTTGATGATTCAGGATAGCTGTGTGTCTGACCAGTCTGTCTTTCGAAGGAGGTCCTGGGCCAGCTCCAGCCATGCTGTGCTGAGCAGAGCCCCTGGCAGCAGCCCCACACCTCACTCCCAGTGTGCCTGAATGGAAAAGGTACCAAAGTTGCTCCAACACTTTCTGAAAAACTCTATAGTGTTACCCCACAAGCGCAAAGCGACGGCAAAGCCCGTGAAATGACACCGGTGCTTCCAGAAAATGTCAAGCTTCCTGCCCAAGGGTGACATGCCATGCGGTGGGGTCAGGGCCACGCGCTGAGCACCTGGTGCGCTGGGGTTGCCCCAGCGGTTCCTGAGCAGCTCCTGCAGTGCTGCCGCCGGTACCGTTCTGGCGGCTGTAGTTGTTTAAAAAGCCGTTGTTGTTTCCGGCGTAATCTGACGGCAGTTTTCTCGGGCATTTGGGCCTCTTCTAATAAGTGTGCTGTGAGTACATCTGCAAGCATTCACCTGTCGAGGTCAAATGACTGGTGGTGCTCATCTCCCCCCGTGCTACTGCTGCTGCCTCCCGTGAATGCTCATGTGCCTGCGTGCCCCTGTACAGGCACAGATGCACGCGCGCAACACCTGATCCCGCATCCTAATTATTTTTCGCCCGGTTCTCGGAGTTGTTCTGCTTCCGGCTGATGAATGGGAAAGTGTAGTAGTGCTGTTTCATTTCACCAGCCTCTCAAGTGTGGAAATTATGGTAAATTTGAGAACAAGCCAGATTAGATTGATAGTTACACCTCCTCCTTTAATTAGCCAACCACAGGATCTGTGGAGGCAAAGGCCGGGGGGGTGTGTCAGTGTATATAACGTGTATTGTCTATGTGAAAGATTAATCAAAAGGAGTTGCTTGAGGTGGGAAGGCTTTTCCGGAGAGGTTCCACATGTTGTCAGGTAGTCCCTCTGAATGGCAGCTTCCGGTTCGGTCCCTTAGCTTTCGGAAGTGACATTTAGTCTGATATGTGCCAGCCGTGCAATCTACCTAGCCCTGCAAAGTGCAAATATTAACCTAAATGCATATTAAGATACTGTGTGTTAGCTCCTGAACTGAAATAGAGAGCGGGTGTTCCAGCGGAGGCAAGCAAATCGTGTTGATTTACAGTGGCTTGAGGATTTGGCCCATTACCGCTTCTTTATACACTTTTAAAAAGAAATGCCAACTCGATAGTTTAGGCTTTAACTGGAACATGGCAAGTAATTGTATGTTTTGGCGGACCCCTAGTAATGTTGCAGAATCTTTCTCAGAAGTTGTTCCATGGGATAGCCGATTCCTCAGGTAAGAGCTAGTTGTTTGTTCAATCCTCCATCTTAGGCCTGCTCCTCAGGTGCGTCCTCCTTCTCGCAGCGATTTCCTAGGAACAGATTTCGAAGAACAGCTCTGATCACAGAATCACAGATTGGTTAGGGTTGGAAAGGAGCTCTGGAGATCATCCAGTCCAACCCCCTGCCAGAGCAGGGTCACCTACAGCAGGTTGCACAGGATGACCTCCAGGCGGGTTTTGAATGTCTCTGGGGTGGGAGACTCTACCGCCTCCCTGGGCAGCCTGTTCCAGCGCTCTGCCACCCTCAAAGTAAAGAAGTTCCTCCTCATGCTTTGATAGAAGTTCCTAGGTTCCAGTTTGTACCCGTTACCTCTTGTCCTGGATCATCAAAAATCATCTTTGATGATCCAGGACAAGAGGTAACGGGCACCAATTGGAACGTAGGAACTTGAACTTGAACTGGAAGGTAGGAACTTGAACTTGAACATAGGATTATCCTTGATGATTCAGGATAGCTGTGTGTCTGACCAGTCTGTCTTTCGAAGGAGGTCCTGGGCCAGCTCCAGCCATGCTGTGCTGAGCAGAGCCCCTGGCAGCAGCCCCACAGCTCACTCCCAGTGTGCCTGAATGGAAAAGGTACCAAAGTTGCTCCAACACTTTCTGAAAAACTCTATAGTGTTACCCCACAAGCGCAAAGCGACGGCAAAGCCCGTGAAATGACACCGGTGCTTCCAGAAAATGTCAAGCTTCCTGCCCAAGGGTGACATGCCATGCGGTGGGGTCAGGGCCACGCGCTGAGCACCCGGTGCGCTGGGGTTGCCCCAGTGGTTCCTGAGCAGCTCCTGCAGTGCTGCCGCCGGTACCGTTCTGGCGGCTGTAGTTGTTTAAAAAGCCGTTGTTGTTTCCGGCGTAATCTGACGGCAGTTTTCTCGGGCATTTGGGCCTCTTCTAATAAGTGTGCTGTGAGTACATCTGCAAGCATTCACCTGTCGAGGTCAAATGACTGGTGGTGCTCATCTGCCCCCGTGCTACTGCTGCTGCCTCCCGTGAATGCTCATGTGCCTGCGTGCCCCTGTACAGGCAAAAAAGCACGCGCGCAACACCTGATCCCGCATCCTAATTATTTTTCGCCCGGTTCTCGGAGTTGTTCTGCTTCCGGCTGATGAATGGGAAAGTGTAGTAGTGCTGTTTCATTTCACCAGCCTCTCAAGTGTGGAAATTATGGTAAATTTGAGAACAAGCCAGATTAGATTGATAGTTACACCTCCTCCTTTAATTAGCCAACCACAGGATCTGTGGAGGCAAAGGCCGGGGGGGTGTGTCGGTGTATATAACGTGTATTGTCTATGTGAAAGATTAATCAAAAGGAGTTGCTTGAGGTGGGAAGGCTTTTCCGGAGAGGTTCCACATGTTGTCAGGTAGTCCCTCTGAATGGCAGCTTCCGGTTCGGTCCCTTAGCTTTCGGAAGTGACATTTAGTCTGATATGTGCCAGCCGTGCAATCTACCTAGCCCTGCAAAGTGCAAATATTAACCTAAATGCATATTAAGATACTGTGTGTTAGCTCCTGAACTGAAATAGAGAGCGGGTGTTCCAGCGGAGGCAAGCAAATCGTGTTGATTTACAGTGGCTTGAGGATTTGGCCCATTACCGCTTCTTTATACACTTTTAAAAAGAAATGCCAACTCGATAGTTTAGGCTTTAACTGGAACATGGCAAGTAATTGTATGTTTTGGCGGACCCCTAGTAATGTTGCAGAATCTTTCTCAGAAGTTGTTCCATGGGATAGCCGATTCCTCAGGTAAGAGCTACTTGTTTGTTCAATCCTCCATCTTAGGCCTGCTCCTCAGGTGCGTCCTCCTTCTCGCAGCGATTTCCTAGGAACAGATTTCGAAGAACAGCTCTGATCACAGAATCACAGATTGGTTAGGGTTGGAAAGGAGCTCTGGAGATCATCCAGTCCAACCCCCTGCCAGAGCAGGGTCACCTACAGCAGGTTGCACAGGATGACCTCCAGGCGGGTTTTGAATGTCTCTGGGGTGGGAGACTCTACCGCCTCCCTGGGCAGCCTGTTCCAGCGCTCTGCCACCCTCAAAGTAAAGAAGTTCCTCCTCATGCTTTGATAGAAGTTCCTAGGTTCCAGTTTGTACCCGTTACCTCTTGTCCTGGATCATCTTTGATGATCCAGGACAAGAGGTAACGGGCACCAATTGGAAGGAAGGAACTTGAACTTGAACTGGAATGTAGGAACTTGAACATAGGATTGTCCTTGATGATTCAGGATAGCTGTGTGTCTGACCAGTCTGTCTTTCGAAGGAGGTCCTGGGCCAGCTCCAGCCATGCTGTGCTGAGCAGAGCCCCTGGCAGCAGCCCCACAGCTCACTCCCAGTGTGCCTGAATGGAAAAGGTACCAAAGTTGCTCCAACACTTTCTGAAAAACTCTATAGTGTTACCCCACAAGCGCAAAGCGACGGCAAAGCCCGTGAAATGACACCGGTGCTTCCAGAAAATGTCAAGCTTCCTGCCCAAGGGTGACATGCCATGCGGTGGGGTCAGGGCCACGCGCTGAGCACCCGGTGCGCTGGGGTTGCCCCAGTGGTTCCTGAGCAGCTCCTGCAGTGCTGCCGCCGGTACCGTTCTGGCGGCTGTAGTTGTTTAAAAAGCCGTTGTTGTTTCCGGCGTAATCTGACGGCAGTTTTCTCGGGCATTTGGGCCTCTTCTAATAAGTGTGCTGTGAGTACATCTGCAAGCATTCACCTGTCGAGGTCAAATGACTGGTGGTGCTCATCTGCCCCCGTGCTACTGCTGCTGCCTCCCGTGAATGCTCATGTGCCTGCGTGCCCCTGTACAGGCACAGATGCACGCGCGCAACACCTGATCCCGCATCCTAATTATTTTTCGCCCGGTTCTCGGAGTTGTTCTGCTTCCGGCTGATGAATGGGAAAGTGTAGTAGTGCTGTTTCATTTCACCAGCCTCTCAAGTGTGGAAATTATGGTAAATTTGAGAACAAGCCAGATTAGATTGATAGTTACACCTCCTCCTTTAATTAGCCAACCACAGGATCTGTGGAGGCAAAGGCCGGGGGGGTGTGTCGGTGTATATAAGGTGTATTGTCTATGTGAAAGATTAATCAAAAGGAGTTGCTTGAGGTGGGAAGGCTTTTCCGGAGAGGTTCCACATGTTGTCAGGTAGTCCCTCTGAATGGCAGCTTCCGGTTCGGTCCCTTAGCTTTCGGAAGTGACATTTAGTCTGATATGTGCCAGCCGTGCAATCTACCTAGCCCTGCAAAGTGCAAATATTAACCTAAATGCATATTAAGATAGTGTGTGTTAGCTCCTGAACTGAAATAGAGAGCGGGTGTTCCAGCGGAGGCAAGCAAATCGTGTTGATTTAGAGTGGCTTGAGGATTTGGCCCATTACCGCTTCTTTATACACTTTTAAAACGAAATGCCAACTCGATAGTTTAGGCTTTAACTGGAACATGGCAAGTAATTGTATGTTTTGGCGGACCCCTAGTAATGTTGCAGAATCTTTCTCAGAAGTTGTTCCATGGGATAGCCGATTCCTCAGGTAAGAGCTACTTGTTTGTTCAATCCTCCATCTTAGGCCTGCTCCTCAGGTGCATCCTCCTTCTCGCAGCGATTTCCTAGGAACAGATTTCGAAGAACAGCTCTGATCACAGAATCACAGATTGGTTAGGGTTGGAAAGGAGCTCTGGAGATCATCCAGTCCAACCCCCCTCCCAGAGCAGGGTCACGTACAGCAGGTTGCACAGGATGACTTCCAGGCGGGTTTTGAATGTCTCTGGGGTGGGAGACTCTACCGCCTCCCTGGGCAGCCTGTTCCAGTGCTCTGCCACCCTCAAAGTAAAGAAGTTCCTCCTCATGCTTTGATAGAAGTTCCTAGGTTCCAGTTTGTACCCGTTACCTCTTGTCCTGGATCATCTTTGATGATCCAGGACAAGAGGTAACGGGCACCAATTGGAACGTAGGAACTTGAACTTGAACTGGAAGGTAGGAACTTGAACATAGGATTATCCTTGATGATTCAGGATAGCTGTGTGTCTGACCAGTCTGTCTTTCGAAGGAGGTCCTGGGCCAGCTCCAGCCATGCTGTGCTGAGCAGAGCCCCTGGCAGCAGCCCCACACCTCACTCCCAGTGTGCCTGAATGGAAAAGGTACCAAAGTTGCTCCAACACTTTCTGAAAAACTCTATAGTGTTACCCCACAAGCGCAAAGCGACGGCAAAGCCCGTGAAATGACACCGGTGCTTCCAGAAAATGTCAAGCTTCCTGCCCAAGGGTGACATGCCATGCGGTGGGGTCAGGGCCACGCGCTGAGCACCCGGTGCGCTGGGGTTGCCCCAGCGGTTCCTGAGCAGCTCCTGCAGTGCTGCCGCCGGTACCGTTCTGGCGGCTGTAGTTGTTTAAAAAGCCGTTGTTGTTTCCGGCGTAATCTGACGGCAGTTTTCTCGGGCATTTGGGCCTCTTCTAATAAGTGTGCTGTGAGTACATCTGCAAGCATTCACCTGTCGAGGTCAAATGACTGGTGGTGCTCATCTGCCCCCGTGCTACTGCTGCTGCCTCCCGTGAATGCTCATGTGCCTGCGTGCCCCTGTACAGGCACAGATACAAGCGCGCAACACCTGATCCCGCATCCTAATTATTTTTCGCCCGGTTCTCGGAGTTGTTCTGCTTCCGGCTGATGAATGGGAAAGTGTAGTAGTGCTGTTTCATTTCACCAGCCTCTCAAGTGTGGAAATTATGGTAAATTTGAGAACAAGCCAGATTAGATTGATAGTTACACCTCCTCCTTTAATTAGCCAACCACAGGATCTGTGGAGGCAAAGGCCGGGGGGGTGTGTCGGTGTATATAAGGTGTATTGTCTATGTGAAAGATTAATCAAAAGGAGTTGCTTGAGGTGGGAAGGCTTTTCCGGAGAGGTTCCACATGTTGTCAGGTAGTCCCTCTGAATGGCAGCTTCCGGTTCGGTCCCTTAGCTTTCGGAAGTGACATTTAGTCTGATATGTGCCAGCCGTGCAATCTACCTAGCCCTGCAAAGTGCAAATATTAACCTAAATGCATATTAAGATAGTGTGTGTTAGCTCCTGAACTGAAATAGAGAGCGGGTGTTCCAGCGGAGGCAAGCAAATCGTGTTGATTTAGAGTGGCTTGAGGATTTGGCCCATTACCGCTTCTTTATACACTTTTAAAAAGAAATGCCAACTCGATAGTTTAGGCTTTAACTGGAACATGGCAAGTAATTGTATGTTTTGGCGGACCCCTAGTAATGTTGCAGAATCTTTCTCAGAAGTTGTTCCATGGGATAGCCGATTCCTCAGGTAAGAGCTACTTGTTTGTTCAATCCTCCATCTTAGGCCTGCTCCTCAGGTGCGTCCTCCTTCTCGCAGCGATTTCCTAGGAACAGATTTCGAAGAACAGCTCTGATCACAGAATCACAGATTGGTTAGGGTTGGAAAGGAGCTCTGGAGATCATCCAGTCCAACCCCCTGCCAGAGCAGGGTCACCTACAGCAGGTTGCACAGGATGACCTCCAGGCGGGTTTTGAATGTCTCTGGGGTGGGAGACTCTACCGCCTCCCTGGGCAGCCTGTTCCAGCGCTCTGCCACCCTCAAAGTAAAGAAGTTCCTCCTCATGCTTTGATAGAAGTTCCTAGGTTCCAGTTTGTACCCGTTACCTCTTGTCCTGGATCATCTTTGATGATCCAGGACAAGAGGTAACGGGCACCAATTGGAAGGAAGGAACTTGAACTTGAACTGGAATGTAGGAACTTGAACATAGGATTGTCCTTGATGATTCAGGATAGCTGTGTGTCTGACCAGTCTGTCTTTCGAAGGAGGTCCTGGGCCAGCTCCAGCCATGCTGTGCTGAGCAGAGCCCCTGGCAGCAGCCCCACAGCTCACTCCCAGTGTGCCTGAATGGAAAAGGTACCAAAGTTGCTCCAACACTTTCTGAAAAACTCTATAGTGTTACCCCACAAGCGCAAAGCGACGGCAAAGCCCGTGAAATGACACCGGTGCTTCCAGAAAATGTCAAGCTTCCTGCCCAAGGGTGACATGCCATGCGGTGGGGTCAGGGCCACGCGCTGAGCACCCGGTGCGCTGGGGTTGCCCCAGTGGTTCCTGAGCAGCTCCTGCAGTGCTGCCGCCGGTACCGTTCTGGCGGCTGTAGTTGTTTAAAAAGCCGTTGTTGTTTCCGGCGTAATCTGACGGCAGTTTTCTCGGGCATTTGGGCCTCTTCTAATAAGTGTGCTGTGAGTACATCTGCAAGCATTCACCTGTCGAGGTCAAATGACTGGTGGTGCTCATCTGCCCCCGTGCTACTGCTGCTGCCTCCCGTGAATGCTCATGTGCCTGCGTGCCCCTGTACAGGCACAGATGCACGCGCGCAACACCTGATCCCGCATCCTAATTATTTTTCGCCCGGTTCTCGGAGTTGTTCTGCTTCCGGCTGATGAATGGGAAAGTGTAGTAGTGCTGTTTCATTTCACCAGCCTCTCAAGTGTGGAAATTATGGTAAATTTGAGAACAAGCCAGATTAGATTGATAGTTACACCTCCTCCTTTAATTAGCCAACCACAGGATCTGTGGAGGCAAAGGCCGGGGGGGTGTGTCGGTGTATATAAGGTGTATTGTCTATGTGAAAGATTAATCAAAAGGAGTTGCTTGAGGTGGGAAGGCTTTTCCGGAGAGGTTCCACATGTTGTCAGGTAGTCCCTCTGAATGGCAGCTTCCGGTTCGGTCCCTTAGCTTTCGGAAGTGACATTTAGTCTGATATGTGCCAGCCGTGCAATCTACCTAGCCCTGCAAAGTGCAAATATTAACCTAAATGCATATTAAGATAGTGTGTGTTAGCTCCTGAACTGAAATAGAGAGCGGGTGTTCCAGCGGAGGCAAGCAAATCGTGTTGATTTACAGTGGCTTGAGGATTTGGCCCATTACCGCTTCTTTATACACTTTTAAAACGAAATGCCAACTCGATAGTTTAGGCTTTAACTGGAACATGGCAAGTAATTGTATGTTTTGGCGGACCCCTAGTAATGTTGCAGAATCTTTCTCAGAAGTTGTTCCATGGGATAGCCGATTCCTCAGGTAAGAGCTACTTGTTTGTTCAATCCTCCATCTTAGGCCTGCTCCTCAGGTGCATCCTCCTTCTCGCAGCGATTTCCTAGGAACAGATTTCAAAGAACAGCTCTGATCACAGAATCACAGATTGGTTAGGGTTGGAAAGGACCTCTGGAGATCATCCAGCCCAACCCCCCTGCCAGAGCAGGGTCACCTACAGCAGGTTGCACAGGATGACCTCCAGGCGGGTTTTGAATGTTTCTGGGGTCGGAGACTCTACCGCCTCCCTGGGCAGCCTGTTCCAGCGCTCTGCCACCCTCAAAGTAAAGAAGTTCCTCCTCATGCTTTGATAGAAGTTCCTAGGTTCCAGTTAGCACCCGTTACCTCTTGTCCTGGATCATCTTTGATGATCCAGGACAAGAGGTAACGGGCACCAATTGGAACGTAGGAACTTGAACTTGAACTGGAACGTAGGAACTTGAACATAGGATTGTCCTTGATGATTCAGGATAGCTGTGTGTCTGACCAGTCTGTCTTTCGAAGGAGGTCCTGGGCCAGCTCCAGCCATGCTGTGCTGAGCAGAGCCCCTGGCAGCAGCCCCACACCTCACTCCCAGTGTGCCTGAATGGAAAAGGTACCAAAGTTGCTCCAACACTTTCTGAAAAACTCTATAGTGTTACCCCACAAGCGCAAAGCGACGGCAAAGCCCGTGAAATGACACCGGTGCTTCCAGAAAATGTCAAGCTTCCTGCCCAAGGGTGACATGCCATGCGGTGGGGTCAGGGCCACGCGCTGAGCACCTGGTGCGCTGGGGTTGCCCCAGCGGTTCCTGAGCAGCTCCTGCAGTGCTGCCGCCGGTACCGTTCTGGCGGCTGTAGTTGTTTAAAAAGCCGTTGTTGTTTCCGGCATAATCTGACGGCAGTTTTCTCGGGCATTTGGGCCTCTTCTAATAAGTGTGCTGTGAGTACATCTGCAAGCATTCACCTGTCGAGGTCAAATGACTGGTGGTGCTCATCTCCCCCCGTGCTACTGCTGCTGCCTCCCGTGAATGCTCATGTGCCTGCGTGCCCCTGTACAGGCACAGATGCACGCGCGCAACACCTGATCCCGCATCCTAATTATTTTTCGCCCGGTTCTCGGAGTTGTTCTGCTTCCGGCTGATGAATGGGAAAGTGTAGTAGTGCTGTTTCATTTCACCAGCCTCTCAAGTGTGGAAATTATGGTAAATTTGAGAACAAGCCAGATTAGATTGATAGTTACACCTCCTCCTTTAATTAGCCAACCACAGGATCTGTGGAGGCAAAGGCCGGGGGGGTGTGTCGGTGTATATAAGGTGTATTGTCTATGTGAAAGATTAATCAAAAGGAGTTGCTTGAGGTGGGAAGGCTTTTCCGGAGAGGTTCCACATGTTGTCAGGTAGTCCCTCTGAATGGCAGCTTCCGGTTCGGTCCCTTAGCTTTCGGAAGTGACATTTAGTCTGATATGTGCCAGCCGTGCAATCTACCTAGCCCTGCAAAGTGCAAATATTAACCTAAATGCATATTAAGATAGTGTGTGTTAGCTCCTGAACTGAAATAGAGAGCGGGTGTTCCAGCGGAGGCAAGCAAATCGTGTTGATTTACAGTGGCTTGAGGATTTGGCCCATTACCGCTTCTTTATACACTTTTAAAAAGAAATGCCAACTCGATAGTTTAGGCTTTAACTGGAACATGGCAAGTAATTGTATGTTTTGGCGGACCCCTAGTAATGTTGCAGAATCTTTCTCAGAAGTTGTTCCATGGGATAGCCGATTCCTCAGGTAAGAGCTACTTGTTTGTTCAATCCTCCATCTTAGGCCTGCTCCTCAGGTGCGTCCTCCTTCTCGCAGCGATTTCCTAGGAACAGATTTCGAAGAACAGCTCTGATCACAGAATCACAGATTGGTTAGGGTTGGAAAGGAGCTCTGGAGATCATCCAGTCCAACCCCCTGCCAGAGCAGGGTCACCTACAGCAGGTTGCACAGGATGACCTCCAGGCGGGTTTTGAATGTCTCTGGGGTGGGAGACTCTACCGCCTCCCTGGGCAGCCTGTTCCAGCGCTCTGCCACCCTCAAAGTAAAGAAGTTCCTCCTCATGCTTTGATAGAAGTTCCTAGGTTCCAGTTTGTACCCGTTACCTCTTGTCCTGGATCATCTTTGATGATCCAGGACAAGAGGTAACGGGCACCAATTGGAAGGAAGGAACTTGAACTTGAACTGGAATGTAGGAACTTGAACATAGGATTGTCCTTGATGATTCAGGATAGCTGTGTGTCTGACCAGTCTGTCTTTCGAAGGAGGTCCTGGGCCAGCTCCAGCCATGCTGTGCTGAGCAGAGCCCCTGGCAGCAGCCCCACAGCTCACTCCCAGTGTGCCTGAATGGAAAAGGTACCAAAGTTGCTCCAACACTTTCTGAAAAACTCTATAGTGTTACCCCACAAGCGCAAAGCGACGGCAAAGCCCGTGAAATGACACCGGTGCTTCCAGAAAATGTCAAGCTTCCTGCCCAAGGGTGACATGCCATGCGGTGGGGTCAGGGCCACGCGCTGAGCACCCGGTGCGCTGGGGTTGCCCCAGTGGTTCCTGAGCAGCTCCTGCAGTGCTGCCGCCGGTACCGTTCTGGCGGCTGTAGTTGTTTAAAAAGCCGTTGTTGTTTCCGGCGTAATCTGACGGCAGTTTTCTCGGGCATTTGGGCCTCTTCTAATAAGTGTGCTGTGAGTACATCTGCAAGCATTCACCTGTCGAGGTCAAATGACTGGTGGTGCTCATCTGCCCCCGTGCTACTGCTGCTGCCTCCCGTGAATGCTCATGTGCCTGCGTGCCCCTGTACAGGCACAGATGCACGCGCGCAACACCTGATCCCGCATCCTAATTATTTTTCGCCCGGTTCTCGGAGTTGTTCTGCTTCCGGCTGATGAATGGGAAAGTGTAGTAGTGCTGTTTCATTTCACCAGCCTCTCAAGTGTGGAAATTATGGTAAATTTGAGAACAAGCCAGATTAGATTGATAGTTACACCTCCTCCTTTAATTAGCCAACCACAGGATCTGTGGAGGCAAAGGCCGGGGGGGTGTGTCGGTGTATATAAGGTGTATTGTCTATGTGAAAGATTAATCAAAAGGAGTTGCTTGAGGTGGGAAGGCTTTTCCGGAGAGGTTCCACATGTTGTCAGGTAGTCCCTCTGAATGGCAGCTTCCGGTTCGGTCCCTTAGCTTTCGGAAGTGACATTTAGTCTGATATGTGCCAGCCGTGCAATCTACCTAGCCCTGCAAAGTGCAAATATTAACCTAAATGCATATTAAGATAGTGTGTGTTAGCTCCTGAACTGAAATAGAGAGCGGGTGTTCCAGCGGAGGCAAGCAAATCGTGTTGATTTAGAGTGGCTTGAGGATTTGGCCCATTACCGCTTCTTTATACACTTTTAAAACGAAATGCCAACTCGATAGTTTAGGCTTTAACTGGAACATGGCAAGTAATTGTATGTTTTGGCGGACCCCTAGTAATGTTGCAGAATCTTTCTCAGAAGTTGTTCCATGGGATAGCCGATTCCTCAGGTAAGAGCTACTTGTTTGTTCAATCCTCCATCTTAGGCCTGCTCCTCAGGTGCATCCTCCTTCTCGCAGCGATTTCCTAGGAACAGATTTCGAAGAACAGCTCTGATCACAGAATCACAGATTGGTTAGGGTTGGAAAGGAGCTCTGGAGATCATCCAGTCCAACCCCCCTCCCAGAGCAGGGTCACGTACAGCAGGTTGCACAGGATGACTTCCAGGCGGGTTTTGAATGTCTCTGGGGTGGGAGACTCTACCGCCTCCCTGGGCAGCCTGTTCCAGTGCTCTGCCACCCTCAAAGTAAAGAAGTTCCTCCTCATGCTTTGATAGAAGTTCCTAGGTTCCAGTTTGTACCCGTTACCTCTTGTCCTGGATCATCTTTGATGATCCAGGACAAGAGGTAACGGGCACCAATTGGAACGTAGGAACTTGAACTTGAACTGGAAGGTAGGAACTTGAACATAGGATTATCCTTGATGATTCAGGATAGCTGTGTGTCTGACCAGTCTGTCTTTCGAAGGAGGTCCTGGGCCAGCTCCAGCCATGCTGTGCTGAGCAGAGCCCCTGGCAGCAGCCCCACAGCTCACTCCCAGTGTGCCTGAATGGAAAAGGTACCAAAGTTGCTCCAACACTTTCTGAAAAACTCTATAGTGTTACCCCACAAGCGCAAAGCGACGGCAAAGCCCGTGAAATGACACCGGTGCTTCCAGAAAATGTCAAGCTTCCTGCCCAAGGGTGACATGCCATGCGGTGGGGTCAGGGCCACGCGCTGAGCACCCGGTGCGCTGGGGTTGCCCCAGCGGTTCCTGAGCAGCTCCTGCAGTGCTGCCGCCGGTACCGTTCTGGCGGCTGTAGTTGTTTAAAAAGCCGTTGTTGTTTCCGGCGTAATCTGACGGCAGTTTTCTCGGGCATTTGGGCCTCTTCTAATAAGTGTGCTGTGAGTACATCTGCAAGCATTCACCTGTCGAGGTCAAATGACTGGTGGTGCTCATCTGCCCCCGTGCTACTGCTGCTGCCTCCCGTGAATGCTCATGTGCCTGCGTGCCCCTGTACAGGCACAGATACAAGCGCGCAACACCTGATCCCGCATCCTAATTATTTTTCGCCCGGTTCTCGGAGTTGTTCTGCTTCCGGCTGATGAATGGGAAAGTGTAGTAGTGCTGTTTCATTTCACCAGCCTCTCAAGTGTGGAAATTATGGTAAATTTGAGAACAAGCCAGATTAGATTGATAGTTACACCTCCTCCTTTAATTAGCCAACCACAGGATCTGTGGAGGCAAAGGCCGGGGGGGTGTGTCGGTGTATATAAGGTGTATTGTCTATGTGAAAGATTAATCAAAAGGAGTTGCTTGAGGTGGGAAGGCTTTTCCGGAGAGGTTCCACATGTTGTCAGGTAGTCCCTCTGAATGGCAGCTTCCGGTTCGGTCCCTTAGCTTTCGGAAGTGACATTTAGTCTGATATGTGCCAGCCGTGCAATCTACCTAGCCCTGCAAAGTGCAAATATTAACCTAAATGCATATTAAGATACTGTGTGTTAGCTCCTGAACTGAAATAGAGAGCGGGTGTTCCAGCGGAGGCAAGCAAATCGTGTTGATTTAGAGTGGCTTGAGGATTTGGCCCATTACCGCTTCTTTATACACTTTTAAAACGAAATGCCAACTCGATAGTTTAGGCTTTAACTGGAACATGGCAAGTAATTGTATGTTTTGGCGGACCCCTAGTAATGTTGCAGAATCTTTCTCAGAAGTTGTTCCATGGGATAGCCGATTCCTCAGGTAAGAGCTACTTGTTTGTTCAATCCTCCATCTTAGGCCTGCTCCTCAGGTGCGTCCTCCTTCTCGCAGCGATTTCCTAGGAACAGATTTCGAAGAACAGCTCTGATCACAGAATCACAGATTGGTTAGGGTTGGAAAGGAGCTCTGGAGATCATCCAGTCCAACCCCCTGCCAGAGCAGGGTCACCTACAGCAGGTTGCACAGGATGACCTCCAGGCGGGTTTTGAATGTCTCTGGGGTGGGAGACTCTACCGCCTCCCTGGGCAGCCTGTTCCAGCGCTCTGCCACCCTCAAAGTAAAGAAGTTCCTCCTCATGCTTTGATAGAAGTTCCTAGGTTCCAGTTTGTACCCGTTACCTCTTGTCCTGGATCATCTTTGATGATCCAGGACAAGAGGTAACGGGCACCAATTGGAAGGAAGGAACTTGAACTTGAACTGGAAGGTAGGAACTTGAACATAGGATTGTCCTTGATGATTCAGGATAGCTGTGTGTCTGACCAGTCTGTCTTTCGAAGGAGGTCCTGGGCCAGCTCCAGCCATGCTGTGCTGAGCAGAGCCCCTGGCAGCAGCCCCACAGCTCACTCCCAGTGTGCCTGAATGGAAAAGGTACCAAAGTTGCTCCAACACTTTCTGAAAAACTCTATAGTGTTACCCCACAAGCGCAAAGCGACGGCAAAGCCCGTGAAATGACACCGGTGCTTCCAGAAAATGTCAAGCTTCCTGCCCAAGGGTGACATGCCATGCGGTGGGGTCAGGGCCACGCGCTGAGCACCCGGTGCGCTGGGGTTGCCCCAGTGGTTCCTGAGCAGCTCCTGCAGTGCTGCCGCCGGTACCGTTCTGGCGGCTGTAGTTGTTTAAAAAGCCGTTGTTGTTTCCGGCGTAATCTGACGGCAGTTTTCTCGGGCATTTGGGCCTCTTCTAATAAGTGTGCTGTGAGTACATCTGCAAGCATTCACCTGTCGAGGTCAAATGACTGGTGGTGCTCATCTGCCCCCGTGCTACTGCTGCTGCCTCCCGTGAATGCTCATGTGCCTGCGTGCCCCTGTACAGGCACAGATGCACGCGCGCAACACCTGATCCCGCATCCTAATTATTTTTCGCCCGGTTCTCGGAGTTGTTCTGCTTCCGGCTGATGAATGGGAAAGTGTAGTAGTGCTGTTTCATTTCACCAGCCTCTCAAGTGTGGAAATTATGGTAAATTTGAGAACAAGCCAGATTAGATTGATAGTTACACCTCCTCCTTTAATTAGCCAACCACAGGATCTGTGGAGGCAAAGGCCGGGGGGGTGTGTCGGTGTATATAAGGTGTATTGTCTATGTGAAAGATTAATCAAAAGGAGTTGCTTGAGGTGGGAAGGCTTTTCCGGAGAGGTTCCACATGTTGTCAGGTAGTCCCTCTGAATGGCAGCTTCCGGTTCGGTCCCTTAGCTTTCGGAAGTGACATTTAGTCTGATATGTGCCAGCCGTGCAATCTACCTAGCCCTGCAAAGTGCAAATATTAACCTAAATGCATATTAAGATAGTGTGTGTTAGCTCCTGAACTGAAATAGAGAGCGGGTGTTCCAGCGGAGGCAAGCAAATCGTGTTGATTTAGAGTGGCTTGAGGATTTGGCCCATTACCGCTTCTTTATACACTTTTAAAACGAAATGCCAACTCGATAGTTTAGGCTTTAACTGGAACATGGCAAGTAATTGTATGTTTTGGCGGACCCCTAGTAATGTTGCAGAATCTTTCTCAGAAGTTGTTCCATGGGATAGCCGATTCCTCAGGTAAGAGCTACTTGTTTGTTCAATCCTCCATCTTAGGCCTGCTCCTCAGGTGCATCCTCCTTCTCGCAGCGATTTCCTAGGAACAGATTTCGAAGAACAGCTCTGATCACAGAATCACAGATTGGTTAGGGTTGGAAAGGAGCTCTGGAGATCATCCAGTCCAACCCCCCTCCCAGAGCAGGGTCACGTACAGCAGGTTGCACAGGATGACTTCCAGGCGGGTTTTGAATGTCTCTGGGGTGGGAGACTCTACCGCCTCCCTGGGCAGCCTGTTCCAGTGCTCTGCCACCCTCAAAGTAAAGAAGTTCCTCCTCATGCTTTGATAGAAGTTCCTAGGTTCCAGTTTGTACCCGTTACCTCTTGTCCTGGATCATCTTTGATGATCCAGGACAAGAGGTAACGGGCACCAATTGGAACGTAGGAACTTGAACTTGAACTGGAAGGTAGGAACTTGAACATAGGATTATCCTTGATGATTCAGGATAGCTGTGTGTCTGACCAGTCTGTCTTTCGAAGGAGGTCCTGGGCCAGCTCCAGCCATGCTGTGCTGAGCAGAGCCCCTGGCAGCAGCCCCACAGCTCACTCCCAGTGTGCCTGAATGGAAAAGGTACCAAAGTTGCTCCAACACTTTCTGAAAAACTCTATAGTGTTACCCCACAAGCGCAAAGCGACGGCAAAGCCCGTGAAATGACACCGGTGCTTCCAGAAAATGTCAAGCTTCCTGCCCAAGGGTGACATGCCATGCGGTGGGGTCAGGGCCACGCGCTGAGCACCCGGTGCGCTGGGGTTGCCCCAGCGGTTCCTGAGCAGCTCCTGCAGTGCTGCCGCCGGTACCGTTCTGGCGGCTGTAGTTGTTTAAAAAGCCGTTGTTGTTTCCGGCGTAATCTGACGGCAGTTTTCTCGGGCATTTGGGCCTCTTCTAATAAGTGTGCTGTGAGTACATCTGCAAGCATTCACCTGTCGAGGTCAAATGACTGGTGGTGCTCATCTGCCCCCGTGCTACTGCTGCTGCCTCCCGTGAATGCTCATGTGCCTGCGTGCCCCTGTACAGGCACAGATACAAGCGCGCAACACCTGATCCCGCATCCTAATTATTTTTCGCCCGGTTCTCGGAGTTGTTCTGCTTCCGGCTGATGAATGGGAAAGTGTAGTAGTGCTGTTTCATTTCACCAGCCTCTCAAGTGTGGAAATTATGGTAAATTTGAGAACAAGCCAGATTAGATTGATAGTTACACCTCCTCCTTTAATTAGCCAACCACAGGATCTGTGGAGGCAAAGGCCGGGGGGGTGTGTCGGTGTATATAACGTGTATTGTCTATGTGAAAGATTAATCAAAAGGAGTTGCTTGAGGTGGGAAGGCTTTTCCGGAGAGGTTCCACATGTTGTCAGGTAGTCCCTCTGAATGGCAGCTTCCGGTTCGGTCCCTTAGCTTTCGGAAGTGACATTTAGTCTGATATGTGCCAGCCGTGCAATCTACCTAGCCCTGCAAAGTGCAAATATTAACCTAAATGCATATTAAGATAGTGTGTGTTAGCTCCTGAACTGAAATAGAGAGCAGGTGTTCCAGCGGAGGCAAGCAAATCGTGTTGATTTACAGTGGCTTGAGGATTTGGCCCATTACCGCTTCTTTATACACTTTTAAAAAGAAATGCCAACTCGATAGTTTAGGCTTTAACTGGAACATGGCAAGTAATTGTATGTTTTGGCGGACCCCTAGTAATGTTGCAGAATCTTTCTCAGAAGTTGTTCCATGGGATAGCCGATTCCTCAGGTAAGAGCTACTTGTTTGTTCAATCCTCCATCTTAGGCCTGCTCCTCAGGTGCATCCTCCTTCTCGCAGCGATTTCCTAGGAACAGATTTCGAAGAACAGCTCTGATCACAGAATCACAGATTGGTTAGGGTTGGAAAGGAGCTCTGGAGATCATCCAGTCCAACCCCCTGCCAGAGCAGGGTCACCTACAGCAGGTTGCACAGGATGACCTCCAGGCGGGTTTTGAATGTCTCTGGGGTGGGAGACTCTACCGCCTCCCTGGGCAGCCTGTTCCAGCGCTCTGCCACCCTCAAAGTAAAGAAGTTCCTCCTCATGCTTTGATAGAAGTTCCTAGGTTCCAGTTTGTACCCGTTACCTCTTGTCCTGGATCATCTTTGATGATCCAGGACAAGAGGTAACGGGCACCAATTGGAACGTAGGAACTTGAACTTGAACTGGAAGGTAGGAACTTGAACATAGGATTATCCTTGATGATTCAGGATAGCTGTGTGTCTGACCAGTCTGTCTTTCGAAGGAGGTCCTGGGCCAGCTCCAGCCATGCTGTGCTGAGCAGAGCCCCTGGCAGCAGCCCCACAGCTCACTCCCAGTGTGCCTGAATGGAAAAGGTACCAAAGTTGCTCCAACACTTTCTGAAAAACTCTATAGTGTTACCCCACAAGCGCAAAGCGACGGCAAAGCCCGTGAAATGACACCGGTGCTTCCAGAAAATGTCAAGCTTCCTGCCCAAGGGTGACATGCCATGCGGTGGGGTCAGGGCCACGCGCTGAGCACCCGGTGCGCTGGGGTTGCCCCAGCGGTTCCTGAGCAGCTCCTGCAGTGCTGCCGCCGGTACCGTTCTGGCGGCTGTAGTTGTTTAAAAAGCCGTTGTTGTTTCCGGCGTAATCTGACGGCAGTTTTCTCGGGCATTTGGGCCTCTTCTAATAAGTGTGCTGTGAGTACATCTGCAAGCATTCACCTGTCGAGGTCAAATGACTGGTGGTGCTCATCTGCCCCCGTGCTACTGCTGCTGCCTCCCGTGAATGCTCATGTGCCTGCGTGCCCCTGTACAGGCACAGATACAAGCGCGCAACACCTGATCCCGCATCCTAATTATTTTTCGCCCGGTTCTCGGAGTTGTTCTGCTTCCGGCTGATGAATGGGAAAGTGTAGTAGTGCTGTTTCATTTCACCAGCCTCTCAAGTGTGGAAATTATGGTAAATTTGAGAACAAGCCAGATTAGATTGATAGTTACACCTCCTCCTTTAATTAGCCAACCACAGGATCTGTGGAGGCAAAGGCCGGGGGGGTGTGTCGGTGTATATAACGTGTATTGTCTATGTGAAAGATTAATCAAAAGGAGTTGCTTGAGGTGGGAAGGCTTTTCCGGAGAGGTTCCACATGTTGTCAGGTAGTCCCTCTGAATGGCAGCTTCCGGTTCGGTCCCTTAGCTTTCGGAAGTGACATTTAGTCTGATATGTGCCAGCCGTGCAATCTACCTAGCCCTGCAAAGTGCAAATATTAACCTAAATGCATATTAAGATAGTGTGTGTTAGCTCCTGAACTGAAATAGAGAGCGGGTGTTCCAGCGGAGGCAAGCAAATCGTGTTGATTTACAGTGGCTTGAGGATTTGGCCCATTACCGCTTCTTTATACACTTTTAAAAAGAAATGCCAACTCGATAGTTTAGGCTTTAACTGGAACATGGCAAGTAATTGTATGTTTTGGCGGACCCCTAGTAATGTTGCAGAATCTTTCTCAGAAGTTGTTCCATGGGATAGCCGATTCCTCAGGTAAGAGCTACTTGTTTGTTCAATCCTCCATCTTAGGCCTGCTCCTCAGGTGCATCCTCCTTCTCGCAGCGATTTCCTAGGAACAGATTTCGAAGAACAGCTCTGATCACAGAATCACAGATTGGTTAGGGTTGGAAAGGAGCTCTGGAGATCATCCAGTCCAACCCCCTGCCAGAGCAGGGTCACCTACAGCAGGTTGCACAGGATGACCTCCAGGCGGGTTTTGAATGTCTCTGGGGTCGGAGACTCTACCGCCTCCCTGGGCAGCCTGTTCCAGCGCTCTGCCACCCTCAAAGTAAAGAAGTTCCTCCTCATGCTTTGATAGAAGTTCCTAGGTTCCAGTTTGTACCCGTTACCTCTTGTCCTGGATCATCTTTGATGATCCAGGACAAGAGGTAACGGGCACCAATTGGAACGTAGGAACTTGAACTTGAACTGGAAGGTAGGAACTTGAACATAGGATTATCCTTGATGATTCAGGATAGCTGTGTGTCTGACCAGTCTGTCTTTCGAAGGAGGTCCTGGGCCAGCTCCAGCCATGCTGTGCTGAGCAGAGCCCCTGGCAGCAGCCCCACACCTCACTCCCAGTGTGCCTGAATGGAAAAGGTACCAAAGTTGCTCCAACACTTTCTGAAAAACTCTATAGTGTTACCCCACAAGCGCAAAGCGACGGCAAAGCCCGTGAAATGACACCGGTGCTTCCAGAAAATGTCAAGCTTCCTGCCCAAGGGTGACATGCCATGCGGTGGGGTCAGGGCCACGCGCTGAGCACCCGGTGCGCTGGGGTTGCCCCAGCGGTTCCTGAGCAGCTCCTGCAGTGCTGCCGCCGGTACCGTTCTGGCGGCTGTAGTTGTTTAAAAAGCCGTTGTTGTTTCCGGCGTAATCTGACGGCAGTTTTCTCGGGCATTTGGGCCTCTTCTAATAAGTGTGCTGTGAGTACATCTGCAAGCATTCACCTGTCGAGGTCAAATGACTGGTGGTGCTCATCTGCCCCCGTGCTACTGCTGCTGCCTCCCGTGAATGCTCATGTGCCTGCGTGCCCCTGTACAGGCACAGATACAAGCGCGCAACACCTGATCCCGCATCCTAATTATTTTTCGCCCGGTTCTCGGAGTTGTTCTGCTTCCGGCTGATGAATGGGAAAGTGTAGTAGTGCTGTTTCATTTCACCAGCCTCTCAAGTGTGGAAATTATGGTAAATTTGAGAACAAGCCAGATTAGATTGATAGTTACACCTCCTCCTTTAATTAGCCAACCACAGGATCTGTGGAGGCAAAGGCCGGGGGGGTGTGTCGGTGTATATAAGGTGTATTGTCTATGTGAAAGATTAATCAAAAGGAGTTGCTTGAGGTGGGAAGGCTTTTCCGGAGAGGTTCCACATGTTGTCAGGTAGTCCCTCTGAATGGCAGCTTCCGGTTCGGTCCCTTAGCTTTCGGAAGTGACATTTAGTCTGATATGTGCCAGCCGTGCAATCTACCTAGCCCTGCAAAGTGCAAATATTAACCTAAATGCATATTAAGATAGTGTGTGTTAGCTCCTGAACTGAAATAGAGAGCGGGTGTTCCAGCGGAGGCAAGCAAATCGTGTTGATTTAGAGTGGCTTGAGGATTTGGCCCATTACCGCTTCTTTATACACTTTTAAAACGAAATGCCAACTCGATAGTTTAGGCTTTAACTGGAACATGGCAAGTAATTGTATGTTTTGGCGGACCCCTAGTAATGTTGCAGAATCTTTCTCAGAAGTTGTTCCATGGGATAGCCGATTCCTCAGGTAAGAGCTACTTGTTTGTTCAATCCTCCATCTTAGGCCTGCTCCTCAGGTGCGTCCTCCTTCTCGCAGCGATTTCCTAGGAACAGATTTCGAAGAACAGCTCTGATCACAGAATCACAGATTGGTTAGGGTTGGAAAGGAGCTCTGGAGATCATCCAGTCCAACCCCCTGCCAGAGCAGGGTCACCTACAGCAGGTTGCACAGGATGACCTCCAGGCGGGTTTTGAATGTCTCTGGGGTGGGAGACTCTACCGCCTCCCTGGGCAGCCTGTTCCAGCGCTCTGCCACCCTCAAAGTAAAGAAGTTCCTCCTCATGCTTTGATAGAAGTTCCTAGGTTCCAGTTTGTACCCGTTACCTCTTGTCCTGGATCATCTTTGATGATCCAGGACAAGAGGTAACGGGCACCAATTGGAAGGAAGGAACTTGAACTTGAACTGGAAGGTAGGAACTTGAACATAGGATTGTCCTTGATGATTCAGGATAGCTGTGTGTCTGACCAGTCTGTCTTTCGAAGGAGGTCCTGGGCCAGCTCCAGCCATGCTGTGCTGAGCAGAGCCCCTGGCAGCAGCCCCACAGCTCACTCCCAGTGTGCCTGAATGGAAAAGGTACCAAAGTTGCTCCAACACTTTCTGAAAAACTCTATAGTGTTACCCCACAAGCGCAAAGCGACGGCAAAGCCCGTGAAATGACACCGGTGCTTCCAGAAAATGTCAAGCTTCCTGCCCAAGGGTGACATGCCATGCGGTGGGGTCAGGGCCACGCGCTGAGCACCCGGTGCGCTGGGGTTGCCCCAGTGGTTCCTGAGCAGCTCCTGCAGTGCTGCCGCCGGTACCGTTCTGGCGGCTGTAGTTGTTTAAAAAGCCGTTGTTGTTTCCGGCGTAATCTGACGGCAGTTTTCTCGGGCATTTGGGCCTCTTCTAATAAGTGTGCTGTGAGTACATCTGCAAGCATTCACCTGTCGAGGTCAAATGACTGGTGGTGCTCATCTGCCCCCGTGCTACTGCTGCTGCCTCCCGTGAATGCTCATGTGCCTGCGTGCCCCTGTACAGGCACAGATGCACGCGCGCAACACCTGATCCCGCATCCTAATTATTTTTCGCCCGGTTCTCGGAGTTGTTCTGCTTCCGGCTGATGAATGGGAAAGTGTAGTAGTGCTGTTTCATTTCACCAGCCTCTCAAGTGTGGAAATTATGGTAAATTTGAGAACAAGCCAGATTAGATTGATAGTTACACCTCCTCCTTTAATTAGCCAACCACAGGATCTGTGGAGGCAAAGGCCGGGGGGGTGTGTCGGTGTATATAAGGTGTATTGTCTATGTGAAAGATTAATCAAAAGGAGTTGCTTGAGGTGGGAAGGCTTTTCCGGAGAGGTTCCACATGTTGTCAGGTAGTCCCTCTGAATGGCAGCTTCCGGTTCGGTCCCTTAGCTTTCGGAAGTGACATTTAGTCTGATATGTGCCAGCCGTGCAATCTACCTAGCCCTGCAAAGTGCAAATATTAACCTAAATGCATATTAAGATAGTGTGTGTTAGCTCCTGAACTGAAATAGAGAGCGGGTGTTCCAGCGGAGGCAAGCAAATCGTGTTGATTTACAGTGGCTTGAGGATTTGGCCCATTACCGCTTCTTTATACACTTTTAAAACGAAATGCCAACTCGATAGTTTAGGCTTTAACTGGAACATGGCAAGTAATTGTATGTTTTGGCGGACCCCTAGTAATGTTGCAGAATCTTTCTCAGAAGTTGTTCCATGGGATAGCCGATTCCTCAGGTAAGAGCTACTTGTTTGTTCAATCCTCCATCTTAGGCCTGCTCCTCAGGTGCATCCTCCTTCTCGCAGCGATTTCCTAGGAACAGATTTCGAAGAACAGCTCTGATCACAGAATCACAGATTGGTTAGGGTTGGAAAGGAGCTCTGGAGATCATCCAGTCCAACCCCCCTCCCAGAGCAGGGTCACGTACAGCAGGTTGCACAGGATGACTTCCAGGCGGGTTTTGAATGTCTCTGGGGTGGGAGACTCTACCGCCTCCCTGGGCAGCCTGTTCCAGTGCTCTGCCACCCTCAAAGTAAAGAAGTTCCTCCTCATGCTTTGATAGAAGTTCCTAGGTTCCAGTTTGTACCCGTTACCTCTTGTCCTGGATCATCTTTGATGATCCAGGACAAGAGGTAACGGGCACCAATTGGAACGTAGGAACTTGAACTTGAACTGGAAGGTAGGAACTTGAACATAGGATTATCCTTGATGATTCAGGATAGCTGTGTGTCTGACCAGTCTGTCTTTCGAAGGAGGTCCTGGGCCAGCTCCAGCCATGCTGTGCTGAGCAGAGCCCCTGGCAGCAGCCCCACAGCTCACTCCCAGTGTGCCTGAATTGAAAAGGTACCAAAGTTGCTCCAACACTTTCTGAAAAACTCTATAGTGTTACCCCACAAGCGCAAAGCGACGGCAAAGCCCGTGAAATGACACCGGTGCTTCCAGAAAATGTCAAGCTTCCTGCCCAAGGGTGACATGCCATGCGGTGGGGTCAGGGCCACGCGCTGAGCACCCGGTGCGCTGGGGTTACCCCAGCGGTTCCTGAGCAGCTCCTGCAGTGCTGCCGCCGGTACCGTTCTGGCGGCTGTAGTTGTTTAAAAAGCCGTTGTTGTTTCCGACGTAATCTGACGGCAGTTTTCTCGGGCATTTGGGCCTCTTCTAATAAGTGTGCTGTGAGTACATCTGCAAGCATTCACCTGTCGAGGTCAAATGACTGGTGGTGCTCATCTGCCCCCGTGCTACTGCTGCTGCCTCCCGTGAATGCTCATGTGCCTGCGTGCCCCTGTACAGGCACAGATGCACGCGCGCAACACCTGATCCCGCATCCTAATTATTTTTCGCCCGGTTCTCTGAGTTGTTCTGCTTCCGGCTGATGAATGGGAAAGTGTAGTAGTGCTGTTTCATTTCACCAGCCTCTCAAGTGTGGAAATTATGGTAAATTTGAGAACAAGCCAGATTAGATTGATAGTTACACCTCCTCCTTTAATTAGCCAACCACAGGATCTGTGGAGGCAAAGGCCGGGGGGGTGTGTCGGTGTATATAAGGTGTATTGTCTATGTGAAAGATTAATCAAAAGGAGTTGCTTGAGGTGGGAAGGCTTTTCCGGAGAGGTTCCACATGTTGTCAGGTAGTCCCTCTGAATGGCAGCTTCCGGTTCGGTCCCTTAGCTTTCGGAAGTGACATTTAGTCTGATATGTGCCAGCCGTGCAATCTACCTAGCCCTGCAAAGTGCAAATATTAACCTAAATGCATATTAAGATAGTGTGTGTTAGCTCCTGAACTGAAATAGAGAGCGGGTGTTCCAGCGGAGGCAAGCAAATCGTGTTGATTTACAGTGGCTTGAGGATTTGGCCCATTACCGCTTCTTTATACACTTTTAAAACGAAATGCCAACTCGATAGTTTAGGCTTTAACTGGAACATGGCAAGTAATTGTATGTTTTGGCGGACCCCTAGTAATGTTGCAGAATCTTTCTCAGAAGTTGTTCCATGGGATAGCCGATTCCTCAGGTAAGAGCTACTTGTTTGTTCAATCCTCCATCTTAGGCCTGCTCCTCAGGTGCATCCTCCTTCTCGCAGCGATTTCCTAGGAACAGATTTCGAAGAACAGCTCTGATCACAGAATCACAGATTGGTTAGGGTTGGAAAGGAGCTCTGGAGATCATCCAGTCCAACCCCCCTCCCAGAGCAGGGTCACGTACAGCAGGTTGCACAGGATGACTTCCAGGCGGGTTTTGAATGTCTCTGGGGTGGGAGACTCTACCGCCTCCCTGGGCAGCCTGTTCCAGTGCTCTGCCACCCTCAAAGTAAAGAAGTTCCTCCTCATGCTTTGATAGAAGTTCCTAGGTTCCAGTTTGTACCCGTTACCTCTTGTCCTGGATCATCTTTGATGATCCAGGACAAGAGGTAACGGGCACCAATTGGAACGTAGGAACTTGAACTTGAACTGGAAGGTAGGAACTTGAACATAGGATTATCCTTGATGATTCAGGATAGCTGTGTGTCTGACCAGTCTGTCTTTCGAAGGAGGTCCTGGGCCAGCTCCAGCCATGCTGTGCTGAGCAGAGCCCCTGGCAGCAGCCCCACAGCTCACTCCCAGTGTGCCTGAATTGAAAAGGTACCAAAGTTGCTCCAACACTTTCTGAAAAACTCTATAGTGTTACCCCACAAGCGCAAAGCGACGGCAAAGCCCGTGAAATGACACCGGTGCTTCCAGAAAATGTCAAGCTTCCTGCCCAAGGGTGACATGCCATGCGGTGGGGTCAGGGCCACGCGCTGAGCACCCGGTGCGCTGGGGTTACCCCAGCGGTTCCTGAGCAGCTCCTGCAGTGCTGCCGCCGGTACCGTTCTGGCGGCTGTAGTTGTTTAAAAAGCCGTTGTTGTTTCCGACGTAATCTGACGGCAGTTTTCTCGGGCATTTGGGCCTCTTCTAATAAGTGTGCTGTGAGTACATCTGCAAGCATTCACCTGTCGAGGTCAAATGACTGGTGGTGCTCATCTGCCCCCGTGCTACTGCTGCTGCCTCCCGTGAATGCTCATGTGCCTGCGTGCCCCTGTACAGGCACAGATGCACGCGCGCAACACCTGATCCCGCATCCTAATTATTTTTCGCCCGGTTCTCTGAGTTGTTCTGCTTCCGGCTGATGAATGGGAAAGTGTAGTAGTGCTGTTTCATTTCACCAGCCTCTCAAGTGTGGAAATTATGGTAAATTTGAGAACAAGCCAGATTAGATTGATAGTTACACCTCCTCCTTTAATTAGCCAACCACAGGATCTGTGGAGGCAAAGGCCGGGGGGGTGTGTCGGTGTATATAACGTGTATTGTCTATGTGAAAGATTAATCAAAAGGAGTTGCTTGAGGTGGGAAGGCTTTTCCGGAGAGGTTCCACATGTTGTCAGGTAGTCCCTCTGAATGGCAGCTTCCGGTTCGGTCCCTTAGCTTTCGGAAGTGACATTTAGTCTGATATGTGCCAGCCGTGCAATCTACCTAGCCCTGCAAAGTGCAAATATTAACCTAAATGCATATTAAGATACTGTGTGTTAGCTCCTGAACTGAAATAGAGAGCGGGTGTTCCAGCGGAGGCAAGCAAATCGTGTTGATTTACAGTGGCTTGAGGATTTGGCCCATTACCGCTTCTTTATACACTTTTAAAACGAAATGCCAACTCGATAGTTTAGGCTTTAACTGGAACATGGCAAGTAATTGTATGTTTTGGCGGACCCCTAGTAATGTTGCAGAATCTTTCTCAGAAGTTGTTCCATGGGATAGCCGATTCCTCAGGTAAGAGCTACTTGTTTGTTCAATCTTCCATCTTAGGCCTGCTCCTCAGGTGCATCCTCCTTCTCGCAGCGATTTCCTAGGAACAGATTTCGAAGAACAGCTCTGATCACAGAATCACAGATTGGTTAGGGTTGGAAAGGAGCTCTGGAGATCATCCAGTCCAACCCCCCTCCCAGAGCAGGGTCACGTACAGCAGGTTGCACAGGATGACCTCCAGGCGGGTTTTGAATGTCTCTGGGGTGGGAGACTCTACCGCCTCCCTGGGCAGCCTGTTCCAGTGCTCTGCCACCCTCAAAGTAAAGAAGTTCCTCCTCATGCTTTGATAGAAGTTCCTAGGTTCCAGTTTGTACCCGTTACCTCTTGTCCTGGATCATCTTTGATGATCCAGGACAAGAGGTAACGGGCACCAATTGGAACGTAGGAACTTGAACTTGAACTGGAAGGTAGGAACTTGAACTTGAACATAGGATTATCCTTGATGATTCAGGATAGCTGTGTGTCTGACCAGTCTGTCTTTCGAAGGAGGTCCTGGGCCAGCTCCAGCCATGCTGTGCTGAGCAGAGCCCCTGGCAGCAGCCCCACAGCTCACTCCCAGTGTGCCTGAATGGAAAAGGTACCAAAGTTGCTCCAACACTTTCTGAAAAACTCTATAGTGTTACCCCACAAGCGCAAAGCGACGGCAAAGCCCGTGAAATGACACCGGTGCTTCCAGAAAATGTCAAGCTTCCTGCCCAAGGGTGACATGCCATGCGGTGGGGTCAGGGCCACGCGCTGAGCACCCGGTGCGCTGGGGTTGCCCCAGCGGTTCCTGAGCAGCTCCTGCAGTGCTGCCGCCGGTACCGTTCTGGCGGCTGTAGTTGTTTAAAAAGCCGTTGTTGTTTCCGACGTAATCTGACGGCAGTTTTCTCGGGCATTTGGGCCTCTTCTAATAAGTGTGCTGTGAGTACATCTGCAAGCATTCACCTGTCGAGGTCAAATGACTGGTGGTGCTCATCTGCCCCCGTGCTACTGCTGCTGCCTCCCGTGAATGCTCATGTGCCTGCGTGCCCCTGTACAGGCACAGATGCACGCGCGCAACACCTGATCCCGCATCCTAATTATTTTTCGCCCGGTTCTCGGAGTTGTTCTGCTTCCGGCTGATGAATGGGAAAGTGTAGTAGTGCTGTTTCATTTCACCAGCCTCTCAAGTGTGGAAATTATGGTAAATTTGAGAACAAGCCAGATTAGATTGATAGTTACACCTCCTCCTTTAATTAGCCAACCACAGGATCTGTGGAGGCAAAGGCCGGGGGGGTGTGTCGGTGTATATAACGTGTATTGTCTATGTGAAAGATTAATCAAAAGAAGTTGCTTGAGGTGGGAAGGCTTTTCCGGAGAGGTTCCACATGTTGTCAGGTAGTCCCTCTGAATGGCAGCTTCCGGTTCGGTCCCTTAGCTTTTGGAAGTGACATTTAGTCTGATATGTGCCAGCCGTGCAATCTACCTAGCCCTGCAAAGTGCAAATATTAACCTAAATGCATATTAAGATACTGTGTGTTAGCTCCTGAACTGAAATAGAGAGCGGGTGTTCCAGCGGAGGCAAGCAAATCGTGTTGATTTAGAGTGGCTTGAGGATTTGGCCCATTACCGCTTCTTTATACACTTTTAAAAAGAAATGCCAACTCGATAGTTTAGGCTTTAAGTGGAACATGGCAAGTAATTGTATGTTTTGGCGGACCCCTAGTAATGTTGCAGAATCTTTCTCAGAAGTTGTTCCATGGGATAGCCGATTCCTCAGGTAAGAGCTACTTGTTTGTTCAATCCTCCATCTTAGGCCTGCTCCTCAGGTGCATCCTCCTTCTCGCAGCGATTTCCTAGGAACAGATTTCGAAGAACAGCTCTGATCACAGAATCACAGATTGGTTAGGGTTGGAAAGGAGCTCTGGAGATCATCCAGTCCAACCCCCCTGCCAGAGCAGGGTCACCTACAGCAGGTTGCACAGGATGACCTCCAGGCGGGTTTTGAATGTCTCTGGGGTGGGAGACTCTACCGCCTCCCTGGGCAGCCTGTTCCAGTGCTCTGCCACCCTCAAAGTAAAGAAGTTCCTCCTCATGCTTTGATAGAAGTTCCTAGGTTCCAGTTTGTACCCGTTACCTCTTGTCCTGGATCATCTTTGATGATCCAGGACAAGAGGTAACGGGCACCAATTGGAACGTAGGAACTTGAACTTGAACTGGAAGGTAGGAACTTGAACATAGGATTATCCTTGATGATTCAGGATAGCTGTGTGTCTGACCAGTCTGTCTTTCGAAGGAGGTCCTGGGCCAGCTCCAGCCATGCTGTGCTGAGCAGAGCCCCTGGCAGCAGCCCCACACCTCACTCCCAGTGTGCCTGAATGGAAAAGGTACCAAAGTTGCTCCAACACTTTCTGAAAAACTCTATAGTGTTACCCCACAAGCGCAAAGCGACGGCAAAGCCCGTGAAATGACACCGGTGCTTCCAGAAAATGTCAAGCTTCCTGCCCAAGGGTGACATGCCATGCGGTGGGGTCAGGGCCACGCGCTGAGCACCCGGTGCGCTGGGGTTGCCCCAGCGGTTCCTGAGCAGCTCCTGCAGTGCTGCCGCCGGTACCGTTCTGGCGGCTGTAGTTGTTTAAAAAGCCGTTGTTGTTTCCGGCGTAATCTGACGGCAGTTTTCTCGGGCATTTGGGCCTCTTCTAATAAGTGTGCTGTGAGTACATCTGCAAGCATTCACCTGTCGAGGTCAAATGACTGGTGGTGCTCATCTGCCCCCGTGCTACTGCTGCTGCCTCCCGTGAATGCTCATGTGCCTGCGTGCCCCTGTACAGGCACAGATGCACGCGCGCAACACCTGATCCCGCATCCTAATTATTTTTCGCCCGGTTCTCGGAGTTGTTCTGCTTCCGGCTGATGAATGGGAAAGTGTAGTAGTGCTGTTTCATTTCACCAGCCTCTCAAGTGTGGAAATTATGGTAAATTTGAGAACAAGCCAGATTAGATTGATAGTTACACCTCCTCCTTTAATTAGCCAACCACAGGATCTGTGGAGGCAAAGGCCGGGGGGGTGTGTCGGTGTATATAAGGTGTATTGTCTATGTGAAAGATGAATCAAAAGGAGGTGCTTGAGGTGGGAAGGCTTTTCCGGAGAGGTTCCACATGTTGTCAGGTAGTCCCTCTGAATGGCAGCTTCCGGTTCGGTCCCTTAGCTTTCGGAAGTGACATTTAGTCTGATATGTGCCAGCCGTGCAATCTACCTAGCCCTGCAAAGTGCAAATATTAACCTAAATGCATATTAAGATACTGTGTGTTAGCTCCTGAATTGAAATAGAGAGCGGGTGTTCCAGCGGAGGCAAGCAAATCGTGTTGATTTACAGTGGCTTGAGGATTTGGCCCATTACCGCTTCTTTATACACTTTTAAAAAGAAATGCCAACTCGATAGTTTAGGCTTTAACTGGAACATGGCAAGTAATTGTATGTTTTGGCAGACCCCTAGTAATGTTGCAGAATCTTTCTCAGAAGTTGTTCCATGGGATAGCCGATTCCTCAGGTAAGAGCTACTTGTTTGTTCAATCCTCCATCTTAGGCCTGCTCCTCAGGTGCATCCTCCTTCTCGCAGCGATTTCCTAGGAACAGATTTCGAAGAACAGCTCTGATCACAGAATCACAGATTGGTTAGGGTTGGAAAGGAGCTCTGGAGATCATCCAGTCCAACCCCCCTCCCAGAGCAGGGTCACGTACAGCAGGTTGCACAGGATGACCTCCAGGCGGGTTTTGAATGTCTCTGGGGTGGGAGACTCTACCGCCTCCCTGGGCAGCCTGTTCCAGCGCTCTGCCACCCTCAAAGTAAAGAAGTTCCTCCTCATGCTTTGATAGAAGTTCCTACGTTCCAGTTTGTACCCGTTACCTCTTGTCCTGGATCATCTTTGATGATCCAGGACAAGAGGTAACGGGCACCAATTGGAACGTAGGAACTTGAACTTGAACTGGAACGTAGGAACTTGAACATAGGATTATCCTTGATGATTCAGGATAGCTGTGTGTCTGACCAGTCTGTCTTTCGAAGGAGGTCCTGGGCCAGCTCCAGCCATGCTGTGCTGAGCAGAGCCCCTGGCAGCAGCCCCACACCTCACTCCCAGTGTGCCTGAATGGAAAAGGTACCAAAGTTGCTCCAACACTTTCTGAAAAACTCTATAGTGTTACCCCACAAGCGCAAAGCGACGGCAAAGCCCGTGAAATGACACCGGTGCTTCCAGAAAATGTCAAGCTTCCTGCCCAAGGGTGACATGCCATGCGGTGGGGTCAGGGCCACGCGCTGAGCACCCGGTGCGCTGGGGTTGCCCCAGCGGTTCCTGAGCAGCTCCTGCAGTGCTGCCGCCGGTACCGTTCTGGCGGCTGTAGTTGTTTAAAAAGCCGTTGTTGTTTCCGGCGTAATCTGACGGCAGTTTTCTCGGGCATTTGGGCCTCTTCTAATAAGTGTGCTGTGAGTACATCTGCAAGCATTCACCTGTCGAGGTCAAATGACTGGTGGTGCTCATCTGCCCCCGTGCTACTGCTGCTGCCTCCCGTGAATGCTCATGTGCCTGCGTGCCCCTGTACAGGCACAGATGCACGCGCGCAACACCTGATCCCGCATCCTAATTATTTTTCGCCCGGTTCTCTGAGTTGTTCTGCTTCCGGCTGATGAATGGGAAAGTGTAGTAGTGCTGTTTCATTTCACCAGCCTCTCAAGTGTGGAAATTATGGTAAATTTGAGAACAAGCCAGATTAGATTGATAGTTACACCTCCTCCTTTAATTAGCCAACCACAGGATCTGTGGAGGCAAAGGCCGGGGGGGTGTGTCGGTGTATATAAGGTGTATTGTCTATGTGAAAGATGAATCAAAAGGAGGTGCTTGAGGTGGGAAGGCTTTTCCGGAGAGGTTCCACATGTTGTCAGGTAGTCCCTCTGAATGGCAGCTTCCGGTTCGGTCCCTTAGCTTTCGGAAGTGACATTTAGTCTGATATGTGCCAGCCGTGCAATCTACCTAGCCCTGCAAAGTGCAAATATTAACCTAAATGCATATTAAGATACTGTGTGTTAGCTCCTGAATTGAAATAGAGAGCGGGTGTTCCAGCGGAGGCAAGCAAATCGTGTTGATTTACAGTGGCTTGAGGATTTGGCCCATTACCGCTTCTTTATACACTTTTAAAACGAAATGCCAACTCGATAGTTTAGGCTTTAACTGGAACATGGCAAGTAATTGTATGTTTTGGCGGACCCCTAGTAATGTTGCAGAATCTTTCTCAGAAGTTGTTCCATGGGATAGCCGATTCCTCAGGTAAGAGCTACTTGTTTGTTCAATCCTCCATTTTAGGCCTGCTCCTCAGGTGCATCCTCCTTCTCGCAGCGATTTCCTAGGAACAGATTTCGAAGAACAGCTCTGATCACAGAATCACAGATTGGTTAGGGTTGGAAAGGAGCTCTGGAGATCATCCAGTCCAACCCCCCTGCCAGAGCAGGGTCACGTACAGCAGGTTGCACAGGATGACCTCCAGGCGGGTTTTGAATGTCTCTGGGGTGGGAGACTCTACCGCCTCCCTGGGCAGCCTGTTCCAGCGCTCTGCCACCCTCAAAGTAAAGAAGTTCCTCCTCATGCTGTCCTGGTTCCGGCAAGGATAGGGGTTAATTTCCAAGGAGCCGGCAGGGGAGGCACGTATTCCATACCACGTGACCCATGCCCGCTATAAAAGGAGCTAGCCGGGGCGGGGGAGTCAGTCGCCACTCGGGGGTGGGTCGCGGCGGTGCGGGTCCGGTCGGTGCGCTTCGCGGCGGTACTGTAATCGCGTTCTTGTATTCCTTTACCGGTGTTATTGTTTTTCTTTCTTTCTTTTTCCCTTTGTCTGTTCTGCTAAATTATAATATTTCAACCCACGAGTTTTGCCCTTTTTTTGCTGATTTTTCCCACGGCTGTGGGAGTCGTGCGAGCGGCTGCGTGGTTCTCTGTTGCTGGCTGAGGCCAAACCACGACAGTCCTTTTTTGGCGCCCAACGTGGGGCTCGAAGGGTTGTAATAACAACAGATCTGACCAGAGCTTGTTAAAACGGATTTCTTATATGTATTTCTCCTATTAGTTAAATAGTTGCCGGTTACAATGTTGCTTCGTTTGTTTACATGGCTGTGTTATGTAAATTCTTATATGCTGTATGTACTCCCTGTGATGCTGTTTGTTATCTCAGGGAGAGGGATCAGGACTATAATTTTGCTGTCCTGTGCAATATCAGCTTATGATATGGTAACATCACTATTCAAGTGGCTTTGTTGGGGTTTCTATGTAGTATTGCTGTCCTGTCCATACCTTGGTTCCTGTCTCTCAGAAGTTATCAAAAATCACACCCAATCTATGGGAGAAACAGGGGGAGATACTTTCCCCAGCTCTTTTGACTCCTTTTTCTCCTTTGGGCCAGGTGTAACACCTCTTGAGAATTTTGAATATCCTTGGGATGCTCAAACCAGCGTGTTCCTATTGCTATGTCTCCTGAATGTTTTTCAAGTCTTGCTTAGGGTAAAAAAGCTGTTTAAGACTACCACTCAGAAATCTGTCCCAAGGCCAGATAGTCAGGGGTGGCATGGGATGTGGGAGAACATGGGCAGATATCTAGAGAACTTCTCACCTCCAATGGTTTGGGACTTCACCCTTGAACAACTACAGGACCCTGATAAAGTAGTAGAATATTTCAAAGGAAAATGCTGTGGCTATTCCAGAGAGGCACAACTTATGGCACTGTGTTGGGCCCTGGCCAGTATCTACCAAACACTGCTCAGTACTATGCAGGACCCTCAGGGGAAAGAGGGGAAAGCCAGACCAGCAGACAAGGAGGCTACTCCAACCCCGGTGGCAGACAAGGAGCCTACTCCAACTCCGGTGGCAGACAATGAGGCTACTCTAACTCCAGTGGCAGGCACTGTGGCTACTCAAACCCTGGTGACAGGCAATGCAGCCACTCAAACCCCAGTGGCAGGCACTGCAGCTGAACCGGACAACCAACCTGTGCCAGTATCAGTTGCTCCTATACAAAAGAAGAAATACACCAAGAAATCAGTTCGCATAGTAAAGGATGATGATGAACCAGGGCCATCAAAGGAACAGGAGGAAGAGACAGAACCAGAGGTAATAACCCGATCCCTATCCCTGAGTGAGCTGCGAGATATGCGAAAAGATTTCAGTCGACTTCCTGGTGAGCACATTGTCACCTGGCTGCTCCGATGCTGGGATAACGGGGCCAGTAGCTTGGAATTAGAGGGCAGGGAAGCTAAGCAGCTGGGATCCTTGTCTAGGGAGGCAGGCATTGACAAGGCAATTGGGAAAAAGACACAAGCCCTCAGCCTCTGGAGACGACTCCTGGCAGGTGTAAGGGAAAGGTATCCCTTCAGCGAAGATGTTGTATGTCGTCCAAGCAAGTGGACCACCATGGAAAAAGGTATCCAGTACCTAAGGGAATTAGCCGTACGAGAGATGATTTACTTTGACCCAGATAATGCGCAGTTACCCACAGATCCTGATGAAGTCCAGTGCACAAGGCCCATATGGCGGAAGTTTGTACGGAGCGCACCATCATCATATGCCAACTCCTTGGCAGTGATGGAATGGAGAGGTGAAGAGGGACCAACGGTGGATGAGGTGGCTGGACGACTCCGTCAATATGAAGAAAGCCTATCTTCCCCCCTCATTTCAGCTGTGGAGAAACTGTCCCAGAAGGTCCAGCAACTTGAAGAGAGTATGTCCTACACCCCACCTGTACAGGCCAGCATCTCAGCTATTAGGAGCAGGCGTTTCCCTACTCAAGAGGAAGAGTACAGGGGGTACACACAACGAGGCACCCTGTGGTTTTACCTGCGTGACCACGGAGAGGACATGAGGAGGTGGGATGGACAACCTACCTCAGCACTACGGACACGGGTACGTGAGCTGCAAGGAAGAACAAACACAAAAGGGGATCCCTCCAGAAAAAGTGCAGCTCCTGTTTCCAGCAGACAGTTCCCCAGACAGAATGGAAGGCCTGATCTAACCTCCGATCCTCTTGAAGGGACTTCCAAATCATTTTTGCAACAGGTGAGTAATGTATACTATGATCAGGATTAGAGGGGCCCTGCCTCCAGCCAGGTGGGGGAAAGGGACAACCGGGTTTATTGGACTGTGTGGATTCGATGGCCTGGCACATCTGAGCCACAGGAGTATAAGGCTCTGGTGGACACTGGTGCACAATGCACCTTAATACCATCAAATTACAGAGGAGCAGAACCCATTTGTATTTCTGGAGTAACAGGGGGATCACAAGAGTTGACTGTACTGGAAGCTGAAGTAAGCCTAACTGGAAATGAGTGGCAAAAGCATCCCATTGTGACTGGCCCAGAGGCTCCATGCATCCTTGGCATAGACTATCTCAGGAGAGGATACTTTAAGGACCCAAAAGGATACCGGTGGGCTTTTGGCATAGCTGCCTTGGAGACGGAAGAAATTGAACAGTTATCCACCTTGCCTGGTCTCTCAGAGGACCCCTCTGTGGTAGGGTTGTTGAGGGTCAAAGAACAACAGGTGCCGATTGCTACCACAACGGTGCATCGACGGCAATATCGTACTAACCGAGACTCTGTGATTCCCATCCATAAGTTGATTCGTCAACTAGAGACTCAAGGAGTGATTAGCAAGACTCGCTCACCCTTTAATAGTCCCATATGGCCAGCGCGAAAATCTAATGGAGAGTGGAGGCTAACAGTGGATTATCGTGGCCTGAATGAAGTCACACCACCGCTGAGCGCTGCTGTGCCAGACATGCTAGAGCTTCAATACGAACTGGAGTCGAAGGCAGCCAAGTGGTATGCAACGATTGATATCGCCAATGCATTCTTCTCAATCCCTTTGGCGGCAGAGTGCAGGCCACAGTTTGCTTTCACTTGGAAGGGCATCCAGTACACCTGGAATCGACTGCCCCAGGGGTGGAAACACAGCCCCACCATTTGTCATGGGCTGATCCAGACCACACTGGAACAGGGTGAAGCTCCAGAACATTTGCAGTACATTGATGACATCATTGTATGGGGCGACACAGCAGAAGAAGTTTTTGAGAAAGGGAATAAAATAGTTCAAATCCTTCTGAAAGCTGGCTTTGCCATAAAACGAAGTAAGGTTAAGGGACCTGCACAGGAGATCCAATTTTTAGGAATAAAGTGGCAAGATGGACGCCGTCAGATCCCAATGGATGTGATCAACAAAATAGCAGCTATGTCCCCACCGACTAGTAAAAAGGAAACACAAGCTTTCTTAGGTGTTGTGGGTTTTTGGAGGATGCATATTCCAAATTACAGTCTGATTGTGAGCCCTCTATATCAAGTGACGCGGAAAAAGAATGATTTTAAGTGGGGTCCTGAGCAACGACAAGCTTTCGAACAAATTAAGCAGGAAATAGTTCATGCAGTAGCGCTGGGGCCAGTCAGGGCAGGACAAGACGTTAAAAATGTGCTCTACACTGCAGCCGGGGAGAATGGCCCTACCTGGAGCCTCTGGCAAAAAGCACCAGGGGAGACTCGAGGTCGACCCCTGGGGTTCTGGAGTCGGGGATACAGAGGATCCGAAGCCCGCTATACCCCAACAGAAAAGGAGATATTGGCAGCATACGAGGGGGTTCGAGCTGCTTCGGAGGTGGTTGGCACTGAAGCACAGCTCCTCTTAGCACCTCGACTGCCAGTGCTGGGCTGGATGTTCAAAGAAAGGGTCCCTGCCACACATCATGCAACTGATGCTACGTGGAGTAAGTGGATTGCACTGATCACCCAGCGAACTCGAATGGGAAACCCCAGTCGTCCAGGCATACTGGAAGTGATCATGGACTGGCCAGAAGGCAAAGATTTCGGAATATCACCAGAGGAAGAGGTGACGCGTGCAGAAGAGGCCCCACCGTATAATGAACTGCCAGAAAATGAGAAGAAACATGCCCTGTTCACTGATGGGTCCTGCCGAATTGTGGGAAAGCATCGAAAGTGGAAGGCTGCTGTGTGGAGTCCGACACGACGAGTTGCAGAAGCCACCGAAGGACAAGGTGAGTCGAGTCAGTTTGCAGAGGTAAAAGCCATCCAGCTGGCTTTGGACATTGCTGAGCGAGAGAAATGGCCGGTACTTTACCTCTATACTGATTCATGGATGGTGGCAAATGCTCTGTGGGGGTGGTTACAGCAGTGGAAGCAGAACAACTGGCAGCGCAGAGGTAAGCCCATCTGGGCTGCTGAACTGTGGCAAGATATAGCTGCCCGGATTGAGAATCTGGTTGTGAAAGTACGTCATGTAGATGCCCACATCCCCAAGAATCGGGCCACTGAGGAACATCAAAACAACCAGCAGGTAGATCAGGCTGCTAAAATTGAAGTGGCTGAGGTGGATCTGGACTGGCAACGTAAGGGTGAACTATTCATAGCTCGGTGGGCCCACGATGCCTCAGGCCATCAAGGAAGAGATGCAACATATAGATGGGCTCGTGACCGAGGGGTGGACTTGACCATGGACACTATTGCACAGGTTATCCACGAATGTGAAACGTGTGCTGCCATTAAGCAAGCCAAGCGGTTAAAGCCTCTTTGGTACGGAGGACGATGGCTAAAATATAAATATGGGGAGGCCTGGCAGATTGATTATATCACACTCCCACAAACTCGCCAAGGCAAGCGCCACGTGCTCACAATGGTGGAAGCAACCACTGGATGGCTGGAAACATACCCTGTGCCCCATGCCACCGCCCGTAACACTATCCTGGGCCTTGAAAAGCAAATCCTATGGCGACATGGCACCCCAGAAAGAATTGAGTCGGACAACGGGACTCACTTCCGAAACAGCCTCATAGACACCTGGGCCAAAGAGCATGGCATTGAGTGGGTATATCATATTCCTTATCACGCACCAGCCTCGGGTAAGATAGAACGATATAATGGACTGCTAAAGACTACCCTGAGAGCCATGGGGGGTGGGACCTTCAAACATTGGGATACTCATTTAGCAAAAGCCACCTGGTTAGTTAACACTAGGGGATCTGCCAATCGAGCTGGCCCTGCCCAATCAAAACTTCCACGTACAGTAGAAGGGGATAAAGTCCCTGTAGTGCATATGAAGAATATGTTAGGAAAGACAGTCTGGGTTAGCCCTGCCTCAGGCAAAGGCAAACCCATCCGTGGGATTGCTTTTGCACAAGGACCCGGGTGCACTTGGTGGGTGATGCGAGAGGATGGGGAGGTCCGATGTGTACCTTATGGGGATTTGATTTTGGGTGAGAATAGCCAGTGAATAATTTTATGATGTAATAAGAACTGATCTTAGTATCTGGCGCCCAGCAATTTTCCTTGAGATCGACATCTTCAACCTGTGGACCATGGGCATGGACTGTATTGCATTCCCCAGTCACAAGCTTCAAATACAGCACCCACCAGTTCAGCACTACACATCATCTTATGTGCCCTGAGAGACTGTTCTCACTGCTGGAGCCTACCGTCATGGACTACGTGAGCTTAATGGACATTTTTAAGGGATGGCTCATAGACTATGGGAACTGAAAGATCTGGGCATGACATAGATGGTATGGAATAAGGGGTGGATAATGTCCTGGTTCCGGCAAGGATAGGGGTTAATTTCCAAGGAGCCGGCAGGGGAGGCACGTATTCCATACCACGTGACCCATGCCCGCTATAAAAGGAGCTAGCCGGGGCGGGGGAGTCAGTCGCCACTCGGGGGTGGGTCGCGGCGGTGCGGGTCCGGTCGGTGCGCTTCGCGGCGGTACTGTAATCGCGTTCTTGTATTCCTTTACCGGTGTTATTGTTTTTCTTTCTTTCTTTTTCCCTTTGTCTGTTCTGCTAAATTATAATATTTCAACCCACGAGTTTTGCCCTTTTTTTGCTGATTTTTCCCACGGCTGTGGGAGTCGTGCGAGCGGCTGCGTGGTTCTCTGTTGCTGGCTGAGGCCAAACCACGACACATGCTTTGATAGAAGTTCCTACGTTCCAGTTTGTACCCGTTACCTCTTGTCCTGGATCATCTTTGATGATCCAGGACAAGAGGTAACGGGCACCAATTGGAACGTAGGAACTTGAACTTGAACTGGAACGTAGGAACTTGAACATAGGATTATCCTTGATGATTCAGGATAGCTGTGTGTCTGACCAGTCTGTCTTTCGAAGGAGGTCCTGGGCCAGCTCCAGCCATGCTGTGCTGAGCAGAGCCCCTGGCAGCAGCCCCACACCTCACTCCCAGTGTGCCTGAATGGAAAAGGTACCAAAGTTGCTCCAACACTTTCTGAAAAACTCTATAGTGTTACCCCACAAGCGCAAAGCGACGGCAAAGCCCGTGAAATGACACCGGTGCTTCCAGAAAATGTCAAGCTTCCTGCCCAAGGGTGACATGCCATGCGGTGGGGTCAGGGCCACGCGCTGAGCACCCGGTGCGCTGGGGTTGCCCCAGCGGTTCCTGAGCAGCTCCTGCAGTGCTGCCGCCGGTACCGTTCTGGCGGCTGTAGTTGTTTAAAAAGCCGTTGTTGTTTCCGGCGTAATCTGACGGCAGTTTTCTCGGGCATTTGGGCCTCTTCTAATAAGTGTGCTGTGAGTACATCTGCAAGCATTCACCTGTCGAGGTCAAATGACTGGTGGTGCTCATCTGCCCCCGTGCTACTGCTGCTGCCTCCCGTGAATGCTCATGTGCCTGCGTGCCCCTGTACAGGCACAGATGCACGCGCGCAACACCTGATCCCGCATCCTAATTATTTTTCGCCCGGTTCTCTGAGTTGTTCTGCTTCCGGCTGATGAATGGGAAAGTGTAGTAGTGCTGTTTCATTTCACCAGCCTCTCAAGTGTGGAAATTATGGTAAATTTGAGAACAAGCCAGATTAGATTGATAGTTACACCTCCTCCTTTAATTAGCCAACCACAGGATCTGTGGAGGCAAAGGCCGGGGGGGTGTGTCGGTGTATATAACGTGTATTGTCTATGTGAAAGATGAATCAAAAGGAGTTGCTTGAGGTGGGAAGGCTTTTCCGGAGAGGTTCCACATGTTGTCAGGTAGTCCCTCTGAATGGCAGCTTCCGGTTCGGTCCCTTAGCTTTCGGAAGTGACATTTAGTCTGATATGTGCCAGCCGTGCAATCTACCTAGCCCTGCAAAGTGCAAATATTAACATAAATGCATATTAAGATACTGTGTGTTAGCTCCTGAACTGAAATAGAGAGCGGGTGTTCCAGCGGAGGCAAGCAAATCGTGTTGATTTACAGTGGCTTGAGGATTTGGCCCATTACCGCTTCTTTATACACTTTTAAAAAGAAATGCCAACTCGATAGTTTAGGCTTTAACTGGAACATGGCAAGTAATTGTATGTTTTGGCGGACCCCTAGTAATGTTGCAGAATCTTTCTCAGAAGTTGTTCCATGGGATAGCCGATTCCTCAGGTAAGAGCTACTTGTTTGTTCAATCCTCCATCTTAGGCCTGCTCCTCAGGTGCATCCTCCTTCTCGCAGCGATTTCCTAGGAACAGATTTCAAAGAACAGCTCTGATCACAGAATCACAGATTGGTTAGGGTTGGAAAGGAGCTCTGGAGATCATCCAGTCCAACCCCCCTCCCAGAGCAGGGTCACCTACAGCAGGTTGCACAGGATGACCTCCAGGCGGGTTTTGAATGTCTCTGGGGTGGGAGACTCTACCGCCTCCCTGGGCAGCCTGTTCCAGCGCTCTGCCACCCTCAAAGTAAAGAAGTTCCTCCTCATGCTTTGATAGAAGTTCCTAGGTTCCAGTTTGTACCCGTTACCTCTTGTCCTGGATCATCTTTGATGATCCAGGACAAGAGGTAACGGGCACCAATTGGAACGTAGGAACTTGAACTTGAACTGGAAGGTAGGAACTTGAACATAGGATTGTCCTTGATGATTCAGGATAGCTGTGTGTCTGACCAGTCTGTCTTTCGAAGGAGGTCCTGGGCCAGCTCCAGCCATGCTGTGCTGAGCAGAGCCCCTGGCAGCAGCCCCACAGCTCACTCCCAGTGTGCCTGAATGGAAAAGGTACCAAAGTTGCTCCAACACTTTCTGAAAAACTCTATAGTGTTACCCCACAAACGCAAAGCGACGGCAAAGCCCGTGAAATGACACCGGTGCTTCCAGAAAATGTCAAGCTTCCTGCCCAAGGGTGACATGCCATGCGGTGGGGTCAGGGCCACGCGCTGAGCACCTGGTGCGCTGGGGTTGCCCCAGCGGTTCCTGAGCAGCTCCTGCAGTGCTGCCGCCGGTACCGTTCTGGCGGCTGTAGTTGTTTAAAAAGCCGTTGTTGTTTCCGGCGTAATCTGACGGCAGTTTTCTCGGGCATTTGGGCCTCTTCTAATAAGTGTGCTGTGAGTACATCTGCAAGCATTCACCTGTCGAGGTCAAATGACTGGTGGTGCTCATCTCCCCCCGTGCTACTGCTGCTGCCTCCCGTGAATGCTCATGTGCCTGCGTGCCCCTGTACAGGCACAGATGCACGCGTGCAACACCTGATCCCGCATCCTAATTATTTTTCGCCCGGTTCTCGGAGTTGTTCTGCTTCCGGCTGATGAATGGGAAAGTGTAGTAGTGCTGTTTCATTTCACCAGCCTCTCAAGTGTGGAAATTATGGTAAATTTGAGAACAAGCCAGATTAGATTGATAGTTACACCTCCTCCTTTAATTAGCCAACCACAGGATCTGTGGAGGCAAAGGCCGGGGGGGTGTGTCGGTGTATATAACGTGTATTGTCTATGTGAAAGATTAATCAAAAGGAGTTGCTTGAGGTGGGAAGGCTTTTCCGGAGAGGTTCCACATGTTGTCAGGTAGTCCCTCTGAATGGCAGCTTCCGGTTCGGTCCCTTAGCTTTCGGAAGTGACATTTAGTCTGATATGTGCCAGCCGTGCAATCTACCTAGCCCTGCAAAGTGCAAATATTAACCTAAATGCATATTAAGATACTGTGTGTTAGCTCCTGAACTGAAATAGAGAGCGGGTGTTCCAGCGGAGGCAAGCAAATCGTGTTGATTTACAGTGGCTTGAGGATTTGGCCCATTACCGCTTCTTTATACACTTTTAAAAAGAAATGCCAACTCGATAGTTTAGGCTTTAACTGGAACATGGCAAGTAATTGTATGTTTTGGCGGACCCCTAGTAATGTTGCAGAATCTTTCTCAGAAGTTGTTCCATGGGATAGCCGTTTCCTCAGGTAAGAGCTACTTGTTTGTTCAATCCTCCATCTTAGGCCTGCTCCTCAGGTGCATCCTCCTTCTCGCAGCGATTTCCTAGGAACAGATTTCGAAGAACAGCTCTGATCACAGAATCACAGATTGGTTAGGGTTGGAAAGGAGCTCTGGAGATCATCCAGTCCAACCCCCCTGCCAGAGCAGGGTCACCTACAGCAGGTTGCACAGGATGACCTCCAGGCGGGTTTTGAATGTCTCTGGGGTGGGAGACTCTACCGCCTCCCTGGGCAGCCTGTTCCAGCGCTCTGCCACCCTCAAAGTAAAGAAGTTCCTCCTCATGCTTTGATACAAGTTCCTAGCTTCCAGTTTGTACCCGTTACCTCTTGTCCTGGATCATCATTTCACCAGCCTCTCAAGTGTGGAAATTATGGTAAATTTGAGAACAAGCCAGATTAGATTGATAGTTACACCTCCTCCTTTAATTAGCCAACCACAGGATCTGTGGAGGCAAAGGCCGGGGGGGTGTGTCGGTGTATATAACGTGTATTGTCTATGTGAAAGATTAATCAAAAGGAGTTGCTTGAGGTGGGAAGGCTTTTCCGGAGAGGTTCCACATGTTGTCAGGTAGTCCCTCTGAATGGCAGCTTCCGGTTCGGTCCCTTAGCTTTCGGAAGTGACATTTAGTCTGATATGTGCCAGCCGTGCAATCTACCTAGCCCTGCAAAGTGCAAATATTAACATAAATGCATATTAAGATACTGTGTGTTAGCTCCTGAACTGAAATAGAGAGCGGGTGTTCCAGCGGAGGCAAGCAAATCGTGTTGATTTACAGTGGCTTGAGGATTTGGCCCATTACCGCTTCTTTATACACTTTTAAAAAGAAATGCCAACTCGATAGTTTAGGCTTTAACTGGAACATGGCAAGTAATTGTATGTTTTGGCGGACCCCTAGTAATGTTGCAGAATCTTTCTCAGAAGTTGTTCCATGGGATAGCCGATTCCTCAGGTAAGAGCTACTTGTTTGTTCAATCCTCCATCTTAGGCCTGCTCCTCAGGTGCATCCTCCTTCTCGCAGCGATTTCCTAGGAACAGATTTCAAAGAACAGCTCTGATCACAGAATCACAGATTGGTTAGGGTTGGAAAGGAGCTCTGGAGATCATCCAGTCCAACCCTCTGCCAGAGCAGGGTCACCTACAGCAGGTTGCACAGGATGACCTCCAGGCGGGTTTTGAATGTCTCTGGGGTGGGAGACTCTACCGCCTCCCTGGGCAGCCTGTTCCAGCGCTCTGCCACCCTCAAAGTAAAGAAGTTCCTCCTCATGCTTTGATAGAAGTTCCTAGGTTCCAGTTTGTACCCGTTACCTCTTGTCCTGGATCATCTTTGATGATCCAGGACAAGAGGTAACGGGCACCAATTGGAAGGAAGGAACTTGAACTTGAACTGGAATGTAGTAACTTGAACATAGGATTGTCCTTGATGATTCAGGATAGCTGTGTGTCTGACCAGTCTGTCTTTCGAAGGAGGTCCTGGGCCAGCTCCAGCCATGCTGTGCTGAGCAGAGCCCCTGGCAGCAGCCCCACAGCTCACTCCCAGTGTGCCTGAATGGAAAAGGTACCAAAGTTGCTCCAACACTTTCTGAAAAACTCTATAGTGTTACCCCACAAGCGCAAAGCGACGGCAAAGCCCGTGAAATGACACCGGTGCTTCCAGAAAATGTCAAGCTTCCTGCCCAAGGGTGACATGCCATGCGGTGGGGTCAGGGCCACGCGCTGAGCACCCGGTGCGCTGGGGTTGCCCCAGTGGTTCCTGAGCAGCTCCTGCAGTGCTGCCGCCGGTACCGTTCTGGCGGCTGTAGTTGTTTAAAAAGCCGTTGTTGTTTCTGGCGTAATCTGACGGCAGTTTTCTCGGGCATTTGGGCCTCTTCTAATAAGTGTGCTGTGAGTACATCTGCAAGCATTCACCTGTCGAGGTCAAATGACTGGTGGTGCTCATCTCCCCCCGTGCTACTGCTGCTGCCTCCCGTGAATGCTCATGTGCCTGCGTGCCCCTGTACAGGCACAGATGCACGCGCGCAACACCTGATCCCGCATCCTAATTATTTTTCGCCCGGTTCTCGGAGTTGTTCTGCTTCCGGCTGATGAATGGGAAAGTGTAGTAGTGCTGTTTCATTTCACCAGCCTCTCAAGTGTGGAAATTATGGTAAATTTGAGAACAAGCCAGATTAGATTGATAGTTACACCTCCTCCTTTAATTAGCCAACCACAGGATCTGTGGAGGCAAAGGCCGGGGGGGTGTGTCGGTGTATATAACGTGTATTGTCTATGTGAAAGATTAATCAAAAGGAGTTGCTTGAGGTGGGAAGGCTTTTCCGGAGAGGTTCCACATGTTGTCAGGTAGTCCCTCTGAATGGCAGCTTCCGGTTCGGTCCCTTAGCTTTCGGAAGTGACATTTAGTCTGATATGTGCCAGCCGTGCAATCTACCTAGCCCTGCAAAGTGCAAATATTAACCTAAATGCATATTAAGATACTGTGTGTTAGCTCCTGAACTGCAATAGAGAGCGGGTGTTCCAGCGGAGGCAAGCAAATCGTGTTGATTTAGAGTGGCTTGAGGATTTGGCCCATTACCGCTTCTTTATACACTTTTAAAAAGAAATGCCAACTTGATAGTTTAGGCTTTAACTGGAACATGGCAAGTAATTGTATGTTTTGGCGGACCCCTAGTAATGTTGCAGAATCTTTCTCAGAAGTTGTTCCATGGGATAGCCGATTCCTCAGGTAAGAGCTACTTGTTTGTTCAATCCTCCATCTTAGGCCTGCTCCTCAGGTGCATCCTCCTTCTCGCAGCGATTTCCTAGGAACAGATTTCGAAGAACAGCTCTGATCACAGAATCACAGATTGGTTAGGCTTGGAAAGGAGCTCTGGAGATCATCCAGCCCAACCCCCCTGCCAGAGCAGGGTCACCTACAGCAGGTTGCACAGGATGACCTCCAGGCGGGTTTTGAATGTCTCTGGGGTGGGAGACTCTACCGCCTCCCTGGGCAGCCTGTTCCAGCGCTCTGCCACCCTCAAAGTAAAGAAGTTCCTCCTCATGCTTTGATAGAAGTTCCTAGGTTCCAGTTTGTACCCGTTACCTCTTGTCCTGGATCATCTTTGATGATCCAGGACAAGAGGTAACGGGCACCAATTGGAACGTAGGAACTTGAACTTGAACTGGAAGGTAGGAACTTGAACTTGAACATAGGATTATCCTTGATGATTCAGGATAGCTGTGTGTCTGACCAGTCTGTCTTTCGAAGGAGGTCCTGGGCCAGCTCCAGCCATGCTGTGCTGAGCAGAGCCCCTGGCAGCAGCCCCACAGCTCACTCCCAGTGTGCCTGAATGGAAAAGGTACAAAAGTTGCTCCAACACTTTCTGAAAAACTCTATAGTGTTACCCCACAAGCGCAAAGCGACGGCAAAGCCCGTGAAATGACACCGGTGCTTCCAGAAAATGCCAAGCTTCCTGCCCAAGGGTGACATGCCATGCGGTGGGGTCAGGGCCACGCGCTGAGCACCCGGTGCGCTGGGGTTGCCCCAGCGGTTCCTGAGCAGCTCCTGCAGTGCTGCCGCCGGTACCGTTCTGGCGGCTGTAGTTGTTTAAAAAGTTGTTGTTGTTTCCGGCGTAATCTGACGGCAGTTTTCTCGGGCATTTGGGCCTCTTCTAATAAGTGTGCTGTGAGTACATCTGCAAGCATTCACCTGTCGAGGTCAAATGACTGGTGGTGCTCATCTCCCCCCGTGCTACTGCTGCTGCCTCCCGTGAATGCTCATGTGCCTGCGTGCCCCTGTACAGGCACAGATGCACGCGCGCAACACCTGATCCCGCATCCTAATTATTTTTCGCCCGGTTCTCTGAGTTGTTCTGCTTCCGGCTGATGAATGGGAAAGTGTAGTAGTGCTGTTTCATTTCACCAGCCTCTCAAGTGTGGAAATTATGGTAAATTTGAGAACAAGCCAGATTAGATTGATAGTTACACCTCCTCCTTTAATTAGCCAACCACAGGATCTGTGGAGGCAAAGGCCGGGGGGGTGTGTTGGTGTATATAACGTGTATTGTCTATGTGAAAGATTAATCAAAAGGAGTTGCTTGAGGTGGGAAGGCTTTTCCGGAGAGGTTCCACATGTTGTCAGGTAGTCCCTCTGAATGGCAGCTTCCGGTTCGGTCCCTTAGCTTTCGGAAGTGACATTTAGTCTGATATGTGCCAGCCGTGCAATCTACCTAGCCCTGCAAAGTGCAAATATTAACCTAAATGCATATTAAGATAGTGTGTGTTAGCTCCTGAACTGAAATAGAGAGCGGGTGTTCCAGCGGAGGCAAGCAAATCGTGTTGATTTACAGTGGCTTGAGGATTTGGCCCATTACCGCTTCTTTATACACTTTTAAAAAGAAATGCCAACTCGATAGTTTAGGCTTTAACTGGAACATGGCAAGTAACTGTATGTTTTGGCGGACCCCTAGTAATGTTGCAGAATCTTTCTCAGAAGTTGTTCCATGGGATAGCCGATTCCTCAGGTAAGAGCTACTTGTTTGTTCAATCCTCCATCTTAGGCCTGCTCCTCAGGTGCATCCTCCTTCTCGCAGCGATTTCCTAGGAACAGATTTCGAAGAACAGCTCTGATCACTAAATCACAGATTGGTTAGGGTTGGAAAGGAGCTCTGGAGATCATCCAGTCCAACCCCCTGCCAGAGCAGGGTCACCTACAGCAGGTTGCACAGGATGACCTCCAGGCGGGTTTTGAATGTCTCTGGGGTGGGAGACTCTACTGCCTCCCTGGGCAGCCTGTTCCAGCGCTCTGCCACCCTCAAAGTAAAGAAGTTCCTCCTCATGCTTTGATAGAAGTTCCTAGGTTCCAGTTTGTACCCGTTACCTCTTGTCCTGGATCATCTTTGATGATCCAGGCCAAGAGGTAACGGGCACCAATTGGAACGTAGGAACTTGAACTTGAACTGGAACGTCGGAACTTGAACATAGGATTATCCTTGATGATTCAGGATAGCTGTGTGTCTGACCAGTCTGTCTTTCGAAGGAGGTCCTGGGCCAGCTCCAGCCATGCTGTGCTGAGCAGAGCCCCTGGCAGCAGCCCCACAGCTCACTCCCAGTGTGCCTGAATGGAAAAGGTACAAATGTTGCTCCAACACTTTCTGAAAAACTCTATAGTGTTACCCCACAAGCGCAAAGCGACGGCAAAGCCCGTGAAATGACACCGGTGCTTCCAGAAAATGCCAAGCTTCCTGCCCAAGGGTGACATGCCATGCGGTGGGGTCAGGGCCACGCGCTGAGCACCCGGTGCGCTGGGGTTGCCCCAGCGGTTCCTGAGCAGCTCCTGCAGTGCTGCCGCCGGTACCGTTCTGGCGGCTGTAGTTGTTTAAAAAGTTGTTGTTGTTTCCGGCGTAATCTGACGGCAGTTTTCTCGGGCATTTGGGCCTCTTCTAATAAGTGTGCTGTGAGTACATCTGCAAGCATTCACCTGTCGAGGTCAAATGACTGGTGGTGCTCATCTCCCCCCGTGCTACTGCTGCTGCCTCCCGTGAATGCTCATGTGCCTGCGTGCCCCTGTACAGGCACAGATGCACGCGCGCAACACCTGATCCCGCATCCTAATTATTTTTCGCCCGGTTCTCTGAGTTGTTCTGCTTCCGGCTGATGAATGGGAAAGTGTAGTAGTGCTGTTTCATTTCACCAGCCTCTCAAGTGTGGAAATTATGGTAAATTTGAGAACAAGCCAGATTAGATTGATAGTTACACCTCCTCCTTTAATTAGCCAACCACAGGATCTGTGGAGGCAAAGGCCGGGGGGGTGTGTCGGTGTATATAAGGTGTATTGTCTATGTGAAAGATTAATCAAAAGGAGTTGCTTGAGGTGGGAAGGCTTTTCCGGAGAGGTTCCACATGTTGTCAGGTAGTCCCTCTGAATGGCAGCTTCCGGTTCGGTCCCTTAGCTTTCGGAAGTGACATTTAGTCTGATATGTGCCAGCCGTGCAATCTACCTAGCCCTGCAAAGTGCAAATATTAACTTAAATGCATATTAAGATACTGTGTGTTAGCTCCTGAACTGAAATAGAGAGCGGGTGTTCCAGCGGAGGCAAGCAAATCATGTTGATTTAGAGTGGCTTGAGGATTTGGCCCATTACCGCTTCTTTATACACTTTTAAAAAGAAATGCCAACTCGATAGTTTAGGCTTTAACTGGAACATGGCAAGTAATTGTATGTTTTGGCGGACCCCTAGTAATGTTGCAGAATCTTTCTCAGAAGTTGTTCCATGGGATAGCCGATTCCTCAGGTAAGAGCTACTTGTTTGTTCAATCCTCCATCTTAGGCCTGCTCCTCAGGTGCATCCTCCTTCTCGCAGCGATTTCCTAGGAACAGATTTCGAAGAACAGCTCTGATCACAGAATCACAGATTGGTTAGGGTTGGAAAGGAGCTCTGGAGATCATCCAGTCCAACCCCCTGCCAGAGCAGGGTCACCTACAGCAGGTTGCACAGGATGACCTCCAGGCGGGTTTTGAATGTCTCTGGGGTCGGAGACTCTACTGCCTCCCTGGGCAGCCTGTTCCAGCGCTCTGCCACACTCAAAGTAAAGAAGTTCCTCCTCATGCTTTGATAGAAGTTCCTAGGTTCCAGTTTGTACCCGTTACCTCTTGTCCTGGATCATCTTTGATGATCCAGGACAAGAGGTAACGGGCACCAATTGGAACGTAGGAACTTGAACTTGAACTGGAACGTAGGAACTTGAACATAGGATTATCCTTGATGATTCAGGATAGCTGTGTGTCTGACCAGTCTGTCTTTCGAAGGAGGTCCTGGGCCAGCTCCAGCCATGCTGTGCTGAGCAGAGCCCCTGGCAGCAGCCCCACAGCTCACTCCCAGTGTGCCTGAATGGAAAAGGTACAAAAGTTGCTCCAACACTTTCTGAAAAACTCTATAGTGTTACCCCACAAGCGCAAAGCGACGGCAAAGCCCGTGAAATGACACCGGTGCTTCCTGAAAATGCCAAGCTTCCTGCCCAAGGGTGACATGCCATGCGGTGGGGTCAGGGCCACGCGCTGAGCACCCGGTGCGCTGGGGTTGCCCCAGCGGTTCCTGAGCAGCTCCTGCAGTGCTGCCGCCGGTACCGTTCTGGCGGCTGTAGTTGTTTAAAAAGTTGTTGTTGTTTCCGGCGTAATCTGACGGCAGTTTTCTCGGGCATTTGGGCCTCTTCTAATAAGTGTGCTGTGAGTACATCTGCAAGCATTCACCTGTCGAGGTCAAATGACTGGTGGTGCTCATCTCCCCCCGTGCTACTGCTGCTGCCTCCCGTGAATGCTCATGTGCCTGCGTGCCCCTGTACAGGCACAGATGCACGCGCGCAACACCTGATCCCGCATCCTAATTATTTTTCGCCCGGTTCTCGGAGTTGTTCTGCTTCCGGCTGATGAATGGGAAAGTGTAGTAGTGCTGTTTCATTTCACCAGCCTCTCAAGTGTGGAAATTATGGTAAATTTGAGAACAAGCCAGATTAGATTGATAGTTACACCTCCTCCTTTAATTAGCCAACCACAGGATCTGTGGAGGCAAAGGCCTGGGGGCGTGTCGGTGGGGGGGCATACGATTTTACCATGGCGAGATTGCTGGAGGTTCTTTCTTGTCTGTTCTTTCTTTTCTTGTAAATTGGTATGAGGTTCTGCCAGTCTTCCTCACGTAGCACAATCGCTCTTGATTTCTGGAGGTTGCTCACAGGGTAAGCTAATGTTTAACATCAATAAGGGTTACCGAATCTTGTCCTTGAGAAGCAGGAGTCTGGAAGCTGTTGTCAATCCAACTGCTGTATTCCTGACCAGCAAGCCCGCTCGATTCAGGGTTAATTAACTGATTACTTAGAGCGGAAGTGTTGTGGAAGAGCCCGATCATTACCATTTCTATTCATTCTAATATGATGTATTTCAACTCCCCCTCCCTCACGCCTTCCAGAGAGTGATCTGGTGAAGGAGGATGACAAGTCTTTGTGAAACCATCTCGAGTTCTGCCAGATACTCGTAGTTGAAGTTGTCTAGCGGTGCGAGATTAGACACCGTGTGAAAGGCAATACTGCACAGATTCTTTATTCCAGACCATTTTGTAAGTTCGCATGATACAAAACCTCACGGTTACTGGGCAGCTCTCCCACTTTTCACGTCAACCTTTGCTACCTCGCACGCTGCAACGTGCAGGAAAGAAACATTGATTTGAATTGCGCCGTGGTGCCGTGCATCTTAATGACACTCTGGAGTGACTGGCAGTGTGTCTGGGTCCTGGGGTTGGACCCGGTCTAGCTGCCAGGAGGCAACATTGCAGAGAGGGGCTACAGCTGTGGTCTCTGAAGGGGCCTGGCTACTCTATGTAGGCCTTCTCTCCCTGCGTCTCAGAGTGCTTGAAGATGCTAATTGGTTCACATTTTCCTCTGTTCGTTAAGGTATTCTGTCCTTAAAAATTCAGCTTTTTAAAATAGTAACGTGTATTGTCTATGTGAAAGATTAATCAAAAGGAGTTGCTTGAGGTGGGAAGGCTTTTCCGGAGAGGTTCCACATGTTGTCAGGTAGTCCCTCTGAATGGCAGCTTCCGGTTCGGTCCCTTAGCTTTCGGAAGTGACATTTAGTCTGATATGTGCCAGCCGTGCAATCTACCTAGCCCTGCAAAGTGCAAATATTAACCTAAATGCATATTAAGATACTGTGTGTTAGCTCCTGAACTGAAATAGAGAGCGGGTGTTCCAGCGGAGGCAAGCAAATCGTGTTGATTTACAGTGGCTTGAGGATTTGGCCCATTACCGCTTCTTTATACACTTTTAAAAAGAAATGCCAACTCGATAGTTTAGGCTTTAACTGGAACATGGCAAGTAATTGTATGCTTTGGCGGACCCCTAGTAATGTTGCAGAATCTTTCTCAGAAGTTGTTCCATGGGATAGCCGATTCCTCAGGTAAGAGCTACTTGTTTGTTCAATCCTCCATCTTAGGCCTGCTCCTCAGGTGCATCCTCCTTCTCGCAGCGATTTCCTAGGAACAGATTTCGAAGAACAGCTCTGATCACAGAATCACAGATTGGTTAGGGTTGGAAAGGACCTCTGGAGATCATCCAGCCCAACCCCCCTGCCAGAGCAAGGTCACCTACAGCAGGTTGCACAGGATGACCTCCAGGCGGGTTTTGAATGTTTCTGGGGTCGGAGACTCTACCGCCTCCCTGGGCAGCCTGTTCCAGCGCTCTGCCACCCTCAAAGTAAAGAAGTTCCTCCTCATGCTTTGATAGAAGTTCCTAGGTTCCAGTTTGTACCCGTTACCTCTTGTCCTGGATCATCTTTGATGATCCAGGACAAGAGGTAACGGGCACCAATTGGAACGTAGGAACTTGAACTTGAACTGGAACGTAGGAGCTTGAACATAGGATTATCCTTGATGATTCAGGATAGCTGTGTGTCTGACCAGTCTGTCTTTCGAAGGAGGTCCTGGACCAGCTCCAGCCATGCTGTGCTGAGCAGAGCCCCTGGCAGCAGCCCCACAGCTCACTCCCAGTGTGCCTGAATGGAAAAGGTACCAAAGTTGCTCCAACACTTTCTGAAAAACTCTATAGTGTTACCCCACAAGCGCAAAGCGACGGCAAAGCCCGTGAAATGACACCGGTGCTTCCAGAAAATGTCAAGCTTCCTGCCCAAGGGTGACATGCCATGCGGTGGGGTCAGGGCCACGCGCTGAGCACCCGGTGCGCTGGGGTTGCCCCAGCGGTTCCTGAGCAGCTCCTGCAGTGCTGCCGCCGGTACCGTTCTGGCGGCTGTAGTTGTTTAAAAAGCCGTTGTTGTTTCCGGCGTAATCTGACGGCAGTTTTCTCGGGCATTTGGGCCTCTTCTAATAAGTGTGCTGTGAGTACATCTGCAAGCATTCACCTGTCGAGGTCAAATGACTGGTGGTGCTCATCTCCCCCCGTGCTACTGCTGCTGCCTCCCATGAATGCTCATGTGCCTGCGTGCCCCTGTACAGGCACAGATGCACGCGCGCAACACCTGATCCCGCATCCTAATTATTTTTCGCCCGGTTCTCTGAGTTGTTCTGCTTCCGGCTGATGAATGGGAAAGTGTAGTAGTGCTGTTTCATTTCACCAGCCTCTCAAGTGTGGAAATGATGGTAAATTTGAGAACAAACCAGATTAGATTGATAGTTACACCTCCTCCTTTAATTAGCCAACCACAGGATCTGTGGAGGCAAAGGCCGGGGGGCGTGTCGGTGGGGGGGCATACGATTTTACCATGGCGAGATTGCTGGAGGTTCTTTCTTGTCTGTTCTTTCTTGTCTTGTAAATTGGTATGAGGTTCTGCCAGTCTTCCTCACGTAGCACAATCGCTCTTGATTTCTGGAGGTTGCTCACAGGGTAAGCTAATGTTTAACATCAATAAGGGTTACCGAATCTTGTCCTTGAGAAGCAGGAGTCTGGAAGCTGTTGTCAATCCAACTGCTGTATTCCTGACCAGCAAGCCCGCTCGATTCAGGGTTAATTAACTGATTACTTAGAGCGGAAGTGTTGTGGAAGAGCCCGATCATTACCATTTCTATTCATTCTAATATGATGTATTTCAACTCCCCCTCCCTCACGCCTTCCAGAGAGTGATCTGGTGAAGGAGGATGACAAGTCTTTGTGAAACCATCTCGAGTTCTCCCAGATACTCGTAGTTGAAGTTGTCTAGCGGTGCGAGATTAGACACCGTGTGAAAGGCAATACTGCACAGATTCTTTATTCCAGACCATTTTGTAAGTTCGCATGATACAAAACCTCACGGTTACTGGGCAGCTCTCCCACTTTTCACGTCAACCTTTGCTACCTCGCACGCTGCAACGTGCAGGAAAGAAACATTGATTTGAATTGCGCCGTGGTGCCGTGCATCTTAATGACACTCTGGAGTGACTGGCAGTGTGTCTGGGTCCTGGGGTTGGACCCGGTCTAGCTGCCAGGAGGCAACATTGCAGAGAGGGGCTACAGCTGTGGTCTCTGAAGGGGCCTGGCTACTCTATGTAGGCCTTCTCTCCCTGCGTCTCAGAGTGCTTGAAGATGCTAATTGGTTCACATTTTCCTCTGTTCGTTAAGGTATTCTGTCCTTAAAAATTCAGCTTTTTAAAATAGTAACGTGTATTGTCTATGTGAAAGATTAATCAAAAGGAGTTGCTTGAGGTGGGAAGGCTTTTCCGGAGAGGTTCCACATGTTGTCAGGTAGTCCCTCTGAATGGCAGCTTCCGGTTCGGTCCCTTAGCTTTCGGAAGTGACATTTAGTCTGATATGTGCCAGCCGTGCAATCTACCTAGCCCTGCAAAGTGCAAATATTAACCTAAATGCATATTAAGATACTGTGTGTTAGCTCCTGAACTGAAATAGAGAGCGGGTGTTCCAGCGGAGGCAAGCAAATCGTGTTGATTTACAGTGGCTTGAGGATTTGGCCCATTACCGCTTCTTTATACACTTTTAAAAAGAAATGCCAACTCGATAGTTTAGGCTTTAACTGGAACATGGCAAGTAATTGTATGCTTTGGCGGACCCCTAGTAATGTTGCAGAATCTTTCTCAGAAGTTGTTCCATGGGATAGCCGATTCCTCAGGTAAGAGCTACTTGTTTGTTCAATCCTCCATCTTAGGCCTGCTCCTCAGGTGCATCCTCCTTCTCGCAGCGATTTCCTAGGAACAGATTTCGAAGAACAGCTCTGATCACAGAATCACAGATTGGTTAGGGTTGGAAAGGACCTCTGGAGATCATCCAGCCCAACCCCCCTGCCAGAGCAAGGTCACCTACAGCAGGTTGCACAGGATGACCTCCAGGCGGGTTTTGAATGTCTCTGGGGTGGGAGACTCTACCGCCTCCCTGGGCAGCCTGTTCCAGCGCTCTGCCACCCTCAAAGTAAAGAAGTTCCTCCTCATGCTTTGATAGAAGTTCCTAGGTTCCAGTTTGTACCCGTTACCTCTTGTCCTGGATCATCTTTGATGATCCAGGACAAGAGGTAACGGGCACCAATTGGAACGTAGGAACTTGAACTTGAACTGGAACGTAGGAGCTTGAACATAGGATTATCCTTGATGATTCAGGATAGCTGTGTGTCTGACCAGTCTGTCTTTCGAAGGAGGTCCTGGACCAGCTCCAGCCATGCTGTGCTGAGCAGAGCCCCTGGCAGCAGCCCCACAGCTCACTCCCAGTGTGCCTGAATGGAAAAGGTACCAAAGTTGCTCCAACACTTTCTGAAAAACTCTATAGTGTTACCCCACAAGCGCAAAGCGACGGCAAAGCCCGTGAAATGACACCGGTGCTTCCAGAAAATGTCAAGCTTCCTGCCCAAGGGTGACATGCCATGCGGTGGGGTCAGGGCCACGCGCTGAGCACCCGGTGCGCTGGGGTTGCCCCAGCGGTTCCTGAGCAGCTCCTGCAGTGCTGCCGCCGGTACCGTTCTGGCGGCTGTAGTTGTTTAAAAAGTTGTTGTTGTTTCCGGCGTAATCTGACGGCAGTTTTCTCGGGCATTTGGGCCTCTTCTAATAAGTGTGCTGTGAGTACATCTGCAAGCATTCACCTGTCGAGGTCAAATGACTGGTGGTGCTCATCTCCCCCCGTGCTACTGCTGCTGCCTCCCATGAATGCTCATGTGCCTGCGTGCCCCTGTACAGGCACAGATGCACGCGCGCAACACCTGATCCCGCATCCTAATTATTTTTCGCCCGGTTCTCTGAGTTGTTCTGCTTCCGGCTGATGAATGGGAAAGTGTAGTAGTGCTGTTTCATTTCACCAGCCTCTCAAGTGTGGAAATGATGGTAAATTTGAGAACAAACCAGATTAGATTGATAGTTACACCTCCTCCTTTAATTAGCCAACCACAGGATCTGTGGAGGCAAAGGCCGGGGGGCGTGTCGGTGGGGGGGCATACGATTTTACCATGGCGAGATTGCTGGAGGTTCTTTCTTGTCTGTTCTTTCTTGTCTTGTAAATTGGTATGAGGTTCTGCCAGTCTTCCTCACGTAGCACAATCGCTCTTGATTTCTGGAGGTTGCTCACAGGGTAAGCTAATGTTTAACATCAATAAGGGTTACCGAATCTTGTCCTTGAGAAGCAGGAGTCTGGAAGCTGTTGTCAATCCAACTGCTGTATTCCTGACCAGCAAGCCCGCTCGATTCAGGGTTAATTAACTGATTACTTAGAGCGGAAGTGTTGTGGAAGAGCCCGATCATTACCATTTCTATTCATTCTAATATGATGTATTTCAACTCCCCCTCCCTCACGCCTTCCAGAGAGTGATCTGGTGAAGGAGGATGACAAGTCTTTGTGAAACCATCTCGAGTTCTCCCAGATACTCGTAGTTGAAGTTGTCTAGCGGTGCGAGATTAGACACCGTGTGAAAGGCAATACTGCACAGATTCTTTATTCCAGACCATTTTGTAAGTTCGCATGATACAAAACCTCACGGTTACTGGGCAGCTCTCCCACTTTTCACGTCAACCTTTGCTACCTCGCACGCTGCAACGTGCAGGAAAGAAACATTGATTTGAATTGCGCCGTGGTGCCGTGCATCTTAATGACACTCTGGAGTGACTGGCAGTGTGTCTGGGTCCTGGGGTTGGACCCGGTCTAGCTGCCAGGAGGCAACATTGCAGAGAGGGGCTACAGCTGTGGTCTCTGAAGGGGCCTGGCTACTCTATGTAGGCCTTCTCTCCCTGCGTCTCAGAGTGCTTGAAGATGCTAATTGGTTCACATTTTCCTCTGTTCGTTAAGGTATTCTGTCCTTAAAAATTCAGCTTTTTAAAATAGTAACGTGTATTGTCTATGTGAAAGATTAATCAAAAGGAGTTGCTTGAGGTGGGAAGGCTTTTCCGGAGAGGTTCCACATGTTGTCAGGTAGTCCCTCTGAATGGCAGCTTCCGGTTCGGTCCCTTAGCTTTCGGAAGTGACATTTAGTCTGATATGTGCCAGCCGTGCAATCTACCTAGCCCTGCAAAGTGCAAATATTAACCTAAATGCATATTAAGATACTGTGTGTTAGCTCCTGAACTGAAATAGAGAGCGGGTGTTCCAGCGGAGGCAAGCAAATCGTGTTGATTTACAGTGGCTTGAGGATTTGGCCCATTACCGCTTCTTTATACACTTTTAAAAAGAAATGCCAACTCGATAGTTTAGGCTTTAACTGGAACATGGCAAGTAATTGTATGCTTTGGCGGACCCCTAGTAATGTTGCAGAATCTTTCTCAGAAGTTGTTCCATGGGATAGCCGATTCCTCAGGTAAGAGCTACTTGTTTGTTCAATCCTCCATCTTAGGCCTGCTCCTCAGGTGCATCCTCCTTCTCGCAGCGATTTCCTAGGAACAGATTTCGAAGAACAGCTCTGATCACAGAATCACAGATTGGTTAGGGTTGGAAAGGAGCTCTGGAGATCATCCAGTCACACCCCCCAGCCAGAGCAGGGTCACCTACAGCAGGTTGCACAGGATGACCTCCAGGCGGGTTTTGAATGTTTCTGGGGTCGGAGACTCTACCGCCTCCCTGGGCAGCCTGTTCCAGCGCTCTGCCACCCTCAAAGTAAAGAAGTTCCTCCTCATGCTTTGATAGAAGTTCCTAGGTTCCAGTTTGTACCCGTTACCTCTTGTCCTGGATCATCTTTGATGATCCAGGACAAGAGGTAACGGGCACCAATTGGAACGTAGGAACTTGAACTTGAACTGGAACGTAGGAACTTGAACATAGGATTATCCTTGATGATTCAGGATAGCTGTGTGTCTGACCAGTCTGTCTTTCGAAGGAGGTCCTGGACCAGCTCCAGCCATGCTGTGCTGAGCAGAGCCCCTGGCAGCAGCCCCACAGCTCACTCCCAGTGTGCCTGAATGGAAAAGGTACCAAAGTTGCTCCAACACTTTCTGAAAAACTCTATAGTGTTACCCCACAAGCGCAAAGCGACGGCAAAGCCCGTGAAATGACACCGGTGCTTCCAGAAAATGTCAAGCTTCCTGCCCAAGGGTGACATGCCATGCGGTGGGGTCAGGGCCACGCGCTGAGCACCCGGTGCGCTGGGGTTGCCCCAGCGGTTCCTGAGCAGCTCCTGCAGTGCTGCCGCCGGTACCGTTCTGGCGGCTGTAGTTGTTTAAAAAGCCGTTGTTGTTTCCGGCGTAATCTGACGGCAGTTTTCTCGGGCATTTGGGCCTCTTCTAATAAGTGTGCTGTGAGTACATCTGCAAGCATTCACCTGTCGAGGTCAAATGACTGGTGGTGCTCATCTGCCCCCGTGCTACTGCTGCTGCCTCCCGTGAATGCTCATGTGCCTGCGTGCCCCTGTACAGGCACAGATGCACGCGCGCAACACCTGATCCCGCATCCTAATTATTTTTCGCCCGGTTCTCGGAGTTGTTCTGCTTCCGGCTGATGAATGGGAAAGTGTAGTAGTGCTGTTTCATTTCACCAGCCTCTCAAGTGTGGAAATTATGGTAAATTTGAGAACAAGCCAGATTAGATTGATAGTTACACCTCCTCCTTTAATTAGCCAACCACAGGATCTGTGGAGGCAAAGGCCGGGGGGGTGTGTCGGTGTATATAACGTGTATTGTCTATGTGAAAGATTAATCAAAAGGAGTTGCTTGAGGTGGGAAGGCTTTTCCGGAGAGGTTCCACATGTTGTCAGGTAGTCCCTCTGAATGGCAGCTTCCGGTTCGGTCCCTTAGCTTTCGGAAGTGACATTTAGTCTGATATGTGCCAGCCGTGCAATCTACCTAGCCCTGCAAAGTGCAAATATTAACCTAAATGCATATTAAGATAGTGTGTGTTAGCTCCTGAACTGAAATAGAGAGCGGGTGTTCCAGCGGAGGCAAGCAAATCGTGTTGATTTACAGTGGCTTGAGGATTTGGCCCATTACCGCTTCTTTATACACTTTTAAAAAGAAATGCCAACTCGATAGTTTAGGCTTTAACTGGAACATGGCAAGTAATTGTATGTTTTGGCGGACCCCTAGTAATGTTGCAGAATCTTTCTCAGAAGTTGTTCCATGGGATAGCCGATTCCTCAGGTAAGAGCTACTTGTTTGTTCAATCCTCCATCTTAGGCCTGCTCCTCAGGTGCATCCTCCTTCTCGCAGCGATTTCCTAGGAACAGATTTCGAAGAACAGCTCTGATCACAGAATCACAGATTGGTTAGGCTTGGAAAGGACCTCTGGAGATCATCCAGCCCAACCCCCCTGCCAGAGCAAGGTCACCTACAGCAGGTTGCACAGGATGACCTCCAGGCGGGTTTTGAATGTTTCTGGGGTCGGAGACTCTACCGCCTCCCTGGGCAGCCTGTTCCAGCGCTCTGCCACCCTCAAAGTAAAGAAGTTCCTCCTCATGCTTTGATAGAAGTTCCTAGGTTCCAGTTTGTACCCGTTACCTCTTGTCCTGGATCATCTTTGATGATCCAGGACAAGAGGTAACAGGCACCAATTGGAACGTAGGAACTTGAACTTGAACTGGAACGTAGGAGCTTGAACATAGGATTATCCTTGATGATTCAGGATAGCTGTGTGTCTGACCAGTCTGTCTTTCGAAGGAGGTCCTGGACCAGCTCCTGCCATGCTGTGCTGAGCAGAGCCCCTGGCAGCAGCCCCACAGCTCACTCCCAGTGTGCCTGAATGGAAAAGGTACCAAAGTTGCTCCAACACTTTCTGAAAAACTCTATAGTGTTACCCCACAAGCGCAAAGCGACGGCAAAGCCCGTGAAATGACACCGGTGCTTCCAGAAAATGTCAAGCTTCCTGCCCAAGGGTGACATGCCATGCGGTGGGGTCAGGGCCACGCGCTGAGCACCCGGTGCGCTGGGGTTGCCCCAGCGGTTCCTGAGCAGCTCCTGCAGTGCTGCCGCCGGTACCGTTCTGGCGGCTGTAGTTGTTTAAAAAGTTGTTGTTGTTTCCGGCGTAATCTGACGGCAGTTTTCTCGGGCATTTGGGCCTCTTCTAATAAGTGTGCTGTGAGTACATCTGCAAGCATTCACCTGTCGAGGTCAAATGACTGGTGGTGCTCATCTCCCCCCGTGCTACTGCTGCTGCCTCCCATGAATGCTCATGTGCCTGCGTGCCCCTGTACAGGCACAGATGCACGCGCGCAACACCTGATCCCGCATCCTAATTATTTTTCGCCCGGTTCTCTGAGTTGTTCTGCTTCCGGCTGATGAATGGGAAAGTGTAGTAGTGCTGTTTCATTTCACCAGCCTCTCAAGTGTGGAAATTATGGTAAATTTGAGAACAAACCAGATTAGATTGATAGTTACACCTCCTCCCTTAATTAGCCAACCACAGGATCTGTGGAGGCAAAGGCCGGGGGGCGTGTCGGTGGGGGGGCATACGATTTTACCATGGCGAGATTGCTGGAGGTTCTTTCTTGTCTGTTCTTTCTTGTCTTGTAAATTGGTATGAGGTTCTGCCAGTCTTCCTCACGTAGCACAATCGCTCTTGATTTCTGGAGGTTGCTCACAGGGTAAGCTAATGTTTAACATCAATAAGGGTTACCGAATCTTGTCCTTGAGAAGCAGGAGTCTGGAAGCTGTTGTCAATCCAACTGCTGTATTCCTGACCAGCAAGCCCGCTCGATTCAGGGTTAATTAACTGATTACTTAGAGCGGAAGTGTTGTGGAAGAGCCCGATCATTACCATTTCTATTCATTCTAATATGATGTATTTCAACTCCCCCTCCCTCACGCCTTCCAGAGAGTGATCTGGTGAAGGAGGATGACAAGTCTTTGTGAAACCATCTCGAGTTCTCCCAGATACTCGTAGTTGAAGTTGTCTAGCGGTGCGAGATTAGACACCGTGTGAAAGGCAATACTGCACAGATTCTTTATTCCAGACCATTTTGTAAGTTCGCATGATACAAAACCTCACGGTTACTGGGCAGCTCTCCCACTTTTCACGTCAACCTTTGCTACCTCGCACGCTGCAACGTGCAGGAAAGAAACATTGATTTGAATTGCGCCGTGGTGCCGTGCATCTTAATGACACTCTGGAGTGACTGGCAGTGTGTCTGGGTCCTGGGGTTGGACCCGGTCTAGCTGCCAGGAGGCAACATTGCAGAGAGGGGCTACAGCTGTGGTCTCTGAAGGGGCCTGGCTACTCTATGTAGGCCTTCTCTCCCTGCGTCTCAGAGTGCTTGAAGATGCTAATTGGTTCACATTTTCCTCTGTTCGTTAAGGTATTCTGTCCTTAAAAATTCAGCTTTTTAAAATAGTAACGTGTATTGTCTATGTGAAAGATTAATCAAAAGGAGTTGCTTGAGGTGGGAAGGCTTTTCCGGAGAGGTTCCACATGTTGTCAGGTAGTCCCTCTGAATGGCAGCTTCCGGTTCGGTCCCTTAGCTTTCGGAAGTGACATTTAGTCTGATATGTGCCAGCCGTGCAATCTACCTAGCCCTGCAAAGTGCAAATATTAACCTAAATGCATATTAAGATACTGTGTGTTAGCTCCTGAACTGAAATAGAGAGCGGGTGTTCCAGCGGAGGCAAGCAAATCGTGTTGATTTACAGTGGCTTGAGGATTTGGCCCATTACCGCTTCTTTATACACTTTTAAAAAGAAATGCCAACTCGATAGTTTAGGCTTTAACTGGAACATGGCAAGTAATTGTATGCTTTGGCGGACCCCTAGTAATGTTGCAGAATCTTTCTCAGAAGTTGTTCCATGGGATAGCCGATTCCTCAGGTAAGAGCTACTTGTTTGTTCAATCCTCCATCTTAGGCCTGCTCCTCAGGTGCATCCTCCTTCTCGCAGCGATTTCCTAGGAACAGATTTCGAAGAACAGCTCTGATCACAGAATCACAGATTGGTTAGGGTTGGAAAGGACCTCTGGAGATCATCCAGCCCAACCCCCCTGCCAGAGCAGGGTCACCTACAGCAGGTTGCACAGGATGACCTCCAGGCGGGTTTTGAATGTTTCTGGGGTCGGAGACTCTACCGCCTCCCTGGGCAGCCTGTTCCAGCGCTCTGCCACCCTCAAAGTAAAGAAGTTCCTCCTCATGCTTTGATAGAAGTTCCTAGGTTCCAGTTTGTACCCGTTACCTCTTGTCCTGGATCATCTTTGATGATCCAGGACAAGAGGTAACGGGCACCGATTGGAACGTAGGAACTTGAACTTGAACTGGAAGGTAGGAACTTGAACTTGAACATAGGATTATCCTTGATGATTCAGGATAGCTGTGTGTCTGACCAGTCTGTCTTTCGAAGGAGGTCCTGGGCCAGCTCCAGCCATGCTGTGCTGAGCAGAGCCCCTGGCAGCAGCCCCACAGCTCACTCCCAGTGTGCCTGAATGGAAAAGGTACCAAAGTTGCTCCAACACTTTCTGAAAAACTCTATAGTGTTACCCCACAAGCGCAAAGCGACGGCAAAGCCCGTGAAATGACACCGGTGCTTCCAGAAAATGTCAAGCTTCCTGCCCAAGGGTGACATGCCATGCGGTGGGGTCAGGGCCACGCGCTGAGCACCCGGTGCGCTGGGGTTGCCCCAGCGGTTCCTGAGCAGCTCCTGCAGTGCTGCCGCCGGTACCGTTCTGGCGGCTGTAGTTGTTTAAAAAGCCGTTGTTGTTTCCGGCGTAATCTGACGGCAGTTTTCTCGGGCATTTGGGCCTCTTCTAATAAGTGTGCTGTGAGTACATCTGCAAGCATTCACCTGTCGAGGTCAAATGACTGGTGGTGCTCATCTGCCCCCGTGCTACTGCTGCTGCCTCCCGTGAATGCTCATGTGCCTGCGTGACCCTGTACAGGCACAGATGCACGCGCGCAACACCTGATCCCGCATCCTAATTATTTTTCGCCCGGTTCTCGGAGTTGTTCTGCTTCCGGCTGATGAATGGGAAAGTGTAGTAGTGCTGTTTCATTTCACCAGCCTCTCAAGTGTGGAAATTATGGTAAATTTGAGAACAAGCCAGATTAGATTGATAGTTACACCTCCTCCTTTAATTAGCTACCACAGGATCTGTGGAGGCAAAGGCCGGGGGGGTGTGTCGGTGTATATAACGTATATTGTCTATGTGAAAGATTAATCAAAAGGAGTTGCTTGAGGTGGGAAGGCTTTTCCGGAGAGGTTCCACATGTTGTCAGGTAGTCCCTCTGAATGGCAGCTTCCGGTTCGGTCCCTTAGCTTTCGGAAGTGACATTTAGTCTGATATGTGCCAGCCGTGCAATCTACCTAGCCCTGCAAAGTGCAAATATTAACCTAAATGCATATTAAGATACTGTGTGTTAGCTCCTGAACTGAAATAGAGAGCGGGTGTTCCAGCGGAGGCAAGCAAATCGTGTTGATTTACAGTGGCTTGAGGATTTGGCCCATTACCGCTTCTTTATACACTTTTAAACAGAAATGCCAACTCGATAGTTTAGGCTTTAACTGGAACATGGCAAGTAATTGTATGTTTTGGCGGACCCCTAGTAATGTTGCAGAATCTTTCTCAGAAGTTGTTCCATGGGATAGCCGATTCCTCAGGTAAGAGCTACTTGTTTGTTCAATCCTCCATCTTAGGCCTGCTCCTCAGGTGCATCCTCCTTCTCGCAGCGATTTCCTAGGAACAGATTTTGAAGAACAGCTCTGATCACAGAATCACAGATTGCTTAGGGTTGGAAAGGACCTCTGGAGATCATCCAGCCCAACCCCCCTGCCAGAGCAGGGTCACCTACAGCAGGTTGCACAGGATGACCTCCAGGCGGGTTTTGAATGTTTCTGGGGTCGGAGACTCTACCGCCTCCCTGGGCAGCCTGTTCCAGCGCTCTGCCACCCTCAAAGTAAAGAAGTTCCTCCTCATGCTTTGATAGAAGTTCCTACGTTCCAGTTTGTACCCGTTACCTCTTGTCCTGGATCATCTTTGATGATCCAGGACAAGAGGTAACGGGCACCAATTGGAACGTAGGAACTTGAACTTGAACTGGAACGTAGGAACTTGAACATAGGATTATCCTTGATGATTCAGGATAGCTCTGTGTCTGACCAGTCTGTCTTTCGAAGGAGGTCCTGGACCAGCTCCAGCCATGCTGTGCTGAGCAGAGCCCCTGGCAGCAGCCCCACAGCTCACTCCCAGTGTGCCTGAATGGAAAAGGTACCAAAGTTGCTCCAACACTTTCTGAAAAACTCTATAGTGTTACCCCACAAGCGCAAAGCGACGGCAAAGCCCGTGAAATGACACCGGTGCTTCCAGAAAATGTCAAGCTTCCTGCCCAAGGGTGACATGCCATGCGGTGGGGTCAGGGCCACGCGCTGAGCACCCGGTGCGCTGGGGTTGCCCCAGCGGTTCCTGAGCAGCTCCTGCAGTGCTGCCGCCGGTACCGTTCTGGCGGCTGTAGTTGTTTAAAAAGCCGTTGTTGTTTCCGGCGTAATCTGACGGCAGTTTTCTCGGGCATTTGGGCCTCTTCTAATAAGTGTGCTGTGAGTACATCTGCAAGCATTCACCTGTCGAGGTCAAATGACTGGTGGTGCTCATCTGCCCCCGTGCTACTGCTGCTGCCTCCCGTGAATGCTCATGTGCCTGCGTGCCCCTGTACAGGCACAGATGCACGCGCGCAACACCTGATCCCGCATCCTAATTATTTTTCGCCCGGTTCTCTGAGTTGTTCTGCTTCCGGCTGATGAATGGGAAAGTGTAGTAGTGCTGTTTCATTTCACCAGCCTATCAAGTGTGGAAATTATGGTAAATTTGAGAACAAGCCAGATTAGATTGATAGTTACACCTCCTCCTTTAATTAGCCAACCACAGGATCTGTGGAGGCAAAGGCCGGGGGGGTGTGTCGGTGTATATAATGTATATTGTCCATGTGAAAGATTAATCAAAAGGAGTTGCTTGAGGTGGGAAGGCTTTTCCGGAGAGGTTCCACATGTTGTCAGGTAGTCCCTCTGAATGGCAGCTTCCGGTTCGGTCCCTTAGCTTTCGGAAGTGACATTTAGTCTGATATGTGCCAGCCGTGCAATCTACCTAGCCCTGCAAAGTGCAAATATTAACCTAAATGCATATTAAGATACTGTGTGTTAGCTCCTGAACTGAAATAGAGAGCGGGTGTTCCAGCGGAGGCAAGCAAATCGTGTTGATTTACAGTGGCTTGAGGATTTGGCCCATTACCGCTTCTTTATACACTTTTAAAAAGAAATGCCAACTCGATAGTTTAGGCTTTAACTGGAACATGGCAAGTAATTGTATGTTTTGGCGGACCCCTAGTAATGTTGCAGAATCTTTCTCAGAAGTTGTTCCATGGGATAGCCGATTCCTCAGGTAAGAGCTACTTGTTTGTTCAATCCTCCATCTTCGGCCTGCTCCTCAGGTGCATCCTCCTTCTCGCAGCGATTTCCTAGGAACAGATTTCGAAGAACAGCTCTGATCACAGAATCACAGATTGGTTAGGGTTGGAAAGGAGCTCTGGAGATCATCCAGTCCAACCCCCCTGCCAGAGCAGGGTCACCTACAGCAGGTTGCACAGGATGACCTCCAGGCGGGTTTTGAATGTCTCTGGGGTGGGAGACTCTCCCGCCTCCCCGGGCAGCCTGTTCCAGCGCTCTGCCACCCTCAAAGTAAAGAAGTTCCTCCTCATGCTTTGATAGAAGTTCCTAGGTTCCAGTTTGTACCCGTTACCTCTTGTCCTGGATCATCTTTGATGATCATCATCTTTGATGATCCAGGCCAAGAGGTAACGGGCACCAATTGGAACGTAGGAACTTGAACTTGAACTGGAAGGTAGGAACTTGAACTTGAACATAGGATTATCCTTGATGATTCAGGATAGCTGTGTGTCTGACCAGTCTGTCTTTCGAAGGAGGTCCTGGGCCAGCTCCAGCCATGCTGTGCTGAGCAGACCCCCTGGCAGCAGCCCCACAGCTCACTCCCAGTGTGCCTGAATGGAAAAAGTACCAAAGTTGCTCCAACACTTTCTGAAAAACTCTATAGTGTTACCCCACAAGCGCAAAGCGACGGCAAAGCCCGTGAAATGACACCGGTGCTTCCAGAAAATGTCAAGCTTCCTGCCCAAGGGTGACATGCCATGCGGTGGGGTCAGGGCTACGCGCTGAGCACCCGGTGCGCTGGGGTTGCCCCAGCGGTTCCTGAGCAGCTCCTGCAGTGCTGCCGCCGGTACCGTTCTGGCGGCTGTAGTTGTTTAAAAAGCCGTTGTTGTTTCCGGCGTAATCTGACGGCAGTTTTCTCGGGCATTTGGGCCTCTTCTAATAAGTGTGCTGTGAGTACATCTGCAAGCATTCACCTGTCGAGGTCAAATGACTGGTGGTGCTCATCTCCCCCCGTGCTACTGCTGCTGCCTCCCGTGAATGCTCATGTGCCTGCGTGCCCCTGTACAGGCACAGATGCACGCGCGCAACACCTGATCCCGCATCCTAATTATTTTTCGCCCGGTTCTCGGAGTTGTTCTGCTTCCGGCTGATGAATGGGAAAGTGTAGTAGTGCTGTTTCATTTCACCAGCCTATCAAGTGTGGAAATTATGGTAAATTTGAGAACAAGCCAGATTAGATTGATAGTTACACCTCCTCCTTTAATTAGCCAACCACAGGATCTGTGGAGGCAAAGGCCGGGGGGGTGTGTCGGTGTATATAATGTGTATTGTCCATGTGAAAGATTAATCAAAAGGAGTTGCTTGAGGTGGGAAGGCTTTTCCGGAGAGGTTCCACATGTTGTCAGGTAGTCCCTCTGAATGGCAGCTTCCGGTTCGGTCCCTTAGCTTTCGGAAGTGACATTTAGTCTGATATGTGCCAGCCGTGCAATCTACCTAGCCCTGCAAAGTGCAAATATTAACCTAAATGCATATTAAGATACTGTGTGTTAGCTCCTGAACTGAAATAGAGAGCGGGTGTTCCAGCGGAGGCAAGCAAATCGTGTTGATTTACAGTGGCTTGCGGATTTGGCCCATTACCGCTTCTTTATACACTTTTAAAAAGAAATGCCAACTTGATAGTTTAGGCTTTAACTGGAACATGGCAAGTAATTGTATGTTTTGGCGGACCCCTAGTAATGTTGCAGAATCTTTCTCAGAAGTTGTTCCATGGGATAGCCGATTCCTCAGGTAAGAGCTACTTGTTTGTTCAATCCTCCATCTTAGGCCTGCTCCTCAGGTGCATCCTCCTTCTCGCAGCGATTTCCTAGGAACAGATTTCGAAGAACAGCTCTGATCACAGAATCACAGATTGGTTAGGGTTGGAAAGGAGCTCTGGAGATCATCCAGTCCAACCCCCCTGCCAGAGCAGAGTCACCTACAGCAGGTTGCACAGGATGACCTCCAGGCGGGTTTTGAATGTCTCTGGGGTGGGAGACTCTACCGCCTCCCTGGGCAGCCTGTTCCAGCGCTCTGCCACCCTCAAAGTAAAGAAGTTCCTCCTCATGCTTTGATAGAAGTTCCTACGTTCCAGTTTGTACCCGTTACCTCTTGTCCTGGATCATCTTTGATGATCCAGGACAAGAGGTAATGGGCACCAATTGGAACGTAGGAACTTGAACTTGAACTGGAAGGTAGGAACTTGAACTTGAATATAGGATTATCCTTGATGATTCAGGATAGCTGTGTGTCTGACCAGTCTGTCTTTCGAAGGAGGTCCTGGGCCAGCTCCAGCCATGTTGTGCTGAGCAGAGCCCCTGGCAGCAGCCCCCCAGCTCACTCCCAGTGTGCCTGAATGGAAAAGGTACCAAAGTTGCTCCAACACTTTCTGAAAAACTCTATAGTGTTACCCCACAAGCGCAAAGCGACGGCAAAGCCCGTGAAATGACACCGGTGCTTCCAGAAAATGTCAAGCTTCCTGCCCAAGGGTGACATGCCATGCGGTGGGGTCAGGGCCACGCGCTGAGCACCCGGTGCGCTGGGGTTGCCCCAGCGGTTCCTGAGCAGCTCCTGCAGTGCTGCCGCCGGTACCGTTCTGGCGGCTGTAGTTGTTTAAAAAGCCGTTGTTGTTTCCGGCGTAATCTGACGGCAGTTTTCTCGGGCATTTGGGCCTCTTCTAATAAGTGTGCTGTGAGTACATCTGCAAGCATTCACCTGTCGAGGTCAAATGACTGGTGGTGCTCATCTCCCCCCGTGCTACTGCTGCTGCCTCCTGTGAATGCTCATGTGCCTGCGTGCCCCTGTACAGGCACAGATGCACGCGCGCAACACCTGATCCCGCATCCTAATTATTTTTCGCCCGGTTCTCTGAGTTGTTCTGCTTCCGGCTGATGAATGGGAAAGTGTAGTAGTGCTGTTTCATTTCACCAGCCTCTCAAGTGTGGAAATTATGGTAAATTTGAGAACAAGCCAGATTAGATTGATAGTTACACCTCCTCCTTTAATTAGCCAACCACAGGATCTGTGGAGGCAAAGGCCGGGGGGGTGTGTCGGTGTATATAACGTGTATTGTCTATGTGAAAGATTAATCAAAAGGAGTTGCTTGAGGTGGGAAGGCTTTTCCGGAGAGGTTCCACATGTTGTCAGGTAGTCCCTCTGAATGGCAGCTTCCGGTTCGGTCCCTTAGCTTTCGGAAGTGACATTTAGTCTGATATGTGCCAGCCGTGCAATCTACCTAGCCCTGCAAAGTGCAAATATTAACCTAAATGCATATTAAGATACTGTGTGTTAGCTCCTGAACTGAAATAGAGAGCGGGTGTTCCAGCGGAGGCAAGCAAATCGTGTTGATTTACAGTGGCTTGAGGATTTGGCCCATTACCGCTTCTTTATACACTTTTAAAAAGAAATGCCAACTCGATAGTTTAGGCTTTAACTGGAACATGGCAAGTAATTGTATGTTTTGGCGGACCCCTAGTAATGTTGCAGAATCTTTCTCAGAAGTTGTTCCATGGGATAGCCGATTCCTCAGGTAAGAGCTACTTGTTTGTTCAATCCTCCATCTTAGGCCTGCTCCTCAGGTGCATCCTCCTTCTCGCAGCGATTTCCTAGGAACAGATTTCGAAGAACAGCTCTGATCACAGAATCACAGATTGGTTAGGGTTGGAAAGGACCTCTGGAGATCATGTAGTCCAACCCCCCTGCCAGAGCAGGGTCACCTACAGCAGGTTGCACAGGATGACCTCCAGGCGGGTTTTGAATGTCTCTGGGGTGGGAGACTCTCCCGCCTCCCCGGGCAGCCTGTTCCAGCGCTCTGCCACCCTCAAAGTAAAGAAGTTCCTCCTCATGCTTTGATAGAAGTTCCTAGGTTCCAGTTTGTACCCGTTACCTCTTGTCCTGGATCATCTTTGATGATCATCATCTTTGATGATCCAGGCCAAGAGGTAACGGGCACCAATTGGAACGTAGGAACTTGAACTTGAACTGGAAGGTAGGAACTTGAACTTGAACATAGGATTATCCTTGATGATTCAGGATAGCTGTGTGTCTGACCAGTCTGTCTTTCGAAGGAGGTCCTGGGCCAGCTCCAGCCATGCTGTGCTGAGCAGACCCCCTGGCAGCAGCCCCACAGCTCACTCCCAGTGTGCCTGAATGGAAAAAGTACCAAAGTTGCTCCAACACTTTCTGAAAAACTCTATAGTGTTACCCCACAAGCGCAAAGCGACGGCAAAGCCCGTGAAATGACACCGGTGCTTCCAGAAAATGTCAAGCTTCCTGCCCAAGGGTGACATGCCATGCGGTGGGGTCAGGGCTACGCGCTGAGCACCCGGTGCGCTGGGGTTGCCCCAGCGGTTCCTGAGCAGCTCCTGCAGTGCTGCCGCCGGTACCGTTCTGGCGGCTGTAGTTGTTTAAAAAGCCGTTGTTGTTTCCGGCGTAATCTGACGGCAGTTTTCTCGGGCATTTGGGCCTCTTCTAATAAGTGTGCTGTGAGTACATCTGCAAGCATTCACCTGTCGAGGTCAAATGACTGGTGGTGCTCATCTCCCCCCGTGCTACTGCTGCTGCCTCCCGTGAATGCTCATGTGCCTGCGTGCCCCTGTACAGGCACAGATGCACGCGCGCAACACCTGATCCCGCATCCTAATTATTTTTCGCCCGGTTCTCTGAGTTGTTCTGCTTCCGGCTGATGAATGGGAAAGTGTAGTAGTGCTGTTTCATTTCACCAGCCTCTCAAGTGTGGAAATTATGGTAAATTTGAGAACAAGCCAGATTAGATTGATAGTTACACCTCCTTCTTTAATTAGCCAACCACAGGATCTGTGGAGGCAAAGGCCGGGGGGGTGTGTCGGTTTATATAAGGTGTATTGTCTATGTGAAAGATTAATCAAAAGGAGTTGCTTGAGGTGGGAAGGCTTTTCCGGAGAGGTTCCACATGTTGTCAGGTAGTCCCTCTGAATGGCAGCTTCCGGTTCGGTCCCTTAGCTTTCGGAAGTGACATTTAGTCTGATATGTGCCAGCCGTGCAATCTACCTAGCCCTGCAAAGTGCAAATATTAACCTAAATGCATATTAAGATACTGTGTGTTAGCTCCTGAACTGAAATAGAGAGCGGGTGTTCCAGCGGAGGCAAGCAAATCGTGTTGATTTACAGTGGCTTGCGGATTTGGCCCATTACCGCTTCTTTATACACTTTTAAAAAGAAATGCCAACTCGATAGTTTAGGCTTTAACTGGAACATGGCAAGTAATTCTGTGTTTTGGCGGACCCCTAGTAATGTTGCAGAATCTTTCTCAGAAGTTGTTCCATGGGATAGCCGATTCCTCAGGTAAGAGCTACTTGTTTGTTCAATCCTCCATCTTAGGCCTGCTCCTCAGGTGCATCCTCCTCGCAGCGATTTTCTAGGAACAGATTTCGAAGAACAGCTCTGATCACAGAATCACAGATTGGTTAGGGTTGGAAAGGAGCTCTGGAGATCATCCAGCCCAACCCCCCTGCCAGAGCAGGGTCACCTACAGCAGGTTGCACAGGATGACCTCCAGGCGGGTTTTGAATGTCTCTGGGGTGGGAGACTCTACCGCCTCCCTGGGCAGCCTGTTCCAGTGCTCTGCCACCCTCAAAGTAAAGAAGTTCCTCCTCATGCTTTGATAGAAGTTCCTAGGTTCCAGTTTGTACCCGTTACCTCTTGTCCTGGATCATCAAAAATCATCTTTGATGATCCAGGACAAGAGGTAACGGGCACCAATTGGAACGTAGGAACTTGAACTTGAACTGGAAGGTAGGAACTTGAACTTGAACATAGGATTATCCTTGATGATTCAGGATAGCTGTGTGTCTGACCAGTCTGTCTTTCGAAGGAGGTCCTGGGCCAGCTCCAGCCATGCTGTGCTGAGCAGAGCCCCTGGCAGCAGCCCCACAGCTCACTCCCAGTGTGCCTGAATGGAAAAGGTACCAAAGTTGCTCCAACACTTTCTGAAAAACTCTATAGTGTTACCCCACAAGCGCAAAGCGACGGCAAAGCCCGTGAAATGACACCGGTGCTTCCAGAAAATGTCAAGCTTCCTGCCCAAGGGTGACATGCCATGCGGTGGGGTCAGGGCCACGCGCTGAGCACCCGGTGCGCTGGGGTTGCCCCAGCGGTTCCTGAGCAGCTCCTGCAGTGCTGCCGCCGGTACCGTTCTGGCGGCTGTAGTTATTTAAAAAGCCGTTGTTGTTTCCGGCGTAATCTGACGGCAGTTTTCTCGGGCATTTGGGCCTCTTCTAATAAGTGTGCTGTGAGTACATCTGCAAGCATTCACCTGTCGAGGTCAAATGACTGGTGGTGCTCATCTGCCCCTGTGCTACTGCTGCTGCCTCCCGTGAATGCTCATGTGCCTGCGTGCCCCTGTACAGGCACAGATGCACGCGCGCAACACCTGATCCCGCATCCTAATTATTTTTCGCCCGGTTCTCGGAGTTGTTCTGCTTCCGGCTGATGAATGGGAAAGTGTAGTAGTGCTGTTTCATTTCACCAGCCTCTCAAGTGTGGAAATTATGGTAAATTTGAGAACAAGCCAGATTAGATTGATAGTTACACCTCCTCCTTTAATTAGCCAATCACAGGATCTGTGGAGGCAAAGGCCGGGGGGGTGTGTCGGTGTATATAACGTGTATTGTCTATGTGAAAGATTAATCAAAAGGAGTTGCTTGAGGTGGGAAGGCTTTTCCGGAGAGGTTCCACATGTTGTCAGGTAGTCCCTCTGAATGGCAGCTTCCGGTTCGGTCCCTTAGCTTTCGGAAGTGACATTTAGTCTGATATGTGCCAGCCGTGCAATCTACCTAGCCCTGCAAAGTGCAAATATTAACCTAAATGCATATTAAGATACTGTGTGTTAGCTCCTGAACTGAAATAGAGAGCGGGTGTTCCAGCGGAGGCAAGCAAATCGTGTTGATTTACAGTGGCTTGAGGATTTGGCCCATTACCGCTTCTTTATACACTTTTAAAACGAAATGCCAACTCGATAGTTTAGGCTTTAACTGGAACATGGCAAGTAATTGTATGTTTTGGCGGACCCCTAGTAATGTTGCAGAATCTTTCTCAGAAGTTGTTCCATGGGATAGCCGATTCCTCAGGTAAGAGCTACTTGTTTGTTCAATCCTCCATCTTAGGCCTGCTCCTCAGGTGCATCCTCCTTCTCGCAGCGATTTCCTAGGAACAGATTTCGAAGAACAGCTCTGATCACAGAATCACAGATTGGTTAGGGTTGGAAAGGAGCTCTGGAGATCATGTAGTCCAACCCCCCTGCCAGAGCAGGGTCACCTACAGCAGGTTGCACAGGATGACCTCCAGGCGGGTTTTGAATGTCTCTGGGGTGGGAGACTCTACCGCCTCCCTGGGCAGCCTGTTCCAGCGCTCTGCCACCCTCAAAGTAAAGAAGTTCCTCCTCATGCTTTGATAGAAGTTCCTAGGTTCCAGTTTGTACCCGTTACCTCTTGTCCTGGATCATCAAAAATCATCTTTGATGATCCAGGCCAAGAGGTAACGGGCACCAATTGGAACGTAGGGACTTGAACTTGAACTGGAAGGTAGGAACTTGAACTTGAACATAGGATTATCCTTGATGATTCAGGATAGCTGTGTGTCTGACCAGTCTGTCTTTCGAAGGAGGTCCTGGGCCAGCTCCAGCCATGCTGTGCTGAGCAGAGCCCCTGGCAGCAGCCCCACAGCTCACTCCCAGTGTGCCTGAATGGAAAAGGTACCAAAGTTGCTCCAACACTTTCTGAAAAACTCTATAGTGTTACCCCACAAGCGCAAAGCGACGGCAAAGCCCGTGAAATGACACCGGTGCTTCCAGAAAATGTCAAGCTTCCTGCCCAAGGGTGACATGCCATGCGGTGGGGTCAGGGCCACGCGCTGAGCACCCGGTGCGCTGGGGTTGCCCCAGCGGTTCCTGAGCAGCTCCTGCAGTGCTGCTGCCGGTACCGTTCTGGCGGCTGTAGTTGTTTAAAAAGCCGTTGTTGTTTCCGGCGTAATCTGACGGCAGTTTTCTCGGGCATTTGGGCCTCTTCTAATAAGTGTGCTGTGAGTACATCTGCAAGCATTCACCTGTCGAGGTCAAATGACTGGTGGTGCTCATCTCCCCCCGTGCTACTGCTGCTGCCTCCCGTGAATGCTCATGTGCCTGCGTGCCCCTGTACAGGCACAGATGCACGCGCGCAACACCTGATCCCGCATCCTAATTATTTTTCGCCCGGTTCTCGGAGTTGTTCTGCTTCCGGCTGATGAATGGGAAAGTGTAGTAGTGCTGTTTCATTTCACCAGCCTCTCAAGTGTGGAAATTATGGTAAATTTGAGAACAAGCCAGATTAGATTGATAGTTACACCTCCTCCTTTAATTAGCCAACCACAGGATCTGTGGAGGCAAAGGCCGGGGGGGTGTGTTGGTGTATATAACGTGTATTGTCTATGTGAAAGATGAATCAAAAGGAGTTGCTTGAGGTGGGAAGGCTTTTCCGGAGAGGTTCCACATGTTGTCAGGTAGTCCCTCTGAATGGCAGCTTCCGGTTCGGTCCCTTAGCTTTCGGAAGTGACATTTAGTCTGATATGTGCCAGCCGTGCAATCTACCTAGCCCTGCAAAGTGCAAATATTAACCTAAATGCATATTAAGATACTGTGTGTTAGCTCCTGAACTGAAATAGAGAGCGGGTGTTCCAGCGGAGGCAAGCAAATCGTGTTGATTTACAGTGGCTTGAGGATTTGGCCCATTACCGCTTCTTTATATACTTTTAAAAAGAAATGCCAACTCGATAGTTTAGGCTTTAACTGGAACATGGCAAGTAATTGTATGTTTTGGCGGACCCCTAGTAATGTTGCAGAATCTTTCTCAGAAGTTGTTCCATGGGATAGCCGATTCCTCAGGTAAGAGCTACTTGTTTGTTCAATCCTCCATCTTAGGCCTGCTCCTCAGGTGCGTCCTCCTTCTCGCAGCGATTTCCTAGGAACAGATTTCGAAGAACAGCTCTGATCACAGAATCACAGATTGGTTAGGGTTGGAAAGGACCTCTGGAGATCATCCAGTCCAACCCCCTGCCAGAGCAGGGTGACCTACAGCAGGTTGCACAGGATGACCTCCAGGCGGGTTTTGAATGTCTCTGGGGTGGCAGACTCTACAGCCTCCCTGGGCAGCCTGTTCCAGCGCTCTGCCACCCTCAAAGTAAAGAAGTTCCTCCTCATGCTTTGAAAGAAGTTCCTAGGTTCCAGTTTGTACCCGTTACCTCTTGTCCTGGATCATCAAAAATCATCTTTGATGATCCAGGACAAGAGGTAACGGGCACCAATTGGAACGTAGGAACTTGAACTTGAACTGGAAGGTAGGAACTTGAACTTGAACATAGGATTATCCTTGATGATTCAGGATAGCTGTGTGTCTGACCAGTCTGTCTTTCGAAGGAGGTCCTGGGCCAGCTCCAGCCATGCTGTGCTGAGCAGAGCCCCTGGCAGCAGCCCCACACCTCACTCCCAGTGTGCCTGAATGGAAAAGGTACCAAAGTTGCTCCAACACTTTCTGAAAAACTCTATAGTGTTACCCCACAAGCGCAAAGCGACGGCAAAGCCCGTGAAATGACACCGGTGCTTCCAGAAAATGTCAAGCTTCCTGCCCAAGGGTGACATGCCATGCGGTGGGGTCAGGGCCACGCGCTGAGCACCCGGTGCGCTGGGGTTGCCCCAGCGGTTCCTGAGCAGCTCCTGCAGTGCTGCCGCCGGTACCGTTCTGGCGGCTGTAGTTGTTTAAAAAGCCGTTGTTGTTTCCGGCGTAATCTGACGGCAGTTTTCTCGGGTATTTGGGCCTCTTCTAATAAGTGTGCTGTGAGTACATCTGCAAGCATTCACCTGTCGAGGTCAAATGACTGGTGGTGCTCATCTGCCCCCGTGCTACTGCTGCTGCCTCCCGTGAATGCTCATGTGCCTGCGTGCCCCTGTACAAGCACAGATGCACGCGCGCAACACCTGATCCCGCATCCTAATTATTTTTCGCCCGGTTCTCGGAGTTGTTCTGCTTCCGGCTGATGAATGGGAAAGTGTAGTAGTGCTGTTTCATTTCACCAGCCTCTCAAGTGTGGAAATTATGGTAAATTTGAGAACAAGCCAGATTAGATTGATAGTTACACCTCCTCCTTTAATTAGCCAACCACAGGATCTGTGGAGGCAAAGGCCGGGGGGGTGTGTTGGTGTATATAACGTGTATTGTCTATGTGAAAGATTAATCAAAAGGAGTTGCTTGAGGTGGGAAGGCTTTTCCGGAGAGGTTCCACATGTTGTCAGGTAGTCCCTCTGAATGGCAGCTTCCGGTTCGGTCCCTTAGCTTTCGGACGTGACATTTAGTCTGATATGTGCCAGCCGTGCAATCTACCTAGCCCCGCAAAGTGTAAATATTAACATAAATGCATATTAAGATACTGTGTGTTAGCTCCTGAACTGAAATAGAGAGCGGGTGTTCCAGCGGAGGCAAGCAAATCGTGTTGATTTAGAGTGGCTTGCGGATTTGGCCCATTACCACTTCTTTATACACTTTTAAAAAGAAATGCCAACTCGATAGTTTAGGCTTTAACTGGAACATGGCAAGTAATTGTATGTTTTGGCGGACCCCTAGTAATGTTGCAGAATCTTTCTCAGAAGTTGTTCCATGGGATAGCCGATTCCTCAGGTAAGAGCTACTTGTTTGTTCAATCCTCCATCTTAGGCCTGCTCCTCAGGTGCATCCTCCTTCTCGCAGCGATTTCCTAGGAACAGATTTCGAAGAACAGCTCTGATCACAGAATCACAGATTGGTTAGGGTTGGAAAGGACCTCTGGAGATCATCCAGCCCAACCCCCCTGCCAGAGCAGGGTCACCTACAGCAGGTTGCACAGGATGACCTCCAGGCGGGTTTTGAATGTTTCTGGGGTCGGAGACTCTACCGCCTCCCTGGGCAGCCTGTTCCAGTGCTCTGCCACCCTCAAAGTAAAGAAGTTCCTCCTCATGCTTTGATAGAAGTTCCTAGGTTCCAGTTTGTACCCGTTACCTCTTGTCCTGGATCATCTTTGATGATCCAGGACAAGAGGTAACGGGCACCAATTGGAACGTAGGAACTTGAACTTCAACTGGAAGGTAGGAACTTGAACTTGAACATAGGATTATCCTTGATGATTCAGGATAGCTGTGTGTCTGACCAGTCTGTCTTTCGAAGGAGGTCCTGGGCCAGCTCCAGCCATGCTGTGCTGAGCAGAGCCCCTGGCAGCAGCCCCACACCTCACTCCCAGTGTGCCTGAATGGAAAAGGTACCAAAGTTGCTCCAACACTTTCTGAAAAACTCTATAGTGTTACCCCACAAGCGCAAAGCGACGGCAAAGCCCGTGAAATGACACCGGTGCTTCCAGAAAATGTCAAGCTTCCTGCCCAAGGGTGACATGCCATGCGGTGGGGTCAGGGCCACGCGCTGAGCACCCGGTGCGCTGGGGTTGCCCCAGCGGTTCCTGAGCAGCTCCTGCAGTGCTGCCGCCGGTACCGTTCTGGCGGCTGTAGTTGTTTAAAAAGCCGTTGTTGTTTCCGGCGTAATCTGACGGCAGTTTTCTCGGGTATTTGGGCCTCTTCTAATAAGTGTGCTGTGAGTACATCTGCAAGCATTCACCTGTCGAGGTCAAATGACTGGTGGTGCTCATCTGCCCCCGTGCTACTGCTGCTGCCTCCCGTGAATGCTCATGTGCCTGCGTGCCCCTGTACAAGCACAGATGCACGCGCGCAACACCTGATCCCGCATCCTAATTATTTTTCGCCCGGTTCTCGGAGTTGTTCTGCTTCCGGCTGATGAATGGGAAAGTGTAGTAGTGCTGTTTCATTTCACCAGCCTCTCAAGTGTGGAAATTATGGTAAATTTGAGAACAAGCCAGATTAGATTGATAGTTACACCTCCTCCTTTAATTAGCCAACCACAGGATCTGTGGAGGCAAAGGCCGGGGGGGTGTGTTGGTGTATATAACGTGTATTGTCTATGTGAAAGATTAATCAAAAGGAGTTGCTTGAGGTGGGAAGGCTTTTCCGGAGAGGTTCCACATGTTGTCAGGTAGTCCCTCTGAATGGCAGCTTCCGGTTCGGTCCCTTAGCTTTCGGACGTGACATTTAGTCTGATATGTGCCAGCCGTGCAATCTACCTAGCCCCGCAAAGTGTAAATATTAACATAAATGCATATTAAGATACTGTGTGTTAGCTCCTGAACTGAAATAGAGAGCGGGTGTTCCAGCGGAGGCAAGCAAATCGTGTTGATTTAGAGTGGCTTGCGGATTTGGCCCATTACCACTTCTTTATACACTTTTAAAAAGAAATGCCAACTCGATAGTTTAGGCTTTAACTGGAACATGGCAAGTAATTGTATGTTTTGGCGGACCCCTAGTAATGTTGCAGAATCTTTCTCAGAAGTTGTTCCATGGGATAGCCGATTCCTCAGGTAAGAGCTACTTGTTTGTTCAATCCTCCATCTTAGGCCTGCTCCTCAGGTGCATCCTCCTTCTCGCAGCGATTTCCTAGGAACAGATTTCGAAGAACAGCTCTGATCACAGAATCACAGATTGGTTAGGGTTGGAAAGGACCTCTGGAGATCATCCAGCCCAACCCCCCTGCCAGAGCAGGGTCACCTACAGCAGGTTGCACAGGATGACCTCCAGGCGGGTTTTGAATGTTTCTGGGGTCGGAGACTCTACCGCCTCCCTGGGCAGCCTGTTCCAGTGCTCTGCCACCCTCAAAGTAAAGAAGTTCCTCCTCATGCTTTGATAGAAGTTCCTAGGTTCCAGTTTGTACCCGTTACCTCTTGTCCTGGATCATCTTTGATGATCCAGGACAAGAGGTAACGGGCACCAATTGGAACGTAGGAACTTGAACTTCAACTGGAAGGTAGGAACTTGAACTTGAACATAGGATTATCCTTGATGATTCAGGATAGCTGTGTGTCTGACCAGTCTGTCTTTCGAAGGAGGTCCTTGACCAGCTCCAGCCATGCTGTGCTGAGCAGAGCCCCTGGCAGCAGCCCCACAGCTCACTCCCAGTGTGCCTGAATGGAAAAGGTACCAAAGTTGCTCCAACACTTTCTGAAAAACTCTATAGTGTTACCCCACAAGCGCAAAGCGACGGCAAAGCCCGTGAAATGACACCGGTGCTTCCAGAAAATGTCAAGCTTCCTGCCCAAGGGTGACATGCCATGCGGTGGGGTCAGGGCCACGCGCTGAGCACCGGTGCGCTGGGGTTGCCCCAGCGGTTCCTGAGCAGCTCCTGCAGTGCTGCCGCCGGTACCGTTCTGGCGGCTGTAGTTGTTTAAAAAGCCGTTGTTGTTTCCGGCGTAATCTGACGGCAGTTTTCTCGGGCATTTGGGCCTCTTCTAATAAGTGTGCTGTGAGTACATCTGCAAGCATTCACCTGTCGAGGTCAAATGACTGGTGGTGCTCATCTCCCCCCGTGCTACTGCTGCTGCCTCCCGTGAATGCTCATGTGCCTGCGTGCCCCTGTACAGGCACAGATGCACGCGCGCAACACCTGATCCCGCATCCTAATTATTTTTCGCCCGGTTCTCGGAGTTGTTCTGCTTCCGGCTGATGAATGGGAAAGTGTAGTAGTGCTGTTTCATTTCACCAGCCTCTCAAGTGTGGAAATTATGGTAAATTTGAGAACAAGCCAGATTAGATTGATAGTTACACCTCCTCCTTTAATTAGCCAACCACAGGATCTGTGGAGGCAAAGGCCGGGGGGGTGTGTCGGTGTATATAACGTGTATTGTCTATGTGAAAGATGAATCAAAAGGAGTTGCTTGAGGTGGGAAGGCTTTTCCGGAGAGGTTCCACATGTTGTCAGGTAGTCCCTCTGAATGGCAGCTTCCGGTTCGGTCCCTTAGCTTTCGGAAGTGACATTTAGTCTGATATGTGCCAGCCGTGCAATCTACCTAGCCCTGCAAAGTGCAAATATTAACCTAAATGCATATTAAGATACTGTGTGTTAGCTCCTGAACTGCAATAGAGAGCGGGTGTTCCAGCGGAGGCAAGCAAATCGTGTTGATTTACAGTGGCTTGCGGATTTGGCCCATTACCGCTTCTTTATACACTTTTAAAAAGAAATGCCAACTCGATAGTTTAGGCTTTAACTGGAACATGGCAAGTAATTGTATGTTTTGGCGGACCCCTAGTAATGTTGCAGAATCTTTCTCAGAAGTTGTTCCATGGGATAGCCGATTCCTCAGGTAAGAGCTACTTGTTTGTTCAATCCTCCATCTTAGGCCTGCTCCTCAGGTGCATCCTCCTTCTCGCAGCGATTTCCTAGGAACAGATTTCGAAGAACAGCTCTGATCACAGAATCACAGATTGGTTAGGGTTGGAAAGGACCTCTGGAGATCATCCAGCCCAACCCCCCTGCCAGAGCAGGGTCACCTACAGCAGGTTGCACAGGATGACCTCCAGGCGGGTTTTGAATGTTTCTGGGGTCGGAGACTCTACCGCCTCCCTGGGCAGCCTGTTCCAGCGCTCTGCCACCCTCAAAGTAAAGAAGTTCCTCCTCATGCTTTGATAGAAGTTCCTAGGTTCCAGTTTGTACCCGTTACCTCTTGTCCTGGATCATCTTTGATGATCCAGGACAAGAGGTAACGGGCACCAATTGGAACGTAGGAACTTGAACTTCAACTGGAAGGTAGGAACTTGAACATAGGATTATCCTTGATGATTCAGGATAGCTGTGTGTCTGACCAGTCTGTCTTTCGAAGGAGGTCCTTGACCAGCTCCAGCCATGCTGTGCTGAGCAGAGCCCCTGGCAGCAGCCCCACAGCTCACTCCCAGTGTGCCTGAATGGAAAAGGTACCAAAGTTGCTCCAACACTTTCTGAAAAACTCTATAGTGTTACCCCACAAGCGCAAAGCGACGGCAAAGCCCGTGAAATGACACCGGTGCTTCCAGAAAATGTCAAGCTTCCTGCCCAAGGGTGACATGCCATGCGGTGGGGTCAGGGCCACGCGCTGAGCACCCGGTGCGCTGGGGTTGCCCCAGCGGTTCCTGAGCAGCTCCTGCAGTGCTGCCGCCGGTACCGTTCTGGCGGCTGTAGTTGTTTAAAAAGCCGTTGTTGTTTCCGGCGTAATCTGACGGCAGTTTTCTCGGGCATTTGGGCCTCTTCTAATAAGTGTGCTGTGAGTACATCTGCAAGCATTCACCTGTCGAGGTCAAATGACTGGTGGTGCTCATCTGCCCCCGTGCTACTGCTGCTGCCTCCCGTGAATGCTCATGTGCCTGCGTGCCCCTGTACAGGCACAGATGCACGCGCGCAACACCTGATCCCGCATCCTAATTATTTTTCGCCCGGTTCTCTGAGTTGTTCTGCTTCCGGCTGATGAATGGGAAAGTGTAGTAGTGCTGTTTCATTTCACCAGCCTCTCAAGTGTGGAAATTATGGTAAATTTGAGAACAAGCCAGATTAGATTGATAGTTACACCTCCTCCTTTAATTAGCCAACCACAGGATCTGTGGAGGCAAAGGCCGGGGGGGTGTGTCGGTGTATATAACGTGTATTGTCTATGTGAAAGATTAATCAAAAGGAGTTGCTTGAGGTGGGAAGGCTTTTCCGGAGAGGTTCCACATGTTGTCAGGTAGTCCCTCTGAATGGCAGCTTCCGGTTCGGTCCCTTAGCTTTCGGAAGTGACATTTAGTCTGATATGTGCCAGCCGTGCAATCTACCTAGCCCTGCAAAGTGCAAATATTAACATAAATGCATATTAAGATACTGTGTGTTAGCTCCTGAACTGAAATAGAGAGCGGGTGTTCCAGCGGAGGCAAGCAAATCGTGTTGATTTACAGTGGCTTGCGGATTTGGCCCATTACCGCTTCTTTATACACTTTTAAAAAGAAATGCCAACTCGATAGTTTAGGCTTTAACTGGAACATGGCAAGTAATTGTATGTTTTGGCGGACCCCTAGTAATGTTGCAGAATCTTTCTCAGAAGTTGTTCCATGGGATAGCCGATTCCTCAGGTAAGAGCTACTTGTTTGTTCAATCCTCCATCTTAGGCCTGCTCCTCAGGTGCATCCTCCTTCTCGCAGCGATTTCCTAGGAACAGATTTCGAAGAACAGCTCTGATCACAGAATCACAGATTGGTTAGGGTTGGAAAGGACCTCTGGAGATCATCCAGCCCAACCCCCCTGCCAGAGCAGGGTCACCTACAGCAGGTTGCACAGGATGACCTCCAGGCGGGTTTTGAATGTTTCTGGGGTCGGAGACTCTACCGCCTCCCTGGGCAGCCTGTTCCAGCGCTCTGCCACCCTCAAAGTAAAGAAGTTCCTCCTCATGCTTTGATAGAAGTTCCTAGGTTCCAGTTTGTACCCGTTACCTCTTGTCCTGGATCATCTTTGATGATCCAGGACAAGAGGTAACGGGCACCAATTGGAACGTAGGAACTTGAACTTGAACTGGAACGTAGGAGCTTGAACATAGGATTATCCTTGATGATTCAGGATAGCTGTGTGTCTGACCAGTCTGTCTTTCGAAGGAGGTCCTGGACCAGCTCCAGCCATGCTGTGCTGAGCAGAGCCCCTGGCAGCAGCCCCACAGCTCACTCCCAGTGTGCCTGAATGGAAAAGGTACCAAAGTTGCTCCAACACTTTCTGAAAAACTCTATAGTGTTACCCCACAAGCGCAAAGCGACGGCAAAGCCCGTGAAATGACACCGGTGCTTCCAGAAAATGTCAAGCTTCCTGCCCAAGGGTGACATGCCATGCGGTGGGGTCAGGGCCACGCGCTGAGCACCCGGTGCGCTGGGGTTGCCCCAGCGGTTCCTGAGCAGCTCCTGCAGTGCTGCCGCCGGTACCGTTCTGGCGGCTGTAGTTGTTTAAAAAGCCGTTGTTGTTTCCGGCGTAATCTGACGGCAGTTTTCTCGGGCATTTGGGCCTCTTCTAATAAGTGTGCTGTGAGTACATCTGCAAGCATTCACCTGTCGAGGTCAAATGACTGGTGGTGCTCATCTGCCCCCGTGCTACTGCTGCTGCCTCCCGTGAATGCTCATGTGCCTGCGTGCCCCTGTACAGGCACAGATGCACGCGCGCAACACCTGATCCCGCATCCTAATTATTTTTCGCCCGGTTCTCGGAGTTGTTCTGCTTCCGGCTGATGAATGGGAAAGTGTAGTAGTGCTGTTTCATTTCACCAGCCTCTCAAGTGTGGAAATTATGGTAAATTTGAGAACAAGCCAGATTAGATTGATAGTTACACCTCCTCCTTTAATTAGCCAACCACAGGATCTGTGGAGGCAAAGGCCGGGGGGGTGTGTTGGTGTATATAACGTGTATTGTCTATGTGAAAGATTAATCAAAAGGAGTTGCTTGAGGTGGGAAGGCTTTTCCGGAGAGGTTCCACATGTTGTCAGGTAGTCCCTCTGAATGGCAGCTTCCGGTTCAGTCCCTTAGCTTTCGGAAGTGACATTTAGTCTGATATGTGCCAGCCGTGCAATCTACCTAGCCCCGCAAAGTGCAAATATTAACATAAATGCATATTAAGATACTGTGTGTTAGCTCCTGAACTGAAATAGAGAGCGGGTGTTCCAGCGGAGGCAAGCAAATCGTGTTGATTTACAGTGGCTTGCGGATTTGGCCCATTACCGCTTCTTTATACACTTTTAAAAAGAAATGCCAACTCGATAGTTTAGGCTTTAACTGGAACATGGCAAGTAATTGTATGTTTTGGCGGACCCCTAGTAATGTTGCAGAATCTTTCTCAGAAGTTGTTCCATGGGATAGCCGATTCCTCAGGTAAGAGCTACTTGTTTGTTCAATCCTCCATCTTAGGCCTGCTCCTCAGGTGCATCCTCCTTCTCGCAGCGATTTCCTAGGAACAGATTTCGAAGAACAGCTCTGATCACAGAATCACAGATTGGTTAGGGTTGGAAAGGAGCTCTGGAGATCATCCAGCCCAACCCCCCTGCCAGAGCAGGGTCACCTACAGCAGGTTGCACAGGATGACCTCCAGGCGGGTTTTGAATGTCTCTGGGGTCGGAGACTCTACCGCCTCCCCGGGCAGCCTGTTCCAGTGCTCTGCCACCCTCAAAGTAAAGAAGTTCCTCCTCATGCTTTGATAGAAGTTCCTAGGTTCCAGTTTGTACCCGTTACCTCTTGTCCTGGATCATCTTTGATGATCCAGGCCAAGAGGTAACGGGCACCAATTGGAACGTAGGAACTTGAACTTCAACTGGAACGTAGGAACTTGAACATAGGATTATCCTTGATGATTCAGGATAGCTGTGTGTCTGACCAGTCTGTCTTTCGAAGGAGGTCCTGGGCCAGCTCCAGCCATGCTGTGCTGAGCAGAGCCCCTGGCAGCAGCCCCACACCTCACTCCCAGTGTGCCTGAATGGAAAAGGTACCAAAGTTGCTCCAACACTTTCTGAAAAACTCTATAGTGTTACCCCACAAGCGCAAAGCGACGGCAAAGCCCGTGAAATGACACCGGTGCTTCCAGAAAATGTCAAGCTTCCTGCCCAAGGGTGACATGCCATGCGGTGGGGTCAGGGCCACGCGCTGAGCACCCGGTGCGCTGGGGTTGCCCCAGCGGTTCCTGAGCAGCTCCTGCAGTGCTGCCGCCGGTACCGTTCTGGCGGCTGTAGTTGTTTAAAAAGCCGTTGTTGTTTCCGGCGTAATCTGACGGCAGTTTTCTCGGGCATTTGGGCCTCTTCTAATAAGTGTGCTGTGAGTACATCTGCAAGCATTCACCTGTCGAGGTCAAATGACTGGTGGTGCTCATCTCCCCCCGTGCTACTGCTGCTGCCTCCCGTGAATGCTCATGTGCCTGCGTGCCCCTGTACAGGCACAGATGCACGCGCGCAACACCTGATCCCGCATCCTAATTATTTTTCGCCCGGTTCTCTGAGTTGTTCTGCTTCCGGCTGATGAATGGGAAAGTGTAGTAGTGCTGTTTCATTTCACCAGCCTCTCAAGTGTGGAAATTATGGTAAATTTGAGAACAAGCCAGATTAGATTGATAGTTACACCTCCTCCTTTAATTAGCCAACCACAGGATCTGTGGAGGCAAAGGCCGGGGGGGTGTGTCGGTGTATATAACGTGTATTGTCTATGTGAAAGATTAATCAAAAGGAGTTGCTTGAGGTGGGAAGGCTTTTCCGGAGAGGTTCCACATGTTGTCAGGTAGTCCCTCTGAATGGCAGCTTCCGGTTCGGTCCCTTAGCTTTCGGAAGTGACATTTAGTCTGATATGTGCCAGCCGTGCAATCTACCTAGCCCTGCAAAGTGCAAATATTAACCTAAATGCATATTAAGATACTGTGTGTTAGCTCCTGAACTGAAATAGAGAGCGGGTGTTCCAGCGGAGGCAAGCAAATCGTGTTGATTTACAGTGGCTTGAGGATTTGGCCCATTACCGCTTCTTTATACACTTTTAAAAAGAAATGCCAACTCGATAGTTTAGGCTTTAACTGGAACATGGCAAGTAATTGTATGTTTTGGCGGACCCCTAGTAATGTTGCAGAATCTTTCTCAGAAGTTGTTCCATGGGATAGCCGATTCCTCAGGTAAGAGCTACTTGTTTGTTCAATCCTCCATCTTAGGCCTGCTCCTCAGGTGCATCCTCCTTCTCGCAGCGATTTCCTAGGAACAGATTTCGAAGAACAGCTCTGATCACAGAATCACAGATTGGTTAGGGTTGGAAAGGACCTCTGGAGATCATCCAGCCCAACCCCCCTGCCAGAGCAGGGTCACCTACAGCAGGTTGCACAGGATGACCTCCAGGCGGGTTTTGAATGTTTCTGGGGTCGGAGACTCTACCGCCTCCCTGGGCAGCCTGTTCCAGCGCTCTGCCACCCTCAAAGTAAAGAAGTTCCTCCTCATGCTTTGATAGAAGTTCCTAGGTTCCAGTTTGTACCCGTTACCTCTTGTCCTGGATCATCTTTGATGATCCAGGACAAGAGGTAACGGGCACCAATTGGAACGTAGGAACTTGAACTTGAACTGGAAGGTAGGAACTTGAACTTGAACATAGGATTATCCTTGATGATTCAGGATAGCTGTGTGTCTGACCAGTCTGTCTTTCGAAGGAGGTCCTGGGCCAGCTCCAGCCATGCTGTGCTGAGCAGAGCCCCTGGCAGCAGCCCCACAGCTCACTCCCAGTGTGCCTGAATGGAAAAGGTACCAAAGTTGCTCCAACACTTTCTGAAAAACTCTATAGTGTTACCCCACAAGCGCAAAGCGACGGCAAAGCCCGTGAAATGACACCAGTGCTTCCAGAAAATGTCAAGCTTCCTGCCCAAGGGTGACATGCCATGCGGTGGGGTCAGGGCCACGCGCTGAGCACCCGGTGCGCTGGGGTTGCCCCAGCGGTTCCTGAGCAGCTCCTGCAGTGCTGCCGCCGGTACCGTTCTGGCGGCTGTAGTTGTTTAAAAAGCCGTTGTTGTTTCCGGCGTAATCTGACGGCAGTTTTCTCGGGCATTTGGGCCTCTTCTAATAAGTGTGCTGTGAGTACATCTGCAAGCATTCACCTGTCGAGGTCAAATGACTGGTGGTGCTCATCTGCCCCCGTGCTACTGCTGCTGCCTCCCGTGAATGCTCATGTGCCTGCGTGCCCCTGTACAGGCACAGATGCACGCGCGCAACACCTGATCCCGCATCCTAATTATTTTTCGCCCGGTTCTCTGAGTTGTTCTGCTTCCGGCTGATGAATGGGAAAGTGTAGTAGTGCTGTTTCATTTCACCAGCCTCTCAAGTGTGGAAATTATGGTAAATTTGAGAACAAGCCAGATTAGATTGATAGTTACACCTCCTCCTTTAATTAGCCAACCACAGGATCTGTGGAGGCAAAGGCCGGGGGGGTGTGTCGGTGTATATAAGGTGTATTGTCTATGTGAAAGATTAATCAAAAGGAGTTGCTTGAGGTGGGAAGGCTTTTCCGGAGAGGTTCCACATGTTGTCAGGTAGTCCCTCTGAATGGCAGCTTCCGGTTCGGTCCCTTAGCTTTCGGAAGTGACATTTAGTCTGATATGTGCCAGCCGTGCAATCTACCTAGCCCCGCAAAGTGCAAATATTAACCTAAATGCATATTAAGATACTGTGTGTTAGCTCCTGAACTGAAATAGAGAGCGGGTGTTCCAGCGGAGGCAAGCAAATCGTGTTGATTTACAGTGGCTTGAGGATTTGGCCCATTACCGCTTCTTTATACACTTTTAAAAAGAAATGCCAACTCGATAGTTTAGGCTTTAACTGGAACATGGCAAGTAATTGTATGTTTTGGCGGACCCCTAGTAATGTTGCAGAATCTTTCTCAGAAGTTGTTCCATGGGATAGCCGATTCCTCAGGTAAGAGCTACTTGTTTGTTCAATCCTCCATCTTAGGCCTGCTCCTCAGGTGCATCCTCCTTCTCGCAGCGATTTCCTAGGAACAGATTTCGAAGAACAGCTCTGATCACAGAATCACAGATTGGTTAGGGTTGGAAAGGACCTCTGGAGATCATCCAGCCCAACCCCCCTGCCAGAGCAGGGTCACCTACAGCAGGTTGCACAGGATGACCTCCAGGCGGGTTTTGAATGTTTGTGGGGTCGGAGACTCTACCGCCTCCCTGGGCAGCCTGTTCCAGCGCTCTGCCACCCTCAAAGTAAAGAAGTTCCTCCTCATGCTTTGATAGAAGTTCCTAGGTTCCAGTTTGTACCCGTTACCTCTTGTCCTGGATCATCTTTGATGATCCAGGACAAGAGGTAACGGGCACCAATTGGAACGTAGGAACTTGAACTTGAACTGGAAGGTAGGAACTTGAACTTGAACATAGGATTATCCTTGATGATTCAGGATAGCTGTGTGTCTGACCAGTCTGTCTTTCGAAGGAGGTCCTGGGCCAGCTCCAGCCATGCTGTGCTGAGCAGAGCCCCTGGCAGCAGCCCCACAGCTCACTCCCAGTGTGCCTGAATGGAAAAGGTACCAAAGTTGCTCCAACACTTTCTGAAAAACTCTACAGTGTTACCCCACAAGCGCAAAGCGACGGCAAAGCCCGTGAAATGACACCGGTGCTTCCAGAAAATGTCAAGCTTCCTGCCCAAGGGTGACATGCCATGCGGTGGGGTCAGGGCCACGCGCTGAGCACCCGGTGCGCTGGGGTTGCCCCCGCGGTTCCTGAGCAGCTCCTGCAGTGCTGCCGCCGGTACCGTTCTGGCGGCTGTAGTTGTTTAAAAAGCCGTTGTTGTTTCCGGCGTAATCTGACGGCAGTTTTCTCGGGCATTTGGGCCTCTTCTAATAAGTGTGCTGTGAGTACATCTGCAAGCATTCACCTGTCGAGGTCAAATGACTGGTGGTGCTCATCTCCCCCCGTGCTACTGCTGCTGCCTCCCGTGAATGCTCATGTGCCTGCGTGCCCCTGTACAGGCACAGATGCACGCGCGCAACACCTGATCCCGCATCCTAATTATTTTTCGCCCGGTTCTCTGAGTTGTTCTGCTTCCGGCTGATGAATGGGAAAGTGTAGTAGTGCTGTTTCATTTCACCAGCCTCTCAAGTGTGGAAATTATGGTAAATTTGAGAACAAGCCAGATTAGATTGATAGTTACACCTCCTCCTTTAATTAGCCAACCACAGGATCTGTGGAGGCAAAGGCCGGGGGGGTGTGTCGGTGTATATAAGGTGTATTGTCTATGTGAAAGATTAATCAAAAGGAGTTGCTTGAGGTGGGAAGGCTTTTCCGGAGAGGTTCCACATGTTGTCAGGTAGTCCCTCTGAATGGCAGCTTCCGGTTCGGTCCCTTAGCTTTCGGAAGTGACATTTAGTCTGATATGTGCCAGCCGTGCAATCTACCTAGCCCCGCAAAGTGCAAATATTAACCTAAATGCATATTAAGATACTGTGTGTTAGCTCCTGAACTGAAATAGAGAGCGGGTGTTCCAGCGGAGGCAAGCAAATCGTGTTGATTTAGAGTGGCTTGAGGATTTGGCCCATTACCGCTTCTTTATACACTTTTAAAAAGAAATGCCAACTCGATAGTTTAGGCTTTAACTGGAACATGGCAAGTAATTGTATGTTTTGGCGGACCCCTAGTAATGTTGCAGAATCTTTCTCAGAAGTTGTTCCATGGGATAGCCGATTCCTCAGGTAAGAGCTACTTGTTTGTTCAATCCTCCATCTTAGGCCTGCTCCTCAGGTGCATCCTCCTTCTCGCAGCGATTTCCTAGGAACAGATTTCGAAGAACAGCTCTGATCACAGAATCACAGATTGGTTAGGGTTGGAAAGGACCTCTGGAGATCATCCAGCCCAACCCCCCTGCCAGAGCAGGGTCACCTACAGCAGGTTGCACAGGATGACCTCCAGGCGGGTTTTGAATGTTTCTGGGGTCGGAGACTCTACCGCCTCCCTGGGCAGCCTGTTCCAGCGCTCTGCCACCCTCAAAGTAAAGAAGTTCCTCCTCATGCTTTGATAGAAGTTCCTAGGTTCCAGTTTGTACCCGTTACCTCTTGTCCTGGATCATCTTTGATGATCCAGGACAAGAGGTAACGGGCACCAATTGGAACGTAGGAACTTGAACTTGAACTGGAAGGTAGGAACTTGAACTTGAACATAGGATTATCCTTGATGATTCAGGATAGCTGTGTGTCTGACCAGTCTGTCTTTCGAAGGAGGTCCTGGGCCAGCTCCAGCCATGCTGTGCTGAGCAGAGCCCCTGGCAGCAGCCCCACAGCTCACTCCCAGTGTGCCTGAATGGAAAAGGTACCAAAGTTGCTCCAACACTTTCTGAAAAACTCTATAGTGTTACCCCACAAGCGCAAAGCGACGGCAAAGCCCGTGAAATGACACCGGTGCTTCCAGAAAATGTCAAGCTTCCTGCCCAAGGGTGACATGCCATGCGGTGGGGTCAGGGCCACGCGCTGAGCACCCGGTGCGCTGGGGTTGCCCCAGCGGTTCCTGAGCAGCTCCTGCAGTGCTGCCGCCGGTACCGTTCTGGCGGCTGTAGTTGTTTAAAAAGCCGTTGTTGTTTCCGGCGTAATCTGACGGCAGTTTTCTCGGGCATTTGGGCCTCTTCTAATAAGTGTGCTGTGAGTACATCTGCAAGCATTCACCTGTCGAGGTCAAATGACTGGTGGTGCTCATCTCCCCCCGTGCTACTGCTGCTGCCTCCCGTGAATGCTCATGTGCCTGCGTGCCCCTGTACAGGCACAGATGCACGCGCGCAACACCTGATCCCGCATCCTAATTATTTTTCGCCCGGTTCTCTGAGTTGTTCTGCTTCCGGCTGATGAATGGGAAAGTGTAGTAGTGCTGTTTCATTTCACCAGCCTCTCAAGTGTGGAAATTATGGTAAATTTGGGAACAAGCCAGATTAGATTGATAGTTACACCTCCTCCTTTAATTAGCCAACCACAGGATCTGTGGAGGCAAAGGCCGGGGGGGTGTGTCGGTGTATATAACGTGTATTGTCTATGTGAAAGATTAATCAAAAGGAGTTGCTTGAGGTGGGAAGGCTTTTCCGGAGAGGTTCCACATGTTGTCAGGTAGTCCCTCTGAATGGCAGCTTCCGGTTCGGTCCCTTAGCTTTCGGAAGTGACATTTAGTCTGATATGTGCCAGCCGTGCAATCTACCTAGCCCCGCAAAGTGCAAATATTAACCTAAATGCATATTAAGATACTGTGTGTTAGCTCCTGAACTGAAATAGAGAGCGGGTGTTCCAGCGGAGGCAAGCAAATCGTGTTGATTTACAGTGGCTTGAGGATTTGGCCCATTACCGCTTCTTTATACACTTTTAAAAAGAAATGCCAACTCGATAGTTTAGGCTTTAACTGGAACATGGCAAGTAATTGTATGCTTTGGCGGACCCCTAGTAATGTTGCAGAATCTTTCTCAGAAGTTGTTCCATGGGATAGCCGATTCCTCAGGTAAGAGCTACTTGTTTGTTCAATCCTCCATCTTAGGCCTGCTCCTCAGGTGCATCCTCCTTCTCGCAACGATTTCCTAGGAACAGATTTCGAAGAACAGCTCTGATCACAGAATCACAGATTGGTTAGGGTTGGAAAGGACCTCTGGAGATCATCCAGCCCAACCCCCCTGCCAGAGCAGGGTCACCTACAGCAGGTTGCACAGGATGACCTCCAGGCGGGTTTTGAATGTTTCTGGGGTCGGAGACTCTACCGCCTCCCTGGGCAGCCTGTTCCAGCGCTCTGCCACCCTCAAAGTAAAGAAGTTCCTCCTCATGCTTTGATAGAAGTTCCTAGGTTCCAGTTTGTACCCGTTACCTCTTGTCCTGGATCATCTTTGATGATCCAGGACAAGAGGTAACGGGCACCAATTGGAACGTAGGAACTTGAACTTGAACTGGAAGGTAGGAACTTGAACATAGGATTATCCTTGATGATTCAGGATAGCTGTGTGTCTGACCAGTCTGTCTTTCGAAGGAGGTCCTGGGCCAGCTCCAGCCATGCTGTGTTGAGCAGAGCCCCTGGCAGCAGCCCCACAGCTCACTCCCAGTGTGCCTGAATGGAAAAGGTACCAAAGTTGCTCCAACACTTTCTGAAAAACTCTATAGTGTTACCCCACAAGCGCAAAGCGACGGCAAAGCCCGTGAAATGACACCGGTGCTTCCAGAAAATGTCAAGCTTCCTGCTCAAGGGTGACATGCCATGCGGTGGGGTCAGGGCCACGCGCTGAGCACCCGGTGCGCTGGGGTTGCCCCAGCGGTTCCTGAGCAGCTCCTGCAGTGCTGCCGCCGGTACCGTTCTGGCGGCTGTAGTTGTTTAAAAAGCCGTTGTTGTTTCCGGCGTAATCTGACGGCAGTTTTCTCGGGCATTTGGGCCTCTTCGAATAAGTGTGCTGTGAGTACATCTGCAAGCATTCACCTGTCGAGGTCAAATGACTGGTGGTGCTCATCTGCCCCCGTGCTACTGCTGCTGCCTCCCGTGAATGCTCATGTGCCTGCGTGCCCCTGTACAGGCACAGATGCACGCGCGCAACACCTGATCCCGCATCCTAATTATTTTTCGCCCGGTTCTCGGAGTTGTTCTGCTTCCGGCTGATGAATGGGAAAGTGTAGTAGTGCTGTTTCATTTCACCAGCCTCTCAAGTGTGGAAATTATGGTAAATTTGAGAACAAGCCAGATTAGATTGATAGTTACACCTCCTCCTTTAATTAGCCAACCACAGGATCTGTGGAGGCAAAGGCCGGGGGGGTGTGTCGGTGTATATAACGTGTATTGTCTATGTGAAAGATTAATCAAAAGGAGTTGCTTGAGGTGGGAAGGCTTTTCCGGAGAGGTTCCACATGTTGTCAGGTAGTCCCTCTGAATGGCAGCTTCCGGTTCGGTCCCTTAGCTTTCGGAAGTGACATTTAGTCTGATATGTGCCAGCCGTGCAATCTACCTAGCCCCGCAAAGTGCAAATATTAACATAAATGCATATTAAGATACTGTGTGTTAGCTCCTGAACTGAAATAGAGAGCGGGTGTTCCAGCGGAGGCAAGCAAATCGTGTTGATTTACAGTGGCTTGCGGATTTGGCCCATTACCGCTTCTTTATACACTTTTAAAAAGAAATGCCAACTCGATAGTTTAGGCTTTAACTGGAACATGGCAAGTAATTGTATGTTTTGGCGGACCCCTAGTAATGTTGCAGAATCTTTCTCAGAAGTTGTTCCATGGGATAGCCGATTCCTCAGGTAAGAGCTACTTGTTTGTTCAATCCTCCATCTTAGGCCTGCTCCTCAGGTGCATCCTCCTTCTCGCAGCGATTTCCTAGGAACAGATTTCGAAGAACAGCTCTGATCACAGAATCACAGATTGGTTAGGGTTGGAAAGGACCTCTGGAGATCATCCAGCCCAACCCCCCTGCCAGAGCAGGGTCACCTACAGCAGGTTGCACAGGATGACCTCCAGGCGGGTTTTGAATGTTTCTGGGGTCGGAGACTCTACCGCCTCCCTGGGCAGCCTGTTCCAGCGCTCTGCCACCCTCAAAGTAAAGAAGTTCCTCCTCATGCTTTGATAGAAGTTCCTAGGTTCCAGTTTGTACCCGTTACCTCTTGTCCTGGATCATCTTTGATGATCCAGGACAAGAGGTAACGGGCACCAATTGGAACGTAGGAACTTGAACTTGAACTGGAAGGTAGGAACTTGAACTTGAACATAGGATTATCCTTGATGATTCAGGATAGCTGTGTGTCTGACCAGTCTGTCTTTCGAAGGAGGTCCTGGGCCAGCTCCAGCCATGCTGTGCTGAGCAGAGCCCCTGGCAGCAGCCCCACAGCTCACTCCCAGTGTGCCTGAATGGAAAAGGTACCAAAGTTGCTCCAACACTTTCTGAAAAACTCTATAGTGTTACCCCACAAGCGCAAAGCGACGGCAAAGCCCGTGAAATGACACCGGTGCTTCCAGAAAATGTCAAGCTTCCTGCCCAAGGGTGACATGCCATGCGGTGGGGTCAGGGCCACGCGCTGAGCACCCGGTGCGCTGGGGTTGCCCCAGCGGTTCCTGAGCAGCTCCTGCAGTGCTGCCGCCGGTACCGTTCTGGCGGCTGTAGTTGTTTAAAAAGCCGTTGTTGTTTCCGGCGTAATCTGACGGCAGTTTTCTCGGGCATTTGGGCCTCTTCTAATAAGTGTGCTGTGAGTACATCTGCAAGCATTCACCTGTCGAGGTCAAATGACTGGTGGTGCTCATCTCCCCCCGTGCTACTGCTGCTGCCTCCCGTGAATGCTCATGTGCCTGCGTGCCCCTGTACAGGCACAGATGCACGCGCGCAACACCTGATCCCGCATCCTAATTATTTTTCGCCCGGTTCTCTGAGTTGTTCTGCTTCCGGCTGATGAATGGGAAAGTGTAGTAGTGCTGTTTCATTTCACCAGCCTCTCAAGTGTGGAAATTATGGTAAATTTGGGAACAAGCCAGATTAGATTGATAGTTACACCTCCTCCTTTAATTAGCCAACCACAGGATCTGTGGAGGCAAAGGCCGGGGGGGTGTGTCGGTGTATATAACGTGTATTGTCTATGTGAAAGATTAATCAAAAGGAGTTGCTTGAGGTGGGAAGGCTTTTCCGGAGAGGTTCCACATGTTGTCAGGTAGTCCCTCTGAATGGCAGCTTCCGGTTCGGTCCCTTAGCTTTCGGAAGTGACATTTAGTCTGATATGTGCCAGCCGTGCAATCTACCTAGCCCCGCAAAGTGCAAATATTAACCTAAATGCATATTAAGATACTGTGTGTTAGCTCCTGAACTGAAATAGAGAGCGGGTGTTCCAGCGGAGGCAAGCAAATCGTGTTGATTTACAGTGGCTTGAGGATTTGGCCCATTACCGCTTCTTTATACACTTTTAAAAAGAAATGCCAACTCGATAGTTTAGGCTTTAACTGGAACATGGCAAGTAATTGTATGTTTTGGCGGACCCCTAGTAATGTTGCAGAATCTTTCTCAGAAGTTGTTCCATGGGATAGCCGATTCCTCAGGTAAGAGCTACTTGTTTGTTCAATCCTCCATCTTAGGCCTGCTCCTCAGGTGCATCCTCCTTCTCGCAGCGATTTCCTAGGAACAGATTTCGAAGAACAGCTCTGATCACAGAATCACAGATTGGTTAGGGTTGGAAAGGACCTCTGGAGATCATCCAGCCCAACCCCCCTGCCAGAGCAGGGTCACCTACAGCAGGTTGCACAGGATGACCTCCAGGCGGGTTTTGAATGTTTCTGGGGTCGGAGACTCTACCGCCTCCCTGGGCAGCCTGTTCCAGCGCTCTGCCACCCTCAAAGTAAAGAAGTTCCTCCTCATGCTTTGATAGAAGTTCCTAGGTTCCAGTTTGTACCCGTTACCTCTTGTCCTGGATCATCTTTGATGATCCAGGACAAGAGGTAACGGGCACCAATTGGAACGTAGGAACTTGAACTTGAACTGGAAGGTAGGAACTTGAACTTGAACATAGGATTATCCTTGATGATTCAGGATAGCTGTGTGTCTGACCAGTCTGTCTTTCGAAGGAGGTCCTGGGCCAGCTCCAGCCATGCTGTGCTGAGCAGAGCCCCTGGCAGCAGCCCCACAGCTCACTCCCAGTGTGCCTGAATGGAAAAGGTACCAAAGTTGCTCCAACACTTTCTGAAAAACTCTACAGTGTTACCCCACAAGCGCAAAGCGACGGCAAAGCCCGTGAAATGACACCGGTGCTTCCAGAAAATGTCAAGCTTCCTGCCCAAGGGTGACATGCCATGCGGTGGGGTCAGGGCCACGCGCTGAGCACCCGGTGCGCTGGGGTTGCCCCCGCGGTTCCTGAGCAGCTCCTGCAGTGCTGCCGCCGGTACCGTTCTGACGGCTGTAGTTGTTTAAAAAGCCGTTGTTGTTTCCGGCGTAATCTGACGGCAGTTTTCTCGGGCATTTGGGCCTCTTCTAATAAGTGTGCTGTGAGTACATCTGCAAGCATTCACCTGTCGAGGTCAAATGACTGGTGGTGCTCATCTCCCCCCGTGCTACTGCTGCTGCCTCCCGTGAATGCTCATGTGCCTGCGTGCCCCTGTACAGGCACAGATGCACGCGCGCAACACCTGATCCCGCATCCTAATTATTTTTCGCCCGGTTCTCTGAGTTGTTCTGCTTCCGGCTGATGAATGGGAAAGTGTAGTAGTGCTGTTTCATTTCACCAGCCTCTCAAGTGTGGAAATTATGGTAAATTTGAGAACAAGCCAGATTAGATTGATAGTTACACCTCCTCCTTTAATTAGCCAACCACAGGATCTGTGGAGGCAAAGGCCGGGGGGGTGTGTCGGTGTATATAACGTGTATTGTCTATGTGAAAGATTAATCAAAAGGAGTTGCTTGAGGTGGGAAGGCTTTTCCGGAGAGGTTCCACATGTTGTCAGGTAGTCCCTCTGAATGGCAGCTTCCGGTTCGGTCCCTTAGCTTTCGGAAGTGACATTTAGTCTGATATGTGCCAGCCGTGCAATCTACCTAGCCCCGCAAAGTGCAAATATTAACCTAAATGCATATTAAGATACTGTGTGTTAGCTCCTGAACTGAAATAGAGAGCGGGTGTTCCAGCGGAGGCAAGCAAATCGTGTTGATTTAGAGTGGCTTGAGGATTTGGCCCATTACCGCTTCTTTATACACTTTTAAAAAGAAATGCCAACTCGATAGTTTAGGCTTTAACTGGAACATGGCAAGTAATTGTATGTTTTGGCGGACCCCTAGTAATGTTGCAGAATCTTTCTCAGAAGTTGTTCCATGGGATAGCCGATTCCTCAGGTAAGAGCTACTTGTTTGTTCAATCCTCCATCTTAGGCCTGCTCCTCAGGTGCATCCTCCTTCTCGCAGCGATTTCCTAGGAACAGATTTCGAAGAACAGCTCTGATCACAGAATCACAGATTGGTTAGGGTTGGAAAGGACCTCTGGAGATCATCCAGCCCAACCCCCCTGCCAGAGCAGGGTCACCTACAGCAGGTTGCACAGGATGACCTCCAGGCGGGTTTTGAATGTTTCTGGGGTCGGAGACTCTACCGCCTCCCTGGGCAGCCTGTTCCAGCGCTCTGCCACCCTCAAAGTAAAGAAGTTCCTCCTCATGCTTTGATAGAAGTTCCTAGGTTCCAGTTTGTACCCGTTACCTCTTGTCCTGGATCATCTTTGATGATCCAGGACAAGAGGTAACGGGCACCAATTGGAACGTAGGAACTTGAACTTGAACTGGAAGGTAGGAACTTGAACTTGAACATAGGATTATCCTTGATGATTCAGGATAGCTGTGTGTCTGACCAGTCTGTCTTTCGAAGGAGGTCCTGGGCCAGCTCCAGCCATGCTGTGCTGAGCAGAGCCCCTGGCAGCAGCCCCACAGCACACTCCCAGTGTGCCTGAATGGAAAAGGTACCAAAGTTGCTCCAACACTTTCTGAAAAACTCTATAGTGTTACCCCACAAGCGCAAAGCGACGGCAAAGCCCGTGAAATGACACCGGTGCTTCCAGAAAATGTCAAGCTTCCTGCCCAAGGGTGACATGCCATGCGGTGGGGTCAGGGCCACGCGCTGAGCACCCGGTGCGCTGGGGTTGCCCCAGCGGTTCCTGAGCAGCTCCTGCAGTGCTGCTGCCGGTACCGTTCTGGCGGCTGTAGTTGTTTAAAAAGCCGTTGTTGTTTCCGGCGTAATCTGACGGCAGTTTTCTCGGGCATTTGGGCCTCTTCTAATAAGTGTGCTGTGAGTACATCTGCAAGCATTCACCTGTCGAGGTCAAATGACTGGTGGTGCTCATCTGCCCCCGTGCTACTGCTGCTGCCTCCCGTGAATGCTCATGTGCCTGCGTGCCCCTGTACAGGCACAGATACACGCGCGCAACACCTGATCCCGCATCCTAATTATTTTTCGCCCGGTTCTCTGAGTTGTTCTGCTTCCGGCTGATGAATGGGAAAGTGTAGTAGTGCTGTTTCATTTCACCAGCCTCTCAAGTGTGGAAATTATGGTAAATTTGAGAACAAGCCAGATTAGATTGATAGTTACACCTCCTCCTTTAATTAGCCAACCACAGGATCTGTGGAGGCAAAGGCCGGGGGGGTGTGTCGGTGTATATAAGGTGTATTGTCTATGTGAAAGATTAATCAAAAGGAGTTGCTTGAGGTGGGAAGGCTTTTCCGGAGAGGTTCCACATGTTGTCAGGTAGTCCCTCTGAATGGCAGCTTCCGGTTCGGTCCCTTAGCTTTCGGAAGTGACATTTAGTCTGATATGTGCCAGCCGTGCAATCTACCTAGCCCCGCAAAGTGCAAATATTAACCTAAATGCATATTAAGATACTGTGTGTTAGCTCCTGAACTGAAATAGAGAGCGGGTGTTCCAGCGGAGGCAAGCAAATCGTGTTGATTTAGAGTGGCTTGAGGATTTGGCCCATTACCGCTTCTTTATACACTTTTAAAAAGAAATGCCAACTCGATAGTTTAGGCTTTAACTGGAACATGGCAAGTAATTGTATGTTTTGGCGGACCCCTAGTAATGTTGCAGAATCTTTCTCAGAAGTTGTTCCATGGGATAGCCGATTCCTCAGGTAAGAGCTACTTGTTTGTTCAATCCTCCATCTTAGGCCTGCTCCTCAGGTGCATCCTCCTTCTCGCAGCGATTTCCTAGGAACAGATTTCGAAGAACAGCTCTGATCACAGAATCACAGATTGGTTAGGGTTGGAAAGGACCTCTGGAGATCATCCAGCCCAACCCCCCTGCCAGAGCAGGGTCACCTACAGCAGGTTGCACAGGATGACCTCCAGGCGGGTTTTGAATGTTTCTGGGGTCGGAGACTCTACCGCCTCCCTGGGCAGCCTGTTCCAGCGCTCTGCCACCCTCAAAGTAAAGAAGTTCCTCCTCATGCTTTGATAGAAGTTCCTAGGTTCCAGTTTGTACCCGTTACCTCTTGTCCTGGATCATCTTTGATGATCCAGGACAAGAGGTAACGGGCACCAATTGGAACGTAGGAACTTGAACTTGAACTGGAAGGTAGGAACTTGAACTTGAACATAGGATTATCCTTGATGATTCAGGATAGCTGTGTGTCTGACCAGTCTGTCTTTCGAAGGAGGTCCTGGGCCAGCTCCAGCCATGCTGTGCTGAGCAGAGCCCCTGGCAGCAGCCCCACAGCTCACTCCCAGTGTGCCTGAATGGAAAAGGTACCAAAGTTGCTCCAACACTTTCTGAAAAACTCTATAGTGTTACCCCACAAGCGCAAAGCGACGGCAAAGCCCGTGAAATGACACCGGTGCTTCCAGAAAATGTCAAGCTTCCTGCCCAAGGGTGACATGCCATGCGGTGGGGTCAGGGCCACGCGCTGAGCACCCGGTGCGCTGGGGTTGCCCCAGCGGTTCCTGAGCAGCTCCTGCAGTGCTGCCGCCGGTACCGTTCTGGCGGCTGTAGTTGTTTAAAAAGCCGTTGTTGTTTCCGGCGTAATCTGACGGCAGTTTTCTCGGGCATTTGGGCCTCTTCTAATAAGTGTGCTGTGAGTACATCTGCAAGCATTCACCTGTCGAGGTCAAATGACTGGTGGTGCTCATCTCCCCCCGTGCTACTGCTGCTGCCTCCCGTGAATGCTCATGTGCCTGCGTGCCCCTGTACAGGCACAGATGCACGCGCGCAACACCTGATCCCGCATCCTAATTATTTTTCGCCCGGTTCTCTGAGTTGTTCTGCTTCCGGCTGATGAATGGGAAAGTGTAGTAGTGCTGTTTCATTTCACCAGCCTCTCAAGTGTGGAAATTATGGTAAATTTGGGAACAAGCCAGATTAGATTGATAGTTACACCTCCTCCTTTAATTAGCCAACCACAGGATCTGTGGAGGCAAAGGCCGGGGGGGTGTGTCGGTGTATATAACGTGTATTGTCTATGTGAAAGATTAATCAAAAGGAGTTGCTTGAGGTGGGAAGGCTTTTCCGGAGAGGTTCCACATGTTGTCAGGTAGTCCCTCTGAATGGCAGCTTCCGGTTCGGTCCCTTAGCTTTCGGAAGTGACATTTAGTCTGATATGTGCCAGCCGTGCAATCTACCTAGCCCCGCAAAGTGCAAATATTAACCTAAATGCATATTAAGATACTGTGTGTTAGCTCCTGAACTGAAATAGAGAGCGGGTGTTCCAGCGGAGGCAAGCAAATCGTGTTGATTTACAGTGGCTTGAGGATTTGGCCCATTACCGCTTCTTTATACACTTTTAAAAAGAAATGCCAACTCGATAGTTTAGGCTTTAACTGGAACATGGCAAGTAATTGTATGCTTTGGCGGACCCCTAGTAATGTTGCAGAATCTTTCTCAGAAGTTGTTCCATGGGATAGCCGATTCCTCAGGTAAGAGCTACTTGTTTGTTCAATCCTCCATCTTAGGCCTGCTCCTCAGGTGCATCCTCCTTCTCGCAGCGATTTCCTAGGAACAGATTTCGAAGAACAGCTCTGATCACAGAATCACAGATTGGTTAGGGTTGGAAAGGACCTCTGGAGATCATCCAGCCCAACCCCCCTGCCAGAGCAGGGTCACCTACAGCAGGTTGCACAGGATGACCTCCAGGCGGGTTTTGAATGTTTCTGGGGTCGGAGACTCTACCGCCTCCCTGGGCAGCCTGTTCCAGCGCTCTGCCACCCTCAAAGTAAAGAAGTTCCTCCTCATGCTTTGATAGAAGTTCCTAGGTTCCAGTTTGTACCCGTTACCTCTTGTCCTGGATCATCTTTGATGATCCAGGACAAGAGGTAACGGGCACCAATTGGAACGTAGGAACTTGAACTTGAACTGGAAGGTAGGAACTTGAACATAGGATTATCCTTGATGATTCAGGATAGCTGTGTGTCTGACCAGTCTGTCTTTCGAAGGAGGTCCTAGGCCAGCTCCAGCCATGCTGTGTTGAGCAGAGCCCCTGGCAGCAGCCCCACAGCTCACTCCCAGTGTGCCTGAATGGAAAAGGTACCAAAGTTGCTCCAACACTTTCTGAAAAACTCTATAGTGTTACCCCACAAGCGCAAAGCGACGGCAAAGCCCGTGAAATGACACCGGTGCTTCCAGAAAATGTCAAGCTTCCTGCTCAAGGGTGACATGCCATGCGGTGGGGTCAGGGCCACGCGCTGAGCACCCGGTGCGCTGGGGTTGCCCCAGCGGTTCCTGAGCAGCTCCTGCAGTGCTGCCGCCGGTACCGTTCTGGCGGCTGTAGTTGTTTAAAAAGCCGTTGTTGTTTCCGGCGTAATCTGACGGCAGTTTTCTCGGGCATTTGGGCCTCTTCGAATAAGTGTGCTGTGAGTACATCTGCAAGCATTCACCTGTCGAGGTCAAATGACTGGTGGTGCTCATCTGCCCCCGTGCTACTGCTGCTGCCTCCCGTGAATGCTCATGTGCCTGCGTGCCCCTGTACAGGCACAGATGCACGCGCGCAACACCTGATCCCGCATCCTAATTATTTTTCGCCCGGTTCTCGGAGTTGTTCTGCTTCCGGCTGATGAATGGGAAAGTGTAGTAGTGCTGTTTCATTTCACCAGCCTCTCAAGTGTGGAAATTATGGTAAATTTGAGAACAAGCCAGATTAGATTGATAGTTACACCTCCTCCTTTAATTAGACAACCACAGGATCTGTGGAGGCAAAGGCCGGGGGGGTGTGTCGGTGTATATAACGTGTATTGTCTATGTGAAAGATTAATCAAAAGGAGTTGCTTGAGGTGGGAAGGCTTTTCCGGAGAGGTTCCACATGTTGTCAGGTAGTCCCTCTGAATGGCAGCTTCCGGTTCGGTCCCTTAGCTTTCGGAAGTGACATTTAGTCTGATATGTGCCAGCCGTGCAATCTACCTAGCCCCGCAAAGTGCAAATATTAACCTAAATGCATATTAAGATACTGTGTGTTAGCTCCTGAACTGAAATAGAGAGCGGGTGTTCCAGCGGAGGCAAGCAAATCGTGTTGATTTAGAGTGGCTTGAGGATTTGGCCCATTACCGCTTCTTTATACACTTTTAAAAAGAAATGCCAACTCGATAGTTTAGGCTTTAACTGGAACATGGCAAGTAATTGTATGTTTTGGCGGACCCCTAGTAATGTTGCAGAATCTTTCTCAGAAGTTGTTCCATGGGATAGCCGATTCCTCAGGTAAGAGCTACTTGTTTGTTCAATCCTCCATCTTAGGCCTGCTCCTCAGGTGCATCCTCCTTCTCGCAGCGATTTCCTAGGAACAGATTTCGAAGAACAGCTCTGATCACAGAATCACAGATTGGTTAGGGTTGGAAAGGAGCTCTGGAGATCATCCAGCCCAACCCCCCTGCCAGAGCAGGGTCACCTACAGCAGGTTGCACAGGATGACCTCCAGGCGGGTTTTGAATGTTTCTGGGGTCGGAGACTCTACCGCCTCCCTGGGCAGCCTGTTCCAGTGCTCTGCCACCCTCAAAGTAAAGAAGTTCCTCCTCATGCTTTGATAGAAGTTCCTAGGTTCCAGTTTGTACCCGTTACCTCTTGTCCTGGATCATCTTTGATGATCCAGGACAAGAGGTAACGGGCACCAATTGGAACGTAGGAACTTGAACTTCAACTGGAACGTAGGAACTTGAACATAGGATTATCCTTGATGATTCAGGATAGCTGTGTGTCTGACCAGTCTGTCTTTCGAAGGAGGTCCTGGGCCAGCTCCAGCCATGCTGTGCTGAGCAGAGCCCCTGGCAGCAGCCCCACAGCTCACTCCCAGTGTGCCTGAATGGAAAAGGTACAAAAGTTGCTCCAACACTTTCTGAAAAACTCTATAGTGTTACCCCACAAGCGCAAAGCGACGGCAAAGCCCGTGAAATGACACCGGTGCTTCCAGAAAATGTCAAGCTTCCTGCCCAAGGGTGACATGCCATGCGGTGGGGTCAGGGCCACGCGCTGAGCACCCGGTGCGCTGGGGTTGCCCCAGCGGTTCCTGAGCAGCTCCTGCAGTGCTGCCGCCGGTACCGTTCTGGCGGCTGTAGTTGTTTAAAAAGCCGTTGTTGTTTCCGGCGTAATCTGACGGCAGTTTTCTCGGGCATTTGGGCCTCTTCGAATAAGTGTGCTGTGAGTACATCTGCAAGCATTCACCTGTCGAGGTCAAATGACTGGTGGTGCTCATCTGCCCCCGTGCTACTGCTGCTGCCTCCCGTGAATGCTCATGTGCCTGCGTGCCCCTGTACAGGCACAGATACACGCGCGCAACACCTGATCCCGCATCCTAATTATTTTTCGCCCGGTTCTCTGAGTTGTTCTGCTTCCGGCTGATGAATGGGAAAGTGTAGTAGTGCTGTTTCATTTCACCAGCCTCTCAAGTGTGGAAATTATGGTAAATTTGAGAACAAGCCAGATTAGATTGATAGTTACACCTCCTCCTTTAATTAGCCAACCACAGGATCTGTGGAGGCAAAGGCCGGGGGGGTGTGTCGGTGTATATAAGGTGTATTGTCTATGTGAAAGATTAATCAAAAGGAGTTGCTTGAGGTGGGAAGGCTTTTCCGGAGAGGTTCCACATGTTGTCAGGTAGTCCCTCTGAATGGCAGCTTCCGGTTCGGTCCCTTAGCTTTCGGAAGTGACATTTAGTCTGATATGTGCCAGCCGTGCAATCTACCTAGCCCCGCAAAGTGCAAATATTAACATAAATGCATATTAAGATACTGTGTGTTAGCTCCTGAACTGAAATAGAGAGCGGGTGTTCCAGCGGAGGCAAGCAAATCGTGTTGATTTACAGTGGCTTGCGGATTTGGCCCATTACCGCTTCTTTATACACTTTTAAAAAGAAATGCCAACTCGATAGTTTAGGCTTTAACTGGAACATGGCAAGTAATTGTATGTTTTGGCGGACCCCTAGTAATGTTGCAGAATCTTTCTCAGAAGTTGTTCCATGGGATAGCCGATTCCTCAGGTAAGAGCTACTTGTTTGTTCAATCCTCCATCTTAGGCCTGCTCCTCAGGTGCATCCTCCTTCTCGCAGCGATTTCCTAGGAACAGATTTCGAAGAACAGCTCTGATCACAGAATCACAGATTGGTTAGGGTTGGAAAGGACCTCTGGAGATCATCCAGCCCAACCCCCCTGCCAGAGCAGGGTCACCTACAGCAGGTTGCACAGGATGACCTCCAGGCGGGTTTTGAATGTTTCTGGGGTCGGAGACTCTACCGCCTCCCTGGGCAGCCTGTTCCAGTGCTCTGCCACCCTCAAAGTAAAGAAGTTCCTCCTCATGCTTTGATAGAAGTTCCTAGGTTCCAGTTTGTACCCGTTACCTCTTGTCCTGGATCATCTTTGATGATCCAGGACAAGAGGTAACGGGCACCAATTGGAACGTAGGAACTTGAACTTCAACTGGAACGTAGGAACTTGAACATAGGATTATCCTTGATGATTCAGGATAGCTGTGTGTCTGACCAGTCTGTCTTTCGAAGGAGGTCCTGGGCCAGCTCCAGCCATGCTGTGCTGAGCAGAGCCCCTGGCAGCAGCCCCACAGCTCACTCCCAGTGTGCCTGAATGGAAAAGGTACAAAAGTTGCTCCAACACTTTCTGAAAAACTCTATAGTGTTACCCCACAAGCGCAAAGCGACGGCAAAGCCCGTGAAATGACACCGGTGCTTCCAGAAAATGTCAAGCTTCCTGCCCAAGGGTGACATGCCATGCGGTGGGGTCAGGGCCACGCGCTGAGCACCCGGTGCGCTGGGGTTGCCCCAGCGGTTCCTGAGCAGCTCCTGCAGTGCTGCCGCCGGTACCGTTCTGGCGGCTGTAGTTGTTTAAAAAGCCGTTGTTGTTTCCGGCGTAATCTGACGGCAGTTTTCTCGGGCATTTGGGCCTCTTCTAATAAGTGTGCTGTGAGTACATCTGCAAGCATTCACCTGTCGAGGTCAAATGACTGGTGGTGCTCATCTGCCCCCGTGCTACTGCTGCTGCCTCCCGTGAATGCTCATGTGCCTGCGTGCCCCTGTACAGGCACAGATGCACGCGCGCAACACCTGATCCCGCATCCTAATTATTTTTCGCCCGGTTCTCTGAGTTGTTCTGCTTCCGGCTGATGAATGGGAAAGTGTAGTAGTGCTGTTTCATTTCACCAGCCTCTCAAGTGTGGAAATTATGGTAAATTTGAGAACAAGCCAGATTAGATTGATAGTTACACCTCCTCCTTTAATTAGCCAACCACAGGATCTGTGGAGGCAAAGGCCGGGGGGGTGTGTCAGTGTATATAAGGTGTATTGTCTATGTGAAAGATTAATCAAAAGGAGTTGCTTGAGGTGGGAAGGCTTTTCCGGAGAGGTTCCACATGTTGTCAGGTAGTCCCTCTGAATGGCAGCTTCCGGTTCGGTCCCTTAGCTTTCGGAAGTGACATTTAGTCTGATATGTGCCAGCCGTGCAATCTACCTAGCCCCGCAAAGTGCAAATATTAACATAAATGCATATTAAGATACTGTGTGTTAGCTCCTGAACTGAAATAGAGAGCGGGTGTTCCAGCGGAGGCAAGCAAATCGTGTTGATTTACAGTGGCTTGCGGATTTGGCCCATTACCGCTTCTTTATACACTTTTAAAAAGAAATGCCAACTCGATAGTTTAGGCTTTAACTGGAACATGGCAAGTAATTGTATGCTTTGGCGGACCCCTAGTAATGTTGCAGAATCTTTCTCAGAAGTTGTTCCATGGGATAGCCGATTCCTCAGGTAAGAGCTACTTGTTTGTTCAATCCTCCATCTTAGGCCTGCTCCTCAGGTGCATCCTCCTTCTCGCAGCGATTTCCTAGGAACAGATTTCGAAGAACAGCTCTGATCACAGAATCACAGATTGGTTAGGGTTGGAAAGGAGCTCTGGAAATCATCCAGTCCAACCCCCAGCCAGAGCAGGGTCACCTACAGCAGGTTGCACAGGATGACCTCCAGGAGGGTTTTGAATGTTTCTGGGGTCGGAGACTCTACCGCCTCCCTGGGCAGCCTGTTCCAGCGCTCTGCCACCCTCAAAGTAAAGAAGTTCCTCCTCATGCTTTGATAGAAGTTCCTAGGTTCCAGTTTGTACCCGTTACCTCTTGTCCTGGATCATCTTTGATGATCCAGGACAAGAGGTAACGGGCACCAATTGGAACGTAGGAACTTGAACTTCAACTGGAACGTAGGAACTTGAACATAGGATTATCCTTGATGATTCAGGATAGCTGTGTGTCTGACCAGTCTGTCTTTCGAAGGAGGTCCTGGGCCAGCTCCAGCCATGCTGTGCTGAGCAGAGCCCCTGGCAGCAGCCCCACAGCTCACTCCCAGTGTGCCTGAATGGAAAAGGTACCAAAGTTGCTCCAACACTTTCTGAAAAACTCTATAGTGTTACCCCACAAGCGCAAAGCGACGGCAAAGCCCGTGAAATGACACCGGTGCTTCCAGAAAATGTCAAGCTTCCTGCCCAAGGGTGACATGCCATGCGGTGGGGTCAGGGCCACGCGCTGAGCACCCGGTGCGCTGGGGTTGCCCCAGCGGTTCCTGAGCAGCTCCTGCAGTGCTGCCGCCGGTACCGTTCTGGCGGCTGTAGTTGTTTAAAAAGCCGTTGTTGTTTCCGGCGTAATCTGACGGCAGTTTTCTCGGGCATTTGGGCCTCTTCTAATAAGTGTGCTGTGAGTACATCTGCAAGCATTCACCTGTCGAGGTCAAATGACTGGTGGTGCTCATCTGCCCCCGTGCTACTGCTGCTGCCTCCCGTGAATGCTCATGTGCCTGCGTGCCCCTGTACAGGCACAGATGCACGCGCGCAACACCTGATCCCGCATCCTAATTATTTTTCGCCCGGTTCTCTGAGTTGTTCTGCTTCCGGCTGATGAATGGGAAAGTGTAGTAGTGCTGTTTCATTTCACCAGCCTCTCAAGTGTGGAAATTATGGTAAATTTGAGAACAAGCCAGATTAGATTGATAGTTACACCTCCTCCTTTAATTAGACAACCACAGGATCTGTGGAGGCAAAGGCCGGGGGGGTGTGTCGGTGTATATAACGTGTATTGTCTATGTGAAAGATTAATCAAAAGGAGTTGCTTGAGGTGGGAAGGCTTTTCCGGAGAGGTTCCACATGTTGTCAGGTAGTCCCTCTGAATGGCAGCTTCCGGTTCGGTCCCTTAGCTTTCGGAAGTGACATTTAGTCTGATATGTGCCAGCCGTGCAATCTACCTAGCCCCGCAAAGTGCAAATATTAACATAAATGCATATTAAGATACTGTGTGTTAGCTCCTGAACTGAAATAGAGAGCGGGTGTTCCAGCGGAGGCAAGCAAATCGTGTTGATTTACAGTGGCTTGCGGATTTGGCCCATTACCGCTTCTTTATACACTTTTAAAAAGAAATGCCAACTCGATAGTTTAGGCTTTAACTGGAACATGGCAAGTAATTGTATGCTTTGGCGGACCCCTAGTAATGTTGCAGAATCTTTCTCAGAAGTTGTTCCATGGGATAGCCGATTCCTCAGGTAAGAGCTACTTGTTTGTTCAATCCTCCATCTTAGGCCTGCTCCTCAGGTGCATCCTCCTTCTCGCAGCGATTTCCTAGGAACAGATTTCGAAGAACAGCTCTGATCACAGAATCACAGATTGGTTAGGGTTGGAAAGGAGCTCTGGAAATCATCCAGTCCAACCCCCAGCCAGAGCAGGGTCACCTACAGCAGGTTGCACAGGATGACCTCCAGGAGGGTTTTGAATGTTTCTGGGGTCGGAGACTCTACCGCCTCCCTGGGCAGCCTGTTCCAGCGCTCTGCCACCCTCAAAGTAAAGAAGTTCCTCCTCATGCTTTGATAGAAGTTCCTAGGTTCCAGTTTGTACCCGTTACCTCTTGTCCTGGATCATCTTTGATGATCCAGGACAAGAGGTAACGGGCACCAATTGGAACGTAGGAACTTGAACTTCAACTGGAACGTAGGAACTTGAACATAGGATTATCCTTGATGATTCAGGATAGCTGTGTGTCTGACCAGTCTGTCTTTCGAAGGAGGTCCTGGGCCAGCTCCAGCCATGCTGTGCTGAGCAGAGCCCCTGGCAGCAGCCCCACAGCTCACTCCCAGTGTGCCTGAATGGAAAAGGTACCAAAGTTGCTCCAACACTTTCTGAAAAACTCTATAGTGTTACCCCACAAGCGCAAAGCGACGGCAAAGCCCGTGAAATGACACCGGTGCTTCCAGAAAATGTCAAGCTTCCTGCCCAAGGGTGACATGCCATGCGGTGGGGTCAGGGCCACGCGCTGAGCACCCGGTGCGCTGGGGTTGCCCCAGCGGTTCCTGAGCAGCTCCTGCAGTGCTGCCGCCGGTACCGTTCTGGCGGCTGTAGTTGTTTAAAAAGCCGTTGTTGTTTCCGGCGTAATCTGACGGCAGTTTTCTCGGGCATTTGGGCCTCTTCTAATAAGTGTGCTGTGAGTACATCTGCAAGCATTCACCTGTCGAGGTCAAATGACTGGTGGTGCTCATCTGCCCCCGTGCTACTGCTGCTGCCTCCCGTGAATGCTCATGTGCCTGCGTGCCCCTGTACAGGCACAGATGCACGCGCGCAACACCTGATCCCGCATCCTAATTATTTTTCGCCCGGTTCTCTGAGTTGTTCTGCTTCCGGCTGATGAATGGGAAAGTGTAGTAGTGCTGTTTCATTTCACCAGCCTCTCAAGTGTGGAAATTATGGTAAATTTGAGAACAAGCCAGATTAGATTGATAGTTACACCTCCTCCTTTAATTAGACAACCACAGGATCTGTGGAGGCAAAGGCCGGGGGGGTGTGTCGGTGTATATAACGTGTATTGTCTATGTGAAAGATTAATCAAAAGGAGTTGCTTGAGGTGGGAAGGCTTTTCCGGAGAGGTTCCACATGTTGTCAGGTAGTCCCTCTGAATGGCAGCTTCCGGTTCGGTCCCTTAGCTTTCGGAAGTGACATTTAGTCTGATATGTGCCAGCCGTGCAATCTACCTAGCCCCGCAAAGTGCAAATATTAACATAAATGCATATTAAGATACTGTGTGTTAGCTCCTGAACTGATATAGAGAGCGGGTGTTCCAGCGGAGGCAAGCAAATCGTGTTGATTTACAGTGGCTTGCGGATTTGGCCCATTACCGCTTCTTTATACACTTTTAAAAAGAAATGCCAACTCGATAGTTTAGGCTTTAACTGGAACATGGCAAGTAATTGTATGCTTTGGCGGACCCCTAGTAATGTTGCAGAATCTTTCTCAGAAGTTGTTCCATGGGATAGCCGATTCCTCAGGTAAGAGCTACTTGTTTGTTCAATCCTCCATCTTAGGCCTGCTCCTCAGGTGCATCCTCCTTCTCGCAGCGATTTCCTAGGAACAGATTTCGAAGAACAGCTCTGATCACAGAATCACAGATTGGTTAGGGTTGGAAAGGAGCTCTGGAAATCATCCAGTCCAACCCCCTGCCAGAGCAGGGTCACCTACAGCAGGTTGCACAGGATGACCTCCAGGCGGGTTTTGAATGTTTCTGGGGTCGGAGACTCTACCGCCTCCCTGGGCAGCCTGTTCCAGCGCTCTGCCACCCTCAAAGTAAAGAAGTTCCTCCTCATGCTTTGATAGAAGTTCCTAGGTTCCAGTTTGTACCCGTTACCTCTTGTCCTGGATCATCTTTGATGATCCAGGACAAGAGGTAACGGGCACCAATTGGAACGTAGGAACTTGAACTTCAACTGGAACGTAGGAACTTGAACATAGGATTATCCTTGATGATTCAGGATAGCTGTGTGTCTGACCAGTCTGTCTTTCGAAGGAGGTCCTGGGCCAGCTCCAGCCATGCTGTGCTGAGCAGAGCCCCTGGCAGCGACCCCACAGCTCACTCCCAGTGTGCCTGAATGGAAAAGGTACCAAAGTTGCTCCAACACTTTCTGAAAAACTCTATAGTGTTACCCCACAAGCGCAAAGCGACGGCAAAGCCCGTGAAATGACACCGGTGCTTCCAGAAAATGTCAAGCTTCCTGCCCAAGGGTGACATGCCATGCGGTGGGGTCAGGGCCACGCGCTGAGCACCCGGTGCGCTGGGGTTGCCCCAGCGGTTCCTGAGCAGCTCCTGCAGTGCTGCCGCCGGTACCGTTCTGGCGGCTGTAGTTGTTTAAAAAGCCGTTGTTGTTTCCGGCGTAATCTGACGGCAGTTTTCTCGGGCATTTGGGCCTCTTCTAATAAGTGTGCAGTGAGTACATCTGCAAGCATTCACCTGTCGAGGTCAAATGACTGGTGGTGCTCATCTGCCCCCGTGCTACTGCTGCTGCCTCCCGTGAATGCTCATGTGCCTGCGTGCCCCTGTACAGGCACAGATGCACGCGCGCAACACCTGATCCCGCATCCTAATTATTTTTCGCCCGGTTCTCTGAGTTGTTCTGCTTCCGGCTGATGAATGGGAAATTGTAGTAGTGCTGTTTCATTTCACCAGCCTCTCAAGTGTGGAAATTATGGTAAATTTGAGAACAAGCCAGATTAGATTGATAGTTACACCTCCTCCTTTAATTAGCCAACCACAGGATCTGTGGAGGCAAAGGCCGGGGGGGTGTGTCGGTGTATATAACGTGTATTGTCTATGTGAAAGATTAATCAAAAGGAGTTGCTTGAGGTGGGAAGGCTTTTCCGGAGAGGTTCCACATGTTGTCAGGTAGTCCCTCTGAATGGCAGCTTCCGGTTCGGTCCCTTAGCTTTCGGAAGTGACATTTAGTCTGATATGTGCCAGCCGTGCAATCTACCTAGCCCTGCAAAGTGCAAATATTAACCTAAATGCATATTAAGATAGTGTGTGTTAGCTCCTGAACTGAAATAGAGAGCGGGTGTTCCAGCGGAGGCAAGCAAATCGTGTTGATTTAGAGTGGCTTGCGGATTTGGCCCATTACCGCTTCTTTATACACTTTTAAAAAGAAATGCCAACTCGATAGTTTAGGCTTTAACTGGAACATGGCAAGTAATTGTATGTTTTGGCGGACCCCTAGTAATGTTGCAGAATCTTTCTCAGAAGTTGTTCCATGGGATAGCCGATTCCTCAGGTAAGAGCTACTTGTTTGTTCAATCCTCCATCTTAGGCCTGCTCCTCAGGTGCGTCCTCCTTCTCGCAGCGATTTCCTAGGAACAGATTTCGAAGAACAGCTCTGATCACAGAATCACAGATTAGTTAGGGTTGGAAAGGAGCTCTGGAGATCATCCAGCCCAACCCCCCAGCCAGAGCAGGGTCACCTACAGCAGGTTGCACAGGATGACCTCCAGGCGGGTTTTGAATGTCTCTGGGGTCGGAGACTGTACCGCCTCCCTGGGCAGCCTGTTCCAGCGCTCTGCCACCCTCAAAGTAAAGAAGTTCCTCCTCATGCTTTGATAGAAGTTCCTACGTTCCAGTTTGTACCCATTACCTCTTGTCCTGGATCATCTTTGATGATCCAGGACAAGAGGTAACGGGCACCAATTGGAACGTAGGAACTTGAACTTGAACTGGAACGTAGGAACTTGAACATAGGATTATCCTTGATGATTCAGGATAGCTGTGTGTCTGACCAGTCTGTCTTTCGAAGGAGGTCCTGGACCAGCTCCAGCCATGCTGTGCTGAGCAGAGCCCCTGGCAGCAGCCCCACAGCTCACTCCCAGTGTGCCTGAATGGAAAAGGTACCAAAGTTGCTCCAACACTTTCTGAAAAACTCTATAGTCTTACCCCACAAGCGCAAAGCGACGGCAAAGCCCGTGAAATGACACCGGTGCTTCCAGAAAATGTCAAGCTTCCTGCCCAAGGGTGACATGCCATGCGGTGGGGTCAGGGCCACGCGCTGAGCACCCGGTGCGCTGGGGTTGCCCCAGCGGTTCCTGAGCAGCTCCTGCAGTGCTGCCGCCGGTACCGTTCTGGCGGCTGTAGTTGTTTAAAAAGCCGTTGTTGTTTCCGGCGTAATCTGACGGCAGTTTTCTCGGGCATTTGGGCCTCTTCTAATAAGTGTGCTGTGAGTACATCTGCAAGCATTCACCTGTCGAGGTCAAATGACTGGTGGTGCTCATCTGCCCCCGTGCTACTGCTGCTGCCTCCCGTGAATGCTCATGTGCCTGCGTGCCCCTGTACAGGCACAGATGCACGCGCGCAACACCTGATCCCGCATCCTAATTATTTTTCGCCCGGTTCTCGGAGTTGTTCTGCTTCCGGCTGATGAATGGGAAAGTGTAGTAGTGCTGTTTCATTTCACCAGCCTCTCAAGTGTGGAAATTATGGTAAATTTGGGAACAAGCCAGATTAGATTGATAGTTACACCTCCTCCTTTAATTAGCCAACCACAGGATCTGTGGAGGCAAAGGCCGGGGGGGTGTGTCGGTGTATATAACGTGTATTGTCTATGTGAAAGATTAATCAAAAGGAGTTGCTTGAGGTGGGAAGGCTTTTCCGGAGAGGTTCCACATGTTGTCAGGTAGTCCCTCTGAATGGCAGCTTCCGGTTCGGTCCCTTAGATTTCGGACGTGACATTTAGTCTGATATGTGCCAGCCGTGCAATCTACCTAGCCCTGCAAAGTGCAAATATTAACCTAAATGCATATTAAGATAGTGTGTGTTAGCTCCTGAACTGCAATAGAGAGCGGGTGTTCCAGCGGAGGCAAGCAAATCGTGTTGATTTACAGTGGCTTGCGGATATGGCCCATTACCGCTTCTTTATACACTTTTAAAAAGAAATGCCAACTCGATAGTTTAGGCTTTAACTGGAACATGGCAAGTAATTGTATGTTTTGGCAGACCCCTAGTAATGTTGCAGAATCTTTCTCAGAAGTTGTTCCGTGGGATAGCCGATTCCTCAGGTAAGAGCTACTTGTTTGTTCAATCCTCCATCTTAGGCCTGCTCCTCAGGTGCATCCTCCTTCTCGCAGCGATTTCCTAGGAACAGATTTCGAAGAACAGCTCTGATCACAGAATCACAGATTGGTTAGGGTTGGAAAGGAGCTCTGGAGATCATCCAGCCCAACCCCCCTGCCAGAGCAGGGTCACCTACAGCAGGTTGCACAGGATGACCTCCAGGCGGGTTTTGAATGTTTCTGGGGTGGGAGACTCTACCGCCTCCCTGGGCAGCCTGTTCCAGCGCTCTGCCACCCTCAAAGTAAAGAAGTTCCTCCTCATGCTTTGATAGAAGTTCCTACGTTCCAATTGGTGCCCGTTACCTCTTGTCCTGGAACATCAAAGATGATCCAGGACAAGAGGTAACGGGTACAAACTGGAACGTAGGAACTTGAACTTGAACTGGAACGTAGGAACTTGAACATAGGATTATCCTTGATGATTCAGGATAGCTGTGTGTCTGACCAGTCTGTCTTTCGAAGGAGGTCCTGGGCCAGCTCCAGCCATGCTGTGCTGAGCAGAGCCCCTGGCAGCAGCCCCACAGCTCACTCCCAGTGTGCCTGAATGGAAAAGGTACCAAAGTTGCTCCAACACTTTCTGAAAAACTCTATAGTGTTACCCCACAAGCGCAAAGCGACGGCAAAGCCCGTGAAATGACACCGGTGCTTCCAGAAAATGTCAAGCTTCCTGCCCAAGGGTGACATGCCATGCGGTGGGGTCAGGGCCACGCGCTGAGCACCCGGTGCGCTGGGGTTGCCCCAGCGGTTCCTGAGCAGCTCCTGCAGTGCTGCTGCCGGTACCGTTCTGGCGGCTGTAGTTGTTTAAAAAGCCGTTGTTGTTTCCGGCGTAATCTGACGGCAGTTTTCTCGGGCATTTGGGCCTCTTCTAATAAGTGTGCTGTGAGTACATCTGCAAGCATTCACCTGTCGAGGTCAAATGACTGGTGGTGCTCATCTCCCCCCGTGCTACTGCTGCTGCCTCCCGTGAATGCTCATGTGCCTGCGTGCCCCTGTACAGGCACAGATGCACGCGCGCAACACCTGATCCCGCATCCTAATTATTTTTCGCCCGGTTCTCGGAGTTGTTCTGCTTCCGGCTGATGAATGGGAAAGTGTAGTAGTGCTGTTTCATTTCACCAGCCTCTCAAGTGTGGAAATTATGGTAAATTTGGGAACAAGCCAGATTAGATTGATAGTTACACCTCCTCCTTTAATTAGCCAACCACAGGATCTGTGGAGGCAAAGGCCGGGGGGGTGTGTCGGTGTATATAACGTGTATTGTCTATGTGAAAGATTAATCAAAAGGAGTTGCTTGAGGTGGGAAGGCTTTTCCGGAGAGGTTCCACATGTTGTCAGGTAGTCCCTCTGAATGGCAGCTTCCGGTTCGGTCCCTTAGATTTCGGACGTGACATTTAGTCTGATATGTGCCAGCCGTGCAATCTACCTAGCCCTGCAAAGTGCAAATATTAACCTAAATGCATATTAAGATAGTGTGTGTTAGCTCCTGAACTGCAATAGAGAGCGGGTGTTCCAGCGGAGGCAAGCAAATCGTGTTGATTTAGAGTGGCTTGCGGATATGGCCCATTACCGCTTCTTTATACACTTTTAAAAAGAAATGCCAACTCGATAGTTTAGGCTTTAACTGGAACATGGCAAGTAATTGTATGCTTTGGCGGACCCCTAGTAATGTTGCAGAATCTTTCTCAGAAGTTGTTCCATGGGATAGCCGATTCCTCAGGTAAGAGCTACTTGTTTGTTCAATCCTCCATCTTAGGCCTGCTCCTCAGGTGCATCCTCCTTCTCGCAGCGATTTCCTAGGAACAGATTTCGAAGAACAGCTCTGATCACAGAATCACAGATTGGTTAGGGTTGGAAAGGACCTCTGGAGATCATCCAGCCCAACCCCCCTGCCAGAGCAGGGTCACCTACAGCAGGTTGCACAGGATGACCTCCAGGCGGGTTTTGAATGTCTCTGGGGTGGGAGACTCTACCGCCTCCCTGGGCAGCCTGTTCCAGCGCTCTGCCACCCTCAAAGTAAAGAAGTTCCTCCTCATGCTTTGATAGAAGTTCCTAGGTTCCAGTTTGTACCCGTTACCTCTTGTCCTGGATCATCTTTGATGATCCAGGACAAGAGATAACGGGCACTAATTGGAACGTAGGAACTTGAACTTCAACTGGAACGTAGGAACTTGAACATAGGATTATCCTTGATGATTCAGGATAGCTGTGTGTCTGACCAGTCTGTCTTTCGAAGGAGGTCCTGGGCCAGCTCCAGCCATGCTGTGCTGAGCAGAGCCCCTGGCAGCAGCCCCACAGCTCACTCCCAGTGTGCCTGAATGGAAAAGGTACCAAAGTTGCTCCAACACTTTCTGAAAAACTCTATAGTGTTACCCCACAAGCGCAAAGCGACGGCAAAGCCCGTGAAATGACACCGGTGCTTCCAGAAAATGTCAAGCTTCCTGCCCAAGGGTGACATGCCATGCGGTGGGGTCAGGGCCACGCGCTGAGCACCCGGTGCGCTGGGGTTGCCCCAGCGGTTCCTGAGCAGCTCCTGCAGTGCTGCCGCCGGTACCGTTCTGGCGGCTGTAGTTGTTTAAAAAGCCGTTGTTGTTTCCGGCGTAATCTGACGGCAGTTTTCTCGGGCATTTGGGCCTCTTCAAATAAGTGTGCTGTGAGTACATCTGCAAGCATTCACCTGTCGAGGTCAAATGACTGGTGGTGCTCATCTGCCCCCTTGCTACTGCTGCTGCCTCCCGTGAATGCTCATGTGCCTGCGTGCCCCTGTACAGGCACAGATGCACGCGCGCAACACCTGATCCCACATCCTAATTATTTTTCGCCCGGTTCTCGGAGTTGTTCTGCTTCCGGCTGATGAACGGGAAAGTGTAGTAGTGCTGTTTCATTTCACCAGCCTCTCAAGTGTGGAAATTATGGTAAATTTGAGAACAAGCCAGATTAGATTGATAGTTACACCTCCTCCTTTAATTAGCCAACCACAGGATCTGTGGAGGCAAAGGCCGGGGGGGTGTGTCGGTGTATATAACGTGTATTGTCTATGTGAAAGATTAATCAAAAGGAGTTGCTTGAGGTGGGAAGGCTTTTCCGGAGAGGTTCCACATGTTGTCAGGTAGTCCCTCTGAATGGCAGCTTCCGGTTCGGTCCCTTAGCTTTCGGAAGTGACATTTAGTCTGATATGTGCCAGCCGTGCAATCTACCTAGCCCTGCAAAGTGCAAATATTAACCTAAATGCATATTAAGATAGTGTGTGTTAGCTCCTGAACTGAAATAGAGAGCGGGTGTTCCAGCGGAGGCAAGCAAATCGTGTTGATTTAGAGTGGCTTGAGGATTTGGCCCATTACCGCTTCTTTATACACTTTTAAAAAGAAATGCCAACTCGATAGTTTAGGCTTTAACTGGAACATGGCAAGTAATTGTATGCTTTGGCGGACCCCTAGTAATGTTGCAGAATCTTTCTCAGAAGTTGTTCCATGGGATAGCCGATTCCTCAGGTAAGAGCTACTTGTTTGTTCAATCCTCCATCTTAGGCCTGCTCCTCAGGTGCATCCTCCTTCTCGCAGCGATTTCCTAGGAACAGATTTCGAAGAACAGCTCTGATCACAGAATCACAGATTGGTTAGGGTTGGAAAGGACCTCTGGAGATCATCCAGCCCAACCCCCCTGCCAGAGCAGGGTCACCTACAGCAGGTTGCACAGGATGACCTCCAGGCGGGTTTTGAATGTCTCTGGGGTGGGAGACTCTACCGCCTCCCTGGGCAGCCTGTTCCAGCGCTCTGCCACCCTCAAAGTAAAGAAGTTCCTCCTCATGCTTTGATAGAAGTTCCTAGGTTCCAGTTTGTACCCGTTACCTCTTGTCCTGGATCATCTTTGATGATCCAGGACAAGAGGTAACGGGCACCAATTGGAACGTAGGAACTTGAACTTCAACTGGAACGTAGGAACTTGAACATAGGATTATCCTTGATGATTCAGGATAGCTGTGTGTCTGACCAGTCTGTCTTTCGAAGGAGGTCCTGGACCAGCTCCAGCCATGCTGTGCTGAGCAGAGCCCCTGGCAGCAGCCCCACAGCTCACTCCCAGTGTGCCTGAATGGAAAAGGTACCAAAGTTGCTCCAACACTTTCTGAAAAACTCTATAGTGTTACCCCACAAGCGCAAAGCGACGGCAAAGCCCGTGAAATGACACCGGTGCTTCCAGAAAATGTCAAGCTTCCTGCCCAAGGGTGACATGCCATGCGGTGGGGTCAGGGCCACGCGCTGAGCACCCGGTGCGCTGGGGTTGCCCCAGCGGTTCCTGAGCAGCTCCTGCAGTGCTGCCGCCGGTACCGTTCTGGCGGCTGTAGTTGTTTAAAAAGCCGTTGTTGTTTCCGGCGTAATCTGACGGCAGTTTTCTCGGGCATTTGGGCCTCTTCAAATAAGTGTGCTGTGAGTACATCTGCAAGCATTCACCTGTCGAGGTCAAATGAGTGGTGGTGCTCATCTGCCCCCTTGCTACTGCTGCTGCCTCCCGTGAATGCTCATGTGCCTGCGTGCCCCTGTACAGGCACAGATGCACGCGCGCAACACCTGATCCCACATCCTAATTATTTTTCGCCCGGTTCTCGGAGTTGTTCTGCTTCCGGCTGATGAACGGGAAAGTGTAGTAGTGCTGTTTCATTTCACCAGCCTCTCAAGTGTGGAAATTATGGTAAATTTGAGAACAAGCCAGATTAGATTGATAGTTACACCTCCTCCTTTAATTAGCCAACCACAGGATCTGTGGAGGCAAAGGCCGGGGGGGTGTGTCGGTGTATATAACGTGTATTGTCTATGTGAAAGATTAATCAAAAGGAGTTGCTTGAGGTGGGAAGGCTTTTCCGGAGAGGTTCCACATGTTGTCAGGTAGTCCCTCTGAATGGCAGCTTCCGGTTCGGTCCCTTAGCTTTCGGAAGTGACATTTAGTCTGATATGTGCCAGCCGTGCAATCTACCTAGCCCTGCAAAGTGCAAATATTAACCTAAATGCATATTAAGATAGTGTGTGTTAGCTCCTGAACTGAAATAGAGAGCGGGTGTTCCAGCGGAGGCAAGCAAATCGTGTTGATTTAGAGTGGCTTGAGGATTTGGCCCATTACCGCTTCTTTATACACTTTTAAAAAGAAATGCCAACTCGATAGTTTAGGCTTTAACTGGAACATGGCAAGTAATTGTATGCTTTGGCGGACCCCTAGTAATGTTGCAGAATCTTTCTCAGAAGTTGTTCCATGGGATAGCCGATTCCTCAGGTAAGAGCTACTTGTTTGTTCAATCCTCCATCTTAGGCCTGCTCCTCAGGTGCATCCTCCTTCTCGCAGCGATTTCCTAGGAACAGATTTCGAAGAACAGCTCTGATCACAGAATCACAGATTAGTTAGGGTTGGAAAGGACCTCTGGAGATCATCCAGCCCAACCCCCCTGCCAGAGCAGGGTCACCTACAGCAGGTTGCACAGGATGACCTCCAGGCTGGTTTTGAATGTTTCTGGGGTGGGAGACTCTACCGCCTCCCTGGGCAGCCTGTTCCAGCGCTCTGCCACCCTCAAAGTGAAGAAGTTCCTCCTCATGCTTTGATAGAAGTTCCTACGTTCCAGTTTGTACCCGTTACCTCTTGTACTGGATCATCTTTGATGATCCAGGACAAGAGGTAATGGGCACCAATTGGAACGTAGGAACTTGAACTTGAACTGGAACGTAGGAACTTGAACATAGGATTATCCTTGATGATTCAGGATAGCTGTGTGTCTGACCAGTCTGTCTTTCGAAGGAGGTCCTGGGCCAGCTCCAGCCATGCTGTGCTGAGCAGAGCCCCTGGCAGCAGCCCCACAGCTCACTCCCAGTGTGCCTGAATGGAAAAGGTACCAAAGTTGCTCCAACACTTTCTGAAAAACTCTATAGTGTTACCCCACAAGCGCAAAGCGACGGCAAAGCCCGTGAAATGACACCGGTGCTTCCAGAAAATGTCAAGCTTCCTGCCCAAGGGTGACATGCCATGCGGTGGGGTCAGGGCCACGCGCTGAGCACCCGGTGCGCTGGGGTTGCCCCAGCGGTTCCTGAACAGCTCCTGCAGTGCTGCTGCCGGTACCGTTCTGGCGGCTGTAGTTGTTTAAAAAGCCGTTGTTGTTTCCGGCGTAATCTGACGGCAGTTTTCTCGGGCATTTGGGCCTCTTCTAATAAGTGTGCTGTGAGTACATCTGCAAGCATTCACCTGTCGAGGTCAAATGACTGGTGGTGCTCATCTGCCCCCGTGCTACTGCTGCTGCCTCCCGTGAATGCTCATGTGCCTGCGTGCCCCTGTACAGGCACAGATGCACGCGCGCAACACCTGATCCCACATCCTAATTATTTTTCGCCCGGTTCTCGGAGTTGTTCTGCTTCCGGCTGATGAACGGGAAAGTGTAGTAGTGCTGTTTCATTTCACCAGCCTCTCAAGTGTGGAAATTATGGTAAATTTGAGAACAAGCGAGATTAGATTGATAGTTACACCTCCTCCTTTAATTAGCCAACCACAGGATCTGTGGAGGCAAAGGCCGGGGGGGTGTGTCGGTTTATATAAGGTGTATTGTCTATGTGAAAGATTAATCAAAAGGAGTTGCTTGAGGTGGGAAGGCTTTTCCGGAGAGGTTCCACATGTTGTCAGGTAGTCCCTCTGAATGGCAGCTTCCGGTTCGGTCCCTTAGCTTTCGGAAGTGACATTTAGTCTGATATGTGCCAGCCGTGCAATCTACCTAGCCCTGCAAAGTGCAAATATTAACCTAAATGCATATTAAGATACTGTGTGTTAGCTCCTGAACTGAAATAGAGAGCGGGTGTTCCAGCGGAGGCAAGCAAATCGTGTTGATTTACAGTGGCTTGAGGATTTGGCCCATTACCGCTTCTTTATACACTTTTAAAAAGAAATGCCAACTCAATAGTTTAGGCTTTAACTGGAACATGGCAAGTAATTCTATGTTTTGGCAGACTCCTAGTAATGTTGCAGAATCTTTCTCTGAAGTTGTTCCATGGGATAGCCGATTCCTCAGGTAAGAGCTACTTGTTTGTTCAATCCTCCATCTTAGGCCTGCTCCTCAGGTGCATCCTCCTTCTCGCAGCGATTTCCTAGGAACAGATTTCGAAGAACAGCTCTGATCACTAAATCACAGATTGGTTAGGGTTGGAAAGGAGCTCTGGAGATCATCCAGTCCAACCCCCCTGCCAGAGCAGGGTCACCTACAGCAGGTTGCACAGGATGACCTCCAGGCGGGTTATGAATGTCTCTGGGGTGGGAGACTCTACCGCCTACCTGGGCAGCCTGTTCCAGCGCTCTGCCACCCTCAAAGTAAAGAAGTTCCTCCTCATGCTTTGATAGAAATTCCTAGGTTACAGTTTGTACGCGTTACCTCTTGTCCTGGATCATCTTTGATGATCATCATCTTTGATAATCCAGGACAAGAGGTAACGGGCACCAATTGGAACGTAGGAACTTGAACTTGAACTGGAACGTAGGAACTTGAACATAGGATTATCCTTGATGATTCAGGATAGCTGTGTGTCTGACCAGTCTGTCTTTCGAAGGAGGTCCTGGGCCAGCTCCAGCCATGCTGTGCTGAGCAGAGCCCCTGGCAGCAGCCCCACAGCTCACTCCCAGTGTGCCTGAATGGAAAAGGTACCAAAGTTGCTCCAACACTTTCTGAAAAACTCTATAGTGTTACCCCACAAGCGCAAAGCGACGGCAAAGCCCGTGAAATGACACCGGTGCTTCCAGAAAATGTCAAGCTTCCTGCCCAAGGGTGACATGCCATGCGGTGGGGTCAGGGCCACGCGCTGAGCACCCGGTGCGCTGGGGTTGCCCCAGCGGTTCCTGAACAGCTCCTGCAGTGCTGCTGCCGGTACCGTTCTGGCGGCTGTAGTTGTTTAAAAAGCCGTTGTTGTTTCCGGCGTAATCTGACGGCAGTTTTCTCGGGCATTTGGGCCTCTTCTAATAAGTGTGCTGTGAGTACATCTGCAAGCATTCACCTGTCGAGGTCAAATGACTGGTGGTGCTCATCTGCCCCCGTGCTACTGCTGCTGCCTCCCGTGAATGCTCATGTGCCTGCGTGCCCCTGTACAGGCACAGATGCACGCGCGCAACACCTGATCCCACATCCTAATTATTTTTCGCCCGGTTCTCTGAGTTGTTCTGCTTCCGGCTGATGAATGGGAAAGTGTAGTAGTGCTGTTTCATTTCACCAGCCTCTCAAGTGTGGAAATTATGGTAAATTTGAGAACAAGCGAGATTAGATTGATAGTTACACCTCCTCCTTTAATTAGCCAACCACAGGATCTGTGGAGGCAAAGGCCGGGGGGGTGTGTCGGTTTATATAAGGTGTATTGTCTATGTGAAAGATTAATCAAAAGGAGTTGCTTGAGGTGGGAAGGCTTTTCCGGAGAGGTTCCACATGTTGTCAGGTAGTCCCTCTGAATGGCAGCTTCCGGTTCGGTCCCTTAGCTTTCGGAAGTGACATTTAGTCTGATATGTGCCAGCCGTGCAATCTACCTAGCCCTGCAAAGTGCAAATATTAACCTAAATGCATATTAAGATACTGTGTGTTAGCTCCTGAACTGAAATAGAGAGCGGGTGTTCCAGCGGAGGCAAGCAAATCGTGTTGATTTACAGTGGCTTGAGGATTTGGCCCATTACCGCTTCTTTATACACTTTTAAAAAGAAATGCCAACTCAATAGTTTAGGCTTTAACTGGAACATGGCAAGTAATTCTATGTTTTGGCAGACTCCTAGTAATGTTGCAGAATCTTTCTCTGAAGTTGTTCCATGGGATAGCCGATTCCTCAGGTAAGAGCTACTTGTTTGTTCAATCCTCCATCTTAGGCCTGCTCCTCAGGTGCATCCTCCTTCTCGCAGCGATTTCCTAGGAACAGATTTCGAAGAACAGCTCTGATCACTAAATCACAGATTGGTTAGGGTTGGAAAGGAGCTCTGGAGATCATCCAGTCCAACCCCCCTGCCAGAGCAGGGTCACCTACAGCAGGTTGCACAGGATGACCTCCAGGCGGGTTTTGAATGTCTCTGGGGTGGGAGACTCTACCGCCTACCTGGGCAGCCTGTTCCAGCGCTCTGCCACCCTCAAAGTAAAGAAGTTCCTCCTCATGCTTTGATAGAAATTCCTAGGTTACAGTTTGTACGCGTTACCTCTTGTCCTGGATCATCTTTGATGATCATCATCTTTGATAATCCAGGACAAGAGGTAACGGGCACCAATTGGAACGTAGGAACTTGAACTTGAACTGGAACGTAGGAACTTGAACATAGGATTATCCTTGATGATTCAGGATAGCTGTGTGTCTGACCAGTCTGTCTTTCGAAGGAGGTCCTGGGCCAGCTCCAGCCATGCTGTGCTGAGCAGAGCCCCTGGCAGCAGCCCCACAGCTCACTCCCAGTGTGCCTGAATGGAAAAGGTACCAAAGTTGCTCCAACACTTTCTGAAAAACTCTATAGTGTTACCCCACAAGCGCAAAGCGACGGCAAAGCCCGTGAAATGACACCGGTGCTTCCAGAAAATGTCAAGCTTCCTGCCCAAGGGTGACATGCCATGCGGTGGGGTCAGGGCCACGCGCTGAGCACCCGGTGCGCTGGGGTTGCCCCAGCGGTTCCTGAACAGCTCCTGCAGTGCTGCTGCCGGTACCGTTCTGGCGGCTGTAGTTGTTTAAAAAGCCGTTGTTGTTTCCGGCGTAATCTGACGGCAGTTTTCTCGGGCATTTGGGCCTCTTCTAATAAGTGTGCTGTGAGTACATCTGCAAGCATTCACCTGTCGAGGTCAAATGACTGGTGGTGCTCATCTGCCCCCGTGCTACTGCTGCTGCCTCCCGTGAATGCTCATGTGCCTGCGTGCCCCTGTACAGGCACAGATGCACGCGCGCAACACCTGATCCCACATCCTAATTATTTTTCGCCCGGTTCTCTGAGTTGTTCTGCTTCCGGCTGATGAATGGGAAAGTGTAGTAGTGCTGTTTCATTTCACCAGCCTCTCAAGTGTGGAAATTATGGTAAATTTGAGAACAAGCGAGATTAGATTGATAGTTACACCTCCTCCTTTAATTAGCCAACCACAGGATCTGTGGAGGCAAAGGCCGGGGGGGTGTGTCGGTTTATATAAGGTGTATTGTCTATGTGAAAGATTAATCAAAAGGAGTTGCTTGAGGTGGGAAGGCTTTTCCGGAGAGGTTCCACATGTTGTCAGGTAGTCCCTCTGAATGGCAGCTTCCGGTTCGGTCCCTTAGCTTTCGGAAGTGACATTTAGTCTGATATGTGCCAGCCGTGCAATCTACCTAGCCCTGCAAAGTGCAAATATTAACCTAAATGCATATTAAGATACTGTGTGTTAGCTCCTGAACTGAAATAGAGAGCGGGTGTTCCAGCGGAGGCAAGCAAATCGTGTTGATTTACAGTGGCTTGAGGATTTGGCCCATTACCGCTTCTTTATACACTTTTAAAAAGAAATGCCAACTCAATAGTTTAGGCTTTAACTGGAACATGGCAAGTAATTCTATGTTTTGGCAGACTCCTAGTAATGTTGCAGAATCTTTCTCTGAAGTTGTTCCATGGGATAGCCGATTCCTCAGGTAAGAGCTACTTGTTTGTTCAATCCTCCATCTTAGGCCTGCTCCTCAGGTGCATCCTCCTTCTCGCAGCGATTTCCTAGGAACAGATTTCGAAGAACAGCTCTGATCACTAAATCACAGATTGGTTAGGGTTGGAAAGGAGCTCTGGAGATCATCCAGTCCAACCCCCCTGCCAGAGCAGGGTCACCTACAGCAGGTTGCACAGGATGACCTCCAGGCGGGTTATGAATGTCTCTGGGGTGGGAGACTCTACCGCCTACCTGGGCAGCCTGTTCCAGCGCTCTGCCACCCTCAAAGTAAAGAAGTTCCTCCTCATGCTTTGATAGAAATTCCTAGGTTACAGTTTGTACGTGTTACCTCTTGTCCTGGATCATCTTTGATGATCATCATCTTTGATAATCCAGGACAAGAGGTAACGGGCACCAATTGGAACGTAGGAACTTGAACTTGAACTGGAACGTAGGAACTTGAACATAGGATTATCCTTGATGATTCAGGATAGCTGTGTGTCTGACCAGTCTGTCTTTCGAAGGAGGTCCTGGGCCAGCTCCAGCCATGCTGTGCTGAGCAGAGCCCCTGGCAGCAGCCCCACAGCTCACTCCCAGTGTGCCTGAATGGAAAAGGTACCAAAGTTGCTCCAACACTTTCTGAAAAACTCTATAGTGTTACCCCACAAGCGCAAAGCGACGGCAAAGCCCGTGAAATGACACCGGTGCTTCCAGAAAATGTCAAGCTTCCTGCCCAAGGGTGACATGCCATGCGGTGGGGTCAGGGCCACGCGCTGAGCACCCGGTGCGCTGGGGTTGCCCCAGCGGTTCCTGAACAGCTCCTGCAGTGCTGCTGCCGGTACCGTTCTGGCGGCTGTAGTTGTTTAAAAAGCCGTTGTTGTTTCCGGCGTAATCTGACGGCAGTTTTCTCGGGCATTTGGGCCTCTTCTAATAAGTGTGCTGTGAGTACATCTGCAAGCATTCACCTGTCGAGGTCAAATGACTGGTGGTGCTCATCTGCCCCCGTGCTACTGCTGCTGCCTCCCGTGAATGCTCATGTGCCTGCGTGCCCCTGTACAGGCACAGATGCACGCGCGCAACACCTGATCCCGCATCCTAATTATTTTTCGCCCGGTTCTCTGAGTTGTTCTGCTTCCGGCTGATGAATGGGAAAGTGTAGTAGTGCTGTTTCATTTCACCAGCCTCTCAAGTGTGGAAATTATGGTAAATTTGAGAACAAGCGAGATTAGATTGATAGTTACACCTCCTCCTTTAATTAGCCAACCACAGGATCTGTGGAGGCAAAGGCCGGGGGGGTGTGTCGGTGTATATAAGGTGTATTGTCTATGTGAAAGATTAATCAAAAGGAGTTGCTTGAGGTGGGAAGGCTTTTCCGGAGAGGTTCCACATGTTGTCAGGTAGTCCCTCTGAATGGCAGCTTCCGGTTCGGTCCCTTAGCTTTCGGAAGTGACATTTAGTCTGATATGTGCCAGCCGTGCAATCTACCTAGCCCTGCAAAGTGCAAATATTAACCTAAATGCATATTAAGATAGTGTGTGTTAGCTCCTGAACTGAAATAGAGAGCGGGTGTTCCAGCGGAGGCAAGCAAATCGTGTTGATTTAGAGTGGCTTGAGGATTTGGCCCATTACCGCTTCTTTATACACTTTTAAAAAGAAATGCCAACTCGATAGTTTAGGCTTTAACTGGAACATGGCAAGTAATTCTATGTTTTGGCGGACCCCTAGTAATGTTGCAGAATCTTTCTCAGAAGTTGTTCCATGGGATAGCCGATTCCTCAGGTAAGAGCTACTTGTTTGTTCAATCCTCCATCTTAGGCCTGCTCCTCAGGTGCATCCTCATTCTCGCAGCGATTTCCTAGGAACAGATTTCGAAGAACAGCTCTGATCACAGAATCACAGATTGGTTAGGGTTAGAAAGGAGCTCTGGAGATCATCCAGTCCAACCCCCCTGCCAGAGCAGGGTCACCTACAGCAGGTTGCACAGGATGACCTCCAGGCGGGTTTTGAATGTCTGTGGGGTCGGAGACTCTACCGCCTCCCCGGGCAGCCTGTTCCAGTGCTATGCCACCCTCAAAGTAAAGAAGTTCCTCCTCATGCTTTGATAGAAATTCCTAGGTTCCAGTTTGTACCCGTTACCTCTTGTCCTGGATCATCTTTGATGATCATCATCTTTGATAATCCAGGACAAGAGGTAACGGGCACCAATTGGAACGTAGGAACTTGAACTTGAACTGGAACGTAGGAACTTGAACATAGGATTATCCTTGATGATTCAGGATAGCTGTGTGTCTGACCAGTCTGTCTTTCGAAGGAGGTCCTGGGCCAGCTCCAGCCATGCTGTGCTGAGCAGAACCCCTGGCAGCAGCCCCACAGCTCACTCCCAGTGTGCCTGAATGGAAAAGGTACCAAAGTTGCTCCAACACTTTCTGAAAAACTCTATAGTGTTACCCCACAAGCGCAAAGCGACGGCAAAGCCCGTGAAATGACACCGGTGCTTCCAGAAAATGTCAAGCTTCCTGCCCAAGGGTGACATGCCATGCGGTGGGGTCAGGGCCACGCGCTGAGCACCCGGTGCGCTGGGGTTGCCCCAGCGGTTCCTGAGCAGCTCCTGCAGTGCTGCCGCCGGTACCGTTCTGGCGGCTGTAGTTGTTTAAAAAGCCGTTGTTGTTTCCGGCGTAATCTGACGGCAGTTTTCTCGGGCATTTGGGCCTCTTCTAATAAGTGTGCTGTGAGTACATCTGCAAGCATTCACCTGTCGAGGTCAAATGACTGGTGGTGCTCATCTGCCCCCGTGCTACTGCTGCTGCCTCCCGTGAATGCTCATGTGCCCGCGTGCCCCTGTACAGGCACAGATGCACGCGCGCAACACCTGATCCCGCATCCTAATTATTTTTCGCCCGGTTCTCTGAGTTGTTCTGCTTCCGGCTGATGAATGGGAAAGTGTAGTAGTGCTGTTTCATTTCACCAGCCTCTCAAGTGTGGAAATTATGGTAAATTTGAGAACAAGCGAGATTAGATTGATAGTTACACCTCCTCCTTTAATTAGCCAACCACAGGATCTGTGGAGGCAAAGGCCGGGGGGGTGTGTCGGTGTATATAAGGTGTATTGTCTATGTGAAAGATTAATCAAAAGGAGTTGCTTGAGGTGGGAAGGCTTTTCCGGAGAGGTTCCACATGTTGTCAGGTAGTCCCTCTGAATGGCAGCTTCCGGTTCGGTCCCTTAGCTTTCGGAAGTGACATTTAGTCTGATATGTGCCAGCCGTGCAATCTACCTAGCCCTGCAAAGTGCAAATATTAACCTAAATGCATATTAAGATACTGTGTGTTAGCTCCTGAACTGAAATAGAGAGCGGGTGTTCCAGCGGAGGCAAGCAAATCGTGTTGATTTAGAGTGGCTTGAGGATTTGGCCCATTACCGCTTCTTTATACACTTTTAAAAAGAAATGCCAACTCGATAGTTTAGGCTTTAACTGGAACATGGCAAGTAATTGTATGTTTTGGCGGACCCCTAGTAATGTTGCAGAATCTTTCTCAGAAGTTGTTCCATGGGATAGCCGATTCCTCAGGTAAGAGCTACTTGTTTGTTCAATCCTCCATCTTAGGCCTGCTCCTCAGGTGCATCCTCATTCTCGCAGCGATTTCCTAGGAACAGATTTCGAAGAACAGCTCTGATCACAGAATCACAGATTGGTTAGGGTTGGAAAGGAGCTCTGGAGATCATCCAGTCCAACCCCCCTGCCAGAGCAGGGTCACCTACAGCAGGTTGCACAGGATGACCTCCAGGCGGGTTTTGAATGTTTCTGGGGTCGGAGACTCTACCGCCTCCCTGGGCAGCCTGTTCCAGCGCTCTGCCACCCTCAAAGTAAAGAAGTTCCTCCTCATGCTTTGATAGAAGTTCCTACGTTCCAGTTTGTACCCGTTACCTCTTGTCCTGGATCATCTTTGATGATCATCATCTTTGATGATCCAGGCCAAGAGGTAACGGGCACCAATTGGAACGTAGGAACTTGAACTTGAACTGGAAGGTAGGAACTTGAACTTGAACATAGGATTATCCTTGATGATTCAGGATAGCTGTGTGTCTGACCAGTCTGTCTTTCGAAGGAGGTCCTGGGCCAGCTCCAGCCATGCTGTGCTGAGCAGAGCCCCTGGCAGCAGCCCCACAGCTCACTCCCAGTGTGCCTGAATGGAAAAGGTACCAAAGTTGCTCCAACACTTTCTGAAAAACTCTACAGTGTTACCCCACAAGCGCAAAGCGACGGCAAAGCCCGTGAAATGACACCGGTGCTTCCAGAAAATGTCAAGCTTCCTGCCCAAGGGTGACATGCCATGCGGTGGGGTCAGGGCCACGCGCTGAGCACCCGGTGCGCTGGGGTTGCCCCAGCGGTTCCTGAGCAGCTCCTGCAGTGCTGCCGCCGGTACCGTTCTGGCGGCTGTAGTTGTTTAAAAAGCCGTTGTTGTTTCCGGCGTAATCTGACGGCAGTTTTCTCGGGCATTTGGGCCTCTTCTAATAAGTGTGCTGTGAGTACATCTGCAAGCATTCACCTGTCGAGGTCAAATGACTGGTGGTGCTCATCTGCCCCCGTGCTACTGCTGCTGCCTCCCGTGAATGCTCATGTGCCCGCGTGCCCCTGTACAGGCACAGATGCACGCGCGCAACACCTGATCCCGCATCCTAATTATTTTTCGCCCGGTTCTCTGAGTTGTTCTGCTTCCGGCTGATGAATGGGAAAGTGTAGTAGTGCTGTTTCATTTCACCAGCCTCTCAAGTGTGGAAATTATGGTAAATTTGAGAACAAGCGAGATTAGATTGATAGTTACACCTCCTCCTTTAATTAGCCAACCACAGGATCTGTGGAGGCAAAGGCCGGGGGGGTGTGTCGGTGTATATAAGGTGTATTGTCTATGTGAAAGATTAATCAAAAGGAGTTGCTTGAGGTGGGAAGGCTTTTCCGGAGAGGTTCCACATGTTGTCAGGTAGTCCCTCTGAATGGCAGCTTCCGGTTCGGTCCCTTAGCTTTCGGAAGTGACATTTAGTCTGATATGTGCCAGCCGTGCAATCTACCTAGCCCTGCAAAGTGCAAATATTAACCTAAATGCATATTAAGATACTGTGTGTTAGCTCCTGAACTGAAATAGAGAGCGGGTGTTCCAGCGGAGGCAAGCAAATCGTGTTGATTTACAGTGGCTTGCGGATTTGGCCCATTACCGCTTCTTTATACACTTTTAAAAAGAAATGCCAACTCGATAGTTTAGGCTTTAACTGGAACATGGCAAGTAATTGTATGTTTTGGCGGACCCCTAGTAATGTTGCAGAATCTTTCTCAGAAGTTGTTCCATGGGATAGCCGATTCCTCAGGTAAGAGCTACTTGTTTGTTCAATCCTCCATCTTAGGCCTGCTCCTCAGGTGCATCCTCCTTCTCGCAGCGATTTCCTAGGAACAGATTTCGAAGAACAGCTCTGATCACAGAATCACAGATTGGTTAGGGTTGGAAAGGAGCTCTGGAGATCATCCAGTCCAACCCCCCTGCCAGAGCAGGGTCACCTACAGCAGGTTGCACAGGATGACCTCCAGGCGGGTTTTGAATGTTTCTGGGGTCGGAGACTCTACCGCCTCCCTGGGCAGCCTGTTCCAGCGCTCTGCCACCCTCAAAGTAAAGAAGTTCCTCCTCATGCTTTGATAGAAGTTCCTACGTTCCAGTTTGTACCCGTTACCTCTTGTCCTGGATCATCTTTGATGATCATCATCTTTGATGATCCAGGCCAAGAGGTAACGGGCACCAATTGGAACGTAGGAACTTGAACTTGAACTGGAAGGTAGGAACTTGAACTTGAACATAGGATTATCCTTGATGATTCAGGATAGCTGTGTGTCTGACCAGTCTGTCTTTCGAAGGAGGTCCTGGGCCAGCTCCAGCCATGCTGTGCTGAGCAGAGCCCCTGGCAGCAGCCCCACAGCTCACTCCCAGTGTGCCTGAATGGAAAAGGTACCAAAGTTGCTCCAACACTTTCTGAAAAACTCTATAGTGTTACCCCACAAGCGCAAAGCGACGGCAAAGCCCGTGAAATGACACCGGTGCTTCCAGAAAATGTCAAGCTTCCTGCCCAAGGGTGACATGCCATGCGGTGGGGTCAGGGCCACGCGCTGAGCACCCGGTGCGCTGGGGTTGCCCCAGCGGTTCCTGAGCAGCTCCTGCAGTGCTGCCGCCGGTACCGTTCTGGCGGCTGTAGTTGTTTAAAAAGCCGTTGTTGTTTCCGGCGTAATCTGACGGCAGTTTTCTCGGGCATTTGGGCCTCTTCTAATAAGTGTGCTGTGAGTACATCTGCAAGCATTCACCTGTCGAGGTCAAATGACTGGTGGTGCTCATCTGCCCCCGTGCTACTGCTGCTGCCTCCCGTGAATGCTCATGTGCCTGCGTGCCCCTGTACAGGCACAGATGCACGCGCGCAACACCTGATCCCGCATCCTAATTATTTTTCGCCCGGTTCTCTGAGTTGTTCTGCTTCCGGCTGATGAATGGGAAAGTGTAGTAGTGCTGTTTCATTTCACCAGCCTCTCAAGTGTGGAAATTATGGTAAATTTGAGAACAAGCCAGATTAGATTGATAGTTACACCTCCTCCTTTAATTAGCCAACCACAGGATCTGTGGAGGCAAAGGCCGGGGGGGTGTGTCGGTGTATATAAGGTGTATTGTCTATGTGAAAGATTAATCAAAAGGAGTTGCTTGAGGTGGGAAGGCTTTTCCGGAGAGGTTCCACATGTTGTCAGGTAGTCCCTCTGAATGGCAGCTTCCGGTTCGGTCCCTTAGCTTTCGGAAGTGACATTTAGTCTGATATGTGCCAGCCGTGCAATCTACCTAGCCCTGCAAAGTGCAAATATTAACCTAAATGCATATTAAGATACTGTGTGTTAGCTCCTGAACTGAAATAGAGAGCGGGTGTTCCAGCGGAGGCAAGCAAATCGTGTTGATTTAGAGTGGCTTGAGGATTTGGCCCATTACCGCTTCTTTATACACTTTTAAAAAGAAATGCCAACTCGATAGTTTAGGCTTTAACTGGAACATGGCAAGTAATTGTATGTTTTGGCGGACCCCTAGTAATGTTGCAGAATCTTTCTCAGAAGTTGTTCCATGGGATAGCCGATTCCTCAGGTAAGAGCTACTTGTTTGTTCAATCCTCCATCTTAGGCCTGCTCCTCAGGTGCATCCTCCTTCTCGCAGCGATTTCCTAGGAACAGATTTCGAAGAACAGCTCTGATCACAGAATCACAGATTGGTTAGGGTTGGAAAGGAGCTCTGGAGATCATCCAGCCCAACCCCCCTGCCAGAGCAGGGTCACCTACAGCAGGTTGCACAGGATGACCTCCAGGCGGGTTTTGAATGTCTCTGGGGTCGGAGACTCTACCGCCTCCCCGGGCAGCCTGTTCCAGCGCTCTGCCACCCTCAAAGTAAAGAAGTTCCTCCTCATGCTTTGATAGAAGTTCCTAGGTTCCAGTTTGTACCCGTTACCTCTTGTCCTGGATCATCTTTGATGATCCAGGACAAGAGGTAACGGGCACCAATTGGAACGTAGGAACTTGAACTTGAACTGGAACGTAGGAACTTGAACTTGAACATAGGATTATCCTTGATGATTCAGGATAGCTGTGTGTCTGACCAGTCTGTCTTTCGAAGGAGGTCCTGGGCCAGCTCCAGCCATGCTGTGCTGAGCAGAGCCCCTGGCAGCAGCCCCACACCTCACTCCCAGTGTGCCTGAATGGAAAAGGTACCAAAGTTGCTCCAACACTTTCTGAAAAACTCTATAGTGTTACCCCACAAGCGCAAAGCGACGGCAAAGCCCGTGAAATGACACCGGTGCTTCCAGAAAATGTCAAGCTTCCTGCCCAAGGGTGACATGCCATGCGGTGGGGTCAGGGCCACGCGCTGAGCACCCGGTGCGCTGGGGTTGCCCCAGCGGTTCCTGAGCAGCTCCTGCAGTGCTGCCGCCGGTACCGTTCTGGCGGCTGTAGTTGTTTAAAAAGCCGTTGTTGTTTCCGGCGTAATCTGACGGCAGTTTTCTCGGGCATTTGGGCCTCTTCTAATAAGTGTGCTGTGAGTACATCTGCAAGCATTCACCTGTCGAGGTCAAATGACTGGTGGTGCTCATCTGCCCCCGTGCTACTGCTGCTGCCTCCCGTGAATGCTCATGTGCCTGCGTGCCCCTGTACAGGCACAGATGCACGCGCGCAACACCTGATCCCGCATCCTAATTATTTTTCGCCCGGTTCTCTGAGTTGTTCTGCTTCCGGCTGATGAATGGGAAAGTGTAGTAGTGCTGTTTCATTTCACCAGCCTCTCAAGTGTGGAAATTATGGTAAATTTGAGAACAAGCCAGATTAGATTGATAGTTACACCTCCTCCTTTAATTAGCCAACCACAGGATCTGTGGAGGCAAAGGCCGGGGGGGTGTGTCGGTGTATATAACGTGTATTGTCTATGTGAAAGATTAATCAAAAGGAGTTGCTTGAGGTGGGAAGGCTTTTCCGGAGAGGTTCCACATGTTGTCAGGTAGTCCCTCTGAATGGCAGCTTCCGGTTCGGTCCCTTAGCTTTCGGAAGTGACATTTAGTCTGATATGTGCCAGCCGTGCAATCTACCTAGCCCTGCAAAGTGCAAATATTAACCTAAATGCATATTAAGATACTGTGTGTTAGCTCCTGAACTGAAATAGAGAGCGGGTGTTCCAGCGGAGGCAAGCAAATCGTGTTGATTTACAGTGGCTTGAGGATTTGGCCCATTACCGCTTCTTTATACACTTTTAAAAAGAAATGCCAACTCGATAGTTTAGGCTTTAACTGGAACATGGCAAGAAATTGTATGTTTTGGCGGACCCCTAGTAATGTTGCAGAATCTTTCTCAGAAGTTGTTCCATGGGATAGCCGATTCCTCAGGTAAGAGCTAGTTGTTTGTTCAATCCTCCATCTTAGGCCTGCTCCTCAGGTGCATCCTCCTTCTCGCAGCGATTTCCTAGGAACAGATTTCGAAGAACAGCTCTGATCACAGAATCACAGATTGGTTAGGGTTGGAAAGGAGCTCTGGAGATCATCCAGTCCAACTCCCCTGCCAGAGCAGGGTCACCTACAGCAGGTTGCACAGGATGACCTCCAGGCGGGTTTTGAATGTCTCTGGGGTGGGAGACTCTACTGCCTCCCTGGGCAGCCTGTTCCAGTGCTCTGCCACCCTCAAAGTAAAGAAGTTCCTCCTCATGCTTTGATAGAAGTTCCTAGGTTCCAGTTTGTACCCGTTACCTCTTGTCCTGGATCATCTTTGATGATCATCATCTTTGATGATCCAGGCCAAGAGGTAACGGGCACCAATTGGAACGTAGGAACTTGAACTTGAACTGGAAGGTAGGAACTTGAACTTGAACATAGGATTATCCTTGATGATTCAGGATAGCTGTGTGTCTGACCAGTCTGTCTTTCGAAGGAGGTCCTGGGCCAGCTCCAGCCATGCTGTGCTGAGCAGAACCCCTGGCAGCAGCCCCACAGCTCACTCCCAGTGTGCCTGAATGGAAAAGGTACCAAAGTTGCTCCAACACTTTCTGAAAAACTCTACAGTGTTACCCCACAAGCGCAAAGCGACAGCAAAGCCCGTGAAATTACACCGGTGCTTCCAGAAAATGTCAAGCTTCCTGCCCAAGGGTGACATGCCATGCGGTGGGGTCAGGGCCACGCGCTGAGCACCCGGTGCGCTGGGGTTGCCCCAGCGGTTCCTGAGCAGCTCCTGCAGTGCTGCCGCCGGTACCGTTCTGGCGGCTGTAGTTGTTTAAAAAGCCGTTGTTGTTTCCGGCGTAATCTGACGGCAGTTTTCTCGGGCATTTGGGCCTCTTCTAATAAGTGTGCTGTGAGTACATCTGCAAGCATTCACCTGTCGAGGTCAAATGACTGGTGGTGCTCATCTCCCCCTGTGCTACTGCTGCTGCCTCCTGTGAATGCTCATGTGCCCGCGTGCCCCTGTACAGGCACAGATGCACGCGCGCAACACCTGATCCCGCATCCTAATTATTTTTCGCCCGGTTCTCTGAGTTGTTCTGCTTCCGGCTGATGAATGGGAAAGTGTAGTAGTGCTGTTTCATTTCACCAGCCTCTCAAGTGTGGAAATTATGGTAAATTTGAGAACAAGCCAGATTAGATTGATAGTTACACCTCCTCCTTTAATTAGCCAACCACAGGATCTGTGGAGGCAAAGGCCGGGGGGGTGTGTCGGTTTATATAAGATATATTGTCTATGTGAAAGATTAATCAAAAGGAGTTGCTTGAGGTGGGAAGGCTTTTCCGGAGAGGTTCCACATGTTGTCAGGTAGTCCCTCTGAATGGCAGCTTCCGGTTCGGTCCCTTAGCTTTCGGAAGTGACATTTAGTCTGATATGTGCCAACCGTGCAATCTACCTAGCCCTGCAAAGTGCAAATATTAACCTAAATGCATATTAAGATACTTTGTGTTAGCTCCTGAACTGAAATAGAGAGCGGGTGTTCCAGCGGAGGCAAGCAAATCGTGTTGATTTAGAGTGGCTTGAGGATTTGGCCCATTACCGCTTCTTTATACACTTTTCAAAAGAAATGCCAACTCGATAGTTTAGGCTTTAACTGGAACATGGCAAGTAATTGTATGTTTTGGCGGACCCCTAGTAATGTTGCAGAATCTTTCTCAGAAGTTGTTCCATGGGATAGCCGATTCCTCAGGTAAGAGCTACTTGTTTGTTCAATCCTCCATCTTAGGCCTGCTCCTCAGGTGCATCCTCCTTCTCGCAGCGATTTCCTAGGAACAGATTTCGAAGAACAGCTCTGATCACAGAATCACAGATTGGTTAGGGTTGGAAAGGACCTCTGGAGATCATCCAGTCCAACCCCCCTGCCAGAGCAGGGTCACCTACAGCAGGTTGCACAGGATGACCTCCAGGCGGGTTTTGAATGTCTCTGGGGTGGGAGACTCTACTGCCTCCCTGGGCAGCCTGTTCCAGCGCTCTGCCACCCTCAAAGTAAAGAAGTTCCTCCTCATGCTTTGATAGAAGTTCCTAGGTTCCAGTTTGTACCCGTTACCTCTTGTCCTGGATCATCTTTGATGATCATCATCTTTGATGATCCAGGCCAAGAGGTAACGGGCACCAATTGGAACGTAGGAACTTGAACTTCAACTGGAACGTAGGAACTTGAACTTGAACATAGGATTATCCTTGATGATTCAGGATAGCTGTGTGTCTGACCAGTCTGTCTTTCGAAGGATGTCCTGGGCCAGCTCCAGCCATGCTGTGCTGAGCAGAACCCCTGGCAGCAGCCCCACAGCTCACTCCCAGTGTGCCTGAATGGAAAAGGTACCAAAGTTGCTCCAACACTTTCTGAAAAACTCTACAGTGTTACCCCACAAGCGCAAAGCGACGGCAAAGCCCGTGAAATGACACCGGTGCTTCCAGAAAATGTCAAGCTTCCTGCCCAAGGGTGACATGCCATGCGGTGGGGTCAGGGCCACGCGCTGAGCACCCGGTGCGCTGGGGTTGCCCCAGCGGTTCCTGAGCAGCTCCTGCAGTGCTGCCGCCGGTACCGTTCTGGCGGCTGTAGTTGTTTAAAAAGCCGTTGTTGTTTCCGGCGTAATCTGACGGCAGTTTTCTCGGGCATTTGGGCCTCTTCTAATAAGTGTGCTGTGAGTACATCTGCAAGCATTCACCTGTCGAGGTCAAATGACTGGTGGTGCTCATCTCCCCCCGTGCTACTGCTGCTGCCTCCTGTGAATGCTCATGTGCCTGCGTGCCCCTGTACAGGCACAGATGCACGCGCGCAACACCTGATCCCGCATCCTAATTATTTTTCGCCCGGTTCTCTGAGTTGTTCTGCTTCCGGCTGATGAATGGGAAAGTGTAGTAGTGCTGTTTCATTTCACCAGCCTCTCAAGTGTGGAAATTATGGTAAATTTGAGAACAAGCCAGATTAGATTGATAGTTACACCTCCTCCTTTAATTAGCCAACCACAGGATCTGTGGAGGCAAAGGCCGGGGGGGTGTGTCGGTGTATATAACGTGTATTGTCTATGTGAAAGATTAATCAAAAGGAGTTGCTTGAGGTGGGAAGGCTTTTCCGGAGAGGTTCCACACGTTGTCAGGTAGTCCCTCTGAATGGCAGCTTCCGGTTCGGTCCCTTAGCTTTCGGAAGTGACATTTAGTCTGATATGTGCCAGCCGTGCAATCTACCTAGCCCTGCAAAGTGCAAATATTAACCTAAATGCATATTAAGATACTGTGTGTTAGCTCCTGAACTGAAATAGAGAGCGGGTGTTCCAGCGGAGGCAAGCAAATCGTGTTGATTTACAGGATTTGGCCCATTACCGCTTCTTTATACACTTTTAAAAAGAAATGCCAACTCGATAGTTTAGGCTTTAACTGGAACATGGCAAGTAATTGTATGTTTTGGCGGACCCCTAGTAATGTTGCAGAATCTTTCTCAGAAGTTGTTCCGTGGGATAGCCGATTCCTCAGGTAAGAGCTACTTGTTTGTTCAATCCTCCATCTTAGGCCTGCTCCTCAGGTGCGTCCTCCTTCTCGCAGCGATTTCCTAGGAACAGATTTCGAAGAACAGCTCTGATCACAGAATCACAGATTGGTTAGGGTTGGAAAGGAGCTCTGGAGATCATCCAGTCCAACCCCCTGCCAGAGCAGGGTCACCTACAGCAGGTTGCACAGGATGACCTCCAGGCGGGTTTTGAATGTCTCTGGGGTGGGAGACTCTACCGCCTCCCTGGGCAGCCTGTTCCAGCGCTCTGCCACCCTCAAAGTAAAGAAGTTCCTCCTCATGCTTTGAAAGAAGTTCCTAGGTTCCAGTTTGTACCCGTTACCTCTTCTCCTGGATCATCAAAAATCATCTTTGATGATCCAGGACAAGAGGTAACGGGCACCAATTGGAACGTAGGAACTTGAACTTGAACTGGAAGGTAGGAACTTGAACTTGAATATAGGATTATCCTTGATGATTCAGGATAGCTGTGTGTCTGACCAGTCTGTCTTTCGAAGGAGGTCCTGGGCCAGCTCCAGCCATGTTGTGCTGAGCAGAGCCCCTGGCAGCAGCCCCACAGCTCACTCCCAGTGTGCCTGCATGGAAAAGGTACCAAAGTTGCTCCAACACTTTCTGAAAAACTCTATAGTGTTACCCCACAAGCGCAAAGCGACGGCAAAGCCCGTGAAATGACACCGGTGCTTCCAGAAAATGTCAAGCTTCCTGCCCAAGGGTGACATGCCATGCGGTGGGGTCAGGGCCACGCGCTGAGCACCCGGTGCGCTGGGGTTGCCCCAGCGGTTCCTGAGCAGCTCCTGCAGTGCTGCCGCCGGTACCGTTCTGGCGGCTGTAGTTGTTTAAAAAGCCGTTGTTGTTTCCGGCGTAATCTGACGGCAGTTTTCTCGGGCATTTGGGCCTCTTCTAATAAGTGTGCTGTGAGTACATCTGCAAGCATTCACCTGTCGAGGTCAAATGACTGGTGGTGCTCATCTGCCCCCGTGCTACTGCTGCTGCCTCCCGTGAATGCTCATGTGCCTGCGTGCCCCTGTACAGGCACAGATGCACGCGCGCAACACCTGATCCCGCATCCTAATTATTTTTCGCCCGGTTCTCGGAGTTGTTCTGCTTCCGGCTGATGAATGGGAAAATGTAGTAGTGCTGTTTCATTTCACCAGCCTCTCAAGTGTGGAAATTATGGTAAATTTGAGAACAAGCCAGATTAGATTGATAGTTACACCTCCTCCTTTAATTAGCCAACCACAGGATCTGTGGAGGCAAAGGCCGGGGGGGTGTGTCAGTGTATATAAGGTGTATTGTCTATGTGAAAGATTAATCAAAAGGAGTTGCTTGAGGTGGGAAGGCTTTTCCGGAGAGGTTCCACATGTTGTCAGGTAGTCCCTCTGAATGGCAGCTTCCGGTTCGGTCCCTTAGCTTTCGGAAGTGACATTTAGTCTGATATGTGCCAGCCGTGCAATCTACCTAGCCCTGCAAAGTGCAAATATTAACATAAATGCATATTAAGATACTGTGTGTTAGCTCCTGAACTGCAATAGAGAGCGGGTGTTCCAGCGGAGGCAAGCAAATCGTGTTGATTTACAGTGGCTTGAGGATTTGGCCCATTACCGCTTCTTTATACACTTTTAAAAAGAAATGCCAACTCGATAGTTTAGGCTTTAACTGGAACATGGCAAGTAATTGTATGTTTTGGCGGACCCCTAGTAATGTTGCAGAATCTTTCTCAGAAGTTGTTCCATGGGATAGCCGATTCCTCAGGTAAGAGCTACTTGTTTGTTCAATCCTCCATCTTAGGCCTGCTCCTCAGGTGCATCCTCCTTCTCGCAGCGATTTCCTAGGAACAGATTTTGAAGAACAGCTCTGATCACAGAATCACAGATTGGTTAGGGTTGGAAAGGAGCTCTGGAGATCATGTAGTCCAACCCCCCTGCCAGAGCAGGGTCACCTACAGCAGGTTGCACAGGATGACCTCCAGGCGGGTTTTGAATGTCTCTGGGGTGGGAGACTCTACCGCCTCCCTGGGCAGCCTGTTCCAGCGCTCTGCCACCCTCAAAGTAAAGAAGTTCCTCCTCATGCTTTGATAGAAGTTCCTAGGTTCCAGTTTGTACCCGTTACCTCTTGTCCTGGATCATCTTTGATGATCCAGGCCAAGAGGTAACGGGCACCAATTGGAACGTAGGAACTTGAACTTGAACTGGAAGGTAGGAACTTGAACTTGAACATAGGATTATCCTTGATGATTCAGGATAGCTGTGTGTCTGACCAGTCTGTCTTTCGAAGGAGGTTCTGGGCCAGCTCCAGCCATGCTGTGTTGAGCAGAGCCCCTGGCAGCAGCCCCCCAGCTCACTCCCAGTGTGCCTGAATGGAAAAGGTACCAAAGTTGCTCCAACACTTTCTGAAAAACTCTATAGTGTTACCCCACAAGCGCAAAGCGACGGCAAAGCCCGTGAAATGACACCGGTGCTTCCAGAAAATGTCAAGCTTCCTGCCCAAGGATGACATGCCATGCGGTGGGGTCAGGGCCACGCGCTGAGCACCCGGTGCGCTGGGGTTGCCCCAGCGGTTCCTGAGCAGCTCCTGCAGTGCAGCCGCCGGTACCGTTCTGGCGGCTGTAGTTGTTTAAAAAGCCGTTGTTGTTTCCGGCGTAATCTGACGGCAGTTTTCTCGGGCATTTGGGCCTCTTCTAATAAGTGTGCTGTGAGTACATCTGCAAGCATTCACCTGTCGAGGTCAAATGACTGGTGGTGCTCATCTGCCCCCGTGCTACTGCTGCTGCCTCCCGTGAATGCTCATGTGCCTGCGTGCCCCTGTACAGGCACAGATGCACGCGTGCAACACCTGATCCCGCATCCTAATTATTTTTTGCCCGGTTCTCTGAGTTGTTCTGCTTCCGGCTGATGAATGGGAAAGTGTAGTAGTGCTGTTTCATTTCACCAGCCTCTCAAGTGTGGAAATTATGGTAAATTTGAGAACAAGCGAGATTAGATTGATAGTTACACCTCCTCCTTTAATTAGCCAACCACAGGATCTGTGGAGGCAAAGGCCGGGGGGGTGTGTCGGTGTATATAAGGTGTATTGTCTATGTGAAAGATTAATCAAAAGGAGTTGCTTGAGGTGGGAAGGCTTTTCCGGAGAGGTTCCACATGTTGTCAGGTAGTCCCTCTGAATGGCAGCTTCCGGTTCGGTCCCTTAGCTTTCGGAAGTGACATTTAGTCTGATATGTGCCAGCCGTGCAATCTACCTAGCCCTGCAAAGTGCAAATATTAACATAAATGCATATTAAGATAGTGTGTGTTAGCTCCTGAACTGAAATAGAGAGCGGGTGTTCCAGCGGAGGCAAGCAAATCGTGTTGATTTACAGTGGCTTGAGGATTTGGCCCATTACCGCTTCTTTATACACTTTTAAAAAGAAATGCCAACTCGATAGTTTAGGCTTTAACTGGAACATGGCAAGTAATTGTATGTTTTGGCGGACCCCTAGTAATGTTGCAGAATCTTTCTCAGAAGTTGTTCCATGGGATAGCCGATTCCTCAGGTAAGAGCTACTTGTTTGTTCAATCCTCCATCTTAGGCCCGCTCCTCAGGAGCATCCTCCTTCTCGCAGCGATTTCCTAGGAACAGATTTCGAAGAACAGCTCTGATCACAGAATCACAGATTGGTTAGGGTTGGAAAGGAGCTCTGGAGATCATCCAGTCCAACCCCCCTGCCAGAGCAGGGTCACCTACAGCAGGTTGCACAGGATGACCTCCAGGCGGGTTTTGAATGTCTCTGGGGTGGGAGACTCTACCGCCTCCCTGGGCAGCCTGTTCCAGCGCTCTGCCACCCTCAAAGTAAAGAAGTTCCTCCTCATGCTTTGATAGAAGTTCCTAGGTTCCAGTTTGTACCCGTTACCTCTTGTCCTGGATCATCTTTGATGATCCAGGACAAGAGGTAACGGGCACCAATTGGAACGTAGGAACTTGAACTTGAACTGGAAGGTAGGAACTTGAACTTGAACATAGGATTATCCTTGATGATTCAGGATAGCTGTGTGTCTGACCAGTCTGTCTTTTGAAGGAGGTTCTGGGCCAGCTCCAGCCATGCTGTGCTGAGCAGAGCCCCTGGCAGCAGCCCCCCAGCTCACTCCCAGTGTGCCTGAATGGAAAAGGTACCAAAGTTGCTCCAACACTTTCTGAAAAACTCTATAGTGTTACCCCACAAGCGCAAAGCGACGGCAAAGCCCGTGAAATGACACCGGTGCTTCCAGAAAATGTCAAGCTTCCTGCTCAAGGGTGACATGCCATGCGGTGGGGTCAGGGCCACGCGCTGAGCACCCGGTGCGCTGGGGTTGCCCCAGCGGTTCCTGAGCAGCTCCTGCAGTGCTGCCGCCGGTACCGTTCTGGCGGCTGTAGTTGTTTAAAAAGCCGTTGTTGTTTCCGGCGTAATCTGACGGCAGTTTTCTCGGGCATTTGGGCCTCTTCTAATAAGTGTGCTGTGAGTACATCTGCAAGCATTCACCTGTCGAGGTCAAATGACTGGTGGTGCTCATCTGCCCCCGTGCTACTGCTGCTGCCTCCCGTGAATGCTCATGTGCCTGCGTGCCCCTGTACAGGCACAGATGCACGCGCGCAACACCTGATCCCGCATCCTAATTATTTTTCGCCCGGTTCTCTGAGTTGATCTGCTTCCAGCTGATGATTGGGAAAGTGTAGTAGTGCTGTTTCATTTCACCAGCCTCTCAAGTGTGGAAATTATGGTAAATTTGAGAACAAGCGAGATTAGATTGCTAGTTACACCTCCTCCTTTAATTAGCCAACCACAGGATCTGTGGAGGCAAAGGCCGGGGGGGTGTGTCGGTGTATATAAGGTGTATTGTCTATGTGAAAGATTAATCAAAAGGAGTTGCTTGAGGTGGGAAGGCTTTTCCGGAGAGGTTCCACATGTTGTCAGGTAGTCCCTCTGAATGGCAGCTTCCGGTTCGGTCCCTTAGCTTTCGGAAGTGACATTTAGTCTGATATGTGCCAGCCGTGCAATCTACCTAGCCCTGCAAAGTGCAAATATTAACCTAAATGCATATTAAGATACTGTGTGTTAGCTCCTGAACTGCAATAGAGAGCGGGTGTTCCAGCAGAGGCAAGCAAATCGTGTTGATTTACAGGATTTGGCCCATTACCGCTTCTTTATACACTTTTAAAAAGAAATGCCAACTCGATAGTTTAGGCTTTAACTGGAACATGGCAAGTAATTGTATGTTTTGGCGGACCCCTAGTAATGTTGCAGAATCTTTCTCAGAAGTTGTTCCATGGGATAGCCGATTCCTCAGGTAAGAGCTACTTGTTTGTTCAATCCTCCATCTTAGGCCTGCTCCTCAGGTGCATCCTCCTTCTCGCAGCGATTTCCTAGGAACAGATTTCGAAGAACAGCTCTGATCACAGAATCACAGATTGGTTAGGGTTGGAAAGGAGCTCTGGAGATCATCCAGTCCAACCCCCCTGCCAGAGCAGGGTCACCTACAGCAGGTTGCACAGGATGACCTCCAGGCGGGTTTTGAATGTCTCTGGGGTGGGAGACTCTACTGCCTCCCTGGGCAGCCTGTTCCAGCGCTCTGCCACCCTCAAAGTAAAGAAGTTCCTCCTCATGCTTTGATAGAAGTTCCTACGTTCCAGTTTGTACCCGTTACCTCTTGTCCTGGATCATCTTTGATGATCCAGGCCAAGAGGTAACGGGCACCAATTGGAACGTAGGAACTTGAACTTGAACTGGAACGTAGGAACTTGAACATAGGATTATCCTTGATGATTCAGGATAGCTGTGTGTCTGACCAGTCTGTCTTTCGAAGGAGGTCCTGGGCCAGCTCCAGCCATGCTGTGCTGAGCAGAGCCCCTGGCAGCAGCCCCACAGCTCACTCCCAGTGTGCCTGAATGGAAAAGGTACCAAAGTTGCTCCAACACTTTCTGAAAAACTCTATAGTGTTACCCCACAAGCGCAAAGCGACGGCAAAGCCCGTGAAATGACACCGGTGCTTCCAGAAAATGTCAAGCTTCCTGCCCAAGGGTGACATGCCATGCGGTGGGGTCAGGGCCACGCGCTGAGCACCCGGTGCGCTGGGGTTGCCCCAGCGGTTCCTGAGCAGCTCCTGCAGTGCTGCCGCCGGTACCGTTCTGGCGGCTGTAGTTGTTTAAAAAGCCGTTGTTGTTTCCGGCGTAATCTGACGGCAGTTTTCTCGGGCATTTGGGCCTCTTCTAATAAGTGTGCTGTGAGTACATCTGCAAGCATTCACCTGTCGAGGTCAAATGACTGGTGGTGCTCATCTCCCCCCGTGCTACTGCTGCTGCCTCCCGTGAATGCTCATGTGCCTGCGTGCCCCTGTACAGGCACAGATGCACGCGCGCAACACCTGATCCCGCATCCTAATTATTTTTCGCCCGGTTCTCTGAGTTGTTCTGCTTCCGGCTGATGAAAGGGAAAGTGTAGTAGTGCTGTTTCATTTCACCAGCCTCTCAAGTGTGGAAATTATGGTAAATTTGAGAACGAGCGAGATTAGATTGATAGTTACACCTCCTCCTTTAATTAGCCAACCACAGGATCTGTGGAGGCAAAGGCCGGGGGGGTGTGTCGGTGTATATAACGTGTATTGTCTATGTGAAAGATTAATCAAAAGGAGTTGCTTGAGGTGGGAAGGCTTTTCCGGAGAGGTTCCACATGTTGTCAGGTAGTCCCTCTGAATGGCAGCTTCCGGTTCGGTCCCTTAGCTTTCGGAAGTGACATTTAGTCTGATATGTGCCAGCCGTGCAATCTACCTAGCCCTGCAAAGTGCAAATATTAACCTAAATGCATATTAAGATAGTGTGTGTTAGCTCCTGAACTGCAATAGAGAGCGGGTGTTCCAGCGGAGGCAAGCAAATCGTGTTGATTTACAGTGGCTTGAGGATTTGGCCCATTACCGCTTCTTTATACACTTTTAAAAAGAAATGCCAACTCGATAGTTTAGGCTTTAACTGGAACATGGCAAGTAATTGTATGTTTTGGCGGACCCCTAGTAATGTTGCAGAATCTTTCTCAGAAGTTGTTCCATGGGATAGCCGATTCCTCAGGTAAGAGCTACTTGTTTGTTCAATCCTCCATCTTAGGCCTGCTCCTCAGGTGCATCCTCCTTCTCGCAGCGATTTCCTAGGAACAGATTTCGAAGAACAGCTCTGATCACAGAATCACAGATTGGTTAGGGTTGGAAAGGAGCTCTGGAGATCATGTAGTCCAACCCCCCTGCCAGAGCAGGGTCACCTACAGCAGGTTGCACAGGATGACCTCCAGGCGGGTTTTGAATGTCTCTGGGGTGGGAGACTCTACCGCCTCCCTGGGCAGCCTGTTCCAGCGCTCTGCCACCCTCAAAGTAAAGAAGTTCCTCCTCATGCTTTGAAAGAAGTTCCTAGGTTCCAGTTTGTACCCGTTACCTCTTGTCCTGGATCATCTTTGATGATCCAGGACAAGAGGTAACGGGCACCAATTGGAACGTAGGAACTTGAACTTGAACTGGAAGGTAGGAACTTGAACTTGAACATAGGATTATCCTTGATGATTCAGGATAGCTGTGTGTCTGACCAGTCTGTCTTTCGAAGGAGGTCCTGGACCAGCTCCAGCCATGCTGTGCTGAGCAGAGCCCCTGGCAGCAGCCCCACAGCTCACTCCCAGTGTGCCTGAATGGAAAAGGTACCAAAGTTGCTCCAACACTTTCTGAAAAACTCTATAGTGTTACCCCACAAGCGCAAAGCGACGGCAAAGCCCGTGAAATGACACCGGTGCTTCCAGAAAATGTCAAGCTTCCTGCCCAAGGGTGACATGCCATGCGGTGGGGTCAGGGCCACGCGCTGAGCACCCGGTGCGCTGGGGTTGCCCCAGCGGTTCCTGAGCAGCTCCTGCAGTGCTGCCGCCGGTACCGTTCTGGCGGCTGTAGTTGTTTAAAAAGCCGTTGTTGTTTCCGGCGTAATCTGACGGCAGTTTTCTCGGGCATTTGGGCCTCTTCTAATAAGTGTGCTGTGAGTACATCTGCAAGCATTCACCTGTCGAGGTCAAATGACTGGTGGTGCTCATCTGCCCCCGTGCTACTGCTGCTGCCTCCCATGAATGCTCATGTGCCTGCGTGCCCCTGTACAGGCACAGATGCACGCGCGCAACACCTGATCCCGCATCCTAATTATTTTTCGCCCGGTTCTCTGAGTTGTTCTGCTTCCGGCTGATGAATGGGAAAGTGTAGTAGCGCTGTTTCATTTCACCAGCCTCTCAAGTGTGGAAATTATGGTAAATTTGAGAACAAGCCAGATTAGATTGATAGTTACACCTCCTCCTTTAATTAGCCAACCACAGGATCTGTGGAGGCAAAGGCCGGGGGTGTGTGTCGGTGTATATAACGTGTATTGTCTATGTGAAAGATGAATCAAAAGGAGTTGCTTGAGGTGGGAAGGCTTTTCCGGAGAGGTTCCACATGTTGTCAGGTAGTCCCTCTGAATGGCAGCTTCCGGTTTGGTCCCTTAGCTTTCGGAAGTGACATTTAGTCTGATATGTGCCAGCCGTGCAATCTACCTAGCCCTGCAAAGTGCAAATATTAACCTAAATGCATATTAAGATAGTGTGTGTTAGCTCCTGAACTGCAATAGAGAGCGGGTGTTCCAGCGGAGGCAAGCAAATCGTGTTGATTTACAGTGGCTTGAGGATTTGGCCCATTACCGCTTCTTTATACACTTTTAAAAAGAAATGCCAACTCGATAGTTTAGGCTTTAACTGGAACATGGCAAGTAATTGTATGTTTTGGCGGACCCCTAGTAATGTTGCAGAATCTTTCTCAGAAGTTGTTCCATGGGATAGCCGATTCCTCAGGTAAGAGCTACTTGTTTGTTCAATCCTCCATCTTAGGCCTGCTCCTCAGGTGCGTCCTCCTTCTCGCAGCGATTTCCTAGGAACAGATTTTGAAGAACAGCTCTGATCACAGAATCACAGATTGGTTAGGGTTGGAAAGGAGCTCTGGAGATCATGTAGTGCAACCCCCCTGCCAGAGCAGGGTCACCTACAGCAGGTTGCACAGGATGACCTCCAGGCGGGTTTTGAATGTCTCTGGGGTGGGAGACTCTACCGCCTCCCTGGGCAGCCTGTTCCAGCGCTCTGCCACCCTCAAAGTAAAGAAGTTCCTCCTCATGCTTTGAAAGAAGTTCCTAGGTTCCAGTTTGTACCCGTTACCTCTTGTCCTGGATCATCTTTGATGATCCAGGACAAGAGGTAACGGGCACCAATTGGAACGTAGGAACTTGAACTTGAACTGGAAGGTAGGAACTTGAACTTGAACATAGGATTATCCTTGATGATTCAGGATAGCTGTGTGTCTGACCAGTCTGTCTTTCGAAGGAGGTCCTGGACCAGCTCCAGCCATGCTGTGCTGAGCAGAGCCCCTGGCAGCAGCCCCACAGCTCACTCCCAGTGTGCCTGAATGGAAAAGGTACCAAAGTTGCTCCAACACTTTCTGAAAAACTCTATAGTGTTACCCCACAAGCGCAAAGCGACGGCAAAGCCCGTGAAATGACACCGGTGCTTCCAGAAAATGTCAAGCTTCCTGCCCAAGGGTGACATGCCATGCGGTGGGGTCAGGGCCACGCGCTGAGCACCCGGTGCGCTGGGGTTGCCCCAGTGGTTCCTGAGCAGCTCCTGCAGTGCTGCCGCCGGTACCGTTCTGGCGGCTGTAGTTGTTTAAAAAGCCGTTGTTGTTTCCGGCGTAATCTGACGGCAGTTTTCTCGGGCATTTGGGCCTCTTCTAATAAGTGTGCTGTGAGTACATCTGCAAGCATTCACCTGTCGAGGTCAAATGACTGGTGGTGCTCATCTGCCCCCGTGCTACTGCTGCTGCCTCCCATGAATGCTCATGTGCCTGCGTGCCCCTGTACAGGCACAGATGCACGCGCGCAACACCTGATCCCGCATCCTAATTATTTTTCGCCCGGTTCTCTGAGTTGTTCTGCTTCCGGCTGATGAATGGGAAAGTGTAGTAGCGCTGTTTCATTTCACCAGCCTCTCAAGTGTGGAAATTATGGTAAATTTGAGAACAAGCCAGATTAGATTGATAGTTACACCTCCTCCTTTAATTAGCCAACCACAGGATCTGTGGAGGCAAAGGCCGGGGGTGTGTGTCGGTGTATATAAGGTGTATTGTCTATGTGAAAGATGAATCAAAAGGAGTTGCTTGAGGTGGGAAGGCTTTTCCGGAGAGGTTCCACATGTTGTCAGGTAGTCCCTCTGAATGGCAGCTTCCGGTTTGGTCCCTTAGCTTTCGGAAGTGACATTTAGTCTGATATGTGCCAGCCGTGCAATCTACCTAGCCCTGCAAAGTGCAAATATTAACCTAAATGCATATTAAGATAGTGTGTGTTAGCTCCTGAACTGAAATAGAGAGCGGGTGTTCCAGCGGAGGCAAGCAAATCGTGTTGATTTACAGTGGCTTGAGGATTTGGCCCATTACCGCTTCTTTATACACTTTTAAAAAGAAATGCCAACTCGATAGTTTAGGCTTTAACTGGAACATGGCAAGTAATTGTATGTTTTGGCGGACCCCTAGTAATGTTGCAGAATCTTTCTCAGAAGTTGTTCCATGGGATAGCCGATTCCTCAGGTAAGAGCTACTTGTTTGTTCAATCCTCCATCTTAGGCCTGCTCCTCAGGTGCATCCTCCTTCTCGCAGCGATTTCCTAGGAACAGATTTCGAAGAACAGCTCTGATCACAGAATCACAGATTGGTTAGGGTTAGAAAGGAGCTCTGGAGATCATCCAGTCCAACCCCCCTGCCAAAGCAGGGTCACCTACAGCAGGTTGCACAGGATGACCTCCAGGCGGGTTTTGAATGTCTCTGGGGTGGGAGACTCTACCGCCTCCCTGGGCAGCCTGTTCCAGCGCTCTGCCACCCTCAAAGTAAAGAAGTTCCTCCTCATGCTTTGATAGAAGTTCCTAGGTTCCAGTTTGTACCCGTTACCTCTTGTCCTGGATCATCTTTGATGATCCAGGCCAAGAGGTAACGGGCACCAATTGGAACGTAGGAACTTGAACTTCAACTGGAACGTAGGAACTTGAACATAGGATTATCCTTGATGATTCAGGATAGCTGTGTGTCTGACCAGTCTGTCTTTCGAAGGAGGTCCTGGACCAGCTCCAGCCATGCTGTGCTGAGCAGAGCCCCTGGCAGCAGCCCCACAGCTCACTCCCAGTGTGCCTGAATGGAAAAGGTACCAAAGTTGCTCCAACACTTTCCGAAAAACTCTATAGTGTTACCCCACAAGCGCAAAGCGACGGCAAAGCCCGTGAAATGACACCGGTGCTTCCAGAAAATGTCAAGCTTCCTGCCCAAGGGTGACATGCCATGCGGTGGGGTCAGGGCCACGCGCTGAGCACCCGGTGCGCTGGGGTTGCCCCAGCGGTTCCTGAGCAGCTCCTGCAGTGCTGCCGCCGGTACCGTTCTGGCGGCTGTAGTTGTTTAAAAAGCCGTTGTTGTTTCCGGCGTAATCTGACGGCAGTTTTCTCGGGCATTTGGGCCTCTTCTAATAAGTGTGCTGTGAGTACATCTGCAAGCATTCACCTGTCGAGGTCAAATGACTGGTGGTGCTCATCTGCCCCCGTGCTACTGCTGCTGCCTCCCGTGAATGCTCATGTGCCTGCGTGCCCCTGTACAGGCACAGATGCACGCGCGCAACACCTGATCCCGCATCCTAATTATTTTTCGCCCGGTTCTCGGAGTTGTTCTGCTTCCGGCTGATGAATGGGAAAGTGTAGTAGTGCTGTTTCATTTCACCAGCCTCTCAAGTGTGGAAATTATGGTAAATTTGAGAACAAGCCAGATTAGATTGATAGTTACACCTCCTCCTTTAATTAGCCAACCACAGGATCTGTGGAGGCAAAGGCCGGGGGGGGGTGTCGGTGTATATAACGTGTATTGTCTATGTGAAAGATTAATCAAAAGGAGTTGCTTGAGGTGGGAAGGCTTTTCCGGAGAGGTTCCACATGTTGTCAGGTAGTCCCTCTGAATGGCAGCTTCCGGTTTGGTCCCTTAGCTTTCGGAAGTGACATTTAGTCTGATATGTGCCAGCCGTGCAATCTACCTAGCCCTGCAAAGTGCAAATATTAACCTAAATGCATATTAAGATACTGTGTGTTAGCTCCTGAACTGAAATAGAGAGCGGGTGTTCCAGCGGAGGCAAGCAAATCGTGTTGATTTACAGTGGCTTGAGGATTTGGCCCATTACCGCTTCTTTATACACTTTTAAAAAGAAATGCCAACTCGATAGTTTAGGCTTTAACTGGAACATGGCAAGTAATTGTATGTTTTGGCGGACCCCTAGTAATGTTGCAGAATCTTTCTCAGAAGTTGTTCCATGGGATAGCCGATTCCTCAGGTAAGAGCTACTTGTTTGTTCAATCCTCCATCTTAGGCCTGCTCCTCAGGTGCATCCTCCTTCTCGCAGCGATTTCCTAGGAACAGATTTCGAAGAACAGCTCTGATCACAGAATCACAGATTGGTTAGGGTTAGAAAGGAGCTCTGGAGATCATCCAATCCAACCCCCCTGCCAAAGCAGGGTCACCTACAGCAGGTTGCACAGGATGACCTCCAGGCGGGTTTTGAATGTCTCTGGGGTGGGAGACTCTACCGCCTCCCTGGGCAGCCTGTTCCAGCGCTCTGCCACCCTCAAAGTAAAGAAGTTCCTCCTCATGCTTTGATAGAAGTTCCTAGGTTCCAGTTTGTACCCGTTACCTCTTGTCCTGGATCATCTTTGATGATCCAGGACAAGAGGTAACGGGCACCAATTGGAACGTAGGAACTTGAACTTGAACTGGAACGTAGGAACTTGAACATAGGATTATCCTTGATGATTCAGGATAGCTGTGTGTCTGACCAGTCTGTCTTTCGAAGGAGGTCCTGGACCAGCTCCAGCCATGCTGTGCTGAGCAGAGCCCCTGGCAGCAGCCCCACAGCTCACTCCCAGTGTGCCTGAATGGAAAAGGTACCAAAGTTGCTCCAACACTTTCTGAAAAACTCTATAGTGTTACCCCACAAGCGCAAAGCGACGGCAAAGCCCGTGAAATGACACCGGTGCTTCCAGAAAATGTCAAGCTTCCTGCCCAAGGGTGACATGCCATGCGGTGGGGTCAGGGCCACGCGCTGAGCACCCGGTGCGCTGGGGTTGCCCCAGCGGTTCCTGAGCAGCTCCTGCAGTGCTGCCGCCGGTACCGTTCTGGCGGCTGTAGTTGTTTAAAAAGCCGTTGTTGTTTCCGGCGTAATCTGACGGCAGTTTTCTCGGGCATTTGGGCCTCTTCTAATAAGTGTGCTGTGAGTACATCTGCAAGCATTCACCTGTCGAGGTCAAATGACTGGTGGTGCTCATCTGCCCCCGTGCTACTGCTGCTGCCTCCCGTGAATGCTCATGTGCCTGCGTGCCCCTGTACAGGCACAGATGCACGCGCGCAACACCTGATCCCGCATCCTAATTATTTTTCGCCCGGTTCTCTGAGTTGATCTGCTTCCGGCTGATGAATGGGAAAGTGTAGTAGTGCTGTTTCATTTCACCAGCCTCTCAAGTGTGGAAATTATGGTAAATTTGAGAACAAGCCAGATTAGATTGATAGTTACACCTCCTCCTTTAATTAGCCAACCACAGGATCTGTGGAGGCAAAGGCCGGGGGGGTGTGTCGGTGTATATAACGTGTATTGTCTATGTGAAAAATGAATCAAAAGGAGTTGCTTGAGGTGGGAAGGCTTTTCCGGAGAGGTTCCACATGTTGTCAGGTAGTCCCTCTGAATGGCAGCTTCCGGTTTGGTCCCTTAGCTTTCGGAAGTGACATTTAGTCTGATATGTGCCAGCCGTGCAATCTACCTAGCCCTGCAAAGTGCAAATATTAACCTAAATGCATATTAAGATACTGTGTGTTAGCTCCTGAACTGAAATAGAGAGCGGGTGTTCCAGCGGAGGCAAGCAAATCGTGTTGATTTAGAGTGGCTTGAGGATTTGGCCCATTACCGCTTCTTTATACACTTTTAAAAAGAAATGCCAACTCGATAGTTTAGGCTTTAACTGGAACATGGCAAGTAATTGTATGTTTTGGCGGACCCCTAGTAATGTTGCAGAATCTTTCTCAGAAGTTGTTCCATGGGATAGCCGATTCCTCAGGTAAGAGCTACTTGTTTGTTCAATCCTCCATCTTAGGCCTGCTCCTCAGGTGCGTCCTCCTACTCGCAGCGATTTCCTAGGAACAGATTTCGAAGAACAGCTCTGATCACAGAATCACAGATTGGTTAGGGTTGGAAAGGAGCTCTGGAGATCATGTAGTGCAACCCCCCTGCCAGAGCAGGGTCACCTACAGCAGGTTGCACAGGATGACCTCCAGGCGGGTTTTGAATGTCTCTGGGGTGGGAGACTCTACCGCCTCCCTGGGCAGCCTGTTCCAGCGCTCTGCCACCCTCAAAGTAAAGAAGTTCCTCCTCATGCTTTGATAGAAGTTCCTAGGTTCCAGTTTGTACCCGTTACCTCTTGTCCTGGATCATCTTTGATGATCCAGGACAAGAGGTAACGGGCACCAATTGGAACGTAGGAACTTGAACTTGAACTGGAACGTAGGAACTTGAACATAGGATTATCCTTGATGATTCAGGATAGCTGTGTGTCTGACCAGTCTGTCTTTCGAAGGAGGTCCTGGGCCAGCTCCAGCCATGCTGTGCTGAGCAGAGCCCCTGGCAGCAGCCCCACAGCTCACTCCCAGTGTGCCTGAATGGAAAAGGTACCAAAGTTGCTCCAACACTTTCTGAAAAACTCTATAGTGTTAACCCACAAACGCAAAGCGACGGCAAAGCCCGTGAAATGACACCGGTGCTTCCAGAAAATGTCAAGCTTCCTGCCCAAGGGTGACATGCCATGCGGTGGGGTCAGGGCCACACGCTGAGCACCCGGTGCGCTGGGGTTGCCCCAGCGGTTCCTGAGCAGCTCCTGCAGTGCTGCCGCCGGTACCGTTCTGGCGGCTGTAGTTGTTTAAAAAGCCGTTGTTGTTTCCGGCGTAATCTGACGGCAGTTTTCTCGGGCATTTGGGCCTCTTCTAATAAGTGTGCTGTGAGTACATCTGCAAGCATTCACCTGTCGAGGTCAAATGACTGGTGGTGCTCATCTGCCCCCGTGCTACTGCTGCTGCCTCCCGTGAATGCTCATGTGCCTGCGTGCCCCTGTACAGGCACAGATGCACGCGCGCAACACCTGATCCCGCATCCTAATTATTTTTCGTCCGGTTCTCTGAGTTGTTCTGCTTCCGGCTGATGAATGGGAAAGTGTAGTAGTGCTGTTTCATTTCACCAGCCTCTCAAGTGTGGAAATTATGGTAAATTTGAGAACAAGCCAGATTAGATTGATAGTTACACCTCCTCCTTTAATTAGCCAACCACAGGATCTGTGGAGGCAAAGGCCGGGGGGGTGTGTCGGTGTATATAACGTGTATTGTCTATGTGAAAGATTAATCAAAAGGAGTTGCTTGAGGTGGGAAGGCTTTTCCGGAGAGGTTCCACATGTTGTCAGGTAGTCCCTCTGAATGGCAGCTTCCGGTTTGGTCCCTTAGCTTTCGGAAGTGACATTTAGTCTGATATGTGCCAGCCGTGCAATCTACCTAGCCCTGCAAAGTGCAAATATTAACATAAATGCATATTAAGATACTGTGTGTTAGCTCCTGAACTGAAATAGAGAGCGGGTGTTCCAGCGGAGGCAAGCAAATCGTGTTGATTTACAGTGGCTTGAGGATTTGGCCCATTACCGCTTCTTTATACACTTTTAAAAAGAAATGCCAACTCGATAGTTTAGGCTTTAACTGGAACATGGCAAGTAATTGTATGTTTTGGCGGACCCCTAGTAATGTTGCAGAATCTTTCTCAGAAGTTGTTCCATGGGATAGCCGATTCCTCAGGTAAGAGCTACTTGTTTGTTCAATCCTCCATCTTAGGCCTGCTCCTCAGGTGCATCCTCCTTCTCGCAGCGATTTCCTAGGAACAGATTTCGAAGAACAGCTCTGATCACAGAATCACAGATTGGTTAGGGTTAGAAAGGAGCTCTGGAGATCATCCAGTCCAACCCCCCTGCCAAAGCAGGGTCACCTACAGCAGGTTGCACAGGATGACCTCCAGGCGGGTTTTGAATGTCTCTGGGGTGGGAGACTCTACCGCCTCCCTGGGCAGCCTGTTCCAGCGCTCTGCCACCCTCAAAGTAAAGAAGTTCCTCCTCATGCTTTGATAGAAGTTCCTAGGTTCCAGTTTGTACCCGTTACCTCTTGTCCTGGATCATCTTTGATGATCCAGGACAAGAGGTAACGGGCACCAATTGGAACGTAGGAACTTGAACTTGAACTGGAACGTAGGAACTTGAACATAGGATTATCCTTGATGATTCAGGATAGCTGTGTGTCTGACCAGTCTGTCTTTCGAAGGAGGTCCTGGACCAGCTCCAGCCATGCTGTGCTGAGCAGAGCCCCTGGCAGCAGCCCCACAGCTCACTCCCAGTGTGCCTGAATGGAAAAGGTACCAAAGTTGCTCCAACACTTTCTGAAAAACTCTATAGTGTTACCCCACAAGCGCAAAGCGACGGCAAAGCCCGTGAAATGACACCGGTGCTTCCAGAAAATGTCAAGCTTCCTGCCCAAGGGTGACATGCCATGCGGTGGGGTCAGGGCCACGCGCTGAGCACCCGGTGCGCTGGGGTTGCCCCAGCGGTTCCTGAGCAGCTCCTGCAGTGCTGCCGCCGGTACCGTTCTGGCGGCTGTAGTTGTTTAAAAAGCCGTTGTTGTTTCCGGCGTAATCTGACGGCAGTTTTCTCGGGCATTTGGGCCTCTTCTAATAAGTGTGCTGTGAGTACATCTGCAAGCATTCACCTGTCGAGGTCAAATGACTGGTGGTGCTCATCTGCCCCCGTGCTACTGCTGCTGCCTCCCGTGAATGCTCATGTGCCTGCGTGCCCCTGTACAGGCACAGATGCACGCGCGCAACACCTGATCCCGCATCCTAATTATTTTTCGCCCGGTTCTCTGAGTTGATCTGCTTCCGGCTGATGAATGGGAAAGTGTAGTAGTGCTGTTTCATTTCACCAGCCTCTCAAGTGTGGAAATTATGGTAAATTTGAGAACAAGCCAGATTAGATTGATAGTTACACCTCCTCCTTTAATTAGCCAACCACAGGATCTGTGGAGGCAAAGGCCGGGGGGGGGTGTCGGTGTATATAACGTGTATTGTCTATGTGAAAGATGAATCAAAAGGAGTTGCTTGAGGTGGGAAGGCTTTTCCGGAGAGGTTCCACATGTTGTCAGGTAGTCCCTCTGAATGGCAGCTTCCGGTTTGGTCCCTTAGCTTTCGGAAGTGACATTAATCTGATATGTGCCAGCCGTGCAATCTACCTAGCCCTGCAAAGTGCAAATATTAACCTAAATGCATATTAAGATACTGTGTGTTAGCTCCTGAACTGCAATAGAGAGCGGGTGTTCCAGCGGAGGCAAGCAAATCGTGTTGATTTAGAGTGGCTTGAGGATTTGGCCCATTACCGCTTCTTTATACACTTTTAAAAAGAAATGCCAACTCGATAGTTTAGGCTTTAACTGGAACATGGCAAGTAATTGTATGTTTTGGCGGACCCCTAGTAATGTTGCAGAATCTTTCTCAGAAGTTGTTCCATGGGATAGCCGATTCCTCAGGTAAGAGCTACTTGTTTGTTCAATCCTCCATCTTAGGCCTGCTCCTCAGGTGCGTCCTCCTACTCGCAGCGATTTCCTAGGAACAGATTTCGAAGAACAGCTCTGATCACAGAATCACAGATTGGTTAGGGTTGGAAAGGAGCTCTGGAGATCATCCAGTCCAACCCCCCTGCCAGAGCAGGGTCACCTACAGCAGGTTGCACAGGATGACCTCCAGGCGGGTTTTGAATGTCTCTGGGGTGGGAGACTCTACCGCCTCCCTGGGCAGCCTGTTCCAGCGCTCTGCCACCCTCAAAGTAAAGAAGTTCCTCCTCATGCTTTGATAGAAGTTCCTAGGTTCCAGTTTGTACCCGTTACCTCTTGTCCTGGATCATCTTTGATGATCCAGGACAAGAGGTAACGGGCACCAATTGGAACGTAGGAACTTGAACTTGAACTGGAACGTAGGAACTTGAACATAGGATTGTCCTTGATGATTCAGGATAGCTGTGTGTCTGACCAGTCTGTCTTTCGAAGGAGGTCCTGGACCAGCTCCAGCCATGCTGTGCTGAGCAGAGCCCCTGGCAGCAGCCCCACACCTCACTCCCAGTGTGCCTGAATGGAAAAGGTACCAAAGTTGCTCCAACACTTTCTGAAAAACTCTATAGTGTTACCCCACAAGCGCAAAGCGACGGCAAAGCCCGTGAAATGACACCGGTGCTTCCAGAAAATGTCAAGCTTCCTGCCCAAGGGTGACATGCCATGCGGTGGGGTCAGGGCCACGCGCTGAGCACCCGGTGCGCTGGGGTTGCCCCAGCGGTTCCTGAGCAGCTCCTGCAGTGCTGCCGCCGGTACCGTTCTGGCGGCTGTAGTTGTTTAAAAAGCCGTTGTTGTTTCCGGCGTAATCTGACGGCAGTTTTCTCGGGCATTTGGGCCTCTTCTAATAAGTGTGCTGTGAGTACATCTGCAAGCATTCACCTGTCGAGGTCAAATGACTGGTGGTGCTCATCTGCCCCCGTGCTACTGCTGCTGCCTCCCGTGAATGCTCATGTGCCTGCGTGCCCCTGTACAGGCACAGATGCACGCGCGCAACACCTGATCCCGCATCCTAATTATTTTTCGCCCGGTTCTCTGAGTTGATCTGCTTCCGGCTGATGAATGGGAAAGTGTAGTAGTGCTGTTTCATTTCACCAGCCTCTCAAGTGTGGAAATTATGGTAAATTTGAGAACAAGCCAGATTAGATTGATAGTTACACCTCCTCCTTTAATTAGCCAACCACAGGATCTGTGGAGGCAAAGGCCGGGGGTGTGTGTCGGTGTATATAACGTGTATTGTCTATGTGAAAGATGAATCAAAAGGAGTTGCTTGAGGTGGGAAGGCTTTTCCGGAGAGGTTCCACATGTTGTCAGGTAGTCCCTCTGAATGGCAGCTTCCGGTTCGGTCCCTTAGCTTTCGGAAGTGACATTTAGTCTGATATGTGCCAGCCGTGCAATCTACCTAGCCCTGCAAAGTGCAAATATTAACCTAAATGCATATTAAGATACTGTGTGTTAGCTCCTGAACTGAAATAGAGAGCGGGTGTTCCAGCGGAGGCAAGCAAATCGTGTTGATTTACAGTGGCTTGAGGATTTGGCCCATTACCGCTTCTTTATACACTTTTAAAAAGAAATGCCAACTCGATAGTTTAGGCTTTAACTGGAACATGGCAAGTAATTGTATGTTTTGGCGGACCCCTAGTAATGTTGCAGAATCTTTCTCAGAAGTTGTTCCATGGGATAGCCGATTCCTCAGGTAAGAGCTACTTGTTTGTTCAATCCTCCATCTTAGGCCTGCTCCTCAGGTGCGTCCTCCTTCTCGCAGTGATTTCCTAGGAACAGATTTTGAAGAACAGCTCTGATCACAGAATCACAGATTGGTTAGGGTTGGAAAGGAGCTCTGGAGATCATGTAGTGCAACCCCCCTGCCAGAGCAGGGTCACCTACAGCAGGTTGCACAGGATGACCTCCAGGCGGGTTTTGAATGTCTCTGGGGTGGGAGACTCTACCGCCTCCCTGGGCAGCCTGTTCCAGCGCTCTGCCACCCTCAAAGTAAAGAAGTTCATCCTCATGCTTTGATAGAAGTTCCTAGGTTCCAGTTTGTACCCGTTACCTCTTGTCCTGGATCATCTTTGATGATCCAGGACAAGAGGTAACGGGCACCAATTGGAACGTAGGAACTTGAACTTGAACTGGAACGTAGGAGCTTGAACATAGGATTATCCTTGATGATTCAGGATAGCTGTGTGTCTGACCAGTCTGTCTTTCGAAGGAGGTCCTGGACCAGCTCCAGCCATGCTGTGCTGAGCAGAGCCCCTGGCAGCAGCCCCACACCTCACTCCCAGTGTGCCTGAATGGAAAAGGTACCAAAGTTGCTCCAACACTTTCTGAAAAACTCTATAGTGTTACCCCACAAGCGCAAAGCGACGGCAAAGCCCGTGAAATGACACCGGTGCTTCCAGAAAATGTCAAGCTTCCTGCCCAAGGGTGACATGCCATGCGGTGGGGTCAGGGCCACGCGCTGAGCACCCGGTGCGCTGGGGTTGCCCCAGCGGTTCCTGAGCAGCTCCTGCAGTGCTGCCGCCGGTACCGTTCTGGCGGCTGTAGTTGTTTAAAAAGCCGTTGTTGTTTCCGGCGTAATCTGACGGCAGTTTTCTCGGGCATTTGGGCCTCTTCTAATAAGTGTGCTGTGAGTACATCTGCAAGCATTCACCTGTCGAGGTCAAATGACTGGTGGTGCTCATCTGCCCCCGTGCTACTGCTGCTGCCTCCCGTGAATGCTCATGTGCCTGCGTGCCCCTGTACAGGCACAGATGCACGCGCGCAACACCTGATCCCGCATCCTAATTATTTTTCGCCCGGTTCTCGGAGTTGTTCTGCTTCCGGCTGATGAAAGGGAAAGTGTAGTAGTGCTGTTTCATTTCACCAGCCTCTCAAGTGTGGAAATTATGGTAAATTTGAGAACGAGCGAGATTAGATTGATAGTTACACCTCCTCCTTTAATTAGCCAACCACAGGATCTGTGGAGGCAAAGGCCGGGGGGGTGTGTCGGTGTATATAACGTGTATTGTCTATGTGAAAGATTAATCAAAAGGAGTTGCTTGAGGTGGGAAGGCTTTTCCGGAGAGGTTCCACATGTTGTCAGGTAGTCCCTCTGAATGGCAGCTTCCGGTTCGGTCCCTTAGCTTTCGGAAGTGACATTTAGTCTGATATGTGCCAGCCGTGCAATCTACCTAGCCCTGCAAAGTGCAAATATTAACCTAAATGCATATTAAGATAGTGTGTGTTAGCTCCTGAACTGAAATAGAGAGCGGGTGTTCCAGCGGAGGCAAGCAAATCGTGTTGATTTACAGTGGCTTGAGGATTTGGCCCATTACCGCTTCTTTATACACTTTTAAAAAGAAATGCCAACTCGATAGTTTAGGCTTTAACTGGAACATGGCAAGTAATTGTATGTTTTGGCGGACCCCTAGTAATGTTGCAGAATCTTTCTCAGAAGTTGTTCCATGGGATAGCCGATTCCTCAGGTAAGAGCTACTTGTTTGTTCAATCCTCCATCTTAGGCCTGCTCCTCAGGTGCATCCTCCTTCTCGCAGCGATTTCCTAGGAACAGATTTCGAAGAACAGCTCTGATCACAGAATCACAGATTGGTTAGGGTTGGAAAGGAGCTCTGGAGATCATCCAGCCCAACCCCCCTGCCAGAGCAGGGTCACCTACAGCAGGTTGCACAGGATGACCTCCAGGCGGGTTTTGAATGTCTCTGGGGTGGGAGACTCTACCGCCTCCCTGGGCAGCCTGTTCCAGCGCTCTGCCACCCTCAAAGTAAAGAAGTTCCTCCTCATGCTTTGATAGAAGTTCCTAGGTTCCAGTTTGTACCCGTTACCTCTTGTCCTGGATCATCTTTGATGATCCAGGACAAGAGGTAACGGGCACCAATTGGAACGTAGGAACTTGAACTTGAACTGGAAGGTAGGAACTTGAACTTGAACATAGGATTTTCCTTGATTATTCAGGATAGCTGTGTGTCTGACCAGTCTGTCTTTCGAAGGAGGTCATGGGCCAGCTCCAGCCATGCTGTGCTGAGCAGAGCCCCTGGCAGCAGCCCCACACCTCACTCCCAGTGTGCCTGAATGGAAAAGGTACCAAAGTTGCTCCAACACTTTCTGAAAAACTCTATAGTGTTACCCCACAAGCGCAAAGCGACGGCAAAGCCCGTGAAATGACTCCGGTGCTTCCAGAAAACGTCAAGCTTCCTGCCCAAGGGTGACATGCCATGCGGTGGGGTCAGGGCCACGCGCTGAGCACCCGGTGCGCTGGGGTTGCCCCAGCGGTTCCTGAGCAGCTCCTGCAGTGCTGCCGCCGGTACCGTTCTGGCGGCTGTAGTTGTTTAAAAAGCCGTTGTTGTTTCCGGCGTAATCTGACGGCAGTTTTCTCGGGCATTTGGGCCTCTTCTAATAAGTGTGCTGTGAGTACATCTGCAAGCATTCACCTGTCGAGGTCAAATGACTGGTGGTGCTCATCTGCCCCCGTGCTACTGCTGCTGCCTCCCGTGAATGCTCATGTGCCTGCGTGCCCCTGTACAGGCACAGATGCACGCGCGCAACACCTGATCCCGCATCCTAATTATTTTTCGCCCGGTTCTCGGAGTTGTTCTGCTTCCGGCTGATGAATGGGAAAGTGTAGTAGTGCTGTTTCATTTCACCAGCCTCTCAAGTGTGGAAATTATGGTAAATTTGAGAACAAGCCAGATTAGATTGATAGTTACACCTCCTCCTTTAATTAGCCAACCACAGGATCTGTGGAGGCAAAGGCCGGGGGGGTGTGTCGGTGTATATAACGTGTATTGTCTATGTGAAAGATTAATCAAAAGGAGTTGCTTGAGGTGGGAAGGCTTTTCCGGAGAGGTTCCACATGTTGTCAGGTAGTCCCTCTGAATGGCAGCTTCCGGTTCGGTCCCTTAGCTTTCGGAAGTGACATTTAGTCTGATATGTGCCAGCCGTGCAATCTACCTAGCCCTGCAAAGTGCAAATATTAACCTAAATGCATATTAAGATACTGTGTGTTAGCTCCTGAACTGAAATAGAGAGCGGGTGTTCCAGCGGAGGCAAGCAAATCGTGTTGATTTACAGTGGCTTGAGGATTTGGCCCATTACCGCTTCTTTATACACTTTTAAAAAGAAATGCCAACTCGATAGTTTAGGCTTTAACTGGAACATGGCAAGTAATTGTATGTTTTGGCGGACCCCTAGTAATGTTGCAGAATCTTTCTCAGAAGTTGTTCCATGGGATAGCCGATTCCTCAGGTAAGAGCTACTTGTTTGTTCAATCCTCCATCTTAGGCCTGCTCCTCAGGTGCATCCTCTTTCTCGCAGCGATTTCCTAGGAACAGATTTCGAAGAACAGCTCTGATCACAGAATCACAGATTGGTTAGGGTTGGAAAGGAGCTCTGGAGATCATGTAGTCCAACCCCCCTGCCAGAGCAGGGTCACCTACAGCAGGTTGCACAGGATGACCTCCAGGCGGGTTTTGAATGTCTCTGGGGTGGGAGACTCTACCGCCTCCCTGGGCAGCCTGTTCCAGCGCTCTGCCACCCTCAAAGTAAAGAAGTTCCTCCTCATGCTTTGATAGAAGTTCCTAGGTTCCAGTTTGTACCCGTTACCTCTTGTCCTGGATCATCTTTGATGATCCAGGACAAGAGGTAACGGGCACCAATTGGAACGTAGGAACTTGAACTTGAACTGGAACGTAGGAACTTGAACACAGGATTATCCTTGATGATTCAGGATAGCTGTGTGTCTGACCAGTCTGTCTTTCGAAGGAGGTCCTGGGCCAGCTCCAGCCATGCTGTGCTGAGCAGAGCCCCTGGCAGCAGCCCCACACCTCACTCCCAGTGTGCCTGAATGGAAAAGGTACAAAAGTTGCTCCAACACTTTCTGAAAAACTCTATAGTGTTACCCCACAAGCGCAAAGCGACGGCAAAGCCCCTGAAATGACACCGGTGCTTCCAGAAAATGTCAAGCTTCCTGCCCAAGGGTGACATGCCATGCGGTGGGGTCAGGGCCACGCGCTGAGCACCCGGTGCGCTGGGGTTGCCCCAGCGGTTCCTGAGCAGCTCCTGCAGTGCTGCCGCCGGTACCGTTCTGGCGGCTGTAGTTGTTTAAAAAGCCGTTGTTGTTTCCGGCGTAATCTGACGGCAGTTTTCTCGGGCATTTGGGCCTCTTCTAATAAGTGTGCTGTGAGTACATCTGCAAGCATTCACCTGTCGAGGTCAAATGACTGGTGGTGCTCATCTGCCCCCGTGCTACTGCTGCTGCCTCCCGTGAATGCTCATGTGCCTGCGTGCCCCTGTACAGGCACAGATGCACGCGCGCAACACCTGATCCCGCATCCTAATTATTTTTCGCCCGGTTCTCTGAGTTGTTCTGCTTCCGGCTGATGAAAGGGAAAGTGTAGTAGTGCTGTTTCATTTCACCAGCCTCTCAAGTGTGGAAATTATGGTAAATTTGAGAACGAGCGAGATTAGATTGATAGTTACACCTCCTCCTTTAATTAGCCAACCACAGGATCTGTGGAGGCAAAGGCCGGGGGGGTGTGTCGGTGTATATAACGTGTATTGTCTATGTGAAAGATTAATCAAAAGGAGTTGCTTGAGGTGGGAAGGCTTTTCCGGAGAGGTTCCACATGTTGTCAGGTAGTCCCTCTGAATGGCAGCTTCCGGTTCGGTCCCTTAGCTTTCGGAAGTGACATTTAGTCTGATATGTGCCAGCCGTGCAATCTACCTAGCCCTGCAAAGTGCAAATATTAACCTAAATGCATATTAAGATAGTGTGTGTTAGCTCCTGAACTGAAATAGAGAGCGGGTGTTCCAGCGGAGGCAAGCAAATCGTGTTGATTTAGAGTGGCTTGAGGATTTGGCCCATTACCGCTTCTTTATACACTTTTAAAAAGAAATGCCAACTCGATAGTTTAGGCTTTAACTGGAACATGGCAAGTAATTGTATGTTTTGGCGGACCCCTAGTAATGTTGCAGAATCTTTCTCAGAAGTTGTTCCATGGGATAGCCGATTCCTCAGGTAAGAGCTACTTGTTTGTTCAATCCTCCATCTTAGGCCTGCTCCTCAGGTGCATCCTCCTTCTCGCAGCGATTTCCTAGGAACAGATTTCGAAGAACAGCTCTGATCACAGAATCACAGATTGGTTAGGGTTGGAAAGGAGCTCTGGAGATCATCCAGCCCAACCCCCCTGCCAGAGCAGGGTCACCTACAGCAGGTTGCACAGGATGACCTCCAGGCGGGTTTTGAATGTCTCTGGGGTGGGAGACTCTACCGCCTCCCTGGGCAGCCTGTTCCAGCGCTCTGCCACCCTCAAAGTAAAGAAGTTCATCCTCATGCTTTGATAGAAGTTCCTAGGTTCCAGTTTGTACCCGTTACCTCTTGTTCTGGATCATCTTTGATGATCCAGGACAAGAGGTAACGGGCACCAATTGGAACGTAGGAACTTGAACTTGAACTGGAAGGTAGGAACTTGAAATTGAACATAGGATTTTCCTTGATGATTCAGGATAGCTGTGTGTCTGACCAGTCTGTCTTTCGAAGGAGGTCCTGGGCCAGCTCCAGCCATGCTGTGCTGAGCAGAGCCCCTGGCAGCAGCCCCACACCTCACTCCCAGTGTGCCTGAATGGAAAAGTTACCAAAGTTGCTCCAACACTTTCTGAAAAACTCTATAGTGTTACCCCACAAGCGCAAAGCGACGGCAAAGCCCGTGAAATGACTCCGGTGCTTCCAGAAAACGTCAAGCTTCCTGCCCAAGGGTGACATGCCATGCGGTGGGGTCAGGGCCACGCGCTGAGCACCCGGTGCGCTGGGGTTGCCCCAGCGGTTCCTGAGCAGCTCCTGCAGTGCTGCCGCCGGTACCGTTCTGGCGGCTGTAGTTGTTTAAAAAGCCGTTGTTGTTTCCGGCGTAATCTGACGGCAGTTTTCTCGGGCATTTGGGCCTCTTCTAATAAGTGTGCTGTGAGTACATCTGCAAGCATTCACCTGTCGAGGTCAAATGACTGGTGGTGCTCATCTGCCCCCGTGCTACTGCTGCTGCCTCCCGTGAATGCTCATGTGCCTGCGTGCCCCTGTACAGGCACAGATGCACGCGCGCAACACCTGATCCCGCATCCTAATTATTTTTCGCCCGGTTATCGGAGTTGTTCTGCTTCCGGCTGATGAATGGGAAAGTGTAGTAGTGCTGTTTCATTTCACCAGCCTCTCAAGTGTGGAAATTATGGTAAATTTGAGAACAAGCCAGATTAGATTGATAGTTACACCTCCTCCTTTAATTAGCCAACCACAGGATCTGTGGAGGCAAAGGCCGGGGGGGTGTGTCGGTGTATATAACGTGTATTGTCTATGTGAAAGATTAATCAAAAGGAGTTGCTTGAGGTGGGAAGGCTTTTCCGGAGAGGTTCCACATGTTGTCAGGTAGTCCCTCTGAATGGCAGCTTCCGGTTCGGTCCCTTAGCTTTCGGAAGTGACATTTAGTCTGATATGTGCCAGCCGTGCAATCTACCTAGCCCTGCAAAGTGCAAATATTAACCTAAATGCATATTAAGATAGTGTGTGTTAGCTCCTGAACTGAAATAGAGAGCGGGTGTTCCAGCGGAGGCAAGCAAATCGTGTTGATTTACAGTGGCTTGAGGATTTGGCCCATTACCGCTTCTTTATACACTTTTAAAAAGAAATGCCAACTCGATAGTTTAGGCTTTAACTGGAACATGGCAAGTAATTGTATGTTTTGGCGGACCCCTAGTAATGTTGCAGAATCTTTCTCAGAAGTTGTTCCATGGGATAGCCGATTCCTCAGGTAAGAGCTACTTGTTTGTTCAATCCTCCATCTTAGGCCTGCTCCTCAGGTGCATCCTCTTTCTCGCAGCGATTTCCTAGGAACAGATTTCGAAGAACAGCTCTGATCACAGAATCACAGATTGGTTAGGGTTGGAAAGGAGCTCTGGAGATCATCCAGCCCAACCCCCCTGCCAGAGCAGGGTCACCTACAGCAGGTTGCACAGGATGACCTCCAGGCGGGTTTTGAATGTCTCTGGGGTGGGAGACTCTACCGCCTCCCTGGGCAGCCTGTTCCAGCGCTCTGCCACCCTCAAAGTAAAGAAGTTCATCCTCATGCTTTGATAGAAGTTCCTAGGTTCCAGTTTGTACCCGTTACCTCTTGTTCTGGATCATCTTTGATGATCCAGGACAAGAGGTAACGGGCACCAATTGGAACGTAGGAACTTGAACTTGAACTGGAAGGTAGGAACTTGAAATTGAACATAGGATTTTCCTTGATGATTCAGGATAGCTGTGTGTCTGACCAGTCTGTCTTTCGAAGGAGGTCCTGGGCCAGCTCCAGCCATGCTGTGCTGAGCAGAGCCCCTGGCAGCAGCCCCACACCTCACTCCCAGTGTGCCTGAATGGAAAAGTTACCAAAGTTGCTCCAACACTTTCTGAAAAACTCTATAGTGTTACCCCACAAGCGCAAAGCGACGGCAAAGCCCGTGAAATGACTCCGGTGCTTCCAGAAAACGTCAAGCTTCCTGCCCAAGGGTGACATGCCATGCGGTGGGGTCAGGGCCACGCGCTGAGCACCCGGTGCGCTGGGGTTGCCCCAGCGGTTCCTGAGCAGCTCCTGCAGTGCTGCCGCCGGTACCGTTCTGGCGGCTGTAGTTGTTTAAAAAGCCGTTGTTGTTTCCGGCGTAATCTGACGGCAGTTTTCTCGGGCATTTGGGCCTCTTCTAATAAGTGTGCTGTGAGTACATCTGCAAGCATTCACCTGTCGAGGTCAAATGACTGGTGGTGCTCATCTGCCCCCGTGCTACTGCTGCTGCCTCCCGTGAATGCTCATGTGCCTGCGTGCCCCTGTACAGGCACAGATGCACGCGCGCAACACCTGATCCCGCATCCTAATTATTTTTCGCCCGGTTCTCGGAGTTGTTCTGCTTCCGGCTGATGAATGGGAAAGTGTAGTAGTGCTGTTTCATTTCACCAGCCTCTCAAGTGTGGAAATTATGGTAAATTTGAGAACAAGCCAGATTAGATTGATAGTTACACCTCCTCCTTTAATTAGCCAACCACAGGATCTGTGGAGGCAAAGGCCGGGGGGGTGTGTCGGTGTATATAACGTGTATTGTCTATGTGAAAGATTAATCAAAAGGAGTTGCTTGAGGTGGGAAGGCTTTTCCGGAGAGGTTCCACATGTTGTCAGGTAGTCCCTCTGAATGGCAGCTTCCGGTTCGGTCCCTTAGCTTTCGGAAGTGACATTTAGTCTGATATGTGCCAGCCGTGCAATCTACCTAGCCCTGCAAAGTGCAAATATTAACCTAAATGCATATTAAGATAGTGTGTGTTAGCTCCTGAACTGAAATAGAGAGCGGGTGTTCCAGCGGAGGCAAGCAAATCGTGTTGATTTACAGTGGCTTGAGGATTTGGCCCATTACCGCTTCTTTATACACTTTTAAAAAGAAATGCCAACTCGATAGTTTAGGCTTTAACTGGAACATGGCAAGTAATTGTATGTTTTGGCGGACCCCTAGTAATGTTGCAGAATCTTTCTCAGAAGTTGTTCCATGGGATAGCCGATTCCTCAGGTAAGAGCTACTTGTTTGTTCAATCCTCCATCTTAGGCCTGCTCCTCAGGTGCATCCTCTTTCTCGCAGCGATTTCCTAGGAACAGATTTCGAAGAACAGCTCTGATCACAGAATCACAGATTGGTTAGGGTTGGAAAGGAGCTCTGGAGATCATGTAGTCCAACCCCCCTGCCAGAGCAGGGTCACCTACAGCAGGTTGCACAGGATGACCTCCAGGCGGGTTTTGAATGTCTCTGGGGTGGGAGACTCTACCGCCTCCCTGGGCAGCCTGTTCCAGCGCTCTGCCACCCTCAAAGTAAAGAAGTTCCTCCTCATGCTTTGATAGAAGTTCCTAGGTTCCAGTTTGTACCCGTTACCTCTTGTCCTGGATCATCTTTGATGATCCAGGACAAGAGGTAACGGGCACCAATTGGAACGTAGGAACTTGAACTTGAACTGGAAGGTAGGAACTTGAACTTGAACATAGGATTATCCTTGATGATTCAGGATAGCTGTGTGTCTGACCAGTCTGTCTTTCGAAGGAGGTCCTGGGCCAGCTCCAGCCATGCTGTGCTGAGCAGAGCCCCTGGCAGCAGCCCCACACCTCACTCCCAGTGTGCCTGAATGGAAAAGGTACAAAAGTTGCTCCAACACTTTCTGAAAAACTCTATAGTGTTACCCCACAAGCGCAAAGCGACGGCAAAGCCCCTGAAATGACACCGGTGCTTCCAGAAAACGTCAAGCTTCCTGCCCAAGGGTGACATGCCATGCGGTGGGGTCAGGGCCACGCGCTGAGCACCCGGTGCGCTGGGGTTGCCCCAGCGGTTCCTGAGCAGCTCCTGCAGTGCTGCCGCCGGTACCGTTCTGGCGGCTGTAGTTGTTTAAAAAGCCGTTGTTGTTTCCGGCGTAATCTGACGGCAGTTTTCTCGGGCATTTGGGCCTCTTCTAATAAGTGTGCTGTGAGTACATCTGCAAGCATTCACCTGTCGAGGTCAAATGACTGGTGGTGCTCATCTGCCCCCGTGCTACTGCTGCTGCCTCCCGTGAATGCTCATGTGCCTGCGTGCCCCTGTACAGGCACAGATGCACGCGCGCAACACCTGATCCCGCATCCTAATTATTTTTCGCCCGGTTCTCGGAGTTGTTCTGCTTCCGGCTGATGAATGGGAAAGTGTAGTAGTGCTGTTTCATTTCACCAGCCTCTCAAGTGTGGAAATTATGGTAAATTTGAGAACAAGCCAGATTAGATTGATAGTTACACCTCCTCCTTTAATTAGCCAACCACAGGATCTGTGGAGGCAAAGGCCGGGGGGGTGTGTCGGTGTATATAACGTGTATTGTCTATGTGAAAGATTAATCAAAAGGAGTTGCTTGAGGTGGGAAGGCTTTTCCGGAGAGGTTCCATATGTTGTCAGGTAGTCCCTCTGAATGGCAGCTTCCGGTTCGGTCCCTTAGCTTTCGGAAGTGACATTTAGTCTGATATGTGCCAGCCGTGCAATCTACCTAGCCCTGCAAAGTGCAAATATTAACCTAAATGCATATTAAGATACTGTGTGTTAGCTCCTGAACTGAAATAGAGAGCGGGTGTTCCAGCGGAGGCAAGCAAATCGTGTTGATTTACAGTGGCTTGAGGATTTGGCCCATTACCGCTTCTTTATACACTTTTAAAAAGAAATGCCAACTCGATAGTTTAGGCTTTAACTGGAACATGGCAAGTAATTGTATGTTTTGGCGGACCCCTAGTAATGTTGCAGAATCTTTCTCAGAAGTTGTTCCATGGGATAGCCGATTCCTCAGGTAAGAGCTACTTGTTTGTTCAATCCTCCATCTTAGGCCTGCTCCTCAGGTGCATCCTCTTTCTCGCAGCGATTTCCTAGGAACAGATTTCGAAGAACAGCTCTGATCACAGAATCACAGATTGGTTAGGGTTGGAAAGGAGCTCTGGAGATCATGTAGTCCAACCCCCCTGCCAGAGCAGGGTCACCTACAGCAGGTTGCACAGGATGACCTCCAGGCGGGTTTTGAATGTCTCTGGGGTGGGAGACTCTACCGCCTCCCTGGGCAGCCTGTTCCAGCGCTCTGCCACCCTCAAAGTAAAGAAGTTCCTCCTCATGCTTTGATAGAAGTTCCTAGGTTCCAGTTTGTACCCGTTACCTCTTGTCCTGGATCATCTTTGATGATCCAGGACAAGAGGTAACGGGCACCAATTGGAACATAGGAACTTGAACTTGAACTGGAAGGTAGGAACTTGAACTTGAACATAGGATTATCCTTGATGATTCAGGATAGCTGTGTGTCTGACCAGTCTGTCTTTCGAAGGAGGTCCTGGGCCAGCTCCAGCCATGCTGTGCTGAGCAGAGCCCCTGGCAGCAGCCCCACACCTCACTCCCAGTGTGCCTGAATGGAAAAGGTACAAAAGTTGCTCCAACACTTTCTGAAAAAATCTATAGTGTTACCCCACAAGCGCAAAGCGACGGCAAAGCCCCTGAAATGACACCGGTGCTTCCAGAAAACGTCAAGCTTCCTGCCCAAGGGTGACATGCCATGCGGTGGGGTCAGGGCCACGCGCTGAGCACCCGGTGCGCTGGGGTTGCCCCAGCGGTTCCTGAGCAGCTCCTGCAGCGCTGCCGCCGGAACCGTTCTGGCGGCTGTAGTTGTTTAAAAAGCCGTTGTTGTTTCCGGCGTAATCTGACGGCAGTTTTCTCGGGCACTTGGGCCTCTTCTAATAAGTGTGCTGTGAGTACATCTGCAAGCATTCACCTGTCGAGGTCAAATGACTGGTGGTGCTCATCTCCCCCCGTGCTACTGCTGCTGCCTCCCGTGAATGCTCATGTGCCTGCGTGCCCCTGTACAGGCACAGATGCACGCGCGCAACACCTGATCCCGCATCCTAATTATTTTTCGCCCGGTTCTCGGAGTTGTTCTGCTTCCGGCTGATGAATGGGAAAGTGTAGTAGTGCTGTTTCATTTCACCAGCCTCTCAAGTGTGGAAATTATGGTAAATTTGAGAACAAGCCAGATTAGATTGATAGTTACACCTCCTCCTTTAATTAGCCAACCACAGGATCTGTGGAGGCAAAGGCTGGGGGGGTGTGTCGGTGTATATAACGTGTATTGTCTATGTGAAAGATTAATCAAAAGGAGTTGCTTGAGGTGGGAAGGCTTTTCCGGAGAGGTTCCACATGTTGTCAGGTAGTCCCTCTGAATGGCAGCTTCCGGTTCGGTCCCTTAGCTTTCGGAAGTGACATTTAGTCTGATATGTGCCAGCCGTGCAATCTACCTAGCCCTGCAAAGTGCAAATATTAACCTAAATGCATATTAAGATAGTGTGTGTTAGCTCCTGAACTGAAATAGAGAGCGGGTGTTCCAGCGGAGGCAAGCAAATCGTGTTGATTTACAGTGGCTTGAGGATTTGGCCCATTACCGCTTCTTTATACACTTTTAAAAAGAAATGCCAACTCGATAGTTTAGGCTTTAACTGGAACATGGCAAGTAATTGTATGTTTTGGCAGACCCCTAGTAATGTTGCAGAATCTTTCTCAGAAGTTGTTCCATGGGATAGCCGATTCCTCAGGTAAGAGCTACTTGTTTGTTCAATCCTCCATCTTAGGCCTGCTCCTCAGGTGCATCCTCCTTCTCGCAGCGATTTCCTAGGAACAGATTTCGAAGAACAGCTCTGATCACAGAATCACAGATTAGTTAGGGTTGGAAAGGACCTCTGGAGATCATGTAGTCCAACCCCCCTGCCAGAGCAGGGTCACCTACAGCAGGTTGCACAGGATGACCTCCAGGCGGGTTTTGAATGTCTCTGGGGTGGGAGACTCTACCGCCTCCCTGGGCAGCCTGTTCCAGCGCTCTGCCACCCTCAAAGTAAAGAAGTTCCTCCTCATGCTTTGATAGAAGTTCCTAGGTTCCAGTTTGTACCCGTTACCTCTTGTCCTGGATCATCTTTGATGATCCAGGACAAGAGGTAACGGGCACCAATTGGAACATAGGAACTTGAACTTGAACTGGAAGGTAGGAACTTGAACTTGAACATAGGATTATCCTTGATGATTCAGGATAGCTGTGTGTCTGACCAGTCTGTCTTTCGAAGGAGGTCCTGGGCCAGCTCCAGCCATGCTGTGCTGAGCAGAGCCCCTGGCAGCAGCCCCACACCTCACTCCCAGTGTGCCTGAATGGAAAAGGTACAAAAGTTGCTCCAACACTTTCTGAAAAAATCTATAGTGTTACCCCACAAGCGCAAAGCGACGGCAAAGCCCCTGAAATGACACCGGTGCTTCCAGAAAACGTCAAGCTTCCTGCCCAAGGGTGACATGCCATGCGGTGGGGTCAGGGCCACGCGCTGAGCACCCGGTGCGCTGGGGTTGCCCCAGCGGTTCCTGAGCAGCTCCTGCAGCGCTGCCGCCGGAACCGTTCTGGCGGCTGTAGTTGTTTAAAAAGCCGTTGTTGTTTCCGGCGTAATCTGACGGCAGTTTTCTCGGGCACTTGGGCCTCTTCTAATAAGTGTGCTGTGAGTACATCTGCAAGCATTCACCTGTCGAGGTCAAATGACTGGTGGTGCTCATCTCCCCCCGTGCTACTGCTGCTGCCTCCCGTGAATGCTCATGTGCCTGCGTGCCCCTGTACAGGCACAGATGCACGCGCGCAACACCTGATCCCGCATCCTAATTATTTTTCGCCCGGTTCTCGGAGTTGTTCTGCTTCCGGCTGATGAATGGGAAAGTGTAGTAGTGCTGTTTCATTTCACCAGCCTCTCAAGTGTGGAAATTATGGTAAATTTGAGAACAAGCCAGATTAGATTGATAGTTACACCTCCTCCTTTAATTAGCCAACCACAGGATCTGTGGAGGCAAAGGCCGGGGGGGTGTGTCGGTGTATATAACGTGTATTGTCTATGTGAAAGATTAATCAAAAGGAGTTGCTTGAGGTGGGAAGGCTTTTCCGGAGAGGTTCCACATGTTGTCAGGTAGTCCCTCTGAATGGCAGCTTCCGGTTCGGTCCCTTAGCTTTCGGAAGTGACATTTAGTCTGATATGTGCCAGCCGTGCAATCTACCTAGCCCTGCAAAGTGCAAATATTAACCTAAATGCATATTAAGATAGTGTGTGTTAGCTCCTGAACTGAAATAGAGAGCGGGTGTTCCAGCGGAGGCAAGCAAATCGTGTTGATTTACAGTGGCTTGAGGATTTGGCCCATTACCGCTTCTTTATACACTTTTAAAAAGAAATGCCAACTCGATAGTTTAGGCTTTAACTGGAACATGGCAAGTAATTGTATGTTTTGGCAGACCCCTAGTAATGTTGCAGAATCTTTCTCAGAAGTTGTTCCATGGGATAGCCGATTCCTCAGGTAAGAGCTACTTGTTTGTTCAATCCTCCATCTTAGGCCTGCTCCTCAGGTGCATCCTCCTTCTCGCAGCGATTTCCTAGGAACAGATTTCGAAGAACAGCTCTGATCACAGAATCACAGATTAGTTAGGGTTGGAAAGGACCTCTGGAGATCATGTAGTCCAACCCCCCTGCCAGAGCAGGGTCACCTACAGCAGGTTGCACAGGATGACCTCCAGGCGGGTTTTGAATGTCTCTGGGGTGGGAGACTCTACCGCCTCCCTGGGCAGCCTGTTCCAGCGCTCTGCCACCCTCAAAGTAAAGAAGTTCCTCCTCATGCTTTGATAGAAGTTCCTAGGTTCCAGTTTGTACCCGTTACCTCTTGTCCTGGATCATCTTTGATGATCCAGGACAAGAGGTAACGGGCACCAATTGGAACATAGGAACTTGAACTTGAACTGGAAGGTAGGAACTTGAACTTGAACATAGGATTATCCTTGATGATTCAGGATAGCTGTGTGTCTGACCAGTCTGTCTTTCGAAGGAGGTCCTGGGCCAGCTCCAGCCATGCTGTGCTGAGCAGAGCCCCTGGCAGCAGCCCCACACCTCACTCCCAGTGTGCCTGAATGGAAAAGGTACAAAAGTTGCTCCAACACTTTCTGAAAAAATCTATAGTGTTACCCCACAAGCGCAAAGCGACGGCAAAGCCCCTGAAATGACACCGGTGCTTCCAGAAAACGTCAAGCTTCCTGCCCAAGGGTGACATGCCATGCGGTGGGGTCAGGGCCACGCGCTGAGCACCCGGTGCGCTGGGGTTGCCCCAGCGGTTCCTGAGCAGCTCCTGCAGCGCTGCCGCCGGAACCGTTCTGGCGGCTGTAGTTGTTTAAAAAGCCGTTGTTGTTTCCGGCGTAATCTGACGGCAGTTTTCTCGGGCACTTGGGCCTCTTCTAATAAGTGTGCTGTGAGTACATCTGCAAGCATTCACCTGTCGAGGTCAAATGACTGGTGGTGCTCATCTGCCCCCGTGCTACTGCTGCTGCCTCCCGTGAATGCTCATGTGCCTGCGTGCCCCTGTACAGGCACAGATGCACGCGCGCAACACCTGATCCCGCATCCTAATTATTTTTCGCCCGGTTCTCGGAGTTGTTCTGCTTCCGGCTGATGAATGGGAAAGTGTAGTAGTGCTGTTTCATTTCACCAGCCTCTCAAGTGTGGAAATTATGGTAAATTTGAGAACAAGCCAGATTAGATTGATAGTTACACCTCCTCCTTTAATTAGCCAACCACAGGATCTGTGGAGGCAAAGGCCGGGGGGGTGTGTCGGTGTATATAACGTGTATTGTCTATGTGAAAGATTAATCAAAAGGAGTTGCTTGAGGTGGGAAGGCTTTTCCGGAGAGGTTCCACATGTTGTCAGGTAGTCCCTCTGAATGGCAGCTTCCGGTTCGGTCCCTTAGCTTTCGGAAGTGACATTTAGTCTGATATGTGCCAGCCGTGCAATCTACCTAGCCCTGCAAAGTGCAAATATTAACCTAAATGCATATTAAGATAGTGTGTGTTAGCTCCTGAACTGAAATAGAGAGCGGGTGTTCCAGCGGAGGCAAGCAAATCGTGTTGATTTACAGTGGCTTGAGGATTTGGCCCATTACCGCTTCTTTATACACTTTTAAAAAGAAATGCCAACTCGATAGTTTAGGCTTTAACTGGAACATGGCAAGTAATTGTATGTTTTGGCAGACCCCTAGTAATGTTGCAGAATCTTTCTCAGAAGTTGTTCCATGGGATAGCCGATTCCTCAGGTAAGAGCTACTTGTTTGTTCAATCCTCCATCTTAGGCCTGCTCCTCAGGTGCATCCTCCTTCTCGCAGCGATTTCCTAGGAACAGATTTCGAAGAACAGCTCTGATCACAGAATCACAGATTAGTTAGGGTTGGAAAGGACCTCTGGAGATCATCCAGCCCAAACCCCCTGCCAGAGCAGGGTCACCTACAGCAGGTTGCACAGGATGACCTCCAGGCGGGTTTTGAATGTCTCTGGGGTGGGAGACTCTACCGCCTCCCTGGGCAGCCTGTTCCAGCGCTCTGCCACCCTCAAAGTAAAGAAGTTCCTCCTCATGCTTTGATAGAAGTTCCTAGGTTCCAGTTTGTACCCGTTACCTCTTGTCCTGGATCATCTTTGATGATCCAGGACAAGAGGTAACGGGCACCAATTGGAACGTAGGAACTTGAACTTGAACTGGAAGGTAGGAACTTGAACTTGAACATAGGATTATCCTTGATGATTCAGGATAGCTGTGTGTCTGACCAGTCTGTCTTTCGAAGGAGGTCCTGGGCCAGCTCCAGCCATGCTGTGCTGAGCAGAGCCCCTGGCAGCAGCCCCACACCTCACTCCCAGTGTGCCTGAATGGAAAAGGTACCAAAGTTGCTCCAACACTTTCTGAAAAACTCTATAGTGTTACCCCACAAGCGCAAAGCGACGGCAAAGCCCGTGAAATGACACCGGTGCTTCCAGAAAATGTCAAGCTTCCTGCCCAAGGGTGACATGCCATGCGGTGGGGTCAGGGCCACGCGCTGAGCACCCGGTGCGCTGGAGTTGCCCCAGCGGTTCCTGAGCAGCTCCTGCAGTGCTGCCGCCGGTACCGTTCTGGCGGCTGTAGTTGTTTAAAAAGCCGTTGTTGTTTCCGGTGTGATCTGACGGCAGTTTTCTCGGGCATTTGGGCCTCTTCTAATAAGTGTGCTGTGAGTACATCTGCAAGCATTCACCTGTCGAGGTCAAATGACTGGTGGTGCTCATCTCCCCCCGTGCTACTGCTGCTGCCTCCCGTGAATGCTCATGTGCCTGCGTGCCCCTGTACAGGCACAGATGCACGCGCGCAACACCTGATCCCGCATCCTAATTATTTTTCGACCGGTTCTCTGAGTTGTTCTGCTTCCGGCTGATGAATGGGAAAGTGTAGTAGTGCTGTTTCATTTCACCAGCCTCTCAAGTGTGGAAATTATGGTAAATTTGAGAACAAGCCAGATTAGATTGATAGTTACACCTCCTCCTTTAATTAGCCAACCACAGGATCTGTGGAGGCAAAGGCTGGGGGGGTGTGTCGGTGTATATAACGTGTATTGTCTATGTGAAAGATTAATCAAAAGGAGTTGCTTGAGGTGGGAAGGCTTTTCCGGAGAGGTTCCACATGTTGTCAGGTAGTCCCTCTGAATGGCAGCTTCCGGTTCGGTCCCTTAGCTTTCGGAAGTGACATTTAGTCTGATATGTGCCAGCCGTGCAATCTACCTAGCCCTGCAAAGTGCAAATATTAACCTAAATGCATATTAAGATACTGTGTGTTAGCTCCTGAACTGAAATAGAGAGCGGGTGTTCCAGCGGAGGCAAGCAAATCGTGTTGATTTACAGTGGCTTGCGGATTTGGCCCATTACTGCTTCTTTATACACTTTTAAAAAGAAATGCCAACTCGATAGTTTAGGCTTTAACTGGAACATGGCAAGTAATTGTATGTTTTGGCGGACCCCTAGTAATGTTGCAGAATCTTTCTCAGAAGTTGTTCCATGGGATAGCCGATTCCTCAGGTAAGAGCTACTTGTTTGTTCAATCCTCCATCTTAGGCCTGCTCCTCAGGTGCATCCTCCTTCTCGCAGCGATTTCCTAGGAACAGATTTCAAAGAACAGCTCTGATCACAGAATCACAGATTGGTTAGGGTTGGAAAGGAGCTCTGGAGATCATCCAGTCAACCCCCCTGCCAGAGTAGGGTCACCTACAGCAGGTTGCACAGGATGACCTCCAGGCGGGTTTTGAATGTTTCTGGGGTGGGAGAATCTACCGCCTCCCCGGGCAGCCTGTTCCAGCGCTCTGCCACCCTCAAAGTAAAGAAGTTCCTCCTCATGCTTTGATAGAAGTTCCTAGGTTCCAGTTTGTACCCGTTACCTCTTGTCCTGGATCATCTTTGATGATCCAGGACAAGAGGTAACGGGCACCAATTGGAACGTAGGAACTTGAACTTGAACTGGAAGGTAGGAACTTGAACTTGAACATAGGATTATCCTTGATGATTCAGGATAGCTGTGTGTCTGACCAGTCTGTCTTTCGAAGGAGTTCCTGGGCCAGCTCCAGCCATGCTGTGCTGAGCAGAGCCCCTGGCAGCAGCCCCACAGCTCACTCCCAGTGTGCCTGAATGGAAAAGGTACCAAAGTTGCTCCAACACTTTCTGAAAAACTCTATAGTGTTACCCCACAAGCGCAAAGCGACAGCAAAGCCCATGAAATGACACCGGTGCTTCCAGAAAATGTCAAGCTTCCTGCCCAAGGGTGACATGCCATGCGGTGGGGTCAGGGCCACGCGCTGAGCACCCGGTGCGCTGGGGTTGCCCCAGCGGTTCCTGAGCAGCTCCTGCAGTGCTGCCGCCGGTACCGTTCTGGCGGCTGTAGTTGTTTAAAAAGCCGTTGTTGTTTCCGGCGTAATCTGACGGCAGTTTTCTCGGGCATTTGGGCCTCTTCGAATAAGTGTGCTGTGAGTACATCTGCAAGCATTCACCTGTCGAGGTCAAATGACTGGTGGTGCTCATCTGCCCCCGTGCTACTGCTGCTGCCTCCCGTGAATGCTCATGTGCCTGCGTGCCCCTGTACAGGCACAGATGCACGCGCGCAACACCTGATCCCGCATCCTAATTATTTTTCGCCCGGTTCTCTGAGTTGTTCTGCTTCCGGCTGATGAATGGGAAAGTGTAGTAGTGCTGTTTCATTTCACCAGCCTCTCAAGTGTGGAAATTATGGTAAATTTGAGAACAAGCCAGATTAGATTGATAGTTACACCTCCTCCTTTAATTAGCCAACCACAGGATCTGTGGAGGCAAAGGCGGGGGGGGGTGTCGGAGGGGGGGCATACGAGTTTACCATGGCGAGAGTGCTGGAGGTTCTTTCTTGTCTGTTCTTTCTTGTCTTGTAAATTGGTATGAGATTCTGCCAGTCTTCCTCACGTAGCACAATCCCTCTTGATTTCTGGAGGTTGCTCACAGGGTAAGCTAATATTTAACATCAATAAGGGTTACCGAATCTTGTCCTTGAGAAGCAGGAGTCTGGAAGCTGTTGTCAATCCAACTGCTGTATTCCTGACCAGCAAGCCCGCTCGATTCAGGGTTAATTAACTGATTACTTAGAGCGGAAGTGTTGTGGAAGAGCCCGATCATTACCATTTCTATTCATTCTAATATGATGTATTTCAACTCCCCCTCCCTCACGCCTTCCAGAGAGTGATCTGGTGAAGGAGGATGACAAGTCTTTGTGAAACCATCTCGAGTTCTGCCAGATACTCGTAGTTGAAGTTGTCTAGCGGTGCGAGATTAGACACCGTGTGAAAGGCAATACTGCACAGATTCTTTATTCCAGACCATTTTGTAAGTTCGCATGATACAAAACCTCACGGTTACTGGGCAGCTCTCCCACTTTTCACGTCAACCTTTGCTACCTCGCCCGCTGCAACGTGCAGGAAAGAAACATTGATTTGAATTGCGCCGTGGTGCCGTGCATCTTAATGACACTCTGGAGTGACTGGCAGTGTGTCTGGGTCCTGGGGTTGGACCCGGTCTAGCTGCCAGGAGGCAACATTGCAGAGAGGGGCTACAGCTGTGGTCTCTGAAGGGACCTGGCTACTCTATGTAGGCCTTCTCTCCCTGCGTCTCAGAGTGCTTGAAGATGCTAATTGGTTCATATTTTCCTCTGTTCGTTAAGGTATTCTGTCCTTAAAAATTCAGCTTTTTAAAATAGTAACGTGTATTGTCTATGTGAAAGATTAATCAAAAGGAGTTGCTTGAGGTGGGAAGGCTTTTCCGGAGAGGTTCCACATGTTGTCAGGTAGTCCCTCTGAATGGCAGCTTCCGGTTCGGTCCCTTAGCTTTCGGAAGTGACATTTAGTCTGATATGTGCCAGCCGTGCAATCTACCTAGCCCTGCAAAGTGCAAATATTAACCTAAATGCATATTAAGATACTGTGTGTTAGCTCCTGAACTGAAATAGAGAGCGGGTGTTCCAGCGGAGGCAAGCAAATCGTGTTGATTTAGAGTGGCTTGCGGATTTGGCCCATTACCGCTTCTTTATACACTTTTAAAAAGAAATGCCAACTCGATAGTTTAGGCTTTAACTGGAACATGGCAAGAAATTGTATGCTTTGGCGGACCCCTAGTAATGTTGCAGAAACTTTATCAGAAGTTGTTCCATGGGATAGCCGATTCCTCAGGTAAGAGCTACTTGTTTGTTCAATCCTCCATCTTAGGCCTGATCCTCAGGTGCATCCTCCTTCTCGCAGCGATTTCCTAGGAACAGATTTCGAAGAACAGCTCTGATCACAGAATCACAGATTGGTTAGGGTTGGAAAGGAGCTCTGGAGATCATCTAGTCCAACCCCCCTGCCAGAGCAGGGTCACCTACAGCAGGTTGCACAGGATGACCTCCAGGCGGGTTTTGAATGTCTCTGGGGTCGGAGACTCTACCACCTCCCCGGGAAGCCTGTTCCAGCGCTCTGCCACCCTCAAAGTAAAGAAGTTCCTCCTCATGCTTTGATAGAAGTTCCTAGGTTCCAGTTTGTACCCATTACCTCTTGTCCTGGATCATCTTTGATGATCCAGGACAAGAGGTAACGGGCACCAATTGGAACGTAGGAACTTGAACTTGAACATAGGATTATCCTTGATGATTCAGGATAGCTGTGTGTCTGACCAGTCTATCTTTCGAAGGAGGTCCTGGGCCAGCTCCAGCCATGCTGTGCTGAGCAGAGCCCCTGGCAGCAGCCCCACAGCTCACTCCCAGTGTGCCTGAATGGAAAAGGTACAAAAGTTGCTCCAACACTTTCTGAAAAACTCTATAGTGTTACCCCACAAGCGCAAAGCGACGGCAAAGCCCGTGAAATGACACCGGTGCTTCCAGAAAATGTCAAGCTTCCTGCCCAAGGGTGACATGCCATGCGGTGGGGTCAGGGCCACGCGCTGAGCACCCGGTGCGCTGGGGTTGCCCCAGCGGTTCCTGAGCAGCTCCTGCAGTGCTGCCGCCGGTACCGTTCTGGCGGCTGTAGTTGTTTAAAAAGCCGTTGTTGATTCCGGCGTAATCTGACGGCAGTTTTCTCGGGCATATGGGCCTCTTCTAATAAGTGTGCTGTGAGTACATCTGCAAGCATTCACCTGTCGAGGTCAAATGACTGGTGGTGCTCATCTCCCCCCGTGCTACTGCTGCTGCCTCCCGTGAATGCTCATGTGCCTGCGTGCCCCTGTACAGGCACAGATGCACGCGCGCAACACCTGATCCCGCATCCTAATTATTTTTCGCCCGGTTCTCTGAGTTGTTCTGCTTCCGGCTGATGAATGGGAAAGTGTAGTAGTGCTGTTTCATTTCACCAGCCTCTCAAGTGTGGAAATTATGGTAAATTTGAGAACGAGCGAGATTAGATTGATAGTTACACCTCCTCCTTTAATTAGCCAACCACAGGATCTGTGGAGGCAAAGGCCGGGGGGGTGTGTCGGTGTATATAACGTGTATTGTCTATGTGAAAGATTAATCAAAAGGAGTTGCTTGAGGTGGGAAGGCTTTTCCGGAGAGGTTCCACATGTTGTCAGGTAGTCCCTCTGAATGGCAGCTTCCGGTTCGGTCCCTTAGCTTTCGGACGTGACATTTAGTCTGATATGTGCCAGCCGTGCAATCTACCTAGCCCTGCAAAGTGCAAATATTAACCTAAATGCATATTAAGATAGTGTGTGTTAGCTCCTGAACTGAAATAGAGAGCGGGTGTTCCAGCGGAGGCAAGCAAATCGTGTTGATTTACAGTGGCTTGAGGATTTGGCCCATTACCGCTTCTTTATACACTTTTAAAAAGAAATGCCAACTCGATAGTTTAGGCTTTAACTGGAACATGGCAAGTAATTGTATGTTTTGGCGGACCCCTAGTAATGTTGCAGAATCTTTCTCAGAAGTTGTTCCATGGGATAGCCGATTCCTCAGGTAAGAGCTACTTGTTTGTTCAATCCTCCATCTTAGGCCTGCTCCTCAGGTGCATCCTCCTTCTCGCAGCGATTTCCTAGGAACAGATTTCGAAGAACAGCTCTGATCACAGAATCACAGATTGGTTAGGGTTGGAAAGGACCTCTGGAGATCATCCAGTCCAACCCCCCTGCCAGAGCAGGGTCACCTACAGCAGGTTGCACAGGATGACCTCCAGGCGGGTTTTGAATGTCTCTGGGGTGGGAGACTCTACCGCCTCCCTGGGCAGCCTGTTCCAGGGCTCTGCCACCCTCAAAGTAAAGAAGTTCCTCCTCATGCTTTGATAGAAGTTCCTAGGTTCCAGTTTGTACCCGTTACACCGTTACGTAACGGGCACCAATTGGAACGTAGGAACTTGAACTTGAACTGGAACGTAGGAGCTTGAACATAGGATTATCCTTGATGATTCAGGATAGCTGTGTGTCTGACCAGTCTGTCTTTCGAAGGAGGTCCTGGACCAGCTCCAGCCATGCTGTGCTGAGCAGAGCCCCTGGCAGCAGCCCCACAGCTCACTCCCAGTGTGCCTGAATGGAAAAGATACCAAAGTTGCTCCAACACTTTCTGAAAAACTCTATAGTGTTACCCCACAAGCGCAAAGCGACGGCAAAGCCCGTGAAATGACACCGGTGCTTCCAGAAAATGTCAAGCTTCCTGCCCAAGGGTGACATGCCATGCGGTGGGGTCAGGCCCACGCGCTGAGCACCCGGTGCGCTGGGGTTGCCCCAGCGGTTCCTGAGCAGCTCCTGCAGTGCTGCCGCCGGTACCGTTCTGGCGGCTGTAGTTGTTTAAAAAGCCGTTGTTGTTTCCGGCGTAATCTGACGGCAGTTTTCTCGGGCATTTGGGCCTCTTCTAATAAGTGTGCTGTGAGTACATCTGCAAGCATTCACCTGTCGAGGTCAAATGACTGGTGGTGCTCATCTCCCCCCGTGCTACTGCTGCTGCCTCCCGTGAATGCTCATGTGCCTGCGTGCCCCTGTACAGGCACAGATGCACGCGCGCAACACCTGATCCCGCATCCTAATTATTTTTCGCCCGGTTCTCTGAGTTGTTCTGCTTCCGGCTGATGAATGGGAAAGTGTAGTAGTGCTGTTTCATTTCACCAGCCTCTCAAGTGTGGAAATTATGGTAAATTTGAGAACAAGCCAGATTAGATTGATAGTTACACCTCCTCCTTTAATTAGCCAACCACAGGATCTGTGGAGGCAAAGGCCGGGGGGGTGTGTCAGTGTATATAACGTGTATTGTCTATGTGAAAGATTAATCAAAAGGAGTTGCTTGAGGTGGGAAGGCTTTTCCGAAGAGGTTCCACATATTGTCAGGTAGTCCCTCTGAATGGCAGCTTCCGGTTCGGTCCCTTAGCTTTCGGAAGTGACATTTAGTCTGATATGTGCCAGCCGTGCGATCTACCTAGCCCTGCAAAGTGCAAATATTAACATAAATGCATATTAAGATAGTGTGTGTTAGCTCCTGAACTGAAATAGAGAGCGGGTGTTCCAGCGGAGGCAAGCAAATCGTGTTGATTTACAGTGGCTTGAGGATTTGGCCCATTACCGCTTCTTTATACACTTTTAAAAAGAAATGCCAACTCGATAGTTTAGGCTTTAACTGGAACATGGCAAGTAATTGTATGTTTTGGCGGACCCCTAGTAATGTTGCAGAATCTTTCTCAGAAGTTGTTCCGTGGGATAGCCGATTCCTCAGGTAAGAGCTACTTGTTTGTTCAATCCTCCGTCTTAGGCCTGCTCCTCAGGTGCATCCTCCTTCTCGCAGCGATTTCTTAGGAACAGATTTCGAAGAACAGCTCTGATCACAGAATCACAGATTGGTTAGGGTTGGAAAGGACCTCTGGAGATCATCCAGTCCAACCCCCCTGCCAGAGCAGGGTCACCTACAGCAGGTTGCACAGGATGACCTCCAGGCGGGTTTTTAATGTCTCTGGGGTCGGAGACTCTACCGCCTCCCTGGGCAGCCTGTTCAAGCGCTCTGCCACCCTCAAAGTAAAGAAGTCCCTCCTCATGCTTTGATAGAAGTTCCTACGTTCCAGTTTCTACCCGTTACCTCTTGTCCTGGATCATCTTTTATGATCCAGGACAAGAGGTAATGGGCACCAATTGGAACGTAGGAACTTGAACTTGAACTGGAAGGTAGGAACTTGAACATAGGATTATCCTTGATGATTCAGGATAGCTGTGTGTCTGACCAGTCTGTCTTTCGAAGGAGGTCCTGGACCAGCTCCAGCCATGCTGTGCTGAGCAGAGCCCCTGGCAGCAGCCCCACAGCTCACTCCCAGTGTGCCTGAATGGAAAAGGTACCAAAGTTGCTCCAACACTTTCTGAAAAACTCTATAGTGTTACCCCACAAGCGCAAAGCGACGGCAAAGCCCGTGACATGACACCGGTGCTTCCAGAAAATGTCAAGCTTCCTGCCCAAGGGTGACATGCCATGCGGTGGGGTCAGGGCCACGCGCTGAGCACCCGGTGCGCTGGGGTTGCCCCAGCGGTTCCTGAGCAGCTCCTGCAGTGCTGCCGCCGGTACCGTTCTGGCGGCTGTAGTTGTTTAAAAAGCCGTTGTTGTTTCCGGCGTAATCTGACGGCAGTTTTCTCGGGCATTTGGGCCTCTTCTAATAAGTGTGCTGTGAGTACATCTGCAAGCATTCACCTGTCGAGGTCAAATGACTGGTGGTGCTCATCTGCCCCCGTGCTACTGCTGCTGCCTCCCGTGAATGCTCATGTGCCTGCGTGCCCCTGTACAGGCACAGATGCACGCGCGCAACACCTGATCCCGCATCCTAATTATTTTTCGCCCGGTTCTCGGAGTTGTTCTGCTTCCGGCTGATGAATGGGAAAGTGTAGTAGTGCTGTTTCATTTCACCAGCCTCTCAAGTGTGGAAATTATGGTAAATTTGAGAACAAGCCAGATTAGATTGATAGTTACACCTCCTCCTTTAATTAGCCAACCACAGGATCTGTGGAGGCAAAGGCCGGGGGGGTGTGTCGGTGTATATAACGTGTATTGTCTATGTGAAAGATTAATCAAAAGGAGTTGCTTGAGGTGGGAAGGCTTTTCCGGAGAGGTTCCACATGTTGTCAGGTAGTCCCTCTGAATGGCAGCTTCCGGTTCGGTCCCTTAGCTTTCGGAAGTGACATTTAGTCTGATATGTGCCAGCCGTGCAATCTACCTAGCCCTGCAAAGTGCAAATATTAACCTAAATGCATATTAAGATACTGTGTGTTAGCTCCTGAACTGAAATAGAGAGCGGGTGTTCCAGCGGAGGCAAGCAAATCGTGTTGATTTACAGTGGCTTGAGGATTTGGCCCATTACCGCTTCTTTATACACTTTTAAAAAGAAATGCCAACTCGATAGTTTAGGCTTTAACTGGAACATGGCAAGTAATTGTATGTTTTGGCGGACCCCTAGTAATGTTGCAGAATCTTTCTCAGAAGTTGTTCCATGGGATAGCCGATTCCTCAGGTAAGAGCTACTTGTTTGTTCAATCCTCCATCTTAGGCCTGCTCCTCAGGTGCATCCTCCTTCTCGCAGCGATTTCCTAGGAACAGATTTCGAAGAACAGCTCTGATCACAGAATCACAGATTGGTTAGGGTTGGAAAGGAGCTCTGGAGATCATCCAGTCCAACCCCCCTGCCAGAGCAGGGTCACCTACAGCAGGTTGCACAGGATGACCTCCAGGCGGGTTTTGAATGTCTCTGGGGTCGGAGACTCTACCGCCTCCCTGGGCAGCCTGTTCCAGCGCTCTGCCACCCTCAAAGTAAAGAAGTTCCTCCTCATGCTTTGATAGAAGTTCCTAGGTTCCAGTTTGTACCCGTTACCTCTTGTCCTGGATCATCTTTGATGATCCAGGACAAGAGGTAACGGGCACCAATTGGAACGTAGGAACTTGAACTTGAACTGGAAGGTAGGAACTTGAACTTGAACATAGGATTATCCTTGATGATTCAGGATAGCTGTGTGTCTGACCAGTCTGTCTTTCGAAGGAGGTCCTGGGTCAGCTCCAGCTATGCTGTGCTGAGCAGAGCCCCTGGCAGCAGCCCCACAGCTCACTCCCAGTGTGCCTGAATGGAAAAGGTACCAAAGTTGCTCCAACACTTTCTGAAAAACTCTATAGTGTTACCCCACAAGCGCAAAGCGACGGCAAAGCCCGTGAAATGACACCGGTGCTTCCAGAAAATGTCAAGCTTCCTGCCCAAGGGTGACATGCCATGCGGTGGGGTCAGGGCCACGCGCTGAGCACCCGGTGCGCTAGGGTTGCCCCAGCGGTTTCTGAGCAGCTCCTGCAGTGCTGCCGCCGGTACCGTTCTGGCGGCTGTAGTTGTTTAAAAAGCCGTTGTTGTTTCCGGCGTAATCTGACGGCAGTTTTCTCGGGCATTTGGGCCTCTTCTAATAAGTGTGCTGTGAGTACATCTGCAAGCATTCACCTGTCGAGGTCAAATGACTGGTGGTGCTCATCTGCCCCCGTGCTACTGCTGCTGCCTCCCGTGAATGCTCATGTGCCTGCGTGCCCCTGTACAGGCACAGATGCACGCGCGCAACACCTGATCCCGCATCCTAATTATTTTTCGCCCGGTTCTCTGAGTTGTTCTGCTTCCGGCTGATGAATGGGAAAGTGTAGTAGTGCTGTTTCATTTCACCAGCCTCTCAAGTGTGGAAATTATGGTAAATTTGAGAACAAGCCAGATTAGATTGATAGTTACACCTCCTCCTTTAATTAGCCAACCACAGGATCTGTGGAGGCAAAGGCCGGGGGGGTGTGTCGGTGTATATAACGTGTATTGTCTATGTGAAAGATTAATCAAAAGGAGTTGCTTGAGGTGGGAAGGCTTTTCCGAAGAGGTTCCACATATTGTCAGGTAGTCCCTCTGAATGGCAGCTTCCGGTTCGGTCCCTTAGCTTTCGGAAGTGACATTTAGTCTGATATGTGCCAGCTGTGCGATCTACCTAGCCCTGCAAAGTGCAAATATTAACATAAATGCATATTAAGATAGTGTGTGTTAGCTCCTGAACTGAAATAGAGAGCGGGTGTTCCAGCGGAGGCAAGCAAATCGTGTTGATTTACAGTGGCTTGAGGATTTGGCCCATTACCGCTTCTTTATACACTTTTAAAAAGAAATGCCAACTCGATAGTTTAGGCTTTAACTGGAACATGGCAAGTAATTGTATGTTTTGGCGGACCCCTAGTAATGTTGCAGAATCTTTCTCAGAAGTTGTTCCGTGGGATAGCCGATTCCTCAGGTAAGAGCTACTTGTTTGTTCAATCCTCCGTCTTAGGCCTGCTCCTCAGGTGCATCCTCCTTCTCGCAGCGATTTCTTAGGAACAGATTTCGAAGAACAGCTCTGATCACAGAATCACAGATTGGTTAGGGTTGGAAAGGACCTCTGGAGATCATCCAGTCCAACCCCCCTGCCAGAGCAGGGTCACCTACAGCAGGTTGCACAGGATGACCTCCAGGCGGGTTATGAATGTCTCTGGGGTCGGAGACTCTACCGCCTCCCTGGGCAGCCTGTTCCAGCGCTCTGCCACCCTCAAAGTAAAGAAGTCCCTCCTCATGCTTTGATAGAAGTTCCTACGTTCCAGTTTCTACCCGTTACCTCTTGTCCTGGATCATCTTTTATGATCCAGGACAAGAGGTAATGGGCACCAATTGGAACGTAGGAACTTGAACTTGAACTGGAAGGTAGGAACTTGAACATAGGATTATCCTTGATGATTCAGGATAGCTGTGTGTCTGACCAGTCTGTCTTTCGAAGGAGGTCCTGGACCAGCTCCAGCCATGCTGTGCTGAGCAGAGCCCCTGGCAGCAGCCCCACAGCTCACTCCCAGTGTGCCTGAATGGAAAAGGTACCAAAGTTGCTCCAACACTTTCTGAAAAACTCTATAGTGTTACCCCACAAGCGCAAAGCGACGGCAAAGCCCGTGAAATGACACCGGTGCTTCCAGAAAATGTCAAGCTTCCTGCCCAAGGGTGACATGCCATGCGGTGGGGTCAGGGCCACGCGCTGAGCACCCGGTGCGCTGGGGTTGCCCCAGCGGTTCCTGAGCAGCTCCTGCAGTGCTGCCGCCGGTACCGTTCTGGCGGCTGTAGTTGTTTAAAAAGCCGTTGTTGTTTCCGGCGTAATCTGACGGCAGTTTTCTCGGGCATTTGGGCCTCTTCTAATAAGTGTGCTGTGAGTACATCTGCAAGCATTCACCTGTCGAGGTCAAATGACTGGTGGTGCTCATCTGCCCCCGTGCTACTGCTGCTGCCTCCCGTGAATGCTCATGTGCCTGCGTGCCCCTGTACAGGCACAGATGCACGCGCGCAACACCTGATCCCGCATCCTAATTATTTTTCGCCCGGTTCTCGGAGTTGTTCTGCTTCCGGCTGATGAATGGGAAAGTGTAGTAGTGCTGTTTCATTTCACCAGCCTCTCAAGTGTGGAAATTATGGTAAATTTGAGAACAAGCCAGATTAGATTGATAGTTACACCTCCTCCTTTAATTAGCCAACCACAGGATCTGTGGAGGCAAAGGCCGGGGGGGTGTGTCGGTGTATATAACGTGTATTGTCTATGTGAAAGATTAATCAAAAGGAGTTGCTTGAGGTGGGAAGGCTTTTCCGGAGAGGTTCCACATGTTGTCAGGTAGTCCCTCTGAATGGCAGCTTCCGGTTCGGTCCCTTAGCTTTCGGAAGTGACATTTAGTCTGATATGTGCCAGCCGTGCAATCTACCTAGCCCTGCAAAGTGCAAATATTAACCTAAATGCATATTAAGATACTGTGTGTTAGCTCCTGAACTGAAATAGAGAGCGGGTGTTCCAGCGGAGGCAAGCAAATCGTGTTGATTTACAGTGGCTTGAGGATTTGGCCCATTACCGCTTCTTTATACACTTTTAAAAAGAAATGCCAACTCGATAGTTTAGGCTTTAACTGGAACATGGCAAGTAATTCTGTGTTTTGGCGGACCCCTAGTAATGTTGCAGAATCTTTCTCAGAAGTTGTTCCATGGGATAGCCGATTCCTCAGGTAAGAGCTACTTGTTTGTTCAATCCTCCATCTTAGGCCTGCTCCTCAGGTGCATCCTCCTTCTCGCAGCGATTTCCTAGGAACAGATTTCGAAGAACAGCTCTGATCACAGAATCACAGATTGGTTAGGGTTGGAAAGGAGCTCTGGAGATCATCCAGTCCAACCCCCCTGCCAGAGCAGGGTCACCTACAGCAGGTTGCACAGGATGACCTCCAGGCGGGTTTTGAATGTCTCTGGGGTCGGAGACTCTACCGCCTCCCTGGGCAGCCTGTTCCAGCGCTCTGCCACCCTCAAAGTAAAGAAGTTCCTCCTCATGCTTTGATAGAAGTTCCTAGGTTCCAGTTTGTACCCGTTACCTCTTGTCCTGGATCATCTTTGATGATCCAGGACAAGAGGTAACGGGCACCAATTGGAACGTAGGAACTTGAACTTGAACTGGAACGTAGGAACTTGAACTTGAACATAGGATTATCCTTGATGATTCAGGATAGCTGTGTGTCTGACCAGTCTGTCTTTCGAAGGAGGTCCTGGGTCAGCTCCAGCTATGCTGTGCTGAGCAGAACCCCTGGCAGCAGCCCCACAGCTCACTCCCAGTGTGCCTGAATGGAAAAGGTACCAAAGTTGCTCCAACACTTTCTGAAAAACTCTATAGTGTTACCCCACAAGCGCAAAGCGACGGCAAAGCCCGTGAAATGACACCGGTGCTTCCAGAAAATGTCAAGCTTCCTGCCCAAGGGTGACATGCCATGCGGTGGGGTCAGGGCCACGCGCTGAGCACCCGGTGCGCTGGGGTTGCCCCAGCGGTTCCTGAGCAGCTCCTGCAGTGCTGCCGCCGGTACCGTTCTGGCGGCTGTAGTTGTTTAAAAAGCCGTTGTTGTTTCCGGCGTAATCTGACGGCAGTTTTCTCGGGCATTTGGGCCTCTTCTAATAAGTGTGCTGTGAGTACATCTGCAAGCATTCACCTGTCGAGGTCAAATGACTGGTGGTGCTCATCTGCCCCCGTGCTACTGCTGCTGCCTCCCGTGAATGCTCATGTGCCTGCGTGCCCCTGTACAGGCACAGATGCACGCGCGCAACACCTGATCCCGCATCCTAATTATTTTTCGCCCGGTTCTCGGAGTTGTTCTGCTTCCGGCTGATGAATGGGAAAGTGTAGTAGTGCTGTTTCATTTCACCAGCCTCTCAAGTGTGGAAATTATGGTAAATTTGAGAACAAGCCAGATTAGATTGATAGTTACACCTCCTCCTTTAATTAGCCAACCACAGGATCTGTGGAGGCAAAGGCCGGGGGGGTGTGTCGGTGTATATAACGTGTATTGTCTATGTGAAAGATTAATCAAAAGGAGTTGCTTGAGGTGGGAAGGCTTTTCCGGAGAGGTTCCACATGTTGTCAGGTAGTCCCTCTGAATGGCAGCTTCCGGTTCGGTCCCTTAGCTTTCGGAAGTGACATTTAGTCTGATATGTGCCAGCCGTGCAATCTACCTAGCCCTGCAAAGTGCAAATATTAACCTAAATGCATATTAAGATACTGTGTGTTAGCTCCTGAACTGAAATAGAGAGCGGGTGTTCCAGCGGAGGCAAGCAAATCGTGTTGATTTACAGTGGCTTGAGGATTTGGCCCATTACCGCTTCTTTATACACTTTTAAAAAGAAATGCCAACTCGATAGTTTAGGCTTTAACTGGAACATGGCAAGTAATTCTGTGTTTTGGCGGACCCCTAGTAATGTTGCAGAATCTTTCTCAGAAGTTGTTCCATGGGATAGCCGATTCCTCAGGTAAGAGCTACTTGTTTGTTCAATCCTCCATCTTAGGCCTGCTCCTCAGGTGCATCCTCCTTCTCGCAGCGATTTCCTAGGAACAGATTTCGAAGAACAGCTCTGATCACAGAATCACAGATTGGTTAGGGTTGGAAAGGAGCTCTGGAGATCATCCAGTCCAACCCCCCTGCCAGAGCAGGGTCACCTACAGCAGGTTGCACAGGATGACCTCCAGGCGGGTTTTGAATGTCTCTGGGGTCGGAGACTCTACCGCCTCCCTGGGCAGCCTGTTCCAGCGCTCTGCCACCCTCAAAGTAAAGAAGTTCCTCCTCATGCTTTGATAGAAGTTCCTAGGTTCCAGTTTGTACCCGTTACCTCTTGTCCTGGATCATCTTTGATGATCCAGGCCAAGAGGTAACGGGCACCAATTGGAACGTAGGAACTTGAACTTGAACTGGAACGTAGGAACTTGAACTTGAACATAGGATTATCCTTGATGATTCAGGATAGCTGTGTGTCTGACCAGTCTGTCTTTCGAAGGAGGTCCTGGGTCAGCTCCAGCTATGCTGTGCTGAGCAGAGCCCCTGGCAGCAGCCCCACAGCTCACTCCCAGTGTGCCTGAATGGAAAAGGTACCAAAGTTGCTCCAACACTTTCTGAAAAACTCTATAGTGTTACCCCACAAGCGCAAAGCGACGGCAAAGCCCGTGAAATGACACCGGTGCTTCCAGAAAATGTCAAGCTTCCTGCCCAAGGGTGACATGCCATGCGGTGGGGTCAGGGCCACGCGCTGAGCACCCGGTGCGCTGGGGTTGCCCCAGCGGTTCCTGAGCAGCTCCTGCAGTGCTGCCGCCGGTACCGTTCTGGCGGCTGTAGTTGTTTAAAAAGCCGTTGTTGTTTCCGGCGTAATCTGACGGCAGTTTTCTCGGGCATTTGGGCCTCTTCTAATAAGTGTGCTGTGAGTACATCTGCAAGCATTCACCTGTCGAGGTCAAATGACTGGTGGTGCTCATCTGCCCCCGTGCTACTGCTGCTGCCTCCCGTGAATGCTCATGTGCCTGCGTGCCCCTGTACAGGCACAGATGCACGCGCGCAACACCTGATCCCGCATCCTAATTATTTTTCGCCCGGTTCTCGGAGTTGTTCTGCTTCCGGCTGATGAATGGGAAAGTGTAGTAGTGCTGTTTCATTTCACCAGCCTCTCAAGTGTGGAAATTATGGTAAATTTGAGAACAAGCCAGATTAGATTGATAGTTACACCTCCTCCTTTAATTAGCCAACCACAGGATCTGTGGAGGCAAAGGCCGGGGGGGTGTGTCGGTGTATATAACGTGTATTGTCTATGTGAAAGATTAATCAAAAGGAGTTGCTTGAGGTGGGAAGGCTTTTCCGGAGAGGTTCCACATGTTGTCAGGTAGTCCCTCTGAATGGCAGCTTCCGGTTCGGTCCCTTAGCTTTCGGAAGTGACATTTAGTCTGATATGTGCCAGCCGTGCAATCTACCTAGCCCTGCAAAGTGCAAATATTAACCTAAATGCATATTAAGATACTGTGTGTTAGCTCCTGAACTGAAATAGAGAGCGGGTGTTCCAGCGGAGGCAAGCAAATCGTGTTGATTTACAGTGGCTTGAGGATTTGGCCCATTACCGCTTCTTTATACACTTTTAAAAAGAAATGCCAACTCGATAGTTTAGGCTTTAACTGGAACATGGCAAGTAATTGTATGTTTTGGCGGACCCCTAGTAATGTTGCAGAATCTTTCTCAGAAGTTGTTCCATGGGATAGCCGATTCCTCAGGTAAGAGCTACTTGTTTGTTCAATCCTCCATCTTAGGCCTGCTCCTCAGGTGCATCCTCCTTCTCACAGCGATTTCCTAGGAACAGAATTCAAAGAACAGCTCTGGTCACAGAATCACAGATTGGTTAAGGTTGTAAAGGAGCTCTGGAGATCATCCAGTCCAACCCCCCTGCCAGAGCAGGGTCACCTACAGCAGGTTGCACAGGATGACCTCCAGGCGGGTTTTGAATGTTTCTGGGGTGGGAGACTCTACCGCCTCCCTGGGCAGCCTGTTCCAGCGCTCTGCCACCCTCAAAGTAAAGAAGTTCCTCCTCATGCTTTGATAGAAGTTCCTAGGTTCCAGTTTGTACCCGTTACCTCTTGTTCTGGATCATCTTTGATGATCCAGGACAAGAGGTAACGGGCACCAATTGGAACGTAGGAACTTGAACTTGAACTGGAACGTAGGAACTTGAACATAGGATTATCCTTGATGATTCAGGATAGCTGTGTGTCTGACCAGTCTGTCTTTCGAAGGAGGTCCTGGGCCAGCTCCAGCCATGCTGTGCTGAGCAGAGCCCCTGGCAGCAGCCCCACAGGTCACTCCCAGTGTGCTTAAATGGAAAAGGTACCAAAGTTGCTCCAACACTTTCTGAAAAACTCTATAGTGTTACCCCACAAGCGCAAAGCGACGGCAAAGCCCGTGAAATGACACCGGTGCTTCCAGAAAATGTCAAGCTTCCTGCCCAAGGGTGACATGCCATGCGGTGGGGTCAGGGCCACGCGCTGAGCACCCGGTGCGCTGGGGTTGCCCCAGCGGTTCCTGAGCAGCTCCTGCAGTGCTGCCGCCGGTACCGTTCTGGCGGCTGTAGTTGTTTAAAAAGCCGTTGTTGTTTCCGGCGTAATCTGACGGCAGTTTTCTCGGGCATTTGGGCCTCTTCTAATAAGTGTGCTGTGAGTACATCTGCAAGCATTCACCTGTCGAGGTCAAATGACTGGTGGTGCTCATCTGCCCCCGTGCTACTGCTGCTGCTGCCTCCCGTGAATGCTCATGTGCCTGCGTGCCCCTGTACAGGCACAGATGCATGCGCGCAACACCTGATCCCGCATCCTAATTATTTTTCGCCCGGTTCTCTGAGTTGTTCTGCTTCCGGCTGATGAATGGGAAAACTGTAGTAGTGCTGTTTCATTTCACCAGCCTCTCAAGTGTGGAAATTATGGTAAATTTGAGAACAAGCCAGATTAGATTGATAGTTACACCTCCTCCTTTAATTAGCCAACCACAGGATCTGTGGAGGCAAAGGCCGGGGGGGTGTGTCGGTGTATATAACGTGTATTGTCTATGTGAAAGATTAATCAAAAGGAGTTGCTTGAGGTGGGAAGGCTTTTCCGGAGAGGTTCCACATGTTGTCAGGTAGTCCCTCTGAATGGCAGCTTCTGGTTCGGTCCCTTAGCTTTCGGAAGTGACATTTAGTCTGATATGTGCCAGCCGTGCAATCTACCTAGCCCTGCAAAGTGCAAATATTAACCTAAATGCATATTAAGATACTGTGTGTTAGCTCCTGAACTGAAATAGAGAGCGGGTGTTCCAGCGGAGGCAAGCAAATCGTGTTGATTTACAGTGGCTTGAGGATTTGGCCCATTACCGCTTCTTTATACACTTTTAAAAAGAAATGCCAACTCGATAGTTTAGGCTTTAACTGGAACATGGCAAGTAATTGTATGCTTTGGCGGACCCCTAGTAATGTTGCAGAATCTTTCTCTGAAGTTGTTCCATGGGATAGCCGATTCCTCAGGTAAGAGCTACTTGTTTGTTCAATCCTCCATCTTCGGCCTGCTCCTCAGGTGCATCCTCCTTCTCGCAGCGATTTCCTAGGAACAGATTTCGAAGAACAGCTCTGATCACAGAATCACAGATTGGTTAGGGTTGGAAAGGACCTCTGGAGATCATCCAGTCCAACCCCCCTGACAGAGCAGGGTCACTTACAGCAGGTTGCACAGGATGACCTCCAGGCGGGTTTTGAATGTTTCTGGAGTCGGAGGCTCTACCGCCTCCCTGGGCAGCCTGTTCCAGCGCTCTGCCACCCTCAAAGTAAAGAAGTTCCTCCTCATGCTTTGATAGAAGTTCCTAGGTTCCAGTTTGTACCCGTTACCTCTTGTTCTGGATCATCTTTGATGATCCAGGACAAGAGGTAACGGGCACCAATTGGAACGTAGGAACTTGAACTTGAACTGGAACGTAGGAACTTGAACATAGGATTATCCTTGATGATTCAGGATAGCTGTGTGTCTGACCAGTCTGTCTTTCGAAGGAGGTCCTGGGCCAGCTCCAGCCATGCTGTGCTGAGCAGAGCCCCTGGCAGCAGCCCCACAGCTCACTCCCAGTGTGCCTGAATGGAAAAGGTACCAAAGTTGCTCCAACACTTTCTGAAAAACTCTATAGTGTTACCCCACAAGCGCAAAGCGACGGCAAAGCCCGTGAAATGACACCGGTGCTTCCAGAAAATGTCAAGCTTCCTGCCCAAGGGTGACATGCCATGCGGTGGGGTCAGGGCCAAACGCTGAGCACCCGGTGCGCTGGGGTTGCCCCAGCGGTTCCTGAGCAGCTCCTGCAGTGCTGCCGCCGGTACCGTTCTGGCGGCTGTAGTTGTTTAAAAAGCCGTTGTTGTTTCCGGCGTAATCTGACGGCAGTTTTCTCGGGCATTTGGGCCTCTTCTAATAAGTGTGCTGTGAGTACATCTGCAAGCATTCACCTGTCGAGGTCAAATGACTGGTGGTGCTCATCTGCCCCCGTGCTACTGCTGCTGCCTCCCGTGAATGCTCATGTGCCTGCGTGCCCCTGTACAGGCACAGATGCACGCGCGCAACACCTGATCCCGCATCCTAATTATTTTTCGCCCGGTTCTCTGAGTTGTTCTGCTTCCGGCTGATGAATGGGAAAGTGTAGTAGTGCTGTTTCATTTCACCAGCCTCTCAAGTGTGGAAATTATGGTAAATTTGAGAACAAGCCAGATTAGATTGATAGTTACACCTCCTCCTTTAATTAGCCAACCACAGGATCTGTGGAGGCAAAGGCCGGGGGGGGGTGTCGGTGTATATAACGTGTATTGTCTATGTGAAAGATTAATCAAAAGGAGTTGCTTGAGGTGGGAAGGCTTTTCCGGAGAGGTTCCACATGTTGTCAGGTAGTCCCTCTGAATGGCAGCTTCCGGTTCGGTCCCTTAGCTTTCGGAAGTGACATTTAGTCTGATATGTGCCAGCCGTGCAATCTACCTAGCCCTGCAAAGTGCAAATATTAACCTAAATGCATATTAAGATAGTGTGTGTTAGCTCCTGAACTGAAATAGAGAGCGGGTGTTCCAGCGGAGGCAAGCAAATCGTGTTGATTTAGAGTGGCTTGAGGATTTGGCCCATTACCGCTTCTTTATACACTTTTAAAAAGAAATGCCAACTCGATAGTTTAGGCTTTAACTGGAACATGGCAAGTAATTGTATGTTTTGGCGGACCCCTAGTAATGTTGCAGAATCTTTCTCAGAAGTTGTTCCATGGGATAGCCGATTCCTCAGGTAAGAGCTACTTGTTTGTTCAATCCTCCATCTTAGGCCTGCTCCTCAGGTGCATCCTCCTTCTCGCAGCGATTTCCTAGGAACAGATTTCGAAGAACAGCTCTGATCACAGAATCACAGATTGGTTAGGCTTGGAAAGGAGCTCTGGAGATCATCCAGTCCAACCCCCTGCCAGAGCAGGGTCACCTACAGCAGGTTGCACAGGATGACCTCCAGGCGGGTTATGAATGTCTCTGGGGTCGGAGACTCTACTGCCTCCCTGGGCAGCCTGTTCTAGCGCTCTGCCACCCTCAAAGTAAAGAAGTTCCTCCTCATACTTTGATAGAAGTTCCTAGGTTCCAGTTTGTACCCGTTACCTCTTGTCCTGGATCATCTTTGATGATCCAGGACAAGAGGTAACGGGCACCAATTGGAACGTAGGAACTTGAACTTGAACTGGAAGGTAGGAACTTGAACTTGAACATAGGATTATCCTTGATGATTCAGGATAGCTGTGTGTCTGACCAGTCTGTCTTTCGAAGTAGGTCCTGGGCCAGCTCCAGCCATGCTGTGCTGAGCAGAGCCCCTGGCAGCAGCCCCACAGCTCACTCCCAGTGTGCCTGAATGGAAAAGGTACCAAAGTTGCTCCAACACTTTCTGAAAAACTCTATAGTGTTACCCCACAAGCGCAAAGCGACGGCAAAGCCCGTGAAATGACACCGGTGCTTCCAGAAAATGTCAAGCTTCCTGCCCAAGGGTGACATGCCATGCGGTGGGGTCAGGGCCACGCGCTGAGCACCCGGTGCGCTGGGGTTGCCCCAGCGGTTCCTGAGCAGCTCCTGCAGTGCTGCCGCCGGTACCGTTCTGGCGGCTGTAGTTGTTTAAAAAGCCGTTGTTGTTTCCGGCGTAATCTGACGGCAGTTTTCTCGGGCATTTGGGCCTCTTCTAATAAGTGTGCTGTGAGTACATCTGCAAGCATTCACCTGTCGAGGTCAAATGACTGGTGGTGCTCATCTGCCCCCGTGCTACTGCTGCTGCCTCCCGTGAATGCTCATGTGCCTGCGTGCCCCTGTACAGGCACAGATGCACGCGCGCAACACCTGATCCCGCATCCTAATTATTTTTCGCCCGGTTCTCGGAGTTGTTCTGCTTCCGGCTGATGAATGGGAAAGTGTAGTAGTGCTGTTTCATTTCACCAGCCTCTCAAGTGTGGAAATTATGGTAAATTTGAGAACAAGCCAGATTAGATTGATAGTTACACCTCCTCCTTTAATTAGCCAACCACAGGATCTGTGGAGGCAAAGGCCGGGGGGGTGTGTCGGTGTATATAACGTGTATTGTCTATGTGAAAGATTAATCAAAAGGAGTTGCTTGAGGTGGGAAGGCTTTTCCGGAGAGGTTCCACATGTTGTCAGGTAGTCCCTCTGAATGGCAGCTTCCGGTTCGGTCCCTTAGCTTTCGGACGTGACATTTAGTCTGATATGTGCCAGCCGTGCAATCTACCTAGCCCTGCAAAGTGCAAATATTAACCTAAATGCATATTAAGATAGTGTGTGTTAGCTCCTGAACTGAAATAGAGAGCGGGTGTTCCAGCGGAGGCAAGCAAATCGTGTTGATTTACAGTGGCTTGAGGATTTGGCCCATTACCGCTTCTTTATACACTTTTAAAAAGAAATGCCAACTCGATAGTTTAGGCTTTAACTGGAACATGGCAAGTAATTCTGTGTTTTGGCGGACCCCTAGTAATGTTGCAGAAACTTTCTCAGAAGTTGTTCCATGGGATAGCCGATTCCTCAGGTAAGAGCTACTTGTTTGTTCAATCCTCCATCTTAGGCCTGATCCTCAGGTGCATCCTCCTTCTCGCAGCGATTTCCTAGGAACAGATTTCGAAGAACAGCTCTGATCACAGAATCACAGATTGGTTAGGGTTGGAAAGGAGCTCTGGAGATCATCTAGTCCAACCCCCCTGCCAGAGCAGGGTCACCTACAGCAGGTTGCACAGGATGACCTCCAGGCGGGTTTTGAATGTCTCTGGGGTCGGAGACTCTACCGCCTCCCCGGGAAGCCTGTTCCAGCGCTCTGCCACCCTCAAAGTAAAGAAGTTCCTCCTCATGCTTTGATAGAAGTTCCTAGGTTCCAGTTTGTACCCGTTACCTCTTGTCCTGGATCATCTTTGATGATCCAGGACAAGAGGTAACGGGCACCAATTGGAACGTAGGAACTTGAACTTGAACTGGAACGTAGGAACTTGAACATAGGATTATCCTTGATGATTCAGGATAGCTGTGTGTCTGACCAGTCTGTCTTTCGAAGGAGGTCCTGGGCCAGCTCCAGCCATGCTGTGCTGAGCAGAGCCCCTGGCAGCAGCCCCACAGGTCACTCCCAGTGTGCTTAAATGGAAAAGGTACCAAAGTTGCTCCAACACTTTCTGAAAAACTCTATAGTGTTACCCCACAAGCGCAAAGCGACGGCAAAGCCCGTGAAATGACACCGGTGCTTCCAGAAAATGTCAAGCTTCCTGCCCAAGGGTGACATGCCATGCGGTGGGGTCAGGGCCACGCGCTGAGCACCCGGTGCGCTGGGGTTGCCCCAGCGGTTCCTGAGCAGCTCCTGCAGTGCTGCCGCCGGTACCGTTCTGGCGGCTGTAGTTGTTTAAAAAGCCGTTGTTGTTTCCGGCGTAATCTGACGGCAGTTTTCTCGGGCATTTGGGCCTCTTCTAATAAGTGTGCTGTGAGTACATCTGCAAGCATTCACCTGTCGAGGTCAAATGACTGGTGGTGCTCATCTGCCCCCGTGCTACTGCTGCTGCTGCCTCCCGTGAATGCTCATGTGCCTGCGTGCCCCTGTACAGGCACAGATGCATGCGCGCAACACCTGATCCCGCATCCTAATTATTTTTCGCCCGGTTCTCTGAGTTGTTCTGCTTCCGGCTGATGAATGGGAAAACTGTAGTAGTGCTGTTTCATTTCACCAGCCTCTCAAGTGTGGAAATTATGGTAAATTTGAGAACAAGCCAGATTAGATTGATAGTTACACCTCCTCCTTTAATTAGCCAACCACAGGATCTGTGGAGGCAAAGGCCGGGGGGGTGTGTCGGTGTATATAACGTGTATTGTCTATGTGAAAGATTAATCAAAAGGAGTTGCTTGAGGTGGGAAGGCTTTTCCGGAGAGGTTCCACATGTTGTCAGGTAGTCCCTCTGAATGGCAGCTTCTGGTTCGGTCCCTTAGCTTTCGGAAGTGACATTTAGTCTGATATGTGCCAGCCGTGCAATCTACCTAGCCCTGCAAAGTGCAAATATTAACCTAAATGCATATTAAGATACTGTGTGTTAGCTCCTGAACTGAAATAGAGAGCGGGTGTTCCAGCGGAGGCAAGCAAATCGTGTTGATTTACAGTGGCTTGAGGATTTGGCCCATTACCGCTTCTTTATACACTTTTAAAAAGAAATGCCAACTCGATAGTTTAGGCTTTAACTGGAACATGGCAAGTAATTGTATGCTTTGGCGGACCCCTAGTAATGTTGCAGAATCTTTCTCTGAAGTTGTTCCATGGGATAGCCGATTCCTCAGGTAAGAGCTACTTGTTTGTTCAATCCTCCATCTTCGGCCTGCTCCTCAGGTGCATCCTCCTTCTCGCAGCGATTTCCTAGGAACAGATTTCGAAGAACAGCTCTGATCACAGAATCACAGATTGGTTAGGGTTGGAAAGGACCTCTGGAGATCATCCAGTCCAACCCCCCTGACAGAGCAGGGTCACTTACAGCAGGTTGCACAGGATGACCTCCAGGCGGGTTTTGAATGTTTCTGGAGTCGGAGGCTCTACCGCCTCCCTGGGCAGCCTGTTCCAGCGCTCTGCCACCCTCAAAGTAAAGAAGTTCCTCCTCATGCTTTGATAGAAGTTCCTAGGTTCCAGTTTGTACCCGTTACCTCTTGTTCTGGATCATCTTTGATGATCCAGGACAAGAGGTAACGGGCACCAATTGGAACGTAGGAACTTGAACTTGAACTGGAACGTAGGAACTTGAACATAGGATTATCCTTGATGATTCAGGATAGCTGTGTGTCTGACCAGTCTGTCTTTCGAAGGAGGTCCTGGGCCAGCTCCAGCCATGCTGTGCTGAGCAGAGCCCCTGGCAGCAGCCCCACAGCTCACTCCCAGTGTGCCTGAATGGAAAAGGTACCAAAGTTGCTCCAACACTTTCTGAAAAACTCTATAGTGTTACCCCACAAGCGCAAAGCGACGGCAAAGCCCGTGAAATGACACCGGTGCTTCCAGAAAATGTCAAGCTTCCTGCCCAAGGGTGACATGCCATGCGGTGGGGTCAGGGCCAAACGCTGAGCACCCGGTGCGCTGGGGTTGCCCCAGCGGTTCCTGAGCAGCTCCTGCAGTGCTGCCGCCGGTACCGTTCTGGCGGCTGTAGTTGTTTAAAAAGCCGTTGTTGTTTCCGGCGTAATCTGACGGCAGTTTTCTCGGGCATTTGGGCCTCTTCTAATAAGTGTGCTGTGAGTACATCTGCAAGCATTCACCTGTCGAGGTCAAATGACTGGTGGTGCTCATCTGCCCCCGTGCTACTGCTGCTGCCTCCCGTGAATGCTCATGTGCCTGCGTGCCCCTGTACAGGCACAGATGCACGCGCGCAACACCTGATCCCGCATCCTAATTATTTTTCGCCCGGTTCTCTGAGTTGTTCTGCTTCCGGCTGATGAATGGGAAAGTGTAGTAGTGCTGTTTCATTTCACCAGCCTCTCAAGTGTGGAAATTATGGTAAATTTGAGAACAAGCCAGATTAGATTGATAGTTACACCTCCTCCTTTAATTAGCCAACCACAGGATCTGTGGAGGCAAAGGCCGGGGGGGGGTGTCGGTGTATATAACGTGTATTGTCTATGTGAAAGATTAATCAAAAGGAGTTGCTTGAGGTGGGAAGGCTTTTCCGGAGAGGTTCCACATGTTGTCAGGTAGTCCCTCTGAATGGCAGCTTCCGGTTCGGTCCCTTAGCTTTCGGAAGTGACATTTAGTCTGATATGTGCCAGCCGTGCAATCTACCTAGCCCTGCAAAGTGCAAATATTAACCTAAATGCATATTAAGATAGTGTGTGTTAGCTCCTGAACTGAAATAGAGAGCGGGTGTTCCAGCGGAGGCAAGCAAATCGTGTTGATTTAGAGTGGCTTGAGGATTTGGCCCATTACCGCTTCTTTATACACTTTTAAAAAGAAATGCCAACTCGATAGTTTAGGCTTTAACTGGAACATGGCAAGTAATTGTATGTTTTGGCGGACCCCTAGTAATGTTGCAGAATCTTTCTCAGAAGTTGTTCCATGGGATAGCCGATTCCTCAGGTAAGAGCTACTTGTTTGTTCAATCCTCCATCTTAGGCCTGCTCCTCAGGTGCATCCTCCTTCTCGCAGCGATTTCCTAGGAACAGATTTCGAAGAACAGCTCTGATCACAGAATCACAGATTGGTTAGGGTTGGAAAGGAGCTCTGGAGATCATCCAGTCCAACCCCCTGCCAGAGCAGGGTCACCTACAGCAGGTTGCACAGGATGACCTCCAGGCGGGTTATGAATGTCTCTGGGGTCGGAGACTCTACTGCCTCCCTGGGCAGCCTGTTCTAGCGCTCTGCCACCCTCAAAGTAAAGAAGTTCCTCCTCATACTTTGATAGAAGTTCCTAGGTTCCAGTTTGTACCCGTTACCTCTTGTCCTGGATCATCTTTGATGATCCAGGACAAGAGGTAACGGGCACCAATTGGAACGTAGGAACTTGAACTTGAACTGGAAGGTAGGAACTTGAACTTGAACATAGGATTATCCTTGATGATTCAGGATAGCTGTGTGTCTGACCAGTCTGTCTTTCGAAGTAGGTCCTGGGCCAGCTCCAGCCATGCTGTGCTGAGCAGAGCCCCTGGCAGCAGCCCCACAGCTCACTCCCAGTGTGCCTGAATGGAAAAGGTACCAAAGTTGCTCCAACACTTTCTGAAAAACTCTATAGTGTTACCCCACAAGCGCAAAGCGACGGCAAAGCCCGTGAAATGACACCGGTGCTTCCAGAAAATGTCAAGCTTCCTGCCCAAGGGTGACATGCCATGCGGTGGGGTCAGGGCCACGCGCTGAGCACCCGGTGCGCTGGGGTTGCCCCAGCGGTTCCTGAGCAGCTCCTGCAGTGCTGCCGCCGGTACCGTTCTGGCGGCTGTAGTTGTTTAAAAAGCCGTTGTTGTTTCCGGCGTAATCTGACGGCAGTTTTCTCGGGCATTTGGGCCTCTTCTAATAAGTGTGCTGTGAGTACATCTGCAAGCATTCACCTGTCGAGGTCAAATGACTGGTGGTGCTCATCTGCCCCCGTGCTACTGCTGCTGCCTCCCGTGAATGCTCATGTGCCTGCGTGCCCCTGTACAGGCACAGATGCACGCGCGCAACACCTGATCCCGCATCCTAATTATTTTTCGCCCGGTTCTCGGAGTTGTTCTGCTTCCGGCTGATGAATGGGAAAGTGTAGTAGTGCTGTTTCATTTCACCAGCCTCTCAAGTGTGGAAATTATGGTAAATTTGAGAACAAGCCAGATTAGATTGATAGTTACACCTCCTCCTTTAATTAGCCAACCACAGGATCTGTGGAGGCAAAGGCCGGGGGGGTGTGTCGGTGTATATAACGTGTATTGTCTATGTGAAAGATGAATCAAAAGGAGTTGCTTGAGGTGGGAAGGCTTTTCCGGAGAGGTTCCACATGTTGTCAGGTAGTCCCTCTGAATGGCAGCTTCCGGTTCGGTCCCTTAGCTTTCGGACGTGACATTTAGTCTGATATGTGCCAGCCGTGCAATCTACCTAGCCCTGCAAAGTGCAAATATTAACCTAAATGCATATTAAGATAGTGTGTGTTAGCTCCTGAACTGAAATAGAGAGCGGGTGTTCCAGCGGAGGCAAGCAAATCGTGTTGATTTACAGTGGCTTGAGGATTTGGCCCATTACCGCTTCTTTATACACTTTTAAAAAGAAATGCCAACTCGATAGTTTAGGCTTTAACTGGAACATGGCAAGTAATTCTGTGTTTTGGCGGACCCCTAGTAATGTTGCAGAAACTTTCTCAGAAGTTGTTCCATGGGATAGCCGATTCCTCAGGTAAGAGCTACTTGTTTGTTCAATCCTCCATCTTAGGCCTGATCCTCAGGTGCATCCTCCTTCTCGCAGCGATTTCCTAGGAACAGATTTCGAAGAACAGCTCTGATCACAGAATCACAGATTGGTTAGGGTTGGAAAGGAGCTCTGGAGATCATCTAGTCCAACCCCCCTGCCAGAGCAGGGTCACCTACAGCAGGTTGCACAGGATGACCTCCAGGCGGGTTTTGAATGTCTCTGGGGTCGGAGACTCTACCGCCTCCCCGGGAAGCCTGTTCCAGCGCTCTGCCACCCTCAAAGTAAAGAAGTTCCTCCTCATGCTTTGATAGAAGTTCCTAGGTTCCAGTTTGTACCCGTTACCTCTTGTCCTGGATCATCTTTGATGATCCAGGACAAGAGGTAACGGGCACCAATTGGAACGTAGGAACTTGAACTTGAACTGGAAGGTAGGAACTTGAACTTGAACATAGGATTATCCTTGATGATTCAGGATAGCTGTGTGTCTGACCAGTCTATCTTTCGAAGGAGGTCCTGGGCCAGCTCCAGCCATGCTGTGCTGAGCAGAGCCCCTGGCAGCAGCCCCACAGCTCACTCCCAGTGTGCCTGAATGGAAAAGGTACCAAAGTTGCTCCAACACTTTCTGAAAAACTCTATAGTGTTACCCCACAAGCGCAAAGCGACGGCAAAGCCCGTGAAATGACACCGGTGCTTCCAGAAAATGTCAAGCTTCCTGCCCAAGGGTGACATGCCATGCGGTGGGGTCAGGGCCACGCGCTGAGCACCCGGTGCGCTGGGGTTGCCCCAGCGGTTCCTGAGCAGCTCCTGCAGTGCTGCCGCCGGTACCGTTCTGGCGGCTGTAGTTGTTTAAAAAGCCGTTGTTGTTTCCGGCGTAATCTGACGGCAGTTTTCTCGGGCATATGGGCCTCTTCTAATAAGTGTGCTGTGAGTACATCTGCAAGCATTCACCTGTCGAGGTCAAATGACTGGTGGTGCTCATCTGCCCCCGTGCTACTGCTGCTGCCTCCCGTGAATGCTCATGTGCCTGCGTGCCCCTGTACAGGCACAGATGCACGCGCGCAACACCTGATCCCGCATCCTAATTATTTTTTGCCCGGTTCTCTGAGTTGTTCTGCTTCCGGCTGAAAAATGGGAAAGTGTAGTAGTGCTGTTTCATTTCACCAGCCTCTCAAGTGTGGAAATTATGGTAAATTTGAGAACAAGCCAGATTAGATTGATAGTTACACCTCCTCCTTTAATTAGCCAACCACAGGATCTGTGGAGGCAAAGGCCGGGGGGGGGTGTCGGTGTATATAACGTGTATTGTCTATGTGAAAGATTAATCAAAAGGAGTTGCTTGAGGTGGGAAGGCTTTTCCGGAGAGGTTCCACATGTTGTCAGGTAGTCCCTCTGAATGGCAGCTTCCGGTTCGGTCCCTTAGCTTTTGGAAGTGACATTTAGTCTGATATGTGCCAGCCGTGCAATCTACCTAGCCCTGCAAAGTGCAAATATTAACCTAAATGCATATTAAGATACTGTGTGTTAGCTCCTGAACTGAAATAGAGAGCGGGTGTTCCAGCGGAGGCAAGCAAATCGTGTTGATTTAGAGTGGCTTGAGGATTTGGCCCATTACCGCTTCTTTATACACTTTTAAAAAGAAATGCCAACTCGATAGTTTAGGCTTTAACTGGAACATGGCAAGTAATTGTATGTTTTGGCGGACCCCTAGTAATGTTGCAGAATCTTTCTCAGAAGTTGTTCCATGGGATAGCCGATTCCTCAGGTAAGAGCTACTTGTTTGTTCAATCCTCCATCTTAGGCCTGATCCTCAGGTGCATCCTCCTTCTCGCAGCGATTTCCTAGGAACAGATTTCGAAGAACAGCTCTGATCACAGAATCACAGATTGGTTAGGGTTGGAAAGGAGCTCTGGAGATCATCCAGTCCAACCCCCCTGCCAGAGCAGGGTCACCTACAGCAGGTTGCACAGGATGACCTCCAGGCGGGTTTTGAATGTCTCTGGGGTGGGAGACTCTACTGCCTCCCCGGGCAGCCTGTTCCAGCGCTCTGCCACCCTCAAAGTAAAGAAGTTCCTCCTCATGCTTTGATAGAATTTCCTACGTTCCAGTTTGTACCCGTTACCTCTTGTCCTGGATCATCTTTGATGATCCAGGACAAGAGGTAACGGGCACCAATTGGAACGTAGGAACTTGAACTTGAACTGGAAGGTAGGAACTTGAACTTGAACATAGGATTATCCTTGATGATTCAGGATAGCTGTGTGTCTGACCAGTCTGTCTTTCGAAGGAGGTCCTGGGCCAGCTCCAGCCATGCTGTGCTGAGCAGAGCCCCTGGCAGCAGCCCCACAGCTCACTCCCAGTGTGCCTGAATGGAAAAGGTACCAAAGTTGCTCCAACACTTTCTGAAAAACTCTATAGTGTTACCCCACAAGCGCAAAGCGACGGCAAAGCCCGTGAAATGACACCGGTGCTTCCAGAAAATGTCAAGCTTCCTGCCCAAGGGTGACATGCCATGCGGTGGGGTCAGGGCCACGCGCTGAGCACCCGGTGCGCTGGGGTTGCCCCAGCGGTTCCTGAGCAGCTCCTGCAGTGCTGCCGCCGGTACCGTTCTGGCGGCTGTAGTTGTTTAAAAAGCCGTTGTTGTTTCCGGCGTAATCTGACGGCAGTTTTCTCGGGCATTTGGGCCTCTTCTAATAAGTGTGCTGTGAGTACATCTGCAAGCATTCACCTGTCGAGGTCAAATGACTGGTGGTGCTCATCTGCCCCCGTGCTACTGCTGCTGCCTCCCGTGAATGCTCATGTGCCTGCGTGCCCCTGTACAGGCACAGATGCACGCGCGCAACACCTGATCCCGCATCCTAATTATTTTTCGCCCGGTTCTCGGAGTTGTTCTGCTTCCGGCTGATGAATGGGAAAGTGTAGTAGTGCTGTTTCATTTCACCAGCCTCTCAAGTGTGGAAATTATGGTAAATTTGAGAACAAGCCAGATTAGATTGATAGTTACACCTCCTCCTTTAATTAGCCAACCACAGGATCTGTGGAGGCAAAGGCCGGGGGGGTGTGTCGGTGTATATAAGGTGTATTGTCTATGTGAAAGATTAATCAAAAGGAGTTGCTTGAGGTGGGAAGGCTTTTCCGGAGAGGTTCCACATGTTGTCAGGTAGTCCCTCTGAATGGCAGCTTCCGGTTCGGTCCCTTAGCTTTCGGAAGTGACATTTAGTCTGATATGTGCCAGCCGTGCAATCTACCTAGCCCTGCAAAGTGCAAATATTAACCTAAATGCATATTAAGATAGTGTGTGTTAGCTCCTGAACTGAAATAGAGAGCGGGTGTTCCAGCGGAGGCAAGCAAATCGTGTTGATTTAGAGTGGCTTGAGGATTTGGCCCATTACCGCTTCTTTATACACTTTTAAAAAGAAATGCCAACTCGATAGTTTAGGCTTTAACTGGAACATGGCAAGTAATTGTATGTTTTGGCGGACCCCTAGTAATGTTGCAGAATCTTTCTCAGAAGTTGTTCCATGGGATAGCCGATTCCTCAGGTAAGAGCTACTTGTTTGTTCAATCCTCCATCTTAGGCCTGCTCCTCAGGTGCATCCTCCTTCTCGCAGCGATTTCCTAGGAACAGATTTCGAAGAACAGCTCTGATCACAGAATCACAGATTGGTTAGGGTTGGAAAGGAGCTCTGGAGATCATCCAGTCCAACCCCCTGCCAGAGCAGGGTCACCTACAGCAGGTTGCACAGGATGACCTCCAGGCGGGTTATGAATGTCTCTGGGGTGGGAGACTCTACCGCCTCCCTGGGCAGCCTGTTCCAGCGCTCTGCCACCCTCAAAGTAAAGAAGTTCCTCCTCATGCTTTGATAGAAGTTCCTACGTTCCAGTTTGTACCCGTTACCTCTTGTCCTGGATCATCTTTGATGATCCAGGACAAGAGGTAACGGGCACCAATTGGAACGTAGGAACTTGAACTTGAACTGGAAGGTAGGAACTTGAACTTGAACATAGGATTATCCTTGATGATTCAGGATAGCTGTGTGTCTCACCAGTCTGTCTTTCGAAGGAGGTCCTGGGCCAGCTCCAGCCATGCTGTGCTGAGCAGAGCCCCTGGCAGCAGCCCCACACCTCACTCCCAGTGTGCCTGAATGGAAAAGGTACCAAAGTTGCTCCAACACTTTCTGAAAAACTCTATAGTGTTACCCCACAAGCGCAAAGCGACGGCAAAGCCCGTGAAATGACACCGGTGCTTCCAGAAAATGTCAAGCTTCCTGCCCAAGGGTGACATGCCATGCGGTGGGGTCAGGGCCACGCGCTGAGCACCCGGTGCGCTGGGGTTGCCCCAGCGGTTCCTGAGCAGCTCCTGCAGTGCTGCCGCCGGTACCGTTCTGGCGGCTGTAGTTGTTTAAAAAGCCGTTGTTGTTTCCGGCGTAATCTGACGGCAGTTTTCTCGGGCATTTGGGCCTCTTCTAATAAGTGTGCTGTGAGTACATCTGCAAGCATTCACCTGTCGAGGTCAAATGACTGGTGGTGCTCATCTGCCCCCGTGCTACTGCTGCTGCCTCCCGTGAATGCTCATGTGCCTGCGTGCCCCTGTACAGGCACAGATGCACGCGCGCAACTCCTGATCCCGCATCCTAATTATTTTTCGCCCGGTTCTCGGAGTTGTTCTGCTTCCGGCTGATGAATGGGAAAGTGTAGTAGTGCTGTTTCATTTCACCAGCCTCTCAAGTGTGGAAATTATGGTAAATTTGAGAACAAGCCAGATTAGATTGATAGTTACACCTCCTCCTTTAATTAGCCAACCACAGGATCTGTGGAGGCAAAGGCCGGGGGGGTGTGTCGGTGTATATAACGTGTATTGTCTATGTGAAAGATTAATCAAAAGGAGTTGCTTGAGGTGGGAAGGCTTTTCCGGAGAGGTTCCACATGTTGTCAGGTAGTCCCTCTGAATGGCAGCTTCCGGTTCGGTCCCTTAGCTTTCGGAAGTGACATTTAGTCTGATATGTGCCAGCCGTGCAATCTACCTAGCCCTGCAAAGTGCAAATATTAACCTAAATGCATATTAAGATACTGTGTGTTAGCTCCTGAACTGAAATAGAGAGCGGGTGTTCCAGCGGAGGCAAGCAAATCGTGTTGATTTAGAGTGGCTTGAGGATTTGGCCCATTACCGCTTCTTTATACACTTTTAAAAAGAAATGCCAACTCGATAGTTTAGGCTTTAACTGGAACATGGCAAGTAATTGTATGTTTTGGCGGACCCCTAGTAATGTTGCAGAATCTTTCTCAGAAGTTGTTCCATGGGATAGCCGATTCCTCAGGTAAGAGCTACTTGTTTGTTCAATCCTCCATCTTAGGCCTGCTCCTCAGGTGCATCCTCCTTCTCGCAGCGATTTCCTAGGAACAGATTTCGAAGAACAGCTCTGATCACAGAATCACAGATTGGTTAGGGTTGGAAAGGACCTCTGGAGATCATCCAGTCCAACCCCCTGCCAGAGCAGGGTCACCTACAGCAGGTTGCACAGGATGACCTCCAGGCGGGTTATGAATGTCTCTGGGGTGGGAGACTCTACCGCCTCCCTGGGCAGCCTGTTCCAGCGCTCTGCCACCCTCAAAGTAAAGAAGTTCCTCCTCATGCTTTGATAGAAGTTCCTAGGTTCCAGTTTGTACCCGTTACCTCTTGTCCTGGATCATCTTTGATGATCCAGGACAAGAGGTAACGGGCACCAATTGGAACGTAGGAACTTGAACTTGAACTGGAACGTAGGAACTTGAACATAGGATTATCCTTGATGATTCAGGATAGCTGTGTGTCTGACCAGTCTGTCTTTCGAAGGAGGTCCTGGACCAGCTCCAGCCATGCTGTGCTGAGCAGAGCCCCTGGCAGCAGCCCCACAGCTCACTCCCAGTGTGCCTGAATGGAAAAGGTACCAAAGTTGCTCCAACACTTTCTGAAAAACTCTATAGTGTTACCCCACAAGCGCAAAGCGACGGCAAAGCCCGTGAAATGACACCGGTGCTTCCAGAAAATGTCAAGCTTCCTGCCCAAGGGTGACATGCCATGCGGTGGGGTCAGGGCCACGCGCTGAGCACCCGGTGCGCTGGGGTTGCCCCAGCGGTTCCTGAGCAGCTCCTGCAGTGCTGCCGCCGGTACCGTTCTGGCGGCTGTAGTTGTTTAAAAAGCCGTTGTTGTTTCCGGCGTAATCTGACGGCAGTTTTCTCGGGCATTTGGGCCTCTTCTAATAAGTGTGCTGTGAGTACATCTGCAAGCATTCACCTGTCGAGGTCAAATGACTGGTGGTGCTCATCTGCCCCCGTGCTACTGCTGCTGCCTCCCGTGAATGCTCATGTGCCTGCGTGCCCCTGTACAGGCACAGATGAACGCGCGCAACACCTGATCCCGCATCCTAATTATTTTTCGCCCGGTTCTCTGAGTTGTTCTGCTTCCGGCTGATGAATGGGAAAGTGTAGTAGTGCTGTTTCATTTCACCAGCCTCTCAAGTGTGGAAATTATGGTAAATTTGAGAACAAGCCAGATTAGATTGATAGTTACACCTCCTCCTTTAATTAGCCAACCACAGGATCTGTGGAGGCAAAGCCCGGGGGGGGTGTGTCGGTGCATATAAGGTGTATTGTCTATGTGAAAGATTAATCAAAAGGAGTTGCTTGAGGTGGGAAGGCTTTTCCGGAGAGGTTCCACATGTTGTCAGGTAGTCCCTCTGAATGGCAGCTTCCGGTTCGGTCCCTTAGCTTTCGGAAGTGACATTTAGTCTGATATGTGCCAGCCGTGCAATCTACCTAGCCCTGCAAAGTGCAAATATTAACCTAAATGCATATTAAGATAGTGTGTGTTAGCTCCTGAACTGCAATAGAGAGCGGGTGTTCCAGCGGAGGCAAGCAAATCGTGTTGATTTACAGTGGCTTGAGGATTTGGCCCATTACCGCTTCTTTATACACTTTTAAAAAGAAATGCCAACTCGATAGTTTAGGCTTTAACTGGAACATGGCAAGTAATTCTGTGTTTTGGCGGACCCCTAGTAATGTTGCAGAATCTTTCTCAGAAGTTGTTCCATGGGATAGCCGATTCCTCAGGTAAGAGCTACTTGTTTGTTCAATCCTCCATCTTAGGCCTGCTCCTCAGGTGCATCCTCCTTCTCGCAGCGATTTCCTAGGAACAGATTTCGAAGAACAGCTCTGATCACAGAATCACAGATTGGTTAGGGTTGGAAAGGAGCTCTGGAGATCATCCAGTCCAACCCCCTGCCAGAGCAGGGTCACCTACAGCAGGTTGCACAGGATGACCTCCAGGCGGGTTTTGAATGTCTCTGGGGTCGGAGACTCTACCGCCTCCCTGGGCAGCCTGTTCCAGCGCTCTGCCACCCTCAAAGTAAAGAAGTTCCTCCTCATGCTTTGATAGAAGTTCCTAGGTTCCAGTTTGTACCCGTTACCTCTTGTCCTGGATCATCTTTGATGATCCAGGACAAGAGGTAACGGGCACCAATTGGAACGTAGGAACTTGAACTTGAACTGGAACGTAGGAACTTGAACTTGAACATAGGATTATCCTTGATGATTCAGGATAGCTGTGTGTCTGACCAGTCTGTCTTTCGAAGGAGGTCCTGGGCCAGCTCCAGCCATGCTGTGCTGAGCAGAGCCCCTGGCAGCAGCCCCACAGCTCACTCCCAGTGTGCCTGAATGGAAAAGGTACCAAAGTTGCTCCAACACTTTCTGAAAAACTCTATAGTGTTACCCCACAAGCGCAAAGCGACGGCAAAGCCCGTGAAATGACACCGGTGCTTCCAGAAAATGTCAAGCTTCCTGCCCAAGGGTGACATGCCATGCGGTGGGGTCAGGGCCACGTGCTGAGCACCCGGTGCGCTGGAGTTGCCCCAGCGGTTCCTGAGCAGCTCCTGCAGTGCTGCCGCCGGTACCGTTCTAGCGGCTGTAGTTGTTTAAAAAGCCGTTGTTGTTTCCGGCGTAATCTGACGGCAGTTTTCTCGGGCATTTGGGCCTCTTCTAATAAGTGTGCTGTGAGTACATCTGCAAGCATTCACCTGTCGAGGTCAAATGACTGGTGGTGCTCATCTGCCCCCGTGCTACTGCTGCTGCCTCCCGTGAATGCTCATGTGCCTGCGTGCCCCTGTACAGGCACAGATGCACGCGCGCAACAACTGATCCCGCATCCTAATTATTTTTCGCCCGGTTCTCGGAGTTGTTCTGCTTCCGGCTGATGAATGGGAAAGTGTAGTAGTGCTGTTTCATTTCACCAGCCTCTCAAGTGTGGAAATTATGGTAAATTTGAGAACAAGCCAGATTAGATTGATAGTTACACCTCCTCCTTTAATTAGCCAACCACAGGATCTGTGGAGGCAAAGGCCGGGGGGGTGTGTCGGTGTATATAAGGTGTATTGTCTATGTGAAAGATTAATCAAAAGGAGTTGCTTGAGGTGGGAAGGCTTTTCCGGAGAGGTTCCACATGTTGTCAGGTAGTCCCTCTGAATGGCAGCTTCCGGTTCGGTCCCTTAGCTTTCGGAAGTGACATTTAGTCTGATATGTGCCAGCCGTGCAATCTACCTAGCCCTGCAAAGTGCAAATATTAACCTAAATGCATATTAAGATACTGTGTGTTAGCTCCTGAACTGAAATAGAGAGCGGGTGTTCCAGCGGAGGCAAGCAAATCCTGTTGATTTAGAGTGGCTTGAGGATTTGGCCCATTACCGCTTCTTTATACACTTTTAAAAAGAAATGCCAACTCGATAGTTTAGGCTTTAACTGGAACATGGCAAGTAATTCTGTGTTTTGGCGGACCCCTAGTTATGTTGCAGAATCTTTCTCAGAAGTTGTTCCATGGGATAGCCGATTCCTCAGGTAAGAGCTACTTGTTTGTTCAATCCTCCATCTTAGGCCTGCTCCTCAGGTGCATCCTCCTTCTCGCAGCGATTTCCTAGGAACAGATTTCGAAGAACAGCTCTGATCACAGAATCACAGATTGGTTAGGGTTGGAAAGGAGCTCTGGAGATCATCCAGTCCAACCCCCCTGCCAGAGCAGGGTCACCTACAGCAGGTTGCACAGGATGACCTCCAGGCGGGTTTTGAATGTCTCTGGGGTGGGAGACTCTACCGCCTCCCTGGGCAGCCTGTTCCAGCGCTCTGCCACCCTCAAAGTAAAGAAGTTCCTCCTCATGCTTTGATAGAAGTTCCTAGGTTCCAGTTTGTACCCGTTACCTCTTGTCCTGGATCATCTTTGATGATCCAGGACAAGAGGTAACGGGCACCGATAGGAACGTAGGAACTTGAACTTGAACTGGAAGGTAGGAACTTGAACTTGAACATAGGATTATCCTTGATGATTCAGGATAGCTGTGTGTCTGACCAGTCTGTCTTTCGAAGGAGGTCCTGGGCCAGCTCCAGCCATGCTGTGCTGAGCAGAGCCCCTGGCAGCAGCCCCACACCTCACTCCCAGTGTGCCTGAATGGAAAAGGTACCAAAGTTGCTCCAACACTTTCTGAAAAACTCTATAGTGTTACCCCACAAGCGCAAAGCGACGGCAAAGCCCGTGAAATGACACCGGTGCTTCCAGAAAATGTCAAGCTTCCTGCCCAAGGGTGACACGCCATGCGGTGGGGTCAGGGCCACGCGCTGAGCACCCGGTGCGCTGGGGTTGCCCCAGCGGTTCCTGAGCAGCTCCTGCAGTGCTGCCGCCGGTACCGTTCTGGCGGCTGTAGTTGTTTAAAAAGCCGTTGTTGTTTCCGGCGTAATCTGACGGCAGTTTTCTCGGGCATTTGGGCCTCTTCTAATAAGTGTGCTGTGAGTACATCTGCAAGCATTCACCTGTCGAGGTCAAATGACTGGTGGTGCTCATCTGCCCCCGTGCTACTGCTGCTGCCTCCCGTGAATGCTCATGTGCCTGCGTGCCCCTGTACAGGCACAGATGCACGCGCGCAACACCTGATCCCGCATCCTAATTATTTTTCGCCCGGTTCTCGGAGTTGTTCTGCTTCCGGCTGATGAATGGGAAAGTGTAGTAGTGCTGTTTCATTTCACCAGCCTCTCAAGTGTGGAAATTATGGTAAATTTGAGAACAAGCCAGATTAGATTGATAGTTACACCTCCTCCTTTAATTAGCCAACCACAGGATCTGTGGAGGCAAAGGCCGGGGGGGTGTGTCGGTGTATATAACGTGTATTGTCTATGTGAAAGATTAATCAAAAGGAGTTGCTTGAGGTGGGAAGGCTTTTCCGGAGAGGTTCCACACGTTGTCAGGTAGTCCCTCTGAATGGCAGCTTCCGGTTCGGTCCCTTAGCTTTCGGAAGTGACATTTAGTCTGATATGTGCCAGCCGTGCAATCTACCTAGCCCTGCAAAGTGCAAATATTAACCTAAATGCATATTAAGATACTGTGTGTTAGCTCCTGAACTGAAATAGAGAGCGGGTGTTCCAGCGGAGGCAAGCAAATCGTGTTGATTTACAGTGGCTTGAGGATTTGGCCCATTACCGCTTCTTTATACACTTTTAAAAAGAAATGCCAACTCGATAGTTTAGGCTTTAACTGGAACATGGCAAGTAATTGTATGTTTTGGCGGACCCCTAGTAATGTTGCAGAATCTTTCTCAGAAGTTGTTCCATGGGATAGCCGATTCCTCAGGTAAGAGCTACTTGTTTGTTCAATCCTCCATCTTAGGCCTGCTCCTCAGGTGCATCCTCCTTCTCGCAGCGATTTCCTAGGAACAGATTTCGAAGAACAGCTCTGATCACAGAATCACAGATTGGTTAGGGTTAGAAAGGAGCTCTGGAGATCATCCAGTCCAACCCCCCTGCCAGAGCAGGGTCACCTACAGCAGGTTGCACAGGATGACCTCCAGGCGGGTTTTGAATGTCTCTGGGGTGGGAGACTCTACCGCCTCCCTGGGCAGCCTGTTCCAGCGCTCTGCCACCCTCAAAGTAAAGAAGTTCCTCCTCATGCTTTGATAGAAGTTCCTAGGTTCCAGTTTGTACCCGTTACCTCTTGTCCTGGATCATCTTTGATGATCCAGGACAAGAGGTAACGGGCACCAATTGGAACGTAGGAACTTGAACTTGAACTGGAACGTAGGAACTTGAACTTGAACATAGGATTATCCTTGATGATTCAGGATAGCTGTGTGTCTGACCAGTCTGTCTTTCGAAGGAGGTCCTGGGCCAGCTCCAGCCATGCTGTGCTGAGCAGAGCCCCTGGCAGCAGCCCCACAGCTCACTCCCAGTGTGCCTGAATGGAAAAGGTACCAAAGTTGCTCCAACACTTTCTGAAAAACTCTATAGTGTTACCCCACAAGCGCAAAGCGACGGCAAAGCCCGTGAAATGACACCGGTGCTTCCAGAAAATGTCAAGCTTCCTGCCCAAGGGTGACATGCCATGCGGTGGGGTCAGGCCCACGCGCTGAGCACCCGGTGCGCTGGGGTTGCCCCAGCGGTTCCTGAGCAGCTCCTGCAGTGCTGCCGCCGGTACCGTTCTGGCGGCTGTAGTTGTTTAAAAAGCCGTTGTTGTTTCCGGCGTAATCTGACGGCAGTTTTCTCGGGCATTTGGGCCTCTTCTAATAAGTGTGCTGTGAGTACATCTGCAAGCATTCACCTGTCGAGGTCAAATGACTGGTGGTGCTCATCTCCCCCCGTGCTACTGCTGCTGCCTCCCGTGAATGCTCATGTGCCTGCGTGCCCCTGTACAGGCACAGATGCACGCGCGCAACACCTGATCCCGCATCCTAATTATTTTTCGCCCGGTTCTCGGAGTTGTTCTGCTTCCGGCTGATGAATGGGAAAGTGTAGTAGTGCTGTTTCATTTCACCAGCCTCTCAAGTGTGGAAATTATGGTAAATTTGAGAACAAGCCAGATTAGATTGATAGTTACACCTCCTCCTTTAATTAGCCAACCACAGGATCTGTGGAGGCAAAGGCCGGGGGGGTGTGTCGGTGTATATAACGTGTATTGTCTATGTGAAAGATTAATCAAAAGGAGTTGCTTGAGGTGGGAAGGCTTTTCCGGAGAGGTTCCACATGTTGTCAGGTAGTCCCTCTGAATGGCAGCTTCCGGTTCGGTCCCTTAGCTTTCGGAAGTGACATTTAGTCTGATATGTGCCAGCCGTGCAATCTACCTAGCCCTGCAAAGTGCAAATATTAACCTAAATGCATATTAAGATACTGTGTGTTAGCTCCTGAACTGAAATAGAGAGCGGGTGTTCCAGCGGAGGCAAGCAAATCGTGTTGATTTACAGTGGCTTGAGGATTTGGCCCATTACCGCTTCTTTATACACTTTTAAAAAGAAATGCCAACTCGATAGTTTAGGCTTTAACTGGAACATGGCAAGTAATTGTATGTTTTGGCGGACCCCTAGTAATGTTGCAGAATCTTTCTCAGAAGTTGTTCCATGGGATAGCCGATTCCTCAGGTAAGAGCTACTTGTTTGTTCAATCCTCCATCTTAGGCCTGCTCCTCAGGTGCATCCTCCTTCTCGCAGCGATTTCCTAGGAACAGATTTCGAAGAACAGCTCTGATCACAGAATCACAGATTGGTTAGGGTTGGAAAGGAGCTCTGGAGATCATCCAGTCCAACCCCCCTGCCAGAGCAGGGTCACCTACAGCAGGTTGCACAGGATGACCTCCAGGCGGGTTTTGAATGTCTCTGGGGTGGGAGACTCTACTGCCTCCCTGGGCAGCCTGTTCCAGCGCTCTGCCACCCTCAAAGTAAAGAAGTTCCTCCTCATGCTTTGATAGAAGTTCCTAGGTTCCAGTTAGTACCCGTTACCTCTTGTCCTGGATCATCTTTGATGATCCAGGACAAGAGGTAACGGGCACCAATTGGAACGTAGGAACTTGAACTTGAACTGGAAGGTAGGAACGTGAACTTGAACATAGGATTATCCTTGATGATTCAGGATAGCTGTGTGTCTGACCAGTCTGTCTTTCGAAGTAGGTCCTGGGCCAGCTCCAGCCATGCTGTGCTGAGCAGAGCCCCTGGCAGCAGCCCCACAGCTCACTCCCAGTGTGCCTGAATGGAAAAGGTACCAAAGTTGCTCCAACACTTTCTGAAAAACTCTATAGTGTTACCCCACAAGCGCAAAGCGACGGCAAAGCCCGTGAAATGACACCGGTGCTTCCAGAAAATGTCAAGCTTCCTGCCCAAGGGTGACATGCCATGCGGTGGGGTCAGGCCCACGCGCTGAGCACCCGGTGCGCTGGGGTTGCCCCAGCGGTTCCTGAGCAGCTTCTGCAGTGCTGCCGCCGGTACCGTTCTGGCGGCTGTAGTTGTTTAAAAAGCCGTTGTTGTTTCCGGCGTAATCTGACGGCAGTTTTCTCGGGCATTTGGGCCTCTTCTAATAAGTGTGCTGTGAGTACATCTGCAAGCATTCACCTGTCGAGGTCAAATGACTGGTGGTGCTCATCTGCCCCCGTGCTACTGCTGCTGCCTCCCGTGAATGCTCATGTGCCTGCGTGCCCCTGTACAGGCACAGATGCACGCGCGCAACACCTGATCCCGCATCCTAATTATTTTTCGCCCGGTTCTCGGAGTTGTTCTGCTTCCGGCTGATGAATGGGAAAGTGTAGTAGTGCTGTTTCATTTCACCAGCCTCTCAAGTGTGGAAATTATGGTAAATTTGAGAACAAGCGAGATTAGATTGATAGTTACACCTCCTCCTTTAATTAGCCAACCACAGGATCTGTGGAGGCAAAGGCCGGGGGGGTGTGTCGGTGTATATAACGTGTATTGTCTATGTGAAAGATTAATCAAAAGGAGTTGCTTGAGGTGGGAAGGCTTTTCCGGAGAGGTTCCACATGTTGTCAGGTAGTCCCTCTGAATGGCAGCTTCCGGTTCGGTCCCTTAGCTTTCGGAAGTGACATTTAGTCTGATATGTGCCAGCCGTGCAATCTACCTAGCCCTGCAAAGTGCAAATATTAACCTAAATGCATATTAAGATACTGTGTGTTAGCTCCTGAACTGAAATAGAGAGCGGGTGTTCCAGCGGAGGCAAGCAAATCGTGTTGATTTACAGTGGCTTGAGGATTTGGCCCATTACCGCTTCTTTATACACTTTTAAAAAGAAATGCCAACTCGATAGTTTAGGCTTTAACTGGAACATGGCAAGTAATTGTATGTTTTGGCGGACCCCTAGTAATGTTGCAGAATCTTTCTCAGAAGTTGTTCCATGGGATAGCCGATTCCTCAGGTAAGAGCTACTTGTTTGTTCAATCCTCCATCTTAGGCCTGCTCCTCAGGTGCATCCTCCTTCTCGCAGCGATTTCCTAGGAACAGATTTCGAAGAACAGCTCTGATCACAGAATCACAGATTGGTTAGGGTTGGAAAGGAGCTCTGGAGATCATCCAGTCCAACCCCCCTGCCAGAGCAGGGTCACCTTCAGCAGGTTGCACAGGATGACCTCCAGGCGGGTTTTGAATGTCTCTGGGGTGGGAGACTCTACCGCCTCCCTGGGCAGCCTGTTCCAGCGCTCTGCCACCCTCAAAGTAAAGAAGTTCCTCCTCATGCTTTGATAGAAGTTCCTAGGTTCCAGTTTGTACCCGTTACATCTTGTCCTGGATCATCAAAAATCATCTTTGATGATCCAGGACAAGAGGTAACGGGCACCAATTGGAACGTAGGAACTTGAACTTGAACTGGAAGGTAGGAACTTGAACTTGAACATAGGATTATCCTTGATGATTCAGGATAGCTGTGTGTCTGACCAGTCTGTCTTTCGAAGGAGGTCCTGGGCCAGCTCCAGCCATGCTGTGCTGAGCAGAGCCCCTGGCAGCAGCCCCACACCTCACTCCCAGTGTGCCTGAATGGAAAAGGTACCAAAGTTGCTCCAACACTTTCTGAAAAACTCTATAGTGTTACCCCACAAGCGCAAAGCGACGGCAAAGCCCGTGAAATGACACCGGTGCTTCCAGAAAATGTCAAGCTTCCTGCCCAAGGGTGACACGCCATGCGGTGGGGTCAGGGCCACGCGCTGAGCACCCGGTGCGCTGGGGTTGCCCCAGCGGTTCCTGAGCAGCTCCTGCAGTGCTGCCGCCGGTACCGTTCTGGCGGCTGTAGTTGTTTAAAAAGCCGTTGTTGTTTCCGGCGTAATCTGACGGCAGTTTTCTCGGGCATTTGGGCCTCTTCTAATAAGTGTGCTGTGAGTACATCTGCAAGCATTCACCTGTCGAGGTCAAATGACTGGTGGTGCTCATCTGCCCCCGTGCTACTGCTGCTGCCTCCCGTGAATGCTCATGTGCCTGCGTGCCCCTGTACAGGCACAGATGCACGCGCGCAACACCTGATCCCGCATCCTAATTATTTTTCGCCCGGTTCTCGGAGTTGTTCTGCTTCCGGCTGATGAATGGGAAAGTGTAGTAGTGCTGTTTCATTTCACCAGCCTCTCAAGTGTGGAAATTATGGTAAATTTGAGAACAAGCCAGATTAGATTGATAGTTACACCTCCTCCTTTAATTAGCCAACCACAGGATCTGTGGAGGCAAAGGCCGGGGGGGTGTGTCGGTGTATATAACGTGTATTGTCTATGTGAAAGATGAATCAAAAGGAGTTGCTTGAGGTGGGAAGGCTTTTCCGGAGAGGTTCCACACGTTGTCAGGTAGTCCCTCTGAATGGCAGCTTCCGGTTCGGTCCCTTAGCTTTCGGAAGTGACATTTAGTCTGATATGTGCCAGCCGTGCAATCTACCTAGCCCTGCAAAGTGCAAATATTAACCTAAATGCATATTAAGATACTGTGTGTTAGCTCCTGAACTGAAATAGAGAGCGGGTGTTCCAGCGGAGGCAAGCAAATCGTGTTGACTTACAGTGGCTTGAGGATTTGGCCCATTACCGCTTCTTTATACACTTTTAAAAAGAAATGCCAACTCGATAGTTTAGGCTTTAACTGGAACATGGCAAGTAATTGTATGTTTTGGCGGACCCCTAGTAATGTTGCAGAATCTTTCTCAGAAGTTGTTCCATGGGATAGCCGATTCCTCAGGTAAGAGCTACTTGTTTGTTCAATCCTCCATCTTAGGCCTGCTCCTCAGGTGCATCCTCCTTCTCGCAGCGATTTCCTAGGAACAGATTTCGAAGAACAGCTCTGATCACAGAATCACAGATTGGTTAGGGTTGGAAAGGAGCTCTGGAGATCATCCAGTCCAACCTCCCTGCCAGAGCAGGGTCACCTACAGCAGGTTGCACAGGATGACCTCCAGGCGGGTTTTGAATGTCTCTGGGGTGGGAGACTCTACTGCCTCCCTGGGCAGCCTGTTCCAGCGCTCTGCCACCCTCAAAGTAAAGAAGTTCCTCCTCATGCTTTGATAGAAGTTCCTAGGTTCCAGTTTGTACCCGTTACCTCTTGTCCTGGATCATCTTTGATGATCCAGGACAAGAGGTAACGGGCACCGATTGGAACGTAGGAACTTGAACTTGAACTAGAAGGTAGGAACTTGAACTTGAACATAGGATTATCCTTGATGATTCAGGATAGCTGTGTGTCTGACCAGTCTGTCTTTCGAAGTAGGTCCTGGGCCAGCTCCAGCCATGCTGTGCTGAGCAGAGTCCCTAGCAGCAGCCCCACACCTCACTCCCAGTGTGCCTGAATGGAAAAGGTACCAAAGTTGCTCCAACACTTTCTGAAAAACTCTATAGTGTTACCCCACAAGCGCAAAGCGACGGCAAAGCCCGTGAAATGACACCGGTGCTTCCAGAAAATGTCAAGCTTCCTGCCCAAGGGTGACATGCTATGCGGTGGGGTCAGGGCCACGCGCTGAGCACCCGGTGCGCTGGGGTTGCCCCAGCGGTTCCTGAGCAGCTCCTGCAGTGCTGCCGCCGGTACCGTTCTGGCGGCTGTAGTTGTTTAAAAAGCCGTTGTTGTTTCCGGCGTAATCTGACGGCAGTTTTCTCGGGCATTTGGGCCTCTTCTAATAAGTGTGCTGTGAGTACATCTGCAAGCATTCACCTGTCGAGGTCAAATGACTGGTGGTGCTCATCTGCCCCCGTGCTACTGCTGCTGCCTCCCGTGAATGCTCATGTGCCTGCGTGCCCCTGTACAGGCACAGATGCACGCGCGCAACACCTGATCCCGCATCCTAATTATTTTTCGCCCGGTTCTCTGAGTTGTTCTGCTTCCGGCTGATGAATGGGAAAGTGTAGTAGTGCTGTTTCATTTCACCAGCCTCTCAAGTGTGGAAATTATGGTAAATTTGAGAACAAGCGAGATTAGATTGATAGTTACACCTCCTCCTTTAATTAGCCAACCACAGGATCTGTGGAGGCAAAGGCCGGGGGGGTGTGTCGGTGTATATAACGTGTATTGTCTATGTGAAAGATTAATCAAAAGGAGTTGCTTGAGGTGGGAAGGCTTTTCCGGAGAGGTTCCACACGTTGTCAGGTAGTCCCTCTGAATGGCAGCTTCCGGTTCGGTCCCTTAGCTTTCGGAAGTGACATTTAGTCTGATATGTGCCAGCCGTGCAATCTACCTAGCCCTGCAAAGTGCAAATATTAACCTAAATGCATATTAAGATACTGTGTGTTAGCTCCTGAACTGAAATAGAGAGCGGGTGTTCCAGCGGAGGCAAGCAAATCGTGTTGATTTAGAGTGGCTTGAGGATTTGGCCCATTACCGCTTCTTTATACACTTCTAAAAAGAAATGCCAACTCGATAGTTTAGGCTTTAACTGGAACATGGCAAGTAATTGTATGTTTTGGCGGACCCCTAGTAATGTTGCAGAATCTTTCTCAGAAGTTGTTCCATGGGATAGCCGATTCCTCAGGTAAGAGCTACTTGTTTGTTCAATCCTCCATCTTAGGCCTGCTCCTCAGGTGCATCCTCCTTCTCGCAGCGATTTCCTAGGAACAGATTTCGAAGAACAGCTCTGATCACAGAATCACAGATTGGTTAGGGTTGGAAAGGAGCTCTGGAGATCATCCAGTCCAACCCCCCTGCCAGAGCAGGGTCACCTTCAGCAGGTTGCACAGGATGACCTCCAGGCGGGTTTTGAATGTCTCTGGGGTGGGAGACTCTACCGCCTCCCTGGGCAGCCTGTTCCAGCGCTCTGCCACCCTCAAAGTAAAGAAGTTCCTCCTCATGCTTTGATAGAAGTTCCTACGTTCCAGTTTGTACCCGTTACATCTTGTCCTGGATCATCAAAAATCATCTTTGATGATCCAGGACAAGAGGTAACGGGCACCAATTGGAACGTAGGAACTTGAACTTGAACTGGAAGGTAGGAACTTGAACTTGAACATAGGATTATCCTTGATGATTCAGGATAGCTGTGTGTCTGACCAGTCTGTCTTTCGAAGGAGGTCCTGGGCCAGCTCCAGCCATGCTGTGCTGAGCAGAGCCCCTGGCAGCAGCCCCACAGCTCACTCCCAGTGTGCCTGAATGGAAAAGGTACCAAAGTTGCTGCAACACTTTCTGAAAAACTCTATAGTGTTACCCCACAAGCGCAAAGCGACGGCAAAGCCCGTGAAATGACACCGGTGCTTCCAGAAAATGTCAAGCTTCCTGCCCAAGGGTGACACGCCATGCGGTGGGGTCAGGGCCACGCGCTGAGCACCCGGTGCGCTGGGGTTGCCCCAGCGGTTCCTGAGCAGCTCCTGCAGTGCTGCCGCCGGTACCGTTCTGGCGGCTGTAGTTGTTTAAAAAGCCGTTGTTGTTTCCGGCGTAATCTGACGGCAGTTTTCTCGGGCATTTGGGCCTCTTCTAATAAGTGTGCTGTGAGTACATCTGCAAGCATTCACCTGTCGAGGTCAAATGACTGGTGGTGCTCATCTCCCCCCGTGCTACTGCTGCTGCCTCCCGTGAATGCTCATGTGCCTGCGTGCCCCTGTACAGGCACAGATGCACGCGCGCAACACCTGATCCCGCATCCTAATTATTTTTCGCCCGGTTCTCGGAGTTGTTCTGCTTCCGGCTGATGAATGGGAAAGTGTAGTAGTGCTGTTTCATTTCACCAGCCTCTCAAGTGTGGAAATTATGGTAAATTTGAGAACAAGCCAGATTAGATTGATAGTTACACCTCCTCCTTTAATTAGCCAACCACAGGATCTGTGGAGGCAAAGGCCGGGGGGGTGTGTCAGTGTATATAACGTGTATTGTCTATGTGAAAGATTAATCAAAAGGAGTTGCTTGAGGTGGGAAGGCTTTTCCGGAGAGGTTCCACACGTTGTCAGGTAGTCCCTCTGAATGGCAGCTTCCGGTTCGGTCCCTTAGCTTTCGGAAGTGACATTTAGTCTGATATGTGCCAGCCGTGCAATCTACCTAGCCCTGCAAAGTGCAAATATTAACCTAAATGCATATTAAGATACTGTGTGTTAGCTCCTGAACTGAAATAGAGAGCGGGTGTTCCAGCGGAGGCAAGCAAATCGTGTTGATTTAGAGTGGCTTGAGGATTTGGCCCATTACCGCTTCTTTATACACTTCTAAAAAGAAATGCCAACTCGATAGTTTAGGCTTTAACTGGAACATGGCAAGTAATTGTATGTTTTGGCGGACCCCTAGTAATGTTGCAGAATCTTTCTCAGAAGTTGTTCCATGGGATAGCCGATTCCTCAGGTAAGAGCTACTTGTTTGTTCAATCCTCCATCTTAGGCCTGCTCCTCAGGTGCATCCTCCTTCTCGCAGCGATTTCCTAGGAACAGATTTCGAAGAACAGCTCTGATCACAGAATCACAGATTGGTTAGGCTTGGAAAGGAGCTCTGGAGATCATCCAGTCCAACCCCCCTGCCAGAGCAGGGTCACCTTCAGCAGGTTGCACAGGATGACCTCCAGGCGGGTTTTGAATGTCTCTGGGGTGGGAGACTCTACCGCCTCCCTGGGCAGCCTGTTCCAGCGCTCTGCCACCCTCAAAGTAAAGAAGTTCCTCCTCATGCTTTGATAGAAGTTCCTACGTTCCAGTTTGTACCCGTTACATCTTGTCCTGGATCATCAAAAATCATCTTTGATGATCCAGGACAAGAGGTAACGGGCACCAATTGGAACGTAGGAACTTGAACTTGAACTGGAAGGTAGGAACTTGAACTTGAACATAGGATTATCCTTGATGATTCAGGATAGCTGTGTGTCTGACCAGTCTGTCTTTCGAAGGAGGTCCTGGGCCAGCTCCAGCCATGCTGTGCTGAGCAGAGCCCCTGGCAGCAGCCCCACAGCTCACTCCCAGTGTGCCTGAATGGAAAAGGTACCAAAGTTGCTGCAACACTTTCTGAAAAACTCTATAGTGTTACCCCACAAGCGCAAAGCGACGGCAAAGCCCGTGAAATGACACCGGTGCTTCCAGAAAATGTCAAGCTTCCTGCCCAAGGGTGACACGCCATGCGGTGGGGTCAGGGCCACGCGCTGAGCACCCGGTGCGCTGGGGTTGCCCCAGCGGTTCCTGAGCAGCTCCTGCAGTGCTGCCGCCGGTACCGTTCTGGCGGCTGTAGTTGTTTAAAAAGCCGTTGTTGTTTCCGGCGTAATCTGACGGCAGTTTTCTCGGGCATTTGGGCCTCTTCTAATAAGTGTGCTGTGAGTACATCTGCAAGCATTCACCTGTCGAGGTCAAATGACTGGTGGTGCTCATCTGCCCCCGTGCTACTGCTGCTGCCTCCCGTGAATGCTCATGTGCCTGCGTGCCCCTGTACAGGCACAGATGCACGCGCGCAACACCTGATCCCGCATCCTAATTATTTTTCGCCCGGTTCTCGGAGTTGTTCTGCTTCCGGCTGATGAATGGGAAAGTGTAGTAGTGCTGTTTCATTTCACCAGCCTCTCAAGTGTGGAAATTATGGTAAATTTGAGAACAAGCGAGATTAGATTGATAGTTACACCTCCTCCTTTAATTAGCCAACCACAGGATCTGTGGAGGCAAAGGCCGGGGGGGTGTGTCGGTGTATATAACGTGTATTGTCTATGTGAAAGATTAATCAAAAGGAGTTGCTTGAGGTGGGAAGGCTTTTCCGGAGAGGTTCCACACGTTGTCAGGTAGTCCCTCTGAATGGCAGCTTCCGGTTCGGTCCCTTAGCTTTCGGAAGTGACATTTAGTCTGATATGTGCCAGCCGTGCAATCTACCTAGCCCTGCAAAGTGCAAATATTAACCTAAATGCATATTAAGATACTGTGTGTTAGCTCCTGAACTGAAATAGAGAGCGGGTGTTCCAGCGGAGGCAAGCAAATCGTGTTGATTTAGAGTGGCTTGAGGATTTGGCCCATTACCGCTTCTTTATACACTTCTAAAAAGAAATGCCAACTCGATAGTTTAGGCTTTAACTGGAACATGGCAAGTAATTGTATGTTTTGGCGGACCCCTAGTAATGTTGCAGAATCTTTCTCAGAAGTTGTTCCATGGGATAGCCGATTCCTCAGGTAAGAGCTACTTGTTTGTTCAATCCTCCATCTTAGGCCTGCTCCTCAGGTGCATCCTCCTTCTCGCAGCGATTTCCTAGGAACAGATTTCGAAGAACAGCTCTGATCACAGAATCACAGATTGGTTAGGGTTGGAAAGGAGCTCTGGAGATCATCCAGTCCAACCCCCCTGCCAGAGCAGGGTCACCTTCAGCAGGTTGCACAGGATGACCTCCAGGCGGGTTTTGAATGTCTCTGGGGTGGGAGACTCTACCGCCTCCCTGGGCAGCCTGTTCCAGCGCTCTGCCACCCTCAAAGTAAAGAAGTTCCTCCTCATGCTTTGATAGAAGTTCCTACGTTCCAGTTTGTACCCGTTACATCTTGTCCTGGATCATCAAAAATCATCTTTGATGATCCAGGACAAGAGGTAACGGGCACCAATTGGAACGTAGGAACTTGAACTTGAACTGGAAGGTAGGAACTTGAACTTGAACATAGGATTATCCTTGATGATTCAGGATAGCTGTGTGTCTGACCAGTCTGTCTTTCGAAGGAGGTCCTGGGCCAGCTCCAGCCATGCTGTGCTGAGCAGAGCCCCTGGCAGCAGCCCCACAGCTCACTCCCAGTGTGCCTGAATGGAAAAGGTACCAAAGTTGCTGCAACACTTTCTGAAAAACTCTATAGTGTTACCCCACAAGCGCAAAGCGACGGCAAAGCCCGTGAAATGACACCGGTGCTTCCAGAAAATGTCAAGCTTCCTGCCCAAGGGTGACACGCCATGCGGTGGGGTCAGGGCCACGCGCTGAGCACCCGGTGCGCTGGGGTTGCCCCAGCGGTTCCTGAGCAGCTCCTGCAGTGCTGCCGCCGGTACCGTTCTGGCGGCTGTAGTTGTTTAAAAAGCCGTTGTTGTTTCCGGCGTAATCTGACGGCAGTTTTCTCGGGCATTTGGGCCTCTTCTAATAAGTGTGCTGTGAGTACATCTGCAAGCATTCACCTGTCGAGGTCAAATGACTGGTGGTGCTCATCTGCCCCCGTGCTACTGCTGCTGCCTCCCGTGAATGCTCATGTGCCTGCGTGCCCCTGTACAGGCACAGATGCACGCGCGCAACACCTGATCCCGCATCCTAATTATTTTTCGCCCGGTTCTCGGAGTTGTTCTGCTTCCGGCTGATGAATGGGAAAGTGTAGTAGTGCTGTTTCATTTCACCAGCCTCTCAAGTGTGGAAATTATGGTAAATTTGAGAACAAGCGAGATTAGATTGATAGTTACACCTCCTCCTTTAATTAGCCAACCACAGGATCTGTGGAGGCAAAGGCCGGGGGGGTGTGTCGGTGTATATAACGTGTATTGTCTATGTGAAAGATTAATCAAAAGGAGTTGCTTGAGGTGGGAAGGCTTTTCCGGAGAGGTTCCACACGTTGTCAGGTAGTCCCTCTGAATGGCAGCTTCCGGTTCGGTCCCTTAGCTTTCGGAAGTGACATTTAGTCTGATATGTGCCAGCCGTGCAATCTACCTAGCCCTGCAAAGTGCAAATATTAACCTAAATGCATATTAAGATACTGTGTGTTAGCTCCTGAACTGAAATAGAGAGCGGGTGTTCCAGCGGAGGCAAGCAAATCGTGTTGATTTACAGTGGCTTGAGGATTTGGCCCATTACCGCTTCTTTATACACTTTTAAAAAGAAATGCCAACTCGATAGTTTAGGCTTTAACTGGAACATGGCAAGTAATTGTATGTTTTGGCGGACCCCTAGTAATGTTGCAGAATCTTTCTCAGAAGTTGTTACGTGGGATAGCCGATTCCTCAGGTAAGAGCTACTTGTTTGTTCAATCCTCCATCTTAGGCCTGCTCCTCAGGTGCATCCTCCTTCTCGCAGCGATTTCCTAGGAACAGATTTCGAAGAACAGCTCTGATCACAGAATCACAGATTGGTTAGGGTTGGAAAGGAGCTCTGGAGATCATCCAGTCCAACCCCCCTGCCAGAGCAGGGTCACCTTCAGCAGGTTGCACAGGATGACCTCCAGGCGGGTTTTGAATGTCTCTGGGGTCGGAGACTCTACCGCCTCCCTGGGCAGCCTGTTCCAGCGCTCTGCCAACCTCAAAGTAAAGAAGTTCCTCCTCATGCTTTGATAGAAGTTCCTAGGTTCCAGTTTGTACCCGTTACCTCTTGTCCTGGATCATCTTTGATGATCCAGGACAAGAGGTAACGGGCACCAATTGGAACGTAGGAACTTGAACTTGAACTGGAAGGTAGGAACTTGAACTTGAACATAGGATTATCCTTGATGATTCAGGATAGCTGTGTGTCTGACCAGTCTGTCTTTCGAAGGAGGTCCTGGGCCAGCTCCAGCCATGCTGTGCTGAGCAGAGCCCCTGGCAGCAGCCCCACACCTCACTCCCAGTGTGCCTGAATGGAAAAGGTACCAAAGTTGCTCCAACACTTTCTGAAAAACTCTATAGTGTTACCCCACAAGCGCAAAGCGACGGCAAAGCCCGTGACATGACACCGGTGCTTCCAGAAAATGTCAAGCTTCCTGCCCAAGGGTGACATGCCATGCGGTGGGGTCAGGGCCACGCGCTGAGCACCCGGTGCGCTGGGGTTGCCCCAGCGGTTCCTGAGCAGCTCCTGCAGTGCTGCCGCCGGTACCGTTCTGGCGGCTGTAGTTGTTTAAAAAGCCGTTGTTGTTTCCGGCGTAATCTGACGGCAGTTTTCTCGGGCATTTGGGCCTCTTCTAATAAGTGTGCTGTGAGTACATCTGCAAGCATTCACCTGTCGAGGTCAAATGACTGGTGGTGCTCATCTGCCCCCGTGCTACTGCTGCTGCCTCCCGTGAATGCTCATGTGCCTGCGTGCCCCTGTACAGGCACAGATGCACGCGCGCAACACCTGATCCCGCATCCTAATTATTTTTCGCCCGGTTCTCGGAGTTGTTCTGCTTCCGGCTGATGAATGGGAAAGTGTAGTAGTGCTGTTTCATTTCACCAGCCTCTCAAGTGTGGAAATTATGGTAAATTTGAGAACAAGCCAGATTAGATTGATAGTTACACCTCCTCCTTTAATTAGCCAACCACAGGATCTGTGGAGGCAAAGGCCGGGGGTGTGTGTCGGTGTATATAACGTGTATTGTCTATGTGAAAGATTAATCAAAAGGAGTTGCTTGAGGTGGGAAGGCTTTTCCGGAGAGGTTCCACATGTTGTCAGGTAGTCCCTCTGAATGGCAGCTTCCGGTTCGGTCCCTTAGCTTTCGGAAGTGACATTTAGTCTGATATGTGCCAGCCGTGCAATCTACCTAGCCCTGCAAAGTGCAAATATTAACCTAAATGCATATTAAGATAGTGTGTGTTAGCTCCTGAACTGAAATAGAGAGCGGGTGTTCCAGCGGAGGCAAGCAAATCGTGTTGATTTAGAGTGGCTTGAGGATTTGGCCCATTACCGCTTCTTTATACACTTTTAAAAAGAAATGCCAACTCGATAGTTTAGGCTTTAACTGGAACATGGCAAGTAATTGTATGTTTTGGCGGACCCCTAGTAATGTTGCAGAATCTTTCTCAGAAGTTGTTCCATGGGATAGCCGATTCCTCAGGTAAGAGCTACTTGTTTGTTCAATCCTCCATCTTAGGCCTGCTCCTCAGGTGCATCCTCCTTCTCGCAGCGATTTCCTAGGAACAGATTTCGAAGAACAGCTCTGATCACAGAATCACAGATTGGTTAGGGTTGGAAAGGAGCTCTGGAGATCATCCAGTCCAACCCCCCTGCCAGAGCAGGGTCACCTACAGCAGGTTGCACAGGATGACCTCCAGGCGGGTTTTGAATGTTTCTGGTGTGGGAGACTCTACCGCCTCCCTGGGCAGCCTGTTCCAGCGCTCTGCCACCCTCAAAGTAAAGAAGTTCCTCCTCATGCTTTGATAGAAGTTCCTAGGTTCCAGTTTGTACCCGTTACCTCTTGTCCTGGATCATCTTTGATGATCCAGGACAAGAGGTAACGGGCACCAATTGGAACGTAGGAACTTGAACTTGAACTGGAAGGTAGGAACTTGAACTTGCACATAGGATTATCCTTGATGATTCAGGATAGCTGTGTGTCTGACCAGTCTGTCTTTCGAAGGAGGTCCTGGGCCAGCTCCAGCCATGCTGTGCTGAGCAGAGCCCCTGGCAGCAGCCCCACAGCTCACTCCCAGTGTGCCTGCATGGAAAAGGTACCAAAGTTGCTCCAACACTTTCTGAAAAACTCTATAGTGTTACCCCACAAGCGCAAAGCGACGGCAAAGCCCGTGAAATGACACCGGTGCTTCCAGAAAATGTCAAGCTTCCTGCCCAAGGGTGACATGCCATGCGGTGGGGTCAGGGCCACGCGCTGAGCACCCGGTGCGCTGGGGTTGCCCCAGCGGTTCCTGAGCAGCTCCTGCAGTGCTGCCGCCGGTACCGTTCTGGCGGCTGTAGTTGTTTAAAAAGCCGTTGTTGTTTCCGGCGTAATCTGACGGCAGTTTTCTCGGGCATTTGGGCCTCTTCTAATAAGTGTGCTGTGAGTACATCTGCAAGCATTCACCTGTCGAGGTCAAATGACTGGTGGTGCTCATCTGCCCCCGTGCTACTGCTGCTGCCTCCTGTGAACGCTCATGTGCCTGCGTGCCCCTGTACAGGCACAGATGCACGCGCGCAACACCTGATCCCGCATCCTAATTATTTTTCGCCCGGTTCTTGAGTTGTTCTGCTTCCGGCTGATGAATGGGAAAGTGTAGTAGTGCTGTTTCATTTCACCAGCCTCTCAAGTGTGGAAATTATGGTAAATTTGAGAACAAGCCAGATTAGATTGATAGTTACACCTCCTCCTTTAATTAGCCAACCACAGGATCTGTGGAGGTAAAGGCCGGGGGGGTGTGTCGGTGTATATAACGTGTATTGTCTATGTGAAAGATGAATCAAAAGGAGTTGCTTGAGGTGGGAAGGCTTTTCCGGAGAGGTTCCACATGTTGTCAGGTAGTCCCTCTGAATGGCAGCTTCCGGTTCGGTCCCTTAGCTTTCGGAAGTGACATTTAGTCTGATATGTGCCAGCCGTGCAATCTACCTAGCCCTGCAAAGTGCAAATATTAACCTAAATGCATATTAAGATAGTGTGTGTTAGCTCCTGAACTGAAATAGAGAGCGGGTGTTCCAGCGGAGGCAAGCAAATCGTGTTGATTTACAGTGGCTTGAGGATTTGGCCCATTACCGCTTCTTTATACACTTTTAAAAAGAAATGCCAACTCGATAGTTTAGGCTTTAACTGGAACATGGCAAGTAATTGTATGTTTTGGCGGACCCCTAGTAATGTTGCAGAATCTTTCTCAGAAGTTGTTCCATGGGATAGCCGATTCCTCAGGTAAGAGCTACTTGTTTGTTCAATCCTCCATCTTAGGCCTGCTCCTCAGGTGCATCCTCCTTCTCGCAGCGATTTCCTAGGAACAGATTTCGAAGAACAGCTCTGATCACAGAATCACAGATTGGTTAGGGTTGGAAAGGAGCTCTGGAGATCATCCAGTCCAACCCCCCTGCCAGAGCAGGGTCACCTACAGCAGGTTGCACAGGATGACCTCCAGGCGGGTTTTGAATGTCTCTGGGGTGGGAGACTCTACCGCCTCCCTGGGCAGCCTGTTCCAGCGCTCTGCCACCCTCAAAGTAAAGAAGTTCCTCCTCATGCTTTGATAGAAGTTCCTACGTTCCAGTTTGTACCCGTTACCTCTTGTCCTGGATCATCTTTGATGATCCAGGACAAGAGGTAACGGGCACCAATTGGAACGTAGGAACTTGAACTTGAACTGGAAGGTAGGAACTTGAACTTGAACATAGGATTATCCTTGATGATTCAGGACAGCTGTGTGTCTGACCAGTCTGTCTTTCGAGGGAGGTCCTGGGCCAGCTCCAGCCATGCTGTGCTGAGCAGAGCCCCTGGCAGCAGCCCCACAGCTCACTCCCAGTGTGCCTGAATGGAAAAGGTACCAAAGTTGCTCCAACACTTTCTGAAAAACTCTATAGTGTTACCCCACAAGCGCAAAGCGACGGCAAAGCCCGTGACATGACACCGGTGCTTCCAGAAAATGTCAAGCTTCCTGCCCAAGGGTGACATGCCATGCGGTGGGGTCAGGGCCACGCGCTGAGCACCCGGTGCGCTGGGGTTGCCCCAGCGGTTCCTGAGCAGCTCCTGCAGTGCTGCCGCCGGTACCGTTCTGGCGGCTGTAGTTGTTTAAAAAGCCGTTGTTGTTTCCGGCGTAATCTGACGGCAGTTTTCTCGGGCATTTGGGCCTCTTCTAATAAGTGTGCTGTGAGTACATCTGCAAGCATTCACCTGTCGAGGTCAAATGACTGGTGGTGCTCATCTGCCCCCGTGCTACTGCTGCTGCCTCCCGTGAATGCTCATGTGCCTGCGTGCCCCTGTACAGGCACAGATGCACGCGCGCAACACCTGATCCCGCATCCTAATTATTTTTCGCCCGGTTCTCGGAGTTGTTCTGCTTCCGGCTGATGAATGGGAAAGTGTAGTAGTGCTGTTTCATTTCACCAGCCTCTCAAGTGTGGAAATTATGGTAAATTTGAGAACAAGCCAGATTAGATTGATAGTTACACCTCCTCCTTTAATTAGCCAACCACAGGATCTGTGGAGGCAAAGGCCGGGGGGGTGTGTCGGTGTATATAACGTGTATTGTCTATGTGAAAGATGAATCAAAAGGAGTTGCTTGAGGTGGGAAGGCTTTTCCGGAGAGGTTCCACATGTTGTCAGGTAGTCCCTCTGAATGGCAGCTTCCGGTTCGGTCCCTTAGCTTTCGGAAGTGACATTTAGTCTGATATGTGCCAGCCGTGCAATCTACCTAGCCCTGCAAAGTGCAAATATTAACCTAAATGCATATTAAGATAGTGTGTGTTAGCTCCTGAACTGAAATAGAGAGCGGGTGTTCCAGCGGAGGCAAGCAAATCGTGTTGATTTAGAGTGGCTTGAGGATTTGGCCCATTACCGCTTCTTTATACACTTTTAAAAAGAAATGCCAACTCGATAGTTTAGGCTTTAACTGGAACATGGCAAGTAATTGTATGTTTTGGCGGACCCCTAGTAATGTTGCAGAATCTTTCTCAGAAGTTGTTCCATGGGATAGCCGATTCCTCAGGTAAGAGCTACTTGTTTGTTCAATCCTCCATCTTAGGCCTGCTCCTCAGGTGCATCCTCCTTCTCGCAGCGATTTCCTAGGAACAGATTTCGAAGAACAGCTCTGATCACAGAATCACAGATTGGTTAGGGTTGGAAAGGAGCTCTGGAGATCATCCAGTCCAACCCCCCTGCCAGAGCAGGGTCACCTACAGCAGGTTGCACAGGATGACCTCCAGGCGGGTTTTGAATGTTTCTGGTGTGGGAGACTCTACCGCCTCCCTGGGCAGCCTGTTCCAGCGCTCTGCCACCCTCAAAGTAAAGAAGTTCCTCCTCATGCTTTGATAGAAGTTCCTAGGTTCCAGTTTGTACCCGTTACCTCTTGTCCTGGATCATCTTTGATGATCCAGGCCAAGAGGTAACGGGCACCGATAGGAACGTAGGAACTTGAACTTGAACTGGAAGGTAGGAACTTGAACTTGCACATAGGATTATCCTTGATGATTCAGGATAGCTGTGTGTCTGACCAGTCTGTCTTTCGAAGGAGGTCCTGGGCCAGCTCCAGCCATGCTGTGCTGAGCAGAGCCCCTGGCAGCAGCCCCACACCTCACTCCCAGTGTGCCTGCATGGAAAAGGTACCAAAGTTGCTCCAACACTTTCTGAAAAACTCTATAGTGTTACCCCACAAGCGCAAAGCGACGGCAAAGCCCGTGAAATGACACCGGTGCTTCCAGAAAATGTCAAGCTTCCTGCCCAAGGGTGACATGCCATGCGGTGGGGTCAGGGCCACGCGCTGAGCACCCGGTGCGCTGGGGTTGCCCCAGCGGTTCCTGAGCAGCTCCTGCAGTGCTGCCGCCGGTACCGTTCTGGCGGCTGTAGTTGTTTAAAAAGCCGTTGTTGTTTCCGGCGTAATCTGACGGCAGTTTTCTCGGGCATTTGGGCCTCTTCTAATAAGTGTGCTGTGAGTACATCTGCAAGCATTCACCTGTCGAGGTCAAATGACTGGTGGTGCTCATCTGCCCCCGTGCTACTGCTGCTGCCTCCCGTGAACGCTCATGTGCCTGCGTGCCCCTGTACAGGCACAGATGCACGCGCGCAACACCTGATCCCGCATCCTAATTATTTTTCGCCCGGTTCTTGAGTTGTTCTGCTTCCGGCTGATGAATGGGAAAGTGTAGTAGTGCTGTTTCATTTCACCAGCCTCTCAAGTGTGGAAATTATGGTAAATTTGAGAACAAGCCAGATTAGATTGATAGTTACACCTCCTCCTTTAATTAGCCAACCACAGGATCTGTGGAGGTAAAGGCCGGGGGGGTGTGTCGGTGTATATAACGTGTATTGTCTATGTGAAAGATGAATCAAAAGGAGTTGCTTGAGGTGGGAAGGCTTTTCCGGAGAGGTTCCACATGTTGTCAGGTAGTCCCTCTGAATGGCAGCTTCCGGTTCGGTCCCTTAGCTTTCGGAAGTGACATTTAGTCTGATATGTGCCAGCCGTGCAATCTACCTAGCCCTGCAAAGTGCAAATATTAACCTAAATGCATATTAAGATAGTGTGTGTTAGCTCCTGAACTGAAATAGAGAGCGGGTGTTCCAGCGGAGGCAAGCAAATCGTGTTGATTTACAGTGGCTTGAGGATTTGGCCCATTACCGCTTCTTTATACACTTTTAAAAAGAAATGCCAACTCGATAGTTTAGGCTTTAACTGGAACATGGCAAGTAATTGTATGTTTTGGCGGACCCCTAGTAATGTTGCAGAATCTTTCTCAGAAGTTGTTCCATGGGATAGCCGATTCCTCAGGTAAGAGCTACTTGTTTGTTCAATCCTCCATCTTAGGCCTGCTCCTCAGGTGCATCCTCCTTCTCGCAGCGATTTCCTAGGAACAGATTTCGAAGAACAGCTCTGATCACAGAATCACAGATTGGTTAGGGTTGGAAAGGAGCTCTGGAGATCATCCAGTCCAACCCCCCTGCCAGAGCAGGGTCACCTACAGCAGGTTGCACAGGATGATCTCCAGGCGGGTTTTGAATGTCTCTGGGGTGGGAGACTCTACCGCCTCCCTGGGCAGCCTGTTCCAGCGCTCTGCCACCCTCAAAGTAAAGAAGTTCCTCCTCATGCTTTGATAGAAGTTCCTACGTTCCAGTTTGTACCCGTTACCTCTTGTCCTGGATCATCTTTGATGATCCAGGACAAGAGGTAACGGGCACCAATTGGAACGTAGGAACTTGAACTTGAACTGGAACGTAGGAACTTGAACTTGAACATAGGATTATCCTTGATGATTCAGGACAGCTGTGTGTCTGACCAGTCTGTCTTTCGAGGGAGGTCCTGGGCCAGCTCCAGCCATGCTGTGCTGAGCAGAGCCCCTGGCAGCAGCCCCACAGCTCACTCCCAGTGTGCCTGAATGGAAAAGGTACCAAAGTTGCTCCAACACTTTCTGAAAAACTCTATAGTGTTACCCCACAAGCGCAAAGCGACGGCAAAGCCCGTGACATGACACCGGTGCTTCCAGAAAATGTCAAGCTTCCTGCCCAAGGGTGACATGCCATGCGGTGGGGTCAGGGCCACGCGCTGAGCACCCGGTGCGCTGGGGTTGCCCCAGCGGTTCCTGAGCAGCTCCGGCAGTGCTGCCGCCGGTACCGTTCTGGCGGCTGTAGTTGTTTAAAAAGCCGTTGTTGTTTCCGGCGTAATCTGACGGCAGTTTTCTCGGGCATTTGGGCCTCTTCTAATAAGTGTGCTGTGAGTACATCTGCAAGCATTCACCTGTCGAGGTCAAATGACTGGTGGTGCTCATCTGCCCCCGTGCTACTGCTGCTGCCTCCCGTGAATGCTCATGTGCCTGCGTGCCCCTGTACAGGCACAGATGCACGCGCGCAACACCTGATCCCGCATCCTAATTATTTTTCGCCCGGTTCTCTGAGTTGTTCTGCTTCCGGCTGATGAATGGGAAAGTGTAGTAGTGCTGTTTCATTTCACCAGCCTCTCAAGTGTGGAAATTATGGTAAATTTGAGAACAAGCCAGATTAGATTGATAGTTACACCTCCTCCTTTAATTAGCCAACCACAGGATCTGTGGAGGCAAAGGCCGGGGGGGTGTGTCGGTGTATATAACGTGTATTGTCTATGTGAAAGATTAATCAAAAGGAGTTGCTTGAGGTGGGAAGGCTTTTCCGGAGAGGTTCCACATGTTGTCAGGTAGTCCCTCTGAATGGCAGCTTCCGGTTCGGTCCCTTAGCTTTCGGAAGTGACATTTAGTCTGATATGTGCCAGCCGTGCAATCTACCTAGCCCTGCAAAGTGCAAATATTAACCTAAATGCATATTAAGATACTGTGTGTTAGCTCCTGAACTGAAATAGAGAGCGGGTGTTCCAGCGGAGGCAAGCAAATCGTGTTGATTTACAGTGGCTTGCGGATTTGGCCCATTACCGCTTCTTTATACACTTTTAAAAAGAAATGCCAACTCGATAGTTTAGGCTTTAACTGGAACATGGCAAGTAATTCTGTGTTTTGGCGGACCCCTAGTAATGTTGCAGAATCTTTCTCAGAAGTTGTTCCATGGGATAGCCGATTCCTCAGGTAAGAGCTACTTGTTTGTTCAATCCTCCATCTTAGGCCTGCTCCTCAGGTGCATCCTCCTTCTCGCAGCGATTTCCTAGGAACAGATTTCGAAGAACAGCTCTGATCACAGAATCACAGATTGGTTAGGGTTGGAAAGGAGCTCTGGAGATCATCCAGTCCAACCCCCCTGCCAGAGCAGGGTCACCTACAGCAGGTTGCACAGGATGACCTCCAGGCGGGTTTTGAATGTCTCTGGGGTGGGAGACTCTACCGCCTCCCTGGGCAGCCTGTTCCAGCGCTCTGCCACCCTCAAAGTAAAGAAGTTCCTCCTCATGCTTTGATAGAAGTTCCTACGTTCCAGTTTGTACCCGTTACCTCTTGTCCTGGATCATCTTTGATGATCCAGGACAAGAGGTAACGGGCACCAATTGGAACGTAGGAACTTGAACTTGAACTGGAACGTAGGAACTTGAACATAGGATTATCCTTGATGATTCAGGATAGCTGTGTGTCTGACCAGTCTGTTTTTCGAAGGAGGTCCTGGGCCAGCTCCAGCCATGCTGTGCTGAGCAGAACCCCTGGCAGCAGCCCCACAGCTCACTCCCAGTGTGCCTGAATGGAAAAGGTACCAAAGTTGCTCCAACACTTTCTGAAAAACTCTATAGTGTTACCCCACAAGCGCAAAGCGACGGCAAAGCCCGTGAAATGACACCGGTGCTTCCAGAAAATGTCAAGCTTCCTGCCCAAGGGTGACATGCCATGCGGTGGGGTCAGGGCCACGCGCTGAGCACCCGGTGCGCTGGGGTTGCCCCAGCGGTTCCTGAGCAGCTCCTGCAGTGCTGCCGCCGGTACCGTTCTGGCGGCTGTAGTTGTTTAAAAAGCCGTTGTTGTTTCCGGCGTAATCTGACGGCAGTTTTCTCGGGCATTTGGGCCTCTTCTAATAAGTGTGCTGTGAGTACATCTGCAAGCATTCACCTGTCGAGGTCAAATGACTGGTGGTGCTCATCTGCCCCCGTGCTACTGCTGCTGCCTCCCGTGAATGCTCATGTGCCTGCGTGCCCCTGTACAGGCACAGATGCACGCGCGCAACACCTGATCCCGCATCCTAATTACTTTTCGCCCGGTTCTCTGAGTTGTTCTGCTTCCGGCTGATGAATGGGAAAGTGTAGTAGTGCTGTTTCATTTCACCAGCCTCTCAAGTGTGGAAATTATGGTAAATTTGAGAACAAGCCAGATTAGATTGATAGTTACACCTCCTCCTTTAATTAGCCAACCACAGGATCTGTGGAGGCAAAGGCCGGGGGGGTGTGTCGGTGTATATAACGTGTATTGTCTATGTGAAAGATTAATCAAAAGGAGTTGCTTGAGGTGGGAAGGCTTTTCCGGAGAGGTTCCACATGTTGTCAGGTAGTCCCTCTGAATGGCAGCTTCCGGTTCGGTCCCTTAGCTTTCGGAAGTGACATTTAGTCTGATATGTGCCAGCCGTGCAATCTACCTAGCCCTGCAAAGTGCAAATATTAACCTAAATGCATATTAAGATAGTGTGTGTTAGCTCCTGAACTGAAATAGAGAGCGGGTGTTCCAGCGGAGGCAAGCAAATCGTGTTGATTTACAGTGGCTTGAGGATTTGGCCCATTACCGCTTCTTTATACACTTTTAAAAAGAAATGCCAACTCGATAGTTTAGGCTTTAACTGGAACATGGCAAGTAATTGTATGTTTTGGCGGACCCCTAGTAATGTTGCAGAATCTTTCTCAGAAGTTGTTCCATGGGATAGCCGATTCCTCAGGTAAGAGCTACTTGTTTGTTCAATCCTCCATCTTAGGCCTGCTCCTCAGGTGCATCCTCCTTCTCGCAGCGATTTCCTAGGAACAGATTTCGAAGAACAGCTCTGATCACAGAATCACAGATTGGTTAGGGTTGGAAAGGAGCTCTGGAGATCATCCAGTCCAACCCCCCTGCCAGAGCAGGGTCACCTACAGCAGGTTGCACAGGATGACCTCCAGGCGGGTTTTGAATGTCTCTGGGGTGGAAGACTCTACCGCCTCCCTGGGCAGCCTGTTCCAGCGCTCTGCCACCCTCAAAGTAAAGAAGTTCCGCCTCATGCTTTGATAGAAGTTCCTACGTTCCAATTGGTGCCCGTTACCTCTTGTCCTGGATCATCAAAGATGATCCAGGACAAGAGGTAACGGGCACCAATTGGAACGTAGGAACTTGAACTTGAACTGGAACGTAGGAGCTTGAACATAGGATTATCCTTGATGATTCAGGATAGCTGTGTGTCTGACCAGTCTGTCTTTCGAGGGAGGTCCTGGACCAGCTCCAGCCATGCTGTGCTGAGCAGAGCCCCTGGCAGCAGCCCCACAGCTCACTCCCAGTGTGCCTGAATGGAAAAGGTACCAAAGTTGCTCCAACACTTTCCGAAAAACTCTATAGTGTTACCCCACAAGCGCAAAGCGACGGCAAAGCCCGTGAAATGACACCGGTGCTTCCAGAAAATGTCAAGCTTCCTGCCCAAGGGTGACATGCCATGCGGTGGGGTCAGGGCCACGCGCTGAGCACCCGGTGCGCTGGGGTTGCCCCAGCGGTTCCTGAGCAGCTCCTGCAGTGCTGCCGCCGGTACCGTTCTGGCGGCTGTAGTTGTTTAAAAAGCCGTTGTTGTTTCCGGCGTAATCTGACGGCAGTTTTCTCGGGCATTTGGGCCTCTTCTAATAAGTGTGCTGTGAGTACATCTGCAAGCATTCACCTGTCGAGGTCAAATGACTGGTGGTGCTCATCTGCCCCCGTGCTACTGCTGCTGCCTCCCGTGAATGCTCATGTGCCTGCGTGCCCCTGTACAGGCACAGATGCACGCGCGCAACACCTGATCCCGCATCCTAATTATTTTTCGCCCGGTTCTCGGAGTTGTTCTGCTTCCGGCTGATGAATGGGAAAGTGTAGTAGTGCTGTTTCATTTCACCAGCCTCTCAAGTGTGGAAATTATGGTAAATTTGAGAACAAGCCAGATTAGATTGATAGTTACACCTCCTCCTTTAATTAGCCAACCACAGGATCTGTGGAGGCAAAGGCCGGGGGGGTGTGTCGGTGTATATAACGTGTATTGTCTATGTGAAAGATTAATCAAAAGGAGTTGCTTGAGGTGGGAAGGCTTTTCCGGAGAGGTTCCACATGTTGTCAGGTAGTCCCTCTGAATGGCAGCTTCCGGTTCGGTCCCTTAGCTTTCGGAAGTGACATTTAGTCTGATATGTGCCAGCCGTGCAATCTACCTAGCCCTGCAAAGTGCAAATATTAACCTAAATGCATATTAAGATAGTGTGTGTTAGCTCCTGAACTGAAATAGAGAGCGGGTGTTCCAGCGGAGGCAAGCAAATCGTGTTGATTTACAGTGGCTTGAGGATTTGGCCCATTACCGCTTCTTTATACACTTTTAAAAAGAAATGCCAACTCGATAGTTTAGGCTTTAACTGGAACATGGCAAGTAATTGTATGTTTTGGCGGACCCCTAGTAATGTTGCAGAATCTTTCTCAGAAGTTGTTCCATGGGATAGCCGATTCCTCAGGTAAGAGCTACTTGTTTGTTCAATCCTCCATCTTAGGCCTGCTCCTCAGGTGCATCCTCCTTCTCGCAGCGATTTCCTAGGAACAGATTTCGAAGAACAGCTCTGATCACAGAATCACAGATTGGTTAGGGTTGGAAAGGAGCTCTGGAGATCATCCAGTCCAACCCCCCTGCCAGAGCAGGGTCACCTACAGCAGGTTGCACAGGATGACCTCCAGGCGGGTTTTGAATGTCTCTGGGGTGGAAGAATCTACCGCCTCCCTGGGCAGCCTGTTCCAGCGCTCTGCCACCCTCAAAGTAAAGAAGTTCCTCCTCATGCTTTGATAGAAGTTCCTACGTTCCAGTTTGTACCCGTTACCTCTTGTCCTGGATCATCTTTGATGATCCAGGACAAGAGGTAACGGGCACCAATTGGAACGTAGGAACTTGAACTTGAACTGGAACGTAGGAACTTGAACATAGGATTATCCTTGATGATTCAGGATAGCTGTGTGTCTGACCAGTCTGTCTTTCGAGGGAGGTCCTGGACCAGCTCCAGCCATGCTGTGCTGAGCAGAGCCCCTGGCAGCAGCCCCACAGCTCACTCCCAGTGTGCCTGAATGGAAAAGGTACCAAAGTTGCTCCAACACTTTCTGAAAAACTCTATAGTGTTACCCCACAAGCGCAAAGCGACGGCAAAGCCCGTGACATGACACCGGTGCTTCCAGAAAATGTCAAGCTTCCTGCCCAAGGGTGACATGCCATGCGGTGGGGTCAGGGCCACGCGCTGAGCACCCGGTGCGCTGGGGTTGCCCCAGCGGTTCCTGAGCAGCTCCTGCAGTGCTGCCGCCGGTACCGTTCTGGCGGCTGTAGTTGTTTAAAAAGCCGTTGTTGTTTCCGGCGTAATCTGACGGCAGTTTTCTCGGGCATTTGGGCCTCTTCTAATAAGTGTGCTGTGAGTACATCTGCAAGCATTCACCTGTCGAGGTCAAATGACTGGTGGTGCTCATCTGCCCCCGTGCTACTGCTGCTGCCTCCCGTGAATGCTCATGTGCCTGCGTGCCCCTGTACAGGCACAGATGCACGCGCGCAACACCTGATCCCGCATCCTAATTATTTTTCGCCCGGTTCTCTGAGTTGTTCTGCTTCCGGCTGATGAATGGGAAAGTGTAGTAGTGCTGTTTCATTTCACCAGCCTCTCAAGTGTGGAAATTATGGTAAATTTGAGAACAAGCCAGATTAGATTGATAGTTACACCTCCTCCTTTAATTAGCCAACCACAGGATCTGTGGAGGCAAAGGCCGGGGGTGTGTGTCGGTGTATATAAGGTGTATTGTCTATGTGAAAGATTAATCAAAAGGAGTTGCTTGAGGTGGGAAGGCTTTTCCGGAGAGGTTCCACATGTTGTCAGGTAGTCCCTCTGAATGGCAGCTTCCGGTTCGGTCCCTTAGCTTTCGGAAGTGACATTTAGTCTGATATGTGCCAGCCGTGCAATATACCTAGCCCTGCAAAGTGCAAATATTAACCTAAATGCATATTAAGATAGTGTGTGTTAGCTCCTGAACTGAAATAGAGAGCGGGTGTTCCAGCGGAGGCAAGCAAATCGTGTTGATTTACAGTGGCTTGCGGATTTGGCCCATTACCGCTTCTTTATACACTTTTAAAAAGAAATGCCAACTCGATAGTTTAGGCTTTAACTGGAACATGGCAAGTAATTCTGTGTTTTGGCGGACCCCTAGTAATGTTGCAGAATCTTTCTCAGAAGTTGTTCCATGAGATAGCCGATTCCTCAGGTAAGAGCTACTTGTTTGTTCAATCCTCCATCTTAGGCCTGCTCCTCAGGTGCATCCTCCTTCTCGCAGCGATTTCCTAGGAACAGATTTCGAAGAACAGCTCTGATCACAGAATCACAGATTGGTTAGGGTTGGAAAGGAGCTCTGGAGATCATCCAGTCCAACCGCCCTGCCAGAGCAGGGTCACCTACAGCAGGTTGCACAGGATGACCTCCAGGCGGGTTTTGAATGTCTCTGGGGTGGAAGACTCTACCGCCTCCCTGGGCAGCCTGTTCCAGCGCTCTGCCACCCTCAAAGTAAAGAAGTTCCTCCTCATGCTTTGATAGAAGTTCCTACGTTCCAGTTTGTACCCGTTACCTCTTGTCCTGGATCATCTTTGATGATCCAGGACAAGAGGTAACGGGCACCAATTGGAACGTAGGAACTTGAACTTGAACTGGAAGGTAGGAGCTTGAACATAGGATTATCCTTGATGATTCAGGATAGCTGTGTGTCTGACCAGTCTGTCTTTCGAAGGAGGTCCTGGGCCAGCTCCAGCCATGCTGTGCTGAGCAGAACCCCTGGCAGCAGCCCCACAGCTCACTCCCAGTGTGCCTGAATGGAAAAGGTACCAAAGTTGCTGCAACACTTTCTGAAAAACTCTATAGTGTTACCCCACAAGCGCAAAGCGACGGCAAAGCCCGTGAAATGACACCGGTGCTTCCAGAAAATGTCAAGCTTCCTGCCCAAGGGTGACATGCCATGCGGTGGGGTCAGGGCCACGTGCTGAGCACCCGGTGCGCTGGGGTTGCCCCAGCGGTTCCTGAGCAGCTCCTGCAGTGCTGCCGCCGGTACCGTTCTGGCGGCTGTAGTTGTTTAAAAAGCCGTTGTTGTTTCCGGCGTAATCTGACGGCAGTTTTCTCGGGCATTTGGGCCTCTTCTAATAAGTGTGCTGTGAGTACATCTGCAAGCATTCACCTGTCGAGGTCAAATGACTGGTGGTGCTCATCTGCCCCCGTGCTACTGCTGCTGCCTCCCGTGAATGCTCATGTGCCTGCGTGCCCCTGTACAGGCACAGATGCACGCGCGCAACACCTGATCCCGCATCCTAATTACTTTTCGCCCGGTTCTCGGAGTTGTTCTGCTTCCGGCTGATGAATGGGAAAGTGTAGTAGTGCTGTTTCATTTCACCAGCCTCTCAAGTGTGGAAATTATGGTAAATTTGAGAACAAGCGAGATTAGATTGATAGTTACACCTCCTCCTTTAATTAGCCAACCACAGGATCTGTGGAGGCAAAGGCCGGGGGGGTGTGTCGGTGTATATAAGGTGTATTGTCTATGTGAAAGATTAATCAAAAGGAGTTGCTTGAGGTGGGAAGGCTTTTCCGGAGAGGTTCCACATGTTGTCAGGTAGTCCCTCTGAATGGCAGCTTCCGGTTCGGTCCCTTAGCTTTCGGAAGTGACATTTAGTCTGATATGTGCCAGCCGTGCAATCTACCTAGCCCTGCAAAGTGCAAATATTAACCTAAATGCATATTAAGATAGTGTGTGTTAGCTCCTGAACTGAAATAGAGAGCGGGTGTTCCAGCGGAGGCAAGCAAATCGTGTTGATTTAGAGTGGCTTGAGGATTTGGCCCATTACCGCTTCTTTATACACTTTTAAAAAGAAATGCCAACTCGATAGTTTAGGCTTTAACTGGAACATGGCAAGTAATTCTGTGTTTTGGCGGACCCCTAGTAATGTTGCAGAATCTTTCTCAGAAGTTGTTCCATGGGATAGCCGATTCCTCAGGTAAGAGCTACTTGTTTGTTCAATCCTCCATCTTAGGCCTGCTCCTCAGGTGCATCCTCCTTCTCGCAGCGATTTCCTAGGAACAGATTTCGAAGAACAGCTCTGATCACAGAATCACAGATTGGTTAGGGTTGGAAAGGACCTCTGGAGATCATCCAGTCCAACCCCCTGCCAGAGCAGGGTCACCTACAGCAGGTTGCACAGGATGACCTCCAGGCGGGTTATGAATGTCTCTGGGGTGGGAGACTCTACTGCCTCCCTGGGCAGCCTGTTCCAGCGCTCTGCCACCCTCAAAGTAAAGAAGTTCCTCCTCATGCTTTGATAGAAGTTCCTAGGTTCCAGTTTGTACCCGTTACCTCTTGTCCTGGATCATCTTTGATGATCCAGGACAAGAGGTAACGGGCACCAATTGGAACGTAGGAACTTGAACTTGAACTGGAAGGTAGGAACTTGAACATAGGATTATCCTTGATGATTCAGGATAGCTGTGTGTCTGACCAGTCTGTCTTTCGAAGGAGGTCCTGGGCCAGCTCCAGCCATGCTGTGCTGAGCAGAGCCCCTGGCAGCAGCCCCACACCTCACTCCCAGTGTGCCTGAATGGAAAAGGTACAAAAGTTGCTCCAACACTTTCTGAAAAACTCTATAGTGTTACCCCACAAGCGCAAAGCGACGGCAAAGCCCGTGAAATGACACCGGTGCTTCCAGAAAATGTCAAGCTTCCTGCCCAAGGGTGACATGCCATGCGGTGGGGTCAGGGCCACGCGCTGAGCACCCGGTGCGCTGGGGTTGCCCCAGCGGTTCCTGAGCAGCTCCTGCAGTGCTGCCGCCGGTACCGTTCTGGCGGCTGTAGTTGTTTAAAAAGCCGTTGTTGTTTCCGGCGTAATCTGACGGCAGTTTTCTCGGGCATTTGGGCCTCTTCTAATAAGTGTGCTGTGAGTACATCTGCAAGCATTCACCTGTCGAGGTCAAATGACTGGTGGTGCTCATCTGCCCCCGTGCTACTGCTGCTGCCTCCCGTGAATGCTCATGTGCCTGCGTGCCCCTGTACAGGCACAGATGCACGCGCGCAACACCTGATCCCGCATCCTAATTATTTTTCGCCCGGTTCTCTGAGTTGTTCTGCTTCCGGCTGATGAATGGGAAAGTGTAGTAGTGCTGTTTCATTTCACCAGCCTCTCAAGTGTGGAAATTATGGTAAATTTGAGAACAAGCCAGATTAGATTGATAGTTACACCTCCTCCTTTAATTAGCCAACCACAGGATCTGTGGAGGCAAAGGCCGGGGGTGTGTGTCGGTGTATATAAGGTGTATTGTCTATGTGAAAGATTAATCAAAAGGAGTTGCTTGAGGTGGGAAGGCTTTTCCGGAGAGGTTCCACATGTTGTCAGGTAGTCCCTCTGAATGGCAGCTTCCGGTTCGGTCCCTTAGCTTTCGGAAGTGACATTTAGTCTGATATGTGCCAGCCGTGCAATATACCTAGCCCTGCAAAGTGCAAATATTAACCTAAATGCATATTAAGATAGTGTGTGTTAGCTCCTGAACTGAAATAGAGAGCGGGTGTTCCAGCGGAGGCAAGCAAATCGTGTTGATTTACAGTGGCTTGCGGATTTGGCCCATTACCGCTTCTTTATACACTTTTAAAAAGAAATGCCAACTCGATAGTTTAGGCTTTAACTGGAACATGGCAAGTAATTCTGTGTTTTGGCGGACCCCTAGTAATGTTGCAGAATCTTTCTCAGAAGTTGTTCCATGAGATAGCCGATTCCTCAGGTAAGAGCTACTTGTTTGTTCAATCCTCCATCTTAGGCCTGCTCCTCAGGTGCATCCTCCTTCTCGCAGCGATTTCCTAGGAACAGATTTCGAAGAACAGCTCTGATCACAGAATCACAGATTGGTTAGGGTTGGAAAGGAGCTCTGGAGATCATCCAGTCCAACCGCCCTGCCAGAGCAGGGTCACCTACAGCAGGTTGCACAGGATGACCTCCAGGCGGGTTTTGAATGTCTCTGGGGTGGAAGACTCTACCGCCTCCCTGGGCAGCCTGTTCCAGCGCTCTGCCACCCTCAAAGTAAAGAAGTTCCTCCTCATGCTTTGATAGAATTTCCTACGTTCCAGTTTGTACCCGTTACCTCTTGTCCTGGATCATCTTTGATGATCCAGGACAAGAGGTAACGGGCACCAATTGGAACGTAGGAACTTGAACTTGAACTGGAAGGTAGGAGCTTGAACATAGGATTATCCTTGATGATTCAGGATAGCTGTGTGTCTGACCAGTCTGTCTTTCGAAGGAGGTCCTGGGCCAGCTCCAGCCATGCTGTGCTGAGCAGAACCCCTGGCAGCAGCCCCACAGCTCACTCCCAGTGTGCCTGAATGGAAAAGGTACCAAAGTTGCTGCAACACTTTCTGAAAAACTCTATAGTGTTACCCCACAAGCGCAAAGCGACGGCAAAGCCCGTGAAATGACACCGGTGCTTCCAGAAAATGTCAAGCTTCCTGCCCAAGGGTGACATGCCATGCGGTGGGGTCAGGGCCACGTGCTGAGCACCCGGTGCGCTGGGGTTGCCCCAGCGGTTCCTGAGCAGCTCCTGCAGTGCTGCCGCCGGTACCGTTCTGGCGGCTGTAGTTGTTTAAAAAGCCGTTGTTGTTTCCGGCGTAATCTGACGGCAGTTTTCTCGGGCATTTGGGCCTCTTCTAATAAGTGTGCTGTGAGTACATCTGCAAGCATTCACCTGTCGAGGTCAAATGACTGGTGGTGCTCATCTGCCCCCGTGCTACTGCTGCTGCCTCCCGTGAATGCTCATGTGCCTGCGTGCCCCTGTACAGGCACAGATGCACGCGCGCAACACCTGATCCCGCATCCTAATTACTTTTCGCCCGGTTCTCGGAGTTGTTCTGCTTCCGGCTGATGAATGGGAAAGTGTAGTAGTGCTGTTTCATTTCACCAGCCTCTCAAGTGTGGAAATTATGGTAAATTTGAGAACAAGCGAGATTAGATTGATAGTTACACCTCCTCCTTTAATTAGCCAACCACAGGATCTGTGGAGGCAAAGGCCGGGGGGGTGTGTCGGTGTATATAAGGTGTATTGTCTATGTGAAAGATTAATCAAAAGGAGTTGCTTGAGGTGGGAAGGCTTTTCCGGAGAGGTTCCACATGTTGTCAGGTAGTCCCTCTGAATGGCAGCTTCCGGTTCGGTCCCTTAGCTTTCGGAAGTGACATTTAGTCTGATATGTGCCAGCCGTGCAATCTACCTAGCCCTGCAAAGTGCAAATATTAACCTAAATGCATATTAAGATAGTGTGTGTTAGCTCCTGAACTGAAATAGAGAGCGGGTGTTCCAGCGGAGGCAAGCAAATCGTGTTGATTTAGAGTGGCTTGAGGATTTGGCCCATTACCGCTTCTTTATACACTTTTAAAAAGAAATGCCAACTCGATAGTTTAGGCTTTAACTGGAACATGGCAAGTAATTCTGTGTTTTGGCGGACCCCTAGTAATGTTGCAGAATCTTTCTCAGAAGTTGTTCCATGGGATAGCCGATTCCTCAGGTAAGAGCTACTTGTTTGTTCAATCCTCCATCTTAGGCCTGCTCCTCAGGTGCATCCTCCTTCTCGCAGCGATTTCCTAGGAACAGATTTCGAAGAACAGCTCTGATCACAGAATCACAGATTGGTTAGGGTTGGAAAGGACCTCTGGAGATCATCCAGTCCAACCCCCTGCCAGAGCAGGGTCACCTACAGCAGGTTGCACAGGATGACCTCCAGGCGGGTTATGAATGTCTCTGGGGTGGGAGACTCTACTGCCTCCCTGGGCAGCCTGTTCCAGCGCTCTGCCACCCTCAAAGTAAAGAAGTTCCTCCTCATGCTTTGATAGAAGTTCCTAGGTTCCAGTTTGTACCCGTTACCTCTTGTCCTGGATCATCTTTGATGATCCAGGACAAGAGGTAACGGGCACCAATTGGAACGTAGGAACTTGAACTTGAACTGGAAGGTAGGAACTTGAACATAGGATTATCCTTGATGATTCAGGATAGCTGTGTGTCTGACCAGTCTGTCTTTCGAAGGAGGTCCTGGGCCAGCTCCAGCCATGCTGTGCTGAGCAGAGCCCCTGGCAGCAGCCCCACACCTCACTCCCAGTGTGCCTGAATGGAAAAGGTACAAAAGTTGCTCCAACACTTTCTGAAAAACTCTATAGTGTTACCCCACAAGCGCAAAGCGACGGCAAAGCCCGTGAAATGACACCGGTGCTTCCAGAAAATGTCAAGCTTCCTGCCCAAGGGTGACATGCCATGCGGTGGGGTCAGGGCCACGCGCTGAGCACCCGGTGCGCTGGGGTTGCCCCAGCGGTTCCTGAGCAGCTCCTGCAGTGCTGCCGCCGGTACCGTTCTGGCGGCTGTAGTTGTTTAAAAAGCCGTTGTTGTTTCCGGCGTAATCTGACGGCAGTTTTCTCGGGCATTTGGGCCTCTTCTAATAAGTGTGCTGTGAGTACATCTGCAAGCATTCACCTGTCGAGGTCAAATGACTGGTGGTGCTCATCTGCCCCCGTGCTACTGCTGCTGCCTCCCGTGAATGCTCATGTGCCTGCGTGCCCCTGTACAGGCACAGATGCACGCGCGCAACACCTGATCCCGCATCCTAATTATTTTTCGCCCGGTTCTCGGAGTTGTTCTGCTTCCGGCTGATGAATGGGAAAGTGTAGTAGTGCTGTTTCATTTCACCAGCCTCTCAAGTGTGGAAATTATGGTAAATTTGAGAACAAGCGAGATTAGATTGATAGTTACACCTCCTCCTTTAATTAGCCAACCACAGGATCTGTGGAGGCAAAGGCCGGGGGGGTGTGTCGGTGTATATAACGTGTATTGTCTATGTGAAAGATTAATCAAAAGGAGTTGCTTGAGGTGGGAAGGCTTTTCCGGAGAGGTTCCACATGTTGTCAGGTAGTCCCTCTGAATGGCAGCTTCCGGTTCGGTCCCTTAGCTTTCGGAAGTGACATTTAGTCTGATATGTGCCAGCCGTGCAATCTACCTAGCCCTGCAAAGTGCAAATATTAACCTAAATGCATATTAAGATAGTGTGTGTTAGCTCCTGAACTGAAATAGAGAGCGGGTGTTCCAGCGGAGGCAAGCAAATCGTGTTGATTTACAGTGGCTTGAGGATTTGGCCCATTACCGCTTCTTTATACACTTTTAAAAAGAAATGCCAACTCGATAGTTTAGGCTTTAACTGGAACATGGCAAGTAATTGTATGTTTTGGCGGACCCCTAGTAATGTTGCAGAATCTTTCTCAGAAGTTGTTCCATGGGATAGCCGATTCCTCAGGTAAGAGCTACTTGTTTGTTCAATCCTCCATCTTAGGCCTGCTCCTCAGGTGCATCCTCCTTCTCGCAGCGATTTCCTAGGAACAGATTTCGAAGAACAGCTCTGATCACAGAATCACAGATTGGTTAGGGTTGGAAAGGAGCTCTGGAGATCATCCAGTCCAACCCCCTGCCAGAGCAGGGTCACCTACAGCAGGTTGCACAGGATGACCTCCAGGCGGGTTATGAATGTCTCTGGGGTGGGAGACTCTACTGCCTCCCTGGGCAGCCTGTTCCAGCGCTCTGCCACCCTCAAAGTAAAGAAGTTCCTCCTCATGCTTTGATAGAAGTTCCTAGGTTCCAGTTTGTACCCGTTACCTCTTGTCCTGGATCATCTTTGATGATCCAGGACAAGAGGTAACGGGCACCAATTGGAACGTAGGAACTTGAACTTGAACTGGAAGGTAGGAACTTGAACATAGGATTATCCTTGATGATTCAGGATAGCTGTGTGTCTGACCAGTCTGTCTTTCGAAGGAGGTCCTGGGCCAGCTCCAGCCATGCTGTGCTGAGCAGAGCCCCTGGCAGCAGCCCCACACCTCACTCCCAGTGTGCCTGAATGGAAAAGGTACAAAAGTTGCTCCAACACTTTCTGAAAAACTCTATAGTGTTACCCCACAAGCGCAAAGCGACGGCAAAGCCCGTGAAATGACACCGGTGCTTCCAGAAAATGTCAAGCTTCCTGCCCAAGGGTGACATGCCATGCGGTGGGGTCAGGGCCACGCGCTGAGCACCCGGTGCGCTGGGGTTGCCCCAGCGGTTCCTGAGCAGCTCCTGCAGTGCTGCCGCCGGTACCGTTCTGGCGGCTGTAGTTGTTTAAAAAGCCGTTGTTGTTTCCGGCGTAATCTGACGGCAGTTTTCTCGGGCATTTGGGCCTCTTCTAATAAGTGTGCTGTGAGTACATCTGCAAGCATTCACCTGTCGAGGTCAAATGACTGGTGGTGCTCATCTGCCCCCGTGCTACTGCTGCTGCCTCCCGTGAATGCTCATGTGCCTGCGTGCCCCTGTACAGGCACAGATGCACGCGCGCAACACCTGATCCCGCATCCTAATTATTTTTCGCCCGGTTCTCGGAGTTGTTCTGCTTCCGGCTGATGAATGGGAAAGTGTAGTAGTGCTGTTTCATTTCACCAGCCTCTCAAGTGTGGAAATTATGGTAAATTTGAGAACAAGCGAGATTAGATTGATAGTTACACCTCCTCCTTTAATTAGCCAACCACAGGATCTGTGGAGGCAAAGGCCGGGGGGGTGTGTCGGTGTATATAACGTGTATTGTCTATGTGAAAGATTAATCAAAAGGAGTTGCTTGAGGTGGGAAGGCTTTTCCGGAGAGGTTCCACATGTTGTCAGGTAGTCCCTCTGAATGGCAGCTTCCGGTTCGGTCCCTTAGCTTTCGGAAGTGACATTTAGTCTGATATGTGCCAGCCGTGCAATCTACCTAGCCCTGCAAAGTGCAAATATTAACCTAAATGCATATTAAGATAGTGTGTGTTAGCTCCTGAACTGAAATAGAGAGCGGGTGTTCCAGCGGAGGCAAGCAAATCGTGTTGATTTACAGTGGCTTGAGGATTTGGCCCATTACCGCTTCTTTATACACTTTTAAAAAGAAATGCCAACTCGATAGTTTAGGCTTTAACTGGAACATGGCAAGTAATTGTATGTTTTGGCGGACCCCTAGTAATGTTGCAGAATCTTTCTCAGAAGTTGTTCCATGGGATAGCCGATTCCTCAGGTAAGAGCTACTTGTTTGTTCAATCCTCCATCTTAGGCCTGCTCCTCAGGTGCATCCTCCTTCTCGCAGCGATTTCCTAGGAACAGATTTCGAAGAACAGCTCTGATCACAGAATCACAGATTGGTTAGGGTTGGAAAGGAGCTCTGGAGATCATCCAGTCCAACCCCCTGCCAGAGCAGGGTCACCTACAGCAGGTTGCACAGGATGACCTCCAGGCGGGTTATGAATGTCTCTGGGGTGGGAGACTCTACTGCCTCCCTGGGCAGCCTGTTCCAGCGCTCTGCCACCCTCAAAGTAAAGAAGTTCCTCCTCATGCTTTGATAGAAGTTCCTAGGTTCCAGTTTGTACCCGTTACCTCTTGTCCTGGATCATCTTTGATGATCCAGGACAAGAGGTAACGGGCACCAATTGGAACGTAGGAACTTGAACTTGAACTGGAAGGTAGGAACTTGAACATAGGATTATCCTTGATGATTCAGGATAGCTGTGTGTCTGACCAGTCTGTCTTTCGAAGGAGGTCCTGGACCAGCTCCAGCCATGCTGTGCTGAGCAGAGCCCCTGGCAGCAGCCCCACACCTCACTCCCAGTGTGCCTGAATGGAAAAGGTACCAAAGTTGCTGCAACACTTTCTGAAAAACTCTATAGTGTTACCCCACAAGCGCAAAGCGACGGCAAAGCCCGTGAAATGACACCGGTGCTTCCAGAAAATGTCAAGCTTCCTGCCCAAGGGTGACATGCCATGCGGTGGGGTCAGGGCCACGCGCTGAGCACCCGGTGCGCTGGGGTTGCCCCAGCGGTTCCTGAGCAGCTCCTGCAGTGCTGCCGCCGGTACCGTTCTGGCGGCTGTAGTTGTTTAAAAAGCCGTTGTTGTTTCCGGCGTAATCTGACGGCAGTTTTCTCGGGCATTTGGGCCTCTTCTAATAAGTGTGCTGTGAGTACATCTGCAAGCATTCACCTGTCGAGGTCAAATGACTGGTGGTGCTCATCTGCCCCCGTGCTACTGCTGCTGCCTCCCGTGAATGCTCATGTGCCTGCGTGCCCCTGTACAGGCACAGATGCACGCGCGCAACACCTGATCCCGCATCCTAATTATTTTTCGCCCGGTTCTCGGAGTTGTTCTGCTTCCGGCTGATGAATGGGAAAGTGTAGTAGTGCTGTTTCATTTCACCAGCCTCTCAAGTGTGGAAATTATGGTAAATTTGAGAACAAGCCAGATTAGATTGATAGTTACACCTCCTCCTTTAATTAGCCAACCACAGGATCTGTGGAGGCAAAGGCCGGGGGGGTGTGTCGGTGTATATAAGGTGTATTGTCTATGTGAAAGATTAATCAAAAGGAGGTGCTTGAGGTGGGAAGGCTTTTCCGGAGAGGTTCCACATGTTGTCAGGTAGTCCCTCTGAATGGCAGCTTCCGGTTCGGTCCCTTAGCTTTCGGAAGTGACATTTAGTCTGATATGTGCCAGCCGTGCAATCTACCTAGCCCTGCAAAGTGCAAATATTAACCTAAATGCATATTAAGATACTGTGTGTTAGCTCCTGAATTGAAATAGAGAGCGGGTGTTCCAGCGGAGGCAAGCAAATCGTGTTGATTTACAGTGGCTTGAGGATTTGGCCCATTACCGCTTCTTTATACACTTTTAAAAAGAAATGCCAACTCGATAGTTTAGGCTTTAACTGGAACATGGCAAGTAATTGTATGTTTTGGCGGACCCCTAGTAATGTTGCAGAATCTTTCTCTGAAGTTGTTCCATGGGATAGCCGATTCCTCAGGTAAGAGCTACTTGTTTGTTCAATCCTCCATCTTAGGCCTGCTCCTCAGGTGCATCCTCCTTCTCGCAGCGATTTCCTAGGAACAGATTTCGAAGAACAGCTCTGATCACAGAATCACAGATTGGTTAGGGTTGGAAAGGAGCTCTGGAGATCATCCAGTCCAACCGCCCTGCCAGAGCAGGGTCACCTACAGCAGGTTGCACAGGATGACCTCCAGGCGGGTTTTGAATGTCTCTGGGGTGGGAGACTCTACCGCCTCCCTGGGCAGCCTGTTCCAGCGCTCTGCCACCCTCAAAGTAAAGAAGTTCCTCCTCATGCTTTGATAGAAGTTCCTAGGTTCCAGTTTGTACCTGTTACCTCTTGTCCTGGATCATCTTTGATGATCCAGGACAAGAGGTAACGGGCACCAATTGGAACGTAGGAACTTGAACTTGAACTGGAAGGTAGGAACTTGAACATAGGATTATCCTTGATGATTCAGGATAGCTGTGTGTCTGACCAGTCTGTCTTTCGAGGGAGGTCCTGGACCAGCTCCAGCCATGCTGTGCTGAGCAGAGCCCCTGGCAGCAGCCCCACAGCTCACTCCCAGTGTGCCTGAATGGAAAAGGTACCAAAGTTGCTGCAACACTTTCTGAAAAACTCTATAGTGTTACCCCACAAGCGCAAAGCGACGGCAAAGCCCGTGAAATGACACCGGTGCTTCCAGAAAATGTCAAGCTTCCTGCCCAAGGGTGACATGCCATGCGGTGGGGTCAGGGCCACGTGCTGAGCACCCGGTGCGCTGGGGTTGCCCCAGCGGTTCCTGAGCAGCTCCTGCAGTGCTGCCGCCGGTACCGTTCTGGCGGCTGTAGTTGTTTAAAAAGCCGTTGTTGTTTCCGGCGTAATCTGACGGCAGTTTTCTCGGGCATTTGGGCCTCTTCTAATAAGTGTGCTGTGAGTACATCTGCAAGCATTCACCTGTCGAGGTCAAATGACTGGTGGTGCTCATCTGCCCCCGTGCTACTGCTGCTGCCTCCCGTGAATGCTCATGTGCCTGCGTGCCCCTGTACAGGCACAGATGCACGCGCGCAACACCTGATCCCGCATCCTAATTACTTTTCGCCCGGTTCTCGGAGTTGTTCTGCTTCCGGCTGATGAATGGGAAAGTGTAGTAGTGCTGTTTCATTTCACCAGCCTCTCAAGTGTGGAAATTATGGTAAATTTGAGAACAAGCGAGATTAGATTGATAGTTACACCTCCTCCTTTAATTAGCCAACCACAGGATCTGTGGAGGCAAAGGCCGGGGGGGTGTGTCGGTGTATATAACGTGTATTGTCTATGTGAAAGATTAATCAAAAGGAGTTGCTTGAGGTGGGAAGGCTTTTCCGGAGAGGTTCCACATGTTGTCAGGTAGTCCCTCTGAATGGCAGCTTCCGGTTCGGTCCCTTAGCTTTCGGAAGTGACATTTAGTCTGATATGTGCCAGCCGTGCAATCTACCTAGCCCTGCAAAGTGCAAATATTAACCTAAATGCATATTAAGATAGTGTGTGTTAGCTCCTGAACTGAAATAGAGAGCGGGTGTTCCAGCGGAGGCAAGCAAATCGTGTTGATTTACAGTGGCTTGAGGATTTGGCCCATTACCGCTTCTTTATACACTTTTAAAAAGAAATGCCAACTCGATAGTTTAGGCTTTAACTGGAACATGGCAAGTAATTCTGTGTTTTGGCGGACCCCTAGTAATGTTGCAGAATCTTTCTCAGAAGTTGTTCCATGGGATAGCCGATTCCTCAGGTAAGAGCTACTTGTTTGTTCAATCCTCCATCTTAGGCCTGCTCCTCAGGTGCATCCTCCTTCTCGCAGCGATTTCCTAGGAACAGATTTCGAAGAACAGCTCTGATCACAGAATCACAGATTGGTTAGGGTTGGAAAGGACCTCTGGAGATCATCCAGTCCAACCCCCTGCCAGAGCAGGGTCACCTACAGCAGGTTGCACAGGATGACCTCCAGGCGGGTTTTGAATGTCTCTGGGGTGGGAGACTCTACTGCCTCCCTGGGCAGCCTGTTCCAGCGCTCTGCCACCCTCAAAGTAAAGAAGTTCCTCCTCATGCTTTGATAGAAGTTCCTAGGTTCCAGTTTGTACCCGTTACCTCTTGTCCTGGATCATCTTTGATGATCCAGGACAAGAGGTAACGGGCACCAATTGGAACGTAGGAACTTGAACTTGAACTGGAACGTAGGAACTTGAACATAGGATTATCCTTGATGATTCAGGATAGCTGTGTGTCTGACCAGTCTGTCTTTCGAAGGAGGTCCTGGGCCAGCTCCAGCCATGCTGTGCTGAGCAGAGCCCCTGGCAGCAGCCCCACAGCTCACTCCCAGTGTGCCTGAATGGAAAAGGTACCAAAGTTGCTCCAACACTTTCTGAAAAACTCTATAGTGTTACCCCACAAGCGCAAAGCGACGGCAAAGCCCGTGAAATGACACCGGTGCTTCCAGAAAATGTCAAGCTTCCTGCCCAAGGGTGACATGCCATGCGGTGGGGTCAGGGCCACGCGCTGAGCACCCGGTGCGCTGGGGTTGCCCCAGCGGTTCCTGAGCAGCTCCTGCAGTGCTGCCGCCGGTACCGTTCTGGCGGCTGTAGTTGTTTAAAAAGCCGTTGTTGTTTCCGGCGTAATCTGACGGCAGTTTTCTCGGGCATTTGGGCCTCTTCTAATAAGTGTGCTGTGAGTACATCTGCAAGCATTCACCTGTCGAGGTCAAATGACTGGTGGTGCTCATCTGCCCCCGTGCTACTGCTGCTGCCTCCCGTGAATGCTCATGTGCCTGCGTGCCCCTGTACAGGCACAGATGCACGCGCGCAACACCTGATCCCGCATCCTAATTATTTTTCGCCCGGTTCTCGGAGTTGTTCTGCTTCCGGCTGATGAATGGGAAAGTGTAGTAGTGCTGTTTCATTTCACCAGCCTCTCAAGTGTGGAAATTATGGTAAATTTGAGAACAAGCCAGATTAGATTGATAGTTACACCTCCTCCTTTAATTAGCCAACCACAGGATCTGTGGAGGCAAAGGCCGGGGGGGTGTGTCGGTGTATATAACGTGTATTGTCTATGTGAAACATGAATCAAAAGGAGGTGCTTGAGGTGGGAAGGCTTTTCCGGAGAGGTTCCACATGTTGTCAGGTAGTCCCTCTGAATGGCAGCTTCCGGTTCGGTCCCTTAGCTTTCGGAAGTGACATTTAGTCTGATATGTGCCAGCCGTGCAATCTACCTAGCCCTGCAAAGTGCAAATATTAACCTAAATGCATATTAAGATACTGTGTGTTAGCTCCTGAATTGAAATAGAGAGCGGGTGTTCCAGCGGAGGCAAGCAAATCGTGTTGATTTACAGTGGCTTGAGGATTTGGCCCATTACCGCTTCTTTATACACTTTTAAAAAGAAATGCCAACTCGATAGTTTAGGCTTTAACTGGAACATGGCAAGTAATTGTATGTTTTGGCGGACCCCTAGTAATGTTGCAGAATCTTTCTCTGAAGTTGTTCCATGGGATAGCCGATTCCTCAGGTAAGAGCTACTTGTTTGTTCAATCCTCCATCTTAGGCCTGCTCCTCAGGTGCATCCTCCTTCTCGCAGCGATTTCCTAGGAACAGATTTCGAAGAACAGCTCTGATCACAGAATCACAGATTGGTTAGGGTTGGAAAGGAGCTCTGGAGATCATCCAGTCCAACCCCCCTCCCAGAGCAGGGTCACCTACAGCAGGTTGCACAGGATGACCTCCAGGCGGGTTTTGAATGTCTCTGGGGTGGGAGACTCTACCGCCTCCCTGGGCAGCCTGTTCCAGCGCTCTGCCACCCTCAAAGTAAAGAAGTTCCTCCTCATGCTTTGATAGAAGTTCCTACGTTCCAGTTTGTACCCGTTACCTCTTGTCCTGGATCATCTTTGATGATCCAGGACAAGAGGTAACGGGCACCAATTGGAACGTAGGAACTTGAACTTGAACTGGAACGTAGGAACTTGAACATAGGATTATCCTTGATGATTCAGGATAGCTGTGTGTCTGACCAGTCTGTCTTTCGAAGGAGGTCCTGGGCCAGCTCCAGCCATGCTGTGCTGAGCAGAGCCCCTGGCAGCAGCCCCACACCTCACTCCCAGTGTGCCTGAATGGAAAAGGTACCAAAGTTGCTCCAACACTTTCTGAAAAACTCTATAGTGTTACCCCACAAGCGCAAAGCGACGGCAAAGCCCGTGAAATGACACCGGTGCTTCCAGAAAATGTCAAGCTTCCTGCCCAAGGGTGACATGCCATGCGGTGGGGTCAGGGCCACGCGCTGAGCACCCGGTGCGCTGGGGTTGCCCCAGCGGTTCCTGAGCAGCTCCTGCAGTGCTGCCGCCGGTACCGTTCTGGCGGCTGTAGTTGTTTAAAAAGCCGTTGTTGTTTCCGGCGTAATCTGACGGCAGTTTTCTCGGGCATTTGGGCCTCTTCTAATAAGTGTGCTGTGAGTACATCTGCAAGCATTCACCTGTCGAGGTCAAATGACTGGTGGTGCTCATCTGCCCCCGTGCTACTGCTGCTGCCTCCCGTGAATGCTCATGTGCCTGCGTGCCCCTGTACAGGCAAAAAAGCACGCGCGCAACACCTGATCCCGCATCCTAATTATTTTTCGCCCGGTTCTCTGAGTTGTTCTGCTTCCGGCTGATGAATGGGAAAGTGTAGTAGTGCTGTTTCATTTCACCAGCCTCTCAAGTGTGGAAATTATGGTAAATTTGAGAACAAGCCAGATTAGATTGATAGTTACACCTCCTCCTTTAATTAGCCAACCACAGGATCTGTGGAGGCAAAGGCCGGGGGGGTGTGTCGGTGTATATAACGTGTATTGTCTATGTGAAAGATTAATCAAAAGGAGTTGCTTGAGGTGGGAAGGCTTTTCCGGAGAGGTTCCACATGTTGTCAGGTAGTCCCTCTGAATGGCAGCTTCCGGTTCGGTCCCTTAGCTTTCGGAAGTGACATTTAGTCTGATATGTGCCAGCCGTGCAATCTACCTAGCCCTGCAAAGTGCAAATATTAACCTAAATGCATATTAAGATACTGTGTGTTAGCTCCTGAACTGAAATAGAGAGCGGGTGTTCCAGCGGAGGCAAGCAAATCGTGTTGATTTACAGTGGCTTGAGGATTTGGCCCATTACCGCTTCTTTATACACTTTTAAAATGAAATGCCAACTCGATAGTTTAGGCTTTAACTGGAACATGGCAAGTAATTGTATGTTTTGGCGGACCCCTAGTAATGTTGCAGAATCTTTCTCAGAAGTTGTTCCATGGGATAGCCGATTCCTCAGGTAAGAGCTACTTGTTTGTTCAATCCTCCATCTTAGGCCTGCTCCTCAGGTGCATCCTCCTTCTCGCAGCGATTTCCTAGGAACAGATTTCGAAGAACAGCTCTGATCACAGAATCACAGATTGGTTAGGGTTGGAAAGGAGCTCTGGAGATCATCCAGTCCAACCCCCCTCCCAGAGCAGGGTCACGTACAGCAGGTTGCACAGGATGACCTCCAGGCGGGTTTTGAATGTCTCTGGGGTGGGAGACTCTACCGCCTCCCTGGGCAGCCTGTTCCAGTGCTCTGCCACCCTCAAAGTAAAGAAGTTCCTCCTCATGCTTTGATAGAAGTTCCTAGGTTCCAGTTTGTACCCGTTACCTCTTGTCCTGGATCATCTTTGATGATCCAGGACAAGAGGTAACGGGCACCAATTGGAACGTAGGAACTTGAACTTGAACTGGAAGGTAGGAACTTGAACTTGAACATAGGATTATCCTTGATGATTCAGGATAGCTGTGTGTCTGACCAGTCTGTCTTTCGAAGGAGGTCCTGGGCCAGCTCCAGCCATGCTGTGCTGAGCAGAGCCCCTGGCAGCAGCCCCACACCTCACTCCCAGTGTGCCTGAATGGAAAAGGTACCAAAGTTGCTCCAACACTTTCTGAAAAACTCTATAGTGTTACCCCACAAGCGCAAAGCGACGGCAAAGCCCGTGAAATGACACCGGTGCTTCCAGAAAATGTCAAGCTTCCTGCCCAAGGGTGACATGCCATGCGGTGGGGTCAGGGCCACGCGCTGAGCACCCGGTGCGCTGGGGTTGCCCCAGCGGTTCCTGAGCAGCTCCTGCAGTGCTGCCGCCGGTACCGTTCTGGCGGCTGTAGTTGTTTAAAAAGCCGTTGTTGTTTCCGGCGTAATCTGACGGCAGTTTTCTCGGGCATTTGGGCCTCTTCTAATAAGTGTGCTGTGAGTACATCTGCAAGCATTCACCTGTCGAGGTCAAATGACTGGTGGTGCTCATCTGCCCCCGTGCTACTGCTGCTGCCTCCCGTGAATGCTCATGTGCCTGCGTGCCCCTGTACAGGCACAGATGCACGCGCGCAACACCTGATCCCGCATCCTAATTATTTTTCGCCCGGTTCTCGGAGTTGTTCTGCTTCCGGCTGATGAATGGGAAAGTGTAGTAGTGCTGTTTCATTTCACCAGCCTCTCAAGTGTGGAAATTATGGTAAATTTGAGAACAAGCCAGATTAGATTGATAGTTACACCTCCTCCTTTAATTAGCCAACCACAGGATCTGTGGAGGCAAAGGCCGGGGGGGTGTGTCGGTGTATATAAGGTGTATTGTCTATGTGAAAGATGAATCAAAAGGAGGTGCTTGAGGTGGGAAGGCTTTTCCGGAGAGGTTCCACATGTTGTCAGGTAGTCCCTCTGAATGGCAGCTTCCGGTTCGGTCCCTTAGCTTTCGGAAGTGACATTTAGTCTGATATGTGCCAGCCGTGCAATCTACCTAGCCCTGCAAAGTGCAAATATTAACATAAATGCATATTAAGATACTGTGTGTTAGCTCCTGAACTGAAATAGAGAGCGGGTGTTCCAGCGGAGGCAAGCAAATCGTGTTGATTTACAGTGGCTTGAGGATTTGGCCCATTACCGCTTCTTTATACACTTTTAAAACGAAATGCCAACTCGATAGTTTAGGCTTTAACTGGAACATGGCAAGTAATTGTATGTTTTGGCGGACCCCTAGTAATGTTGCAGAATCTTTCTCAGAAGTTGTTCCATGGGATAGCCGATTCCTCAGGTAAGAGCTACTTGTTTGTTCAATCCTCCATCTTAGGCCTGCTCCTCAGGTGCATCCTCCTTCTCGCAGCGATTTCCTAGGAACAGATTTCGAAGAACAGCTCTGATCACAGAATCACAGATTGGTTAGGGTTGGAAAGGACCTCTGGAGATCATCCAGTCCAACCCCCCTCCCAGAGCAGGGTCACGTACAGCAGGTTGCACAGGATGACCTCCAGGCGGGTTTTGAATGTCTCTGGGGTGGGAGACTCTACCGCCTCCCTGGGCAGCCTGTTCCAGTGCTCTGCCACCCTCAAAGTAAAGAAGTTCCTCCTCATGCTTTGATAGAAGTTCCTAGGTTCCAGTTTGTACCCGTTACCTCTTGTCCTGGATCATCTTTGATGATCCAGGACAAGAGGTAACGGGCACCAATTGGAACGTAGGAACTTGAACTTGAACTGGAAGGTAGGAACTTGAACTTGAACATAGGATTATCCTTGATGATTCAGGATAGCTGTGTGTCTGACCAGTCTGTCTTTCGAAGGAGGTCCTGGGCCAGCTCCAGCCATGCTGTGCTGAGCAGAGCCCCTGGCAGCAGCCCCACAGCTCACTCCCAGTGTGCCTGAATGGAAAAGGTACCAAAGTTGCTCCAACACTTTCTGAAAAACTCTATAGTGTTACCCCACAAGCGCAAAGCGACGGCAAAGCCCGTGAAATGACACCGGTGCTTCCAGAAAATGTCAAGCTTCCTGCCCAAGGGTGACATGCCATGCGGTGGGGTCAGGGCCACGCGCTGAGCACCCGGTGCGCTGGGGTTGCCCCAGCGGTTCCTGAGCAGCTCCTGCAGTGCTGCCGCCGGTACCGTTCTGGCGGCTGTAGTTGTTTAAAAAGCCGTTGTTGTTTCCGGCGTAATCTGACGGCAGTTTTCTCGGGCATTTGGGCCTCTTCTAATAAGTGTGCTGTGAGTACATCTGCAAGCATTCACCTGTCGAGGTCAAATGACTGGTGGTGCTCATCTGCCCCCGTGCTACTGCTGCTGCCTCCCGTGAATGCTCATGTGCCTGCGTGCCCCTGTACAGGCACAGATGCACGCGTGCAACACCTGATCCCGCATCCTAATTATTTTTCGCCCGGTTGTCTGAGTTGTTCTGCTTCCGGCTGATGAATGGGAAAGTGTAGTAGTGCTGTTTCATTTCACCAGCCTCTCAAGTGTGGAAATTATGGTAAATTTGAGAACAAGCCAGATTAGATTGATAGTTACACCTCCTCCTTTAATTAGCCAACCACAGGATCTGTGGAGGCAAAGGCCGGGGGGGTGTGTCGGTGTATATAACGTGTATTGTCTATGTGAAAGATTAATCAAAAGGAGTTGCTTGAGGTGGGAAGGCTTTTCCGGAGAGGTTCCACATGTTGTCAGGTAGTCCCTCTGAATGGCAGCTTCCGGTTCGGTCCCTTAGCTTTCGGAAGTGACATTTAGTCTGATATGTGCCAGCCGTGCAATCTACCTAGCCCTGCAAAGTGCAAATATTAACCTAAATGCATATTAAGATACTGTGTGTTAGCTCCTGAACTGAAATAGAGAGCGGGTGTTCCAGCGGAGGCAAGCAAATCGTGTTGATTTACAGTGGCTTGAGGATTTGGCCCATTACCGCTTCTTTATACACTTTTAAAATGAAATGCCAACTCGATAGTTTAGGCTTTAACTGGAACATGGCAAGTAATTGTATGTTTTGGCGGACCCCTAGTAATGTTGCAGAATCTTTCTCAGAAGTTGTTCCATGGGATAGCCGATTCCTCAGGTAAGAGCTACTTGTTTGTTCAATCCTCCATCTTAGGCCTGCTCCTCAGGTGCATCCTCCTCGCAGCGATTTCCTAGGAACAGATTTCGAAGAACAGCTCTGATCACAGAATCACAGATTGGTTAGGGTTGGAAAGGAGCTCTGGAGATCATCCAGTCCAACCGCCCTGCCAGAGCAGGGTCACCTACAGCAGGTTGCACAGGATGACCTCCAGGCGGGTTTTGAATGTCTCTGGGGTGGAAGACTCTACCGCCTCCCTGGGCAGCCTGTTCCAGCGCTCTGCCACCCTCAAAGTAAAGAAGTTCCTCCTCATGCTTTGATAGAAGTTCCTAGGTTCCAGTTTGTACCCGTTACCTCTTGTCCTGGATCATCTTTGATGATCCAGGACAAGAGGTAACGGGCACCAATTGGAACGTAGGAACTTGAACTTGAACTGGAAGGTAGGAACTTGAACATAGGATTATCCTTGATGATTCAGGATAGCTGTGTGTCTGACCAGTCTGTCTTTCGAGGGAGGTCCTGGACCAGCTCCAGCCATGCTGTGCTGAGCAGAGCCCCTGGCAGCAGCCCCACAGCTCACTCCCAGTGTGCCTGAATGGAAAAGGTACCAAAGTTGCTGCAACACTTTCTGAAAAACTCTATAGTGTTACCCCACAAGCGCAAAGCGACGGCAAAGCCCGTGAAATGACACCGGTGCTTCCAGAAAATGTCAAGCTTCCTGCCCAAGGGTGACATGCCATGCGGTGGGGTCAGGGCCACGTGCTGAGCACCCGGTGCGCTGGGGTTGCCCCAGCGGTTCCTGAGCAGCTCCTGCAGTGCTGCCGCCGGTACCGTTCTGGCGGCTGTAGTTGTTTAAAAAGCCGTTGTTGTTTCCGGCGTAATCTGACGGCAGTTTTCTCGGGCATTTGGGCCTCTTCTAATAAGTGTGCTGTGAGTACATCTGCAAGCATTCACCTGTCGAGGTCAAATGACTGGTGGTGCTCATCTGCCCCCGTGCTACTGCTGCTGCCTCCCGTGAATGCTCATGTGCCTGCGTGCCCCTGTACAGGCACAGATGCACGCGCGCAACACCTGATCCCGCATCCTAATTATTTTTCGCCCGGTTCTCGGAGTTGTTCTGCTTCCGGCTGATGAATGGGAAAGTGTAGTAGTGCTGTTTCATTTCACCAGCCTCTCAAGTGTGGAAATTATGGTAAATTTGAGAACAAGCCAGATTAGATTGATAGTTACACCTCCTCCTTTAATTAGCCAACCACAGGATCTGTGGAGGCAAAGGCCGGGGGGGTGTGTCGGTGTATATAACGTGTATTGTCTATGTGAAACATGAATCAAAAGGAGGTGCTTGAGGTGGGAAGGCTTTTCCGGAGAGGTTCCACATGTTGTCAGGTAGTCCCTCTGAATGGCAGCTTCCGGTTCGGTCCCTTAGCTTTCGGAAGTGACATTTAGTCTGATATGTGCCAGCCGTGCAATCTACCTAGCCCTGCAAAGTGCAAATATTAACCTAAATGCATATTAAGATACTGTGTGTTAGCTCCTGAATTGAAATAGAGAGCGGGTGTTCCAGCGGAGGCAAGCAAATCGTGTTGATTTACAGTGGCTTGAGGATTTGGCCCATTACCGCTTCTTTATACACTTTTAAAAAGAAATGCCAACTCGATAGTTTAGGCTTTAACTGGAACATGGCAAGTAATTGTATGTTTTGGCGGACCCCTAGTAATGTTGCAGAATCTTTCTCAGAAGTTGTTCCATGGGATAGCCGATTCCTCAGGTAAGAGCTACTTGTTTGTTCAATCCTCCATCTTAGGCCTGCTCCTCAGGTGCATCCTCCTTCTCGCAGCGATTTCCTAGGAACAGATTTCGAAGAACAGCTCTGATCACAGAATCACAGATTGGTTAGGGTTGGAAAGGAGCTCTGGAGATCATCCAGTCCAACCCCCCTCCCAGAGCAGGGTCACCTACAGCAGGTTGCACAGGATGACCTCCAGGCGGGTTTTGAATGTCTCTGGGGTGGGAGACTCTACCGCCTCCCTGGGCAGCCTGTTCCAGCGCTCTGCCACCCTCAAAGTAAAGAAGTTCCTCCTCATGCTTTGATAGAAGTTCCTACGTTCCAGTTTGTACCCGTTACCTCTTGTCCTGGATCATCTTTGATGATCCAGGACAAGAGGTAACGGGCACCAATTGGAACGTAGGAACTTGAACTTGAACTGGAACGTAGGAACTTGAACATAGGATTATCCTTGATGATTCAGGATAGCTGTGTGTCTGACCAGTCTGTCTTTCGAAGGAGGTCCTGGGCCAGCTCCAGCCATGCTGTGCTGAGCAGAGCCCCTGGCAGCAGCCCCACACCTCACTCCCAGTGTGCCTGAATGGAAAAGGTACCAAAGTTGCTCCAACACTTTCTGAAAAACTCTATAGTGTTACCCCACAAGCGCAAAGCGACGGCAAAGCCCGTGAAATGACACCGGTGCTTCCAGAAAATGTCAAGCTTCCTGCCCAAGGGTGACATGCCATGCGGTGGGGTCAGGGCCACGCGCTGAGCACCCGGTGCGCTGGGGTTGCCCCAGCGGTTCCTGAGCAGCTCCTGCAGTGCTGCCGCCGGTACCGTTCTGGCGGCTGTAGTTGTTTAAAAAGCCGTTGTTGTTTCCGGCGTAATCTGACGGCAGTTTTCTCGGGCATTTGGGCCTCTTCTAATAAGTGTGCTGTGAGTACATCTGCAAGCATTCACCTGTCGAGGTCAAATGACTGGTGGTGCTCATCTGCCCCCGTGCTACTGCTGCTGCCTCCCGTGAATGCTCATGTGCCTGCGTGCCCCTGTACAGGCACAGATGCACGCGCGCAACACCTGATCCCGCATCCTAATTATTTTTCGCCCGGTTCTCTGAGTTGTTCTGCTTCCGGCTGATGAATGGGAAAGTGTAGTAGTGCTGTTTCATTTCACCAGCCTCTCAAGTGTGGAAATTATGGTAAATTTGAGAACAAGCCAGATTAGATTGATAGTTACACCTCCTCCTTTAATTAGCCAACCACAGGATCTGTGGAGGCAAAGGCCGGGGGGGTGTGTCGGTGTATATAACGTGTATTGTCTATGTGAAAGATTAATCAAAAGGAGTTGCTTGAGGTGGGAAGGCTTTTCCGGAGAGGTTCCACATGTTGTCAGGTAGTCCCTCTGAATGGCAGCTTCCGGTTCGGTCCCTTAGCTTTCGGAAGTGACATTTAGTCTGATATGTGCCAGCCGTGCAATCTACCTAGCCCTGCAAAGTGCAAATATTAACCTAAATGCATATTAAGATACTGTGTGTTAGCTCCTGAACTGAAATAGAGAGCGGGTGTTCCAGCGGAGGCAAGCAAATCGTGTTGATTTACAGTGGCTTGAGGATTTGGCCCATTACCGCTTCTTTATACACTTTTAAAATGAAATGCCAACTCGATAGTTTAGGCTTTAACTGGAACATGGCAAGTAATTGTATGTTTTGGCGGACCCCTAGTAATGTTGCAGAATCTTTCTCAGAAGTTGTTCCATGGGATAGCCGATTCCTCAGGTAAGAGCTACTTGTTTGTTCAATCCTCCATCTTAGGCCTGCTCCTCAGGTGCATCCTCCTTCTCGCAGCGATTTCCTAGGAACAGATTTCGAAGAACAGCTCTGATCACAGAATCACAGATTGGTTAGGGTTGGAAAGGAGCTCTGGAGATCATCCAGTCCAACCCCCCTCCCAGAGCAGGGTCACGTACAGCAGGTTGCACAGGATGACCTCCAGGCGGGTTTTGAATGTCTCTGGGGTGGGAGACTCTACCGCCTCCCTGGGCAGCCTGTTCCAGTGCTCTGCCACCCTCAAAGTAAAGAAGTTCCTCCTCATGCTTTGATAGAAGTTCCTAGGTTCCAGTTTGTACCCGTTACCTCTTGTCCTGGATCATCTTTGATGATCCAGGACAAGAGGTAACGGGCACCAATTGGAACGTAGGAACTTGAACTTGAACTGGAAGGTAGGAACTTGAACTTGAACATAGGATTATCCTTGATGATTCAGGATAGCTGTGTGTCTGACCAGTCTGTCTTTCGAAGGAGGTCCTGGGCCAGCTCCAGCCATGCTGTGCTGAGCAGAGCCCCTGGCAGCAGCCCCACACCTCACTCCCAGTGTGCCTGAATGGAAAAGGTACCAAAGTTGCTCCAACACTTTCTGAAAAACTCTATAGTGTTACCCCACAAGCGCAAAGCGACGGCAAAGCCCGTGAAATGACACCGGTGCTTCCAGAAAATGTCAAGCTTCCTGCCCAAGGGTGACATGCCATGCGGTGGGGTCAGGGCCACGCGCTGAGCACCCGGTGCGCTGGGGTTGCCCCAGCGGTTCCTGAGCAGCTCCTGCAGTGCTGCCGCCGGTACCGTTCTGGCGGCTGTAGTTGTTTAAAAAGCCGTTGTTGTTTCCGGCGTAATCTGACGGCAGTTTTCTCGGGCATTTGGGCCTCTTCTAATAAGTGTGCTGTGAGTACATCTGCAAGCATTCACCTGTCGAGGTCAAATGACTGGTGGTGCTCATCTGCCCCCGTGCTACTGCTGCTGCCTCCCGTGAATGCTCATGTGCCTGCGTGCCCCTGTACAGGCACAGATGCACGCGCGCAACACCTGATCCCGCATCCTAATTATTTTTCGCCCGGTTCTCGGAGTTGTTCTGCTTCCGGCTGATGAATGGGAAAGTGTAGTAGTGCTGTTTCATTTCACCAGCCTCTCAAGTGTGGAAATTATGGTAAATTTGAGAACAAGCCAGATTAGATTGATAGTTACACCTCCTCCTTTAATTAGCCAACCACAGGATCTGTGGAGGCAAAGGCCGGGGGGGTGTGTCGGTGTATATAAGGTGTATTGTCTATGTGAAAGATGAATCAAAAGGAGGTGCTTGAGGTGGGAAGGCTTTTCCGGAGAGGTTCCACATGTTGTCAGGTAGTCCCTCTGAATGGCAGCTTCCGGTTCGGTCCCTTAGCTTTCGGAAGTGACATTTAGTCTGATATGTGCCAGCCGTGCAATCTACCTAGCCCTGCAAAGTGCAAATATTAACATAAATGCATATTAAGATACTGTGTGTTAGCTCCTGAACTGAAATAGAGAGCGGGTGTTCCAGCGGAGGCAAGCAAATCGTGTTGATTTACAGTGGCTTGAGGATTTGGCCCATTACCGCTTCTTTATACACTTTTAAAACGAAATGCCAACTCGATAGTTTAGGCTTTAACTGGAACATGGCAAGTAATTGTATGTTTTGGCGGACCCCTAGTAATGTTGCAGAATCTTTCTCAGAAGTTGTTCCATGGGATAGCCGATTCCTCAGGTAAGAGCTACTTGTTTGTTCAATCCTCCATCTTAGGCCTGCTCCTCAGGTGCATCCTCCTTCTCGCAGCGATTTCCTAGGAACAGATTTCGAAGAACAGCTCTGATCACAGAATCACAGATTGGTTAGGGTTGGAAAGGACCTCTGGAGATCATCCAGTCCAACCCCCCTCCCAGAGCAGGGTCACGTACAGCAGGTTGCACAGGATGACCTCCAGGCGGGTTTTGAATGTCTCTGGGGTGGGAGACTCTACCGCCTCCCTGGGCAGCCTGTTCCAGTGCTCTGCCACCCTCAAAGTAAAGAAGTTCCTCCTCATGCTTTGATAGAAGTTCCTAGGTTCCAGTTTGTACCCGTTACCTCTTGTCCTGGATCATCTTTGATGATCCAGGACAAGAGGTAACGGGCACCAATTGGAACGTAGGAACTTGAACTTGAACTGGAAGGTAGGAACTTGAACTTGAACATAGGATTATCCTTGATGATTCAGGATAGCTGTGTGTCTGACCAGTCTGTCTTTCGAAGGAGGTCCTGGGCCAGCTCCAGCCATGCTGTGCTGAGCAGAGCCCCTGGCAGCAGCCCCACAGCTCACTCCCAGTGTGCCTGAATGGAAAAGGTACCAAAGTTGCTCCAACACTTTCTGAAAAACTCTATAGTGTTACCCCACAAGCGCAAAGCGACGGCAAAGCCCGTGAAATGACACCGGTGCTTCCAGAAAATGTCAAGCTTCCTGCCCAAGGGTGACATGCCATGCGGTGGGGTCAGGGCCACGCGCTGAGCACCCGGTGCGCTGGGGTTGCCCCAGCGGTTCCTGAGCAGCTCCTGCAGTGCTGCCGCCGGTACCGTTCTGGCGGCTGTAGTTGTTTAAAAAGCCGTTGTTGTTTCCGGCGTAATCTGACGGCAGTTTTCTCGGGCATTTGGGCCTCTTCTAATAAGTGTGCTGTGAGTACATCTGCAAGCATTCACCTGTCGAGGTCAAATGACTGGTGGTGCTCATCTGCCCCCGTGCTACTGCTGCTGCCTCCCGTGAATGCTCATGTGCCTGCGTGCCCCTGTACAGGCAAAAAAGCACGCGCGCAACACCTGATCCCGCATCCTAATTATTTTTCGCCCGGTTCTCTGAGTTGTTCTGCTTCCGGCTGATGAATGGGAAAGTGTAGTAGTGCTGTTTCATTTCACCAGCCTCTCAAGTGTGGAAATTATGGTAAATTTGAGAACAAGCCAGATTAGATTGATAGTTACACCTCCTCCTTTAATTAGCCAACCACAGGATCTGTGGAGGCAAAGGCCGGGGGGGTGTGTCGGTGTATATAACGTGTATTGTCTATGTGAAAGATTAATCAAAAGGAGTTGCTTGAGGTGGGAAGGCTTTTCCGGAGAGGTTCCACATGTTGTCAGGTAGTCCCTCTGAATGGCAGCTTCCGGTTCGGTCCCTTAGCTTTCGGAAGTGACATTTAGTCTGATATGTGCCAGCCGTGCAATCTACCTAGCCCTGCAAAGTGCAAATATTAACATAAATGCATATTAAGATACTGTGTGTTAGCTCCTGAACTGAAATAGAGAGCGGGTGTTCCAGCGGAGGCAAGCAAATCGTGTTGATTTACAGTGGCTTGAGGATTTGGCCCATTACCGCTTCTTTATACACTTTTAAAACGAAATGCCAACTCGATAGTTTAGGCTTTAACTGGAACATGGCAAGTAATTGTATGTTTTGGCGGACCCCTAGTAATGTTGCAGAATCTTTCTCAGAAGTTGTTCCATGGGATAGCCGATTCCTCAGGTAAGAGCTACTTGTTTGTTCAATCCTCCATCTTAGGCCTGCTCCTCAGGTGCATCCTCCTTCTCGCAGCGATTTCCTAGGAACAGATTTCGAAGAACAGCTCTGATCACAGAATCACAGATTGGTTAGGTTTGGAAAGGAGCTCTGGAGATCATCCAGTCCAACCCCCCTCCCAGAGCAGGGTCACCTACAGCAGGTTGCACAGGATGACCTCCAGGCGGGTTTTGAATGTCTCTGGGGTGGGAGACTCTACCGCCTCCCTGGGCAGCCTGTTCCAGCGCTTTGCCACCCTCAAAGTAAAGAAGTTCCTCCTCATGCTTTGATAGAAGTTCCTACGTTCCAGTTTGTACTCGTTACCTCTTGTCCTGGATCATCTTTGATGATCCAGGACAAGAGGTAATGGGCACCAATTGGAACGTAGGAACTTGAACTTGAACTGGAAGGTAGGAACTTGAACTTGAACATAGGATTATCCTTGATGATTCAGGATAGCTGTGTGTCTGACCAGTCTATCTTTCGAAGGAGGTCCTGGGCCAGCTCCAGCCATGCTGTGCTGAGCAGAGCCCCTGGCAGCAGCCCCACACCTCACTCCCAGTGTGCTTGAATGGAAAAGGTACCAAAGTTGCTCCAACACTTTCTGAAAAACTCTATAGTGTTACCCCACAAGCGCAAAGCGACGGCAAAGCCCCTGAAATGACACCGGTGCTTCCAGAAAATGTCAAGCTTCCTGCCCAAGGGTGACGTGCCATGCGGTGGGGTCAGGGCCACGCGCTGAGCACCCGGTGCGCTGGGGTTGCCCCAGCGGTTCCTGAGCAGCTCCTGCAGTGCTGCCGCCGGTACCGTTCTGGCGGCTGTAGTTGTTTAAAAAGCCATTGTTGTTTCCGGCGTAATCTGACGGCAGTTTTCTCGGGCATTTGGGCCTCTTCTAATAAGTGTGCTGTGAGTACATCTGCAAGCATTCACCTGTCGAGGTCAAATGACTGGTGGTGCTCATCTCCCCCCGTGCTACTGCTGCTGCCTCCCGTGAATGCTCATATGCCTGCGTGCCCCTGTACAGGCACAGATACACGCGCGCAACACCTGATCCCGCATCCTAATTATTTTTCGCCCGGTTCTCTGAGTTGTTCTGCTTCCGGCTGATGAATGGGAAAGTGTAGTAGTGCTGTTTCATTTCACCAGCCTCTCAAGTGTGGAAATTATGGTAAATTTGAGAACAAGCCAGATTAGATTGATAGTTACACCTCCTCCTTTAATTAGCCAACCACAGGATCTGTGGAGGCAAAGGCCGGGGGGGTGTGTCGGTGTATATAACGTGTATTGTCTATGTGAAAGATTAATCAAAAGGAGTTGCTTGAGGTGGGAAGGCTTTTCTGGAGAGGTTCCACATGTTGTCAGGTAGTCCCTCTGAATGGCAGCTTCCGGTTCGGTCCCTTAGCTTTCGGAAGAGACATTTAGTCTGATATGTGCCAGCCGTGCAATCTACCTAGCCCTGCAAAGTGCAAATATTAACCTAAATGCATATTAAGATACTGTGTGTTAGCTCCTGAACTGAAATAGAGAGCGGGTGTTCCAGCGGAGGCAAGCAAATCGTGTTGATTTACAGTGGCTTGAGGATTTGGCCCATTACCGCTTCTTTATACACTTTTAAAAAGAAATGCCAACTCGATAGTTTAGGCTTTAACTGGAACATGGCAAGTAATTGTATGTTTTGGCGGACCCCTAGTAATGTTGCAGAATCTTTCTCAGAAGTTGTTCCATGGGATAGCCGATTCCTCAGGTAAGAGCTACTTGTTTGTTCAATCCTCCATCTTAGGCCTGCTCCTCAGGTGCGTCCTTCTTCTCGCAGCGATTTCCTAGGAACAGATTTCGAAGAACAGCTCTGATCACAGAATCACAGATTGGTTAGGGTTGGAAAGGACCTCTGGAGATCATCCAGCCCAACCCCCCTGCCAGAGCAGGGTCACCTACAGCAGGTTGCACAGGATGACCTCCAGGCGGGTTTTGAATGTTTCTGGGGTGGGAGACTCTACCGCCTCCCTGGGCAGCCTGTTCCAGGGCTCTGCCACCCTCAAAGTAAAGAAGTTCCTACTCATGCTTTGATACAAGTTCCTAGGTTCCAGTTTGTTCCCGTTACCTCTTGTCCTGGATCATCTTTGATGATCCAGGACAAGAGGTAACGGGCACCAATTCGAACGTAGGAACTTGAACTTGAACTGGAACGTAGGAACTTGAACATAGGATTGTCCTTGATGATTCAGGATAGCTGTGTGTCTGACCAGTCTGTCTTTCGAAGGAGGTCCTGGGCCAGCTCCAGCCATGCTGTGCTGAGCAGAGCCCCTGGCAGCAGCCCCACAGCTCACTCCCAGTGTGCCTGAATGGAAAAGGTACCAAAGTTGCTCCAACACTTTCTGAAAAAATCTATAGTGTTACCCCACAAGCGCAAAGCGACGGCAAAGCCCCTGAAATGACACCGGTGCTTCCAGAAAATGTCAAGCTTCCTGCCCAAGGGTGACATGCCATGCGGTGGGGTCAGGGCCACGCGCTGAGCACCTGGTGCGCTGGGGTTGCCCCAGCGGTTCCTGAGCAGCTCCTGCAGTGCTGCCGCCGGTACCGTTCTGGCGGCTGTAGTTGTTTAAAAAGCCGTTGTTGTTTCCGGCGTAATCTGACGGCAGTTTTCTCGGGCATTTGGGCCTCTTCTAATAAGTGTGCTGTGAGTACATCTGCAAGCATTCACCTGTCGAGGTCAAATGACTGGTGGTGCTCATCTCCCCCCGTGCTACTGCTGCTGCCTCCCGTGAATGATCATGTGCCTGCGTGCCCCTGTACAGGCACAGATGCACGCGCGCAACACCTGATCCCGCATCCTAATTATTTTTCGCCCGGTTCTCGGAGTTGTTCTGCTTCCGGCTGATGAATGGGAAAGTGTAGTAGTGCTGTTTCATTTCACCAGCCTCTCAAGTGTGGAAATTATGGTAAATTTGAGAACAAGCCAGATTAGATTGATAGTTACACCTCCTCCTTTAATTAGCCAACCACAGGATCTGTGGAGGCAAAGGCCGGGGGGGTGTGTCGGTGTATATAACGTGTATTGTCTATGTGAAAGATTAATCAAAAGGAGTTGCTTGAGGTGGGAAGGCTTTTCCGGAGAGGTTCCACATGTTGTCAGGTAGTCCCTCTGAATGGCAGCTTCCGGTTCGGTCCCTTAGCTTTCGGAAGTGACATTTAGTCTGATATGTGCCAGCCGTGCAATCTACCTAGCCCTGCAAAGTGCAAATATTAACCTAAATGCATATTAAGATACTGTGTGTTAGCTCCTGAACTGAAATAGAGAGCGGGTGTTCCAGCGGAGGCAAGCAAATCGTGTTGATTTACAGTGGCTTGAGGATTTGGCCCATTACCGCTTCTTTATACACTTTTAAAAAGAAATGCCAACTCGATAGTTTAGGCTTTAACTGGAACATGGCAAGTAATTGTATGTTTTGGCGGACCCCTAGTAATGTTGCAGAATCTTTCTCAGAAGTTGTTCCATGGGATAGCCGATTCCTCAGGTAAGAGCTACTTGTTTGTTCAATCCTCCATCTTAGGCCTGCTCCTCAGGTGCGTCCTTCTTCTCGCAGCGATTTCCTAGGAACAGATTTCGAAGAACAGCTCTGATCACAGAATCACAGATTGGTTAGGGTTGGAAAGGACCTCTGGAGATCATCCAGCCCAACCCCCCTGCCAGAGCAGGGTCACCTACAGCAGGTTGCACAGGATGACCTCCAGGCGGGTTTTGAATGTCTCTGGGGTGGGAGACTCTACCGCCTCCCTGGGCAGCCTGTTCCAGCGCTCTGCCACCCTCAAAGTAAAGAAGTTCCTACTCATGCTTTGATACAAGTTCCTAGGTTCCAGTTTGTTCCCGTTACCTCTTGTCCTGGATCATCTTTGATGATCCAGGACAAGAGGTAACGGGCACCAATTGGAACGTAGGAACTTGAACTTGAACTGGAACGTAGGAACTTGAACATAGGATTGTCCTTGATGATTCAGGATAGCTGTGTGTCTGACCAGTCTGTCTTTCGAAGGAGGTCCTGGGCCAGCTCCAGCCATGCTGTGCTGAGCAGAGCCCCTGGCAGCAGCCCCACAGCTCACTCCCAGTGTGCCTGAATGGAAAAGGTACCAAAGTTGCTCCAACACTTTCTGAAAAACTCTATAGTGTTACCCCACAAGCGCAAAGCGACGGCAAAGCCCCTGAAATGACACCGGTGCTTCCAGAAAATGTCAAGCTTCCTGCCCAAGGGTGACATGCCATGCGGTGGGGTCAGGGCCACGCGCTGAGCACCTGGTGCGCTGGGGTTGCCCCAGCGGTTCCTGAGCAGCTCCTGCAGTGCTGCCGCCGGTACCGTTCTGGCGGCTGTAGTTGTTTAAAAAGCCGTTGTTGTTTCCGGCGTAATCTGACGGCAGTTTTCTCGGGCATTTGGGCCTCTTCTAATAAGTGTGCTGTGAGTACATCTGCAAGCATTCACCTGTCGAGGTCAAATGACTGGTGGTGCTCATCTCCCCCGTGCTACTGCTGCTGCCTCCCGTGAATGCTCATGTGCCTGCGTGCCCCTGTACAGGCACAGATGCACGCGCGCAACACCTGATCCCGCATCCTAATTATTTTTCGCCCGGTTCTCGGAGTTGTTCTGCTTCCGGCTGATGAATGGGAAAGTGTAGTAGTGCTGTTTCATTTCACCAGCCTCTCAAGTGTGGAAATTATGGTAAATTTGAGAACAAGCCAGATTAGTTTGATAGTTACACCTCCTCCTTTAATTAGCCAACCACAGGATCTGTGGAGGCAAAGGCCGGGGGGGTGTGTCGGTGTATATAATGTGTATTGTCCATGTGAAAGATTAATCAAAAGGAGTTGCTTGAGGTGGGAAGGCTTTTCCGGAGAGGTTCCACATGTTGTCAGGTAGTCCCTCTGAATGGCAGCTTCCGGTTCGGTCCCTTAGCTTTCGGAAGTGACATTTAGTCTGATATGTGCCAGCCGTGCAATCTACCTAGCCCTGCAAAGTGCAAATATTAACCTAAATGCATATTAAGATAGTGTGTGTTAGCTCCTGAACTGAAATAGAGAGCGGGTGTTCCAGCGGAGGCAAGCAAATCGTGTTGATTTACAGTGGCTTGAGGATTTGGCCCATTACCGCTTCTTTATACACTTTTAAAAAGAAATGCCAACTCGATAGTTTAGGCTTTAACTGGAACATGGCAAGTAATTGTATGTTTTGGCGGACCCCTAGTAATGTTGCAGAATCTTTCTCAGAAGTTGTTCCATGGGATAGCCGATTCCTCAGGTAAGAGCTACTTGTTTGTTCAATCCTCCATCTTAGGCCTGCTCCTCAGGTGCATCCTCCTTCTCGCAGCGATTTCCTAGGAACAGATTTCAAAGAACAGCTCTGATCACAGAATCACAGATTGGTTAGGGTTGGAAAGGAGCTCTGGAGATCATCCAGTCCAACCCTCTGCCAGAGCAGGGTCACCTACAGCAGGTTGCACAGGATGACCTCCAGGCGGGTTTTGAATGTCTCTGGGGTGGGAGACTCTACCGCCTCCCTGGGCAGCCTGTTCCAGCGCTCTGCCACCCTCAAAGTAAAGAAGTTCCTCCTCATGCTTTGATAGAAGTTCCTAGGTTCCAGTTTGTACCCGTTACCTCTTGTCCTGGATCATCTTTGATGATCCAGGACAAGAGGTAACGGGCACCAATTGGAACGTAGGAACTTGAACTTGAACTGGAACGTAGGAACTTGAACATAGGATTGTCCTTGATGATTCAGGATAGCTGTGTGTCTGACCAGTCTGTCTTTCGAAGGAGGTCCTGGGCCAGCTCCAGCCATGCTGTGCTGAGCAGAGCCCCTGGCAGCAGCCCCACAGCTCACTCCCAGTGTGCCTGAATGGAAAAGGTACCAAAGTTGCTCCAACACTTTCTGAAAAAATCTATAGTGTTACCCCACAAACGCAAAGCGACGGCAAAGCCCGTGAAATGACACCGGTGCTTCCAGAAAATGTCAAGCTTCCTGCCCAAGGGTGACATGCCATGCGGTGGGGTCAGGGCCACGCGCTGAGCACCTGGTGCGCTGGGGTTGCCCCAGCGGTTCCTGAGCAGCTCCTGCAGTGCTGCCGCCGGTACCGTTCTGGCGGCTGTAGTTGTTTAAAAAGCCGTTGTTGTTTCTGACGTAATCTGACGGCAGTTTTCTCGGGCATTTGGGCCTCTTCTAATAAGTGTGCTGTGAGTACATCTGCAAGCATTCACCTGTCGAGGTCAAATGACTGGTGGTGCTCATCTCCCCCCGTGCTACTGCTGCTGCCTCCCGTGAATGCTCATGTGCCTGCGTGCCCCTGTACAGGCACAGATGCACGCGCGCAACACCTGATCCCGCATCCTAATTATTTTTCGCCCGGTTCTCGGAGTTGTTCTGCTTCCGGCTGATGAATGGGAAAGTGTAGTAGTGCTGTTTCATTTCACCAGCCTCTCAAGTGTGGAAATTATGGTAAATTTGAGAACAAGCGAGATTAGATTGATAGTTACACCTCCTCCTTTAATTAGCCAACCACAGGATCTGTGGAGGCAAAGGCCGGGGGGGTGTGTCGGTGTATATAATGTGTATTGTCCATGTGAAAGATTAATCAAAAGGAGTTGCTTGAGGTGGGAAGGCTTTTCCGGAGAGGTTCCACATGTTGTCAGGTAGTCCCTCTGAATGGCAGCTTCCGGTTCGGTCCCTTAGCTTTCGGAAGTGACATTTAGTCTGATATGTGCCAGCCGTGCAATCTACCTAGCCCTGCAAAGTGCAAATATTAACCTAAATGCATATTAAGATACTGTGTGTTAGCTCCTGAACTGAAATAGAGAGCGGGTGTTCCAGCGGAGGCAAGCAAATCGTGTTGATTTACAGTGGCTTGAGGATTTGGCCCATTACCGCTTCTTTATACACTTTTAAAAAGAAATGCCAACTCGATAGTTTAGGCTTTAACTGGAACATGGCAAGTAATTCTATGTTTTGGCGGACCCCTAGTAATGTTGCAGAATCTTTCTCAGAAGTTGTTCCATGGGATAGCCGATTCCTCAGGTAAGAGCTACTTGTTTGTTCAATCCTCCATCTTAGGCCTGCTCCTCAGGTGCATCCTCCTTCTCGCAGCGATTTCCTAGGAACAGATTTCAAAGAACAGCTCTGATCACAGAATCACAGATTGGTTAGGGTTGGAAAGGAGCTCTGGAGATCATCCAGTCCAACCCTCTGCCAGAGCAGGGTCACCTACAGCAGGTTGCACAGGATGACCTCCAGGCGGGTTTTGAATGTCTCTGGGGTGGGAGACTCTACCGCCTCCCTGGGCAGCCTGTTCCAGCGCTCTGCCACCCTCAAAGTAAAGAAGTTCCTCCTCATGCTTTGATAGAAGTTCCTAGGTTCCAGTTAGCACCCGTTACCTCTTGTCCTGGATCATCTTTGATGATCCAGGACAAGAGGTAACGGGCACCAATTGGAACGTAGGAACTTGAACTTGAACTGGAACGTAGGAACTTGAACATAGGATTGTCCTTGATGATTCAGGATAGCTGTGTGTCTGACCAGTCTGTCTTTCGAAGGAGGCCCTGGGCCAGCTCCAGCCATGCTGTGCTGAGCAGAGCCCCTGGCAGCAGCCCCACAGCTCACTCCCAGTGTGCCTGAATGGAAAAGGTACCAAAGTTGCTCCAACACTTTCTGAAAAACTCTATAGTGTTACCCCACAAACGCAAAGCGACGGCAAAGCCCGTGAAATGACACCGGTGCTTCCAGAAAATGTCAAGCTTCCTGCCCAAGGGTGACATGCCATGCGGTGGGGTCAGGGCCACACGCTGAGCACCCGGTGCGCTGGGGTTGCCCCAGCGGTTCCTGAGCAGCTCCTGCAGTGCTGCCGCCGGTACCGTTCTGGCGGCTGTAGTTGTTTAAAAAGCCGTTGTTGTTTCTGACGTAATCTGACGGCAGTTTTCTCGGGCATTTGGGCCTCTTCTAATAAGTGTGCTGTGAGTACATCTGCAAGCATTCACCTGTCGAGGTCAAATGACTGGTGGTGCTCATCTCCCCCCGTGCTACTGCTGCTGCCTCCCGTGAATGCTCATGTGCCTGCGTGCCCCTGTACAGGCACAGATGCACGCGCGCAACACCTGATCCCGCATCCTAATTATTTTTCGCCCGGTTCTCGGAGTTGTTCTGCTTCCGGCTGATGAATGGGAAAGTGTAGTAGTGCTGTTTCATTTCACCAGCCTCTCAAGTGTGGAAATTATGGTAAATTTGAGAACAAGCCAGATTAGATTGATAGTTACACCTCCTCCTTTAATTAGCCAACCACAGGATCTGTGGAGGCAAAGGCCGGGGGGGTGTGTCGGTGTATATAATGTGTATTGTCCATGTGAAAGATTAATCAAAAGGAGTTGCTTGAGGTGGGAAGGCTTTTCCGGAGAGGTTCCACATGTTGTCAGGTAGTCCCTCTGAATGGCAGCTTCCGGTTCGGTCCCTTAGCTTTCGGAAGTGACATTTAGTCTGATATGTGCCAGCCGTGCAATCTACCTAGCCCTGCAAAGTGCAAATATTAACCTAAATGCATATTAAGATACTGTGTGTTAGCTCCTGAACTGAAATAGAGAGCGGGTGTTCCAGCGGAGGCAAGCAAATCGTGTTGATTTACAGTGGCTTGAGGATTTGGCCCATTACCGCTTCTTTATACACTTTTAAAAAGAAATGCCAACTCGATAGTTTAGGCTTTAACTGGAACATGGCAAGTAATTCTATGTTTTGGCGGACCCCTAGTAATGTTGCAGAATCTTTCTCAGAAGTTGTTCCATGGGATAGCCGATTCCTCAGGTAAGAGCTACTTGTTTGTTCAATCCTCCATCTTAGGCCTGCTCCTCAGGTGCATCCTCCTTCTCGCAGCGATTTCCTAGGAACAGATTTCAAAGAACAGCTCTGATCACAGAATCACAGATTGGTTAGGGTTGGAAAGGAGCTCTGGAGATCATCCAGTCCAACCCTCTGCCAGAGCAGGGTCACCTACAGCAGGTTGCACAGGATGACCTCCAGGCGGGTTTTGAATGTCTCTGGGGTGGGAGACTCTACCGCCTCCCTGGGCAGCCTGTTCCAGCGCTCTGCCACCCTCAAAGTAAAGAAGTTCCTCCTCATGCTTTGATAGAAGTTCCTAGGTTCCAGTTAGCACCCGTTACCTCTTGTCCTGGATCATCTTTGATGATCCAGGACAAGAGGTAACGGGCACCAATTGGAACGTAGGAACTTGAACTTGAACTGGAACGTAGGAACTTGAACATAGGATTGTCCTTGATGATTCAGGATAGCTGTGTGTCTGACCAGTCTGTCTTTCGAAGGAGGTCCTGGGCCAGCTCCAGCCATGCTGTGCTGAGCAGAGCCCCTGGCAGCAGCCCCACAGCTCACTCCCAGTGTGCCTGAATGGAAAAGGTACCAAAGTTGCTCCAACATTTTCTGAAAAACTCTATAGTGTTACCCCACAAACGCAAGCGACGGCAAAGCCCGTGAAATGACACCGGTGCTTCCAGAAAATGTCAAGCTTCCTGCCCAAGGGTGACATGCCATGCGGTGGGGTCAGGGCCACACGCTGAGCACCCGGTGCGCTGGGGTTGCCCCAGCGGTTCCTGAGCAGCTCCTGCAGTGCTGCCGCCGGTACCGTTCTGGCGGCTGTAGTTGTTTAAAAAGCCGTTGTTGTTTCTGACGTAATCTGACGGCAGTTTTCTCGGGCATTTGGGCCTCTTCTAATAAGTGTGCTGTGAGTACATCTGCAAGCATTCACCTGTCGAGGTCAAATGACTGGTGGTGCTCATCTCCCCCCGTGCTACTGCTGCTGCCTCCCGTGAATGCTCATGTGCCTGCGTGCCCCTGTACAGGCACAGATGCACGCGCGCAACACCTGATCCCGCATCCTAATTATTTTTCGCCCGGTTCTCGGAGTTGTTCTGCTTCCGGCTGATGAATGGGAAAGTGTAGTAGTGCTGTTTCATTTCACCAGCCTCTCAAGTGTGGAAATTATGGTAAATTTGAGAACAAGCCAGATTAGATTGATAGTTACACCTCCTCCTTTAATTAGCCAACCACAGGATCTGTGGAGGCAAAGGCCGGGGGGGTGTGTCGGTGTATATAACGTGTATTGTCTATGTGAAAGATTAATCAAAAGGAGTTGCTTGAGGTGGGAAGGCTTTTCCGGAGAGGTTCCACATGTTGTCAGGTAGTCCCTCTGAATGGCAGCTTCCGGTTCGGTCCCTTAGCTTTCGGAAGTGACATTTAGTCTGATATGTGCCAGCCGTGCAATCTACCTAGCCCTGCAAAGTGCAAATATTAACCTAAATGCATATTAAGATACTGTGTGTTAGCTCCTGAACTGAAATAGAGAGCGGGTGTTCCAGCGGAGGCAAGCAAATCGTGTTGATTTACAGTGGCTTGAGGATTTGGCCCATTACCGCTTCTTTATACACTTTTAAAAAGAAATGCCAACTCGATAGTTTAGGCTTTAACTGGAACATGGCAAGTAATTGTATGTTTTGGCGGACCCCTAGTAATGTTGCAGAATCTTTCTCAGAAGTTGTTCCATGGGATAGCCGATTCCTCAGGTAAGAGCTACTTGTTTGTTCAATCCTCCATCTTAGGCCTGCTCCTCAGGTGCATCCTCCTTCTCGCAGCGATTTCCTAGGAACAGATTTCAAAGAACAGCTCTGATCACAGAATCACAGATTGGTTAGGGTTGGAAAGGAGCTCTGGAGATCATCCAGTCCAACCCTCTGCCAGAGCAGGGTCACCTACAGCAGGTTGCACAGGATGACCTCCAGGCGGGTTTTGAATGTCTCTGGGGTGGGAGACTCTACCGCCTCCCTGGGCAGCCTGTTCCAGCGCTCTGCCACCCTCAAAGTAAAGAAGTTCCTCCTCATGCTTTGATAGAAGTTCCTAGGTTCCAGTTTGTACCCGTTACCTCTTGTCCTGGATCATCTTTGATGATCCAGGACAAGAGGTAACGGGCACCAATTGGAACGTAGGAACTTGAACTTGAACTGGAATGTAGGAACTTGAACATAGGATTGTCCTTGATGATTCAGGATAGCTGTGTGTCTGACCAGTCTGTCTTTCGAAGGAGGTCCTGGGCCAGCTCCAGCCATGCTGTGCTGAGCAGAGCCCCTGGCAGCAGCCCCACAGCTCACTCCCAGTGTGCCTGAATGGAAAAGGTACCAAAGTTGCTCCAACACTTTCTGAAAAAATCTATAGTGTTACCCCACAAACGCAAAGCGACGGCAAAGCCCGTGAAATGACACCGGTGCTTCCAGAAAATGTCAAGCTTCCTGCCCAAGGGTGACATGCCATGCGGTGGGGTCAGGGCCACGCGCTGAGCACCTGGTGCGCTGGGGTTGCCCCAGCGGTTCCTGAGCAGCTCCTGCAGTGCTGCCGCCGGTACCGTTCTGGCGGCTGTAGTTGTTTAAAAAGCCGTTGTTGTTTCCGGCGTAATCTGACGGCAGTTTTCTCGGGCATTTGGGCCTCTTCTAATAAGTGTGCTGTGAGTACATCTGCAAGCATTCACCTGTCGAGGTCAAATGACTGGTGGTGCTCATCTGCCCCCGTGCTACTGCTGCTGCCTCCCGTGAATGCTCATGTGCCTGCGTGCCCCTGTACAGGCACAGATGCACGCGCGCAACACCTGATCCCGCATCCTAATTATTTTTCGCCCGGTTCTCGGAGTTGTTCTGCTTCCGGCTGATGAATGGGAAAGTGTAGTAGTGCTGTTTCATTTCACCAGCCTCTCAAGTGTGGAAATTATGGTAAATTTGAGAACAAGCCAGATTAGATTGATAGTTACACCTCCTCCTTTAATTAGCCAACCACAGGATCTGTGGAGGCAAAGGCCGGGGGGGTGTGTCGGTGTATATAACGTGTATTGTCTATGTGAAAGATTAATCAAAAGGAGTTGCTTGAGGTGGGAAGGCTTTTCCGGAGAGGTTCCACATGTTGTCAGGTAGTCCCTCTGAATGGCAGCTTCCGGTTCGGTCCCTTAGCTTTCGGAAGTGACATTTAGTCTGATATGTGCCAGCCGTGCAATCTACCTAGCCCTGCAAAGTGCAAATATTAACCTAAATGCATATTAAGATACTGTGTGTTAGCTCCTGAACTGAAATAGAGAGCGGGTGTTCCAGCGGAGGCAAGCAAATCGTGTTGATTTACAGTGGCTTGAGGATTTGGCCCATTACCGCTTCTTTATACACTTTTAAAAAGAAATGCCAACTCGATAGTTTAGGCTTTAACTGGAACATGGCAAGTAATTGTATGTTTTGGCGGACCCCTAGTAATGTTGCAGAATCTTTCTCAGAAGTTGTTCCATGGGATAGCCGATTCCTCAGGTAAGAGCTACTTGTTTGTTCAATCCTCCATCTTAGGCCTGCTCCTCAGGTGCATCCTCCTTCTCGCAGCGATTTCCTAGGAACAGATTTCAAAGAACAGCTCTGATCACAGAATCACAGATTGGTTAGGGTTGGAAAGGAGCTCTGGAGATCATCCAGTCCAACCCCCCTGCCAGAGCAGTCACCTACAGCAGGTTGCACAGGATGACCTCCAGGCGGGTTTTGAATGTCTCTGGGGTGGGAGACTCTACCGCCTCCCTGGGCAGCCTGTTCCAGCGCTCTGCCACCCTCAAAGTAAAGAAGTTCCTCCTCATGCTTTGATAGAAGTTCCTACGTTCCAGTTTGTACCCGTTACCTCTTGTCCTGGATCATCTTTGATGATCCAGGACAAGAGGTAACGGGCACCAATTGGAACGTAGGAACTTGAACTTGAACTGGAAGGTAGGAACTTGAACTTGAACATAGGATTATCCTTGATGATTCAGGATAGCTGTGTGTCTGACCAGTCTGTCTTTCGAAGGAGGTCCTGGACCAGCTCCAGCCATGCTGTGCTGAGCAGAGCCCCTGGCAGCAGCCCCACACCTCACTCCCAGTGTGCCTGAATGGAAAAGGTACCAAAGTTGCTCCAACACTTTCTGAAAAACTCTATAGTGTTACCCCACAAGCGCAAAGCGACGGCAAAGCCCGTGAAATGACACCGGTGCTTCCAGAAAATGTCAAGCTTCCTGCCCAAGGGTGACATGCCATGCGGTGGGGTCAGGGCCACGCGCTGAGCACCCGGTGCGCTGGGGTTGCCCCAGCGGTTCCTGAGCAGCTCCTGCAGTGCTGCCGCCGGTACCGTTCTGGCGGCTGTAGTTGTTTAAAAAGCCGTTGTTGTTTCTGACGTAATCTGACGGCAGTTTTCTCGGGCATTTGGGCCTCTTCTAATAAGTGTGCTGTGAGTACATCTGCAAGCATTCACCTGTCGAGGTCAAATGACTGGTGGTGCTCATCTCCCCCCGTGCTACTGCTGCTGCCTCCCGTGAATGCTCATGTGCCTGCGTGCCCCTGTACAGGCACAGATGCACGCGCGCAACACCTGATCCCGCATCCTAATTATTTTTCGCCCGGTTCTCGGAGTTGTTCTGCTTCCGGCTGATGAATGGGAAAGTGTAGTAGTGCTGTTTCATTTCACCAGCCTCTCAAGTGTGGAAATTATGGTAAATTTGAGAACAAGCCAGATTAGATTGATAGTTACACCTCCTCCTTTAATTAGCCAACCACAGGATCTGTGGAGGCAAAGGCCGGGGGGGTGTGTCGGTGTATATAACGTGTATTGTCTATGTGAAAGATTAATCAAAAGGAGTTGCTTGAGGTGGGAAGGCTTTTCCGGAGAGGTTCCACATGTTGTCAGGTAGTCCCTCTGAATGGCAGCTTCCGGTTCGGTCCCTTAGCTTTCGGAAGTGACATTTAGTCTGATATGTGCCAGCCGTGCAATCTACCTAGCCCTGCAAAGTGCAAATATTAACCTAAATGCATATTAAGATACTGTGTGTTAGCTCCTGAACTGAAATAGAGAGCGGGTGTTCCAGCAGAGGCAAGCAAATCGTGTTGATTTACAGTGGCTTGAGGATTTGGCCCATTACCGCTTCTTTATACACTTTTAAAAAGAAATGCCAACTCGATAGTTTAGGCTTTAACTGGAACATGGCAAGTAATTGTATGCTTTGGCGGACCCCTAGTAATGTTGCAGAATCTTTCTCAGAAGTTGTTCCATGGGATAGCCGATTCCTCAGGTAAGAGCTACTTGTTTGTTCAATCCTCCATCTTAGGCCTGCTCCTCAGGTGCATCCTCCTTCTCGCAGCGATTTCCTAGGAACAGATTTCAAAGAACAGCTCTGATCACAGAATCACAGATTGGTTAGGGTTGGAAAGGAGCTCTGGAGATCATCCAGTCCAACCCCCCTGCCAGAGCAGGGTCACTTACAGCAGGTTGCACAGGATGACCTCCAGGCGGGTTTTGAATGTCTCTGGGGTGGGAGACTCTACCGCCTCCCTGGGCAGCCTGTTCCAGGGCTCTGCCACCCTCAAAGTAAAGAAGTTCCTCCTCATGCTTTGATAGAAGTTCCTAGGTTCCAGTTTGTACCCGTTACCTCTTCTCCTGGATCATCTTTGATGATCCAGGACAAGAGGTAACGGGCACCAATTGGAAGGAAGGAACTTGAACTTGAACTGGAACGTAGGAACTTGAACATAGGATTATCCTTGATGATTCAGGATAGCTGTGTGTCTGACCAGTCTGTCTTTCGAAGGAGGTCCTGGACCAGCTCCAGCCATGCTGTGCTGAGCAGAGCCCCTGGCAGCAGCCCCACAGCTCACTCCCAGTGTGCCTGAATGGAAAAGGTACAAAAGTTGCTCCAACACTTTCTGAAAAACTCTATAGTGTTACCCCACAAGCGCAAAGCGACGGCAAAGCCCGTGAAATGACACCGGTGCTTCCAGAAAATGCCAAGCTTCCTGCCCAAGGGTGACATGCCATGCGGTGGGGTCAGGGCCACGCGCTGAGCACCCGGTGCGCTGGGGTTGCCCCAGCGGTTCCTGAGCAGCTCCTGCAGTGCTGCCGCCGGTACCGTTCTGGCGGCTGTAGTTGTTTAAAAAGTTGTTGTTGTTTCCGGCGTAATCTGACGGCAGTTTTCTCGGGCATTTGGGCCTCTTCTAATAAGTGTGCTGTGAGTACATCTGCAAGCATTCACCTGTCGAGGTCAAATGACTGGTGGTGCTCATCTCCCCCCGTGCTACTGCTGCTGCCTCCCGTGAATGCTCATGTGCCTGCGTGCCCCTGTACAGGCACAGATGCACGCGCGCAACACCTGATCCCGCATCCTAATTATTTTTCGCCCGGTTCTCGGAGTTGTTCTGCTTCCGGCTGATGAATGGGAAAGTGTAGTAGTGCTGTTTCATTTCACCAGCCTCTCAAGTGTGGAAATTATGGTAAATTTGAGAACAAGCGAGATTAGATTGATAGTTACACCTCCTCCTTTAATTAGCCAACCACAGGATCTGTGGAGGCAAAGGCCGGGGGGGTGTGTCGGTGTATATAACGTGTATTGTCTATGTGAAAGATTAATCAAAAGGAGTTGCTTGAGGTGGGAAGGCTTTTCCGGAGAGGTTCCACATGTTGTCAGGTAGTCCCTCTGAATGGCAGCTTCCGGTTCGGTCCCTTAGCTTTCGGAAGTGACATTTAGTCTGATATGTGCCAGCCGTGCAATCTACCTAGCCCTGCAAAGTGCAAATATTAACCTAAATGCATATTAAGATACTGTGTGTTAGCTCCTGAACTGAAATAGAGAGCGGGTGTTCCAGCGGAGGCAAGCAAATCGTGTTGATTTAGAGTGGCTTGAGGATTTGGCCCATTACCGCTTCTTTATACACTTTTAAAAAGAAATGCCAACTCGATAGTTTAGGCTTTAACTGGAACATGGCAAGTAATTGTATGTTTTGGCGGACCCCTAGTAATGTTGCAGAATCTTTCTCAGAAGTTGTTCCATGGGATAGCCGATTCCTCAGGTAAGAGCTACTTGTTTGTTCAATCCTCCATCTTAGGCCTGCTCCTCAGGTGCATCCTCCTTCTCGCAGCGATTTCCTAGGAACAGATTTCGAAGAACAGCTCTGATCACAGAATCACAGATTGGTTAGGGTTGGAAAGGAGCTCTGGAGATCATCCAGTCCAACCCCCTGCCAGAGCAGGGTCACCTACAGCAGGTTGCACAGGATGACCTCCAGGCGGGTTTTGAATGTCTCTGGGGTGGGAGACTCTACTGCCTCCCTGGGCAGCCTGTTCCAGCGCTCTGCCACCCTCAAAGTAAAGAAGTTCCTCCTCATGCTTTGATAGAAGTTCCTAGGTTCCAGTTTGTACCCGTTACCTCTTGTCCTGGATCATCTTTGATGATCCAGGACAAGAGGTAACGGGCACCAATTGGAACGTAGGAACTTGAACTTGAACTGGAACGTAGGAACTTGAACATAGGATTATCCTTGATGATTCAGGATAGCTGTGTGTCTGACCAGTCTGTCTTTCGAAGGAGGTCCTGGGCCAGCTCCAGCCATGCTGTGCTGAGCAGAGCCCCTGGCAGCAGCCCCACAGCTCACTCCCAGTGTGCCTGAATGGAAAAGGTACCAAAGTTGCTCCAACACTTTCTGAAAAACTCTATAGTGTTACCCCACAAGCGCAAAGCGACGGCAAAGCCCGTGAAATGACACCGGTGCTTCCAGAAAATGCCAAGCTTCCTGCCCAAGGGTGACATGCCATGCGGTGGGGTCAGGGCCACGCGCTGAGCACCCGGTGCGCTGGGGTTGCCCCAGCGGTTCCTGAGCAGCTCCTGCAGTGCTGCCGCCGGTACCGTTCTGGCGGCTGTAGTTGTTTAAAAAGTTGTTGTTGTTTCCGGCGTAATCTGACGGCAGTTTTCTCGGGCATTTGGGCCTCTTCTAATAAGTGTGCTGTGAGTACATCTGCAAGCATTCACCTGTCGAGGTCAAATGACTGGTGGTGCTCATCTCCCCCCGTGCTACTGCTGCTGCCTCCCGTGAATGCTCATGTGCCTGCGTGCCCCTGTACAGGCACAGATGCACGCGCGCAACACCTGATCCCGCATCCTAATTATTTTTCGCCCGGTTCTCGGAGTTGTTCTGCTTCCGGCTGATGAATGGGAAAGTGTAGTAGTGCTGTTTCATTTCACCAGCCTCTCAAGTGTGGAAATTATGGTAAATTTGAGAACAAGCCAGATTAGATTGATAGTTACACCTCCTCCTTTAATTAGCCAACCACAGGATCTGTGGAGGCAAAGGCCGGGGGGGTGTGTCGGTGTATATAAGGTGTATTGTTAATGTGAAAGATTAATCAAAAGGAGTTGCTTGAGGTGGGAAGGCTTTTCCGGAGAGGTTCCACATGTTGTCAGGTAGTCCCTCTGAATGGCAGCTTCCGGTTCGGTCCCTTAGCTTTCGGAAGTGACATTTAGTCTGATATGTGCCAGCCGTGCAATCTACCTAGCCCTGCAAAGTGCAAATATTAACCTAAATGCATATTAAGATACTGTGTGTTAGCTCCTGAACTGAAATAGAGAGCGGGTGTTCCAGCGGAGGCAAGCAAATCGTGTTGATTTAGAGTGGCTTGAGGATTTGGCCCATTACCGCTTCTTTATACACTTTTAAAAAGAAATGCCAACTCGATAGTTTAGGCTTTAACTGGAACATGGCAAGTAATTGTATGTTTTGGCGGACCCCTAGTAATGTTGCAGAATCTTTCTCAGAAGTTGTTCCATGGGATAGCCGATTCCTCAGGTAAGAGCTACTTGTTTGTTCAATCCTCCATCTTAGGCCTGCTCCTCAGGTGCATCCTCCTTCTCGCAGCGATTTCCTAGGAACAGATTTCGAAGAACAGCTCTGATCACAGAATCACAGATTGGTTAGGCTTGGAAAGGAGCTCTGGAGATCATCCAGTCCAACCCCCTGCCAGAGCAGGGTCACCTACAGCAGGTTGCACAGGATGACCTCCAGGCGGGTTTTGAATGTCTCTGGGGTGGGAGACTCTACTGCCTCCCTGGGCAGCCTGTTCCAGCGCTCTGCCACCCTCAAAGTAAAGAAGTTCCTCCTCATGCTTTGATAGAAGTTCCTAGGTTCCAGTTTGTACCCGTTACCTCTTGTCCTGGATCATCTTTGATGATCCAGGACAAGAGGTAACGGGCACCAATTGGAACGTAGGAACTTGAACTTGAACTGGAACGTAGGAACTTGAACATAGGATTATCCTTGATGATTCAGGATAGCTGTGTGTCTGACCAGTCTGTCTTTCGAAGGAGGTCCTGGGCCAGCTCCAGCCATGCTGTGCTGAGCAGAGCCCCTGGCAGCAGCCCCACAGCTCACTCCCAGTGTGCCTGAATGGAAAAGGTACCAAAGTTGCTCCAACACTTTCTGAAAAACTCTATAGTGTTACCCCACAAGCGCAAAGCGACGGCAAAGCCCGTGAAATGACACCGGTGCTTCCAGAAAATGCCAAGCTTCCTGCCCAAGGGTGACATGCCATGCGGTGGGGTCAGGGCCACGCGCTGAGCACCCGGTGCGCTGGGGTTGCCCCAGCGGTTCCTGAGCAGCTCCTGCAGTGCTGCCGCCGGTACCGTTCTGGCGGCTGTAGTTGTTTAAAAAGTTGTTGTTGTTTCTGGCGTAATCTGACGGCAGTTTTCTCGGGCATTTGGGCCTCTTCTAATAAGTGTGCTGTGAGTACATCTGCAAGCATTCACCTGTCGAGGTCAAATGACTGGTGGTGCTCATCTCCCCCCGTGCTACTGCTGCTGCCTCCCGTGAATGCTCATGTGCCTGCGTGCCCCTGTACAGGCACAGATGCACGCGCGCAACACCTGATCCCGCATCCTAATTATTTTTCGCCCGGTTCTCGGAGTTGTTCTGCTTCCGGCTGATGAATGGGAAAGTGTAGTAGTGCTGTTTCATTTCACCAGCCTCTCAAGTGTGGAAATTATGGTAAATTTGAGAACAAGCCAGATTAGATTGATAGTTACACCTCCTCCTTTAATTAGCCAACCACAGGATCTGTGGAGGCAAAGGCCGGGGGGGTGTGTTGGTGTATATAACGTGTATTGTCTATGTGAAAGATTAATCAAAAGGAGTTGCTTGAGGTGGGAAGGCTTTTCCGGAGAGGTTCCACATGTTGTCAGGTAGTCCCTCTGAATGGCAGCTTCCGGTTCGGTCCCTTAGCTTTCGGAAGTGACATTTAGTCTGATATGTGCCAGCCGTGCAATCTACCTAGCCCTGCAAAGTGCAAATATTAACCTAAATGCATATTAAGATACTGTGTGTTAGCTCCTGAACTTAAATAGAGAGCGGGTGTTCCAGCGGAGGCAAGCAAATCGTGTTGATTTACAGTGGCTTGAGGATTTGGCCCATTACCGCTTCTTTATACACTTTTAAAAAGAAATGCCAACTCGATAGTTTAGGCTTTAACTGGAACATGGCAAGTAATTGTATGTTTTGGCGGACCCCTAGTAATGTTGCAGAATCTTTCTCAGAAGTTGTTCCATGGGATAGCCGATTCCTCAGGTAAGAGCTACTTGTTTGTTCAATCCTCCATCTTAGGCCTGCTCCTCAGGTGCATCCTCCTTCTCGCAGCGATTTCCTAGGAACAGATTTCGAAGAACAGCTCTGATCACAGAATCACAGATTGGTTAGGGTTGGAAAGGAGCTCTGGAGATCATCCAGTCCAACCCCCTGCCAGAGCAGGGTCACCTACAGCAGGTTGCACAGGATGACCTCCAGGCGGGTTTTGAATGTCTCTGGGGTGGGAGACTCTACTGCCTCCCTGGGCAGCCTGTTCCAGCGCTCTTCCACACTCAAAGTAAAGAAGTTCCTCCTCATGCTTTGATAGAAGTTCCTAGGTTCCAGTTTGTACCCGTTACCTCTTGTCCTGGATCATCTTTGATGATCCAGGACAAGAGGTAACGGGCACCAATTGGAACGTAGGAACTTGAACTTGAACTGGAACGTAGGAACTTGAACATAGGATTATCCTTGATGATTCAGGATAGCTGTGTGTCTGACCAGTCTGTCTTTCGAAGGAGGTCCTGGGCCAGCTCCTGCCATGCTGTGCTGAGCAGAGCCCCTGGCAGCAGCCCCACACCTCACTCCCAGTGTGCCTGAATGGAAAAGGTACAAATGTTGCTCCAACACTTTCTGAAAAACTCTATAGTGTTACCCCACAAGCGCAAAGCGACGGCAAAGCCCGTGAAATGACACCGGTGCTTCCAGAAAATGCCAAGCTTCCTGCCCAAGGGTGACATGCCATGCGGTGGGGTCAGGGCCACGCGCTGAGCACCCGGTGCGCTGGGGTTGCCCCAGCGGTTCCTGAGCAGCTCCTGCAGTGCTGCCGCCGGTACCGTTCTGGCGGCTGTAGTTGTTTAAAAAGTTGTTGTTGTTTCCGGCGTAATCTGACGGCAGTTTTCTCGGGCATTTGGGCCTCTTCTAATAAGTGTGCTGTGAGTACATCTGCAAGCATTCACCTGTCGAGGTCAAATGACTGGTGGTGCTCATCTCCCCCCGTGCTACTGCTGCTGCCTCCCGTGAATGCTCATGTGCCTGCGTGCCCCTGTACAGGCACAGATGCACGCGCGCAACACCTGATCCCGCATCCTAATTATTTTTCGCCCGGTTCTCGGAGTTGTTCTGCTTCCGGCTGATGAATGGGAAAGTGTAGTAGTGCTGTTTCATTTCACCAGCCTCTCAAGTGTGGAAATTATGGTAAATTTGAGAACAAGCCAGATTAGATTGATAGTTACACCTCCTCCTTTAATTAGCCAACCACAGGATCTGTGGAGGCAAAGGCCGGGGGGGTGTGTCGGTGTATATAACGTGTATTGTCTATGTGAAAGATTAATCAAAAGGAGTTGCTTGAGGTGGGAAGGCTTTTCCGGAGAGGTTCCACATGTTGTCAGGTAGTCCCTCTGAATGGCAGCTTCCGGTTCGGTCCCTTAGCTTTCGGAAGTGACATTTAGTCTGATATGTGCCAGCCGTGCAATCTACCTAGCCCTGCAAAGTGCAAATATTAACTTAAATGCATATTAAGATACTGTGTGTTAGCTCCTGAACTGAAATAGAGAGCGGGTGTTCCAGCGGAGGCAAGCAAATCGTGTTGATTTAGAGTGGCTTGAGGATTTGGCCCATTACCGCTTCTTTATACACTTTTAAAAAGAAATGCCAACTCGATAGTTTAGGCTTTAACTGGAACATGGCAAGTAATTGTATGTTTTGGCGGACCCCTAGTAATGTTGCAGAATCTTTCTCAGAAGTTGTTCCATGGGATAGCCGATTCCTCAGGTAAGAGCTACTTGTTTGTTCAATCCTCCATCTTAGGCCTGCTCCTCAGGTGCATCCTCCTTCTCGCAGCGATTTCCTAGGAACAGATTTCGAAGAACAGCTCTGATCACAGAATCACAGATTGGTTAGGGTTGGAAAGGAGCTCTGGAGATCATCCAGTCCAACCCCCTGCCAGAGCAGGGTCACCTACAGCAGGTTGCACAGGATGACCTCCAGGCGGGTTTTGAATGTCTCTGGGGTGGGAGACTCTACTGCCTCCCTGGGCAGCCTGTTCCAGCGCTCTGCCACACTCAAAGTAAAGAAGTTCCTCCTCATGCTTTGATAGAAGTTCCTAGGTTCCAGTTTGTACCCGTTACCTCTTGTCCTGGATCATCTTTGATGATCCAGGACAAGAGGTAACGGGCACCAATTGGAACGTAGGAACTTGAACTTGAACTGGAACGTAGGAACTTGAACATAGGATTATCCTTGATGATTCAGGATAGCTGTGTGTCTGACCAGTCTGTCTTTCGAAGGAGGTCCTGGGCCAGCTCCAGCCATGCTGTGCTGAGCAGAGCCCCTGGCAGCAGCCCCACACCTCACTCCCAGTGTGCCTGAATGGAAAAGGTACAAAAGTTGCTCCAACACTTTCTGAAAAACTCTATAGTGTTACCCCACAAGCGCAAAGCGACGGCAAAGCCCGTGAAATGACACCGGTGCTTCCAGAAAATGCCAAGCTTCCTGCCCAAGGGTGACATGCCATGCGGTGGGGTCAGGGCCACGCGCTGAGCACCCGGTGCGCTGGGGTTGCCCCAGCGGTTCCTGAGCAGCTCCTGCAGTGCTGCCGCCGGTACCGTTCTGGCGGCTGTAGTTGTTTAAAAAGTTGTTGTTGTTTCCGGCGTAATCTGACGGCAGTTTTCTCGGGCATTTGGGCCTCTTCTAATAAGTGTGCTGTGAGTACATCTGCAAGCATTCACCTGTCGAGGTCAAATGACTGGTGGTGCTCATCTCCCCCCGTGCTACTGCTGCTGCCTCCCATGAATGCTCATGTACCTGCGTGCCCCTGTACAGGCACAGATGCACGCGCGCAACACCTGATCCCGCATCCTAATTATTTTTCGCCCGGTTCTCGGAGTTGTTCTGCTTCCGGCTGATGAATGGGAAAGTGTAGTAGTGCTGTTTCATTTCACCAGCCTCTCAAGTGTGGAAATTATGGTAAATTTGAGAACAAGCCAGATTAGATTGATAGTTACACCTCCTCCTTTAATTAGCCAACCACAGGATCTGTGGAGGCAAAGGCCTGGGGGCGTGTCGGTGGGGGGGCATACGATTTTACCATGGCGAGATTGCTGTAGGTTCTTTCTTGTCTGTTCTTTCTTGTCTTGTAAATTGGTATGAGGTTCTGCCAGTCTTCCTCACGTAGCACAATCGCTCTTGATTTCTGGAGGTTGCTCACAGGGTAAGCTAATGTTTAACATCAATAAGGGTTACCGAATCTTGTCCTTGAGAAGCAGGAGTCTGGAAGCTGTTGTCAATCCAACTGCTGTATTCCTGACCAGCAAGCCCGCTCGATTCAGGGTTAATTAACTGATTACTTAGAGCGGAAGTGTTGTGGAAGAGCCCGATCATTACCATTTCTATTCATTCTAATATGATGTATTTCAACTCCCCCTCCCTCACGCCTTCCAGAGAGTGATCTGGTGAAGGAGGATGACAAGTCTTTGTGAAACCATCTCGAGTTCTCCCAGATACTCGTAGTTGAAGTTGTCTAGCGGTGCGAGATTAGACACCGTGTGAAAGGCAATACTGCACAGATTCTTTATTCCAGACCATTTTGTAAGTTCGCATGATACAAAACCTCACGGTTACTGGGCAGCTCTCCCACTTTTCACGTCAACCTTTGCTACCTCGCACGCTGCAACGTGCAGGAAAGAAACATTGATTTGAATTGCGCCGTGGTGCCGTGCATCTTAATGACACTCTGGAGTGACTGGCAGTGTGTCTGGGTCCTGGGGTTGGACCCGGTCTAGCTGCCAGGAGGCAACATTGCAGAGAGGGGCTACAGCTGTGGTCTCTGAAGGGGCCTGGCTACTCTATGTAGGCCTTCTCTCCCTGCGTCTCAGAGTGCTTGAAGATGCTAATTGGTTCACATTTTCCTCTGTTCGTTAAGGTATTCTGTCCTTAAAAATTCAGCTTTTTAAAATAGTAACGTGTATTGTCTATGTGAAAGATTAATCAAAAGGAGTTGCTTGAGGTGGGAAGGCTTTTCCGGAGAGGTTCCACATGTTGTCAGGTAGTCCCTCTGAATGGCAGCTTCCGGTTCGGTCCCTTAGCTTTCGGAAGTGACATTTAGTCTGATATGTGCCAGCCGTGCAATCTACCTAGCCCTGCAAAGTGCAAATATTAACCTAAATGCATATTAAGATACTGTGTGTTAGCTCCTGAACTGAAATAGAGAGCGGGTGTTCCAGCGGAGGCAAGCAAATCGTGTTGATTTACAGTGGCTTGAGGATTTGGCCCATTACCGCTTCTTTATACACTTTTAAAAAGAAATGCCAACTCGATAGTTTAGGCTTTAACTGGAACATGGCAAGTAATTGTATGTTTTGGCGGACCCCTAGTAATGTTGCAGAATCTTTCTCAGAAGTTGTTCCATGGGATAGCCGATTCCTCAGGTAAGAGCTACTTGTTTGTTCAATCCTCCATCTTAGGCCTGCTCCTCAGGTGCATCCTCCTTCTCGCAGCGATTTCCTAGGAACAGATTTCGAAGAACAGCTCTGATCACAGAATCACAGATTGGTTAGGCTTGGAAAGGACCTCTGGAGATCATCCAGCCCAACCCCCCTGCCAGAGCAAGGTCACCTACAGCAGGTTGCACAGGATGACCTCCAGGCGGGTTTTGAATGTTTCTGGGGTCGGAGACTCTACCGCCTCCCTGGGCAGCCTGTTCCAGCGCTCTGCCACCCTCAAAGTAAAGAAGTTCCTCCTCATGCTTTGATAGAAGTTCCTAGGTTCCAGTTTGTACCCGTTACCTCTTGTCCTGGATCATCTTTGATGATCCAGGACAAGAGGTAACGGGCACCAATTGGAACGTAGGAACTTGAACTTGAACTGGAACGTAGGAGCTTGAACATAGGATTATCCTTGATGATTCAGGATAGCTGTGTGTCTGACCAGTCTGTCTTTCGAAGGAGGTCCTGGACCAGCTCCAGCCATGCTGTGCTGAGCAGAGCCCCTGGCAGCAGCCCCACAGCTCACTCCCAGTGTGCCTGAATGGAAAAGGTACCAAAGTTGCTCCAACACTTTCTGAAAAACTCTATAGTGTTACCCCACAAGCGCAAAGTGACGGCAAAGCCCGTGAAATGACACCGGTGCTTCCAGAAAATGTCAAGCTTCCTGCCCAAGGGTGACATGCCATGCGGTGGGGTCAGGGCCACGCGCTGAGCACCCGGTGCGCTGGGGTTGCCCCAGCGGTTCCTGAGCAGCTCCTGCAGTGCTGCCGCCGGTACCGTTCTGGCGGCTGTAGTTGTTTAAAAAGTTGTTGTTGTTTCTGGCGTAATCTGACGGCAGTTTTCTCGGGCATTTGGGCCTCTTCTAATAAGTGTGCTGTGAGTACATCTGCAAGCATTCACCTGTCGAGGTCAAATGACTGGTGGTGCTCATCTCCCCCCGTGCTACTGCTGCTGCCTCCCATGAATGCTCATGTGCCTGCGTGCCCCTGTACAGGCACAGATGCACGCGCGCAACACCTGATCCCGCATCCTAATTATTTTTCGCCCGGTTCTCTGAGTTGTTCTGCTTCCGGCTGATGAATGGGAAAGTGTAGTAGTGCTGTTTCATTTCACCAGCCTCTCAAGTGTGGAAATTATGGTAAATTTGAGAACAAACCAGATTAGATTGATAGTTACACCTCCTCCTTTAATTAGCCAACCACAGGATCTGTGGAGGCAAAGGCCGGGGGGCGTGTCGGTGGGGGGGCATACGATTTTACCATGGCGAGATTGCTGTAGGTTCTTTCTTGTCTGTTCTTTCTTGTCTTGTAAATTGGTATGAGGTTCTGCCAGTCTTCCTCACGTAGCACAATCGCTCTTGATTTCTGGAGGTTGCTCACAGGGTAAGCTAATGTTTAACATCAATAAGGGTTACCGAATCTTGTCCTTGAGAAGCAGGAGTCTGGAAGCTGTTGTCAATCCAACTGCTGTATTCCTGACCAGCAAGCCCGCTCGATTCAGGGTTAATTAACTGATTACTTAGAGCGGAAGTGTTGTGGAAGAGCCCGATCATTACCATTTCTATTCATTCTAATATGATGTATTTCAACTCCCCCTCCCTCACGCCTTCCAGAGAGTGATCTGGTGAAGGAGGATGACAAGTCTTTGTGAAACCATCTCGAGTTCTGCCAGATACTCGTAGTTGAAGTTGTCTAGCGGTGCGAGATTAGACACCGTGTGAAAGGCAATACTGCACAGATTCTTTATTCCAGACCATTTTGTAAGTTCGCATGATACAAAACCTCACGGTTACTGGGCAGCTCTCCCACTTTTCACGTCAACCTTTGCTACCTCGCACGCTGCAACGTGCAGGAAAGAAACATTGATTTGAATTGCGCCGTGGTGCCGTGCATCTTAATGACACTCTGGAGTGACTGGCAGTGTGTCTGGGTCCTGGGGTTGGACCCGGTCTAGCTGCCAGGAGGCAACATTGCAGAGAGGGGCTACAGCTGTGGTCTCTGAAGGGGCCTGGCTACTCTATGTAGGCCTTCTCTCCCTGCGTCTCAGAGTGCTTGAAGATGCTAATTGGTTCACATTTTCCTCTGTTCGTTAAGGTATTCTGTCCTTAAAAATTCAGCTTTTTAAAATAGTAACGTGTATTGTCTATGTGAAAGATTAATCAAAAGGAGTTGCTTGAGGTGGGAAGGCTTTTCCGGAGAGGTTCCACATGTTGTCAGGTAGTCCCTCTGAATGGCAGCTTCCGGTTCGGTCCCTTAGCTTTCGGAAGTGACATTTAGTCTGATATGTGCCAGCCGTGCAATCTACCTAGCCCTGCAAAGTGCAAATATTAACCTAAATGCATATTAAGATACTGTGTGTTAGCTCCTGAACTGAAATAGAGAGCGGGTGTTCCAGCGGAGGCAAGCAAATCGTGTTGATTTACAGTGGCTTGAGGATTTGGCCCATTACCGCTTCTTTATACACTTTTAAAAAGAAATGCCAACTCGATAGTTTAGGCTTTAACTGGAACATGGCAAGTAATTGTATGCTTTGGCGGACCCCTAGTAATGTTGCAGAATCTTTCTCAGAAGTTGTTCCATGGGATAGCCGATTCCTCAGGTAAGAGCTACTTGTTTGTTCAATCCTCCATCTTAGGCCTGCTCCTCAGGTGCATCCTCCTTCTCGCAGCGATTTCCTAGGAACAGATTTCGAAGAACAGCTCTGATCACAGAATCACAGATTGGTTAGGGTTGGAAAGGACCTCTGGAGATCATCCAGCCCAACCCCCCTGCCAGAGCAGGGTCACCTACAGCAGGTTGCACAGGATGACCTCCAGGCGGGTTTTGAATGTTTCTGGGGTCGGAGACTCTACCGCCTCCCTGGGCAGCCTGTTCCAGCGCTCTGCCACCCTCAAAGTAAAGAAGTTCCTCCTCATGCTTTGATAGAAGTTCCTAGGTTCCAGTTTGTACCCGTTACCTCTTGTCCTGGATCATCTTTGATGATCCAGGACAAGAGGTAACGGGCACCAATTGGAACGTAGGAACTTGAACTTGAACTGGAACGTAGGAGCTTGAACATAGGATTATCCTTGATGATTCAGGATAGCTGTGTGTCTGACCAGTCTGTCTTTCGAAGGAGGTCCTGGACCAGCTCCAGCCATGCTGTGCTGAGCAGAGCCCCTGGCAGCAGCCCCACAGCTCACTCCCAGTGTGCCTGAATGGAAAAGGTACCAAAGTTGCTCCAACACTTTCTGAAAAACTCTATAGTGTTACCCCACAAGCGCAAAGCGACGGCAAAGCCCGTGAAATGACACCGGTGCTTCCAGAAAATGTCAAGCTTCCTGCCCAAGGGTGACATGCCATGCGGTGGGGTCAGGGCCACGCGCTGAGCACCCGGTGCGCTGGGGTTGCCCCAGCGGTTCCTGAGCAGCTCCTGCAGTGCTGCCGCCGGTACCGTTCTGGCGGCTGTAGTTGTTTAAAAAGCCGTTGTTGTTTCCGGCGTAATCTGACGGCAGTTTTCTCGGGCATTTGGGCCTCTTCTAATAAGTGTGCTGTGAGTACATCTGCAAGCATTCACCTGTCGAGGTCAAATGACTGGTGGTGCTCATCTGCCCCCGTGCTACTGCTGCTGCCTCCCGTGAATGCTCATGTGCCTGCGTGCCCCTGTACAGGCACAGATGCACGCGCGCAACACCTGATCCCGCATCCTAATTATTTTTCGCCCGGTTCTCGGAGTTGTTCTGCTTCCGGCTGATGAATGGGAAAGTGTAGTAGTGCTGTTTCATTTCACCAGCCTCTCAAGTGTGGAAATTATGGTAAATTTGAGAACAAGCCAGATTAGATTGATAGTTACACCTCCTCCTTTAATTAGCTACCACAGGATCTGTGGAGGCAAAGGCCGGGGGGCTGTGTCGGTGTATATAACGTGTATTGTCTATGTGAAAGATTAATCAAAAGGAGTTGCTTGAGGTGGGAAGGCTTTTCCGGAGAGGTTCCACATGTTGTCAGGTAGTCCCTCTGAATGGCAGCTTCCGGTTCGGTCCCTTAGCTTTCGGAAGTGACATTTAGTCTGATATGTGCCAGCCGTGCAATCTACCTAGCCCTGCAAAGTGCAAATATTAACATAAATGCATATTAAGATACTGTGTGTTAGCTCCTGAACTGCAATAGAGAGCGGGTGTTCCAGCGGAGGCAAGCAAATCGTGTTGATTTACAGTGGCTTGAGGATTTGGCCCATTACCGCTTCTTTATACACTTTTAAAAAGAAATGCCAACTCGATAGTTTAGGCTTTAACTGGAACATGGCAAGTAATTGTATGTTTTGGCGGACCCCTAGTAATGTTGCAGAATCTTTCTCAGAAGTTGTTCCATGGGATAGCCGATTCCTCAGGTAAGAGCTACTTGTTTGTTCAATCCTCCATCTTAGGCCTGCTCCTCAGGTGCATCCTCCTTCTCGCAGCGATTTCCTAGGAACAGATTTCGAAGAACAGCTCTGATCACAGAATCACAGATTGGTTAGGGTTGGAAAGGACCTCTGGAGATCATCCAGCCCAACCCCCCTGCCAGAGCAGGGTCACCTACAGCAGGTTGCACAGGATGACCTCCAGGCGGGTTTTGAATGTTTCTGGGGTCGGAGACTCTACCGCCTCCCTGGGCAGCCTGTTCCAGCGCTCTGCCACCCTCAAAGTAAAGAAGTTCCTCCTCATGCTTTGATAGAAGTTCCTAGGTTCCAGTTTGTACCCGTTACCTCTTGTCCTGGATCATCTTTGATGATCCAGGACAAGAGGTAACGGGCACCAATTGGAACGTAGGAACTTGAACTTCAACTGGAACGTAGGAACTTGAACATAGGATTATCCTTGATGATTCAGGATAGCTGTGTTTCTGACCAGTCTGTCTTTCGAAGGAGGTCCTGGGCCAGCTCCAGCCATGCTGTGCTGAGCAGAGCCCCTGGCAGCAGCCCCACAGCTCACTCCCAGTGTGCCTGAATGGAAAAGGTACCAAAGTTGCTCCAACACTTTCTGAAAAACTCTATAGTGTTACCCCACAAGCGCAAAGCGACGGCAAAGCCCGTGAAATGACACCGGTGCTTCCAGAAAATGTCAAGCTTCCTGCCCAAGGGTGACATGCCATGCGGTGGGGTCAGGGCTACGCGCTGAGCACCCGGTGCGCTGGGGTTGCCCCAGCGGTTCCTGAGCAGCTCCTGCAGTGCTGCCGCCAGTACCGTTCTGGCGGCTGTAGTTGTTTAAAAAGCCGTTGTTGTTTCCGGCGTAATCTGACGGCAGTTTTCTCGGGCATTTGGGCCTCTTCTAATAAGTGTGCTGTGAGTACATCTGCAAGCATTCACCTGTCGAGGTCAAATGACTGGTGGTGCTCATCTGCCCCCGTGCTACTGCTGCTGCCTCCCGTGAATGCTCATGTGCCTGCGTGCCCCTGTACAGGCACAGATGCACGCGCGCAACACCTGATCCCGCATCCTAATTATTTTTCGCCCGGTTCTCGGAGTTGTTCTGCTTCCGGCTGATGAATGGGAAAGTGTAGTAGTGCTGTTTCATTTCACCAGCCTCTCAAGTGTGGAAATTATGGTAAATTTGAGAACAAGCCAGATTAGATTGATAGTTACACCTCCTCCTTTAATTAGCCAACCACAGGATCTGTGGAGGCAAAGGCCGGGGGGGTGTGTCGGTGTATATAATGTGTATTGTCCATGTGAAAGATTAATCAAAAGGAGTTGCTTGAGGTGGGAAGGCTTTTCCAGAGAGGTTCCACATGTTGTCAGGTAGTCCCTCTGAATGGCAGCTACCGGTTCGGTCCCTTAGCTTTCGGAAGTGACATTTAGTCTGATATGTGCCAGCCGTGCAATCTACCTAGCCCTGCAAAGTGCAAATATTAACCTAAATGCATATTAAGATACTGTGTGTTAGCTCCTGAACTGAAATAGAGAGCGGGTGTTCCAGCGGAGGCAAGCAAATCGTGTTGATTTACAGTGGCTTGCGGATTTGGCCCATTACCGCTTCTTTATACACTTTTAAAAAGAAATGACAACTTGATAGTTTAGGCTTTAACTGGAACATGGCAAGTAATTGTATGTTTTGGCGGACCCCTAGTAATGTTGCAGAATCTTTCTCAGAAGTTGTTCCATGGGATAGCCGATTCCTCAGGTAAGAGCTACTTGTTTGTTCAATCCTCCATCTTAGGCCTGCTCCTCAGGTGCATCCTCCTTCTCGCAGCGATTTCCTAGGAACAGATTTCGAAGAACAGCTCTGATCACAGAATCACAGATTGGTTAGGGTTGGAAAGGAGCTCTGGAGATCATCCAGTCCAACCCCCCTGCCAGAGCAGAGTCACCTACAGCAGGTTGCACAGGATGACCTCCAGGCGGGTTTTGAATGTCTCTGGGGTGGGAGACTCTACCGCCTCCCTGGGCAGCCTGTTCCAGCGCTCTGCCACCCTCAAAGTAAAGAAGTTCCTCCTCATGCTTTGATAGAAGTTCCTACGTTCCAGTTTGTACCCGTTACCTCTTGTCCTGGATCATCTTTGATGATCCAGGACAAGAGGTAATGGGCACCAATTGGAACGTAGGGACTTGAACTTGAACTGGAAGGTAGGAACTTGAACTTGAATATAGGATTATCCTTGATGATTCAGGATAGCTGTGTGTCTGACCAGTCTGTCTTTCGAAGGAGGTCCTGGGCCAGCTCCAGCCATGTTGTGCTGAGCAGAGCCCCTGGCAGCAGCCCCCCAGCTCACTCCCAGTGTGCCTGAATGGAAAAGGTACCAAAGTTGCTCCAACACTTTCTGAAAAACTCTATAGTGTTACCCCACAAGCGCAAAGCGACGGCAAAGCCCGTGAAATGACACCGGTGCTTCCAGAAAATGTCAAGCTTCCTGCCCAAGGGTGACATGCCATGCGGTGGGGTCAGGGCCACGCGCTGAGCACCCGGTGCGCTGGGGTTGCCCCAGCGGTTCCTGAGCAGCTCCTGCAGTGCTGCCGCCGGTACCGTTCTGGCGGCTGTAGTTGTTTAAAAAGCCGTTGTTGTTTCCGGCGTAATCTGACGGCAGTTTTCTCGGGCATTTGGGCCTCTTCTAATAAGTGTGCTGTGAGTACATCTGCAAGCATTCACCTGTCGAGGTCAAATGACTGGTGGTGCTCATCTCCCCCCGTGCTACTGCTGCTGCCTCCTGTGAATGCTCATGTGCCTGCGTGCCCCTGTACAGGCACAGATGCACGCGCGCAACACCTGATCCCGCATCCTAATTATTTTTCGCCCGGTTCTCGGAGTTGTTCTGCTTCCGGCTGATGAATGGGAAAGTGTAGTAGTGCTGTTTCATTTCACCAGCCTCTCAAGTGTGGAAATTATGGTAAATTTGAGAACAAGCCAGATTAGATTGATAGTTACACCTCCTCCTTTAATTAGCCAACCACAGGATCTGTGGAGGCAAAGGCCGGGGGGGTGTGTTGGTGTATATAACGTGTATTGTCTATGTGAAAGATGAATCAAAAGGAGTTGCTTGAGGTGGGAAGGCTTTTCCGGAGAGGTTCCACATGTTGTCAGGTAGTCCCTCTGAATGGCAGCTTCCGGTTCGGTCCCTTAGCTTTCGGAAGTGACATTTAGTCTGATATGTGCCAGCCGTGCAATCTACCTAGCCCTGCAAAGTGCAAATATTAACCTAAATGCATATTAAGATACTGTGTGTTAGCTCCTGAACTGAAATAGAGAGCGGGTGTTCCAGCGGAGGCAAGCAAATCGTGTTGATTTACAGTGGCTTGAGGATTTGGCCCATTACCGCTTCTTTATACACTTTTAAAAAGAAATGCCAACTCGATAGTTTAGGCTTTAACTGGAACATGACAAGTAATTGTATGTTTTGGCGGACCCCTAGTAATGTTGCAGAATCTTTCTCAGAAGTTGTTCCATGGGATAGCCGATTCCTCAGGTAAGAGCTACTTGTTTGTTCAATCCTCCATCTTAGGCCTGCTCCTCAGGTGCATCCTCCTTCTCGCAGCGATTTCCTAGGAACAGATTTCGAAGAACAGCTCTGATCACAGAATCACAGATTGGTTAGGGTTGGAAAGGACCTCTGGAGATCATGTAGTGCAACCACCCCGCCAGAGCAGGGTCACCTACAGCAGGTTGCACAGGATGACCTCCAGGCGGGTTTTGAATGTCTCTGGGGTGGGAGACTCTACCGCCTCCCCGGCCAGCCTGTTCCAGCGCTCTGCCACCCTCAAAGTAAAGAAGTTCCTCCTCATGCTTTGATAGAAGTTCCTAGGTTCCAGTTTGTACCCGTTACCTCTTGTCCTGGATCATCTTTGATGATCCAGGACAAGAGGTAACGGGCACCAATTGGAACGTAGGAACTTGAACTTGAACTGGAACGTAGGAACTTGAACATAGGATTATCCTTGATGATTCAGGATAGCTGTGTGTCTGACCAGTCTGTCTTTCGAAGGAGGTCCTGGGCCAGCTCCAGCCATGCTGTGCTGAGCAGAGCCCCTGGCAGCAGCCCCACACCTCACTCCCAGTGTGCCTGAATGGAAAAGGTACAAAAGTTGCTCCAACACTTTCTGAAAAACTCTATAGTGTTACCCCACAAGCGCAAAGCGACGGCAAAGCCCGTGAAATGACACCGGTGCTTCCAGAAAATGCCAAGCTTCCTGCCCAAGGGTGACATGCCATGCGGTGGGGTCAGGGCCACGCGCTGAGCACCCGGTGCGCTGGGGTTGCCCCAGCGGTTCCTGAGCAGCTCCTGCAGTGCTGCCGCCGGTACCGTTCTGGCGGCTGTAGTTGTTTAAAAAGTTGTTGTTGTTTCCGGCGTAATCTGACGGCAGTTTTCTCGGGCATTTGGGCCTCTTCTAATAAGTGTGCTGTGAGTACATCTGCAAGCATTCACCTGTCGAGGTCAAATGACTGGTGGTGCTCATCTCCCCCCGTGCTACTGCTGCTGCCTCCCGTGAATGCTCATGTGCCTGCGTGCCCCTGTACAGGCACAGATGCACGCGCGCAACACCTGATCCCGCATCCTAATTATTTTTCGCCCGGTTCTCTGAGTTGTTCTGCTTCCGGCTGATGAATGGGAAAGTGTAGTAGTGCTGTTTCATTTCACCAGCCTCTCAAGTGTGGAAATTATGGTAAATTTGAGAACAAGCCAGATTAGATTGATAGTTACACCTCCTCCTTTAATTAGCCAACCACAGGATCTGTGGAGGCAAAGGCCGGGGGGGTGTGTCGGTGTATATAAGGTGTATTGTTAATGTGAAAGATTAATCAAAAGGAGTTGCTTGAGGTGGGAAGGCTTTTCCGGAGAGGTTCCACATGTTGTCAGGTAGTCCCTCTGAATGGCAGCTTCCGGTTCGGTCCCTTAGCTTTCGGAAGTGACATGTAGTCTGATATGTGCCAGCCGTGCAATCTACCTAGCCCTGCAAAGTGCAAATATTAACTTAAATGCATATTAAGATACTGTGTGTTAGCTCCTGAACTGAAATAGAGAGCGGGTGTTCCAGCGGAGGCAAGCAAATCGTGTTGATTTAGAGTGGCTTGAGGATTTGGCCCATTACCGCTTCTTTATACACTTTTAAAAAGAAATGCCAACTCGATAGTTTAGGCTTTAACTGGAACATGGCAAGTAATTGTATGTTTTGGCGGACCCCTAGTAATGTTGCAGAATCTTTCTCAGAAGTTGTTCCATGGGATAGCCGATTCCTCAGGTAAGAGCTACTTGTTTGTTCAATCCTCCATCTTAGGCCTGCTCCTCAGGTGCATCCTCCTTCTCGCAGCGATTTCCTAGGAACAGATTTCGAAGAACAGCTCTGATCACAGAATCACAGATTGGTTAGGGTTGGAAAGGACCTCTGGAGATCATCCAGTCCAACCCCCTTCCAGAGCAGGGTCACCTACAGCAGGTTGCACAGGATGACCTCCAGGCGGGTTTTGAATGTCTCTGGTGTGGGAGAATCTACTGCCTCCCTGGGCAGCCTGTTCCAGCGCTCTGCCACCCTCAAAGTAAAGAAGTTCCTACTCATGCTTTGATAGAAGTTCCTAGGTTCCAGTTTGTACCCGTTACCTCTTGTCCTGGATCATCTTTGATGATCCAGGACAAGAGGTAACGGGCACCAATTGGAACGTAGGAACTTGAACTTGAACTGGAACGTAGGAACTTGAACATAGGATTATCCTTGATGATTCAGGATAGCTGTGTGTCTGACCAGTCTGTCTTTCGAAGGAGGTCCTGGGCCAGCTCCAGCCATGCTGTGCTGAGCAGAGCCCCTGGCAGCAGTCCCACACCTCACTCCCAGTGTGCCTGAATGGAAAAGGTACCAAAGTTGCTCCAACACTTTCTGAAAATCTCTATAGTGTTACCCCACAAGCGCAAAGCGACGGCAAAGCCCGTGAAATGACACCGGTGCTTCCAGAAAATGCCAAGCTTCCTGCCCAAGGGTGACATGCCATGCGGTGGGGTCAGGGCCACGCGCTGAGCACCCGGTGCGCTGGGGTTGCCCCAGCGGTTCCTGAGCAGCTCCTGCAGTGCTGCCGCCGGTACCGTTCTGGCGGCTGTAGTTGTTTAAAAAGTTGTTGTTGTTTCCGGCGTAATCTGACGGCAGTTTTCTCGGGCATTTGGGCCTCTTCTAATAAGTGTGCTGTGAGTACATCTGCAAGCATTCACCTGTCGAGGTCAAATGACTGGTGGTGCTCATCTCCCCCCGTGCTACTGCTGCTGCCTCCCATGAATGCTCATGTGCCTGCGTGCCCCTGTACAGGCACAGATGCACGCGCGCAACACCTGATCCCGCATCCTAATTATTTTTCGCCCGGTTCTCGGAGTTGTTCTGCTTCCGGCTGATGAATGGGAAAGTGTAGTAGTGCTGTTTCATTTCACCAGCCTCTCAAGTGTGGAAATTATGGTAAATTTGAGAACAAGCCAGATTAGATTGATAGTTACACCTCCTCCTTTAATTAGCCAACCACAGGATCTGTGGAGGCAAAGGCCTGGGGGCGTGTCGGTGGGGGGGCATACGATTTTACCATGGCGAGATTGCTGGAGGTTCTTTCTTGTCTGTTCTTTCTTGTCTTGTAAATTGGTATGAGGTTCTGCCAGTCTTCCTCACGTAGCACAATCGCTCTTGATTTCTGGAGGTTCCTCACAGGGTAAGCTAATGTTTAACATCAATAAGGGTTACCGAATCTTGTCCTTGAGAAGCAGGAGTCTGGAAGCTGTTGTCAATCCAACTGCTGTATTCCTGACCAGCAAGCCCGCTCGATTCAGGGTTAATTAACTGATTACTTAGAGCGGAAGTGTTGTGGAAGAGCCCGATCATTACCATTTCTATTCATTCTAATATGATGTATTTCAACTCCCCCTCCCTCACGCCTTCCAGAGAGTGATCTGGTGAAGGAGGATGACAAGTCTTTGTGAAACCATCTCGAGTTCTGCCAGATACTCGTAGTTGAAGTTGTCTAGCGGTGCGAGATTAGACACCGTGTGAAAGGCAATACTGCACAGATTCTTTATTCCAGACCATTTTGTAAGTTCGCATGATACAAAACCTCACGGTTACTGGGCAGCTCTCCCACTTTTCACGTCAACCTTTGCTACCTCGCACGCTGCAACGTGCAGGAAAGAAACATTGATTTGAATTGCGCCGTGGTGCCGTGCATCTTAATGACACTCTGGAGTGACTGGCAGTGTGTCTGGGTCCTGGGGTTGGACCCGGTCTAGCTGCCAGGAGGCAACATTGCAGAGAGGGGCTACAGCTGTGGTCTCTGAAGGGGCCTGGCTACTCTATGTAGGCCTTCTCTCCCTGCGTCTCAGAGTGCTTGAAGATGCTAATTGGTTCACATTTTCGTCTGTTCGTTAAGGTATTCTGTCCTTAAAAATTCAGCTTTTTAAAATAGTAACGTGTATTGTCTATGTGAAAGATTAATCAAAAGGAGTTGCTTGAGGTGGGAAGGCTTTTCCGGAGAGGTTCCACATGTTGTCAGGTAGTCCCTCTGAATGGCAGCTTCCGGTTCGGTCCCTTAGCTTTCGGAAGTGACATTTAGTCTGATATGTGCCAGCCGTGCAATCTACCTAGCCCTGCAAAGTGCAAATATTAACTTAAATGCATATTAAGATACTGTGTGTTAGCTCCTGAACTGAAATAGAGAGCGGGTGTTCCAGCGGAGGCAAGCAAATCGTGTTGATTTACAGTGGCTTGAGGATTTGGCCCATTACCGCTTCTTTATACACTTTTAAAAAGAAATGCCAACTCGATAGTTTAGGCTTTAACTGGAACATGGCAAGTAATTGTATGTTTTGGCGGACCCCTAGTAATGTTGCAGAATCTTTCTCAGAAGTTGTTCCATGGGATAGCCGATTCCTCAGGTAAGAGCTACTTGTTTGTTCAATCCTCCATCTTAGGCCTGCTCCTCAGGTGCATCCTCCTTCTCGCAGCGATTTCCTAGGAACAGATTTCGAAGAACAGCTCTGATCACAGAATCACAGATTGGTTAGGCTTGGAAAGGACCTCTGGAGATCATCCAGCCCAACCCCCCTGCCAGAGCAAGGTCACCTACAGCAGGTTGCACAGGATGACCTCCAGGCGGGTTTTGAATGTTTCTGGGGTCGGAGACTCTACCGCCTCCCTGGGCAGCCTGTTCCAGCGCTCTGCCACCCTCAAAGTAAAGAAGTTCCTCCTCATGCTTTGATAGAAGTTCCTAGGTTCCAGTTTGTACCCGTTACCTCTTGTCCTGGATCATCTTTGATGATCCAGGACAAGAGGTAACGGGCACCAATTGGAACGTAGGAACTTGAACTTGAACTGGAACGTAGGAGCTTGAACATAGGATTATCCTTGATGATTCAGGATAGCTGTGTGTCTGACCAGTCTGTCTTTCGAAGGAGGTCCTGGACCAGCTCCAGCCATGCTGTGCTGAGCAGAGCCCCTGGCAGCAGCCCCACAGCTCACTCCCAGTGTGCCTGAATGGAAAAGGTACCAAAGTTGCTCCAACACTTTCTGAAAAACTCTATAGTGTTACCCCACAAGCGCAAAGCGACGGCAAAGCCCGTGAAATGACACCGGTGCTTCCAGAAAATGTCAAGCTTCCTGCCCAAGGGTGACATGCCATGCGGTGGGGTCAGGGCCACGCGCTGAGCACCCGGTGCGCTGGGGTTGCCCCAGCGGTTCCTGAGCAGCTCCTGCAGTGCTGCCGCCGGTACCGTTCTGGCGGCTGTAGTTGTTTAAAAAGTTGTTGTTGTTTCCGGCGTAATCTGACGGCAGTTTTCTCGGGCATTTGGGCCTCTTCTAATAAGTGTGCTGTGAGTACATCTGCAAGCATTCACCTGTCGAGGTCAAATGACTGGTGGTGCTCATCTCCCCCCGTGCTACTGCTGCTGCCTCCCATGAATGCTCATGTGCCTGCGTGCCCCTGTACAGGCACAGATGCACGCGCGCAACACCTGATCCCGCATCCTAATTATTTTTCGCCCGGTTCTCTGAGTTGTTCTGCTTCCGGCTGATGAATGGGAAAGTGTAGTAGTGCTGTTTCATTTCACCAGCCTCTCAAGTGTGGAAATTATGGTAAATTTGAGAACAAACCAGATTAGATTGATAGTTACACCTCCTCCCTTAATTAGCCAACCACAGGATCTGTGGAGGCAAAGGCCGGGGGGCGTGTCGGTGGGGGGGCATACGATTTTACCATGGCGAGATTGCTGGAGGTTCTTTCTTGTCTGTTCTTTCTTGTCTTGTAAATTGGTATGAGGTTCTGCCAGTCTTCCTCACGTAGCACAATCGCTCTTGATTTCTGGAGGTTGCTCACAGGGTAAGCTAATGTTTAACATCAATAAGGGTTACCGAATCTTGTCCTTGAGAAGCAGGAGTCTGGAAGCTGTTGTCAATCCAACTGCTGTATTCCTGACCAGCAAGCCCGCTCGATTCAGGGTTAATTAACTGATTACTTAGAGCGGAAGTGTTGTGGAAGAGCCCGATCATTACCATTTCTATTCATTCTAATATGATGTATTTCAACTCCCCCTCCCTCACGCCTTCCAGAGAGTGATCTGGTGAAGGAGGATGACAAGTCTTTGTGAAACCATCTCGAGTTCTCCCAGATACTCGTAGTTGAAGTTGTCTAGCGGTGCGAGATTAGACACCGTGTGAAAGGCAATACTGCACAGATTCTTTATTCCAGACCATTTTGTAAGTTCGCATGATACAAAACCTCACGGTTACTGGGCAGCTCTCCCACTTTTCACGTCAACCTTTGCTACCTCGCACGCTGCAACGTGCAGGAAAGAAACATTGATTTGAATTGCGCCGTGGTGCCGTGCATCTTAATGACACTCTGGAGTGACTGGCAGTGTGTCTGGGTCCTGGGGTTGGACCCGGTCTAGCTGCCAGGAGGCAACATTGCAGAGAGGGGCTACAGCTGTGGTCTCTGAAGGGGCCTGGCTACTCTATGTAGGCCTTCTCTCCCTGCGTCTCAGAGTGCTTGAAGATGCTAATTGGTTCACATTTTCCTCTGTTCGTTAAGGTATTCTGTCCTTAAAAATTCAGCTTTTTAAAATAGTAACGTGTATTGTCTATGTGAAAGATTAATCAAAAGGAGTTGCTTGAGGTGGGAAGGCTTTTCCGGAGAGGTTCCACATGTTGTCAGGTAGTCCCTCTGAATGGCAGCTTCCGGTTCGGTCCCTTAGCTTTCGGAAGTGACATTTAGTCTGATATGTGCCAGCCGTGCAATCTACCTAGCCCTGCAAAGTGCAAATATTAACCTAAATGCATATTAAGATACTGTGTGTTAGCTCCTGAACTGAAATAGAGAGCGGGTGTTCCAGCGGAGGCAAGCAAATCGTGTTGATTTACAGTGGCTTGAGGATTTGGCCCATTACCGCTTCTTTATACACTTTTAAAAAGAAATGCCAACTCGATAGTTTAGGCTTTAAATGGAACATGGCAAGTAATTGTATGTTTTGGCGGACCCCTAGTAATGTTGCAGAATCTTTCTCAGAAGTTGTTCCATGGGATAGCCGATTCCTCAGGTAAGAGCTACTTGTTTGTTCAATCCTCCATCTTAGGCCTGCTCCTCAGGTGCATCCTCCTTCTCGCAGCGATTTCCTAGGAACAGATTTCAAAGAACAGCTCTGATCACAGAATCACAGATTGGTTAGGCTTGGAAAGGACCTCTGGAGATCATCCAGCCCAACCCCCCTGCCAGAGCAAGGTCACCTACAGCAGGTTGCACAGGATGACCTCCAGGCGGGTTTTGAATGTTTCTGGGGTCGGAGACTCTACCGCCTCCCTGGGCAGCCTGTTCCAGCGCTCTGCCACCCTCAAAGTAAAGAAGTTCCTCCTCATGCTTTGATAGAAGTTCCTAGGTTCCAGTTTGTACCCGTTACCTCTTGTCCTGGATCATCTTTGATGATCCAGGACAAGAGGTAACGGGCACCAATTGGAACGTAGGAACTTGAACTTGAACTGGAACGTAGGAGCTTGAACATAGGATTATCCTTGATGATTCAGGATAGCTGTGTGTCTGACCAGTCTGTCTTTCGAAGGAGGTCCTGGACCAGCTCCAGCCATGCTGTGCTGAGCAGAGCCCCTGGCAGCAGCCCCACAGCTCACTCCCAGTGTGCCTGAATGGAAAAGGTACCAAAGTTGCTCCAACACTTTCTGAAAAACTCTATAGTGTTACCCCACAAGCGCAAAGCGACGGCAAAGCCCGTGAAATGACACCGGTGCTTCCAGAAAATGTCAAGCTTCCTGCCCAAGGGTGACATGCCATGCGGTGGGGTCAGGGCCACGCGCTGAGCACCCGGTGCGCTGGGGTTGCCCCAGCGGTTCCTGAGCAGCTCCTGCAGTGCTGCCGCCGGTACCGTTCTGGCGGCTGTAGTTGTTTAAAAAGTTGTTGTTGTTTCCGGCGTAATCTGACGGCAGTTTTCTCGGGCATTTGGGCCTCTTCTAATAAGTGTGCTGTGAGTACATCTGCAAGCATTCACCTGTCGAGGTCAAATGACTGGTGGTGCTCATCTCCCCCCGTGCTACTGCTGCTGCCTCCCATGAATGCTCATGTGCCTGTGTGCCCCTGTACAGGCACAGATGCACGCGCGCAACACCTGATCCCGCATCCTAATTATTTTTCGCCCGGTTCTCTGAGTTGTTCTGCTTCCGGCTGATGAATGGGAAAGTGTAGTAGTGCTGTTTCATTTCACCAGCCTCTCAAGTGTGGAAATTATGGTAAATTTGAGAACAAACCAGATTAGATTGATAGTTACACCTCCTCCCTTAATTAGCCAACCACAGGATCTGTGGAGGCAAAGGCCGGGGGGCGTGTCGGTGGGGGGGCATACGATTTTACCATGGCGAGATTGCTGGAGGTTCTTTCTTGTCTGTTCTTTCTTGTCTTGTAAATTGGTATGAGGTTCTGCCAGTCTTCCTCACGTAGCACAATCGCTCTTGATTTCTGGAGGTTGCTCACAGGGTAAGCTAATGTTTAACATCAATAAGGGTTACCGAATCTTGTCCTTGAGAAGCAGGAGTCTGGAAGCTGTTGTCAATCCAACTGCTGTATTCCTGACCAGCAAGCCCGCTCGATTCAGGGTTAATTAACTGATTACTTAGAGCGGAAGTGTTGTGGAAGAGCCCGATCATTACCATTTCTATTCATTCTAATATGATGTATTTCAACTCCCCCTCCCTCACGCCTTCCAGAGAGTGATCTGGTGAAGGAGGATGACAAGTCTTTGTGAAACCATCTCGAGTTCTGCCAGATACTCGTAGTTGAAGTTGTCTAGCGGTGCGAGATTAGACACCGTGTGAAAGGCAATACTGCACAGATTCTTTATTCCAGACCATTTTGTAAGTTCGCATGATACAAAACCTCACGGTTACTGGGCAGCTCTCCCACTTTTCACGTCAACCTTTGCTACCTCGCACGCTGCAACGTGCAGGAAAGAAACATTGATTTGAATTGCGCCGTGGTGCCGTGCATCTTAATGACACTCTGGAGTGACTGGCAGTGTGTCTGGGTCCTGGGGTTGGACCCGGTCTAGCTGCCAGGAGGCAACATTGCAGAGAGGGGCTACAGCTGTGGTCTCTGAAGGGGCCTGGCTACTCTATGTAGGCCTTCTCTCCCTGCGTCTCAGAGTGCTTGAAGATGCTAATTGGTTCACATTTTCGTCTGTTCGTTAAGGTATTCTGTCCTTAAAAATTCAGCTTTTTAAAATAGTAACGTGTATTGTCTATGTGAAAGATTAATCAAAAGGAGTTGCTTGAGGTGGGAAGGCTTTTCCGGAGAGGTTCCACATGTTGTCAGGTAGTCCCTCTGAATGGCAGCTTCCGGTTCGGTCCCTTAGCTTTCGGAAGTGACATTTAGTCTGATATGTGCCAGCCGTGCAATCTACCTAGCCCTGCAAAGTGCAAATATTAACCTAAATGCATATTAAGATACTGTGTGTTAGCTCCTGAACTGAAATAGAGAGCGGGTGTTCCAGCGGAGGCAAGCAAATCGTGTTGATTTACAGTGGCTTGAGGATTTGGCCCATTACCGCTTCTTTATACACTTTTAAACAGAAATGCCAACTCGATAGTTTAGGCTTTAACTGGAACATGGCAAGTAATTGTATGCTTTGGCGGACCCCTAGTAATGTTGCAGAATCTTTCTCAGAAGTTGTTCCATGGGATAGCCGATTCCTCAGGTAAGAGCTACTTGTTTGTTCAATCCTCCATCTTAGGCCTGCTCCTCAGGTGCATCCTCCTTCTCGCAGCGATTTCCTAGGAACAGATTTCGAAGAACAGCTCTGATCACAGAATCACAGATTGGTTAGGGTTGGAAAGGACCTCTGGAGATCATCCAGCCCAACCCCCCTGCCAGAGCAGGGTCACCTACAGCAGGTTGCACAGGATGACCTCCAGGCGGGTTTTGAATGTCTCTGGGGTCGGAGACTCTACCGCCTCCCTGGGCAGCCTGTTCCAGCGCTCTGCCACCCTCAAAGTAAAGAAGTTCCTCCTCATGCTTTGATAGAAGTTCCTAGGTTCCAGTTTGTACCCGTTACCTCTTGTCCTGGATCATCTTTGATGATCCAGGACAAGAGGTAACGGGCACCAATTGGAACGTAGGAACTTGAACTTGAACTGGAACGTAGGAGCTTGAACATAGGATTATCCTTGATGATTCAGGATAGCTGTGTGTCTGACCAGTCTGTCTTTCGAAGGAGGTCCTGGACCAGCTCCAGCCATGCTGTGCTGAGCAGAGCCCCTGGCAGCAGCCCCACACCTCACTCCCAGTGTGCCTGAATGGAAAAGGTACCAAAGTTGCTCCAACACTTTCTGAAAAACTCTATAGTGTTACCCCACAAGCGCAAAGCGACGGCAAAGCCCGTGAAATGACACCGGTGCTTCCAGAAAATGTCAAGCTTCCTGCCCAAGGGTGACATGCCATGCGGTGGGGTCAGGGCCACGCGCTGAGCACCCGGTGCGCTGGGGTTGCCCCAGCGGTTCCTGAGCAGCTCCTGCAGTGCTGCCGCCGGTACCGTTCTGGCGGCTGTAGTTGTTTAAAAAGCCGTTGTTGTTTCCGGCGTAATCTGACGGCAGTTTTCTCGGGCATTTGGGCCTCTTCTAATAAGTGTGCTGTGAGTACATCTGCAAGCATTCACCTGTCGAGGTCAAATGACTGGTGGTGCTCATCTGCCCCCGTGCTACTGCTGCTGCCTCCCGTGAATGCTCATGTGCCTGCGTGCCCCTGTACAGGCACAGATGCACGCGCGCAACACCTGATCCCGCATCCTAATTATTTTTCGCCCGGTTCTCTGAGTTGTTCTGCTTCCGGCTGATGAATGGGAAAGTGTAGTAGTGCTGTTTCATTTCACCAGCCTCTCAAGTGTGGAAATTATGGTAAATTTGAGAACAAGCCAGATTAGATTGATAGTTACACCTCCTCCTTTAATTAGCTACCACAGGATCTGTGGAGGCAAAGGCCGGGGGGGTGTGTCGGTGTATATAACGTGTATTGTCTATGTGAAAGATTAATCAAAAGGAGTTGCTTGAGGTGGGAAGGCTTTTCCGGAGAGGTTCCACATGTTGTCAGGTAGTCCCTCTGAATGGCAGCTTCCGGTTCGGTCCCTTAGCTTTCGGAAGTGACATTTAGTCTGATATGTGCCAGCCGTGCAATCTACCTAGCCCTGCAAAGTGCAAATATTAACATAAATGCATATTAAGATACTGTGTGTTAGCTCCTGAACTGAAATAGAGAGCGGGTGTTCCAGCGGAGGCAAGCAAATCGTGTTGATTTACAGTGGCTTGAGGATTTGGCCCATTACCGCTTCTTTATACACTTTTAAACAGAAATGCCAACTCGATAGTTTAGGCTTTAACTGGAACATGGCAAGTAATTGTATGTTTTGGCGGACCCCTAGTAATGTTGCAGAATCTTTCTCAGAAGTTGTTCCATGGGATAGCCGATTCCTCAGGTAAGAGCTACTTGTTTGTTCAATCCTCCATCTTAGGCCTGCTCCTCAGGTGCATCCTCCTTCTCGCAGCGATTTCCTAGGAACAGATTTCGAAGAACAGCTCTGATCACAGAATCACAGATTGGTTAGGGTTGGAAAGGACCTCTGGAGATCATCCAGCCCAACCCCCCTGCCAGAGCAGGGTCACCTACAGCAGGTTGCACAGGATGACCTCCAGGCGGGTTTTGAATGTTTCTGGGGTCGGAGACTCTACCGCCTCCCTGGGCAGCCTGTTCCAGCGCTCTGCCACCCTCAAAGTAAAGAAGTTCCTCCTCATGCTTTGATAGAAGTTCCTACGTTCCAGTTTGTACCCGTTACCTCTTGTCCTGGATCATCTTTGATGATCCAGGACAAGAGGTAACGGGCACCAATTGGAACGTAGGAACTTGAACTTGAACTGGAACGTAGGAACTTGAACATAGGATTATCCTTGATGATTCAGGATAGCTGTGTGTCTGACCAGTCTGTCTTTCGAAGGAGGTCCTGGACCAGCTCCAGCCATGCTGTGCTGAGCAGAGCCCCTGGCAGCAGCCCCACAGCTCACTCCCAGTGTGCCTGAATGGAAAAGGTACCAAAGTTGCTCCAACACTTTCTGAAAAACTCTATAGTGTTACCCCACAAGCGCAAAGCGACGGCAAAGCCCGTGAAATGACACCGGTGCTTCCAGAAAATGTCAAGCTTCCTGCCCAAGGGTGACATGCCATGCGGTGGGGTCAGGGCCACGCGCTGAGCACCCGGTGCGCTGGGGTTGGCCCAGCGGTTCCTGAGCAGCTCCTGCAGTGCTGCCGCCGGTACCGTTCTGGCGGCTGTAGTTGTTTAAAAAGCCGTTGTTGTTTCCGGCGTAATCTGACGGCAGTTTTCTCGGGCATTTGGGCCTCTTCTAATAAGTGTGCTGTGAGTACATCTGCAAGCATTCACCTGTCGAGGTCAAATGACTGGTGGTGCTCATCTGCCCCCGTGCTACTGCTGCTGCCTCCCGTGAATGCTCATGTGCCTGCGTGCCCCTGTACAGGCACAGATGCACGCGCGCAACACCTGATCCCGCATCCTAATTATTTTTCGCCCGGTTCTCTGAGTTGTTCTGCTTCCGGCTGATGAATGGGAAAGTGTAGTAGTGCTGTTTCATTTCACCAGCCTCTCAAGTGTGGAAATTATGGTAAATTTGAGAACAAGCCAGATTAGATTGATAGTTACACCTCCTCCTTTAATTAGCTACCACAGGATCTGTGGAGGCAAAGGCCGGGGGGGTGTGTCGGTGTATATAACGTGTATTGTCTATGTGAAAGATTAATCAAAAGGAGTTGCTTGAGGTGGGAAGGCTTTTCCGGAGAGGTTCCACATGTTGTCAGGTAGTCCCTCTGAATGGCAGCTTCCGGTTCGGTCCCTTAGCTTTCGGAAGTGACATTTAGTCTGATATGTGCCAGCCGTGCAATCTACCTAGCCCTGCAAAGTGCAAATATTAACATAAATGCATATTAAGATACTGTGTGTTAGCTCCTGAACTGAAATAGAGAGCGGGTGTTCCAGCGGAGGCAAGCAAATCGTGTTGATTTACAGTGGCTTGAGGATTTGGCCCATTACCGCTTCTTTATACACTTTTAAACAGAAATGCCAACTCGATAGTTTAGGCTTTAACTGGAACATGGCAAGTAATTGTATGTTTTGGCGGACCCCTAGTAATGTTGCAGAATCTTTCTCAGAAGTTGTTCCATGGGATAGCCGATTCCTCAGGTAAGAGCTACTTGTTTGTTCAATCCTCCATCTTAGGCCTGCTCCTCAGGTGCATCCTCCTTCTCGCAGCGATTTCCTAGGAACAGATTTCGAAGAACAGCTCTGATCACAGAATCACAGATTGGTTAGGGTTGGAAAGGACCTCTGGAGATCATCCAGCCCAACCCCCCTGCCAGAGCAGGGTCACCTACAGCAGGTTGCACAGGATGACCTCCAGGCGGGTTTTGAATGTTTCTGGGGTCGGAGACTCTACCGCCTCCCTGGGCAGCCTGTTCCAGCGCTCTGCCACCCTCAAAGTAAAGAAGTTCCTCCTCATGCTTTGATAGAAGTTCCTACGTTCCAGTTTGTACCCGTTACCTCTTGTCCTGGATCATCTTTGATGATCCAGGACAAGAGGTAACGGGCACCAATTGGAACGTAGGAACTTGAACTTGAACTGGAACGTAGGAACTTGAACATAGGATTATCCTTGATGATTCAGGATAGCTGTGTGTCTGACCAGTCTGTCTTTCGAAGGAGGTCCTGGACCAGCTCCAGCCATGCTGTGCTGAGCAGAGCCCCTGGCAGCAGCCCCACAGCTCACTCCCAGTGTGCCTGAATGGAAAAGGTACCAAAGTTGCTCCAACACTTTCTGAAAAACTCTATAGTGTTACCCCACAAGCGCAAAGCGACGGCAAAGCCCGTGAAATGACACCGGTGCTTCCAGAAAATGTCAAGCTTCCTGCCCAAGGGTGACATGCCATGCGGTGGGGTCAGGGCCACGCGCTGAGCACCCGGTGCGCTGGGGTTGGCCCAGCGGTTCCTGAGCAGCTCCTGCAGTGCTGCCGCCGGTACCGTTCTGGCGGCTGTAGTTGTTTAAAAAGCCGTTGTTGTTTCCGGCGTAATCTGACGGCAGTTTTCTCGGGCATTTGGGCCTCTTCTAATAAGTGTGCTGTGAGTACATCTGCAAGCATTCACCTGTCGAGGTCAAATGACTGGTGGTGCTCATCTGCCCCCGTGCTACTGCTGCTGCCTCCCGTGAATGCTCATGTGCCTGCGTGCCCCTGTACAGGCACAGATGCACGCGCGCAACACCTGATCCCGCATCCTAATTATTTTTCGCCCGGTTCTCTGAGTTGTTCTGCTTCCGGCTGATGAATGGGAAAGTGTAGTAGTGCTGTTTCATTTCACCAGCCTCTCAAGTGTGGAAATTATGGTAAATTTGAGAACAAGCCAGATTAGATTGATAGTTACACCTCCTCCTTTAATTAGCTACCACAGGATCTGTGGAGGCAAAGGCCGGGGGGGTGTGTCGGTGTATATAACGTGTATTGTCTATGTGAAAGATTAATCAAAAGGAGTTGCTTGAGGTGGGAAGGCTTTTCCGGAGAGGTTCCACATGTTGTCAGGTAGTCCCTCTGAATGGCAGCTTCCGGTTCGGTCCCTTAGCTTTCGGAAGTGACATTTAGTCTGATATGTGCCAGCCATGCAATCTACCTAGCCCTGCAAAGTGCAAATATTAACATAAATGCATATTAAGATACTGTGTGTTAGCTCCTGAACTGAAATAGAGAGCGGGTGTTCCAGCGGAGGCAAGCAAATCGTGTTGATTTACAGTGGCTTGAGGATTTGGCCCATTACCGCTTCTTTATACACTTTTAAAAAGAAATGCCAACTTGATAGTTTAGGCTTTAACTGGAACATGGCAAGTAATTGTATGTTTTGGCGGACCCCTAGTAATGTTGCAGAATCTTTCTCAGAAGTTGTTCCATGGGATAGCCGATTCCTCAGGTAAGAGCTACTTGTTTGTTCAATCCTCCATCTTAGGCCTGCTCCTCAGGTGCATCCTCCTTCTCGCAGCGATTTCCTAGGAACAGATTTCGAAGAACAGCTCTGATCACAGAATCACAGATTGGTTAGGGTTGGAAAGGAGCTCTGGAGATCATCCAGTCCAACCCCCCTGCCAGAGCAGTCACCTACAGCAGGTTGCACAGGATGACCTCCAGGCGGGTTTTGAATGTCTCTGGGGTGGGAGACTCTACCGCCTCCCTGGGCAGCCTGTTCCAGCGCTCTGCCACCCTCAAAGTAAAGAAGTTCCTCCTCATGCTTTGATAGAAGTTCCTACGTTCCAGTTTGTACCCGTTACCTCTTGTCCTGGATCATCTTTGATGATCCAGGACAAGAGGTAATGGGCACCAATTGGAACGTAGGAACTTGAACTTGAACTGGAAGGTAGGAACTTGAACTTGAATATAGGATTATCCTTGATGATTCAGGATAGCTGTGTGTCTGACCAGTCTGTCTTTCGAAGGAGGTCCTGGGCCAGCTCCAGCCATGTTGTGCTGAGCAGAGCCCCTGGCAGCAGCCCCCCAGCTCACTCCCAGTGTGCCTGAATGGAAAAGGTACCAAAGTTGCTCCAACACTTTCTGAAAAACTCTATAGTGTTACCCCACAAGCGCAAAGCGACGGCAAAGCCCGTGAAATGACACCGGTGCTTCCAGAAAATGTCAAGCTTCCTGCCCAAGGGTGACATGCCATGCGGTGGGGTCAGGGCCACGCGCTGAGCACCCGGTGCGCTGGGGTTGCCCCAGCGGTTCCTGAGCAGCTCCTGCAGTGCTGCCGCCGGTACCGTTCTGGCGGCTGTAGTTGTTTAAAAAGCCGTTGTTGTTTCCGGCGTAATCTGACGGCAGTTTTCTCGGGCATTTGGGCCTCTTCTAATAAGTGTGCTGTGAGTACATCTGCAAGCATTCACCTGTCGAGGTCAAATGACTGGTGGTGCTCATCTCCCCCCGTGCTACTGCTGCTGCCTCCTGTGAATGCTCATGTGCCTGCGTGCCCCTGTACAGGCACAGATGCACGCGCGCAACACCTGATCCCGCATCCTAATTATTTTTCGCCCGGTTCTCTGAGTTGTTCTGCTTCCGGCTGATGAATGGGAAAGTGTAGTAGTGCTGTTTCATTTCACCAGCCTCTCAAGTGTGGAAATTATGGTAAATTTGAGAACAAGCCAGATTAGATTGATAGTTACACCTCCTCCTTTAATTAGCCAACCACAGGATCTGTGGAGGCAAAGGCCGGGGGGGTGTGTCGGTGTATATAACGTGTATTGTCTATGTGAAAGATTAATCAAAAGGAGTTGCTTGAGGTGGGAAGGCTTTTCCGGAGAGGTTCCACATGTTGTCAGGTAGTCCCTCTGAATGGCAGCTTCCGGTTCGGTCCCTTAGCTTTCGGAAGTGACATTTAGTCTGATATGTGCCAGCCGTGCAATCTACCTAGCCCTGCAAAGTGCAAATATTAACCTAAATGCATATTAAGATACTGTGTGTTAGCTCCTGAACTGAAATAGAGAGCGGGTGTTCCAGCGGAGGCAAGCAAATCGTGTTGATTTACAGTGGCTTGAGGATTTGGCCCATTACCGCTTCTTTATACACTTTTAAAAAGAAATGCCAACTCGATAGTTTAGGCTTTAACTGGAACATGGCAAGTAATTGTATGTTTTGGCGGACCCCTAGTAATGTTGCAGAATCTTTCTCAGAAGTTGTTCCATGGGATAGCCGATTCCTCAGGTAAGAGCTACTTGTTTGTTCAATCCTCCATCTTAGGCCTGCTCCTCAGGTGCATCCTCCTTCTCGCAGCGATTTCCTAGGAACAGATTTCGAAGAACAGCTCTGATCACAGAATCACAGATTGGTTAGGGTTGGAAAGGAGCTCTGGAGATCATCCAGTCCAACCCCCCTGCCAGAGCAGGGTCACCTACAGCAGGTTGCACAGGATGACCTCCAGGCGGGTTTTGAATGTCTCTGGGGTGGGAGACTCTACCGCCTCCCCGGGCAGCCTGTTCCAGCGCTCTGCCACTCTCAAAGTAAAGAAGTTCCTCCTCATGCTTTGATAGAAGTTCCTAGGTTCCAGTTTGTACCCGTTACCTCTTGTCCTGGATCATCTTTGATGATCCAGGACAAGAGGTAACGGGCACCAATTGGAACGTAGGAACTTGAACTTGAACTGGAACGTAGGAACTTGAACATAGGATTATCCTTGATGATTCAGGATAGCTGTGTGTCTGACCAGTCTGTCTTTCGAAGGAGGTCCTGGACCAGCTCCAGCCATGCTGTGCTGAGCAGAGCCCCTGGCAGCAGCCCCACAGCTCACTCCCAGTGTGCCTGAATGGAAAAGGTACCAAAGTTGCTCCAACACTTTCTGAAAAACTCTATAGTGTTACCCCACAAGCGCAAAGCGACGGCAAAGCCCGTGAAATGACACCGGTGCTTCCAGAAAATGTCAAGCTTCCTGCCCAAGGGTGACATGCCATGCGGTGGGGTCAGGGCCACGCGCTGAGCACCCGGTGCGCTGGGGTTGGCCCAGCGGTTCCTGAGCAGCTCCTGCAGTGCTGCCGCCGGTACCGTTCTGGCGGCTGTAGTTGTTTAAAAAGCCGTTGTTGTTTCCGGCGTAATCTGACGGCAGTTTTCTCGGGCATTTGGGCCTCTTCTAATAAGTGTGCTGTGAGTACATCTGCAAGCATTCACCTGTCGAGGTCAAATGACTGGTGGTGCTCATCTGCCCCCGTGCTACTGCTGCTGCCTCCCGTGAATGCTCATGTGCCTGCGTGCCCCTGTACAGGCACAGATGCACGCGCGCAACACCTGATCCCGCATCCTAATTATTTTTCGCCCGGTTCTCTGAGTTGTTCTGCTTCCGGCTGATGAATGGGAAAGTGTAGTAGTGCTGTTTCATTTCACCAGCCTCTCAAGTGTGGAAATTATGGTAAATTTGAGAACAAGCCAGATTAGATTGATAGTTACACCTCCTCCTTTAATTAGCTACCACAGGATCTGTGGAGGCAAAGGCCGGGGGGGTGTGTCGGTGTATATAACGTGTATTGTCTATGTGAAAGATTAATCAAAAGGAGTTGCTTGAGGTGGGAAGGCTTTTCCGGAGAGGTTCCACATGTTGTCAGGTAGTCCCTCTGAATGGCAGCTTCCGGTTCGGTCCCTTAGCTTTCGGAAGTGACATTTAGTCTGATATGTGCCAGCCATGCAATCTACCTAGCCCTGCAAAGTGCAAATATTAACATAAATGCATATTAAGATACTGTGTGTTAGCTCCTGAACTGAAATAGAGAGCGGGTGTTCCAGCGGAGGCAAGCAAATCGTGTTGATTTACAGTGGCTTGAGGATTTGGCCCATTACCGCTTCTTTATACACTTTTAAAAAGAAATGCCAACTTGATAGTTTAGGCTTTAACTGGAACATGGCAAGTAATTGTATGTTTTGGCGGACCCCTAGTAATGTTGCAGAATCTTTCTCAGAAGTTGTTCCATGGGATAGCCGATTCCTCAGGTAAGAGCTACTTGTTTGTTCAATCCTCCATCTTAGGCCTGCTCCTCAGGTGCATCCTCCTTCTCGCAGCGATTTCCTAGGAACAGATTTCGAAGAACAGCTCTGATCACAGAATCACAGATTGGTTAGGGTTGGAAAGGAGCTCTGGAGATCATCCAGTCCAACCCCCCTGCCAGAGCAGTCACCTACAGCAGGTTGCACAGGATGACCTCCAGGCGGGTTTTGAATGTCTCTGGGGTGGGAGACTCTACCGCCTCCCTGGGCAGCCTGTTCCAGCGCTCTGCCACCCTCAAAGTAAAGAAGTTCCTCCTCATGCTTTGATAGAAGTTCCTACGTTCCAGTTTGTACCCGTTACCTCTTGTCCTGGATCATCTTTGATGATCCAGGACAAGAGGTAATGGGCACCAATTGGAACGTAGGAACTTGAACTTGAACTGGAAGGTAGGAACTTGAACTTGAATATAGGATTATCCTTGATGATTCAGGATAGCTGTGTGTCTGACCAGTCTGTCTTTCGAAGGAGGTCCTGGGCCAGCTCCAGCCATGTTGTGCTGAGCAGAGCCCCTGGCAGCAGCCCCCCAGCTCACTCCCAGTGTGCCTGAATGGAAAAGGTACCAAAGTTGCTCCAACACTTTCTGAAAAACTCTATAGTGTTACCCCACAAGCGCAAAGCGACGGCAAAGCCCGTGAAATGACACCGGTGCTTCCAGAAAATGTCAAGCTTCCTGCCCAAGGGTGACATGCCATGCGGTGGGGTCAGGGCCACGCGCTGAGCACCCGGTGCGCTGGGGTTGCCCCAGCGGTTCCTGAGCAGCTCCTGCAGTGCTGCCGCCGGTACCGTTCTGGCGGCTGTAGTTGTTTAAAAAGCCGTTGTTGTTTCCGGCGTAATCTGACGGCAGTTTTCTCGGGCATTTGGGCCTCTTCTAATAAGTGTGCTGTGAGTACATCTGCAAGCATTCACCTGTCGAGGTCAAATGACTGGTGGTGCTCATCTCCCCCCGTGCTACTGCTGCTGCCTCCTGTGAATGCTCATGTGCCTGCGTGCCCCTGTACAGGCACAGATGCACGCGCGCAACACCTGATCCCGCATCCTAATTATTTTTCGCCCGGTTCTCTGAGTTGTTCTGCTTCCGGCTGATGAATGGGAAAGTGTAGTAGTGCTGTTTCATTTCACCAGCCTCTCAAGTGTGGAAATTATGGTAAATTTGAGAACAAGCCAGATTAGATTGATAGTTACACCTCCTCCTTTAATTAGCCAACCACAGGATCTGTGGAGGCAAAGGCCGGGGGGGTGTGTCGGTGTATATAACGTGTATTGTCTATGTGAAAGATTAATCAAAAGGAGTTGCTTGAGGTGGGAAGGCTTTTCCGGAGAGGTTCCACATGTTGTCAGGTAGTCCCTCTGAATGGCAGCTTCCGGTTCGGTCCCTTAGCTTTCGGAAGTGACATTTAGTCTGATATGTGCCAGCCGTGCAATCTACCTAGCCCTGCAAAGTGCAAATATTAACCTAAATGCATATTAAGATACTGTGTGTTAGCTCCTGAACTGAAATAGAGAGCGGGTGTTCCAGCGGAGGCAAGCAAATCGTGTTGATTTACAGTGGCTTGAGGATTTGGCCCATTACCGCTTCTTTATACACTTTTAAAAAGAAATGCCAACTCGATAGTTTAGGCTTTAACTGGAACATGGCAAGTAATTGTATGTTTTGGCGGACCCCTAGTAATGTTGCAGAATCTTTCTCAGAAGTTGTTCCATGGGATAGCCGATTCCTCAGGTAAGAGCTACTTGTTTGTTCAATCCTCCATCTTAGGCCTGCTCCTCAGGTGCATCCTCCTTCTCGCAGCGATTTCCTAGGAACAGATTTCGAAGAACAGCTCTGATCACAGAATCACAGATTGGTTAGGGTTGGAAAGGAGCTCTGGAGATCATCCAGTCCAACCCCCCTGCCAGAGCAGGGTCACCTACAGCAGGTTGCACAGGATGACCTCCAGGCGGGTTTTGAATGTCTCTGGGGTGGGAGACTCTACCGCCTCCCCGGGCAGCCTGTTCCAGCGCTCTGCCACTCTCAAAGTAAAGAAGTTCCTCCTCATGCTTTGATAGAAGTTCCTAGGTTCCAGTTTGTACCCGTTACCTCTTGTCCTGGATCATCTTTGATGATCATCATCTTTGATGATCCAGGCCAAGAGGTAACGGGCACCAATTGGAACGTAGGAACTTGAACTTGAACTGGAAGGTAGGAACTTGAACTTGAAATAGGATTATCCTTGATGATTCAGGATAGCTGTGTGTCTAACCAGTCTGTCTTTCGAAGGAGGTCCTGGGCCAGCTCCAGCCATGCTGTGCTGAGCAGAGCCCCTGGCAGCAGCCCCACAGCTCACTCCCAGTGTGCCTGAATGGAAAAGGTACCAAAGTTGCTCCAATACTTTCTGAAAAACTCTATAGTGTTACCCCACAAGCGCAAAGCGACGGCAAAGCCCGTGAAATGACACCGGTGCTTCCAGAAAATGTCAAGCTTCCTGCCCAAGGGTGACATGCCATGCGGTGGGGTCAGGGCCACGCGCTGAGCACCCGGTGCGCTGGGGTTGCCCCAGCGGTTCCTGAGCAGCTCCTGCAGTGCTGCCGCCGGTACCGTTCTGGTGGCTGTAGTTGTTTAAAAAGCCGTTGTTGTTTCCGGCGTAATCTGACGGCAGTTTTCTCGGGCATTTGGGCCTCTTCTAATAAGTGTGCTGTGAGTACATCTGCAAGCATTCACCTGTCGAGGTCAAATGACTGGTGGTGCTCATCTGCCCCCGTGCTACTGCTGCTGCCTCCCGTGAATGCTCATGTGCCTGCGTGCCCCTGTACAGGCACAGATGCACGCGCGCAACACCTGATCCCGCATCCTAATTATTTTTCGCCCGGTTCTCTGAGTTGTTCTGCTTCCGGCTGATGAATGGGAAAGTGTAGTAGTGCTGTTTCATTTCACCAGCCTCTCAAGTGTGGAAATTATGGTAAATTTGAGAACAAGCCAGATTAGATTGATTGTTACACCTCCTCCTTTAATTAGCCAACCACAGGATCTGTGGAGGCAAAGGCCGGGGGGGTGTGTCGGTGTATATAACGTGTATTGTCTATGTGAAAGATTAATCAAAAGGAGTTGCTTGAGGTGGGAAGGCTTTTCCGGAGAGGTTCCACATGTTGTCAGGTAGTCCCTCTGAATGGCAGCTTCCGGTTCGGTCCCTTAGCTTTCGGAAGTGACATTTAGTCTGATATGTGCCAGCCGTGCAATCTACCTAGCCCTGCAAAGTGCAAATATTAACCTAAATGCATATTAAGATACTGTGTGTTAGCTCCTGAACTGAAATAGAGAGCGGGTGTTCCAGCGGAGGCAAGCAAATCGTGTTGATTTACAGTGGCTTGAGGATTTGGCCCATTACCGCTTCTTTATACACTTTTAAAAAGAAATGCCAACTCGATAGTTTAGGCTTTAACTGGAACATGGCAAGTAATTGTATGTTTTGGCGGACCCCTAGTAATGTTGCAGAATCTTTCTCAGAAGTTGTTCCATGGGATAGCCGATTCCTCAGGTAAGAGCTACTTGTTTGTTCAATCCTCCATCTTAGGCCTGCTCCTCAGGTGCATCCTCCTTCTCGCAGCGATTTCCTAGGAACAGATTTCGAAGAACAGCTCTGATCACAGAATCACAGATTGGTTAGGGTTGGAAAGGAGCTCTGGAGATCATCCAGTCCAACCCCCCTGCCAGAGCAGGGTCACCTACAGCAGGTTGCACAGGATGACCTCCAGGCGGGTTTTGAATGTCTCTGGGGTGGGAGACTCTACCGCCTCCCTGGGCAGCCTGTTCCAGCGCTCTGCCACCCTCAAAGTAAAGAAGTTCCTCCTCATGCTTTGATAGAAGTTCCTACGTTCCAGTTTGTAACCGTTACCTCTTGTCCTGGATCATCAAAAATCATCTTTGATGATCCAGGACAAGAGGTAACGGGCACCAATTGGAACGTAGGAACTTGAACTTGAACTGGAAGGTAGGAACTTGAACTTGAACATAGGATTATCCTTGATGATTCAGGATAGCTGTGTGTCTGACCAGTCTGTCTTTCGAAGGAGGTCCTGGGCCAGCTCCAGCCATGCTGTGCTGAGCAGAGCCCCTGGCAGCAGCCCCACAGCTCACTCCCAGTGTGCCTGAATGGAAAAGGTACCAAAGTTGCTCCAACACTTTCTGAAAAACTCTATAGTGTTACCCCACAAGCGCAAAGCGACGGCAAAGCCCGTGAAATGACACCGGTGCTTCCAGAAAATGTCAAGCTTCCTGCCCAAGGGTGACATGCCATGCGGTGGGGTCAGGGCCACGCGCTGAGCACCCGGTGCGCTGGGGTTGCCCCAGCGGTTCCTGAGCAGCTCCTGCAGTGCTGCCGCCGGTACCGTTCTGGCGGCTGTAGTTATTTAAAAAGCCGTTGTTGTTTCCGGCGTAATCTGACGGCAGTTTTCTCGGGCATTTGGGCCTCTTCTAATAAGTGTGCTGTGAGTACATCTGCAAGCATTCACCTGTCGAGGTCAAATGACTGGTGGTGCTCATCTCCCCCGTGCTACTGCTGCTGCCTCCCGTGAATGCTCATGTGCCTGCGTGCCCCTGTACAGGCACAGATGCACGCGCGCAACACCTGATCCCGCATCCTAATTATTTTTCGCCCGGTTCTCGGAGTTGTTCTGCTTCCGGCTGATGAATGGGAAAGTGTAGTAGTGCTGTTTCATTTCACCAGCCTCTCAAGTGTGGAAATTATGGTAAATTTGAGAACAAGCCAGATTAGATTGATAGTTACACCTCCTCCTTTAATTAGCCAACCACAGGATCTGTGGAGGCAAAGGCCGGGGGGGTGTGTCGGTGTATATAACGTGTATTGTCTATGTGAAAGATTAATCAAAAGGAGTTGCTTGAGGTGGGAAGGCTTTTCCGGAGAGGTTCCACATGTTGTCAGGTAGTCCCTCTGAATGGCAGCTTCCGGTTCGGTCCCTTAGCTTTCGGAAGTGACATTTAGTCTGATATGTGCCAGCCATGCAATCTACCTAGCCCTGCAAAGTGCAAATATTAACCTAAATGCATATTAAGATACTGTGTGTTAGCTCCTGAACTGAAATAGAGAGCGGGTGTTCCAGCGGAGGCAAGCAAATCGTGTTGATTTACAGTGGCTTGAGGATTTGGCCCATTACCGCTTCTTTATACACTTTTAAAAAGAAATGCCAACTCGATAGTTTAGGCTTTAACTGGAACATGGCAAGTAATTGTATGTTTTGGCGGACCCCTAGTAATGTTGCAGAATCTTTCTCTGAAGTTGTTCCATGGGATAGCCGATTCCTCAGGTAAGAGCTACTTGTTTGTTCAATCCTCCATCTTAGGCCTGCTCCTCAGGTGCATCCTCCTTCTCGCAGCGATTTCCTAGGAACAGATTTCGAAGAACAGCTCTGATCACAGAATCACAGATTGGTTAGGGTTGGAAAGGACCTCTGGAGATCATCCAGTCCAACCCCCCTGCCAGAGCAGGGTCACCTACAGCAGGTTGCACAGGATGACCTCCAGGCGGGTTTTGAATGTCTCTGGGGTGGGAGACTCTCCCGCCTCCCCGGGCAGCCTGTTCCAGCGCTCTGCCACCCTCAAAGTAAAGAAGTTCCTCCTCATGCTTTGATAGAAGTTCCTAGGTTCCAGTTTGTACCCGTTACCTCTTGTCCTGGATCATCTTTGATGATCATCATCTTTGATGATCCAGGCCAAGAGGTAACGGGCACCAATTGGAACGTAGGAACTTGAACTTGAACTGGAAGGTAGGAACTTGAACTTGAAATAGGATTATCCTTGATGATTCAGGATAGCTGTGTGTCTAACCAGTCTGTCTTTCGAAGGAGGTCCTGGGCCAGCTCCAGCCATGCTGTGCTGAGCAGAGCCCCTGGCAGCAGCCCCACAGCTCACTCCCAGTGTGCCTGAATGGAAAAGGTACCAAAGTTGCTCCAATACTTTCTGAAAAACTCTATAGTGTTACCCCACAAGCGCAAAGCGACGGCAAAGCCCGTGAAATGACACCGGTGCTTCCAGAAAATGTCAAGCTTCCTGCCCAAGGGTGACATGCCATGCGGTGGGGTCAGGGCCACGCGCTGAGCACCCGGTGCGCTGGGGTTGCCCCAGCGGTTCCTGAGCAGCTCCTGCAGTGCTGCCGCCGGTACCGTTCTGGTGGCTGTAGTTGTTTAAAAAGCCGTTGTTGTTTCCGGCGTAATCTGACGGCAGTTTTCTCGGGCATTTGGGCCTCTTCTAATAAGTGTGCTGTGAGTACATCTGCAAGCATTCACCTGTCGAGGTCAAATGACTGGTGGTGCTCATCTGCCCCCGTGCTACTGCTGCTGCCTCCCGTGAATGCTCATGTGCCTGCGTGCCCCTGTACAGGCACAGATGCACGCGCGCAACACCTGATCCCGCATCCTAATTATTTTTCGCCCGGTTCTCTGAGTTGTTCTGCTTCCGGCTGATGAATGGGAAAGTGTAGTAGTGCTGTTTCATTTCACCAGCCTCTCAAGTGTGGAAATTATGGTAAATTTGAGAACAAGCCAGATTAGATTGATAGTTACACCTCCTCCTTTAATTAGCCAACCACAGGATCTGTGGAGGCAAAGGCCGGGGGGGTGTGTCGGTGTATATAACGTGTATTGTCTATGTGAAAGATTAATCAAAAGGAGTTGCTTGAGGTGGGAAGGCTTTTCCGGAGAGGTTCCACATGTTGTCAGGTAGTCCCTCTGAATGGCAGCTTCCGGTTCGGTCCCTTCGCTTTCGGAAGTGACATTTAGTCTGATATGTGCCAGCCGTGCAATCTACCTAGCCCTGCAAAGTGCAAATATTAACCTAAATGCATATTAAGATACTGTGTGTTAGCTCCTGAACTGAAATAGAGAGCGGGTGTTCCAGCGGAGGCAAGCAAATCGTGTTGATTTAGAGTGGCTTGAGGATTTGGCCCATTACCGCTTCTTTATACACTTTTAAAAAGAAATGCCAACTCGATAGTTTAGGCTTTAACTGGAACATGGCAAGTAATTGTATGTTTTGGCGGACCCCTAGTAATGTTGCAGAATCTTTCTCAGAAGTTGTTCCATGGGATAGCCGATTCCTCAGGTAAGAGCTACTTGTTTGTTCAATCCTCCATCTTAGGCCTGCTCCTCAGGTGCATCCTCCTTCTCGCAGCGATTTCCTAGGAACAGATTTCGAAGAACAGCTCTGATCACAGAATCACAGATTGGTTAGGGTTGGAAAGGAGCTCTGGAGATCATCCAGCCCAACCCCCCTGCCAGAGCAGGGTCACCTACAGCAGGTTGCACAGGATGACCTCCAGGCGGGTTTTGAATGTCTCTGGGGTGGGAGACTCTACCGCCTCCCTGGGCAGCCTGTTCCAGCGCTCTGCCACCCTCAAAGTAAAGAAGTTCCTCCTCATGCTTTGATAGAAGTTCCTACGTTCCAGTTTGTAATCGTTACCTCTTGTCCTGGATCATCAAAAATCATCTTTGATGATCCAGGACAAGAGGTAACGGGCACCAATTGGAACGTAGGAACTTGAACTTGAACTGGAAGGTAGGAACTTGAACTTGAACATAGGATTATCCTTGATGATTCAGGGTAGCTGTGTGTCTGACCAGTCTGTCTTTCGAAGGAGGTCCTGGGCCAGCTCCAGCCATGCTGTGCTGAGCAGAGCCCCTGGCAGCAGCCCCACAGCTCACTCCCAGTGTGCCTGAATGGAAAAGGTACCAAAGTTGCTCCAACACTTTCCGAAAAACTCTATAGTGTTACCCCACAAGCGCAAAGCGACGGCAAAGCCCGTGAAATGACACCGGTGCTTCCAGAAAATGTCAAGCTTCCTGCCCAAGGGTGACATGCCATGCGGTGGGGTCAGGGCCACGCGCTGAGCACCCGGTGCGCTGGGGTTGCCCCAGCGGTTCCTGAGCAGCTCCTGCAGTGCTGCCGCCGGTACCGTTCTGGCGGCTGTAGTTGTTTAAAAAGCCGTTGTTGTTTCCGGCGTAATCTGACGGCAGTTTTCTCGGGCATTTGGGCCTCTTCTAATAAGTGTGCTGTGAGTACATCTGCAAGCATTCACCTGTCGAGGTCAAATGACTGGTGGTGCTCATCTGCCCCCGTGCTACTGCTGCTGCCTCCCGTGAATGCTCATGTGCCTGCGTGCCCCTGTACAGGCACAGATGCACGCGCGCAACACCTGATCCCGCATCCTAATTATTTTTCGCCCGGTTCTCGGAGTTGTTCTGCTTCCGGCTGATGAATGGGAAAGTGTAGTAGTGCTGTTTCATTTCACCAGCCTCTCAAGTGTGGAAATTATGGTAAATTTGAGAACAAGCCAGATTAGATTGATAGTTACACCTCCTCCTTTAATTAGCCAATCACAGGATCTGTGGAGGCAAAGGCCGGGGGGGTGTGTCGGTGTATATAACGTGTATTGTCTATGTGAAAGATTAATCAAAAGGAGTTGCTTGAGGTGGGAAGGCTTTTCCGGAGAGGTTCCACATGTTGTCAGGTAGTCCCTCTGAATGGCAGCTTCCGGTTCGGTCCCTTAGCTTTCGGAAGTGACATTTAGTCTGATATGTGCCAGCCGTGCAATCTACCTAGCCCTGCAAAGTGCAAATATTAACCTAAATGCATATTAAGATAGTGTGTGTTAGCTCCTGAACTGAAATAGAGAGCGGGTGTTCCAGCGGAGGCAAGCAAATCGTGTTGATTTACAGTGGCTTGAGGATTTGGCCCATTACCGCTTCTTTATACACTTTTAAAAAGAAATGCCAACTCGATAGTTTAGGCTTTAACTGGAACATGGCAAGTAATTGTATGTTTTGGCGGACCCCTAGTAATGTTGCAGAATCTTTCTCAGAAGTTGTTCCATGGGATAGCCGATTCCTCAGGTAAGAGCTACTTGTTTGTTCAATCCTCCATCTTAGGCCTGCTCCTCAGGTGCATCCTCCTTCTCGCAGCGATTTCCTAGGAACAGATTTCGAAGAACAGCTCTGATCACAGAATCACAGATTGGTTAGGGTTGGAAAGGACCTCTGGAGATCATCCAGCCCAACCCCCCTGCCAGAGCAGGGTCACCTACAGCAGGTTGCACAGGATGACCTCCAGGCGGGTTTTGAATGTCTCTGGGGTCGGAGACTCTACCGCCTCCCTGGGCAGCCTGTTCCAGCGCTCTGCCACCCTCAAAGTAAAGAAGTTCCTCCTCATGCTTTGATAGAAGTTCCTAGGTTCCAGTTTGTACCCGTTACCTCTTGTCCTGGATCATCTTTGATGATCCAGGCCAAGAGGTAACGGGCACCAATTGGAACGTAGGGACTTGAACTTGAACTGGAAGGTAGGAACTTGAACTTGAACATAGGATTGTCCTTGATGATTCAGGATAGCTGTGTGTCTGACCAGTCTGTCTTTCGAAGGAGGTCCTGGGCCAGCTCCAGCCATGCTGTGCTGAGCAGAGCCCCTGGCAGCAGCCCCACAGCTCACTCCCAGTGTGCCTGAATGGAAAAGGTACCAAAGTTGCTCCAACACTTTCTGAAAAACTCTATAGTGTTACCCCACAAGCGCAAAGCGACGGCAAAGCCCGTGAAATGACACCGGTGCTTCCAGAAAATGTCAAGCTTCCTGCCCAAGGGTGACATGCCATGCGGTGGGGTCAGGGCCACGCGCTGAGCACCCGGTGCGCTGGGGTTGCCCCAGCGGTTCCTGAGCAGCTCCTGCAGTGCTGCCGCCGGTACCGTTCTGGCGGCTGTAGTTGTTTAAAAAGCCGTTGTTGTTTCCGGCGTAATCTGACGGCAGTTTTCTCGGGTATTTGGGCCTCTTCTAATAAGTGTGCTGTGAGTACATCTGCAAGCATTCACCTGTCGAGGTCAAATGACTGGTGGTGCTCATCTCCCCCCGTGCTACTGCTGCTGCCTCCCGTGAATGCTCATGTGCCTGCGTGCCCCTGTACAGGCACAGATGCACGCGCGCAACACCTGATCCCGCATCCTAATTATTTTTCGCCCGGTTCTCTGAGTTGTTCTGCTTCCGGCTGATGAATGGGAAAGTGTAGTAGTGCTGTTTCATTTCACCAGCCTCTCAAGTGTGGAAATTATGGTAAATTTGAGAACAAGCCAGATTAGATTGATAGTTACACCTCCTCCTTTAATTAGCCAACCACAGGATCTGTGGAGGCAAAGGCCGGGGGGGTGTGTTGGTGTATATAACGTGTATTGTCTATGTGAAAGATTAATCAAAAGGAGTTGCTTGAGGTGGGAAGGCTTTTCCGGAGAGGTTCCACATGTTGTCAGGTAGTCCCTCTGAATGGCAGCTTCCGGTTCGGTCCCTTAGCTTTCGGACGTGACATTTAGTCTGATATGTGCCAGCCGTGCAATCTACCTAGCCCCGCAAAGTGTAAATATTAACATAAATGCATATTAAGATACTGTGTGTTAGCTCCTGAACTGAAATAGAGAGCGGGTGTTCCAGCGGAGGCAAGCAAATCGTGTTGATTTAGAGTGGCTTGCGGATTTGGCCCATTACCGCTTCTTTATACACTTTTAAAAAGAAATGCCAACTCGATAGTTTAGGCTTTAACTGGAACATGGCAAGTAATTGTATGTTTTGGCGGACCCCTAGTAATGTTGCAGAATCTTTCTCAGAAGTTGTTCCATGGGATAGCCGATTCCTCAGGTAAGAGCTACTTGTTTGTTCAATCCTCCATCTTAGGCCTGCTCCTCAGGTGCATCCTCCTTCTCGCAGCGATTTCCTAGGAACAGATTTCGAAGAACAGCTCTGATCACAGAATCACAGATTGGTTAGGGTTGGAAAGGAGCTCTGGAGATCATCCAGCCCAACCCCCCTGCCAGAGCAGGGTCACCTACAGCAGGTTGCACAGGATGACCTCCAGGCGGGTTTTGAATGTCTCTGGGGTGGGAGACTCTACCGCCTCCCTGGGCAGCCTGTTCCAGCGCTCTGCCACCCTCAAAGTAAAGAAGTTCCTCCTCATGCTTTGATAGAAGTTCCTACGTTCCAGTTTGTAATCGTTACCTCTTGTCCTGGATCATCAAAAATCATCTTTGATGATCCAGGACAAGAGGTAACGGGCACCAATTGGAACGTAGGAACTTGAACTTGAACTGGAAGGTAGGAACTTGAACTTGAACATAGGATTATCCTTGATGATTCAGGGTAGCTGTGTGTCTGACCAGTCTGTCTTTCGAAGGAGGTCCTGGGCCAGCTCCAGCCATGCTGTGCTGAGCAGAGCCCCTGGCAGCAGCCCCACAGCTCACTCCCAGTGTGCCTGAATGGAAAAGGTACCAAAGTTGCTCCAACACTTTCTGAAAAACTCTATAGTGTTACCCCACAAGCGCAAAGCGACGGCAAAGCCCGTGAAATGACACCGGTGCTTCCAGAAAATGTCAAGCTTCCTGCCCAAGGGTGACATGCCATGCGGTGTGGTCAGGGCCACGCGCTGAGCACCCGGTGCGCTGGGGTTGCCCCAGCGGTTCCTGAGCAGCTCCTGCAGTGCTGCCGCCGGTACCGTTCTGGCGGCTGTAGTTATTTAAAAAGCCGTTGTTGTTTCCGGCGTAATCTGACGGCAGTTTTCTCGGGCATTTGGGCCTCTTCTAATAAGTGTGCTGTGAGTACATCTGCAAGCATTCACCTGTCGAGGTCAAATGACTGGTGGTGCTCATCTGCCCCCGTGCTACTGCTGCTGCCTCCCGTGAATGCTCATGTGCCTGCGTGCCCCTGTACAGGCACAGATGCACGCGCGCAACACCTGATCCCGCATCCTAATTATTTTTCGCCCGGTTCTCGGAGTTGTTCTGCTTCCGGCTGATGAATGGGAAAGTGTAGTAGTGCTGTTTCATTTCACCAGCCTCTCAAGTGTGGAAATTATGGTAAATTTGAGAACAAGCCAGATTAGATTGATAGTTACACCTCCTCCTTTAATTAGCCAATCACAGGATCTGTGGAGGCAAAGGCCGGGGGGGTGTGTCGGTGTATATAACGTGTATTGTCTATGTGAAAGATTAATCAAAAGGAGTTGCTTGAGGTGGGAAGGCTTTTCCGGAGAGGTTCCACATGTTGTCAGGTAGTCCCTCTGAATGGCAGCTTCCGGTTCGGTCCCTTAGCTTTCGGAAGTGACATTTAGTCTGATATGTGCCAGCCGTGCAATCTACCTAGCCCTGCAAAGTGCAAATATTAACCTAAATGCATATTAAGATAGTGTGTGTTAGCTCCTGAACTGAAATAGAGAGCGGGTGTTCCAGCGGAGGCAAGCAAATCGTGTTGATTTACAGTGGCTTGAGGATTTGGCCCATTACCGCTTCTTTATACACTTTTAAAAAGAAATGCCAACTCGATAGTTTAGGCTTTAACTGGAACATGGCAAGTAATTGTATGTTTTGGCGGACCCCTAGTAATGTTGCAGAATCTTTCTCAGAAGTTGTTCCATGGGATAGCCGATTCCTCAGGTAAGAGCTACTTGTTTGTTCAATCCTCCATCTTAGGCCTGCTCCTCAGGTGCATCCTCCTTCTCGCAGCGATTTCCTAGGAACAGATTTCGAAGAACAGCTCTGATCACAGAATCACAGATTGGTTAGGGTTGGAAAGGACCTCTGGAGATCATCCAGCCCAACCCCCCTGCCAGAGCAGGGTCACCTACAGCAGGTTGCACAGGATGACCTCCAGGCGGGTTTTGAATGTCTCTGGGGTCGGAGACTCTACCGTCTCCCTGGGCAGCCTGTTCCAGCGCTCTGCCACCCTCAAAGTAAAGAAGTTCCTCCTCATGCTTTGATAGAAGTTCCTAGGTTCCAGTTTGTACCCGTTACCTCTTGTCCTGGATCATCTTTGATGATCCAGGCCAAGAGGTAACGGGCACCAATTGGAACGTAGGGACTTGAACTTGAACTGGAAGGTAGGAACTTGAACTTGAACATAGGATTGTCCTTGATGATTCAGGATAGCTGTGTGTCTGACCAGTCTGTCTTTCGAAGGAGGTCCTGGGCCAGCTCCAGCCATGCTGTGCTGAGCAGAGCCCCTGGCAGCAGCCCCACAGCTCACTCCCAGTGTGCCTGAATGGAAAAGGTACCAAAGTTGCTCCAACACTTTCTGAAAAACTCTATAGTGTTACCCCACAAGCGCAAAGCGACGGCAAAGCCCGTGAAATGACACCGGTGCTTCCAGAAAATGTCAAGCTTCCTGCCCAAGGGTGACATGCCATGCGGTGGGGTCAGGGCCACGCGCTGAGCACCCGGTGCGCTGGGGTTGCCCCAGCGGTTCCTGAGCAGCTCCTGCAGTGCTGCCGCCGGTACCGTTCTGGCGGCTGTAGTTGTTTAAAAAGCCGTTGTTGTTTCCGGCGTAATCTGACGGCAGTTTTCTCGGGTATTTGGGCCTCTTCTAATAAGTGTGCTGTGAGTACATCTGCAAGCATTCACCTGTCGAGGTCAAATGACTGGTGGTGCTCATCTCCCCCCGTGCTACTGCTGCTGCCTCCCGTGAATGCTCATGTGCCTGCGTGCCCCTGTACAGGCACAGATGCACGCGCGCAACACCTGATCCCGCATCCTAATTATTTTTCGCCCGGTTCTCTGAGTTGTTCTGCTTCCGGCTGATGAATGGGAAAGTGTAGTAGTGCTGTTTCATTTCACCAGCCTCTCAAGTGTGGAAATTATGGTAAATTTGAGAACAAGCCAGATTAGATTGATAGTTACACCTCCTCCTTTAATTAGCCAACCACAGGATCTGTGGAGGCAAAGGCCGGGGGGGTGTGTCGGTGTATATAACGTGTATTGTCTATGTGAAAGATTAATCAAAAGGAGTTGCTTGAGGTGGGAAGGCTTTTCCGGAGAGGTTCCACATGTTGTCAGGTAGTCCCTCTGAATGGCAGCTTCCGGTTCGGTCCCTTAGCTTTCGGACGTGACATTTAGTCTGATATGTGCCAGCCGTGCAATCTACCTAGCCCCGCAAAGTGTAAATATTAACATAAATGCATATTAAGATACTGTGTGTTAGCTCCTGAACTGCAATAGAGAGCGGGTGTTCCAGCGGAGGCAAGCAAATCGTGTTGATTTACAGTGGCTTGCGGATTTGGCCCATTACCGCTTCTTTATACACTTTTAAAAAGAAATGCCAACTCGATAGTTTAGGCTTTAACTGGAACATGGCAAGTAATTGTATGTTTTGGCGGACCCCTAGTAATGTTGCAGAATCTTTCTCAGAAGTTGTTCCATGGGATAGCCGATTCCTCAGGTAAGAGCTACTTGTTTGTTCAATCCTCCATCTTAGGCCTGCTCCTCAGGTGCATCCTCCTTCTCGCAGCGATTTCCTAGGAACAGATTTCGAAGAACAGCTCTGATCACAGAATCACAGATTGGTTAGGGTTGGAAAGGACCTCTGGAGATCATCCAGCCCAACCCCCCTGCCAGAGCAGGGTCACCTACAGCAGGTTGCACAGGATGACCTCCAGGCGGGTTTTGAATGTTTCTGGGGTCGGAGACTCTACCGCCTCCCTGGGCAGCCTGTTCCAGTGCTCTGCCACCCTCAAAGTAAAGAAGTTCCTCCTCATGCTTTGATAGAAGTTCCTAGGTTCCAGTTTGTACCCGTTACCTCTTGTCCTGGATCATCTTTGATGATCCAGGACAAGAGGTAACGGGCACCAATTGGAACGTAGGAACTTGAACTTCAACTGGAAGGTAGGAACTTGAACTTGAACATAGGATTATCCTTGATGATTCAGGATAGCTGTGTGTCTGACCAGTCTGTCTTTCGAAGGAGGTCCTGGGCCAGCTCCAGCCATGCTGTGCTGAGCAGAGCCCCTGGCAGCAGCCCCACAGCTCACTCCCAGTGTGCCTGAATGGAAAAGGTACCAAAGTTGCTCCAACACTTTCTGAAAAACTCTATAGTGTTACCCCACAAGCGCAAAGCGACGGCAAAGCCCGTGAAATGACACCGGTGCTTCCAGAAAATGTCAAGCTTCCTGCCCAAGGGTGACATGCCATGCGGTGGGGTCAGGGCCACGCGCTGAGCACCCGGTGCGCTGGGGTTGCCCCAGCGGTTCCTGAGCAGCTCCTGCAGTGCTGCCGCCGGTACCGTTCTGGCGGCTGTAGTTGTTTAAAAAGCCGTTGTTGTTTCCGGCGTAATCTGACGGCAGTTTTCTCGGGCATTTGGGCCTCTTCTAATAAGTGTGCTGTGAGTACATCTGCAAGCATTCACCTGTCGAGGTCAAATGACTGGTGGTGCTCATCTCCCCCCGTGCTACTGCTGCTGCCTCCCGTGAATGCTCATGTGCCTGCGTGCCCCTGTACAGGCACAGATGCACGCGCGCAACACCTGATCCCGCATCCTAATTATTTTTCGCCCGGTTCTCTGAGTTGTTCTGCTTCCGGCTGATGAATGGGAAAGTGTAGTAGTGCTGTTTCATTTCACCAGCCTCTCAAGTGTGGAAATTATGGTAAATTTGAGAACAAGCCAGATTAGATTGATAGTTACACCTCCTCCTTTAATTAGCCAACCACAGGATCTGTGGAGGCAAAGGCCGGGGGGGTGTGTCGGTGTATATAAGGTGTATTGTGTATGTGAAAGATTAATCAAAAGGAGTTGCTTGAGGTGGGAAGGCTTTTCCGGAGAGGTTCCACATGTTGTCAGGTAGTCCCTCTGAATGGCAGCTTCCGGTTCGGTCCCTTAGCTTTCGGAAGTGACATTTAGTCTGATATGTGCCAGCCGTGCAATCTACCTAGCCCCGCAAAGGGCAAATATTAACCTAAATGCATATTAAGATACTGTGTGTTAGCTCCTGAACTGAAATAGAGAGCGGGTGTTCCAGCGGAGGCAAGCAAATCGTGTTGATTTACAGTGGCTTGCGGATTTGGCCCATTACCGCTTCTTTATACACTTTTAAAAAGAAATGCCAACTCGATAGTTTAGGCTTTAACTGGAACATGGCAAGTAATTGTATGTTTTGGCGGACCCCTAGTAATGTTGCAGAATCTTTCTCAGAAGTTGTTCCATGGGATAGCCGATTCCTCAGGTAAGAGCTACTTGTTTGTTCAATCCTCCATCTTAGGCCTGCTCCTCAGGTGCATCCTCCTTCTCGCAGCGATTTCCTAGGAACAGATTTCGAAGAACAGCTCTGATCACAGAATCACAGATTGGTTAGGGTTGGAAAGGAGCTCTGGAGATCATCCAGCCCAACCCCCCTGCCAGAGCAGGGTCACCTACAGCAGGTTGCACAGGATGACCTCCAGGCGGGTTTTGAATGTTTCTGGGGTCGGAGACTCTACCGCCTCCCTGGGCAGCCTGTTCCAGCGCTCTGCCACCCTCAAAGTAAAGAAGTTCCTCCTCATGCTTTGATAAAAGTTCCTAGGTTCCAGTTTGTACCCGTTACCTCTTGTCCTGGATCATCTTTGATGATCCAGGCCAAGAGGTAACGGGCACCAATTGGAACGTAGGAACTTGAACTTGAACTGGAACGTAGGAACTTGAACATAGGATTATCCTTGATGATTCAGGATAGCTGTGTGTCTGACCAGTCTGTCTTTCGAAGGAGGTCCTGGGCCAGCTCCAGCCATGCTGTGCTGAGCAGAGCCCCTGGCAGCAGCCCCACAGCTCACTCCCAGTGTGCCTGAATGGAAAAGGTACCAAAGTTGCTCCAACACTTTCTGAAAAACTCTATAGTGTTACCCCACAAGCGCAAAGCGACGGCAAAGCCCGTGAAATGACACCGGTGCTTCCAGAAAATGTCAAGCTTCCTGCCCAAGGGTGACATGCCATGCGGTGGGGTCAGGGCCACGCGCTGAGCACCCGGTGCGCTGGGGTTGCCCCAGCGGTTCCTGAGCAGCTCCTGCAGTGCTGCCGCCGGTACCGTTCTGGCGGCTGTAGTTGTTTAAAAAGCCGTTGTTGTTTCCGGCGTAATCTGACGGCAGTTTTCTCGGGCATTTGGGCCTCTTCTAATAAGTGTGCTGTGAGTACATCTGCAAGCATTCACCTGTCGAGGTCAAATGACTGGTGGTGCTCATCTCCCCCCGTGCTACTGCTGCTGCCTCCCGTGAATGCTCATGTGCCTGCGTGCCCCTGTACAGGCACAGATGCACGCGCGCAACACCTGATCCCGCATCCTAATTATTTTTCGCCCGGTTCTCTGAGTTGTTCTGCTTCCGGCTGATGAATGGGAAAGTGTAGTAGTGCTGTTTCATTTCACCAGCCTCTCAAGTGTGGAAATTATGGTAAATTTGAGAACAAGCCAGATTAGATTGATAGTTACACCTCCTCCTTTAATTAGCCAACCACAGGATCTGTGGAGGCAAAGGCCGGGGGGGTGTGTCGGTGTATATAAGGTGTATTGTGTATGTGAAAGATTAATCAAAAGGAGTTGCTTGAGGTGGGAAGGCTTTTCCGGAGAGGTTCCACATGTTGTCAGGTAGTCCCTCTGAATGGCAGCTTCCGGTTCGGTCCCTTAGCTTTCGGAAGTGACATTTAGTCTGATATGTGCCAGCCGTGCAATCTACCTAGCCCCGCAAAGGGCAAATATTAACCTAAATGCATATTAAGATACTGTGTGTTAGCTCCTGAACTGAAATAGAGAGCGGGTGTTCCAGCGGAGGCAAGCAAATCGTGTTGATTTAGAGTGGCTTGCGGATTTGGCCCATTACCGCTTCTTTATACACTTTTAAAAAGAAATGCCAACTCGATAGTTTAGGCTTTAACTGGAACATGGCAAGTAATTGTATGTTTTGGCGGACCCCTAGTAATGTTGCAGAATCTTTCTCAGAAGTTGTTCCATGGGATAGCCGATTCCTCAGGTAAGAGCTACTTGTTTGTTCAATCCTCCATCTTAGGCCTGCTCCTCAGGTGCATCCTCCTTCTCGCAGCGATTTCCTAGGAACAGATTTCGAAGAACAGCTCTGATCACAGAATCACAGATTGGTTAGGGTTGGAAAGGACCTCTGGAGATCATCCAGCCCAACCCCCCTGCCAGAGCAGGGTCACCTACAGCAGGTTGCACAGGATGACCTCCAGGCGGGTTTTGAATGTTTCTGGGGTCGGAGACTCTACCGCCTCCCTGGGCAGCCTGTTCCAGCGCTCTGCCACCCTCAAAGTAAAGAAGTTCCTCCTCATGCTTTGATAAAAGTTCCTAGGTTCCAGTTTGTACCCGTTACCTCTTGTCCTGGATCATCTTTGATGATCCAGGCCAAGAGGTAACGGGCACCAATTGGAACGTAGGAACTTGAACTTCAACTGGAACGTAGGAACTTGAACATAGGATTATCCTTGATGATTCAGGATAGCTGTGTGTCTGACCAGTCTGTCTTTCGAAGGAGGTCCTGGGCCAGCTCCAGCCATGCTGTGCTGAGCAGAGCCCCTGGCAGCAGCCCCACAGCTCACTCCCAGTGTGCCTGAATGGAAAAGGTACCAAAGTTGCTCCAACACTTTCTGAAAAACTCTATAGTGTTACCCCACAAGCGCAAAGCGACGGCAAAGCCCGTGAAATGACACCGGTGCTTCCAGAAAATGTCAAGCTTCCTGCCCAAGGGTGACATGCCATGCGGTGGGGTCAGGGCCACGCGCTGAGCACCCGGTGCGCTGGGGTTGCCCCAGCGGTTCCTGAGCAGCTCCTGCAGTGCTGCCGCCGGTACCGTTCTGGCGGCTGTAGTTGTTTAAAAAGCCGTTGTTGTTTCCGGCGTAATCTGACGGCAGTTTTCTCGGGCATTTGGGCCTCTTCTAATAAGTGTGCTGTGAGTACATCTGCAAGCATTCACCTGTCGAGGTCAAATGACTGGTGGTGCTCATCTGCCCCCGTGCTACTGCTGCTGCCTCCCGTGAATGCTCATGTGCCTGCGTGCCCCTGTACAGGCACAGATGCACGCGCGCAACACCTGATCCCGCATCCTAATTATTTTTCGCCCGGTTCTCTGAGTTGTTCTGCTTCCGGCTGATGAATGGGAAAGTGTAGTAGTGCTGTTTCATTTCACCAGCCTCTCAAGTGTGGAAATTATGGTAAATTTGAGAACAAGCCAGATTAGATTGATAGTTACACCTCCTCCTTTAATTAGCCAACCACAGGATCTGTGGAGGCAAAGGCCGGGGGGGTGTGTCGGTGTATATAACGTGTATTGTCTATGTGAAAGATTAATCAAAAGGAGTTGCTTGAGGTGGGAAGGCTTTTCCGGAGAGGTTCCACATGTTGTCAGGTAGTCCCTCTGAATGGCAGCTTCCGGTTCGGTCCCTTAGCTTTCGGAAGTGACATTTAGTCTGATATGTGCCAGCCGTGCAATCTACCTAGCCCTGCAAAGGGCAAATATTAACCTAAATGCATATTAAGATACTGTGTGTTAGCTCCTGAACTGAAATAGAGAGCGGGTGTTCCAGCGGAGGCAAGCAAATCGTGTTGATTTACAGTGGCTTGCGGATTTGGCCCATTACCGCTTCTTTATACACTTTTAAAAAGAAATGCCAACTCGATAGTTTAGGCTTTAACTGGAACATGGCAAGTAATTGTATGTTTTGGCGGACCCCTAGTAATGTTGCAGAATCTTTCTCAGAAGTTGTTCCATGGGATAGCCGATTCCTCAGGTAAGAGCTACTTGTTTGTTCAATCCTCCATCTTAGGCCTGCTCCTCAGGTGCATCCTCCTTCTCGCAGCGATTTCCTAGGAACAGATTTCGAAGAACAGCTCTGATCACAGAATCACAGATTGGTTAGGGTTGGAAAGGACCTCTGGAGATCATCCAGCCCAACCCCCCTGCCAGAGCAGGGTCACCTACAGCAGGTTGCACAGGATGACCTCCAGGCGGGTTTTGAATGTTTCTGGGGTCGGAGACTCTACCGCCTCCCTGGGCAGCCTGTTCCAGCGCTCTGCCACCCTCAAAGTAAAGAAGTTGCTCCTCATGCTTTGATAGAAGTTCCTAGGTTCCAGTTTGTACCCGTTACCTCTTGTCCTGGATCATCTTTGATGATCCAGGACAAGAGGTAACGGGCACCAATTGGAACGTAGGAACTTGAACTTGAACTGGAACGTAGGAACTTGAACATAGGATTATCCTTGATGATTCAGGATAGCTGTGTGTCTGACCAGTCTGTCTTTCGAAGGAGGTCCTGGGCCAGCTCCAGCCATGCTGTGTTGAGCAGAGCCCCTGGCAGCAGCCCCACAGCTCACTCCCAGTGTGCCTGAATGGAAAAGGTACCAAAGTTGCTCCAACACTTTCTGAAAAACTCTATAGTGTTACCCCACAAGCGCAAAGCGACGGCAAAGCCCGTGAAATGACACCGGTGCTTCCAGAAAATGCCAAGCTTTCTGCCCAAGGGTGACATGCCATGCGGTGGGGTCAGGGCCACGCGCTGAGCACCCGGTGCGCTGGGGTTGCCCCAGCGGTTCCTGAGCAGCTCCTGCAGTGCTGCCGCCGGTACCGTTCTGGTGGCTGTAGTTGTTTAAAAAGCCGTTGTTGTTTCCGGCGTAATCTGACGGCAGTTTTCTCGGGCATTTGGGCCTCTTCTAATAAGTGTGCTGTGAGTACATCTGCAAGCATTCACCTGTCGAGGTCAAATGACTGGTGGTGCTCATCTGCCCCCGTGCTACTGCTGCTGCCTCCCGTGAATGCTCATGTGCCTGCGTGCCCCTGTACAGGCACAGATGCACGCGCGCAACACCTGATCCCGCATCCTAATTATTTTTCGCCCGGTTCTCGGAGTTGTTCTGCTTCCGGCTGATGAATGGGAAAGTGTAGTAGTGCTGTTTCATTTCACCAGCCTCTCAAGTGTGGAAATTATGGTAAATTTGAGAACAAGCCAGATTAGATTGATAGTTACACCTCCTCCTTTAATTAGCCAACCACAGGATCTGTGGAGGCAAAGGCCGGGGGGGTGTGTCGGTGTATATAAGGTGTATTGTCTATGTGAAAGATTAATCAAAAGGAGTTGCTTGAGGTGGGAAGGCTTTTCCGGAGAGGTTCCACATGTTGTCAGGTAGTCCCTCTGAATGGCAGCTTCCGGTTCGGTCCCTTAGCTTTCGGAAGTGACATTTAGTCTGATATGTGCCAGCCGTGCAATCTACCTAGCCCCGCAAAGTGCAAATATTAACATAAATGCATATTAAGATACTGTGTGTTAGCTCCTGAACTGAAATAGAGAGCGGGTGTTCCAGCGGAGGCAAGCAAATCGTGTTGATTTACAGTGGCTTGCGGATTTGGCCCATTACCGCTTCTTTATACACTTTTAAAAAGAAATGCCAACTCGATAGTTTAGGCTTTAACTGGAACATGGCAAGTAATTGTATGTTTTGGCGGACCCCTAGTAATGTTGCAGAATCTTTCTCAGAAGTTGTTCCATGGGATAGCCGATTCCTCAGGTAAGAGCTACTTGTTTGTTCAATCCTCCATCTTAGGCCTGCTCCTCAGGTGCATCCTCCTTCTCGCAGCGATTTCCTAGGAACAGATTTCGAAGAACAGCTCTGATCACAGAATCACAGATTGGTTAGGGTTGGAAAGGACCTCTGGAGATCATCCAGTCCAACCCCCCTGACAGAGCAGGGTCACCTACAGCAGGTTGCACAGGATGACCTCCAGGCGGGTTTTGAATGTTTCTGGGGTCGGAGACTCTACCGCCTCCCTGGGCAGCCTGTTCCAGTGCTCTGCCACCCTCAAAGTAAAGAAGTTCCTCCTCATGCTTTGATAGAAGTTCCTAGGTTCCAGTTTGTACCCGTTACCTCTTGTCCTGGATCATCTTTGATGATCCAGGACAAGAGGTAACGGGCACCAATTGGAACGTAGGAACTTGAACTTGAACTGGAACGTAGGAACTTGAACATAGGATTATCCTTGATGATTCAGGATAGCTGTGTGTCTGACCAGTCTGTCTTTCGAAGGAGGTCCTGGGCCAGCTCCAGCCATGCTGTGCTGAGCAGAGCCCCTGGCAGCAGCCCCACAGCTCACTCCCAGTGTGCCTGAATGGAAAAGGTACCAAAGTTGCTCCAACACTTTCTGAAAAACTCTATAGTGTTACCCCACAAGCGCAAAGCGACGGCAAAGCCCGTGAAATGACACCGGTGCTTCCAGAAAATGTCAAGCTTCCTGCCCAAGGGTGACATGCCATGCGGTGGGGTCAGGGCCACGCGCTGAGCACCCGGTGCGCTGGGGTTGCCCCAGCGGTTCCTGAGCAGCTCCTGCAGTGCTGCCGCCGGTACCGTTCTGGCGGCTGTAGTTGTTTAAAAAGCCGTTGTTGTTTCCGGCGTAATCTGACGGCAGTTTTCTCGGGCATTTGGGCCTCTTCTAATAAGTGTGCTGTGAGTACATCTGCAAGCATTCACCTGTCGAGGTCAAATGACTGGTGGTGCTCATCTGCCCCCGTGCTACTGCTGCTGCCTCCCGTGAATGCTCATGTGCCTGCGTGCCCCTGTACAGGCACAGATGCACGCGCGCAACACCTGATCCCGCATCCTAATTATTTTTCGCCCGGTTCTCTGAGTTGTTCTGCTTCCGGCTGATGAATGGGAAAGTGTAGTAGTGCTGTTTCATTTCACCAGCCTCTCAAGTGTGGAAATTATGGTAAATTTGAGAACAAGCCAGATTAGATTGATAGTTACACCTCCTCCTTTAATTAGCCAACCACAGGATCTGTGGAAGCAAAGGCCGGGGGGGTGTGTCAGTGTATATAACGTGTATTGTCTATGTGAAAGATTAATCAAAAGGAGTTGCTTGAGGTGGGAAGGCTTTTCCGGAGAGGTTCCACATGTTGTCAGGTAGTCCCTCTGAATGGCAGCTTCCGGTTCGGTCCCTTAGCTTTCGGAAGTGACATTTAGTCTGATATGTGCCAGCCGTGCAATCTACCTAGCCCCGCAAAGTGCAAATATTAACATAAATGCATATTAAGATACTGTGTGTTAGCTCCTGAACTGAAATAGAGAGCGGGTGTTCCAGCGGAGGCAAGCAAATCGTGTTGATTTACAGTGGCTTGCGGATTTGGCCCATTACCGCTTCTTTATACACTTTTAAAAAGAAATGCCAACTCGATAGTTTAGGCTTTAACTGGAACATGGCAAGTAATTGTATGTTTTGGCGGACCCCTAGTAATGTTGCAGAATCTTTCTCAGAAGTTGTTCCATGGGATAGCCGATTCCTCAGGTAAGAGCTACTTGTTTGTTCAATCCTCCATCTTAGGCCTGCTCCTCAGGTGCATCCTCCTTCTCGCAGCGATTTCCTAGGAACAGATTTCGAAGAACAGCTCTGATCACAGAATCACAGATTGGTTAGGGTTGGAAAGGAGCTCTGGAGATCATCCAGTCCAACCCCCTGCCAGAGCAGGGTCACCTACAGCAGGTTGCACAGGATGACCTCCAGGCGGGTTTTGAATGTTTCTGGGGTCGGAGACTCTACCGCCTCCCTGGGCAGCCTGTTCCAGCGCTCTGCCACCCTCAAAGTAAAGAAGTTCCTCCTCATGCTTTGATAGAAGTTCCTAGGTTCCAGTTTGTACCCGTTACCTCTTGTCCTGGATCATCTTTGATGATCCAGGACAAGAGGTAACGGGCACCAATTGGAACGTAGGAACTTGAACTTGAACTGGAACGTAGGAACTTGAACATAGGATTATCCTTGATGATTCAGGATAGCTGTGTGTCTGACCAGTCTGTCTTTCGAAGGAGGTCCTGGGCCAGCTCCAGCCATGCTGTGCTGAGCAGAGCCCCTGGCAGCAGCCCCACAGCTCACTCCCAGTGTGCCTGAATGGAAAAGGTACCAAAGTTGCTCCAACACTTTCTGAAAAACTCTATAGTGTTACCCCACAAGCGCAAAGCGATGGCAAAGCCCGTGAAATGACACCGGTGCTTCCAGAAAATGTCAAGCTTCCTGCCCAAGGGTGACATGCCATGCGGTGGGGTCAGGGCCACGCGCTGAGCACCCGGTGCGCTGGGGTTGCCCCAGCGGTTCCTGAGCAGCTCCTGCAGTGCTGCCGCCGGTACCGTTCTGGCGGCTGTAGTTGTTTAAAAAGCCGTTGTTGTTTCTGACGTAATCTGACGGCAGTTTTCTCGGGCATTTGGGCCTCTTCTAATAAGTGTGCTGTGAGTACATCTGCAAGCATTCACCTGTCGAGGTCAAATGACTGGTGGTGCTCATCTCCCCCCGTGCTACTGCTGCTGCCTCCCGTGAATGCTCATGTGCCTGCGTGCCCCTGTACAGGCACAGATGCACGCGCGCAACACCTGATCCCGCATCCTAATTATTTTTCGCCCGGTTCTCGGAGTTGTTCTGCTTCCGGCTGATGAATGGGAAAGTGTAGTAGTGCTGTTTCATTTCACCAGCCTCTCAAGTGTGGAAATTATGGTAAATTTGAGAACAAGCCAGATTAGATTGATAGTTACACCTCCTCCTTTAATTAGCCAACCACAGGATCTGTGGAGGCAAAGGCCGGGGGGGTGTGTCGGTGTATATAACGTGTATTGTCTATGTGAAAGATTAATCAAAAGGAGTTGCTTGAGGTGGGAAGGCTTTTCCGGAGAGGTTCCACATGTTGTCAGGTAGTCCCTCTGAATGGCAGCTTCCGGTTCGGTCCCTTAGCTTTCGGAAGTGACATTTAGTCTGATATGTGCCAGCCGTGCAATCTACCTAGCCCTGCAAAGTGCAAATATTAACCTAAATGCATATTAAGATACTGTGTGTTAGCTCCTGAACTGAAATAGAGAGCGGGTGTTCCAGCGGAGGCAAGCAAATCGTGTTGATTTACAGTGGCTTGAGGATTTGGCCCATTACCGCTTCTTTATACACTTTTAAAAAGAAATGCCAACTCGATAGTTTAGGCTTTAACTGGAACATGGCAAGTAATTCTATGTTTTGGCGGACCCCTAGTAATGTTGCAGAATCTTTCTCAGAAGTTGTTCCATGGGATAGCCGATTCCTCAGGTAAGAGCTACTTGTTTGTTCAATCCTCCATCTTAGGCCTGCTCCTCAGGTGCATCCTCCTTCTCGCAGCGATTTCCTAGGAACAGATTTCGAAGAACAGCTCTGATCACAGAATCACAGATTGGTTAGGGTTGGAAAGGAGCTCTGGAGATCATCCAGTCCAACCCCCTGCCAGAGCAGGGTCACCTACAGCAGGTTGCACAGGATGACCTCCAGGCGTTTTATGAATGTCTCTGGGGTGATAGACTCTACCGCCTCCCTGGGCAGCCTGTTCCAGCGCTCTGCCACCCTCAAAGTAAAGAAGTTCCTCCTCATGCTTTGATAGAAGTTCCTAGGTTCCAGTTTGTACCCGTTACCTCTTGTCCTGGATCATCTTTGATGATCCAGGACAAGAGGTAACGGGCACCGATTGGAACGTAGGAACTTGAACTTGAACTGGAAGGTAGGAACTTGAACTTGAACATAGGATTATCCTTGATGATTCAGGATAGCTGTGTGTCTGACCAGTCTGTCTTTCGAAGGAGGTCCTGGGCCAGCTCCAGCCATGCTGTGCTGAGCAGAGCCCCTGGCAGCGACCCCACAGCTCACTCCCAGTGTGCCTGAATGGAAAAGGTACCAAAGTTGCTCCAACACTTTCTGAAAAACTCTATAGTGTTACCCCACAAGCGCAAAGCGACGGCAAAGCCCGTGAAATGACACCGGTGCTTCCAGAAAATGTCAAGCTTCCTGCCCAAGGGTGACATGCCATGCGGTGGGGTCAGGGCCACGCGCTGAGCACCCGGTGCGCTGGGGTTGCCCCAGCGGTTCCTGAGCAGCTCCTGCAGTGCTGCCGCCGGTACCGTTCTGGCGGCTGTAGTTGTTTAAAAAGCCGTTGTTGTTTCCGGCGTAATCTGACGGCAGTTTTCTCGGGCATTTGGGCCTCTTCTAATAAGTGTGCTGTGAGTACATCTGCAAGCATTCACCTGTCGAGGTCAAATGACTGGTGGTGCTCATCTGCCCCCGTGCTACTGCTGCTGCCTCCCGTGAATGCTCATGTGCCTGCGTGCCCCTGTACAGGCACAGATGCACGCGCGCAACACCTGATCCCGCATCCTAATTATTTTTCGCCCGGTTCTCTGAGTTGTTCTGCTTCCGGCTGATGAATGGGAAAGTGTAGTAGTGCTGTTTCATTTCACCAGCCTCTCAAGTGTGGAAATTATGGTAAATTTGAGAACAAGCCAGATTAGATTGATAGTTACACCTCCTCCTTTAATTAGCCAACCACAGGATCTGTGGAGGCAAAGGCCGGGGGGGGGTGTCGGTGTATATAACGTGTATTGTCTATGTGAAAGATTAATCAAAAGGAGTTGCTTGAGGTGGGAAGGCTTTTCCGGAGAGGTTCCACATGTTGTCAGGTAGTCCCTCTGAATGGCAGCTTCCGGTTCGGTCCCTTAGCTTTCGGAAGTGACATTTAGTCTGATATGTGCCAGCCGTGCAATCTACCTAGCCCTGCAAAGTGCAAATATTAACCTAAATGCATATTAAGATACTGTGTGTTAGCTCCTGAACTGAAATAGAGAGCGGGTGTTCCAGCGGAGGCAAGCAAATCGTGTTAATTTACAGTGGCTTGAGGATTTGGCCCATTACCGCTTCTTTATACACTTTTAAAAAGAAATGCCAACTCGATAGTTTAGGCTTTAACTGGAACATGGCAAGTAATTCTATGTTTTGGCGGACCCCTAGTAATGTTGCAGAATCTTTCTCAGAAGTTGTTCCATGGGATAGCCGATTCCTCAGGTAAGAGCTACTTGTTTGTTCAATCCTCCATCTTAGGCCTGCTCCTCAGGTGCATCCTCCTTCTCGCAGCGATTTCCTAGGAACAGATTTCGAAAAACAGCTCTGATCACAGAATCACAGATTGGTTAGGGTTGGAAAGGAGCTCTGGAGATCATCCAGTCCAACCCCCTGCCAGAGCAGGGTCACCTACAGCAGGTTGCACAGGATGACCTCCAGGCGGGTTATGAATGTCTCTGGGGTGATAGACTCTACCGCCTCCCTGGGCAGCCTGTTCCAGCGCTCTGCCACCCTCAAAGTAAAGAAGTTCCTCCTCATGCTTTGATAGAAGTTCCTAGGTTCCAGTTTGTACCCGTTACCTCTTGTCCTGGATCATCTTTGATGATCCAGGACAAGAGGTAACGGGCACCAATTGGAACGTAGGAACTTGAACTTGAACTGGAACGTAGGAACTTGAACATAGGATTATCCTTGATGATTCAGGATAGCTGTGTGTCTGACCAGTCTGTCTTTCGAAGGAGGTCCTGGGCCAGCTCCAGCCATGCTGTGCTGAGCAGAGCCCCTGGCAGCAGCCCCACAGCTCACTCCCAGTGTGCCTGAATGGAAAAGGTACCAAAGTTGCTCCAACACTTTCTGAAAAACTCTATAGTGTTACCCCACAAGCGCAAAGCGATGGCAAAGCCCGTGAAATGACACCGGTGCTTCCAGAAAATGTCAAGCTTCCTGCCCAAGGGTGACATGCCATGCGGTGGGGTCAGGGCCACGCGCTGAGCACCCGGTGCGCTGGGGTTGCCCCAGCGGTTCCTGAGCAGCTCCTGCAGTGCTGCCGCCGGTACCGTTCTGGCGGCTGTAGTTGTTTAAAAAGCCGTTGTTGTTTCTGACGTAATCTGACGGCAGTTTTCTCGGGCATTTGGGCCTCTTCTAATAAGTGTGCTGTGAGTACATCTGCAAGCATTCACCTGTCGAGGTCAAATGACTGGTGGTGCTCATCTCCCCCCGTGCTACTGCTGCTGCCTCCCGTGAATGCTCATGTGCCTGCGTGCCCCTGTACAGGCACAGATGCACGCGCGCAACACCTGATCCCGCATCCTAATTATTTTTCGCCCGGTTCTCGGAGTTGTTCTGCTTCCGGCTGATGAATGGGAAAGTGTAGTAGTGCTGTTTCATTTCACCAGCCTCTCAAGTGTGGAAATTATGGTAAATTTGAGAACAAGCCAGATTAGATTGATAGTTACACCTCCTCCTTTAATTAGCCAACCACAGGATCTGTGGAGGCAAAGGCCGGGGGGGTGTGTCGGTGTATATAACGTGTATTGTCTATGTGAAAGATTAATCAAAAGGAGTTGCTTGAGGTGGGAAGGCTTTTCCGGAGAGGTTCCACATGTTGTCAGGTAGTCCCTCTGAATGGCAGCTTCCGGTTCGGTCCCTTAGCTTTCGGAAGTGACATTTAGTCTGATATGTGCCAGCCGTGCAATCTACCTAGCCCTGCAAAGTGCAAATATTAACCTAAATGCATATTAAGATACTGTGTGTTAGCTCCTGAACTGAAATAGAGAGCGGGTGTTCCAGCGGAGGCAAGCAAATCGTGTTGATTTACAGTGGCTTGAGGATTTGGCCCATTACCGCTTCTTTATACACTTTTAAAAAGAAATGCCAACTCGATAGTTTAGGCTTTAACTGGAACATGGCAAGTAATTCTATGTTTTGGCGGACCCCTAGTAATGTTGCAGAATCTTTCTCAGAAGTTGTTCCATGGGATAGCCGATTCCTCAGGTAAGAGCTACTTGTTTGTTCAATCCTCCATCTTAGGCCTGCTCCTCAGGTGCATCCTCCTTCTCGCAGCGATTTCCTAGGAACAGATTTCGAAGAACAGCTCTGATCACAGAATCACAGATTGGTTAGGGTTGGAAAGGAGCTCTGGAGATCATCCAGTCCAACCCCCTGCCAGAGCAGGGTCACCTACAGCAGGTTGCACAGGATGACCTCCAGGCGTTTTATGAATGTCTCTGGGGTGATAGACTCTACCGCCTCCCTGGGCAGCCTGTTCCAGCGCTCTGCCACCCTCAAAGTAAAGAAGTTCCTCCTCATGCTTTGATAGAAGTTCCTAGGTTCCAGTTTGTACCCGTTACCTCTTGTCCTGGATCATCTTTGATGATCCAGGACAAGAGGTAACGGGCACCGATTGGAACGTAGGAACTTGAACTTGAACTGGAAGGTAGGAACTTGAACTTGAACATAGGATTATCCTTGATGATTCAGGATAGCTGTGTGTCTGACCAGTCTGTCTTTCGAAGGAGGTCCTGGGCCAGCTCCAGCCATGCTGTGCTGAGCAGAGCCCCTGGCAGCGACCCCACAGCTCACTCCCAGTGTGCCTGAATGGAAAAGGTACCAAAGTTGCTCCAACACTTTCTGAAAAACTCTATAGTGTTACCCCACAAGCGCAAAGCGACGGCAAAGCCCGTGAAATGACACCGGTGCTTCCAGAAAATGTCAAGCTTCCTGCCCAAGGGTGACATGCCATGCGGTGGGGTCAGGGCCACGCGCTGAGCACCCGGTGCGCTGGGGTTGCCCCAGCGGTTCCTGAGCAGCTCCTGCAGTGCTGCCGCCGGTACCGTTCTGGCGGCTGTAGTTGTTTAAAAAGCCGTTGTTGTTTCCGGCGTAATCTGACGGCAGTTTTCTCGGGCATTTGGGCCTCTTCTAATAAGTGTGCTGTGAGTACATCTGCAAGCATTCACCTGTCGAGGTCAAATGACTGGTGGTGCTCATCTGCCCCCGTGCTACTGCTGCTGCCTCCCGTGAATGCTCATGTGCCTGCGTGCCCCTGTACAGGCACAGATGCACGCGCGCAACACCTGATCCCGCATCCTAATTATTTTTCGCCCGGTTCTCGGAGTTGTTCTGCTTCCGGCTGATGAATGGGAAAGTGTAGTAGTGCTGTTTCATTTCACCAGCCTCTCAAGTGTGGAAATTATGGTAAATTTGAGAACAAGCCAGATTAGATTGATAGTTACACCTCCTCCTTTAATTAGCCAACCACAGGATCTGTGGAGGCAAAGGCCGGGGGGGGGTGTCGGTGTATATAACGTGTATTGTCTATGTGAAAGATTAATCAAAAGGAGTTGCTTGAGGTGGGAAGGCTTTTCCGGAGAGGTTCCACATGTTGTCAGGTAGTCCCTCTGAATGGCAGCTTCCGGTTCGGTCCCTTAGCTTTCGGAAGTGACATTTAGTCTGATATGTGCCAGCCGTGCAATCTACCTAGCCCTGCAAAGTGCAAATATTAACCTAAATGCATATTAAGATACTGTGTGTTAGCTCCTGAACTGAAATAGAGAGCGGGTGTTCCAGCGGAGGCAAGCAAATCGTGTTGATTTACAGTGGCTTGAGGATTTGGCCCATTACCGCTTCTTTATACACTTTTAAAAAGAAATGCCAACTCGATAGTTTAGGCTTTAACTGGAACATGGCAAGTAATTGTATGTTTTGGCGGACCCCTAGTAATGTTGCAGAATCTTTCTCAGAAGTTGTTCCATGGGATAGCCGATTCCTCAGGTAAGAGCTACTTGTTTGTTCAATCCTCCATCTTAGGCCTGCTCCTCAGGTGCATCCTCCTTCTCGCAGCGATTTCCTAGGAACAGATTTCGAAAAACAGCTCTGATCACAGAATCACAGATTGGTTAGGGTTGGAAAGGAGCTCTGGAGATCATCCAGTCCAACCCCCTGCCAGAGCAGGGTCACCTACAGCAGGTTGCACAGGATGACCTCCAGGCGGGTTATGAATGTCTCTGGGGTGATAGACTCTACCGCCTCCCTGGGCAGCCTGTTCCAGCGCTCTGCCACCCTCAAAGTAAAGAAGTTCCTCCTCATGCTTTGATAGAAGTTCCTAGGTTCCAGTTTGTACCCGTTACCTCTTGTCCTGGATCATCTTTGATGATCCAGGACAAGAGGTAACGGGCACCGATTGGAACGTAGGAACTTGAACTTGAACTGGAAGGTAGGAACTTGAACTTGAACATAGGATTATCCTTGATGATTCAGGATAGCTGTGTGTCTGACCAGTCTGTCTTTCGAAGGAGGTCCTGGGCCAGCTCCAGCCATGCTGTGCTGAGCAGAGCCCCTGGCAGCGACCCCACAGCTCACTCCCAGTGTGCCTGAATGGAAAAGGTACCAAAGTTGCTCCAACACTTTCTGAAAAACTCTATAGTGTTACCCCACAAGCGCAAAGCGACGGCAAAGCCCGTGAAATGACACCGGTGCTTCCAGAAAATGTCAAGCTTCCTGCCCAAGGGTGACATGCCATGCGGTGGGGTCAGGGCCACGCGCTGAGCACCCGGTGCGCTGGGGTTGCCCCAGCGGTTCCTGAGCAGCTCCTGCAGTGCTGCCGCCGGTACCGTTCTGGCGGCTGTAGTTGTTTAAAAAGCCGTTGTTGTTTCCGGCGTAATCTGACGGCAGTTTTCTCGGGCATTTGGGCCTCTTCTAATAAGTGTGCTGTGAGTACATCTGCAAGCATTCACCTGTCGAGGTCAAATGACTGGTGGTGCTCATCTGCCCCCGTGCTACTGCTGCTGCCTCCCGTGAATGCTCATGTGCCTGCGTGCCCCTGTACAGGCACAGATGCACGCGCGCAACACCTGATCCCGCATCCTAATTATTTTTCGCCCGGTTCTCGGAGTTGTTCTGCTTCCGGCTGATGAATGGGAAAGTGTAGTAGTGCTGTTTCATTTCACCAGCCTCTCAAGTGTGGAAATTATGGTAAATTTGAGAACAAGCCAGATTAGATTGATAGTTACACCTCCTCCTTTAATTAGCCAACCACAGGATCTGTGGAGGCAAAGGCCGGGGGGGTGTGTCGGTGTATATAACGTGTATTGTCTATGTGAAAGATTAATCAAAAGGAGTTGCTTGAGGTGGGAAGGCTTTTCCGGAGAGGTTCCACATGTTGTCAGGTAGTCCCTCAGAATGGCAGCTTCCGGTTCGGTCCCTTAGCTTTCGGAAGTGACATTTAGTCTGATATGTGCCAGCCGTGCAATCTACCTAGCCCCGCAAAGTGCAAATATTAACATAAATGCATATTAAGATACTGTGTGTTAGCTCCTGAACTGAAATAGAGAGCGGGTGTTCCAGCGGAGGCAAGCAAATCGTGTTGATTTACAGTGGCTTGAGGATTTGGCCCATTACCGCTTCTTTATACACTTTTAAAAAGAAATGCCAACTCGATAGTTTAGGCTTTAACTGGAACATGGCAAGTAATTGTATGTTTTGGCGGACCCCTAGTAATGTTGCAGAATCTTTCTCAGAAGTTGTTCCATGGGATAGCCGATTCCTCAGGTAAGAGCTACTTGTTTGTTCAATCCTCCATCTTAGGCCTGCTCCTCAGGTGCGTCCTCCTTCTCGCAGCGATTTCCTAGGAACAGATTTCGAAGAACAGCTCTGATCACAGAATCACAGATTAGTTAGGGTTGGAAAGGAGCTCTGGAGATCATCCAGCCCAACCCCCCTGCCAGAGCAGGGTCACCTACAGCAGGTTGCACAGGATGACCTCCAGGCGGGTTTTGAATATTTCTGGGGTTGGAGACTCTACCGCCTCCCTGGGCAGCCTGTTCCAGCGCTCTGCCACCCTCAAAGTAAAGAAGTTCCTCCTCATGCTTTGATAGAAGTTCCTAGGTTCCAGTTTGTACCCGTTACCTCTTGTCCTGGATCATCTTTGATGATCCAGGACAAGAGGTAACGGGCACCAATTGGAACGTAGGAACTTGAACTTGAACTGGAACGTAGGAACTTGAACATAGGATTATCCTTGTTGATTCAGGATAGCTGTGTGTCTGACCAGTCTGTCTTTCGAAGGAGGTCCTGGACCAGCTCCAGCCATGCTGTGCTGAGCAGAGCCCCTGGCAGCAGCCCCACAGCTCACTCCCAGTGTGCCTGAATGGAAAAGGTACCAAAGTTGCTCCAACACTTTCTGAAAAACTCTATAGTGTTACCCCACAAGCGCAAAGCGACGGCAAAGCCCGTGAAATGACACCGGTGCTTCCAGAAAATGTCAAGCTTCCTGCCCAAGGGTGACATGCCATGCGGTGGGGTCAGGGCCACGCGCTGAGCACCCGGTGCGCTGGGGTTGCCCCAGCGGTTCCTGAGCAGCTCCTGCAGTGCTGCCGCCGGTACCGTTCTGGCGGCTGTAGTTGTTTAAAAAGCCGTTGTTGTTTCCGGCGTAATCTGACGGCAGTTTTCTCGGGCATTTGGGCCTCTTCTAATAAGTGTGCTGTGAGTACATCTGCAAGCATTCACCTGTCGAGGTCAAATGACTGGTGGTGCTCATCTGCCCCCGTGCTACTGCTGCTGCCTCCCGTGAATGCTCATGTGCCTGCGTGCCCCTGTACAGGCACAGATGCACGCGCGCAACACCTGATCCCGCATCCTAATTATTTTTCGCCCGGTTCTCGGAGTTGTTCTGCTTCCGGCTGATGAATGGGAAAGTGTAGTAGTGCTGTTTCATTTCACCAGCCTCTCAAGTGTGGAAATTATGGTAAATTTGAGAACAAGCCAGATTAGATTGATAGTTACACCTCCTCCTTTAATTAGCCAACCACAGGATCTGTGGAGGCAAAGGCCGGGGGGGTGTGTCGGTGTATATAACGTGTATTGTCTATGTGAAAGATTAATCAAAAGGAGTTGCTTGAGGTGGGAAGGCTTTTCCGGAGAGGTTCCACATGTTGTCAGGTAGTCCCTCTGAATTGCAGCTTCCGGTTCGGTCCCTTAGCTTTCGGAAGTGACATTTAGTCTGATATGTGCCAGCCGTGCAATCTACCTAGCCCTGCAAAGTGCAAATATTAACCTAAATGCATATTAAGATACTGTGTGTTAGCTCCTGAACTGAAATAGAGAGCGGGTGTTCCAGCGGAGGCAAGCAAATCGTGTTGATTTACAGTGGCTTGAGGATTTGGCCCATTACCGCTTCTTTATACACTTTTAAAAAGAAATGCCAACTCGATAGTTTAGGCTTTAACTGGAACATGGCAAGTAATTGTATGCTTTGGCGGACCCCTAGTAATGTTGCAGAATCTTTCTCAGAAGTTGTTCCATGGGATAGCCGATTCCTCAGGTAAGAGCTACTTGTTTGTTCAATCCTCCATCTTAGGCCTGCTCCTCAGGTGCATCCTCCTTCTCGCAGCGATTTCCTAGGAACAGATTTCAAAGAACAGCTCTGATCACAGAATCACAGATTGGTTAGGGTTGGAAAGGAGCTCTGGAGATCATCCAGCCCAACCCCCCTGCCAGAGCAGGGTCACCTACAGCAGGTTGCACAGGATGACCTCCAGGCGGGTTTTGAATGTTTCTGGGGTGGGAGACTCTACCGCCTCCCTGGGCAGCCTGTTCCAGCGCTCTGCCACCCTCAAAGTAAAGAAGTTCCTCCTCATGCTTTGATAGAAGTTCCTACGTTCCAGTTTGTACCCGTTACCTCTTGTCCTGGATCATCTTTGATGATCCAGGACAAGAGGTAACGGGCACCAATTGGAACGTAGGAACTTGAACTTGAACTGGAACGTAGGAACTTGAACATAGGATTATCCTTGATGATTCAGGATAGCTGTGTGTCTGACCAGTCTGTCTTTCGAAGGAGGTCCTGGGCCAGCTCCAGCCATGCTGTGCTGAGCAGAGCCCCTGGCAGCAGCCCCACAGCTCACTCCCAGTGTGCCTGAATGGAAAAGGTACCAAAGTTGCTCCAACACTTTCTGAAAAACTCTATAGTGTTACCCCACAAGCGCAAAGCGACGGCAAAGCCCGTGAAATGACACCGGTGCTTCCAGAAAATGTCAAGCTTCCTGCCCAAGGGTGACATGCCATGCGGTGGGGTCAGGGCCACGCGCTGAGCACCCGGTGCGCTGGGGTTGCCCCAGCGGTTCCTGAGCAGCTCCTGCAGTGCTGCCGCCGGTACCGTTCTGGCGGCTGTAGTTGTTTAAAAAGCCGTTGTTGTTTCCGGCGTAATCTGACGGCAGTTTTCTCGGGCATTTGGGCCTCTTCTAATAAGTGTGCTGTGAGTACATCTGCAAGCATTCACCTGTCGAGGTCAAATGACTGGTGGTGCTCATCTCCCCCCGTGCTACTGCTGCTGCCTCCCGTGAATGCTCATGTGCCTGCGTGCCCCTGTACAGGCACAGATGCACGCGCGCAACACCTGATCCCGCATCCTAATTATTTTTCGCCCGGTTCTCGGAGTTGTTCTGCTTCCGGCTGATGAATGGGAAAGTGTAGTAGTGCTGTTTCATTTCACCAGCCTCTCAAGTGTGGAAATTATGGTAAATTTGGGAACAAGCCAGATTAGATTGATAGTTACACCTCCTCCTTTAATTAGCCAACCACAGGATCTGTGGAGGCAAAGGCCGGGGGGGTGTGTCGGTGTATATAACGTGTATTGTCTATGTGAAAGATTAATCAAAAGGAGTTGCTTGAGGTGGGAAGGCTTTTCCGGAGAGGTTCCACATGTTGTCAGGTAGTCCCTCTGAATGGCAGCTTCCGGTTCGGTCCCTTAGCTTTCGGACGTGACATTTAGTCTGATATGTGCCAGCCGTGCAATCTACCTAGCCCTGCAAAGTGCAAATATTAACCTAAATGCATATTAAGATACTGTGTGTTAGCTCCTGAACTGAAATAGAGAGCGGGTGTTCCAGCGGAGGCAAGCAAATCGTGTTGATTTACAGTGGCTTGCGGATTTGGCCCATTACCGCTTCTTTATACACTTTTAAAAAGAAATGCCAACTCGATAGTTTAGGCTTTAACTGGAACATGGCAAGTAATTGTATGCTTTGGCGGACCCCTAGTAATGTTGCAGAATCTTTCTCAGAAGTTGTTCCATGGGATAGCCGATTCCTCAGGTAAGAGCTACTTGTTTGTTCAATCCTCCATCTTAGGCCTGCTCCTCAGGTGCATCCTCCTTCTCGCAGCGATTTCCTAGGAACAGATTTCGAAGAACAGCTCTGATCACAGAATCACAGATTAGTTAGGGTTGGAAAGGACCTCTGGAGATCATCCAGCCCAACCCCCCTGCCAGAGCAGGGTCACCTACAGCAGGTTGCACAGGATGACCTCCAGGCGGGTTTTGAATGTTTCTGGGGTGGGAGACTCTACCGCCTCCCTGGGCAGCCTGTTCCAGCGCTCTGCCACCCTCAAAGTGAAGAAGTTCCTCCTCATGCTTTGATAGAAGTTCCTACGTTCCAGTTTGTACCCGTTACCTCTTGTCCTGGATCATCTTTGATGATCCAGGAGAAGAGGTAATGGGCACCAATTGGAACGTAGGAACTTGAACATAGGATTATCCTTGATGATTCAGGATAGCTGTGTGTCTGACCAGTCTGTCTTTCGAAGGAGGTCCTGGGCCAGCTCCAGCCATGCTGTGCTGAGCAGAGCCCCTGGCAGCAGCCCCACACCTCACTCCCAGTGTGCCTGAATGGAAAAGGTACCAAAGTTGCTCCAACACTTTCTGAAAAACTCTATAGTGTTACCCCACAAGCGCAAAGCGACGGCAAAGCCCGTGAAATGACACCGGTGCTTCCAGAAAATGTCAAGCTTCCTGCCCAAGGGTGACATGCCATGCGGTGGGGTCAGGGCCACGCGCTGAGCACCCGGTGCGCTGGGGTTGCCCCAGCGGTTCCTGAGCAGCTCCTGCAGTGCTGCCGCCGGTACCGTTCTGGCGGCTGTAGTTGTTTAAAAAGCCGTTGTTGTTTCCGGCGTAATCTGACGGCAGTTTTCTCGGGCATTTGGGCCTCTTCAAATAAGTGTGCTGTGAGTACATCTGCAAGCATTCACCTGTCGAGGTCAAATGAGTGGTGGTGCTCATCTGCCCCCTTGCTACTGCTGCTGCCTCCCGTGAATGCTCATGTGCCTGCGTGCCCCTGTACAGGCACAGATGCACGCGCGCAACACCTGATCCCGCATCCTAATTATTTTTCGCCCGGTTCTCGGAGTTGTTCTGCTTCCGGCTGATGAATGGGAAAGTGTAGTAGTGCTGTTTCATTTCACCAGCCTCTCAAGTGTGGAAATTATGGTAAATTTGAGAACAAGCCAGATTAGATTGATAGTTACACCTCCTCCTTTAATTAGCCAACCGCAGGATCTGTGGAGGCAAAGGCCGGGGGGGTGTGTCGGTGTATATAACGTGTATTGTCTATGTGAAAGATGAATCAAAAGGAGTTGCTTGAGGTGGGAAGGCTTTTCCGGAGAGGTTCCACATGTTGTCAGGTAGTCCCTCTGAATGGCAGCTTCCGGTTCGGTCCCTTAGCTTTCGGAAGTGACATTTAGTCTGATATGTGCCAGCCGTGCAATCTACCTAGCCCTGCAAAGTGCAAATATTAACCTAAATGCATATTAAGATACTGTGTGTTAGCTCCTGAACTGAAATAGAGAGCGGGTGTTCCAGCGGAGGCAAGCAAATCGTGTTGATTTACAGTGGCTTGAGGATTTGGCCCATTACCGCTTCTTTATACACTTTTAAAAAGAAATGCCAACTCGATAGTTTAGGCTTTAACTGGAACATGGCAAGTAATTCTATGTTTTGGCAGACTCCTAGTAATGTTGCAGAATCTTTCTCAGAAGTTGTTCCATGGGATAGCCGATTCCTCAGGTAAGAGCTACTTGTTTGTTCAATCCTCCATCTTAGGCCTGCTCCTCAGGTGCATCCTCCTTCTCGCAGCGATTTCCTAGGAACAGATTTCGAAGAACAGCTCTGATCACAGAATCACAGATTGGTTAGGGTTGGAAAGGACCTCTGGAGATCATCCAGCCCAACCCCCCTGCCAGAGCAGGGTCACCTACAGCAGGTTGCACAGGATGACCTCCAGGCGGGTTTTGAATGTTTCTGGGGTGGGAGACTCTACCGCCTCCCTGGGCAGCCTGTTCCAGCGCTCTGCCACCCTCAAAGTAAAGAAGTTCCTCCTCATGCTTTGATAGAAGTTCCTACGTTCCAGTTTGTACCCGTTACCTCTTGTCCTGGATCATCTTTGATGATCATCATCTTTGATAATCCAGGACAAGAGGTAACGGGCACCAATTGGAACGTAGGAACTTGAACTTGAACTGGAACGTAGGAACTTGAACATAGGATTATCCTTGATGATTCAGGATAGCTGTGTGTCTGACCAGTCTGTCTTTCGAAGGAGGTCCTGGGCCAGCTCCAGCCATGCTGTGCTGAGCAGAGCCCCTGGCAGCAGCCCCACAGCTCACTCCCAGTGTGCCTGAATGGAAAAGGTACCAAAGTTGCTGCAACACTTTCTGAAAAACTCTATAGTGTTACCCCACAAGCGCAAAGCGACGGCAAAGCCCGTGAAATGACACCGGTGCTTCCAGAAAATGTCAAGCTTCCTGCCCAAGGGTGACATGCCATGCGGTGGGGTCAGGGCCACGCGCTGAGCACCCGGTGCGCTGGGGTTGCCCCAGCGGTTCCTGAACAGCTCCTGCAGTGCTGCTGCCGGTACCGTTCTGGCGGCTGTAGTTGTTTAAAAAGCCGTTGTTGTTTCCGGCGTAATCTGACGGCAGTTTTCTCGGGCATTTGGGCCTCTTCTAATAAGTGTGCTGTGAGTACATCTGCAAGCATTCACCTGTCGAGGTCAAATGACTGGTGGTGCTCATCTGCCCCCGTGCTACTGCTGCTGCCTCCCGTGAATGCTCATGTGCCTGCGTGCCCCTGTACAGGCACAGATGCACGCGCGCAACACCTGATCCCGCATCCTAATTATTTTTCGCCCGGTTCTCTGAGTTGTTCTGCTTCCGGCTGATGAATGGGAAAGTGTAGTAGTGCTGTTTCATTTCACCAGCCTCTCAAGTGTGGAAATTATGGTAAATTTGAGAACAAGCCAGATTAGATTGATAGTTACACCTCCTCCTTTAATTAGCCAACCACAGGATCTGTGGAGGCAAAGGCCGGGGGGGTGTGTCGGTGTATATAACGTGTATTGTCTATGTGAAAGATTAATCAAAAGGAGTTGCTTGAGGTGGGAAGGCTTTTCCGGAGAGGTTCCACATGTTGTCAGGTAGTCCCTCTGAATGGCAGCTTCCGGTTCGGTCCCTTAGCTTTCGGAAGTGACATTTAGTCTGATATGTGCCAGCCGTGCAATCTACCTAGCCCTGCAAAGTGCAAATATTAACCTAAATGCATATTAAGATACTGTGTGTTAGCTCCTGAACTGAAATAGAGAGCGGGTGTTCCAGCGGAGGCAAGCAAATCGTGTTGATTTACAGTGGCTTGCGGATTTGGCCCATTACCGCTTCTTTATACACTTTTAAAAAGAAATGCCAACTCGATAGTTTAGGCTTTAACTGGAACATGGCAAGTAATTCTATGTTTTGGCAGACTACTAGTAATGTTGCAGAATCTTTCTCAGAAGTTGTTCCATGGGATAGCCGATTCCTCAGGTAAGAGCTACTTGTTTGTTCAATCCTCCATCTTAGGCCTGCTCCTCAGGTGCATCCTCCTTCTCGCAGCGATTTCCTAGGAACAGATTTCGAAGAACAGCTCTGATCACTAAATCACAGATTGGTTAGGGTTGGAAAGGAGCTCTGGAGATCATCCAGTCCAACCCCCCTGCCAGAGCAGGGTCACCTACAGCAGGTTGCACAGGATGACCTCCAGGCGGGTTATGAATGTCTCTGGGGTGGGAGACTCTACCGCCTACCTGGGCAGCCTGTTCCAGCGCTCTGCCACCCTCAAAGTAAAGAAGTTCCTCCTCATGCTTTGATAGAAATTCCTAGGTTACAGTTTGTACGCGTTACCTCTTGTCCTGGATCATCTTTGATGATCATCATCTTTGATAATCCAGGACAAGAGGTAACGGGCACCAATTGGAACGTAGGAACTTGAACTTGAACTGGAACGTAGGAACTTGAACATAGGATTATCCTTGATGATTCAGGATAGCTGTGTGTCTGACCAGTCTGTCTTTCGAAGGAGGTCCTGGGCCAGCTCCAGCCATGCTGTGCTGAGCAGAGCCCCTGGCAGCAGCCCCACAGCTCACTCCCAGTGTGCCTGAATGGAAAAGGTACCAAAGTTGCTCCAACACTTTCTGAAAAACTCTATAGTGTTACCCCACAAGCGCAAAGCGACGGCAAAGCCCGTGAAATGACACCGGTGCTTCCAGAAAATGTCAAGCTTCCTGCCCAAGGGTGACATGCCATGCGGTGGGGTCAGGGCCACGCGCTGAGCACCCGGTGCGCTGGGGTTGCCCCAGCGGTTCCTGAACAGCTCCTGCAGTGCTGCTGCCGGTACCGTTCTGGCGGCTGTAGTTGTTTAAAAAGCCGTTGTTGTTTCCGGCGTAATCTGACGGCAGTTTTCTCGGGCATTTGGGCCTCTTCTAATAAGTGTGCTGTGAGTACATCTGCAAGCATTCACCTGTCGAGGTCAAATGACTGGTGGTGCTCATCTGCCCCCGTGCTACTGCTGCTGCCTCCCGTGAATGCTCATGTGCCTGCGTGCCCCTGTACAGGCACAGATGCACGCGCGCAACACCTGATCCCGCATCCTAATTATTTTTCGCCCGGTTCTCTGAGTTGTTCTGCTTCCGGCTGATGAATGGGAAAGTGTAGTAGTGCTGTTTCATTTCACCAGCCTCTCAAGTGTGGAAATTATGGTAAATTTGAGAACAAGCGAGATTAGATTGATAGTTACACCTCCTCCTTTAATTAGCCAACCACAGGATCTGTGGAGGCAAAGGCCGGGGGGGTGTGTCGGTGTATATAACGTGTATTGTCTATGTGAAAGATTAATCAAAAGGAGTTGCTTGAGGTGGGAAGGCTTTTCCGGAGAGGTTCCACATGTTGTCAGGTAGTCCCTCTGAATGGCAGCTTCCGGTTCGGTCCCTTAGCTTTCGGAAGTGACATTTAGTCTGATATGTGCCAGCCGTGCAATCTACCTAGCCCTGCAAAGTGCAAATATTAACCTAAATGCATATTAAGATACTGTGTGTTAGCTCCTGAACTGAAATAGAGAGCGGGTGTTCCAGCGGAGGCAAGCAAATCGTGTTGATTTACAGGATTTGGCCCATTACCGCTTCTTTATACACTTTTAAAAAGAAATGCCAACTCGATAGTTTGGGCTTTAACTGGAACATGGCAAGTAATTCTATGTTTTGGCAGACTCCTAGTAATGTTGCAGAATCTTTCTCAGAAGTTGTTCCATGGGATAGCCGATTCCTCAGGTAAGAGCTACTTGTTTGTTCAATCCTCCATCTTAGGCCTGCTCCTCAGGTGCATCCTCCTTCTCGCAGCGATTTCCTAGGAACAGATTTCGAAGAACAGCTCTGATCACTAAATCACAGATTGGTTAGGGTTGGAAAGGAGCTCTGGAGATCATCCAGTCCAACCCCCCTGCCAGAGCAGGGTCACCTACAGCAGGTTGCACAGGAGGACCTCCAGGCGGGTTATGAATGTCTCTGGGGTGGGAGACTCTACCGCCTACCTGGGCAGCCTGTTCCAGCGCTCTGCCACCCTCAAAGTAAAGAAGTTCCTCCTCATGCTTTGATAGAAATTCCTAGGTTACAGTTTGTACGCGTTACCTCTTGTCCTGGATCATCTTTGATGATCATCATCTTTGATAATCCAGGACAAGAGGTAACGGGCACCAATTGGAACGTAGGAACTTGAACTTGAACTGGAACGTAGGAACTTGAACATAGGATTATCCTTGATGATTCAGGATAGCTGTGTGTCTGACCAGTCTGTCTTTCGAAGGAGGTCCTGGGCCAGCTCCAGCCATGCTGTGCTGAGCAGAGCCCCTGGCAGCAGCCCCACAGCTCACTCCCAGTGTGCCTGAATGGAAAAGGTACCAAAGTTGCTCCAACACTTTCTGAAAAACTCTATAGTGTTACCCCACAAGCGCAAAGCGACGGCAAAGCCCGTGAAATGACACCGGTGCTTCCAGAAAATGTCAAGCTTCCTGCCCAAGGGTGACATGCCATGCGGTGGGGTCAGGGCCACGCGCTGAGCACCCGGTGCGCTGGGGTTGCCCCAGCGGTTCCTGAACAGCTCCTGCAGTGCTGCTGCCGGTACCGTTCTGGCGGCTGTAGTTGTTTAAAAAGCCGTTGTTGTTTCCGGCGTAATCTGACGGCAGTTTTCTCGGGCATTTGGGCCTCTTCTAATAAGTGTGCTGTGAGTACATCTGCAAGCATTCACCTGTCGAGGTCAAATGACTGGTGGTGCTCATCTGCCCCCGTGCTACTGCTGCTGCCTCCCGTGAATGCTCATGTGCCTGCGTGCCCCTGTACAGGCACAGATGCACGCGCGCAACACCTGATCCCGCATCCTAATTATTTTTCGCCCGGTTCTCTGAGTTGTTCTGCTTCCGGCTGATGAATGGGAAAGTGTAGTAGTGCTGTTTCATTTCACCAGCCTCTCAAGTGTGGAAATTATGGTAAATTTGAGAACAAGCGAGATTAGATTGATAGTTACACCTCCTCCTTTAATTAGCCAACCACAGGATCTGTGGAGGCAAAGGCCGGGGGGGTGTGTCGGTGTATATAACGTGTATTGTCTATGTGAAAGATTAATCAAAAGGAGTTGCTTGAGGTGGGAAGGCTTTTCCGGAGAGGTTCCACATGTTGTCAGGTAGTCCCTCTGAATGGCAGCTTCCGGTTCGGTCCCTTAGCTTTCGGAAGTGACATTTAGTCTGATATGTGCCAGCCGTGCAATCTACCTAGCCCTGCAAAGTGCAAATATTAACCTAAATGCATATTAAGATACTGTGTGTTAGCTCCTGAACTGAAATAGAGAGCGGGTGTTCCAGCGGAGGCAAGCAAATCGTGTTGATTTACAGTGGCTTGAGGATTTGGCCCATTACCGCTTCTTTATACACTTTTAAAAAGAAATGCCAACTCGATAGTTTAGGCTTTAACTGGAACATGGCAAGTAATTCTATGTTTTGGCAGACTCCTAGTAATGTTGCAGAATCTTTCTCTGAAGTTGTTCCATGGGATAGCCGATTCCTCAGGTAAGAGCTACTTGTTTGTTCAATCCTCCATCTTAGGCCTGCTCCTCAGGTGCATCCTCCTTCTCGCAGCGATTTCCTAGGAACAGATTTCGAAGAACAGCTCTGATCACTAAATCACAGATTGGTTAGGGTTGGAAAGGAGCTCTGGAGATCATCCAGTCCAACCCCCCTGCCAGAGCAGGGTCACCTACAGCAGGTTGCACAGGATGACCTCCAGGCGGGTTATGAATGTCTCTGGGGTGGGAGACTCTACCGCCTCCCTGGGCAGCCTGTTCCAGCGCTCTGCCACCCTCAAAGTAAAGAAGTTCCTCCTCATGCTTTGATAGAAATTCCTAGGTTACAGTTTGTACGCGTTACCTCTTGTCCTGGATCATCTTTGATGATCATCATCTTTGATGATCCAGGACAAGAGGTAACGGGCACCAATTGGAACGTAGGAACTTGAACTTGAACTGGAACGTAGGAACTTGAACATAGGATTATCCTTGATGATTCAGGATAGCTGTGTGTCTGACCAGTCTGTCTTTCGAAGGAGGTCCTGGGCCAGCTCCAGCCATGCTGTGCTGAGCAGAGCCCCTGGCAGCAGCCCCACAGCTCACTCCCAGTGTGCCTGAATGGAAACGGTACCAAAGTTGCTCCAACACTTTCTGAAAAACTCTATAGTGTTACCCCACAAGCGCAAAGCGACGGCAAAGCCCGTGAAATGACACCGGTGCTTCCAGAAAATGTCAAGCTTCCTGCCCAAGGGTGACATGCCATGCGGTGGGGTCAGGGCCACGCGCTGAGCACCCGGTGCGCTGGGGTTGCCCCAGCGGTTCCTGAACAGCTCCTGCAGTGCTGCTGCCGGTACCGTTCTGGCGGCTGTAGTTGTTTAAAAAGCCGTTGTTGTTTCCGGCGTAATCTGACGGCAGTTTTCTCGGGCATTTGGGCCTCTTCTAATAAGTGTGCTGTGAGTACATCTGCAAGCATTCACCTGTCGAGGTCAAATGACTGGTGGTGCTCATCTGCCCCCGTGCTACTGCTGCTGCCTCCCGTGAATGCTCATGTGCCTGCGTGCCCCTGTACAGGCACAGATGCACGCGCGCAACACCTGATCCCGCATCCTAATTATTTTTCGCCCGGTTCTCTGAGTTGTTCTGCTTCCGGCTGATGAATGGGAAAGTGTAGTAGTGCTGTTTCATTTCACCAGCCTCTCAAGTGTGGAAATTATGGTAAATTTGAGAACAAGCGAGATTAGATTGCTAGTTACACCTCCTCCTTTAATTAGCCAACCACAGGATCTGTGGAGGCAAAGGCCGGGGGGGTGTGTCGGTGTATATAACGTGTATTGTCTATGTGAAAGATTAATCAAAAGGAGTTGCTTGAGGTGGGAAGGCTTTTCCGGAGAGGTTCCACATGTTGTCAGGTAGTCCCTCTGAATGGCAGCTTCCGGTTCGGTCCCTTAGCTTTCGGAAGTGACATTTAGTCTGATATGTGCCAGCCGTGCAATCTACCTAGCCCTGCAAAGTGCAAATATTAACCTAAATGCATATTAAGATACTGTGTGTTAGCTCCTGAACTGAAATAGAGAGCGGGTGTTCCAGCGGAGGCAAGCAAATCGTGTTGATTTACAGTGGCTTGAGGATTTGGCCCATTACCGCTTCTTTATACACTTTTAAAAAGAAATGCCAACTCGATAGTTTAGGCTTTAACTGGAACATGGCAAGTAATTCTATGTTTTGGCGGACCCCTAGTAATGTTGCAGAATCTTTCTCAGAAGTTGTTCCATGGGATAGCCGATTCCTCAGGTAAGAGCTACTTGTTTGTTCAATCCTCCATCTTAGGCCTGCTCCTCAGGTGCATCCTCATTCTCGCAGCGATTTCCTAGGAACAGATTTCGAAGAACAGCTCTGATCACAGAATCACAGATTGGTTAGGGTTGGAAAGGAGCTCTGGAGATCATCCAGTCCAACCCCCCTGCCAGAGCAGGGTCACCTACAGCAGGTTGCACAGGATGACCTCCAGGCGGGTTTTGAATGTCTGTGGGGTCGGAGACTCTACCGCCTCCCCGGGCAGCCTGTTCCAGCGCTCTGCCACCCTCAAAGTAAAGAAGTTCCTCCTCATGCTTTGATAGAAATTCCTAGGTTCCAGTTTGTACCCGTTACCTCTTGTCCTGGATCATCTTTGATGATCATCATCTTTGATGATCCAGGCCAAGAGGTAACGGGCACCAATTGGAACGTAGGAACTTGAACTTGAACTGGAACGTAGGAACTTGAACATAGGATTATCCTTGATGATTCAGGATAGCTGTGTGTCTGACCAGTCTGTCTTTCGAAGGAGGTCCTGGGCCAGCTCCAGCCATGCTGTGCTGAGCAGAGCCCCTGGCAGCAGCCCCACAGCTCACTCCCAGTGTGCCTGAATGGAAAAGGTACCAAAGTTGCTCCAACACTTTCTGAAAAACTCTATAGTGTTACCCCACAAGCGCAAAGCGACGGCAAAGCCCGTGAAATGACACCGGTGCTTCCAGAAAATGTCAAGCTTCCTGCCCAAGGGTGACATGCCATGCGGTGGGGTCAGGGCCACGCGCTGAGCACCCGGTGCGCTGGGGTTGCCCCAGCGGTTCCTGAACAGCTCCTGCAGTGCTGCCGCCGGTACCGTTCTGGCGGCTGTAGTTGTTTAAAAAGCCGTTGTTGTTTCCGGCGTAATCTGACGGCAGTTTTCTCGGGCATTTGGGCCTCTTCTAATAAGTGTGCTGTGAGTACATCTGCAAGCATTCACCTGTCGAGGTCAAATGACTGGTGGTGCTCATCTGCCCCCGTGCTACTGCTGCTGCCTCCCGTGAATGCTCATGTGCCTGCGTGCCCCTGTACAGGCACAGATGCACGCGCGCAACACCTGATCCCGCATCCTAATTATTTTTCGCCCGGTTCTCTGAGTTGTTCTGCTTCCGGCTGATGAATGGGAAAGTGTAGTAGTGCTGTTTCATTTCACCAGCCTCTCAAGTGTGGAAATTATGGTAAATTTGAGAACAAGCGAGATTAGATTGCTAGTTACACCTCCTCCTTTAATTAGCCAACCACAGGATCTGTGGAGGCAAAGGCCGGGGGGGTGTGTCGGTGTATATAACGTGTATTGTCTATGTGAAAGATTAATCAAAAGGAGTTGCTTGAGGTGGGAAGGCTTTTCCGGAGAGGTTCCACATGTTGTCAGGTAGTCCCTCTGAATGGCAGCTTCCGGTTCGGTCCCTTAGCTTTCGGAAGTGACATTTAGTCTGATATGTGCCAGCCGTGCAATCTACCTAGCCCTGCAAAGTGCAAATATTAACCTAAATGCATATTAAGATACTGTGTGTTAGCTCCTGAACTGAAATAGAGAGCGGGTGTTCCAGCGGAGGCAAGCAAATCGTGTTGATTTACAGTGGCTTGAGGATTTGGCCCATTACCGCTTCTTTATACACTTTTAAAAAGAAATGCCAACTCGATAGTTTAGGCTTTAACTGGAACATGGCAAGTAATTCTATGTTTTGGCGGACCCCTAGTAATGTTGCAGAATCTTTCTCAGAAGTTGTTCCATGGGATAGCCGATTCCTCAGGTAAGAGCTACTTGTTTGTTCAATCCTCCATCTTAGGCCTGCTCCTCAGGTGCATCCTCATTCTCGCAGCGATTTCCTAGGAACAGATTTCGAAGAACAGCTCTGATCACAGAATCACAGATTGGTTAGGGTTGGAAAGGAGCTCTGGAGATCATCCAGTCCAACCCCCCTGCCAGAGCAGGGTCACCTACAGCAGGTTGCACAGGATGACCTCCAGGCGGGTTTTGAATGTCTGTGGGGTCGGAGACTCTACCGCCTCCCCGGGCAGCCTGTTCCAGCGCTCTGCCACCCTCAAAGTAAAGAAGTTCCTCCTCATGCTTTGATAGAAGTTCCTAGGTTCCAGTTTGTACCCGTTACCTCTTGTCCTGGATCATCTTTGATGATCATCATCTTTGATGATCCAGGCCAAGAGGTAACGGGCACCAATTGGAACGTAGGAACTTGAACTTGAACTGGAACGTAGGAACTTGAACATAGGATTATCCTTGATGATTCAGGATAGCTGTGTGTCTGACCAGTCTGTCTTTCGAAGGAGGTCCTGGGCCAGCTCCAGCCATGCTGTGCTGAGCAGAGCCCCTGGCAGCAGCCCCACAGCTCACTCCCAGTGTGCCTGAATGGAAAAGGTACCAAAGTTGCTCCAACACTTTCTGAAAAACTCTATAGTGTTACCCCACAAGCGCAAAGCGACGGCAAAGCCCGTGAAATGACACCGGTGCTTCCAGAAAATGTCAAGCTTCCTGCCCAAGGGTGACATGCCATGCGGTGGGGTCAGGGCCACGCGCTGAGCACCCGGTGCGCTGGGGTTGCCCCAGCGGTTCCTGAGCAGCTCCTGCAGTGCTGCCGCCGGTACCGTTCTGGCGGCTGTAGTTGTTTAAAAAGCCGTTGTTGTTTCCGGCGTAATCTGACGGCAGTTTTCTCGGGCATTTGGGCCTCTTCTAATAAGTGTGCTGTGAGTACATCTGCAAGCATTCACCTGTCGAGGTCAAATGACTGGTGGTGCTCATCTGCCCCCGTGCTACTGCTGCTGCCTCCCGTGAATGCTCATGTGCCTGCGTGCCCCTGTACAGGCACAGATGCACGCGCGCAACACCTGATCCCGCATCCTAATTATTTTTCGCCCGGTTCTCTGAGTTGTTCTGCTTCCGGCTGATGAATGGGAAAGTGTAGTAGTGCTGTTTCATTTCACCAGCCTCTCAAGTGTGGAAATTATGGTAAATTTGAGAACAAGCCAGATTAGATTGATAGTTACACCTCCTCCTTTAATTAGCCAACCACAGGATCTGTGGAGGCAAAGGCCGGGGGGGTGTGTCGGTGTATATAAGGTGTATTGTCTATGTGAAAGATTAATCAAAAGGAGTTGCTTGAGGTGGGAAGGCTTTTCCGGAGAGGTTCCACATGTTGTCAGGTAGTCCCTCTGAATGGCAGCTTCCGGTTCGGTCCCTTAGCTTTCGGAAGTGACATTTAGTCTGATATGTGCCAGCCGTGCAATCTACCTAGCCCTGCAAAGTGCAAATATTAACCTAAATGCATATTAAGATACTGTGTGTTAGCTCCTGAACTGAAATAGAGAGCGGGTGTTCCAGCGGAGGCAAGCAAATCGTGTTGATTTACAGTGGCTTGAGGATTTGGCCCATTACCGCTTCTTTATACACTTGCCAACTCGATAGTTTAGGCTTTAACTGGAACATGGCAAGTAATTGTATGTTTTGGCGGACCCCTAGTAATGTTGCAGAATCTTTCTCAGAAGTTGTTCCATGGGATAGCCGATTCCTCAGGTAAGAGCTACTTGTTTGTTCAATCCTCCATCTTAGGCCTGCTCCTCAGGTGCATCCTCCTTCTCGCAGCGATTTCCTAGGAACAGATTTCGAAGAACAGCTCTGATCACAGAATCACAGATTGGTTAGGGTTGGAAAGGACCTCTGGAGATCATCCAGCCCAACCCCCCTGCCAGAGCAGGGTCACCTACAGCAGGTTGCACAGGATGACCTCCAGGCGGGTTTTGAATGTCTCTGGGGTGGGAGACTCTACCGCCTCCCTGGGCAGCCTGTTCCAGCGCTCTTCCACCCTCAAAGTAAAGAAGTTCCTCCTCATGCTTTGATAGAAGTTCCTAGGTTCCAGTTTGTACCCGTTACCTCTTGTCCTGGATCATCTTTGATGATCATCATCTTTGATGATCCAGGCCAAGAGGTAACGGGCACCAATTGGAACGTAGGAACTTGAACTTGAACTGGAACGTAGGAACTTGAACTTGAACATAGGATTATCCTTGATGATTCAGGATAGCTGTGTGTCTGACCAGTCTGTCTTTCGAAGGAGGTCCTGGGCCAGCTCCAGCCATGCTGTGCTGAGCAGAACCCCTGGCAGCAGCCCCACAGCTCACTCCCAGTGTGCCTGAATGGAAAAGGTACCAAAGTTGCTCCAACACTTTCTGAAAAACTCTATAGTGTTACCCCACAAGCGCAAAGCGACGGCAAAGCCCGTGAAATGACACCGGTGCTTCCAGAAAATGTCAAGCTTCCTGCCCAAGGGTGACATGCCATGCGGTGGGGTCAGGGCCACGCGCTGAGCACCCGGTGCGCTGGGGTTGCCCCAGCGGTTCCTGAGCAGCTCCTGCAGTGCTGCCGCCGGTACCGTTCTGGCGGCTGTAGTTGTTTAAAAAGCCGTTGTTGTTTCCGGCGTAATCTGACGGCAGTTTTCTCGGGCATTTGGGCCTCTTCTAATAAGTGTGCTGTGAGTACATCTGCAAGCATTCACCTGTCGAGGTCAAATGACTGGTGGTGCTCATCTGCCCCCGTGCTACTGCTGCTGCCTCCCGTGAATGCTCATGTGCCTGCGTGCCCCTGTACAGGCACAGATGCACGCGCGCAACACCTGATCCCGCATCCTAATTATTTTTCGCCCGGTTCTCTGAGTTGTTCTGCTTCCGGCTGATGAATGGGAAAGTGTAGTAGTGCTGTTTCATTTCACCAGCCTCTCAAGTGTGGAAATTATGGTAAATTTGAGAACAAGCCAGATTAGATTGATAGTTACACCTCCTCCTTTAATTAGCCAACCACAGGATCTGTGGAGGCAAAGGCCGGGGGGGTGTGTCGGTGTATATAAGGTGTATTGTCTATGTGAAAGATTAATCAAAAGGAGTTGCTTGAGGTGGGAAGGCTTTTCCGGAGAGGTTCCACATGTTGTCAGGTAGTCCCTCTGAATGGCAGCTTCCGGTTCGGTCCCTTAGCTTTCGGAAGTGACATTTAGTCTGATATGTGCCAGCCGTGCAATCTACCTAGCCCTGCAAAGTGCAAATATTAACCTAAATGCATATTAAGATACTGTGTGTTAGCTCCTGAACTGAAATAGAGAGCGGGTGTTCCAGCGGAGGCAAGCAAATCGTGTTGATTTACAGTGGCTTGAGGATTTGGCCCATTACCGCTTCTTTATACACTTTTAAACAGAAATGCCAACTCGATAGTTTAGGCTTTAACTGGAACATGGCAAGTAATTGTATGTTTTGGCGGACCCCTAGTAATGTTGCAGAATCTTTCTCAGAAGTTGTTCCATGGGATAGCCGATTCCTCAGGTAAGAGCTACTTGTTTGTTCAATCCTCCATCTTAGGCCTGCTCCTCAGGTGCATCCTCCTTCTCGCAGCGATTTCCTAGGAACAGATTTCGAAGAACAGCTCTGATCACAGAATCACAGATTGGTTAGGGTTGGAAAGGAGCTCTGGAGATCATCCAGCCCAACCCCCCTGCCAGAGCAGGGTCACCTACAGCAGGTTGCACAGGATGACCTCCAGGCGGGTTTTGAATGTCTCTGGGGTCGGAGACTCTATCGCCTCCCTGGGCAGCCTGTTCCAGCGCTCTGCCACCCTCAAAGTAAAGAAGTTCCTCCTCATGCTTTGATAGAAGTTCCTAGGTTCCAGTTTGTACCCGTTACCTCTTGTCCTGGATCATCTTTGATGATCCAGGACAAGAGGTAACGGGCACCAATTGGAACGTAGGAACTTGAACTTGAACTGGAAGGTAGGAACTTGAACTTGAACATAGGATTATCCTTGATGATTCAGGATAGCTGTGTGTCTGACCAGTCTGTCTTTCGAAGGAGGTCCTGGGCCAGCTCCAGCCATGCTGTGCTGAGCAGAGCCCCTGGCAGCAGCCCCACACCTCACTCCCAGTGTGCCTGAATGGAAAAGGTACCAAAGTTGCTCCAACACTTTCTGAAAAACTCTATAGTGTTACCCCACAAGCGCAAAGCGACGGCAAAGCCCGTGAAATGACACCGGTGCTTCCAGAAAATGTCAAGCTTCCTGCCCAAGGGTGACATGCCATGCGGTGTGGTCAGGGCCACGTGCTGAGCACCCGGTGCGCTGGAGTTGACCCAGCGGTTCCTCAGCAGCTCCTGCAGTGCTGCCGCCGGTACCGTTCTGGCGGCTGTAGTTGTTTAAAAAGCCGTTGTTGTTTCCGGCGTAATCTGACGGCAGTTTTCTCGGGCATTTGGGCCTCTTCTAATAAGTGTGCTGTGAGTACATCTGCAAGCATTCACCTGTCGAGGTCAAATGACTGGTGGTGCTCATCTGCCCCCGTGCTACTGCTGCTGCCTCCCGTGAATGCTCATGTGCCTGCGTGCCCCTGTACAGGCACAGATGCACGCGCGCAACACCTGATCCCGCATCCTAATTATTTTTCGCCCGGTTCTCTGAGTTGTTCTGCTTCCGGCTGATGAATGGGAAAGTGTAGTAGTGCTGTTTCATTTCACCAGCCTCTCAAGTGTGGAAATTATGGTAAATTTGAGAACAAGCCAGATTAGATTGATAGTTACACCTCCTCCTTTAATTAGCCAACCACAGGATCTGTGGAGGCAAAGGCCGGGGGGGTGTGTCGGTGTATATAAGGTGTATTGTCTATGTGAAAGATTAATCAAAAGGAGTTGCTTGAGGTGGGAAGGCTTTTCCGGAGAGGTTCCACATGTTGTCAGGTAGTCCCTCTGAATGGCAGCTTCCGGTTCGGTCCCTTAGCTTTCGGAAGTGACATTTAGTCTGATATGTGCCAGCCGTGCAATCTACCTAGCCCTGCAAAGTGCAAATATTAACCTAAATGCATATTAAGATACTGTGTGTTAGCTCCTGAACTGAAATAGAGAGCGGGTGTTCCAGCGGAGGCAAGCAAATCGTGTTGATTTACAGTGGCTTGAGGATTTGGCCCATTACCGCTTCTTTATACACTTGCCAACTCGATAGTTTAGGCTTTAACTGGAACATGGCAAGTAATTGTATGTTTTGGCGGACCCCTAGTAATGTTGCAGAATCTTTCTCAGAAGTTGTTCCATGGGATAGCCGATTCCTCAGGTAAGAGCTACTTGTTTGTTCAATCCTCCATCTTAGGCCTGCTCCTCAGGTGCATCCTCCTTCTCGCAGCGATTTCCTAGGAACAGATTTCGAAGAACAGCTCTGATCACAGAATCACAGATTGGTTAGGGTTGGAAAGGACCTCTGGAGATCATCCAGCCCAACCCCCCTGCCAGAGCAGGGTCACCTACAGCAGGTTGCACAGGATGACCTCCAGGCGGGTTTTGAATGTCTCTGGGGTGGGAGACTCTACCGCCTCCCTGGGCAGCCTGTTCCAGCGCTCTTCCACCCTCAAAGTAAAGAAGTTCCTCCTCATGCTTTGATAGAAGTTCCTAGGTTCCAGTTTGTACCCGTTACCTCTTGTCCTGGATCATCTTTGATGATCATCATCTTTGATGATCCAGGCCAAGAGGTAACGGGCACCAATTGGAACGTAGGAACTTGAACTTGAACTGGAACGTAGGAACTTGAACTTGAACATAGGATTATCCTTGATGATTCAGGATAGCTGTGTGTCTGACCAGTCTGTCTTTCGAAGGAGGTCCTGGGCCAGCTCCAGCCATGCTGTGCTGAGCAGAACCCCTGGCAGCAGCCCCACAGCTCACTCCCAGTGTGCCTGAATGGAAAAGGTACCAAAGTTGCTCCAACACTTTCTGAAAAACTCTATAGTGTTACCCCACAAGCGCAAAGCGACGGCAAAGCCCGTGAAATGACACCGGTGCTTCCAGAAAATGTCAAGCTTCCTGCCCAAGGGTGACATGCCATGCGGTGGGGTCAGGGCCACGCGCTGAGCACCCGGTGCGCTGGGGTTGCCCCAGCGGTTCCTGAGCAGCTCCTGCAGTGCTGCCGCCGGTACCGTTCTGGCGGCTGTAGTTGTTTAAAAAGCCGTTGTTGTTTCCGGCGTAATCTGACGGCAGTTTTCTCGGGCATTTGGGCCTCTTCTAATAAGTGTGCTGTGAGTACATCTGCAAGCATTCACCTGTCGAGGTCAAATGACTGGTGGTGCTCATCTGCCCCCGTGCTACTGCTGCTGCCTCCCGTGAATGCTCATGTGCCTGCGTGCCCCTGTACAGGCACAGATGCACGCGCGCAACACCTGATCCCGCATCCTAATTATTTTTCGCCCGGTTCTCTGAGTTGTTCTGCTTCCGGCTGATGAATGGGAAAGTGTAGTAGTGCTGTTTCATTTCACCAGCCTCTCAAGTGTGGAAATTATGGTAAATTTGAGAACAAGCCAGATTAGATTGATAGTTACACCTCCTCCTTTAATTAGCCAACCACAGGATCTGTGGAGGCAAAGGCCGGGGGGGTGTGTCGGTGTATATAAGGTGTATTGTCTATGTGAAAGATTAATCAAAAGGAGTTGCTTGAGGTGGGAAGGCTTTTCCGGAGAGGTTCCACATGTTGTCAGGTAGTCCCTCTGAATGGCAGCTTCCGGTTCGGTCCCTTAGCTTTCGGAAGTGACATTTAGTCTGATATGTGCCAGCCGTGCAATCTACCTAGCCCTGCAAAGTGCAAATATTAACCTAAATGCATATTAAGATACTGTGTGTTAGCTCCTGAACTGAAATAGAGAGCGGGTGTTCCAGCGGAGGCAAGCAAATCGTGTTGATTTACAGTGGCTTGAGGATTTGGCCCATTACCGCTTCTTTATACACTTTTAAACAGAAATGCCAACTCGATAGTTTAGGCTTTAACTGGAACATGGCAAGTAATTGTATGTTTTGGCGGACCCCTAGTAATGTTGCAGAATCTTTCTCAGAAGTTGTTCCATGGGATAGCCGATTCCTCAGGTAAGAGCTACTTGTTTGTTCAATCCTCCATCTTAGGCCTGCTCCTCAGGTGCATCCTCCTTCTCGCAGCGATTTCCTAGGAACAGATTTCGAAGAACAGCTCTGATCACAGAATCACAGATTGGTTAGGGTTGGAAAGGAGCTCTGGAGATCATCCAGCCCAACCCCCCTGCCAGAGCAGGGTCACCTACAGCAGGTTGCACAGGATGACCTCCAGGCGGGTTTTGAATGTCTCTGGGGTCGGAGACTCTATCGCCTCCCTGGGCAGCCTGTTCCAGCGCTCTGCCACCCTCAAAGTAAAGAAGTTCCTCCTCATGCTTTGATAGAAGTTCCTAGGTTCCAGTTTGTACCCGTTACCTCTTGTCCTGGATCATCTTTGATGATCCAGGACAAGAGGTAACGGGCACCAATTGGAACGTAGGAACTTGAACTTGAACTGGAAGGTAGGAACTTGAACTTGAACATAGGATTATCCTTGATGATTCAGGATAGCTGTGTGTCTGACCAGTCTGTCTTTCGAAGGAGGTCCTGGGCCAGCTCCAGCCATGCTGTGCTGAGCAGAGCCCCTGGCAGCAGCCCCACACCTCACTCCCAGTGTGCCTGAATGGAAAAGGTACCAAAGTTGCTCCAACACTTTCTGAAAAACTCTATAGTGTTACCCCACAAGCGCAAAGCGACGGCAAAGCCCGTGAAATGACACCGGTGCTTCCAGAAAATGTCAAGCTTCCTGCCCAAGGGTGACATGCCATGCGGTGTGGTCAGGGCCACGTGCTGAGCACCCGGTGCGCTGGAGTTGACCCAGCGGTTCCTCAGCAGCTCCTGCAGTGCTGCCGCCGGTACCGTTCTGGCGGCTGTAGTTGTTTAAAAAGCCGTTGTTGTTTCCGGCGTAATCTGACGGCAGTTTTCTCGGGCATTTGGGCCTCTTCTAATAAGTGTGCTGTGAGTACATCTGCAAGCATTCACCTGTCGAGGTCAAATGACTGGTGGTGCTCATCTGCCCCCGTGCTACTGCTGCTGCCTCCCGTGAATGCTCATGTGCCTGCGTGCCCCTGTACAGGCACAGATGCACGCGCGCAACACCTGATCCCGCATCCTAATTATTTTTCGCCCGGTTCTCTGAGTTGTTCTGCTTCCGGCTGATGAATGGGAAAGTGTAGTAGTGCTGTTTCATTTCACCAGCCTCTCAAGTGTGGAAATTATGGTAAATTTGAGAACAAGCCAGATTAGATTGATAGTTACACCTCCTCCTTTAATTAGACAACCACAGGATCTGTGGAGGCAAAGGCCGGGGGGGTGTGTCGGTGTATATAAGGTGTATTGTCTATGTGAAAGATTAATCAAAAGGAGTTGCTTGAGGTGGGAAGGCTTTTCCGGAGAGGTTCCACATGTTGTCAGGTAGTCCCTCTGAATGGCAGCTTCCGGTTCGGTCCCTTAGCTTTCGGAAGTGACATTTAGTCTGATATGTGCCAGCCGTGCAATCTACCTAGCCCTGCAAAGTGCAAATATTAACCTAAATGCATATTAAGATACTGTGTGTTAGCTCCTGAACTGAAATAGAGAGCGGGTGTTCCAGCGGAGGCAAGCAAATCGTGTTGATTTACAGTGGCTTGAGGATTTGGCCCATTACCGCTTCTTTATACACTTTTAAAAAGAAATGCCAACTCGATAGTTTAGGCTTTAACTGGAACATGGCAAGTAATTGTATGTTTTGGCGGACCCCTAGTAATGTTGCAGAATCTTTCTCAGAAGTTGTTCCATGGGATAGCCGATTCCTCAGGTAAGAGCTACTTGTTTGTTCAATCCTCCATCTTAGGCCTGCTCCTCAGGTGCATCCTCCTTCTCGCAGCGATTTCCTAGGAACAGATTTCGAAGAACAGCTCTGATCACAGAATCACAGATTGGTTAGGGTTGGAAAGGAGCTCTGGAGATCATGTAGTCCAACCCCCCTGCCAGAGCAGGGTCACCTACAGCAGGTTGCACAGGATGACCTCCAGGCGGGTTTTGAATGTCTCTGGGGTGGGAGACTCTACTGCCTCCCTGGGCAGCCTGTTCCAGTGCTCTGCCACCCTCAAAGTAAAGAAGTTCCTCCTCATGCTTTGATAGAAGTTCCTAGGTTCCAGTTTGTACCCGTTACCTCTTGTCCTGGATCATCTTTGATGATCATCATCTTTGATGATCCAGGCCAAGAGGTAACGGGCACCAATTGGAACGTAGGAACTTGAACTTGAACTGGAAGGTAGGAACTTGAACTTGAACATAGGATTATCCTTGATGATTCAGGATAGCTGTGTGTCTGACCAGTCTGTCTTTCGAAGGAGGTCCTGGGCCAGCTCCAGCCATGCTGTGTTGAGCAGAGCCCCTGGCAGCAGCCCCACAGCTCACTCCCAGTGTGCCTGAATGGAAAAGGTACCAAAGTTGCTCCAACACTTTCTGAAAAACTCTATAGTGTTACCCCACAAGCGCAAAGCGACGGCAAAGCCCGTGAAATGACACCGGTGCTTCCAGAAAATGTCAAGCTTCCTGCCCAAGGGTGACATGCCATGCGGTGTGGTCAGGGCCACGTGCTGAGCACCCGGTGCGCTGGAGTTGCCCCAGCGGTTCCTGAGCAGCTCCTGCAGTGCTGCCGCCGGTACCGTTCTGGCGGCTGTAGTTGTTTAAAAAGCCGTTGTTGTTTCCGGCGTAATCTGACGGCAGTTTTCTCGGGCATTTGGGCCTCTTCTAATAAGTGTGCTGTGAGTACATCTGCAAGCATTCACCTGTCGAGGTCAAATGACTGGTGGTGCTCATCTGCCCCCGTGCTACTGCTGCTGCCTCCCGTGAATGCTCATGTGCCTGCGTGCCCCTGTACAGGCACAGATGCACGCGCGCAACACCTGATCCCGCATCCTAATTATTTTTCGCCCGGTTCTCTGAGTTGTTCTGCTTCCGGCTGATGAATGGGAAAGTGTAGTAGTGCTGTTTCATTTCACCAGCCTCTCAAGTGTGGAAATTATGGTAAATTTGAGAACAAGCCAGATTAGATTGATAGTTACACCTCCTCCTTTAATTAGCCAACCACAGGATCTGTGGAGGCAAAGGCCGGGGGGGTGTGTCGGTGTATATAAGGTGTATTGTCTATGTGAAAGATTAATCAAAAGGAGTTGCTTGAGGTGGGAAGGCTTTTCCGGAGAGGTTCCACATGTTGTCAGGTAGTCCCTCTGAATGGCAGCTTCCGGTTCGGTCCCTTAGCTTTCGGAAGTGACATTTAGTCTGATATGTGCCAGCCGTGCAATCTACCTAGCCCTGCAAAGTGCAAATATTAACCTAAATGCATATTAAGATACTGTGTGTTAGCTCCTGAACTGAAATAGAGAGCGGGTGTTCCAGCGGAGGCAAGCAAATCGTGTTGATTTACAGTGGCTTGAGGATTTGGCCCATTACCGCTTCTTTATACACTTTTAAAAAGAAATGCAAACTCGATAGTTTAGGCTTTAACTGGAACATGGCAAGAAATTGTATGTTTTGGCGGACCCCTAGTAATGTTGCAGAATCTTTCTCAGAAGTTGTTCCATGGGATAGCCGATTCCTCAGGTAAGAGCTACTTGTTTGTTCAATCCTCCATCTTAGGCCTGCTCCTCAGGTGCATCCTCCTTCTCGCAGCGATTTCCTAGGAACAGATTTCGAAGAACAGCTCTGATCACAGAATCACAGATTGGTTAGGGTTGGAAAGGAGCTCTGGAGATCATCCAGTCCAACCCCCCTGCCAGAGCAGGGTCACCTACAGCAGGTTGCACAGGATGACCTCCAGGCGGGTTTTGAATGTCTCTGGGGTGGGAGACTCTACTGCCTCCCTGGGCAGCCTGTTCCAGTGCTCTGCCACCCTCAAAGTAAAGAAGTTCCTCCTCATGCTTTGATAGAAGTTCCTAGGTTCCAGTTTGTACCCGTTACCTCTTGTCCTGGATCATCTTTGATGATCATCATCTTTGATGATCCAGGCCAAGAGGTAACGGGCACCAATTGGAACATAGGAACTTGAACTTGAACTGGAAGGTAGGAACTTGAACTTGAACATAGGATTATCCTTGATGATTCAGGATAGCTGTGTGTCTGACCAGTCTGTCTTTCGAAGGAGGTCCTGGGCCAGCTCCAGCCATGCTGTGCTGAGCAGAACCCCTGGCAGCAGCCCCACAGCTCACTCCCAGTGTGCCTGAATGGAAAAGGTACCAAAGTTGCTCCAACACTTTCTGAAAAACTCTACAGTGTTACCCCACAAGCGCAAAGCGACAGCAAAGCCCGTGAAATGACACCGGTGCTTCCAGAAAATGTCAAGCTTCCTGCCCAAGGGTGACATGCCATGCGGTGGGGTCAGGGCCACGCGCTGAGCACCCGGTGCGCTGGGGTTGCCCCAGCGGTTCCTGAGCAGCTCCTGCAGTGCTGCCGCCGGTACCGTTCTGGCGGCTGTAGTTGTTTAAAAAGCCGTTGTTGTTTCCGGTGTAATCTGACGGCAGTTTTCTCGGGCATTTGGGCCTCTTCTAATAAGTGTGCTGTGAGTACATCTGCAAGCATTCACCTGTCGAGGTCAAATGACTGGTGGTGCTCATCTCCCCCCGTGCTACTGCTGCTGCCTCCTGTGAATGCTCATGTGCCCGCGTGCCCCTGTACAGGCACAGATGCACGCGCGCAACACCTGATCCCGCATCCTAATTATTTTTCGCCCGGTTCTCTGAGTTGTTCTGCTTCCGGCTGATGAATGGGAAAGTGTAGTAGTGCTGTTTCATTTCACCAGCCTCTCAAGTGTGGAAATTATGGTAAATTTGAGAACAAGCCAGATTAGATTGATAGTTACACCTCCTCCTTTAATTAGCCAACCACAGGATCTGTGGAGGCAAAGGCCGGGGGGGTGTTTCGGTTTATATAAGGTGTATTGTCTATGTGAAAGATTAATCAAAAGGAGTTGCTTGAGGTGGGAAGGCTTTTCCGGAGAGGTTCCACATGTTGTCAGGTAGTCCCTCTGAATGGCAGCTTCCGGTTCGGTCCCTTAGCTTTCGGAAGTGACATTTAGTCTGATATGTGCCAGCCGTGCAATCTACCTAGCCCTGCAAAGTGCAAATATTAACCTAAATGCATATTAAGATACTGTGTGTTAGCTCCTGAACTGAAATAGAGAGCGGGTGTTCCAGCGGAGGCAAGCAAATCGTGTTGATTTAGAGTGGCTTGAGGATTTGGCCCATTACCGCTTCTTTATACACTTTTCAAAAGAAATGCCAACTCGATAGTTTAGGCTTTAACTGGAACATGGCAAGTAATTGTATGTTTTGGCGGACCCCTAGTAATGTTGCAGAATCTTTCTCAGAAGTTGTTCCATGGGATAGCCGATTCCTCAGGTAAGAGCTACTTGTTTGTTCAATCCTCCATCTTCGGCCTGCTCCTCAGGTGCATCCTCCTTCTCGCAGCGATTTCCTAGGAACAGATTTCGAAGAACAGCTCTGATCACAGAATCACAGATTGGTTAGGGTTGGAAAGGACCTCTGGAGATCATCCAGTCCAACCCCCCTGCCAGAGCAGGGTCACCTACAGCAGGTTGCACCGGATGACCTCCAGGCGGGTTTTGAATGTCTCTGGGGTGGGAGACTCTACCGCCTCCCTGGGCAGCCTGTTCCAGCGCTCTGCCACCCTCAAAGTAAAGAAGTTCCTCCTCATGCTTTGATAGAAGTTCCTAGGTTCCAGTTTGTACCCGTTACCACTTGTCCTGGATCATCTTTGATGATCATCATCTTTGATGATCCAGGCCAAGAGGTAACGGGCACCAATTGGAACGTAGGAACTTGAACTTGAACTGGAAGGTAGGAACTTGAACTTGAACATAGGATTATCCTTGATGATTCAGGATAGCTGTGTGTCTGACCAGTCTGTCTTTCGAAGGAGGTCCTGGGCCAGCTCCAGCCATGCTGTGCTGAGCAGAACCCCTGGCAGCAGCCCCACAGCTCACTCCCAGTGTGCCTGAATGGAAAAGGTACCAAAGTTGCTCCAACACTTTCTGAAAAACTCTACAGTGTTACCCCACAAGCGCAAAGCGACGGCAAAGCCCGTGAAATGACACCGGTGCTTCCAGAAAATGTCAAGCTTCCTGCCCAAGGGTGACATGCCATGCGGTGTGGTCAGGGCCACGCGCTGAGCACCCGGTGCGCTGGGGTTGCCCCAGCGGTTCCTGAGCAGCTCCTGCAGTGCTGCCGCCGGTACCGTTCTGGCGGCTGTAGTTGTTTAAAAAGCCGTTGTTGTTTCCGGCGTAATCTGACGGCAGTTTTCTCGGGCATTTGGGCCTCTTCTAATAAGTGTGCTGTGAGTACATCTGCAAGCATTCACCTGTCGAGGTCAAATGACTGGTGGTGCTCATCTCCCCCCGTGCTACTGCTGCTGCCTCCTGTGAATGCTCATGTGCCTGCGTGCCCCTGTACAGGCACAGATGCACGCGCGCAACACCTGATCCCGCATCCTAATTATTTTTCGCCCGGTTCTCTGAGTTGTTCTGCTTCCGGCTGATGAATGGGAAAGTGTAGTAGTGCTGTTTCATTTCACCAGCCTCTCAAGTGTGGAAATTATGGTAAATTTGAGAACAAGCCAGATTAGATTGATAGTTACACCTCCTCCTTTAATTAGCCAACCACAGGATCTGTGGAGGCAAAGGCCGGGGGGGTGTGTCGGTGTATATAAGGTGTATTGTCTATGTGAAAGATTAATCAAAAGGAGTTGCTTGAGGTGGGAAGGCTTTTCCGGAGAGGTTCCACATGTTGTCAGGTAGTCCCTCTGAATGGCAGCTTCCGGTTCGGTCCCTTAGCTTTCGGAAGTGACATTTAGTCTGATATGTGCCAGCCGTGCAATCTACCTAGCCCTGCAAAGTGCAAATATTAACCTAAATGCATATTAAGATACTGTGTGTTAGCTCCTGAACTGAAATAGAGAGCGGGTGTTCCAGCGGAGGCAAGCAAATCGTGTTGATTTAGAGTGGCTTGAGGATTTGGCCCATTACCGCTTCTTTATACACTTTTCAAAAGAAATGCCAACTCGATAGTTTAGGCTTTAACTGGAACATGGCAAGTAATTGTATGTTTTGGCGGACCCCTAGTAATGTTGCAGAATCTTTCTCAGAAGTTGTTCCATGGGATAGCCGATTCCTCAGGTAAGAGCTACTTGTTTGTTCAATCCTCCATCTTCAGCCTGCTCCTCAGGTGCATCCTCCTTCTCGCAGCGATTTCCTAGGAACAGATTTCGAAGAACAGCTCTGATCACAGAATCACAGATTGGTTAGGGTTGGAAAGGAGCTCTGGAGATCATCCAGTCCAACCCCCCTGACAGAGCAGGGTCACCTACAGCAGGTTGCACAGGATGACCTCCAGGCGGGTTTTGAATGTCTCTGGGGTGGGAGACTCTACCGCCTCCCTGGGCAGCCTGTTCCAGCGCTCTGCCACCCTCAAAGTAAAGAAGTTCCTCCTCATGCTTTGATAGAAGTTCCTACGTTCCAGTTTGTACTTGTTACCTCTTGTCCTGGATCATCAAAAATCATCTTTGATGATCCAGGCCAAGAGGTAACGGGCACCAATTGGAACGTAGGAACTTGAACTTGAACTGGAAGGTAGGAACTTGAACTTGAACATAGGATTATCCTTGATGATTCAGGATAGCTGTGTGTCTGACCAGTCTGTCTTTCGAAGGAGGTCCTGGGCCAGCTCCAGCCATGCTGTGCTGAGCAGAGCCCCTGGCAGCAGCCCCACAGCTCACTCCCAGTGTGCCTGAATGGAAAAGGTACCAAAGTTGCTCCAACACTTTCTGAAAAACTCTATAGTGTTACCCCACAAGCGCAAAGCGACGGCAAAGCCCGTGAAATGACACCGGTGCTTCCAGAAAATGTCAAGCTTCCTGCCCAAGGGTGACATGCCATGCGGTGGGGTCAGGGCCACGCGCTGAGCACCCGGTGCGCTGGGGTTGCCCCAGCGGTTCCTGAGCAGCTCCTGCAGTGCTGCCGCCGGTACCGTTCTGGCGGCTGTAGTTGTTTAAAAAGCCGTTGTTGTTTCCGGCGTAATCTGACGGCAGTTTTCTCGGGCATTTGGGCCTCTTCTAATAAGTGTGCTGTGAGTACATCTGCAAGCATTCACCTGTCGAGGTCAAATGACTGGTGGTGCTCATCTGCCCCCGTGCTACTGCTGCTGCCTCCCGTGAATGCTCATGTGCCTGCGTGCCCCTGTACAGGCACAGATGCACGCGCGCAACACCTGATCCCGCATCCTAATTATTTTTCGCCCGGTTCTCGGAGTTGTTCTGCTTCCGGCTGATGAATGGGAAAGTGTAGTAGTGCTGTTTCATTTCACCAGCCTCTCAAGTGTGGAAATTATGGTAAATTTGAGAACAAGCCAGATTAGATTGATAGTTACACCTCCTCCTTTAATTAGCCAACCACAGGATCTGTGGAGGCAAAGGCCGGGGGGGTGTGTCGGTGTATATAACGTGTATTGTCTATGTGAAAGATTAATCAAAAGGAGTTGCTTGAGGTGGGAAGGCTTTTCCGGAGAGGTTCCACACGTTGTCAGGTAGTCCCTCTGAATGGCAGCTTCCGGTTCGGTCCCTTAGCTTTCGGAAGTGACATTTAGTCTGATATGTGCCAGCCGTGCAATCTACCTAGCCCTGCAAAGTGCAAATATTAACCTAAATGCATATTAAGATAGTGTGTGTTAGCTCCTGAACTGAAATAGAGAGCGGGTGTTCCAGCGGAGGCAAGCAAATCGTGTTGATTTACAGTGGCTTGAGGATTTGGCCCATTACCGCTTCTTTATACACTTTTAAAAAGAAATGCCAACTCGATAGTTTAGGCTTTAACTGGAACATGGCAAGTAATTGTATGTTTTGGCGGACCCCTAGTAATGTTGCAGAATCTTTCTCAGAAGTTGTTCCATGGGATAGCCGATTCCTCAGGTAAGAGCTAGTTGTTTGTTCAATCCTCCATCTTAGGCCTGCTCCTCAGGTGCGTCCTCCTTCTCGCAGCGATTTCCTAGGAACAGATTTCGAAGAACAGCTCTGATCACAGAATCACAGATTGGTTAGGGTTGGAAAGGAGCTCTGGAGATCATCCAGTCCAACCCCCCTCCCAGAGCAGGGTCACCTACAGCAGGTTGCACAGGATGACCTCCAGGCGGGTTTTGAATGTCTCTGGGGTGGGAGACTCTACCGCCTCCCTGGGCAGCCTGTTCCAGCGCTCTGCCACCCTCAAAGTAAAGAAGTTCCTCCTCATGCTTTGATAGAAGTTCCTAGGTTCCAGTTTGTACCCGTTACCTCTTGTCCTGGATCATCTTTGATGATCCAGGCCAAGAGGTAACGGGCACCAATTGGAACGTAGGAACTTGAACTTGAACTGGAAGGTAGGAACTTGAACTTGAACATAGGATTATCCTTGATGATTCAGGATAGCTGTGTGTCTGACCAGTCTGTCTTTCGAAGGAGGTCCTGGGCCAGCTCCAGCCATGCTGTGCTGAGCAGAGCCCCTGGCAGCAGCCCCACAGCTCACTCCCAGTGTGCCTGAATGGAAAAGGTACCAAAGTTGCTCCAACACTTTCTGAAAAACACTATAGTGTTACCCCACAAGCGCAAAGCGACGGCAAAGCCCGTGAAATGACACCGGTGCTTCCAGAAAATGTCAAGCTTCCTGCCCAAGGGTGACATGCCATGTGGTGGGGTCAGGGCCACGCGCTGAGCACCCGGTGCGCTGGGGTTGCCCCAGCGGTTCCTGAGCAGCTCCTGCAGTGCTGCTGCCGGTACCGTTCTGGCGGCTGTAGTTGTTTAAAAAGCCGTTGTTGTTTCCGGCGTAATCTGACGGCAGTTTTCTCGGGCATTTGGGCCTCTTCTAATAAGTGTGCTGTGAGTACATCTGCAAGCATTCACCTGAGGAGGTCAAATGACTGGTGGTGCTCATCTCCCCCCGTGCTACTGCTGCTGCCTCCCGTGAATGCTCATGTGCCTGCGTGCCCCTGTACAGGCACAGATGCACGCGCGCAACACCTGATCCCGCATCCTAATTATTTTTCGCCCGGTTCTCGGAGTTGTTCTGCTTCCGGCTGATGAATGGGAAAGTGTAGTAGTGCTGTTTCATTTCACCAGCCTCTCAAGTGTGGAAATTATGGTAAATTTGAGAACAAGCCAGATTAGATTGATAGTTACACCTCCTCCTTTAATTAGCCAACCACAGGATCTGTGGAGGCAAAGGCCGGGGGGGTGTGTCGGTGTATATAAGGTGTATTGTGTATGTGAAAGATTAATCAAAAGGAGTTGCTTGAGGTGGGAAGGCTTTTCCGGAGAGGTTCCACATGTTGTCAGGTAGTCCCTCTGAATGGCAGCTTCCGGTTCGGTCCCTTAGCTTTCGGAAGTGACATTTAGTCTGATATGTGCCAGCCGTGCAATCTACCTAGCCCTGCAAAGTGCAAATATTAACCTAAATGCATATTAAGATACTGTGTGTTAGCTCCTGAACTGAAATAGAGAGCGGGTGTTCCAGCGGAGGCAAGCAAATCGTGTTGATTTACAGTGGCTTGAGGATTTGGCCCATTACCGCTTCTTTATACACTTTTAAAAAGAAATGCCAACTCGATAGTTGAGGCTTTAACTGGAACATGGCAAGTAATTCTATGTTTTGGCGGACCCCTAGTAATGTTGCAGAATCTTTCTCAGAAGTTGTTCCATGGGATAGCCGATTCCTCAGGTAAGAGCTACTTGTTTGTTCAATCCTCCATCTTAGGCCTGCTCCTCAGGTGCGTCCTCCTTCTCGCAGCGATTTCCTAGGAACAGATTTCGAAGAACAGCTCTGATCACAGAATCACAGATTGGTTAGGGTTGGAAAGGAGCTCTGGAGATCATCCAGTCCAACCCCCTGCCAGAGCAGGGTCACCTACAGCAGGTTGCACAGGATGACCTCCAGGCGGGTTTTGAATGTCTCTGGGGTGGGAGACTCTACCGCCTCCCTGGGCAGCCTGTTCCAGCGCTCTGCCACCCTCAAAGTAAAGAAGTTCCTCCTCATGCTTTGAAAGAAGTTCCTAGGTTCCAGTTTGTACCCGTTACCTCTTGTCCTGGATCATCAAAAATCATCTTTGATGATCCAGGACAAGAGGTAACGGGCACCAATTGGAACGTAGGAACTTGAACTTGAACTGGAAGGTAGGAACTTGAACTTGAATATAGGATTATCCTTGATGATTCAGGATAGCTGTGTGTCTGACCAGTCTGTCTTTCGAAGGAGGTCCTGGGCCAGCTCCAGCCATGCTGTGCTGAGCAGAGCCCCTGGCAGCAGCCCCACAGCTCACTCCCAGTGTGCCTGAATGGAAAAGGTACCAAAGTTGCTGCAACACTTTCTGAAAAACTCTATAGTGTTACCCCACAAGCGCAAAGCGACGGCAAAGCCCGTGAAATGACACCGGTGCTTCCAGAAAATGTCAAGCTTCCTGCCCAAGGGTGACATGCCATGCGGTGGGGTCAGGGCCACGCGCTGAGCACCCGGTGCGCTGGGGTTGCCCCAGCGGTTCCTGAGCAGCTCCTGCAGTGCTGCCGCCGGTACCGTTCTGGCGGCTGTAGTTGTTTAAAAAGCCGTTGTTGTTTCCGGCGTAATCTGACGGCAGTTTTCTCGGGCATTTGGGCCTCTTCTAATAAGTGTGCTGTGAGTACATCTGCAAGCATTCACCTGTCGAGGTCAAATGACTGGTGGTGCTCATCTGCCCCCGTGCTACTGCTGCTGCCTCCCGTGAATGCTCATGTGCCTGCGTGCCCCTGTACAGGCACAGATGCACGCGCGCAACACCTGGTCCCGCATCCTAATTATTTTTCGCCCGGTTCTCTGAGTTGTTCTGCTTCCGGCTGATGAATGGGAAAATGTAGTAGTGCTGTTTCATTTCACCAGCCTCTCAAGTGTGGAAATTATGGTAAATTTGAGAACAAGCCAGATTAGATTGATAGTTACACCTCCTCCTTTAATTAGCCAACCACAGGATCTGTGGAGGCAAAGGCCGGGGGGGTGTGTCAGTGTATATAAGGTGTATTGTCTATGTGAAAGATTAATCAAAAGGAGTTGCTTGAGGTGGGAAGGCTTTTCCGGAGAGGTTCCACATGTTGTCAGGTAGTCCCTCTGAATGGCAGCTTCCGGTTCGGTCCCTTAGCTTTCGGAAGTGACATTTAGTCTGATATGTGCCAGCCGTGCAATCTACCTAGCCCTGCAAAGTGCAAATATTAACCTAAATGCATATTAAGATACTGTGTGTTAGCTCCTGAACTGCAATAGAGAGCGGGTGTTCCAGCGGAGGCAAGCAAATCGTGTTGATTTAGAGTGGCTTGAGGATTTGGCCCATTACCGCTTCTTTATACACTTTTAAAAAGAAATGCCAACTCGATAGTTTAGGCTTTAACTGGAACATGGCAAGTAATTGTATGTTTTGGCGGACCCCTAGTAATGTTGCAGAATCTTTCTCAGAAGTTGTTCCATGGGATAGCCGATTCCTCAGGTAAGAGCTACTTGTTTGTTCAATCCTCCATCTTAGGCCTGCTCCTCAGGTGCATCCTCCTTCTCGCAGCGATTTCCTAGGAACAGATTTCGAAGAACAGCTCTGATCACAGAATCACAGATTGGTTAGGGTTGGAAAGGACCTCTGGAGATCATCCAGCCCAACCCCCCTGCCAGAGCAGGGTCACCTACAGCAGGTTGCACAGGATGACCTCCAGGCGGGTTTTGAATGTCTCTGGGGTGGGAGACTCTACCGCCTCCCTGGGCAGCCTGTTCCAGCGCTCTGCCACCCTCAAAGTAAAGAAGTTCCTCCTCATGCTTTGATAGAAGTTCCTACGTTCCAGTTTGTACCCGTTACCTCTTGTCCTGGATCATCTTTGATGATCCAGGACAAGAGGTAACGGGCACCAATTGGAACGTAGGAACTTGAACTTCAACTGGAACGTAGGAACTTGAACATAGGATTATCCTTGATGATTCAGGATAGCTGTGTGTCTGACCAGTCTGTCTTTCGAAGGAGGTCCTGGGCCAGCTCCAGCCATGCTGTGCTGAGCAGAGCCCCTGGCAGCAGCCCCAGAGCTCACTCCCAGTGTGCCTGAATGGAAAAGGTACCAAAGTTGCTCCAACACTTTCCGAAAAACTCTATAGTGTTACCCCACAAGCGCAAAGCGACGGCAAAGCCCGTGAAATGACACCGGTGCTTCCAGAAAATGTCAAGCTTCCTGCCCAAGGGTGACATGCCATGCGGTGGGGTCAGGGCCACGCGCTGAGCACCCGGTGCGCTGGGGTTGCCCCAGCGGTTCCTGAGCAGCTCCTGCAGTGCTGCCGCCGGTACCGTTCTGGCGGCTGTAGTTGTTTAAAAAGCCGTTGTTGTTTCCGGCGTAATCTGACGGCAGTTTTCTCGGGCATTTGGGCCTCTTCTAATAAGTGTGCTGTGAGTACATCTGCAAGCATTCACCTGTCGAGGTCAAATGACTGGTGGTGCTCATCTCCCCCCGTGCTACTGCTGCTGCCTCCCGTGAATGCTCATGTGCCTGCGTGCCCCTGTACAGGCACAGATGCACGCGCGCAACACCTGATCCCGCATCCTAATTATTTTTCGCCCGGTTCTCTGAGTTGTTCTGCTTCCGGCTGATGAACGGGAAACTGTAGTAGTGCTGTTTCATTTCACCAGCCTCTCAAGTGTGGAAATTATGGTAAATTTGAGAACAAGCCAGATTAGATTGATAGTTACACCTCCTCCTTTAATTAGCCAACCACAGGATCTGTGGAGGCAAAGGCCGGGGGGGTGTGTCGGTGTATATAACGTGTATTGTCTATGTGAAAGATGAATCAAAAGGAGTTGCTTGAGGTGGGAAGGCTTTTCCGGAGAGGTTCCACATGTTGTCAGGTAGTCCCTCTGAATGGCAGCTTCCGGTTCGGTCCCTTAGCTTTCGGAAGTGACATTTAGTCTGATATGTGCCAGCCGTGCAATCTACCTAGCCCTGCAAAGTGCAAATATTAACCTAAATGCATATTAAGATAGTGTGTGTTAGCTCCTGAACTGAAATAGAGAGCGGGTGTTCCAGCGGAGGCAAGCAAATCGTGTTGATTTACAGTGGCTTGAGGATTTGGCCCATTACCGCTTCTTTATACACTTTTAAAAAGAAATGCCAACTCGATAGTTTAGGCTTTAACTGGAACATGGCAAGTAATTGTATGTTTTGGCGGACCCCTAGTAATGTTGCAGAATCTTTCTCAGAAGTTGTTCCATGGGATAGCCGATTCCTCAGGTAAGAGCTACTTGTTTGTTCAATCCTCCATCTTAGGCCTGCTCCTCAGGTGCATCCTCCTTCTCGCAGCGATTTCCTAGGAACAGATTTCGAAGAACAGCTCTGATCACAGAATCACAGATTGGTTAGGGTTGGAAAGGAGCTCTGGAGATCATCCAGTCCAACCCCCCTCCCAGAGCAGGGTCACCTACAGCAGGTTGCACAGGATGACCTCCAGGCGGGTTTTGAATGTCTCTGGGGTGGGAGACTCTACTGCCTCCCTGGGCAGCCTGTTCCAGCGCTCTGCCACCCTCAAAGTAAAGAAGTTCCTCCTCATGCTTTGATAGAAGTTCCTACGTTCCAGTTTGTACCCGTTACCTCTTGTCCTGGATCATCTTTGATGATCCAGGACAAGAGGTAACGGGCACCAATTGGAACGTAGGAACTTGAACTTGAACTGGAACGTAGGAACTTGAACATAGGATTATCCTTGATGATTCAGGATAGCTGTGTGTCTGACCAGTCTGTCTTTCGAAGGAGGTCCTGGGCCAGCTCCAGCCATGCTGTGCTGAGCAGAGCCCCTGGCAGCAGCCCCACAGCTCACTCCCAGTGTGCCTGAATGGAAAAGGTACCAAAGTTGCTCCAACACTTTCTGAAAAACTCTATAGTGTTAACCCACAAACGCAAAGCGACGGCAAAGCCCGTGAAATGACACCGGTGCTTCCAGAAAATGTCAAGCTTCCTGCCCAAGGGTGACATGCCATGCGGTGGGGTCAGGGCCACGCGCTGAGCACCCGGTGCGCTGGGGTTGCCCCAGCGGTTCCTGAGCAGCTCCTGCAGTGCTGCCGCCGGTACCGTTCTGGCGGCTGTAGTTGTTTAAAAAGCCGTTGTTGTTTCCGGCGTAATCTGACGGCAGTTTTCTCGGGCATTTGGGCCTCTTCTAATAAGTGTGCTGTGAGTACATCTGCAAGCATTCACCTGTCGAGGTCAAATGACTGGTGGTGCTCATCTGCCCCCGTGCTACTGCTGCTGCCTCCCGTGAATGCTCATGTGCCTGCGTGCCCCTGTACAGGCACAGATGCACGCGCGCAACACCTGATCCCGCATCCTAATTATTTTTCGCCCGGTTATCGGAGTTGATCTGCTTCCGGCTGATGAATGGGAAAGTGTAGTAGTGCTGTTTCATTTCACCAGCCTCTCAAGTGTGGAAATTATGGTAAATTTGAGAACAAGCCAGATTAGATTGATAGTTACACCTCCTCCTTTAATTAGCCAACCACAGGATCTGTGGAGGCAAAGGCCGGGGGTGTGTGTCGGTGTATATAACGTGTATTGTCTATGTGAAAGATGAATCAAAAGGAGTTGCTTGAGGTGGGAAGGCTTTTCCGGAGAGGTTCCACATGTTGTCAGGTAGTCCCTCTGAATGGCAGCTTCCGGTTTGGTCCCTTAGCTTTCGGAAGTGACATTTAGTCTGATATGTGCCAGCCGTGCAATCTACCTAGCCCTGCAAAGTGCAAATATTAACCTAAATGCATATTAAGATAGTGTGTGTTAGCTCCTGAACTGCAATAGAGAGCGGGTGTTCCAGCGGAGGCAAGCAAATCGTGTTGATTTACAGTGGCTTGAGGATTTGGCCCATTACCGCTTCTTTATACACTTTTAAAAAGAAATGCCAACTCGATAGTTTAGGCTTTAACTGGAACATGGCAAGTAATTGTATGTTTTGGCGGACCCCTAGTAATGTTGCAGAATCTTTCTCAGAAGTTGTTCCATGGGATAGCCGATTCCTCAGGTAAGAGCTACTTGTTTGTTCAATCCTCCATCTTAGGCCTGCTCCTCAGGTGCGTCCTCCTTCTCGCAGCGATTTCCTAGGAACAGATTTCGAAGAACAGCTCTGATCACAGAATCACAGATTGGTTAGGGTTGGAAAGGAGCTCTGGAGATCATGTAGTGCAACCCCCCTGCCAGAGCAGGGTCACCTACAGCAGGTTGCACAGGATGACCTCCAGGCGGGTTTTGAATGTCTCTGGGGTGGGAGACTCTACCGCCTCCCCGGGCAGCCTGTTCCAGCGCTCTGCCACCCTCAAAGTAAAGAAGTTCCTCCTCATGCTTTGAAAGAAGTTCCTAGGTTCCAGTTTGTACCCGTTACCTCTTGTCCTGGATCATCTTTGATGATCCAGGACAAGAGGTAACGGGCACCAATTGGAACGTAGGAACTTGAACTTGAACTGGAAGGTAGGAACTTGAACTTGAACATAGGATTATCCTTCATGATTCGGGATAGCTGTGTGTCTGACCAGTCTGTCTTTCGAAGGAGGTCCTGGGCCAGCTCCAGCCATGCTGTGCTGAGCAGAGCCCCTGGCAGCAGCCCCACAGCTCACTCCCAGTGTGCCTGAATGGAAAAGGTACCAAAGTTGCTCCAACACTTTCTGAAAAACTCTATAGTGTTACCCCACAAGCGCAAAGCGACGGCAAAGCCCGTGAAATGACACCGGTGCTTCCAGAAAATGTCAAGCTTCCTGCCCAAGGGTGACATGCCATGCGGTGGGGTCAGGGCCACGCGCTGAGCACCCGGTGCGCTGGGGTTGCCCCAGCGGTTCCTGAGCAGCTCCTGCAGTGCTGCCGCCGGTACCGTTCTGGCGGCTGTAGTTGTTTAAAAAGCCATTGTTGTTTCCGGCGTAATCTGACGGCAGTTTTCTCGGGCATTTGGGCCTCTTCTAATAAGTGTGCTGTGAGTACATCTGCAAGCATTCACCTGTCGAGGTCAAATGACTGGTGGTGCTCATCTGCCCCCGTGCTACTGCTGCTGCCTCCCATGAATGCTCATGTGCCTGCGTGCCCCTGTACAGGCACAGATGCACGCGCGCAACACCTGATCCCGCATCCTAATTATTTTTCGCCCGGTTCTCTGAGTTGTTCTGCTTCCGGCTGATGAATGGGAAAGTGTAGTAGTGCTGTTTCATTTCACCAGCCTCTCAAGTGTGGAAATTATGGTAAATTTGAGAACAAGCCAGATTAGATTGATAGTTACACCTCCTCCTTTAATTAGCCAACCACAGGATCTGTGGAGGCAAAGGCCGGGGGGGTGTGTCGGTGTATATAACGTGTATTGTCTATGTGAAAGATTAATCAAAAGGAGTTGCTTGAGGTGGGAAGGCTTTTCCGGAGAGGTTCCACATGTTGTCAGGTAGTCCTTCTGAATGGCAGCTTCCGGTTCGGTCCCTTAGCTTTCGGAAGTGACATTTAGTCTGATATGTGCCAGCCGTGCAATCTACCTAGCCCTGCAAAGTGCAAATATTAACCTAAATGCATATTAAGATACTGTGTGTTAGCTCCTGAACTGGAATAGAGAGCGGGTGTTCCAGCGGAGGCAAGCAAATCGTGTTGATTTACAGTGGCTTGAGGATTTGGCCCATTACCGCTTCTTTATACACTTTTAAAAAGAAATGCCAACTCGATAGTTTAGGCTTCAACTGGAACATGGCAAGTAATTGTATGTTTTGGCGGACCCCTAGTAATGTTGCAGAATCTTTCTCAGAAGTTGTTACGTGGGATAGCCGATTCCTCAGGTAAGAGCTACTTGTTTGTTCAATCCTCCATCTTCGGCCTGCTCCTCAGGTGCATCCTCCTTCTCGCAGCGATTTCCTAGGAACAGATTTCGAAGAACAGCTCTGATCACAGAATCACAGATTGGTTAGGGTTGGAAAGGAGCTCTGGAGATCATCCAGTCCAACCCCCCTGCCAGAGCAGGGTCACCTACAGCAGGTTGCACAGGATGACCTCCAGGCGGGTTTTGAATGTCTCTGGGGTGGGAGACTCTACCGCCTCCCTGGGCAGCCTGTTCCAGCGCTCTGCCACCCTCAAAGTAAAGAAGTTCCTCCTCATGCTTTGATAGAAGTTCCTACGTTCCAGTTTGTACCCGTTACCTCTTGTCCTGGATCATCTTTGATGATCCAGGCCAAGAGGTAACGGGCACCAATTGGAACGTAGGAACTTGAACTTGAACTGGAAGGTAGGAACTTGAACTTGAACATAGGATTATCCTTGATGATTCGGGATAGCTGTGTGTCTGACCAGTCTGTCTTTCGAAGGAGGTCCTGGGCCAGCTCCAGCCATGCTGTGCTGAGCAGAGCCCCTGGCAGCAGCCCCACAGCTCACTCCCAGTGTGCCTGAATGGAAAAGGTACCAAAGTTGCTCCAACACTTTCTGAAAAACTCTATAGTGTTACCCCACAAGCGCAAAGCGACGGCAAAGCCCGTGAAATGACACCGGTGCTTCCAGAAAATGTCAAGCTTCCTGCCCAAGGGTGACATGCCATGCGGTGGGGTCAGGGCCACGCGCTGAGCACCCGGTGCGCTGGGGTTGCCCCAGCGGTTCCTGAGCAGCTCCTGCAGTGCTGCCGCCGGTACCGTTCTGGCGGCTGTAGTTGTTTAAAAAGCCATTGTTGTTTCCGGCGTAATCTGACGGCAGTTTTCTCGGGCATTTGGGCCTCTTCTAATAAGTGTGCTGTGAGTACATCTGCAAGCATTCACCTGTCGAGGTCAAATGACTGGTGGTGCTCATCTGCCCCCGTGCTACTGCTGCTGCCTCCCATGAATGCTCATGTGCCTGCGTGCCCCTGTACAGGCACAGATGCACGCGCGCAACACCTGATCCCGCATCCTAATTATTTTTCGCCCGGTTCTCTGAGTTGTTCTGCTTCCGGCTGATGAATGGGAAAGTGTAGTAGTGCTGTTTCATTTCACCAGCCTCTCAAGTGTGGAAATTATGGTAAATTTGAGAACAAGCCAGATTAGATTGATAGTTACACCTCCTCCTTTAATTAGCCAACCACAGGATCTGTGGAGGCAAAGGCCGGGGGGGTGTGTCGGTGTATATAACGTGTATTGTCTATGTGAAAGATTAATCAAAAGGAGTTGCTTGAGGTGGGAAGGCTTTTCCGGAGAGGTTCCACATGTTGTCAGGTAGTCCTTCTGAATGGCAGCTTCCGGTTCGGTCCCTTAGCTTTCGGAAGTGACATTTAGTCTGATATGTGCCAGCCGTGCAATCTACCTAGCCCTGCAAAGTGCAAATATTAACCTAAATGCATATTAAGATACTGTGTGTTAGCTCCTGAACTGGAATAGAGAGCGGGTGTTCCAGCGGAGGCAAGCAAATCGTGTTGATTTACAGTGGCTTGAGGATTTGGCCCATTACCGCTTCTTTATACACTTTTAAAAAGAAATGCCAACTCGATAGTTTAGGCTTCAACTGGAACATGGCAAGTAATTGTATGTTTTGGCGGACCCCTAGTAATGTTGCAGAATCTTTCTCAGAAGTTGTTACGTGGGATAGCCGATTCCTCAGGTAAGAGCTACTTGTTTGTTCAATCCTCCATCTTCGGCCTGCTCCTCAGGTGCATCCTCCTTCTCGCAGCGATTTCCTAGGAACAGATTTCGAAGAACAGCTCTGATCACAGAATCACAGATTGGTTAGGGTTGGAAAGGAGCTCTGGAGATCATCCAGTCCAACCCCCCTGCCAGAGCAGGGTCACCTACAGCAGGTTGCACAGGATGACCTCCAGGCGGGTTTTGAATGTCTCTGGGGTGGGAGACTCTACCGCCTCCCTGGGCAGCCTGTTCCAGCGCTCTGCCACCCTCAAAGTAAAGAAGTTCCTCCTCATGCTTTGATAGAAGTTCCTACGTTCCAGTTTGTACCCGTTACCTCTTGTCCTGGATCATCTTTGATGATCCAGGCCAAGAGGTAACGGGCACCAATTGGAACGTAGGAACTTGAACTTGAACTGGAAGGTAGGAACTTGAACTTGAACATAGGATTATCCTTGATGATTCGGGATAGCTGTGTGTCTGACCAGTCTGTCTTTCGAAGGAGGTCCTGGGCCAGCTCCAGCCATGCTGTGCTGAGCAGAGCCCCTGGCAGCAGCCCCACAGCTCACTCCCAGTGTGCCTGAATGGAAAAGGTACCAAAGTTGCTCCAACACTTTCTGAAAAACTCTATAGTGTTACCCCACAAGCGCAAAGCGACGGCAAAGCCCGTGAAATGACACCGGTGCTTCCAGAAAATGTCAAGCTTCCTGCCCAAGGGTGACATGCCATGCGGTGGGGTCAGGGCCACGCGCTGAGCACCCGGTGCGCTGGGGTTGCCCCAGCGGTTCCTGAGCAGCTCCTGCAGTGCTGCCGCCGGTACCGTTCTGGCGGCTGTAGTTGTTTAAAAAGCCGTTGTTGTTTCCGGCGTAATCTGACGGCAGTTTTCTCGGGCATTTGGGCCTCTTCTAATAAGTGTGCTGTGAGTACATCTGCAAGCATTCACCTGTCGAGGTCAAATGACTGGTGGTGCTCATCTGCCCCCGTGCTACTGCTGCTGCCTCCCATGAATGCTCATGTGCCTGCGTGCCCCTGTACAGGCACAGATGCACGCGCGCAACACCTGATCCCGCATCCTAATTATTTTTCGCCCGGTTCTCTGAGTTGTTCTGCTTCCGGCTGATGAATGGGAAAGTGTAGTAGTGCTGTTTCATCTCACCAGCCTCTCAAGTGTGGAAATTATGGTAAATTTGAGAACAAGCCAGATTAGATTGATAGTTACACCTCCTCCTTTAATTAGCCAACCACAGGATCTGTGGAGGCAAAGGCCGGGGGGGTGTGTCGGTGTATATAACGTGTATTGTCTATGTGAAAGATTAATCAAAAGGAGTTGCTTGAGGTGGGAAGGCTTTTCCGGAGAGGTTCCACATGTTGTCAGGTAGTCCTTCTGAATGGCAGCTTCCGGTTCGGTCCCTTAGCTTTCGGAAGTGACATTTAGTCTGATATGTGCCAGCCGTGCAATCTACCTAGCCCTGCAAAGTGCAAATATTAACCTAAATGCATATTAAGATACTGTGTGTTAGCTCCTGAACTGGAATAGAGAGCGGGTGTTCCAGCGGAGGCAAGCAAATCGTGTTGATTTACAGTGGCTTGAGGATTTGGCCCATTACCGCTTCTTTATACACTTTTAAAAAGAAATGCCAACTCGATAGTTTAGGCTTCAACTGGAACATGGCAAGTAATTGTATGTTTTGGCGGACCCCTAGTAATGTTGCAGAATCTTTCTCAGAAGTTGTTACGTGGGATAGCCGATTCCTCAGGTAAGAGCTACTTGTTTGTTCAATCCTCCATCTTCGGCCTGCTCCTCAGGTGCATCCTCCTTCTCGCAGCGATTTCCTAGGAACAGATTTCGAAGAACAGCTCTGATCACAGAATCACAGATTGGTTAGGGTTGGAAAGGAGCTCTGGAGATCATCCAGTCCAACCCCCCTGCCAGAGCAGGGTCACCTACAGCAGGTTGCACAGGATGACCTCCAGGCGGGTTTTGAATGTCTCTGGGGTGGGAGACTCTACCGCCTCCCTGGGCAGCCTGTTCCAGCGCTCTGCCACCCTCAAAGTAAAGAAGTTCCTCCTCATGCTTTGATAGAAGTTCCTACGTTCCAGTTTGTACCCGTTACCTCTTGTCCTGGATCATCTTTGATGATCCAGGCCAAGAGGTAACGGGCACCAATTGGAACGTAGGAACTTGAACTTCAACTGGAACGTAGGAACTTGAACATAGGATTATCCTTGATGATTCAGGATAGCTGTGTGTCTGACCAGTCTGTCTTTCGAAGGAGGTCCTGGGCCAGCTCCAGCCATGCTGTGCTGAGCAGAGCCCCTGGCAGCAGCCCCACAGCTCACTCCCAGTGTGCCTGAATGGAAAAGGTACCAAAGTTGCTCCAACACTTTCTGAAAAACTCTATAGTGTTAACCCACAAACGCAAAGCGACGGCAAAGCCCGTGAAATGACACCGGTGCTTCCAGAAAATGTCAAGCTTCCTGCCCAAGGGTGACATGCCATGCGGTGGGGTCAGGGCCACACGCTGAGCACCCGGTGCGCTGGGGTTGCCCCGGCGGTTCCTGAGCAGCTCCTGCAGTGCTGCCGCCGGTACCGTTCTGGCGGCTGTAGTTGTTTAAAAAGCCGTTGTTGTTTCCGGCGTAATCTGACGGCAGTTTTCTCGGGCATTTGGGCCTCTTCTAATAAGTGTGCTGTGAGTACATCTGCAAGCATTCACCTGTCGAGGTCAAATGACTGGTGGTGCTCATCTGCCCCCGTGCTACTGCTGCTGCCTCCCGTGAATGCTCATGTGCCTGCGTGCCCCTGTACAGGCACAGATGCACGCGCGCAACACCTGATCCCGCATCCTAATTATTTTTCGCCCGGTTCTCTGAGTTGTTCTGCTTCCGGCTGATGAATGGGAAAGTGTAGTAGTGCTGTTTCATTTCACCAGCCTCTCAAGTGTGGAAATTATGGTAAATTTGAGAACAAGCCAGATTAGATTGATAGTTACACCTCCTCCTTTAATTAGCCAACCACAGGATCTGTGGAGGCAAAGGCCGGGGGTGTGTGTCGGTGTATATAACGTGAATTGTCTATGTGAAAGATTAATCAAAAGGAGTTGCTTGAGGTGGGAAGGCTTTTCCGGAGAGGTTCCACATGTTGTCAGGTAGTCCTTCTGAATGGCAGCTTCCGGTTCGGTCCCTTAGCTTTCGGAAGTGACAGTTAGTCTGATATGTGCCAGCCGTGCAATCTACCTAGCCCTGCAAAGTGCAAATATTAACCTAAATGCATATTAAGATACTGTGTGTTAGCTCCTGAACTGAAATAGAGAGCGGGTGTTCCAGCGGAGGCAAGCAAATCGTGTTGATTTACAGTGGCTTGAGGATTTGGCCCATTACAGCTTCTTTATACACTTTTAAAAAGAAATGCCAACTCGATAGTTTAGGCTTTAACTGGAACATGGCAAGTAATTGTATGTTTTGGCGGACCCCTAGTAATGTTGCAGAATCTTTCTCAGAAGTTGTTCCATGGGATAGCCGATTCCTCAGGTAAGAGCTACTTGTTTGTTCAATCCTCCATCTTAGGCCTGCTCCTCAGGTACATCCTCCTTCTCGCAGCGATTTCCTAGGAACAGATTTTGAAGAACAGCTCTGATCACAGAATCACAGATTGGTTAGGGTTGGAAAGGAGCTCTGGAGATCATCCAGTCCAACCCCCCTGCCAGAGCAGGGTCACCTACAGCAGGTTGCACAGGATGACCTCCAGGCGGGTTTTGAATGTCTCTGGGGTGGGAGACTCTACCGCCTCCCTGGGCAGCCTGTTCCAGCGCTCTGCCACCCTCAAAGTAAAGAAGTTCCTCCTCATGCTTTGATAGAAGTTCCTAGGTTCCAGTTTGTACCCGTTACCTCTTGTCCTGGATCATCTTTGATGATCCAGGACAAGAGGTAACGGGCACCAATTGGAACGTAGGAACTTGAACTTGAACTGGAACGTAGGAGCTTGAACATAGGATTATCCTTGATGATTCAGGATAGCTGTGTGTCTGACCAGTCTGTCTTTCGAAGGAGGTCCTGGACCAGCTCCAGCCATGCTGTGCTGAGCAGAGCCCCTGGCAGCAGCCCCACAGCTCACTCCCAGTGTGCCTGAATGGAAAAGGTACCAAAGTTGCTCCAACACTTTCCGAAAAACTCTATAGTGTTACCCCACAAGCGCAAAGCGACGGCAAAGCCCGTGAAATGACACCGGTGCTTCCAGAAAATGTCAAGCTTCCTGCCCAAGGGTGACATGCCATGCGGTGGGGTCAGGGCCACACGCTGAGCACCCGGTGCGCTGGGGTTGCCCCAGCGGTTCCTGAGCAGCTCCTGCAGTGCTGCCGCCGGTACCGTTCTGGCGGCTGTAGTTGTTTAAAAAGCCGTTGTTGTTTCCGGCGTAATCTGACGGCAGTTTTCTCGGGCATTTGGGCCTCTTCTAATAAGTGTGCTGTGAGTACATCTGCAAGCATTCACCTGTCGAGGTCAAATGACTGGTGGTGCTCATCTGCCCCCGTGCTACTGCTGCTGCCTCCCGTGAATGCTCATGTGCCTGCGTGCCCCTGTACAGGCACAGATGCACGCGCGCAACACCTGATCCCGCATCCTAATTATTTTTCGCCCGGTTCTCTGAGTTGTTCTGCTTCCGGCTGATGAATGGGAAAGTGTAGTAGTGCTGTTTCATTTCACCAGCCTCTCAAGTGTGGAAATTATGGTAAATTTGAGAACAAGCCAGATTAGATTGATAGTTACACCTCCTCCTTTAATTAGCCAACCACAGGATCTGTGGAGGCAAAGGCCGGGGGGGTGTGTCGGTGTATATAACGTGTATTGTCTATGTGAAAGATTAATCAAAAGGAGTTGCTTGAGGTGGGAAGGCTTTTCCGGAGAGGTTCCACATGTTGTCAGGTAGTCCCTCTGAATGGCAGCTTCCGGTTTGGTCCCTTAGCTTTCGGAAGTGACATTTAGTCTGATATGTGCCAGCCGTGCAATCTACCTAGCCCTGCAAAGTGCAAATATTAACATAAATGCATATTAAGATACTGTGTGTTAGCTCCTGAACTGAAATAGAGAGCGGGTGTTCCAGCGGAGGCAAGCAAATCGTGTTGATTTACAGTGGCTTGAGGATTTGGCCCATTACCGCTTCTTTATACACTTTTAAAAAGAAATGCCAACTCGATAGTTTAGGCTTTAACTGGAACATGGCAAGTAATTGTATGTTTTGGCGGACCCCTAGTAATGTTGCAGAATCTTTCTCAGAAGTTGTTCCATGGGATAGCCGATTCCTCAGGTAAGAGCTACTTGTTTGTTCAATCCTCCATCTTAGGCCTGCTCCTCAGGTGCGTCCTCCTACTCGCAGCGATTTCCTAGGAACAGATTTCGAAGAACAGCTCTGATCACAGAATCACAGATTGGTTAGGGTTGGAAAGGAGCTCTGGAGATCATGTAGTGCAACCCCCCTGCCAGAGCAGGGTCACCTACAGCAGGTTGCACAGGATGACCTCCAGGCGGGTTTTGAATGTCTCTGGGGTGGGAGACTCTACCGCCTCCCTGGGCAGCCTGTTCCAGCGCTCTGCCACCCTCAAAGTAAAGAAGTTCCTCCTCATGCTTTGATAGAAGTTCCTAGGTTCCAGTTTGTACCCGTTACCTCTTGTCCTGGATCATCTTTGATGATCCAGGACAAGAGGTAACGGGCACCAATTGGAACGTAGGAACTTGAACTTGAACTGGAACGTAGGAGCTTGAACATAGGATTATCCTTGATGATTCAGGATAGCTGTGTGTCTGACCAGTCTGTCTTTCGAAGGAGGTCCTGGACCAGCTCCAGCCATGCTGTGCTGAGCAGAGCCCCTGGCAGCAGCCCCACAGCTCACTCCCAGTGTGCCTGAATGGAAAAGGTACCAAAGTTGCTCCAACACTTTCTGAAAAACTCTATAGTGTTACCCCACAAGCGCAAAGCGACGGCAAAGCCCGTGAAATGACACCGGTGCTTCCAGAAAATGTCAAGCTTCCTGCCCAAGGGTGACATGCCATGCGGTGGGGTCAGGGCCACGCGCTGAGCACCCGGTGCGCTGGGGTTGCCCTAGCGGTTCCTGAGCAGCTCCTGCAGTGCTGCCGCCGGTACCGTTCTGGCGGCTGTAGTTGTTTAAAAAGCCGTTGTTGTTTCCGGCGTAATCTGACGGCAGTTTTCTCGGGCATTTGGGCCTCTTCTAATAAGTGTGCTGTGAGTACATCTGCAAGCATTCACCTGTCGAGGTCAAATGACTGGTGGTGCTCATCTGCCCCCGTGCTACTGCTGCTGCCTCCCGTGAATGCTCATGTGCCTGCGTGCCCCTGTACAGGCACAGATGCACGCGCGCAACACCTGATCCCGCATCCTAATTATTTTTCGCCCGGTTCTCTGAGTTGATCTGCTTCCGGCTGATGAATGGGAAAGTGTAGTAGTGCTGTTTCATTTCACCAGCCTCTCAAGTGTGGAAATTATGGTAAATTTGAGAACAAGCCAGATTAGATTGATAGTTACACCTCCTCCTTTAATTAGTCAACCACAGGATCTGTGGAGGCAAAGGCCGGGGGTGTGTGTCGGTGTATATAACGTGTATTGTCTATGTGAAAGATGAATCAAAAGGAGTTGCTTGAGGTGGGAAGGCTTTTCCGGAGAGGTTCCACATGTTGTCAGGTAGTCCCTCTGAATGGCAGCTTCCGGTTCGGTCCCTTAGCTTTTGGAAGTGACATTTAGTCTGATATGTGCCAGCCGTGCAATCTACCTAGCCCTGCAAAGTGCAAATATTAACATAAATGCATATTAAGATACTGTGTGTTAGCTCCTGAACTGAAATAGAGAGCGGGTGTTCCAGCGGAGGCAAGCAAATCGTGTTGATTTACAGTGGCTTGAGGATTTGGCCCATTACCGCTTCTTTATACACTTTTAAAAAGAAATGCCAACTCGATAGTTTAGGCTTTAACTGGAACATGGCAAGTAATTGTATGTTTTGGCGGACCCCTAGTAATGTTGCAGAATCTTTCTCAGAAGTTGTTCCATGGGATAGCCGATTCCTCAGGTAAGAGCTACTTGTTTGTTCAATCCTCCATCTTAGGCCTGCTCCTCAGGTGCGTCCTCCTTCTCGCAGTGATTTCCTAGGAACAGATTTTGAAGAACAGCTCTGATCACAGAATCACAGATTGGTTAGGGTTGGAAAGGAGCTCTGGAGATCATGTAGTGCAACCCCCCTGCCAGAGCAGGGTCACCTACAGCAGGTTGCACAGGATGACCTCCAGGCGGGTTTTGAATGTCTCTGGGGTGGGAGACTCTACCGCCTCCCTGGGCAGCCTGTTCCAGCGCTCTGCCACCCTCAAAGTAAAGAAGTTCATCCTCATGCTTTGATAGAAGTTCCTAGGTTCCAGTTTGTACCCGTTACCTCTTGTCCTGGATCATCTTTGATGATCCAGGACAAGAGGTAACGGGCACCAATTGGAACGTAGGAACTTGAACTTGAACTGGAACGTAGGAGCTTGAACATAGGATTATCCTTGATGATTCAGGATAGCTGTGTGTCTGACCCGTCTGTCTTTCGAAGGAGGTCCTGGACCAGCTCCAGCCATGCTGTGCTGAGCAGAGCCCCTGGCAGCAGCCCCACAGCTCACTCCCAGTGTGCCTGAATGGAAAAGGTACCAAAGTTGCTCCAACACTTTCTTAAAAACTCTATACTGTTACCCCACAAGCGCAAAGCAACGGCAAAGCCCGTGAAATGACACCGGTGCTTCCAGAAAATGTCAAGCTTCCTGCCCAAGGGTGACATGCCATGCGGTGGGGTCAGGGCCACGCGCTGAGCACCCGGTGCGCTGGGGTTGCCCCAGCGGTTCCTGAGCAGCTCCTGCAGTGCTGCCGCCGGTACCGTTCTGGCGGCTGTAGTTGTTTAAAAAGCCATTGTTGTTTCCGGCGTAATCTGACGGCAGTTTTCTCGGGCATTTGGGCCTCTTCTAATAAGTGTGCTGTGAGTACATCTGCAAGCATTCACCTGTCGAGGTCAAATGACTGGTGGTGCTCATCTGCCCCCGTGCTACTGCTGCTGCCTCCCGTGAATGCTCATGTGCCTGCGTGCCCCTGTACAGGCACAGATGCACGCGCGCAACACCTGATCCCGCATCCTAATTATTTTTCGCCCGGTTCTCTGAGTTGTTCTGCTTCCGGCTGATGAATGGGAAAGTGTAGTAGTGCTGTTTCATTTCACCAGCCTCTCAAGTGTGGAAATTATGGTAAATTTGAGAACAAGCCAGATTAGATTGATAGTTACACCTCCTCCTTTAATTAGCCAACCACAGGATCTGTGGAGGCAAAGGCCGGGGGGGTGTGTCGGTGTATATAACGTGTATTGTCTATGTGAAAGATTAATCAAAAGGAGTTGCTTGAGGTGGGAAGGCTTTTCCGGAGAGGTTCCACATGTTGTCAGGTAGTCCTTCTGAATGGCAGCTTCCGGTTCGGTCCCTTAGCTTTCGGAAGTGACATTTAGTCTGATATGTGCCAGCCGTGCAATCTACCTAGCCCTGCAAAGTGCAAATATTAACCTAAATGCATATTAAGATACTGTGTGTTAGCTCCTGAACTGAAATAGAGAGCGGGTGTTCCAGCGGAGGCAAGCAAATCGTGTTGATTTACAGTGGCTTGAGGATTTGGCCCATTACCGCTTCTTTATACACTTTTAAAAAGAAATGCCAACTCGATAGTTTAGGCTTTAACTGGAACATGGCAAGTAATTGTATGTTTTGGCGGACCCCTAGTAATGTTGCAGAATCTTTCTCAGAAGTTGTTACGTGGGATAGCCGATTCCTCAGGTAAGAGCTACTTGTTTGTTCAATCCTCCATCTTAGGCCTGCTCCTCAGGTGCATCCTCCTTCTCGCAGCGATTTCCTAGGAACAGATTTCGAAGAACAGCTCTGATCACAGAATCACAGATTGGTTAGGGTTAGAAAGGAGCTCTGGAGATCATCCAGTCCAACCCCCTGCCAGAGCAGGGTCACCTACAGCAGGTTGCACAGGATGACCTCCAGGCGGGTTTTGAATGTCTCTGGGGTGGGAGACTCTACCGCCTCCCTGGGCAGCCTGTTCCAGCGCTCTGCCACCCTCAAAGTAAAGAAGTCCCTCCTCATGCTTTGATAGAAGTTCCTAGGTTCCAGTTTGTACCCGTTACCTCTTGTCCTGGATCATCTTTGATGATCCAGGACAAGAGGTAACGGGCACCAATTGGAACGTAGGAACTTGAACTTGAACTGGAACGTAGGAACTTGAACATAGGATTATCCTTGATGATTCAGGATAGCTGTGTGTCTGACCAGTCTGTCTTTCGAAGGAGGTCCTGGACCAGCTCCAGCCATGCTGTGCTGAGCAGAGCCCCTGGCAGCAGCCCCACAGCTCACTCCCAGTGTGCCTGAATGGAAAAGGTACCAAAGTTGCTCCAACACTTTCTGAAAAACTCTACAGTGTTACCCCACAAGCGCAAAGCAACGGCAAAGCCCGTGAAATGACACCGGTGCTTCCAGAAAATGTCAAGCTTCCTGCCCAAGGGTGACATGCCATGCGGTGGGGTCAGGGCCACGCGCTGAGCACCCGGTGCGCTGGGGTTGCCCCAGCGGTTCCTGAGCAGCTCCTGCAGTGCTGCCGCCGGTACCGTTCTGGCGGCTGTAGTTGTTTAAAAAGCCGTTGTTGTTTCCGGCGTAATCTGACGGCAGTTTTCTCGGGCATTTGGGCCTCTTCTAATAAGTGTGCTGTGAGTACATCTGCAAGCATTCACCTGTCGAGGTCAAATGACTGGTGGTGCTCATCTGCCCCCGTGCTACTGCTGCTGCCTCCCGTGAATGCTCATGTGCCTGCGTGCCCCTGTACAGGCACAGATGCACGCGCGCAACACCTGATCCCGCATCCTAATTATTTTTCGCCCGGTTCTCGGAGTTGTTCTGCTTCCGGCTGATGAATGGGAAAGTGTAGTAGTGCTGTTTCATTTCACCAGCCTCTCAAGTGTGGAAATTATGGTAAATTTGAGAACAAGCCAGATTAGATTGATAGTTACACCTCCTCCTTTAATTAGCCAACCACAGGATCTGTGGAGGCAAAGGCCGGGGGGGTGTGTCGGTGTATATAACGTGTATTGTCTATGTGAAAGATTAATCAAAAGGAGTTGCTTGAGGTGGGAAGGCTTTTCCGGAGAGGTTCCACAAGTTGTCAGGTAGTCCTTCTGAATGGCAGCTTCCGGTTCGGTCCCTTAGCTTTCGGAAGTGACATTTAGTCTGATATGTGCCAGCCGTGCAATCTACCTAGCCCTGCAAAGTGCAAATATTAACCTAAATGCATATTAAGATACTGTGTGTTAGCTCCTGAACTGAAATAGAGAGCGGGTGTTCCAGCGGAGGCAAGCAAATCGTGTTGATTTACAGTGGCTTGAGGATTTGGCCCATTACCGCTTCTTTATACACTTTTAAAAAGAAATGCCAACTCGATAGTTTAGGCTTTAACTGGAACATGGCAAGTAATTGTATGTTTTGGCGGACCCCTAGTAATGTTGCAGAATCTTTCTCAGAAGTTGTTCCATGGGATAGCCGATTCCTCAGGTAAGAGCTACTTGTTTGTTCAATCCTCCATCTTAGGCCTGCTTCTCAGGTGCGTCCTCCTTCTCGCAGCGATTTCCTAGGAACAGATTTCGAAGAACAGCTCTGATCACAGAATCACAGATTGGTTAGGGTTGGAAAGGAGCTCTGGAGATCATCCAGTCCAACCCCCCTGACAAGCAGGGTCACTTACAGCAGGTTGTACAGGATGACCTCCAGGCGGGTTTTGAATGTTTCTGGAGTCGGAGACTCTACCGCCTCCCTGGGCAGCCTGTTCCAGCGCTCTGCCACCCTCAAAGTAAAGAAGTTCCTCCTCATGCTTTGATAGAAGTTCCTAGGTTCCAGTTTGTACCCGTTACCTCTTGTCCTGGATCATCTTTGATGATCCAGGACAAGAGGTAACGGGCACCAATTGGAACGTAGGAACTTGAACTTGAACTGGAACGTAGGAACTTGAACATAGGATTATCCTTGATGATTCAGGATAGCTGTGTGTCTGACCAGTCTGTCTTTCGAAGGAGGTCCTGGACCAGCTCCAGCCATGCTGTGCTGAGCAGAGCCCCTGGCAGCAGCCCCACAGCTCACTCCCAGTGTGCCTGAATGGAAAAGGTACCAAAGTTGCTCCAACACTTTCTGAAAAACTCTATAGTGTTACCCCACAAGCGCAAAGCGACGGCAAAGCCCGTGAAATGACACCGGTGCTTCCAGAAAATGTCAAGCTTCCTGCCCAAGGGTGACATGCCATGCGGTGGGGTCAGGGCCACGCGCTGAGCACCCGGTGCGCTGGGGTTGCCCCAGCGGTTCCTGAGCAGCTCCTGCAGTGCTGCCGCCGGTACCGTTCTGGCGGCTGTAGTTGTTTAAAAAGCCGTTGTTGTTTCCGGCGTAATCTGACGGCAGTTTTCTCGGGCATTTGGGCCTCTTCTAATAAGTGTGCTGTGAGTACATCTGCAAGCATTCACCTGTCGAGGTCAAATGACTGGTGGTGCTCATCTGCCCCCGTGCTACTGCTGCTGCCTCCCGTGAATGCTCATGTGCCTGCGTGCCCCTGTACAGGCACAGATGCACGCACGCAACACCTGATCCCGCATCCTAATTATTTTTCGCCCGGTTCTCTGAGTTGTTCTGCTTCCGGCTGATGAATGGGAAAGTGTAGTAGTGCTGTTTCATTTCACCAGCCTCTCAAGTGTGGAAATTATGGTAAATTTGAGAACAAGCCAGATTAGATTGATAGTTACACCTCCTCCTTTAATTAGCCAACCACAGGATCTGTGGAGGCAAAGGCCGGGGGGTTGTGTCGGTGTATATAACGTGTATTGTCTATGTGAAGGATGAATCAAAAGGAGTTGCTTGAGGTGGGAAGGCTTTTCCGGAGAGGTTACACATGTTGTCAGGTAGTCCCTCTGAATGGCAGCTTCCGGTTCGGTCCCTTAGCTTTCGGAAGTGACATTTAGTCTGATATGTGCCAGCCGTGCAATCTACCTAGCCCTGCAAAGTGCAAATATTAACCTAAATGCATATTAAGATACTGTGTGTTAGCTCCTGAACTGAAATAGAGAGCGGGTGTTCCAGCGGAGGCAAGCAAATCGTGTTGATTTACAGTGGCTTGAGGATTTGGCCCATTACCACTTCTTTATACACTTTTAAAAAGAAATGCCAACTCGATAGTTTAGGCTTTAACTGGAACATGGCAAGTAATTGTATGTTTTGGCGGACCCCTAGTAATGTTGCAGAATCTTTCTCAGAAGTTGTTCCATGGGATAGCCGATTCCTCAGGTAAGAGCTACTTGTTTGTTCAATCCTCCATCTTAGGCCTGCTCCTCAGGTGCATCCTCCTTCTCGCAGCGATTTCCTAGGAACAGATTTCGAAGAACAGCTCTGATCACAGAATCACAGATTGGTTAGGGTTGGAAAGGAGCTCTGGAGATCATCCAGTCCAACCCCCCTGACAGAGCAGGGTCACCTACAGCAGGTTGCACAGGATGACCTCCAGGCGGGTTTTGAATGTCTCTGGGGTGGGAGACTCTACCGCCTCCCTGGGCAGCCTGTTCCAGCGCTCTGCCACCCTCAAAGTAAAGAAGTTCCTCCTCATGCTTTGATAGAAGTTCCTAGGTTCCAGTTTGTACCCGTTACCTCTTGTCCTGGATCACCTTTGATGATCCAGGACAAGAGGTAACGGGCACCAATTGGAACGTAGGAACTTGAGCTTGAACTGGAATGTAGGAACTTGAACTTGAACATAGGATTATCCTTGATGATTCAGGATAGCTGTGTGTCTGACCAGTCCGTCTTTCGAAGGAGGTCCTGGGCCAGCTCCAGCCATGCTGTGCTGAGCAGAGCCCCTGGCAGCAGCCCCACAGCTCACTCCCAGTGTGCCTGAATGGAAAAGGTACCAAAGTTGCTCCAACACTTTCTGAAAAACTCTATAGTGTTACCCCACAAGCGCAAAGCGACGGCAAAGCCCGTGAAATGACACCGGTGCTTCCAGAAAATGTCAAGCTTCCTGCCCAAGGGTGACATGCCATGCGGTGGGGTCAGGGCCACGCGCTGAGCACCCGGTGCGCTGGGGTTGCCCCAGCGGTTCCTGAGCAGCTCCTGCAGTGCTGCCGCCGGTACCGTTCTGGCGGCTGTAGTTGTTTAAAAAGCCGTTGTTGTTTCCGGCGTAATCTGACGGCAGTTTTCTCGGGCATTTGGGCCTCTTCTAATAAGTGTGCTGTGAGTACATCTGCAAGCATTCACCTGTCGAGGTCAAATGACTGGTGGTGCTCATCTGCCCCCGTGCTACTGCTGCTGCCTCCCGTGAATGCTCATGTGCCTGCGTGCCCCTGTACAGGCACAGATGCACGCGCGCAACACCTGATCCCGCATCCTAATTATTTTTCGCCCGGTTCTCTGAGTTGTTCTGCTTCCGGCTGATGAATGGGAAAATGTAGTAGTGCTGTTTCATTTCACCAGCCTCTCAAGTGTGGAAATTATGGTAAATTTGAGAACAAGCCAGATTAGATTGATAGTTACACCTCCTCCTTTAATTAGCCAACCACAGGATCTGTGGAGGCAAAGGCCGGGGGGGTGTGTCGGTGTATATAACGTGTATTGTCTATGTGAAAGATTAATCAAAAGGAGTTGCTTGAGGTGGGAAGGCTTTTCCGGAGAGGTTCCACAAGTTGTCAGGTAGTCCTTCTGAATGGCAGCTTCCGGTTCGGTCCCTTAGCTTTCGGAAGTGACATTTAGTCTGATATGTGCCAGCCGTGCAATCTACCTAGCCCTGCAAAGTGCAAATATTAACCTAAATGCATATTAAGATACTGTGTGTTAGCTCCTGAACTGAAATAGAGAGCGGGTGTTCCAGCGGAGGCAAGCAAATCGTGTTGATTTACAGTGGCTTGAGGATTTGGCCCATTACCGCTTCTTTATACACTTTTAAAAAGAAATGCCAACTCGATAGTTTAGGCTTTAACTGGAACATGGCAAGTAATTGTATGTTTTGGCGGACCCCTAGTAATGTTGCAGAATCTTTCTCAGAAGTTGTTCCATGGGATAGCCGATTCCTCAGGTAAGAGCTACTTGTTTGTTCAATCCTCCATCTTAGGCCTGCTTCTCAGGTGCGTCCTCCTTCTCGCAGCGATTTCCTAGGAACAGATTTCGAAGAACAGCTCTGATCACAGAATCACAGATTGGTTAGGGTTGGAAAGGAGCTCTGGAGATCATCCAGTCCAACCCCCCTGACAGAGCAGGGTCACTTACAGCAGGTTGTACAGGATGACCTCCAGGCGGGTTTTGAATGTTTCTGGAGTCGGAGACTCTACCGCCTCCCTGGGCAGCCTGTTCCAGCGCTCTGCCACCCTCAAAGTAAAGAAGTTCCTCCTCATGCTTTGATAGAAGTTCCTAGGTTCCAGTTTGTACCCGTTACCTCTTGTCCTGGATCATCTTTGATGATCCAGGACAAGAGGTAACGGGCACCAATTGGAACGTAGGAACTTGAACTTGAACTGGAACGTAGGAACTTGAACATAGGATTATCCTTGATGATTCAGGATAGCTGTGTGTCTGACCAGTCTGTCTTTCGAAGGAGGTCCTGGACCAGCTCCAGCCATGCTGTGCTGAGCAGAGCCCCTGGCAGCAGCCCCACAGCTCACTCCCAGTGTGCCTGAATGGAAAAGGTACCAAAGTTGCTCCAACACTTTCTGAAAAACTCTATAGTGTTACCCCACAAGCGCAAAGCGACGGCAAAGCCCGTGAAATGACACTGGTGCTTCCAGAAAATGTCAAGCTTCCTGCCCAAGGGTGACATGCCATGCGGTGGGGTCAGGGCCACGCGCTGAGCACCCGGTGCGCTGGGGTTGCCCCAGCGGTTCCTGAGCAGCTCCTGCAGTGCTGCCGCCGGTACCGTTCTGGCGGCTGTAGTTGTTTAAAAAGCCGTTGTTGTTTCCGGCGTAATCTGACGGCAGTTTTCTCGGGCATTTGGGCCTCTTCTAATAAGTGTGCTGTGAGTACATCTGCAAGCATTCACCTGTCGAGGTCAAATGACTGGTGGTGCTCATCTCCCCCCGTGCTACTGCTGCTGCCTCCCGTGAATGCTCATGTGCCTGCGTGCCCCTGTACAGGCACAGATGCACGCACGCAACACCTGATCCCGCATCCTAATTATTTTTCGCCCGGTTCTCTGAGTTGTTCTGCTTCCGGCTGATGAATGGGAAAGTGTAGTAGTGCTGTTTCATTTCACCAGCCTCTCAAGTGTGGAAATTATGGTAAATTTGAGAACAAGCCAGATTAGATTGATAGTTACACCTCCTCCTTTAATTAGCCAACCACAGGATCTGTGGAGGCAAAGGCCGGGGGGGTGTGTCGGTGTATATAACGTGTATTGTCTATGTGAAGGATGAATCAAAAGGAGTTGCTTGAGGTGGGAAGGCTTTTCCGGAGAGGTTCCACATGTTGTCAGGTAGTCCCTCTGAATGGCAGCTTCCGGTTCGGTCCCTTAGCTTTCGGAAGTGACATTTAGTCTGATATGTGCCAGCCGTGCAATCTACCTAGCCCTGCAAAGTGCAAATATTAACCTAAATGCATATTAAGATACTGTGTGTTAGCTCCTGAACTGAAATAGAGAGCGGGTGTTCCAGCGGAGGCAAGCAAATCGTGTTGATTTACAGTGGCTTGAGGATTTGGCCCATTACCGCTTCTTTATACACTTTTAAAAAGAAATGCCAACTCGATAGTTTAGGCTTTAACTGGAACATGGCAAGTAATTGTATGTTTTGGCGGACCCCTAGTAATGTTGCAGAATCTTTCTCAGAAGTTGTTCCATGGGATAGCCGATTCCTCAGGTAAGAGCTACTTGTTTGTTCAATCCTCCATCTTAGGCCTGCTCCTCAGGTGCATCCTCCTTCTCGCAGTGATTTCCTAGGAACAGATTTCGAAGAACAGCTCTGATCACAGAATCACAGATTGGTTAGGGTTGGAAAGGAGCTCTGGAGATCATCCAGTCCAACCCCCCTGCCAGAGCAGGGTCACCTACAGCAGGTTGCACAGGATGACCTCCAGGCGGGTTTTGAATGTCTCTGGGGTGGGAGACTCTACCGCCTCCCTGGGCAGCCTGTTCCAGCGCTCTGCCACCCTCAAAGTAAAGAAGTCCCTCCTCATGCTTTGATAGAAGTTCCTAGGTTCCAGTTTGTACCCGTTACCTCTTGTCCTGGATCATCTTTGATGATCCAGGACAAGAGGTAACGGGCACCAATTGGAACGTAGGAACTTGAGCTTGAACTGGAATGTAGGAACTTGAACTTGAACATAGGATTATCCTTGATGATTCAGGATAGCTGTGTGTCTGACCAGTCCGTCTTTCGAAGGAGGTCCTGGGCCAGCTCCAGCCATGCTGTGCTGAGCAGAGCCCCTGGCAGCAGCCCCACAGCTCACTCCCAGTGTGCCTGAATGGAAAAGGTACCAAAGTTGCTCCAACACTTTCTGAAAAACTCTACAGTGTTACCCCACAAGCGCAAAGCGACGGCAAAGCCCGTGAAATGACACCGGTGCTTCCAGAAAATGTCAAGCTTCCTGCCCAAGGGTGACATGCCATGCGGTGGGGTCAGGGCCACGCGCTGAGCACCCGGTGCGCTGGGGTTGCCCCAGCGGTTCCTGAGCAGCTCCTGCAGTGCTGCCGCCGGTACCGTTCTGGCGGCTGTAGTTGTTTAAAAAGCCGTTGTTGTTTCCGGCGTAATCTGACGGCAGTTTTCTCGGGCATTTGGGCCTCTTCGAATAAGTGTGCTGTGAGTACATCTGCAAGCATTCACCTGTCGAGGTCAAATGACTGGTGGTGCTCATCTGCCCCCGTGCTACTGCTGCTGCCTCCCGTGAATGCTCATGTGCCTGCGTGCCCCTGTACAGGCACAGATGCACGCGCGCAACACCTGATCCCGCATCCTAATTATTTTTCGCCCGGTTCTCTGAGTTGTTCTGCTTCCGGCTGATGAATGGGAAAGTGTAGTAGTGCTGTTTCATTTCACCAGCCTCTCAAGTGTGGAAATTATGGTAAATTTGAGAACAAGCCAGATTAGATTGATAGTTACACCTCCTCCTTTAATTAGCCAACCACAGGATCTGTGGAGGCAAAGGCCGGGGGGGGGTGTCGGTGTATATAACGTGTATTGTCTATGTGAAAGATTAATCAAAAGGAGTTGCTTGAGGTGGGAAGGCTTTTCCGGAGAGGTTCCACATGTTGTCAGGTAGTCCCTCTGAATGGCAGCTTCCGGTTCGGTCCCTTAGCTTTCGGAAGTGACATTTAGTCTGATATGTGCCAGCCGTGCAATCTACCTAGCCCTGCAAAGTGCAAATATTAACCTAAATGCATATTAAGATAGTGTGTGTTAGCTCCTGAACTGAAATAGAGAGCGGGTGTTCCAGCGGAGGCAAGCAAATCGTGTTGATTTACAGTGGCTTGAGGATTTGGCCCATTACCGCTTCTTTATACACTTTTAAAAAGAAATGCCAACTCGATAGTTTAGGCTTTAACTGGAACATAGCAAGTAATTCTATGTTTTGGCAGACCCCTAGTAATGTTGCAGAATCTTTCTCAGAAGTTGTTCCGTGGGATAGCCGATTCCTCAGGTAAGAGCTACTTGTTTGTTCAATCCTCCATCTTAGGCCTGCTCCTCAGGTGCATCCTCCTTCTCGCAGCGATTTCCTAGGAACAGATTTCGAAGAACAGCTCTGATCACAGAATCACAGATTGGTTAGGGTTGGAAAGGAGCTCTGGAGATCATCCAGTCCAACCCCCCTGCCAGAGCAGGGTCACCTACAGCAGGTTGCACAGGATGACCTCCAGGCGGGTTTTGAATGTCTCTGGGGTGGAAGACTCTACCGCCTCCCTGGGCAGCCTGTTCCAGCGCTCTGCCACCCTCAAAGTAAAGAAGTTCCTCCTCATGCTTTGATAGAAGTTCCTAGGTTCCAGTTTGTACCCGTTACCTCTTGTCCTGGATCATCTTTGATGATCCAGGACAAGAGGTAACGGGCACCAATTGGAACGTAGGAACTTGAACTTCAACTGGAAGGTAGGAACTTGAACTTGAACATAGGATTATCCTTGATGATTCAGGATAGCTGTGTGTCTGACCAGTCTGTCTTTCGAAGGAGGTCCTTGACCAACTCCAGCCATGCTGTGCTGAGCAGAGCCCCTGGCAGCAGCCCCACAGCTCACTCCCAGTGTGCCTGAATGGAAAAGGTACCAAAGTTGCTCCAACACTTTCTGAAAAACTCTATAGTGTTACCCCACAAGCGCAAAGCGACGGCAAAGCCCGTGAAATGACACCGGTGCTTCCAGAAAATGTCAAGCTTCCTGCCCAAGGGTGACATGCCATGCGGTGGGGTCAGGGCCACGCGCTGAGCACCCGGTGCGCTGGGGTTGCCCCAGCGGTTCCTCAGCAGCTCCTGCAGTGCTGCCGCCGGTACCGTTCTGGCGGCTGTAGTTGTTTAAAAAGCCGTTGTTGTTTCCGGCGTAATCTGACGGCAGTTTTCTCGGGCATTTGGGCCTCTTCTAATAAGTGTGCTGTGAGTACATCTGCAAGCATTCACCTGTCGAGGTCAAATGACTGGTGGTGCTCATCTGCCCCCGTGCTACTGCTGCTGCCTCCCATGAATGCTCATGTGCCTGCGTGCCCCTGTACAGGCACAGATGCACGCGCGCAACACCTGATCCCGCATCCTAATTATTTTTCGCCCGGTTCTCTGAGTTGTTCTGCTTCCGGCTGATGAATGGGAAAGTGTAGTAGTGCTGTTTCATTTCACCAGCCTCTCAAGTGTGGAAATTATGGTAAATTTGAGAACAAGCCAGATTAGATTGATAGTTACACCTCCTCCTTTAATTAGTCAACCACAGGATCTGTGGAGGCAAAGGCCGGGAGGGTGTGTCGGTGTATATAACGTGTATTGTCTATGTGAAAGATTAATCAAAAGGAGTTGCTTGAGGTGGGAAGGCTTTTCCGGAGAGGTTCCACATGTTGTCAGGTAGTCCCTCTGAATGGCAGCTTCCGGTTCGGTCCCTTAGCTTTCGGAAGTGACATTTAGTCTGATATGTGCCAGCCGTGCAATCTACCTAGCCCTGCAAAGTGCAAATATTAACCTAAATGCATATTAAGATACTGTGTGTTAGCTCCTGAACTGCAATAGAGAGCGGGTGTTCCAGCGGAGGCAAGCAAATCGTGTTGATTTACAGTGGCTTGAGGATTTGGCCCATTACCGCTTCTTTATACACTTTTAAAAAGAAATGCCAACTCGATAGTTTAGGCTTTAACTGGAACATGGCAAGTAATTCTGTGTTTTGACGGACCCCTAGTAATGTTGCAGAATCTTTCTCTGAAGTTGTTCCATGGGATAGCCGATTTCTCAGCTAAGAGCTACTTGTTTGTTCAATCCTCCATCTTAGGCCTGCTCCTCAGGTGCATCCTCCTTCTCGCAGCGATTTCCTAGGAACAGATTTCGAAGAACAGCTCTGATCACAGAATCACAGATTGGTTAGGGTTGGAAAGGAGCTCTGGAGATCATCCAGTCCAACCCCCCTGCCAGAGCAGGGTCACCTACAGCAGGTTGCACAGGATGACCTCCAGGCGGGTTTTGAATGTCTCTGGGGTGGGAGACTCTACCGCCTCCCTGGGCAGCCTGTTCCAGCGCTCTGCCACCCTCAAAGTAAAGAAGTCCCTCCTCATGCTTTGATAGAAGTTCCTAGGTTCCAGTTTGTACCCGTTACCTCTTGTCCTGGATCATCTTTGATGATCCAGGACAAGAGGTAACGGGCACCAATTGGAATGTAGGAACTTGAACTTGAACTGGAACGTAGGAACTTGAACATAGGATTATCCTTGATGATTCAGGATAGCTGTGTGTCTGACCAGTCTGTCTTTCGAAGGAGGTCCTGGGCCAGCTCCAGCCATGCTGTGCTGAGCAGAGCCCCTGGCAGCAGCCCCACAGCTCACTCCCAGTGTGCTTAAAAGGAAAAGGTACCAAAGTTGCTCCAACACTTTCTGAAAAACTCTATAGTGTTACCCCACAAGCGCAAAGCAACGGCAAAGCCCATGAAATGACTCCGGTGCTTCCAGAAAACGTCAAGCTTCCTGCCCAAGGGTGACATGCCATGCGGTGTGGTCAGGGCCACGCGCTGAGCACCCGGTGCGCTGGGGTTGCCCCAGCGGTTCCTGAGCAGCTCCTGCAGTGCTGCCGCCGGTACCGTTCTGGCGGCTGTAGTTGTTTAAAAAGCCGTTGTTGTTTCCGGCGTAATCTGACGGCAGTTTTCTCGGGCATTGGGGCCTCTTCTAATAAGTGTGCTGTGAGTACATCTGCAAGCATTCACCTGTCGAGGTCAAATGACTGGTGGTGCTCATCTGCCCCCGTGCTGCTGCTGCTGCCTCCCGTGAATGCTCATGTGCCTGCGTGCCCCTGTACAGGCACAGATGCACGCGCGCAACACCTGATCCCGCATCCTAATTATTTTTCGCCCGGTTCTCGGAGTTGTTCTGCTTCCGGCTGATGAATGGGAAAGTGTAGTAGTGCTGTTTCATTTCACCAGCCTCTCAAGTGTGGAAATTATGGTAAATTTGAGAACAAGCCAGATTAGATTGATAGTTACACCTCCTCCTTTAATTAGCCAACCACAGGATCTGTGGAGGCAAAGGCCGGGGGGGTGTGTCGGTGTATATAACGTGTATTGTCTATGTGAAAGATTAATCAAAAGGAGTTGCTTGAGGTGGGAAGGCTTTTCCGGAGAGGTTCCACATGTTGTCAGGTAGTCCCTCTGAGTGGCAGCTTCCGGTTCGGTCCCTTAGCTTTCGGAAGTGACATTTAGTCTGATATGTGCCAGCCGTGCAATCTACCTAGCCCTGCAAAGTGCAAATATTAACCTAAATGCATATTAAGATAGTGTGTGTTAGCTCCTGAACTGAAATAGAGAGCGGGTGTTCCAGCGGAGGCAAGCAAATCGTGTTGATTTACAGTGGCTTGAGGATTTGGCCCATTACCGCTTCTTTATACACTTTTAAAAAGAAATGCCAACTCGATAGTTTAGGCTTTAACTGGAACATGGCAAGTAATTCTGTGTTTTGGCGGACCCCTAGTAATGTTGCAGAATCTTTCTCAGAAGTTGTTCCATGGGATAGCCGATTCCTCAGGTAAGAGCTACTTGTTTGTTCAATCCTCCATCTTAGGCCTGCTCCTCAGGTGCATCCTCCTTCTCGCAGCGATTTCCTAGGAACAGATTTCGAAGAACAGCTCTGATCACAGAATCACAGATTGGTTAGGGTTGGAAAGGAGCTCTGGAGATCATCCAGTCCAACCCCCCTGACAGAGCAGGGTCACCTACAGCAGGTTGCACAGGATGACCTCCAGGCGGGTTTTGAATGTCTCTGGGGTGGGAGACTCTACCGCCTCCCTGGGCAGCCTGTTCCAGCGCTCTGCCACCCTCAAAGTAAAGAAGTTCCTCCTCATGCTTTGATAGAAGTTCCTAGGTTCCAGTTTGTACCCGTTACCTCTTGTCCTGGATCATCTTTGATGATCCAGGACAAGAGGTAACGGGCACCAATTGGAACGTAGGAACTTGAACTTGAACTGGAAGGTAGGAACTTGAACATAGGATTATCCTTGATGATTCAGGATAGCTGTGTGTCTGACCAGTCTGTTTTTCGAAGGAGGTCCTGGGCCAGCTCCAGCCATGCTGTGCTGAGCAGAACCCCTGGCAGCAGCCCCACAGCTCACTCCCAGTGTGCCTGAATGGAAAAGGTACCAAAGTTGCTGCAACACTTTCTGAAAAACTCTATAGTGTTACCCCACAAGCGCAAAGCGACGGCAAAGCCCGTGAAATGACACCGGTGCTTCCAGAAAACGTCAAGCTTCCTGCCCAAGGGTGACATGCCATGCGGTGTGGTCAGGGCCACGCGCTGAGCACCCGGTGCGCTGGGGTTGCCCCAGCGGTTCCTGAGCAGCTCCTGCAGTGCTGCCGCCGGTACCGTTCTGGCGGCTGTAGTTGTTTAAAAAGCCGTTGTTGTTTCCGGCGTAATCTGACGGCAGTTTTCTCGGGCATTGGGGCCTCTTCTAATAAGTGTGCTGTGAGTACATCTGCAAGCATTCACCTGTCGAGGTCAAATGACTGGTGGTGCTCATCTGCCCCCGTGCTGCTGCTGCTGCCTCCCGTGAATGCTCATGTGCCTGCGTGCCCCTGTACAGGCACAGATGCACGCGCGCAACACCTGATCCCGCATCCTAATTATTTTTCGCCCGGTTCTCGGAGTTGTTCTGCTTCCGGCTGATGAATGGGAAAGTGTAGTAGTGCTGTTTCATTTCACCAGCCTCTCAAGTGTGGAAATTATGGTAAATTTGAGAACAAGCCAGATTAGATTGATAGTTACACCTCCTCCTTTAATTAGCCAACCACAGGATCTGTGGAGGCAAAGGCCGGGGGGGTGTGTCGGTGTATATAACGTGTATTGTCTATGTGAAAGATTAATCAAAAGGAGTTGCTTGAGGTGGGAAGGCTTTTCCGGAGAGGTTCCACATGTTGTCAGGTAGTCCCTCTGAGTGGCAGCTTCCGGTTCGGTCCCTTAGATTTCGGAAGTGACATTTAGTCTGATATGTGCCAGCCGTGCAATCTACCTAGCCCTGCAAAGTGCAAATATTAACCTAAATGCATATTAAGATAGTGTGTGTTAGCTCCTGAACTGAAATAGAGAGCGGGTGTTCCAGCGGAGGCAAGCAAATCGTGTTGATTTACAGTGGCTTGAGGATTTGGCCCATTACCGCTTCTTTATACACTTTTAAAAAGAAATGCCAACTCGATAGTTTAGGCTTTAACTGGAACATGGCAAGTAATTCTGTGTTTTGGCGGACCCCTAGTAATGTTGCAGAATCTTTCTCAGAAGTTGTTCCATGGGATAGCCGATTCCTCAGGTAAGAGCTACTTGTTTGTTCAATCCTCCATCTTAGGCCTGCTCCTCAGGTGCATCCTCCTTCTCGCAGCGATTTCCTAGGAACAGATTTCGAAGAACAGCTCTGATCACAGAATCATAGATTGGTTAGGGTTGGAAAGGAGCTCTGGAGATCATCCAGTCCAACCCCCCTGACAGAGCAGGGTCACCTACAGCAGGTTGCACAGGATGACCTCCAGGCGGGTTTTGAATGTCTCTGGGGTGGGAGACTCTACCGCCTCCCTGGGCAGCCTGTTCCAGCGCTCTGCCACCCTCAAAGTAAAGAAGTTCCTCCTCATGCTTTGATAGAAGTTCCTAGGTTCCAGTTTGTACCCGTTACCTCTTGTCCTGGATCATCTTTGATGATCCAGGCCAAGAGGTAACGGGCACCAATTGGAACGTAGGAACTTGAACTTGAACTGGAAGGTAGGAACTTGAACATAGGATTATCCTTGATGATTCAGGATAGCTGTGTGTCTGACCAGTCTGTCTTTCGAAGGAGGTCCTGGGCCAGCTCCAGCCATGCTGTGCTGAGCAGAGCCCCTGGCAGCAGCCCCACAGCTCACTCCCAGTGTGCCTGAATGGAAAAGGTACCAAAGTTGCTGCAACACTTTCTGAAAAACTCTATAGTGTTACCCCACAAGCGCAAAGCGACGGCAAAGCCCGTGAAATGACACCGGTGCTTCCAGAAAATGTCAAGCTTCCTGCCCAAGGGTGACATGCCATGCGGTGGGGTCAGGGCCACACGCTGAGCACCCGGTGCGCTGGGGTTGCCCCAGCGGTTCCTGAGCAGCTCCTGCAGTGCTGCCGCCGGTACCGTTCTGGCGGCTGTAGTTGTTTAAAAAGCCGTTGTTGTTTCCGGCGTAATCTGACGGCAGTTTTCTCGGGCATTTGGGCCTCTTCTAATAAGTGTGCTGTGAGTACATCTGCAAGCATTCACCTGTCGAGGTCAAATGACTGGTGGTGCTCATCTCCCCCCGTGCTACTGCTGCTGCCTCCCGTGAATGCTCATGTGCCTGCGTGCCCCTGTACAGGCACAGATGCACGCGCGCAACACCTGATCCCGCATCCTAATTATTTTTCGCCCGGTTCTCTGAGTTGTTCTGCTTCCGGCTGATGAATGGGAAAGTGTAGTAGTGCTGTTTCATTTCACCAGCCTCTCAAGTGTGGAAATTATGGTAAATTTGAGAACAAGCGAGATTAGATTGATAGTTACACCTCCTCCTTTAATTAGCCAACCACAGGATCTGTGGAGGCAAAGGCCGGGGGGGTGTGTCGGTGTATATAACGTGTATTGTCTATGTGAAAGATTAATCAAAAGGAGTTGCTTGAGGTGGGAAGGCTTTTCCGGAGAGGTTCCACATGTTGTCAGGTAGTCCCTCTGAATGGCAGCTTCCGGTTCGGTCCCTTAGCTTTCGGAAGTGACATTTAGTCTGATATGTGCCAGCCGTGCAATCTACCTAGCCCTGCAAAGTGCAAATATTAACCTAAATGCATATTAAGATAGTGTGTGTTAGCTCCTGAACTGAAATAGAGAGCGGGTGTTCCAGCGGAGGCAAGCAAATCGTGTTGATTTAGAGTGGCTTGAGGATTTGGCCCATTACCGCTTCTTTATACACTTTTAAAAAGAAATGCCAACTCGATAGTTTAGGCTTTAACTGGAACATGGCAAGTAATTGTATGTTTTGGCGGACCCCTAGTAATGTTGCAGAATCTTTCTCAGAAGTTGTTCCATGGGATAGCCGATTCCTCAGGTAAGAGCTACTTGTTTGTTCAATCCTCCATCTTAGGCCTGCTCCTCAGGTGCATCCTCCTTCTCGCAGCGATTTCCTAGGAACAGATTTCGAAGAACAGCTCTGATCACAGAATCACAGATTGGTTAGGGTTTGAAAGGAGCTCTGGAGATCATCCAGCCCAACCCCCCTGCCAGAGCAGGGTCACCTACAGCAGGTTGCACAGGATGACCTCCAGGCGGGTTTTGAATGTCTCTGGGGTGGGAGACTCTACCGCCTCCCTGGGCAGCCTGTTCCAGCGCTCTGCCACCCTCAAAGTAAAGAAGTTCCTCCTCATGCTTTGATAGAAGTTCCTAGGTTCCAGTTTGTACCCGTTACCTCTTGTCCTGGATCATCTTTGATGATCCAGGACAAGAGGTAACGGGCACCAATTGGAACGTAGGAACTTGAACTTCAACTGGAAGGTAGGAACTTGAACTTGAACATAGGATTATCCTTGATGATTCAGGATAGCTGTGTGTCTGACCAGTCTGTCTTTCGAAGGAGGTCCTGGGCCAGCTCCAGCCATGCTGTGCTGAGCAGAGCCCCTGGCAGCAGCCCCACACCTCACTCCCAGTGTGCCTGAATGGAAAAGGTACCAAAGTTGCTCCAACACTTTCTGAAAAACTCTATAGTGTTACCCCACAAGCGCAAAGCGACGGCAAAGCCCCTGAAATGACACCGGTGCTTCCAGAAAACGTCAAGCTTCCTGCCCAAGGGTGACATGCCATGCGGTGGGGTCAGGGCCACGCGCTGAGCACCCGGTGCGCTGGGGTTGCCCCAGCGGTTCCTGAGCAGCTCCTGCAGTGCTGCCGCCGGAACCGTTCTGGCGGCTGTAGTTGTTTAAAAAGCCGTTGTTGTTTCCGGCGTAATCTGACGGCAGTTTTCTCGGGCACTTGGGCCTCTTCTAATAAGTGTGCTGTGAGTACATCTGCAAGCATTCACCTGTCGAGGTCAAATGACTGGTGGTGCTCATCTGCCCCCGTGCTACTGCTGCTGCCTCCCGTGAATGCTCATGTGCCTGCGTGCCCCTGTACAGGCACAGATGCACGCGCGCAACACCTGATCCCGCATCCTAATTATTTTTCGCCCGGTTCTCGGAGTTGTTCTGCTTCCGGCTGATGAATGGGAAAGTGTAGTAGTGCTGTTTCATTTCACCAGCCTCTCAAGTGTGGAAATTATGGTAAATTTGAGAACAAGCCAGATTAGATTGATAGTTACACCTCCTCCTTTAATTAGCCAACCACAGGATCTGTGGAGGCAAAGGCCGGGGGGCGTGTCGGTGGGGGGGCATACGATTTTACCATGGCGAGATTGCTGGAGGTTCTTTCTTGTCTGTTCTTTCTTGTCTTGTAAATTGGTATGAGGTTCTGCCAGTCTTCCTCACGTAGCACAATCGCTCTTGATTTCTGGAGGTTGCTCACAGGGTAAGCTAATATTTAACATCAATAAGGGTTACCGAATCTTGTCCTTGAGAAGCAGGAGTCTGGAAGCTGTTGTCAATCCAACTGCTGTATTCCTGACCAGCAAGCCCGCTCGATTCAGGGTTAATTAACTGATTACTTAGAGCGGAAGTGTTGTGGAAGAGCCCGATCATTACCATTTCTATTCATTCTAATATGATGTATTTCAACTCCCCCTCCCTCACGCCTTCCAGAGAGTGATCTGGTGAAGGAGGATGACAAGTCTTTGTGAAACCATCTCGAGTTCTGCCAGATACTCGTAGTTGAAGTTGTCTAGCGGTGCGAGATTAGACACCGTGTGAAAGGCAATACTGCACAGATTCTTTATTCCAGACCATTTTGTAAGTTCGCATGATACAAAACCTCACGGTTACTGGGCAGCTCTCCCACTTTTCACGTCAACCTTTGCTACCTCGCCCGCTGCAACGTGCAGGAAAGAAACATTGATTTGAATTGCGCCGTGGTGCCGTGCATCTTAATGACACTCTGGAGTGACTGGCAGTGTGTCTGGGTCCTGGGGTTGGACCCGGTCTAGCTGCCAGGAGGCAACATTGCAGAGAGGGGCTACAGCTGTGGTCTCTGAAGGGACCTGGCTACTCTATGTAGGCCTTCTCTCCCTGCGTCTCAGAGTGCTTGAAGATGCTAATTGGTTCACATTTTCCTCTGTTCGTTAAGGTATTCTGTCCTTAAAAATTCAGCTTTTTAAAATAGTAACGTGTATTGTCTATGTGAAAGATTAATCAAAAGGAGTTGCTTGAGGTGGGAAGGCTTTTCCGGAGAGGTTCCACATGTTGTCAGGTAGTCCCTCTGAATGGCAGCTTCCGGTTCGGTCCCTTAGCTTTCGGAAGTGACATTTAGTCTGATATGTGCCAGCCGTGCAATCTACCTAGCCCTGCAAAGTGCAAATATTAACCTAAATGCATATTAAGATACTGTGTGTTAGCTCCTGAACTGAAATAGAGAGCGGGTGTTCCAGCGGAGGCAAGCAAATCGTGTTGATTTACAGTGGCTTGCGGATTTGGCCCATTACTGCTTCTTTATACACTTTTAAAAAGAAATGCCAACTCGATAGTTTAGGCTTTAACTGGAACATGGCAAGTAATTGTATGTTTTGGCGGACCCCTAGTAATGTTGCAGAATCTTTCTCTGAAGTTGTTCCATGGGATAGCCGATTTCTCAGCTAAGAGCTACTTGTTTGTTCAATCCTCCATCTTAGGCCTGCTCCTCAGGTGCATCCTCCTTCTCGCAGCGATTTCCTAGGAACAGATTTCGAAGAACAGCTCTGATCACAGAATCACAGATTGGTTAGGGTTGGAAAGGAGCTCTGGAGATCATCCAGTCCAACCCCCCTGCCAGAGCAGGGTCACCTACAGCAGGTTGCACAGGATGACCTCCAGGCGGGTTATGAATGTCTCTGGGGTGGGAGACTCTACCGCCTCCCTGGGCAGCCTGTTCCAGCGCTCTGCCACCCTCAAAGTAAAGAAGTTCCTCCTCATGCTTTGATAGAAGTTCCTAGGTTCCAGTTTGTACCCGTTACCTCTTGTCCTGGATCATCTTTGATGATCCAGGACAAGAGGTAACGGGCACCAATTGGAACGTAGGAACTTGAACTTGAACTGGAAGGTAGGAACTTGAACTTGAACATAGGATTATCCTTGATGATTCAGGATAGCTGTGTGTCTGACCAGTCTGTCTTTCGAAGGAGGTCCTGGGCCAGCTCCAGCCATGCTGTGCTGAGCAGAGCCCCTGGCAGCAGCCCCACACCTCACTCCCAGTGTGCCTGAATGGAAAAGGTACCAAAGTTGCTCCAACACTTTCTGAAAAACTCTATAGTGTTACCCCACAAGCGCAAAGCGACGGCAAAGCCCGTGAAATGACACCGGTGCTTCCAGAAAATGTCAAGCTTCCTGCCCAAGGGTGACATGCCATGCGGTGGGGTCAGGGCCACGCGCTGAGCACCCGGTGCGCTGGGGTTGCCCCAGCGGTTCCTCAGCAGCTCCTGCAGTGCTGCCGCCGGTACCGTTCTGGCGGCTGTAGTTGTTTAAAAAGCCGTTGTTGTTTCCGGCGTAATCTGACGGCAGTTTTCTCGGGCATTTGGGCCTCTTCTAATAAGTGTGCTGTGAGTACATCTGCAAGCATTCACCTGTCGAGGTCAAATGACTGGTGGTGCTCATCTGCCCCCGTGCTACTGCTGCTGCCTCCCGTGAATGCTCATGTGCCTGCGTGCCCCTGTACAGGCACAGATGCACGCGCGCAACACCTGATCCCGCATCCTAATTATTTTTCGCCCGGTTCTCGGAGTTGTTCTGCTTCCGGCTGATGAATGGGAAAGTGTAGTAGTGCTGTTTCATTTCACCAGCCTCTCAAGTGTGGAAATTATGGTAAATTTGAGAACAAGCCAGATTAGATTGATAGTTACACCTCCTCCTTTAATTAGCCAACCACAGGATCTGTGGAGGCAAAGGCTGGGGGGGTGTGTCGGTGTATATAACGTGTATTGTCTATGTGAAAGATTAATCAAAAGGAGTTGCTTGAGGTGGGAAGGCTTTTCCGGAGAGGTTCCACATGTTGTCAGGTAGTCCCTCTGAATGGCAGCTTCCGGTTCGGTCCCTTAGCTTTCGGAAGTGACATTTAGTCTGATATGTGCCAGCCGTGCAATCTACCTAGCCCTGCAAAGTGCAAATATTAACCTAAATGCATATTAAGATACTGTGTGTTAGCTCCTGAACTGAAATAGAGAGCGGGTGTTCCAGCGGAGGCAAGCAAATCGTGTTGATTTACAGTGGCTTGCGGATTTGGCCCATTACTGCTTCTTTATACACTTTTAAAAAGAAATGCCAACTCGATAGTTTAGGCTTTAACTGGAACATGGCAAGTAATTGTATGTTTTGGCGGACCCCTAGTAATGTTGCAGAATCTTTCTCTGAAGTTGTTCCATGGGATAGCCGATTCCTCAGGTAAGAGCTACTTGTTTGTTCAATCCTCCATCTTAGGCCTGCTCCTCAGGTGCATCCTCCTTCTCGCAGCGATTTCCTAGGAACAGATTTCAAAGAACAGCTCTGATCACAGAATCACAGATTGGTTAGGGTTGGAAAGGAGCTCTGGAGATCATCCAGTCCAACCCCCCTGCCAGAGCAGGGTCACCTACAGCAGGTTGCACATGATGACCTCCAGGCGGGTTTTGAATGTCTCTGGGGTGGGAGAATCTACCGCCTCCCCGGGCAGCCTGTTCCAGCGCTCTGCCACCCTCAAAGTAAAGAAGTTCCTCCTCATGCTTTGATAGAAGTTCCTAGGTTCCAGTTTGTACCCGTTACCTCTTGTCCTGGATCATCTTTGATGATCCAGGACAAGAGGTAACGGGCACCAATTGGAACGTAGGAACTTGAACTTGAACTGGAACGTAGGAACTTGAACTTGAACATAGGATTATCCTTGATGATTCAGGATAGCTGTGTGTCTGACCAGTCTGTCTTTCGAAGGAGTTCCTGGGCCAGCTCCAGCCATGCTGTGCTGAGCAGAGCCCCTGGCAGCAGCCCCACAGCTCACTCCCAGTGTGCCTGAATGGAAAAGGTACCAAAGTTGCTCCAACACTTTCTGAAAAACTCTATAGTGTTACCCCACAAGCGCAAAGCGACAGCAAAGCCCGTGAAATGACACCGGTGCTTCCAGAAAATGTCAAGCTTCCTGCCCAAGGGTGGCATGCCATGCGGTGGGGTCAGGGCCACGCGCTGAGCACCCGGTGCGCTGGGGTTGCCCCAGCGGTTCCTGAGCAGCTCCTGCAGTGCTGCCGCCGGTACCGTTCTGGCGGCTGTAGTTGTTTAAAAAGCCGTTGTTGTTTCCGGCGTAATCTGACGGCAGTTTTCTCGGGCATTTGGGCCTCTTCTAATAAGTGTGCTGTGAGTACATCTGCAAGCATTCACCTGTCGAGGTCAAATGACTGGTGGTGCTCATCTGCCCCCGTGCTACTGCTGCTGCCTCCCGTGAATGCTCATGTGCCTGCGTGCCCCTGTACAGGCACAGATGCACGCGCGCAACACCTGATCCCGCATCCTAATTATTTTTCGCCCGGTTCTCTGAGTTGTTCTGCTTCCGGCTGATGAATGGGAAAGTGTAGTAGTGCTGTTTCATTTCACCAGCCTCTCAAGTGTGGAAATTATGGTAAATTTGAGAACAAGCCAGATTAGATTGATAGTTACACCTCCTCCTTTAATTAGCCAACCACAGGATCTGTGGAGGGAAAGGCCGGGGGGCGTGTCGGTGGGGAGGCATACGATTTTACCATGGCGAGATTGCTGGAGGTTCTTTCTTGTCTGTTCTTTCTTGTCTTGTAAATTGGTATGAGGTTCTGCCAGTCTTCCTCACGTAGCACAATCGCTCTTGATTTCTGGAGGTTGCTCACAGGGTAAGCTAATGTTTAACATCAATAAGGGTTACCGAATCTTGTCCTTGAGAAGCAGGAGTCTGGAAGCTGTTGTCAATCCAACTGCTGTATTCCTGACCAGCAAGCCCGCTCGATTCAGGGTTAATTAACTGATTACTTAGAGCGGAAGTGTTGTGGAAGAGCCCGATCATTACCATTTCTATTCATTCTAATATGATGTATTTCAACTCCCCCTCCCTCACGCCTTCCAGAGAGTGATCTGGTGAAGGAGGATGACAAGTCTTTGTGAAACCATCTCGAGTTCTGCCAGATACTCGTAGTTGAAGTTGTCTAGCGGTGCGAGATTAGACACCGTGTGAAAGGCAATACTGCACAGATTCTTTATTCCAGACCATTTTGTAAGTTCGCATGATACAAAACCTCACGGTTACTGGGCAGCTCTCCCACTTTTCACGTCAACCTTTGCTACCTCGCCCGCTGCAACGTGCAGGAAAGAAACATTGATTTGAATTGCGCCGTGGTGCCGTGCATCTTAATGACACTCTGGAGTGACTGGCAGTGTGTCTGGGTCCTGGGGTTGGACCCGGTCTAGCTGCCAGGAGGCAACATTGCAGAGAGGGGCTACAGCTGTGGTCTCTGAAGGGACCTGGCTACTCTATGTAGGCCTTCTCTCCCTGCGTCTCAGAGTGCTTGAAGATGCTAATTGGTTCACATTTTCCTCTGTTCGTTAAGGTATTCTGTCCTTAAAAATTCAGCTTTTTAAAATAGTAACGTGTATTGTCTATGTGAAAGATTAATCAAAAGGAGTTGCTTGAGGTGGGAAGGCTTTTCCGGAGAGGTTCCACATGTTGTCAGGTAGTCCCTCTGAATGGCAGCTTCCGGTTCGGTCCCTTAGCTTTCGGAAGTGACATTTAGTCTGATATGTGCCAGCCGTGCAATCTACCTAGCCCTGCAAAGTGCAAATATTAACCTAAATGCATATTAAGATACTGTGTGTTAGCTCCTGAACTGAAATAGAGAGCGGGTGTTCCAGCGGAGGCAAGCAAATCGTGTTGATTTACAGTGGCTTGCGGATTTGGCCCATTACTGCTTCTTTATACACTTTTAAAAAGAAATGCCAACTCGATAGTTTAGGCTTTAACTGGAACATGGCAAGTAATTGTATGTTTTAGCGGACCCCTAGTAATGTTGCAGAATCTTTCTCTGAAGTTGTTCCATGGGATAGCCGATTTCTCAGCTAAGAGCTACTTGTTTGTTCAATCCTCCATCTTAGGCCTGCTCCTCAGGTGCATCCTCCTTCTCGCAGCGATTTCCTAGGAACAGATTTCGAAGAACAGCTCTGATCACAGAATCACAGATTGGTTAGGGTTGGAAAGGAGCTCTGGAGATCATGTAGTGCAACCCCCCTGCCAGAGCAGGGTCACCTACAGCAGGTTGCACAGGATGACCTCCAGGCGGGTTATGAATGTCTCTGGGGTGGGAGAATCTACCGCCTCCCTGGGCAGCCTGTTCCAGCGCTCTGCCACCCTCAAAGTAAAGAAGTTCCTCCTCATGCTTTGATAGAAGTTCCTAGGTTCCAGTTTGTACCCGTTACCTCTTGTCCTGGATCATCTTTGATGATCCAGGACAAGAGGTAACGGGCACCAATTGGAACGTAGGAACTTGAACTTGAACTGGAAGGTAGGAACTTGAACTTGAACATAGGATTATCCTTGATGATTCAGGATAGCTGTGTGTCTGACCAGTCTGTCTTTCGAAGGAGGTCCTGGGCCAGCTCCAGCCATGCTGTGCTGAGCAGAGCCCCTGGCAGCAGCCCCACAGCTCACTCCCAGTGTGCCTGAATGGAAAAGGTACCAAAGTTGCTCCAACACTTTCTGAAAAACTCTATAGTGTTACCCCACAAGCGCAAAGCGACGGCAAAGCCCGTGAAATGACACCGGTGCTTCCAGAAAATGTCAAGCTTCCTGCCCAAGGGTGACATGCCATGCGGTGGGGTCAGGGCCACGCGCTGAGCACCCGGTGCGCTGGAGTTGCCCCAGCGGTTCCTGAGCAGCTCCTGCAGTGCTGCCGCCGGTACCGTTCTGGCGGCTGTAGTTGTTTAAAAAGCCGTTGTTGTTTCCGGTGTAATCTGACGGCAGTTTTCTCGGGCATTTGGGCCTCTTCTAATAAGTGTGCTGTGAGTACATCTGCAAGCATTCACCTGTCGAGGTCAAATGACTGGTGGTGCTCATCTCCCCCCGTGCTACTGCTGCTGCCTCCCGTGAATGCTCATGTGCCTGCGTGCCCCTGTACAGGCACAGATGCACGCGCGCAACACCTGATCCCGCATCCTAATTATTTTTCGACCGGTTCTCGGAGTTGTTCTGCTTCCGGCTGATGAATGGGAAAGTGTAGTAGTGCTGTTTCATTTCACCAGCCTCTCAAGTGTCGAAATTATGGTAAATTTGAGAACAAGCCAGATTAGATTGATAGTTACACCTCCTCCTTTAATTAGCCAACCACAGGATCTGTGGAGGCAAAGGCTGGGGGGGTGTGTCGGTGTATATAACGTGTATTGTCTATGTGAAAGATTAATCAAAAGGAGTTGCTTGAGGTGGGAAGGCTTTTCCGGAGAGGTTCCACATGTTGTCAGGTAGTCCCTCTGAATGGCAGCTTCCGGTTCGGTCCCTTAGCTTTCGGAAGTGACATTTAGTCTGATATGTGCCAGCCGTGCAATCTACCTAGCCCTGCAAAGTGCAAATATTAACCTAAATGCATATTAAGATACTGTGTGTTAGCTCCTGAACTGAAATAGAGAGCGGGTGTTCCAGCGGAGGCAAGCAAATCGTGTTGATTTACAGTGGCTTGCGGATTTGGCCCATTACTGCTTCTTTATACACTTTTAAAAAGAAATGCCAACTCGATAGTTTAGGCTTTAACTGGAACATGGCAAGTAATTGTATGTTTTGGCGGACCCCTAGTAATGTTGCAGAATCTTTCTCAGAAGTTGTTCCATGGGATAGCCGATTCCTCAGGTAAGAGCTACTTGTTTGTTCAATCCTCCATCTTAGGCCTGCTCCTCAGGTGCATCCTCCTTCTCGCAGCGATTTCCTAGGAACAGATTTCAAAGAACAGCTCTGATCACAGAATCACAGATTGGTTAGGGTTGGAAAGGAGCTCTGGAGATCATCCAGTCAACCCCCCTGCCAGAGTAGGGTCACCTACAGCAGGTTGCACAGGATGACCTCCAGGCGGGTTTTGAATGTCTCTGGGGTGGGAGAATCTACCGCCTCCCCGGGCAGCCTGTTCCAGCGCTCTGCCACCCTCAAAGTAAAGAAGTTCCTCCTCATGCTTTGATAGAAGTTCCTAGGTTCCAGTTTGTACCCGTTACCTCTTGTCCTGGATCATCTTTGATGATCCAGGACAAGAGGTAACGGGCACCAATTGGAACGTAGGAACTTGAACTTGAACTGGAACGTAGGAACTTGAACTTGAACATAGGATTATCCATGATGATTCAGGATAGCTGTGTGTCTGACCAGTCTGTCTTTCGAAGGAGTTCCTGGGCCAGCTCCAGCCATGCTGTGCTGAGCAGAGCCCCTGGCAGCAGCCCCACAGCTCACTCCCAGTGTGCCTGAATGGAAAAGGTACCAAAGTTGCTCCAACACTTTCTGAAAAACTCTATAGTGTTACCCCACAAGCGCAAAGCGACAGCAAAGCCCGTGAAATGACACCGGTGCTTCCAGAAAATGTCAAGCTTCCTGCCCAAGGGTGACATGCCATGCGGTGGGGTCAGGGCCACGCGCTGAGCACCCGGTGCGCTGGGGTTGCCCCAGCGGTTCCTGAGCAGCTCCTGCAGTGCTGCCGCCGGTACCGTTCTGGCGGCTGTAGTTGTTTAAAAAGCCGTTGTTGTTTCCGGCGTAATCTGACGGCAGTTTTCTCGGGCATTTGGGCCTCTTCTAATAAGTGTGCTGTGAGTACATCTGCAAGCATTCACCTGTCGAGGTCAAATGACTGGTGGTGCTCATCTGCCCCCGTGCTACTGCTGCTGCCTCCCGTGAATGCTCATGTGCCTGCGTGCCCCTGTACAGGCACAGATGCACGCGCGCAACACCTGATCCCGCATCCTAATTATTTTTCGCCCGGTTCTCGGAGTTGTTCTGCTTCCGGCTGATGAATGGGAAAGTGTAGTAGTGCTGTTTCATTTCACCAGCCTCTCAAGTGTGGAAATTATGGTAAATTTGAGAACAAGCGAGATTAGATTGATAGTTACACCTCCTCCTTTAATTAGCCAACCACAGGATCTGTGGAGGCAAAGGCGGGGGGGGGTGTCGGAGGGGGGGCATACGAGTTTACCATGGCGAGAGTGCTGGAGGTTCTTTCTTGTCTGTTCTTTCTTGTCTTGTAAATTGGTATGAGATTCTTCCAGTCTTCCTCACGTAGCACAATCCCTCTTGATTTCTGGAGGTTCCTCACAGGGTAAGCTAATGTTTAACATCAATAAGGGTTACCGAATCTTGTCCTTGAGAAGCAGGAGTCTGGAAGCTGTTGTCAATCCAACTGCTGTATTCCTGACCAGCAAGCCCGCTCGATTCATGGTTAATTAACTGATTACTTAGAGCGGAAGTGTTGTGGAAGAGCCCGATCATTACCATTTCTATTCATTCTAATATGATGTATTTCAACTCCCCCTCCCTCACGCCTTCCAGAGAGTGATCTGGTGAAGGAGGATGACAAGTCTTTGTGAAACCATCTCGAGTTCTGCCAGATACTCGTAGTTGAAGTTGTCTAGCGGTGCGAGATTAGACACCGTGTGAAAGGCAATACTGCACAGATTCTTTATTCCAGACCATTTTGTAAGTTCGCATGATACAAAACCTCACGGTTACTGGGCAGCTCTCCCACTTTTCACGTCAACCTTTGCTACCTCGCCCGCTGCAACGTGCAGGAAAGAAACATTGATTTGAATTGCGCCGTGGTGCCGTGCATCTTAATGACACTCTGGAGTGACTGGCAGTGTGTCTGGGTCCTGGGGTTGGACCGGTCTAGCTGCCAGGAGGCAACATTGCAGAGAGGGGCTACAGCTGTGGTCTCTGAAGGGACCTGGCTACTCTATGTAGGCCTTCTCTCCCTGCGTCTCAGAGTGCTTGAAGATGCTAATTGGTTCACATTTTCCTCTGTTCGTTAAGGTATTCTGTCCTTAACAATTCAGATTTTAAAATAGTAATGTGTATTGTCTATGTGAAAGATTAATCAAAAGGAGTTGCTTGAGGTGGGAAGGCTTTTCCGGAGAGGTTCCACATGTTGTCAGGTAGTCCCTCTGAATGGCAGCTTCCGGTTCGGTCCCTTAGCTTTTGGAAGTGACATTTAGTCTGATATGTGCCAGCCGTGCAATCTACCTAGCCCTGCAAAGTGCAAATATTAACATAAATGCATATTAAGATACTGTGTGTTAGCTCCTGAACTGAAATAGAGAGCAGGTGTTCCAGCGGAGGCAAGCAAATCGTGTTGATTTACAGTGGCTTGAGGATTTGGCCCATTACCGCTTCTTTATACACTTTTAAAAAGAAATGCCAACTCGATAGTTTAGGCTTTAACTGGAACATGGCAAGTAATTGTATGTTTTGGCAGACCCCTAGTAATGTTGCAGAATCTTTCTCAGAAGTTGTTCCATGGGATAGCCGATTCCTCAGGTAAGAGCTACTTGTTTGTTCAATCCTCCATCTTAGGCCTGCTCCTCAGGTGCATCCTCCTTCTCGCAGCGATTTCCTAGGAACAGATTTCGAAGAACAGCTCTGATCACAGAATCACAGATTAGTTAGGGTTGGAAAGGAGCTCTGGAGATCATCCAGCCCAACCCCCCTGCCAGAGCAGGGTCACCTACAGCAGGTTGCACAGGATGACCTCCAGGCGGGTTTTGAATGTTTCTGGGGTGGGAGACTCTACCGCCTCCCTGGGCAGCCTGTTCCAGCGCTCTGCCACCCTCAAAGTAAAGAAGTTCCTCCTCATGCTTTGATAGAAGTTCCTACGTTCCAGTTTGTACCCGTTACCTCTTGTCCTGGATCATCTTTGATGATCCAGGACAAGAGGTAACGGGCACCAATTGGAACGTAGGAACTTGAACTTGAACTGGAACGTAGGAACTTGAACATAGGATTATCCTTGATGATTCAGGATAGCTGTGTGTCTGACCAGTCTGTCTTTCGAAGGAGGTCCTGGACCAGCTCCAGCCATGCTGTGCTGAGCAGAGCCCCTGGCAGCAGCCCCACACCTCACTCCCAGTGTGCCTGAATGGAAAAGGTACCAAAGTTGCTCCAACACTTTCTGAAAAACTCTATAGTGTTACCCCACAAGCGCAAAGCGACGGCAAAGCCCGTGAAATGACACCGGTGCTTCCAGAAAATGTCAAGCTTCCTGCCCAAGGGTGACATGCCATGCGGTGGGGTCAGGGCCACGCGCTGAGCACCCGGTGCGCTGGGGTTGCCCCAGCGGTTCCTGAGCAGCTCCTGCAGTGCTGCCGCCGGTACCGTTCTGGCGGCTGTAGTTGTTTAAAAAGCCGTTGTTGTTTCCGGCGTAATCTGACGGCAGTTTTCTCGGGCATTTGGGCCTCTTCTAATAAGTGTGCTGTGAGTACATCTGCAAGCATTCACCTGTCGAGGTCAAATGACTGGTGGTGCTCATCTGCCCCCGTGCTACTGCTGCTGCCTCCCGTGAATGCTCATGTGCCTGCGTGCCCCTGTACAGGCACAGATGCACGCGCGCAACACCTGATCCCGCATCCTAATTATTTTTCGCCCGGTTCTCTGAGTTGTTCTGCTTCCGGCTGATGAATGGGAAAGTGTAGTAGTGCTGTTTCATTTCACCAGCCTCTCAAGTGTGGAAATTATGGTAAATTTGAGAACAAGCCAGATTAGATTGATAGTTACACCTCCTCCTTTAATTAGCCAACCACAGGATCTGTGGAGGCAAAGGCCGGGGGGCGTGTCGGTGGGGGGGCATACGATTTTACCATGGCGAGATTGCTGGAGGTTCTTTCTTGTCTGTTCTTTCTTGTCTTGTAAATTGGTATGAGGTTCTGCCAGTCTTCCTCACGTAGCACAATCGCTCTTGATTTCTGGAGGTTGCTCACAGGGTAAGCTAATATTTAACATCAATAAGGGTTACCGAATCTTGTCCTTGAGAAGCAGGAGTCTGGAAGCTGTTGTCAATCCAACTGCTGTATTCCTGACCAGCAAGCCCGCTCGATTCAGGGTTAATTAACTGATTACTTAGAGCGGAAGTGTTGTGGAAGAGCCCGATCATTACCATTTCTATTCATTCTAATATGATGTATTTCAACTCCCCCTCCCTCACGCCTTCCAGAGAGTGATCTGGTGAAGGAGGATGACAAGTCTTTGTGAAACCATCTCGAGTTCTGCCAGATACTCGTAGTTGAAGTTGTCTAGCGGTGCGAGATTAGACACCGTGTGAAAGGCAATACTGCACAGATTCTTTATTCCAGACCATTTTGTAAGTTCGCATGATACAAAACCTCACGGTTACTGGGCAGCTCTCCCACTTTTCACGTCAACCTTTGCTACCTCGCCCGCTGCAACGTGCAGGAAAGAAACATTGATTTGAATTGCGCCGTGGTGCCGTGCATCTTAATGACACTCTGGAGTGACTGGCAGTGTGTCTGGGTCCTGGGGTTGGACCGGTCTAGCTGCCAGGAGGCAACATTGCAGAGAGGGGCTACAGCTGTGGTCTCTGAAGGGGCCTGGCTACTCTATGTAGGCCTTCTCTCCCTGCGTCTCAGAGTGCTTGAAGATGCTAATTGGTTCACATTTTCCTCTGTTCGTTAAGGTATTCTGTCCTTAACAATTCAGATTTTAAAATAGTAATGTGTATTGTCTATGTGAAAGATTAATCAAAAGGAGTTGCTTGAGGTGGGAAGGCTTTTCCGGAGAGGTTCCACATGTTGTCAGGTAGTCCCTCTGAATGGCAGCTTCCGGTTCGGTCCCTTAGCTTTTGGAAGTGACATTTAGTCTGATATGTGCCAGCCGTGCAATCTACCTAGCCCTGCAAAGTGCAAATATTAACATAAATGCATATTAAGATACTGTGTGTTAGCTCCTGAACTGAAATAGAGAGCAGGTGTTCCAGCGGAGGCAAGCAAATCGTGTTGATTTACAGTGGCTTGAGGATTTGGCCCATTACCGCTTCTTTATACACTTTTAAAAAGAAATGCCAACTCGATAGTTTAGGCTTTAACTGGAACATGGCAAGTAATTGTATGTTTTGGCAGACCCCTAGTAATGTTGCAGAATCTTTCTCAGAAGTTGTTCCATGGGATAGCCGATTCCTCAGGTAAGAGCTACTTGTTTGTTCAATCCTCCATCTTAGGCCTGCTCCTCAGGTGCATCCTCCTTCTCGCAGCGATTTCCTAGGAACAGATTTCGAAGAACAGCTCTGATCACAGAATCACAGATTAGTTAGGGTTGGAAAGGAGCTCTGGAGATCATCCAGCCCAACCCCCCTGCCAGAGCAGGGTCACCTACAGCAGGTTGCACAGGATGACCTCCAGGCGGGTTTTGAATGTTTCTGGGGTGGGAGACTCTACCGCCTCCCTGGGCAGCCTGTTCCAGCGCTCTGCCACCCTCAAAGTAAAGAAGTTCCTCCTCATGCTTTGATAGAAGTTCCTAGGTTCCAGTTTGTACCCGTTACCTCTTGTCCTGGATCATCTTTGATGATCCAGGACAAGAGGTAACGGGCACCAATTGGAACGTAGGAACTTGAACTTGAACTGGAACGTAGGAACTTGAACATAGGATTATCCTTGATGATTCAGGATAGCTGTGTGTCTGACCAGTCTGTCTTTCGAAGGAGGTCCTGGACCAGCTCCAGCCATGCTGTGCTGAGCAGAGCCCCTGGCAGCAGCCCCACACCTCACTCCCAGTGTGCCTGAATGGAAAAGGTACCAAAGTTGCTCCAACACTTTCTGAAAAACTCTATAGTGTTACCCCACAAGCGCAAAGCGACGGCAAAGCCCGTGAAATGACACCGGTGCTTCCAGAAAATGTCAAGCTTCCTGCCCAAGGGTGACATGCCATGCGGTGGGGTCAGGGCCACGCGCTGAGCACCCGGTGCGCTGGGGTTGCCCCAGCGGTTCCTGAGCAGCTCCTGCAGTGCTGCCGCCGGTACCGTTCTGGCGGCTGTAGTTGTTTAAAAAGCCGTTGTTGTTTCCGGCGTAATCTGACGGCAGTTTTCTCGGGCATTTGGGCCTCTTCTAATAAGTGTGCTGTGAGTACATCTGCAAGCATTCACCTGTCGAGGTCAAATGACTGGTGGTGCTCATCTGCCCCCGTGCTACTGCTGCTGCCTCCCGTGAATGCTCATGTGCCTGCGTGCCCCTGTACAGGCACAGATGCACGCGCGCAACACCTGATCCCGCATCCTAATTATTTTTCGCCCGGTTCTCTGAGTTGTTCTGCTTCCGGCTGATGAATGGGAAAGTGTAGTAGTGCTGTTTCATTTCACCAGCCTCTCAAGTGTGGAAATTATGGTAAATTTGAGAACAAGCCAGATTAGATTGATAGTTACACCTCCTCCTTTAATTAGCCAACCACAGGATCTGTGGAGGCAAAGGCCGGGGGGCGTGTCGGTGGGGGGGCATACGATTTTACCATGGCGAGATTGCTGGAGGTTCTTTCTTGTCTGTTCTTTCTTGTCTTGTAAATTGGTATGAGGTTCTGCCAGTCTTCCTCACGTAGCACAATCGCTCTTGATTTCTGGAGGTTGCTCACAGGGTAAGCTAATATTTAACATCAATAAGGGTTACCGAATCTTGTCCTTGAGAAGCAGGAGTCTGGAAGCTGTTGTCAATCCAACTGCTGTATTCCTGACCAGCAAGCCCGCTCGATTCAGGGTTAATTAACTGATTACTTAGAGCGGAAGTGTTGTGGAAGAGCCCGATCATTACCATTTCTATTCATTCTAATATGATGTATTTCAACTCCCCCTCCCTCACGCCTTCCAGAGAGTGATCTGGTGAAGGAGGATGACAAGTCTTTGTGAAACCATCTCGAGTTCTGCCAGATACTCGTAGTTGAAGTTGTCTAGCGGTGCGAGATTAGACACCGTGTGAAAGGCAATACTGCACAGATTCTTTATTCCAGACCATTTTGTAAGTTCGCATGATACAAAACCTCACGGTTACTGGGCAGCTCTCCCACTTTTCACGTCAACCTTTGCTACCTCGCCCGCTGCAACGTGCAGGAAAGAAACATTGATTTGAATTGCGCCGTGGTGCCGTGCATCTTAATGACACTCTGGAGTGACTGGCAGTGTGTCTGGGTCCTGGGGTTGGACCCGGTCTAGCTGCCAGGAGGCAACATTGCAGAGAGGGGCTACAGCTGTGGTCTCTGAAGGGACCTGGCTACTCTATGTAGGCCTTCTCTCCCTGCGTCTCAGAGTGCTTGAAGATGCTAATTGGTTCACATTTTCCTCTGTTCGTTAAGGTATTCTGTCCTTAACAATTCAGATTTTAAAATAGTAATGTGTATTGTCTATGTGAAAGATTAATCAAAAGGAGTTGCTTGAGGTGGGAAGGCTTTTCCGGAGAGGTTCCACATGTTGTCAGGTAGTCCCTCTGAATGGCAGCTTCCGGTTCGGTCCCTTAGCTTTCGGAAGTGACATTTAGTCTGATATGTGCCAGCCGTGCAATCTACCTAGCCCTGCAAAGTGCAAATATTAACCTAAATGCATATTAAGATACTGTGTGTTAGCTCCTGAACTGAAATAGAGAGCGGGTGTTCCAGCGGAGGCAAGCAAATCGTGTTGATTTACAGTGGCTTGCGGATTTGGCCCATTACTGCTTCTTTATACACTTTTAAAAAGAAATGCCAACTCGATAGTTTAGGCTTTAACTGGAACATGGCAAGTAATTGTATGTTTTGGCGGACCCCTAGTAATGTTGCAGAATCTTTCTCAGAAGTTGTTCCATGGGATAGCCGATTCCTCAGGTAAGAGCTACTTGTTTGTTCAATCCTCCATCTTAGGCCTGCTCCTCAGGTGCATCCTCCTTCTCGCAGCGATTTCCTTGGAACAGATTTCAAAGAACAGCTCTGATCACAGAATCACAAATTGGTTAGGGTTGGAAAGGAGCTCTGGAGATCATCCAGTCAAACCCCCTGCCAGAGCAGGGTCACCTACAGCAGGTTGCACATGATGACCTCCAGGCGGGTTTTGAATGTCTCTGGGGTGGGAGAATCTACCGCCTCCCCGGGCAGCCTGTTCCAGCGCTCTGCCACCCTCAAAGTAAAGAAGTTCCTCCTCATGCTTTGATAGAAGTTCCTAGGTTCCAGTTTGTACCCGTTACCTCTTGTCCTGGATCATCTTTGATGATCCAGGACAAGAGGTAACGGGCACCAATTGGAACGTAGGAACTTGAACTTGAACTGGAATGTAGGAACTTGAACTTGAACATAGGATTATCCTTGATGATTCAGGATAGCTGTGTGTCTGACCAGTCTGTCTTTCGAAGGAGTTCCTGGGCCAGCTCCAGCCATGCTGTGCTGAGCAGAGCCCCTGGCAGCAGCCCCACAGCTCACTCCCAGTGTGCCTGAATGGAAAAGGTACCAAAGATGCTCCAACACTTTCTGAAAAACTCTATAGTGTTACCCAACAAGCGCAAAGCGACAGCAAAGCCCCTGAAATGACACCGGTGCTTCCAGAAAATGTCAAGCTTCCTGCCCAAGGGTGGCATGCCATGCGGTGGGGTCAGGGCCACGCGCTGAGCACCCGGTGCGCTGGGGTTGCCCCAGCGGTTCCTGAGCAGCTCCTGCAGTGCTGCCGCCGGTACCGTTCTGGCGGCTGTAGTTGTTTAAAAAGCCGTTGTTGTTTCCGGCGTAATCTGACGGCAGTTTTCTCGGGCATTTGGGCCTCTTCTAATAAGTGTGCTGTGAGTACATCTGCAAGCATTCACCTGTCGAGGTCAAATGACTGGTGGTGCTCATCTGCCCCCGTGCTACTGCTGCTGCCTCCCGTGAATGCTCATGTGCCTGCGTGCCCCTGTACAGGCACAGATGCACGCGCGCAACACCTGATCCCGCATCCTAATTATTTTTCGCCCGGTTCTCGGAGTTGTTCTGCTTCCGGCTGATGAATGGGAAAGTGTAGTAGTGCTGTTTCATTTCACCAGCCTCTCAAGTGTGGAAATTATGGTAAATTTGAGAACAAGCCAGATTAGATTGATAGTTACACCTCCTCCTTTAATTAGCCAACCACAGGATCTGTGGAGGGAAAGGCCGGGGGGCGTGTCGGTGGGGGGGCATACGATTTTACCATGGCGAGATTGCTGGAGGTTCTTTCTTGTCTGTTCTTTCTTGTCTTGTAAATTGGTATGAGGTTCTGCCAGTCTTCCTCACGTAGCACAATCGCTCTTGATTTCTGGAGGTTGCTCACAGGGTAAGCTAATGTTTAACATCAATAAGGGTTACCGAATCTTGTCCTTGAGAAGCAGGAGTCTGGAAGCTGTTGTCAATCCAACTGCTGTATTCCTGACCAGCAAGCCCGCTCGATTCAGGGTTAATTAACTGATTACTTAGAGCGGAAGTGTTGTGGAAGAGCCCGATCATTACCATTTCTATTCATTCTAATATGATGTATTTCAACTCCCCCTCCCTCACGCCTTCCAGAGAGTGATCTGGTGAAGGAGGATGACAAGTCTTTGTGAAACCATCTCGAGTTCTGCCAGATACTCGTAGTTGAAGTTGTCTAGCGGTGCGAGATTAGACACCGTGTGAAAGGCAATACTGCACAGATTCTTTATTCCAGACCATTTTGTAAGTTCGCATGATACAAAACCTCACGGTTACTGGGCAGCTCTCCCACTTTTCACGTCAACCTTTGCTACCTCGCCCGCTGCAACGTGCAGGAAAGAAACATTGATTTGAATTGCGCCGTGGTGCCGTGCATCTTAATGACACTCTGGAGTGACTGGCAGTGTGTCTGGGTCCTGGGGTTGGACCCGGTCTAGCTGCCAGGAGGCAACATTGCAGAGAGGGGCTACAGCTGTGGTCTCTGAAGGGACCTGGCTACTCTATGTAGGCCTTCTCTCCCTGCGTCTCAGAGTGCTTGAAGATGCTAATTGGTTCACATTTTCCTCTGTTCGTTAAGGTATTCTGTCCTTAAAAATTCAGCTTTTTAAAATAGTAACGTGTATTGTCTATGTGAAAGATTAATCAAAAGGAGTTGCTTGAGGTGGGAAGGCTTTTCCGGAGAGGTTCCACATGTTGTCAGGTAGTCCCTCTGAATGGCAGCTTCCGGTTCGGTCCCTTAGCTTTCGGAAGTGACATTTAGTCTGATATGTGCCAGCCGTGCAATCTACCTAGCCCTGCAAAGTGCAAATATTAACCTAAATGCATATTAAGATACTGTGTGTTAGCTCCTGAACTGAAATAGAGAGCGGGTGTTCCAGCGGAGGCAAGCAAATCGTGTTGATTTACAGTGGCTTGCGGATTTGGCCCATTACTGCTTCTTTATACACTTTTAAAAAGAAATGCCAACTCGATAGTTTAGGCTTTAACTGGAACATGGCAAGTAATTGTATGTTTTGGCGGACCCCTAGTAATGTTGCAGAATCTTTCTCAGAAGTTGTTCCATGGGATAGCCGATTCCTCAGGTAAGAGCTACTTGTTTGTTCAATCCTCCATCTTAGGCCTGCTCCTCAGGTGCATCCTCCTTCTCGCAGCGATTTCCTAGGAACAGATTTCAAAGAACAGCTCTGATCACAGAATCACAGATTGGTTAGGGTTGGAAAGGAGCTCTGGAGATCATCCAGTCCAACCCCCCTGCCAGAGCAGGGTCACCTACAGCAGGTTGCACATGATGACCTCCAGGCGGGTTTTGAATGTCTCTGGGGTGGGAGAATCTACCGCCTCCCCGGGCAGCCTGTTCCAGCGCTCTGCCACCCTCAAAGTAAAGAAGTTCCTCCTCATGCTTTGATAGAAGTTCCTAGGTTCCAGTTTGTACCCGTTACCTCTTGTCCTGGATCATCTTTGATGATCCAGGACAAGAGGTAACGGGCACCAATTGGAACGTAGGAACTTGAACTTGAACTGGAACGTAGGAACTTGAACTTGAACATAGGATTATCCTTGATGATTCAGGATAGCTGTGTGTCTGACCAGTCTGTCTTTCGAAGGAGTTCCTGGGCCAGCTCCAGCCATGCTGTGCTGAGCAGAGCCCCTGGCAGCAGCCCCACAGCTCACTCCCAGTGTGCCTGAATGGAAAAGGTACCAAAGTTGCTCCAACACTTTCTGAAAAACTCTATAGTGTTACCCCACAAGCGCAAAGCGACAGCAAAGCCCGTGAAATGACACCGGTGCTTCCAGAAAATGTCAAGCTTCCTGCCCAAGGGTGGCATGCCATGCGGTGGGGTCAGGGCCACGCGCTGAGCACCCGGTGCGCTGGGGTTGCCCCAGCGGTTCCTGAGCAGCTCCTGCAGTGCTGCCGCCGGTACCGTTCTGGCGGCTGTAGTTGTTTAAAAAGCCGTTGTTGTTTCCGGCGTAATCTGACGGCAGTTTTCTCGGGCATTTGGGCCTCTTCTAATAAGTGTGCTGTGAGTACATCTGCAAGCATTCACCTGTCGAGGTCAAATGACTGGTGGTGCTCATCTGCCCCCGTGCTACTGCTGCTGCCTCCCGTGAATGCTCATGTGCCTGCGTGCCCCTGTACAGGCACAGATGCACGCGCGCAACACCTGATCCCGCATCCTAATTATTTTTCGCCCGGTTCTCTGAGTTGTTCTGCTTCCGGCTGATGAATGGGAAAGTGTAGTAGTGCTGTTTCATTTCACCAGCCTCTCAAGTGTGGAAATTATGGTAAATTTGAGAACAAGCCAGATTAGATTGATAGTTACACCTCCTCCTTTAATTAGCCAACCACAGGATCTGTGGAGGGAAAGGCCGGGGGGCGTGTCGGTGGGGGGGCATACGATTTTACCATGGCGAGATTGCTGGAGGTTCTTTCTTGTCTGTTCTTTCTTGTCTTGTAAATTGGTATGAGGTTCTGCCAGTCTTCCTCACGTAGCACAATCGCTCTTGATTTCTGGAGGTTGCTCACAGGGTAAGCTAATGTTTAACATCAATAAGGGTTACCGAATCTTGTCCTTGAGAAGCAGGAGTCTGGAAGCTGTTGTCAATCCAACTGCTGTATTCCTGACCAGCAAGCCCGCTCGATTCAGGGTTAATTAACTGATTACTTAGAGCGGAAGTGTTGTGGAAGAGCCCGATCATTACCATTTCTATTCATTCTAATATGATGTATTTCAACTCCCCCTCCCTCACGCCTTCCAGAGAGTGATCTGGTGAAGGAGGATGACAAGTCTTTGTGAAACCATCTCGAGTTCTGCCAGATACTCGTAGTTGAAGTTGTCTAGCGGTGCGAGATTAGACACCGTGTGAAAGGCAATACTGCACAGATTCTTTATTCCAGACCATTTTGTAAGTTCGCATGATACAAAACCTCACGGTTACTGGGCAGCTCTCCCACTTTTCACGTCAACCTTTGCTACCTCGCCCGCTGCAACGTGCAGGAAAGAAACATTGATTTGAATTGCGCCGTGGTGCCGTGCATCTTAATGACACTCTGGAGTGACTGGCAGTGTGTCTGGGTCCTGGGGTTGGACCCGGTCTAGCTGCCAGGAGGCAACATTGCAGAGAGGGGCTACAGCTGTGGTCTCTGAAGGGACCTGGCTACTCTATGTAGGCCTTCTCTCCCTGCGTCTCAGAGTGCTTGAAGATGCTAATTGGTTCACATTTTCCTCTGTTCGTTAAGGTATTCTGTCCTTAAAAATTCAGCTTTTTAAAATAGTAACGTGTATTGTCTATGTGAAAGATTAATCAAAAGGAGTTGCTTGAGGTGGGAAGGCTTTTCCGGAGAGGTTCCACATGTTGTCAGGTAGTCCCTCTGAATGGCAGCTTCCGGTTCGGTCCCTTAGCTTTCGGAAGTGACATTTAGTCTGATATGTGCCAGCCGTGCAATCTACCTAGCCCTGCAAAGTGCAAATATTAACCTAAATGCATATTAAGATACTGTGTGTTAGCTCCTGAACTGAAATAGAGAGCGGGTGTTCCAGCGGAGGCAAGCAAATCGTGTTGATTTACAGTGGCTTGCGGATTTGGCCCATTACTGCTTCTTTATACACTTTTAAAAAGAAATGCCAACTCGATAGTTTAGGCTTTAACTGGAACATGGCAAGTAATTGTATGTTTTGGCGGACCCCTAGTAATGTTGCAGAATCTTTCTCTGAAGTTGTTCCATGGGATAGCCGATTTCTCAGCTAAGAGCTACTTGTTTGTTCAATCCTCCATCTTAGGCCTGCTCCTCAGGTGCATCCTCCTTCTCGCAGCGATTTCCTAGGAACAGATTTCGAAGAACAGCTCTGATCACAGAATCACAGATTGGTTAGGGTTGGAAAGGAGCTCTGGAGATCATGTAGTGCAACCCCCCTGCCAGAGCAGGGTCACCTACAGCAGGTTGCACAGGATGACCTCCAGGCGGGTTTTGAATGTCTCTGGGGTGGGAGACTCTACCGCCTCCCTGGGCAGCCTGTTCCAGCGCTCTGCCACCCTCAAAGTAAAGAAGTTCCTCCTCATGCTTTGATAGAAGTTCCTAGGTTCCAGTTTGTACCCGTTACCTCTTGTCCTGGATCATCTTTGATGATCCAGGACAAGAGGTAACGGGCACCAATTGGAACGTAGGAACTTGAACTTGAACTGGAAGGTAGGAACTTGAACTTGAACATAGGATTATCCTTGATGATTCAGGATAGCTGTGTGTCTGACCAGTCTGTCTTTCGAAGGAGGTCCTGGGCCAGCTCCAGCCATGCTGTGCTGAGCAGAGCCCCTGGCAGCAGCCCCACACCTCACTCCCAGTGTGCCTGAATGGAAAAGGTACCAAAGTTGCTCCAACACTTTCTGAAAAACTCTATAGTGTTACCCCACAAGCGCAAAGCGACGGCAAAGCCCGTGAAATGACACCGGTGCTTCCAGAAAATGTCAAGCTTCCTGCCCAAGGGTGACATGCCATGCGGTGGGGTCAGGGCCACGCGCTGAGCACCCGGTGCGCTGGAGTTGCCCCAGCGGTTCCTGAGCAGCTCCTGCAGTGCTGCCGCCGGTACCGTTCTGGCGGCTGTAGTTGTTTAAAAAGCCGTTGTTGTTTCCGGCGTAATCTGACGGCAGTTTTCTCGGGCATTTGGGCCTCTTCTAATAAGTGTGCTGTGAGTACATCTGCAAGCATTCACCTGTCGAGGTCAAATGACTGGTGGTGCTCATCTGCCCCCGTGCTACTGCTGCTGCCTCCCGTGAATGCTCATGTGCCTGCGTGCCCCTGTACAGGCACAGATGCACGCGCGCAACACCTGATCCCACATCCTAATTATTTTTCGCCCGGTTCTCGGAGTTGTTCTGCTTCCGGCTGATGAATGGGAAAGTGTAGTAGTGCTGTTTCATTTCACCAGCCTCTCAAGTGTGGAAATTATGGTAAATTTGAGAACAAGCCAGATTAGATTGATAGTTACACCTCCTCCTTTAATTAGCCAACCACAGGATCTGTGGAGGCAAAGGCTGGGGGGGTGTGTCGGTGTATATAACGTGTATTGTCTATGTGAAAGATTAATCAAAAGGAGTTGCTTGAGGTGGGAAGGCTTTTCCGGAGAGGTTCCACATGTTGTCAGGTAGTCCCTCTGAATGGCAGCTTCCGGTTCGGTCCCTTAGCTTTCGGAAGTGACATTTAGTCTGATATGTGCCAGCCGTGCAATCTACCTAGCCCTGCAAAGTGCAAATATTAACCTAAATGCATATTAAGATAGTGTGTGTTAGCTCCTGAACTGAAATAGAGAGCGGGTGTTCCAGCGGAGGCAAGCAAATCGTGTTGATTTACAGTGGCTTGCGGATTTGGCCCATTACTGCTTCTTTATACACTTTTAAAAAGAAATGCCAACTCGATAGTTTAGGCTTTAACTGGAACATGGCAAGTAATTGTATGTTTTGGCGGACCCCTAGTAATGTTGCAGAATCTTTCTCAGAAGTTGTTCCATGGGATAGCCGATTCCTCAGGTAAGAGCTACTTGTTTGTTCAATCCTCCATCTTAGGCCTGCTCCTCAGGTGCATCCTCCTTCTCGCAGCGATTTCCTAGGAACAGATTTCAAAGAACAGCTCTGATCACAGAATCACAGATTGGTTAGGGTTGGAAAGGAGCTCTGGAGATCATCCAGTCCAACCCCCCTGCCAGAGCAGGGTCACCTACAGCAGGTTGCACATGATGACCTCCAGGCGGGTTTTGAATGTCTCTGGGGTGGGAGAATCTACCGCCTCCCCGGGCAGCCTGTTCCAGCGCTCTGCCACCCTCAAAGTAAAGAAGTTCCTCCTCATGCTTTGATAGAAGTTCCTAGGTTCCAGTTTGTACCCGTTACCTCTTGTCCTGGATCATCTTTGATGATCCAGGACAAGAGGTAACGGGCACCAATTGGAACGTAGGAACTTGAACTTGAACTGGAACGTAGGAACTTGAACTTGAACATAGGATTATCCTTGATGATTCAGGATAGCTGTGTGTCTGACCAGTCTGTCTTTCGAAGGAGTTCCTGGGCCAGCTCCAGCCATGCTGTGCTGAGCAGAGCCCCTGGCAGCAGCCCCACAGCTCACTCCCAGTGTGCCTGAATGGAAAAGGTACCAAAGTTGCTCCAACACTTTCTGAAAAACTCTATAGTGTTACCCCACAAGCGCAAAGCGACGGCAAAGCCCGTGAAATGACACCGGTGCTTCCAGAAAATGTCAAGCTTCCTGCCCAAGGGTGGCATGCCATGCGGTGGGGTCAGGGCCACGCGCTGAGCACCCGGTGCGCTGGGGTTGCCCCAGCGGTTCCTGAGCAGCTCCTGCAGTGCTGCCGCCGGTACCGTTCTGGCGGCTGTAGTTGTTTAAAAAGCCGTTGTTGTTTCCGGCGTAATCTGACGGCAGTTTTCTCGGGCATTTGGGCCTCTTCTAATAAGTGTGCTGTGAGTACATCTGCAAGCATTCACCTGTCGAGGTCAAATGACTGGTGGTGCTCATCTGCCCCCGTGCTACTGCTGCTGCCTCCCGTGAATGCTCATGTGCCTGCGTGCCCCTGTACAGGCACAGATGCACGCGCGCAACACCTGATCCCGCATCCTAATTATTTTTCGCCCGGTTCTCTGAGTTGTTCTGCTTCCGGCTGATGAATGGGAAAGTGTAGTAGTGCTGTTTCATTTCACCAGCCTCTCAAGTGTGGAAATTATGGTAAATTTGAGAACAAGCCAGATTAGATTGATAGTTACACCTCCTCCTTTAATTAGCCAACCACAGGATCTGTGGAGGGAAAGGCCGGGGGGCGTGTCGGTGGGGGGGCATACGATTTTACCATGGCGAGATTGCTGGAGGTTCTTTCTTGTCTGTTCTTTCTTTTCTTGTAAATTGGTATGAGGTTCTGCCAGTCTTCCTCACGTAGCACAATCGCTCTTGATTTCTGGAGGTTGCTCACAGGGTAAGCTAATGTTTAACATCAATAAGGGTTACCGAATCTTGTCCTTGAGAAGCAGGAGTCTGGAAGCTGTTGTCAATCCAACTGCTGTATTCCTGACCAGCAAGCCCGCTCGATTCAGGGTTAATTAACTGATTACTTAGAGCGGAAGTGTTGTGGAAGAGCCCGATCATTACCATTTCTATTCATTCTAATATGATGTATTTCAACTCCCCCTCCCTCACGCCTTCCAGAGAGTGATCTGGTGAAGGAGGATGACAAGTCTTTGTGAAACCATCTCGAGTTCTGCCAGATACTCGTAGTTGAAGTTGTCTAGCGGTGCGAGATTAGACACCGTGTGAAAGGCAATACTGCACAGATTCTTTATTCCAGACCATTTTGTAAGTTCGCATGATACAAAACCTCACGGTTACTGGGCAGCTCTCCCACTTTTCACGTCAACCTTTGCTACCTCGCCCGCTGCAACGTGCAGGAAAGAAACATTGATTTGAATTGCGCCGTGGTGCCGTGCATCTTAATGACACTCTGGAGTGACTGGCAGTGTGTCTGGGTCCTGGGGTTGGACCCGGTCTAGCTGCCAGGAGGCAACATTGCAGAGAGGGGCTACAGCTGTGGTCTCTGAAGGGACCTGGCTACTCTATGTAGGCCTTCTCTCCCTGCGTCTCAGAGTGCTTGAAGATGCTAATTGGTTCACATTTTCCTCTGTTCGTTAAGGTATTCTGTCCTTAAAAATTCAGCTTTTTAAAATAGTAACGTGTATTGTCTATGTGAAAGATTAATCAAAAGGAGTTGCTTGAGGTGGGAAGGCTTTTCCGGAGAGGTTCCACATGTTGTCAGGTAGTCCCTCTGAATGGCAGCTTCCGGTTCGGTCCCTTAGCTTTCGGAAGTGACATTTAGTCTGATATGTGCCAGCCGTGCAATCTACCTAGCCCTGCAAAGTGCAAATATTAACCTAAATGCATATTAAGATACTGTGTGTTAGCTCCTGAACTGAAATAGAGAGCGGGTGTTCCAGCGGAGGCAAGCAAATCGTGTTGATTTACAGTGGCTTGCGGATTTGGCCCATTACTGCTTCTTTATACACTTTTAAAAAGAAATGCCAACTCGATAGTTTAGGCTTTAACTGGAACATGGCAAGTAATTGTATGTTTTGGCGGACCCCTAGTAATGTTGCAGAATCTTTCTCTGAAGTTGTTCCATGGGATAGCCGATTTCTCAGCTAAGAGCTACTTGTTTGTTCAATCCTCCATCTTAGGCCTGCTCCTCAGGTGCATCCTCCTTCTCGCAGCGATTTCCTAGGAACAGATTTCGAAGAACAGCTCTGATCACAGAATCACAGATTGGTTAGGGTTGGAAAGGAGCTCTGGAGATCATGTAGTGCAACCCCCCTGCCAGAGCAGGGTCACCTACAGCAGGTTGCACAGGATGACCTCCAGGCGGGTTTTGAATGTCTCTGGGGTGGGAGACTCTACCGCCTCCCTGGGCAGCCTGTTCCAGCGCTCTGCCACCCTCAAAGTAAAGAAGTTCCTCCTCATGCTTTGATAGAAGTTCCTAGGTTCCAGTTTGTACCCGTTACCTCTTGTCCTGGATCATCTTTGATGATCCAGGACAAGAGGTAACGGGCACCAATTGGAACGTAGGAACTTGAACTTGAACTGGAAGGTAGGAACTTGAACTTGAACATAGGATTATCCTTGATGATTCAGGATAGCTGTGTGTCTGACCAGTCTGTCTTTCGAAGGAGGTCCTGGGCCAGCTCCAGCCATGCTGTGCTGAGCAGAGCCCCTGGCAGCAGCCCCACACCTCACTCCCAGTGTGCCTGAATGGAAAAGGTACCAAAGTTGCTCCAACACTTTCTGAAAAACTCTATAGTGTTACCCCACAAGCGCAAAGCGACGGCAAAGCCCGTGAAATGACACCGGTGCTTCCAGAAAATGTCAAGCTTCCTGCCCAAGGGTGACATGCCATGCGGTGGGGTCAGGGCCACGCGCTGAGCACCCGGTGCGCTGGAGTCGCCCCAGCGGTTCCTGAGCAGCTCCTGCAGTGCTGCCGCCGGTACCGTTCTGGCGGCTGTAGTTGTTTAAAAAGCCGTTGTTGTTTCCGGCGTAATCTGACGGCAGTTTTCTCGGGCATTTGGGCCTCTTCTAATAAGTGTGCTGTGAGTACATCTGCAAGCATTCACCTGTCGAGGTCAAATGACTGGTGGTGCTCATCTGCCCCCGTGCTACTGCTGCTGCCTCCCGTGAATGCTCATGTGCCTGCGTGCCCCTGTACAGGCACAGATGCACGCGCGCAACACCTGATCCCGCATCCTAATTATTTTTCGCCCGGTTCTCGGAGTTGTTCTGCTTCCGGCTGATGAATGGGAAAGTGTAGTAGTGCTGTTTCATTTCACCAGCCTCTCAAGTGTGGAAATTATGGTAAATTTGAGAACAAGCCAGATTAGATTGATAGTTACACCTCCTCCTTTAATTAGCCAACCACAGGATCTGTGGAGGCAAAGGCTGGGGGGGTGTGTCGGTGTATATAACGTGTATTGTCTATGTGAAAGATTAATCAAAAGGAGTTGCTTGAGGTGGGAAGGCTTTTCCGGAGAGGTTCCACATGTTGTCAGGTAGTCCCTCTGAATGGCAGCTTCCGGTTCGGTCCCTTAGCTTTCGGAAGTGACATTTAGTCTGATATGTGCCAGCCGTGCAATCTACCTAGCCCTGCAAAGTGCAAATATTAACCTAAATGCATATTAAGATACTGTGTGTTAGCTCCTGAACTGAAATAGAGAGCGGGTGTTCCAGCGGAGGCAAGCAAATCGTGTTGATTTACAGTGGCTTGCGGATTTGGCCCATTACTGCTTCTTTATACACTTTTAAAAAGAAATGCCAACTCGATAGTTTAGGCTTTAACTGGAACATGGCAAGTAATTGTATGTTTTGGCGGACCCCTAGTAATGTTGCAGAATCTTTCTCAGAAGTTGTTCCATGGGATAGCCGATTCCTCAGGTAAGAGCTACTTGTTTGTTCAATCCTCCATCTTAGGCCTGCTCCTCAGGTGCATCCTCCTTCTCGCAGCGATTTCCTAGGAACAGATTTCAAAGAACAGCTCTGATCACAGAATCACAGATTGGTTAGGGTTGGAAAGGAGCTCTGGAGATCATCCAGTCCAACCCCCCTGCCAGAGCAGGGTCACCTACAGCAGGTTGCACATGATGACCTCCAGGCGGGTTTTGAATGTCTCTGGGGTGGGAGAATCTACCGCCTCCCCGGGCAGCCTGTTCCAGCGCTCTGCCACCCTCAAAGTAAAGAAGTTCCTCCTCATGCTTTGATAGAAGTTCCTAGGTTCCAGTTTGTACCCGTTACCTCTTGTCCTGGATCATCTTTGATGATCCAGGACAAGAGGTAACGGGCACCAATTGGAACGTAGGAACTTGAACTTGAACTGGAACGTAGGAACTTGAACTTGAACATAGGATTATCCTTGATGATTCAGGATAGCTGTGTGTCTGACCAGTCTGTCTTTCGAAGGAGTTCCTGGGCCAGCTCCAGCCATGCTGTGCTGAGCAGAGCCCCTGGCAGCAGCCCCACAGCTCACTCCCAGTGTGCCTGAATGGAAAAGGTACCAAAGTTGCTCCAACACTTTCTGAAAAACTCTATAGTGTTACCCCACAAGCGCAAAGCGACAGCAAAGCCCGTGAAATGACACCGGTGCTTCCAGAAAATGTCAAGCTTCCTGCCCAAGGGTGGCATGCCATGCGGTGGGGTCAGGGCCACGCGCTGAGCACCCGGTGCGCTGGGGTTGCCCCAGCGGTTCCTGAGCAGCTCCTGCAGTGCTGCCGCCGGTACCGTTCTGGCGGCTGTAGTTGTTTAAAAAGCCGTTGTTGTTTCCGGCGTAATCTGACGGCAGTTTTCTCGGGCATTTGGGCCTCTTCTAATAAGTGTGCTGTGAGTACATCTGCAAGCATTCACCTGTCGAGGTCAAATGACTGGTGGTGCTCATCTGCCCCCGTGCTACTGCTGCTGCCTCCCGTGAATGCTCATGTGCCTGCGTGCCCCTGTACAGGCACAGATGCACGCGCGCAACACCTGATCCCGCATCCTAATTATTTTTCGACCGGTTCTCTGAGTTGTTCTGCTTCCGGCTGATGAATGGGAAAGTGTAGTAGTGCTGTTTCATTTCACCAGCCTCTCAAGTGTGGAAATTATGGTAAATTTGAGAACAAGCCAGATTAGATTGATAGTTACACCTCCTCCTTTAATTAGCCAACCACAGGATCTGTGGAGGCAAAGGCCGGGGGGCGTGTCGGTGGGGGGGCATACGATTTTACCATGGCGAGATTGCTGGAGGTTCTTTCTTGTCTGTTCTTTCTTGTCTTGTAAATTGGTATGAGGTTCTGCCAGTCTTCCTCACGTAGCACAATCGCTCTTGATTTCTGGAGGTTGCTCACAGGGTAAGCTAATGTTTAACATCAATAAGGGTTACCGAATCTTGTCCTTGAGAAGCAGGAGTCTGGAAGCTGTTGTCAATCCAACTGCTGTATTCCTGACCAGCAAGCCCGCTCGATTCAGGGTTAATTAACTGATTACTTAGAGCGGAAGTGTTGTGGAAGAGCCCGATCATTACCATTTCTATTCATTCTAATATGATGTATTTCAACTCCCCCTCCCTCACGCCTTCCAGAGAGTGATCTGGTGAAGGAGGATGACAAGTCTTTGTGAAACCATCTCGAGTTCTGCCAGATACTCGTAGTTGAAGTTGTCTAGCGGTGCGAGATTAGACACCGTGTGAAAGGCAATACTGCACAGATTCTTTATTCCAGACCATTTTGTAAGTTCGCATGATACAAAACCTCACGGTTACTGGGCAGCTCTCCCACTTTTCACGTCAACCTTTGCTACCTCGCCCGCTGCAACGTGCAGGAAAGAAACATTGATTTGAATTGCGCCGTGGTGCCGTGCATCTTAATGACACTCTGGAGTGACTGGCAGTGTGTCTGGGTCCTGGGGTTGGACCCGGTCTAGCTGCCAGGAGGCAACATTGCAGAGAGGGGCTACAGCTGTGGTCTCTGAAGGGACCTGGCTACTCTATGTAGGCCTTCTCTCCCTGCGTCTCAGAGTGCTTGAAGATGCTAATTGGTTCACATTTTCCTCTGTTCGTTAAGGTATTCTGTCCTTAAAAATTCAGCTTTTTAAAATAGTAACGTGTATTGTCTATGTGAAAGATTAATCAAAAGGAGTTGCTTGAGGTGGGAAGGCTTTTCCGGAGAGGTTCCACATGTTGTCAGGTAGTCCCTCTGAATGGCAGCTTCCGGTTCGGTCCCTTAGCTTTCGGAAGTGACATTTAGTCTGATATGTGCCAGCCGTGCAATCTACCTAGCCCTGCAAAGTGCAAATATTAACCTAAATGCATATTAAGATACTGTGTGTTAGCTCCTGAACTGAAATAGAGAGCGGGTGTTCCAGCGGAGGCAAGCAAATCGTGTTGATTTACAGTGGCTTGCGGATTTGGCCCATTACTGCTTCTTTATACACTTTTAAAAAGAAATGCCAACTCGATAGTTTAGGCTTTAACTGGAACATGGCAAGTAATTGTATGTTTTGGCGGACCCCTAGTAATGTTGCAGAATCTTTCTCAGAAGTTGTTCCATGGGATAGCCGATTCCTCAGGTAAGAGCTACTTGTTTGTTCAATCCTCCATCTTAGGCCTGCTCCTCAGGTGCATCCTCCTTCTCGCAGCGATTTCCTAGGAACAGATTTCAAAGAACAGCTCTGATCACAGAATCACAGATTGGTTAGGGTTGGAAAGGAGCTCTGGAGATCATCCAGTCAACCCCCCTGCCAGAGTAGGGTCACCTACAGCAGGTTGCACAGGATGACCTCCAGGCGGGTTTTGAATGTCTCTGGGGTGGGAGAATCTACCGCCTCCCCGGGCAGCCTGTTCCAGCGCTCTGCCACCCTCAAAGTAAAGAAGTTCCTCCTCATGCTTTGATAGAAGTTCCTAGGTTCCAGTTTGTACCCGTTACCTCTTGTCCTGGATCATCTTTGATGATCCAGGACAAGAGGTAACGGGCACCAATTGGAACGTAGGAACTTGAACTTGAACTGGAAGGTAGGAACTTGAACTTGAACATAGGATTATCCTTGATGATTCAGGATAGCTGTGTGTCTGACCAGTCTGTCTTTCGAAGGAGTTCCTGGGCCAGCTCCAGCCATGCTGTGCTGAGCAGAGCCCCTGGCAGCAGCCCCACAGCTCACTCCCAGTGTGCCTGAATGGAAAAGGTACCAAAGTTGCTCCAACACTTTCTGAAAAACTCTATAGTGTTACCCCACAAGCGCAAAGCGACAGCAAAGCCCGTGAAATGACACCGGTGCTTCCAGAAAATGTCAAGCTTCCTGCCCAAGGGTGACATGCCATGCGGTGGGGTCAGGGCCACGCGCTGAGCACCCGGTGCGCTGGGGTTGCCCCAGCGGTTCCTGAGCAGCTCCTGCAGTGCTGCCGCCGGTACCGTTCTGGCGGCTGTAGTTGTTTAAAAAGCCGTTGTTATTTCCGGCGTAATCTGACGGCAGTTTTCTCGGGCATTTGGGCCTCTTCTAATAAGTGTGCTGTGAGTACATCTGCAAGCATTCACCTGTCGAGGTCAAATGACTGGTGGTGCTCATCTGCCCCCGTGCTACTGCTGCTGCCTCCCGTGAATGCTCATGTGCCTGCGTGCCCCTGTACAGGCACAGATGCACGCGCGCAACACCTGATCCCGCATCCTAATTATTTTTCGCCCGGTTCTCGGAGTTGTTCTGCTTCCGGCTGATGAACGGGAAAGTGTAGTAGTGCTGTTTCATTTCACCAGCCTCTCAAGTGTGGAAATTATGGTAAATTTGAGAACAAGCGAGATTAGATTGATAGTTACACCTCCTCCTTTAATTAGCCAACCACAGGATCTGTGGAGGCAAAGGCGGGGGGGGGTGTCGGAGGGGGGGCATACGAGTTTACCATGGCGAGAGTGCTGGAGGTTCTTTCTTGTCTGTTCTTTCTTGTCTTGTAAATTGGTATGAGATTCTGCCAGTCTTCCTCACGTAGCACAATCGCTCTTGATTTCTGGAGGTTCCTCACAGGGTAAGCTAATGTTTAACATCAATAAGGGTTACCGAATCTTGTCCTTGAGAAGCAGGAGTCTGGAAGCTGTTGTCAATCCAACTGCTGTATTCCTGACCAGCAAGCCCGCTCGATTCAGGGTTAATTAACTGATTACTTAGAGCGGAAGTGTTGTGGAAGAGCCCGATCATTACCATTTCTATTCATTCTAATATGATGTATTTCAACTCCCCCTCCCTCACGCCTTCCAGAGAGTGATCTGGTGAAGGAGGATGACAAGTCTTTGTGAAACCATCTCAAGTTCTGCCAGATACTCGTAGTTGAAGTTGTCTAGCGGTACGAGATTAGACACCGTGTGAAAGGCCATACTGCACAGATTCTTTATTCCAGACCATTTTCTAAGTTCGCGTGATACAAAACCTCACGGTTACTGGGCAGCTCTCCCACTTTTCACGTCAACCTTTGCTACCTAGCCCGCTGCAACGTGCAGGAAAGAAACATTTATTTGAATTGCGCCGTGGTGCCGTGCATCTTAATGACACTCTGGAGTGACTGGCAGTGTGTCTGGGTCCTGGGGTTGGACCGGTCTAGCTGCCAGGAGGCAACATTGCAGAGAGGGGCTACAGCTGTGGTCTCTGAAGGGACCTGGCTACTCTATGTAGGCCTTCTCTCCCTGCGTCTCAGAGTGCTTGAAGATGCTAATTGGTTCACATTTTCCTCTGTTCGTTAAGGTATTCTGTCCTTAACAATTCAGATTTTAAAATAGTAATGTGTATTGTCTATGTGAAAGATTAATCAAAAGGAGTTGCTTGAGGTGGGAAGGCTTTTCCGGAGAGGTTCCACATGTTGTCAGGTAGTCCCTCTGAATGGCAGCTTCCGGTTCGGTCCCTTAGCTTTCGGAAGTGACATTTAGTCTGATATGTGCCAGCCGTGCAATCTACCTAGCCCTGCAAAGTGCAAATATTAACCTAAATGCATATTAAGATACTGTGTGTTAGCTCCTGAACTGAAATAGAGAGCGGGTGTTCCAGCGGAGGCAAGCAAATCGTGTTGATTTACAGTGGCTTGCGGATTTGGCCCATTACTGCTTCTTTATACACTTTTAAAAAGAAATGCCAACTCGATAGTTTAGGCTTTAACTGGAACATGGCAAGTAATTGTATGTTTTGGCGGACCCCTAGTAATGTTGCAGAATCTTTCTCTGAAGTTGTTCCATGGGATAGCCGATTTCTCAGCTAAGAGCTACTTGTTTGTTCAATCCTCCATCTTAGGCCTGCTCCTCAGGTGCATCCTCCTTCTCGCAGCGATTTCCTAGGAACAGATTTCGAAGAACAGCTCTGATCACAGAATCACAGATTGGTTAGGGTTGGAAAGGACCTCTGGAGATCATCCAGTCCAACCCCCTGCCAGAGCAGGGTCACCTACAGCAGGTTGCACAGGATGACCTCCAGGCGGGTTATGAATGTCTCTGGGGTGGGAGACTCTACCGCCTCCCTGGGCAGCCTGTTCCAGCGCTCTGCCACCCTCAAAGTAAAGAAGTTCCTCCTCATGCTTTGATAGAAGTTCCTAGGTTCCAGTTTGTACCCGTTACCTCTTGTCCTGGATCATCTTTGATGATCCAGGACAAGAGGTAACGGGCACCAATTGGAACGTAGGAACTTGAACTTGAACTGGAAGGTAGGAACTTGAACTTGAACATAGGATTATCCTTGATGATTCAGGATAGCTGTGTGTCTGACCAGTGTGTCTTTCGAAGGAGGTCCTGGGCCAGCTCCAGCCATGCTGTGCTGAGCAGAGCCCCTGGCAGCAGCCCCACACCTCACTCCCAGTGTGCCTGAATGGAAAAGGTACCAAAGTTGCTCCAACACTTTCTGAAAAACTCTATAGTGTTACCCCACAAGCGCAAAGCGACGGCAAAGCCCGTGAAATGACACCGGTGCTTCCAGAAAATGTCAAGCTTCCTGCCCAAGGGTGACATGCCATGCGGTGGGGTCAGGGCCACGCGCTGAGCACCCGGTGCGCTGGAGTTGCCCCAGCGGTTCCTGAGCAGCTCCTGCAGTGCTGCCGCCGGTACCGTTCTGGCGGCTGTAGTTGTTTAAAAAGCCGTTGTTGTTTCCGGTGTAATCTGACGGCAGTTTTCTCGGGCATTTGGGCCTCTTCTAATAAGTGTGCTGTGAGTACATCTGCAAGCATTCACCTGTCGAGGTCAAATGACTGGTGGTGCTCATCTGCCCCCGTGCTACTGCTGCTGCCTCCCGTGAATGCTCATGTGCCTGCGTGCCCCTGTACAGGCACAGATGCACGCGCGCAACACCTGATCCCGCATCCTAATTATTTTTCGCCCGGTTCTCGGAGTTGTTCTGCTTCCGGCTGATGAATGGGAAAGTGTAGTAGTGCTGTTTCATTTCACCAGCCTCTCAAGTGTGGAAATTATGGTAAATTTGAGAACAAGCCAGATTAGATTGATAGTTACACCTCCTCCTTTAATTAGCCAACCACAGGATCTGTGGAGGCAAAGGCCGGGGGGCGTGTCGGTGGGGGGGCATACGATTTTACCATGGCGAGATTGCTGGAGGTTCTTTCTTGTCTGTTCTTTCTTGTCTTGTAAATTGGTATGAGGTTCTGCCAGTCTTCCTCACGTAGCACAATCGCTCTTGATTTCTGGAGGTTCCTCACAGGGTAAGCTAATGTTTAACATCAATAAGGGTTACCGAATCTTGTCCTTGAGAAGCAGGAGTCTGGAAGCTGTTGTCAATCCAACTGCTGTATTCCTGACCAGCAAGCCCGCTCGATTCAGGGTTAATTAACTGATTACTTAGAGCGGAAGTGTTGTGGAAGAGCCCGATCATTACCATTTCTATTCATTCTAATATGATGTATTTCAACTCCCCCTCCCTCACGCCTTCCAGAGAGTGATCTGGTGAAGGAGGATGACAAGTCTTTGTGAAACCATCTCGAGTTCTGCCAGATACTCGTAGTTGAAGTTGTCTAGCGGTGCGAGATTAGACACCGTGTGAAAGGCAATACTGCACAGATTCTTTATTCCAGACCATTTTGTAAGTTCGCATGATACAAAACCTCATGGTTACTGGGCAGCTCTCCCACTTTTCATGTCAACCTTTGCTACCTCGCCCGCTGCAACGTGCAGGAAAGAAACATTGATTTGAATTGCGCCGTGGTGCCGTGCATCTTAATGACACTCTGGAGTGACTGGCAGTGTGTCTGGGTCCTGGGGTTGGACCCGGTCTAGCTGCCAGGGGGCAACATTGCAGAGAGGGGCTACAGCTGTGGTCTCTGAAGGGACCTGGCTACTCTATGTAGGCCTTCTCTCCCTGCGTCTCAGAGTGCTTGAAGATGCTAATTGGTTCACATTTTCCTCTGTTCGTTAAGGTATTCTGTCCTTAAAAATTCAGCTTTTTAAAATAGTAACGTGTATTGTCTATGTGAAAGATTAATCAAAAGGAGTTGCTTGAGGTGGGAAGGCTTTTCCGGAGAGGTTCCACATGTTGTCAGGTAGTCCCTCTGAATGGCAGCTTCCGGTTCGGTCCCTTAGCTTTCGGAAGTGACATTTAGTCTGATATGTGCCAGCCGTGCAATCTACCTAGCCCTGCAAAGTGCAAATATTAACCTAAATGCATATTAAGATACTGTGTGTTAGCTCCTGAACTGAAATAGAGAGCGGGTGTTCCAGTGGAGGCAAGCAAATCGTGTTGATTTACAGTGGCTTGAGGATTTGGCCCATTACCGCTTCTTTATACACTTTTAAAAAGAAATGCCAACTCGATAGTTTAGGCTTTAACTGGAACATGGCAAGTAATTGTATGTTTTGGCGGACCCCTAGTAATGTTGCAGAATCTTTCTCTGAAGTTGTTCCATGGGATAGCCGATTCCTCAGGTAAGAGCTACTTGTTTGTTCAATCCTCCATCTTAGGCCTGCTCCTCAGGTGCATCCTCCTTCTCGCAGCGATTTCCTAGGAACAGATTTCGAAGAACAGCTCTGATCACAGAATCACAGATTGGTTAGGGTTGGAAAGGACCTCTGGAGATCATCCAGTCCAACCCCCTGCCAGAGCAGGGTCACCTACAGCAGGTTGCACAGGATGACCTCCAGGCGGGTTTTGAATGTCTCTGGGGTGGGAGACTCTACCGCCTCCCTGGGCAGCCTGTTCCAGCGCTCTGCCACCCTCAAAGTAAAGAAGTTCCTCCTCATGCTTTGATAGAAGTTCCTAGGTTCCAGTTTGTACCCGTTACCTCTTGTCCTGGATCATCTTTGATGATCCAGGACAAGAGGTAACGGGCACCAATTGGAACGTAGGAACTTGAACTTGAACTGGAACGTAGGAACTTGAACTTGAACATAGGATTATCCTTGATGATTCAGGATAGCTGTGTGTCTGACCAGTCTGTCTTTCGAAGGAGTTCCTGGGCCAGCTCCAGCCATGCTGTGCTGAGCAGAGCCCCTGGCAGCAGCCCCACAGCTCACTCCCAGTGTGCCTGAATGGAAAAGGTACCAAAGTTGCTCCAACACTTTCTGAAAAACTCTATAGTGTTACCCCACAAGCGCAAAGCGACAGCAAAGCCCGTGAAATGACACCGGTGCTTCCAGAAAATGTCAAGCTTCCTGCCCAAGGGTGACATGCCATGCGGTGGGGTCAGGGCCACGCGCTGAGCACCCGGTGCGCTGGGGTTGCCCCAGCGGTTCCTGAGCAGCTCCTGCAGTGCTGCCGCCGGTACCGTTCTGGCGGCTGTAGTTGTTTAAAAAGCCGTTGTTATTTCCGGCGTAATCTGACGGCAGTTTTCTCGGGCATTTGGGCCTCTTCTAATAAGTGTGCTGTGAGTACATCTGCAAGCATTCACCTGTCGAGGTCAAATGACTGGTGGTGCTCATCTGCCCCCGTGCTACTGCTGCTGCCTCCCGTGAATGCTCATGTGCCTGCGTGCCCCTGTACAGGCACAGATGCACGCGCGCAACACCTGATCCCGCATCCTAATTATTTTTCGCCCGGTTCTCGGAGTTGTTCTGCTTCCGGCTGATGAATGGGAAAGTGTAGTAGTGCTGTTTCATTTCACCAGCCTCTCAAGTGTGGAAATTATGGTAAATTTGAGAACAAGCCAGATTAGATTGATAGTTACACCTCCTCCTTTAATTAGCCAACCACAGGATCTGTGGAGGCAAAGGCGGGGGGGGGTGTCGGAGGGGGGGCATACGAGTTTACCATGGCGAGAGTGCTGGAGGTTCTTTCTTGTCTGTTCTTTCTTGTCTTGTAAATTGGTATGAGATTCTGCCAGTCTTCCTCACGTAGCACAATCCCTCTTGATTTCTGGAGGTTCCTCACAGGGTAAGCTAATGTTTAACATCAATAAGGGTTACCGAATCTTGTCCTTGAGAAGCAGGAGTCTGGAAGCTGTTGTCAATCCAACTGCTGTATTCCTGACCAGCAAGCCCGCTCGATTCAGGGTTAATTAACTGATTACTTAGAGCGGAAGTGTTGTGGAAGAGCCCGATCATTACCATTTCTATTCATTCTAATATGATGTATTTCAACTCCCCCTCCCTCACGCCTTCCAGAGAGTGATCTGGTGAAGGAGGATGACAAGTCTTTGTGAAACCATCTCGAGTTCTGCCAGATACTCGTAGTTGAAGTTGTCTAGCGGTACGAGATTAGACACCGTGTGAAAGGCAATACTGCACAGATTCTTTATTCCAGACCATTTTCTAAGTTCGCGTGATACAAAACCTCACGGTTACTGGGCAGCTCTCCCACTTTTCACGTCAACCTTTGCTACCTCGCACGCTGCAACGTGCAGGAAAGAAACATTGATTTGAATTGCGCCGTGGTGCCGTGCATCTTAATGACACTCTGGAGTGACTGGCAGTGTGTCTGGGTCCTGGGGTTGGACCGGTCTAGCTGCCAGGAGGCAACATTGCAGAGAGGGGCTACAGCTGTGGTCTCTGAAGGGACCTGGCTACTCTATGTAGGCCTTCTCTCCCTGCGTCTCAGAGTGCTTGAAGATGCTAATTGGTTCACATTTTCCTCTGTTCGTTAAGGTATTCTGTCCTTAACAATTCAGATTTTAAAATAGTAATGTGTATTGTCTATGTGAAAGATTAATCAAAAGGAGTTGCTTGAGGTGGGAAGGCTTTTCCGGAGAGGTTCCACATGTTGTCAGGTAGTCCCTCTGAATGGCAGCTTCCGGTTCGGTCCCTTAGCTTTTGGAAGTGACATTTAGTCTGATATGTGCCAGCCGTGCAATCTACCTAGCCCTGCAAAGTGCAAATATTAACATAAATGCATATTAAGATACTGTGTGTTAGCTCCTGAACTGAAATAGAGAGCGGGTGTTCCAGCGGAGGCAAGCAAATCGTGTTGATTTACAGTGGCTTGAGGATTTGGCCCATTACCGCTTCTTTATACACTTTTAAAAAGAAATGCCAACTCGATAGTTTAGGCTTTAACTGGAACATGGCAAGTAATTGTATGTTTTGGCAGACCCCTAGTAATGTTGCAGAATCTTTCTCAGAAGTTGTTCCATGGGATAGCCGATTCCTCAGGTAAGAGCTACTTGTTTGTTCAATCCTCCATCTTAGGCCTGCTCCTCAGGTGCATCCTCCTTCTCGCAGCGATTTCCTAGGAACAGATTTCGAAGAACAGCTCTGATCACAGAATCACAGATTAGTTAGGGTTGGAAAGGAGCTCTGGAGATCATCCAGCCCAACCCCCTGCCAGAGCAGGGTCACCTACAGCAGGTTGCACAGGATGACCTCCAGGCGGGTTATGAATGTCTCTGGGGTCGGAGACTCTACCGCCTCCCTGGGCAGCCTGTTCCAGCGCTCTGCCACCCTCAAAGTAAAGAAGTTCCTCCTCATGCTTTGATAGAAGTTCCTACGTTCCAGTTTGTACCCGTTACCTCTTGTCCTGGATCATCTTTGATGATCCAGGACAAGAGGTAACGGGCACCAATTGGAACGTAGGAACTTGAACTTGAACTGGAACGTAGGAACTTGAACATAGGATTATCCTTGATGATTCAGGATAGCTGTGTGTCTGACCAGTGTGTCTTTCGAAGGAGGTCCTGGACCAGCTCCAGCCATGCTGTGCTGAGCAGAGCCCCTGGCAGCAGCCCCACACCTCACTCCCAGTGTGCCTGAATGGAAAAGGTACCAAAGTTGCTCCAACACTTTCTGAAAAACTCTATAGTGTTACCCCACAAGCGCAAAGCGACGGCAAAGCCCGTGAAATGACACCGGTGCTTCCAGAAAATGTCAAGCTTCCTGCCCAAGGGTGACATGCCATGCGGTGGGGTCAGGGCCACGCGCTGAGCACCCGGTGCGCTGGGGTTGCCCCAGCGGTTCCTGAGCAGCTCCTGCAGTGCTGCCGCCGGTACCGTTCTGGCGGCTGTAGTTGTTTAAAAAGCCGTTGTTGTTTCCGGCGTAATCTGACGGCAGTTTTCTCGGGCATTTGGGCCTCTTCTAATAAGTGTGCTGTGAGTACATCTGCAAGCATTCACCTGTCGAGGTCAAATGACTGGTGGTGCTCATCTGCCCCCGTGCTACTGCTGCTGCCTCCCGTGAATGCTCATGTGCCTGCGTGCCCCTGTACAGGCACAGATGCACGCGCGCAACACCTGATCCCGCATCCTAATTATTTTTCGCCCGGTTCTCGGAGTTGTTCTGCTTCCGGCTGATGAATGGGAAAGTGTAGTAGTGCTGTTTCATTTCACCAGCCTCTCAAGTGTGGAAATTATGGTAAATTTGAGAACAAGCCAGATTAGATTGATAGTTACACCTCCTCCTTTAATTAGCCAACCACAGGATCTGTGGAGGCAAAGGCCGGGGGGCGTGTCGGTGGGGGGGCATAGGATTTTACCATGGCGAGATTGCTGGAGGTTCTTTCTTGTCTGTTCTTTCTTGTCTTGTAAATTGGTATGAGGTTCTGCCAGTCTTCCTCACGTAGCACAATCGCTCTTGATTTCTGGAGGTTCCTCACAGGGTAAGCTAATGTTTAACATCAATAAGGGTTACCGAATCTTGTCCTTGAGAAGCAGGAGTCTGGAAGCTGTTGTCAATCCAACTGCTGTATTCCTGACCAGCAAGCCCGCTCGATTCAGGGTTAATTAACTGATTACTTAGAGCGGAAGTGTTGTGGAAGAGCCCGATCATTACCATTTCTATTCATTCTAATATGATGTATTTCAACTCCCCCTCCCTCACGCCTTCCAGAGAGTGATCTGGTGAAGGAGGATGACAAGTCTTTGTGAAACCATCTCGAGTTCTGCCAGATACTCGTAGTTGAAGTTGTCTAGCGGTGCGAGATTAGACACCGTGTGAAAGGCAATACTGCACAGATTCTTTATTCCAGACCATTTTGTAAGTTCGCATGATACAAAACCTCATGGTTACTGGGCAGCTCTCCCACTTTTCATGTCAACCTTTGCTACCTCGCCCGCTGCAACGTGCAGGAAAGAAACATTGATTTGAATTGCGCCGTGGTGCCGTGCATCTTAATGACACTCTGGAGTGACTGGCAGTGTGTCTGGGTCCTGGGGTTGGACCCGGTCTAGCTGCCAGGGGGCAACATTGCAGAGAGGGGCTACAGCTGTGGTCTCTGAAGGGACCTGGCTACTCTATGTAGGCCTTCTCTCCCTGCGTCTCAGAGTGCTTGAAGATGCTAATTGGTTCACATTTTCCTCTGTTCGTTAAGGTATTCTGTCCTTAAAAATTCAGCTTTTTAAAATAGTAACGTGTATTGTCTATGTGAAAGATTAATCAAAAGGAGTTGCTTGAGGTGGGAAGGCTTTTCCGGAGAGGTTCCACATGTTGTCAGGTAGTCCCTCTGAATGGCAGCTTCCGGTTCGGTCCCTTAGCTTTCGGAAGTGACATTTAGTCTGATATGTGCCAGCCGTGCAATCTACCTAGCCCTGCAAAGTGCAAATATTAACCTAAATGCATATTAAGATACTGTGTGTTAGCTCCTGAACTGAAATAGAGAGCGGGTGTTCCAGCGGAGGCAAGCAAATCGTGTTGATTTACAGTGGCTTGAGGATTTGGCCCATTACCGCTTCTTTATACACTTTTAAAAAGAAATGCCAACTCGATAGTTTAGGCTTTAACTGGAACATGGCAAGTAATTGTATGTTTTGGCGGACCCCTAGTAATGTTGCAGAATCTTTCTCTGAAGTTGTTCCATGGGATAGCCGATTCCTCAGGTAAGAGCTACTTGTTTGTTCAATCCTCCATCTTAGGCCTGCTCCTCAGGTGCATCCTCCTTCTCGCAGCGATTTCCTAGGAACAGATTTCGAAGAACAGCTCTGATCACAGAATCACAGATTGGTTAGGGTTAGAAAGGACCTCTGGAGATCATCCAGTCCAACCCCCTGCCAGAGCAGGGTCACCTACAGCAGGTTGCACAGGATGACCTCCAGGCGGGTTTTGAATGTCTCTGGGGTGGGAGACTCTACCGCCTCCCTGGGCAGCCTGTTCCAGCGCTCTGCCACCCTCAAAGTAAAGAAGTTCCTCCTCATGCTTTGATAGAAGTTCCTAGGTTCCAGTTTGTACCCGTTACCTCTTGTCCTGGATCATCTTTGATGATCCAGGACAAGAGGTAACGGGCACCAATTGGAACGTAGGAACTTGAACTTGAACTGGAAGGTAGGAACTTGAACTTGAACATAGGATTATCCTTGATGATTCAGGATAGCTGTGTGTCTGACCAGTGTGTCTTTCGAAGGAGGTCCTGGGCCAGCTCCAGCCATGCTGTGCTGAGCAGAGCCCCTGGCAGCAGCCCCACAGCTCACTCCCAGTGTGCCTGAATGGAAAAGGTACCAAAGTTGCTCCAACACTTTCTGAAAAACTCTATAGTGTTACCCCACAAGCGCAAAGCGACAGCAAAGCCCGTGAAATGACACCGGTGCTTCCAGAAAATGTCAAGCTTCCTGCCCAAGGGTGGCATGCCACGCGGTGGGGTCAGGGCCACGCGCTGAGCACCCGGTGCGCTGGGGTTGCCCCAGCGGTTCCTGAGCAGCTCCTGCAGTGCTGCCGCCGGTACCGTTCTGGCGGCTGTAGTTGTTTAAAAAGCCGTTGTTGTTTCCGGCGTAATCTGACGGCAGTTTTCTCGGGCATTTGGGCCTCTTCGAATAAGTGTGCTGTGAGTACATCTGCAAGCATTCACCTGTCGAGGTCAAATGACTGGTGGTGCTCATCTGCCCCCGTGCTACTGCTGCTGCCTCCCGTGAATGCTCATGTGCCTGCGTGCCCCTGTACAGGCACAGATGCACGCGCGCAACACCTGATCCCGCATCCTAATTATTTTTCGCCCGGTTCTCGGAGTTGTTCTGCTTCCGGCTGATGAATGGGAAAGTGTAGTAGTGCTGTTTCATTTCACCAGCCTCTCAAGTGTGGAAATTATGGTAAATTTGAGAACGAGCGAGATTAGATTGATAGTTACACCTCCTCCTTTAATTAGCCAACCACAGGATCTGTGGAGGCAAAGGCCGGGGGGGTGTGTCGGTGTATATAACGTGTATTGTCTATGTGAAAGATTAATCAAAAGGAGTTGCTTGAGGTGGGAAGGCTTTTCCGGAGAGGTTCCACATGTTGTCAGGTAGTCCCTCTGAATGGCAGCTTCCGGTTCGGTCCCTTAGCTTTCGGACGTGACATTTAGTCTGATATGTGCCAGCCGTGCAATCTACCTAGCCCTGCAAAGTGCAAATATTAACCTAAATGCATATTAAGATAGTGTGTGTTAGCTCCTGAACTGAAATAGAGAGCGGGTGTTCCAGCGGAGGCAAGCAAATCGTGTTGATTTACAGTGGCTTGAGGATTTGGCCCATTACCGCTTCTTTATACACTTTTAAAAAGAAATGCCAACTCGATAGTTTAGGCTTTAACTGGAACATGGCAAGAAATTGTATGCTTTGGCGGACCCCTAGTAATGTTGCAGAATCTTTCTCAGAAGTTGTTCCATGGGATAGCCGATTCCTCAGGTAAGAGCTACTTGTTTGTTCAATCCTCCATCTTAGGCCTGCTCCTCAGGTGCGTCCTTCTTCTCGCAGCGATTTCCTAGGAACAGATTTCGAAGAACAGCTCTGATCACAGAATCACAGATTGGTTAGGGTTGGAAAGGAGCTCTGGAGATCATCCAGTCCAACCCCCCTGCCAGAGCAGGGTCACCTACAGCAGGTTGCACAGGATGACCTCCAGGCGGGTTTTGAATGTCTCTGGGGTGGGAGACTCTACCGCCTCCCTGGGCAGCCTGTTCCAGGGCTCTGCCACCCTCAAAGTAAAGAAGTTCCTCCTCATGCTTTGATAGAAGTTCCTAGGTTCCAGTTTGTACCCGTTACACCGTTACGTAACGGGCACCAATTGGAACGTAGGAACTTGAACTTGAACTGGAACGTAGGAGCTTGAACATAGGATTATCCTTGATGATTCAGGATAGCTGTGTGTCTGACCAGTCTGTCTTTCGAAGGAGGTCCTGGACCAGCTCCAGCCATGCTGTGCTGAGCAGAGCCCCTGGCAGCAGCCCCACAGCTCACTCCCAGTGTGCCTGAATGGAAAAGATACCAAAGTTGCTCCAACACTTTCCGAAAAACTCTATAGTGTTACCCCACAAGCGCAAAGCGACGGCAAAGCCCGTGAAATGACACCGGTGCTTCCAGAAAATGTCAAGCTTCCTGCCCAAGGGTGACATGCCATGCGGTGGGGTCAGGGCCACTCGCTGAGCACCCGGTGCGCTGGGGTTGCCCCAGCAGTTCCTGAGCAGCTCCTGCAGTGCTGCCGCCTGTACCGTTCTGGCGGCTGTAGTTGTTTAAAAAGCCGTTGTTGATTCCGGCGTAATCTGACGGCAGTTTTCTCGGGCATTTGGGCCTCTTCTAATAAGTGTGCTGTGAGTACATCTGCAAGCATTCACCTGTCGAGGTCAAATGACTGGTGGTGCTCATCTGCCCCCGTGCTACTGCTGCTGCCTCCCGTGAATGCTCATGTGCCTGCGTGCCCCTGTACAGGCACAGATGCACGCGCGCAACACCTGATCCCGCATCCTAATTATTTTTCGCCCGGTTCTCTGAGTTGTTCTGCTTCCGGCTGATGAACGGGAAAGTGTAGTAGTGCTGTTTCATTTCACCAGCCTCTCAAGTGTGGAAATTATGGTAAATTTGAGAACAAGCCAGATTAGATTGATAGTTACACCTCCTCCTTTAATTAGCCAACCACAGGATCTGTGGAGGCAAAGGCCGGGGGGGTGTGTCGGTGTATATAACGTGTATTGTCTATGTGAAAGATTAATCAAAAGGAGTTGCTTGAGGTGGGAAGGCTTTTCCGGAGAGGTTCCACATGTTGTCAGGTAGTCCCTCTGAATGGCAGCTTCCGGTTCGGTCCCTTAGCTTTCGGAAGTGACATTTAGTCTGATATGTGCCAGCCGTGCAATCTACCTAGCCCTGCAAAGTGCAAATATTAACCTAAATGCATATTAAGATAGTGTGTGTTAGCTCCTGAACTGAAATAGAGAGCGGGTGTTCCAGCGGAGGCAAGCAAATCGTGTTGATTTACAGTGGCTTGAGGATTTGGACCATTACCGCTTCTTTATACACTTTTAAAAAGAAATGCCAACTCGATAGTTTAGGCTTTAACTGGAACATGGCAAGTAATTGTATGTTTTGGCGGACCCCTAGTAATGTTGCAGAATCTTTCTCAGAAGTTGTTCCATGGGATAGCCGATTCCTCAGGTAAGAGCTACTTGTTTGTTCAATCCTCCATCTTAGGCCTGCTCCTCAGGTGCATCCTCCTTCTCGCAGCGATTTCCTAGGAACAGATTTCGAAGAACAGCTCTGATCACAGAATCACAGATTGGTTAGGGTTTGAAAGGAGCTCTGGAGATCATGTAGTGCAACCACCCCGCCAGAGCAGGGTCACCTACAGCAGGTTGCACAGGATGACCTCCAGGCGGGTTTTGAATGTCTCTGGGGTGGGAGACTCTACCGCCTCCCTGGGCAGCCTGTTCCAGCGCTCTGCCACCCTCAAAGTAAAGAAGTTCCTCCTCATGCTTTGATAGAAGTTCCTAGGTTCCAGTTTGTACCCGTTACCTCTTTTCCTGGATCATCTTTGATGATCCAGGACAAGAGGTAACGGGCACCAATTGGAACGTAGGAACTTGAACTTGAACTGGAACGTAGGAGCTTGAACATAGGATTATCCTTGATGATTCAGGATAGCTGTGTGTCTGACCAGTCTGTCTTTCGAAGGAGGTCCTGGACCAGCTCCAGCCATGCTGTGCTGAGCAGAGCCCCTGGCAGCAGCCCCACAGCTCACTCCCAGTGTGCCTGAATGGAAAAGGTACCAAAGTTGCTCCAACACTTTCTGAAAAACTCTATAGTGTTACCCCACAAGCGCAAAGCGACGGCAAAGCCCGTGAAATGACACCGGTGCTTCCAGAAAATGTCAAGCTTCCTGCCCAAGGGTGACATGCCATGCGGTGGGGTCAGGGCCACGCGCTGAGCACCCGGTGCGCTGGGGTTGCCCCAGCGGTTCCTCAGCAGCTCCTGCAGTGCTTCTGCTGGTACCGTTCTGGCAGCTGTATTTGTTTAAAAAGCCGTTGTTGTTTCCGGCGTAATCTGACGGCAGTTTTCTCGGGCATTTGGGCCTCTTCGAATAAGTGTGCTGTGAGTACATCTGCAAGCATTCACCTGTCGAGGTCAAATGACTGGTGGTGCTCATCTGCCCCCAGCTACTGCTGCTGCCTCCCGTGAATGCTCATGTGCCTGCGTGCCCCTGTACAGGCACAGATGCACGCGCGCAACACCTGATCCCGCATCCTAATTATTTTTCGCCCGGTTCTCTGAGTTGTTCTGCTTCCGGCTGATGAATGGGAAAGTGTAGTAGTGCTGTTTCATTTCACCAGCCTCTCAAGTGTGGAAATTATGGTAAATTTGAGAACAAGCCAGATTAGACTGATAGTTACACCTCCTCCTTTAATTAGCCAACCACAGGATCTGTGGAGGCAAAGGCCGGGGGGGTGTGTCGGTGTATATAACGTGTATTGTCTATGTGAAAGATTAATCAAAAGGAGTTGCTTGAGGTGGGAAGGCTTTTCCGGAGAGGTTCCACATGTTGTCAGGTAGTCCTTCTGAATGGCAGCTTCCGGTTCGGTCCCTTAGCTTTCGGACGTGACATTTAGTCTGATATGTGCCAGCCGTGCAATCTACCTAGTCCTGCAAAGTGCAAATATTAACCTAAATGCATAATAAGATACTGTGTGTTAGCTCCTGAACTGAAATAGAGAGCGGGTGTTCCAGCGGAGGCAAGCAAATCGTGTTGATTTACAGTGGCTTGAGGATTTGGCCCATTACCGCTTCTTTATACACTTTTAAAAAGAAATGCCAACTCGATAGTTTAGGCTTTAACTGGAACATGGCAAGAAATTGTATGCTTTGGCGGACCCCTAGTAATGTTGCAGAATCTTTCTCAGAAGTTGTTCCATGGGATAGCCGATTCCTCAGGTAAGAGCTACTTGTTTGTTCAATCCTCCATCTTAGGCCTGCTCCTCAGGTGCGTCCTTCTTCTCGCAGCGATTTCCTAGGAACAGATTTCGAAGAACAGCTCTGATCACAGAATCACAGATTGGTTAGGGTTGGAAAGGAGCTCTGGAGATCATCCAGTCCAACCCCCCTGCCAGAGCAGGGTCACCTACAGCAGGTTGCACAGGATGACCTCCAGGCGGGTTTTGAATGTCTCTGGGGTGGGAGACTCTACCGCCTCCCTGGGCAGCCTGTTCCAGGGCTCTGCCACCCTCAAAGTAAAGAAGTTCCTCCTCATGCTTTGATAGAAGTTCCTAGGTTCCAGTTTGTACCCGTTACACCGTTACGTAACGGGCACCAATTGGAACGTAGGAACTTGAACTTGAACTGGAACGTAGGAGCTTGAACATAGGATTATCCTTGATGATTCAGGATAGCTGTGTGTCTGACCAGTCTGTCTTTCGAAGGAGGTCCTGGACCAGCTCCAGCCATGCTGTGCTGAGCAGAGCCCCTGGCAGCAGCCCCACAGCTCACTCCCAGTGTGCCTGAATGGAAAAGATACCAAAGTTGCTCCAACACTTTCCGAAAAACTCTATAGTGTTACCCCACAAGCGCAAAGCGACGGCAAAGCCCGTGAAATGACACCGGTGCTTCCAGAAAATGTCAAGCTTCCTGCCCAAGGGTGACATGCCATGCGGTGGGGTCAGGGCCACTCGCTGAGCACCCGGTGCGCTGGGGTTGCCCCAGCAGTTCCTGAGCAGCTCCTGCAGTGCTGCCGCCTGTACCGTTCTGGCGGCTGTAGTTGTTTAAAAAGCCGTTGTTGTTTCCGGCGTAATCTGACGGCAGTTTTCTCGGGCATTTGGGCCTCTTCTAATAAGTGTGCTGTGAGTACATCTGCAAGCATTCACCTGTCGAGGTCAAATGACTGGTGGTGCTCATCTGCCCCCGTGCTACTGCTGCTGCCTCCCGTGAATGCTCATGTGCCTGCGTGCCCCTGTACAGGCACAGATGCACGCGCGCAACACCTGATCCCGCATCCTAATTATTTTTCGCCCGGTTCTCTGAGTTGTTCTGCTTCCGGCTGATGAACGGGAAAGTGTAGTAGTGCTGTTTCATTTCACCAGCCTCTCAAGTGTGGAAATTATGGTAAATTTGAGAACAAGCCAGATTAGATTGATAGTTACACCTCCTCCTTTAATTAGCCAACCACAGGATCTGTGGAGGCAAAGGCCGGGGGGGTGTGTCGGTGTATATAACGTGTATTGTCTATGTGAAAGATTAATCAAAAGGAGTTGCTTGAGGTGGGAAGGCTTTTCCGGAGAGGTTCCACATGTTGTCAGGTAGTCCCTCTGAATGGCAGCTTCCGGTTCGGTCCCTTAGCTTTCGGAAGTGACATTTAGTCTGATATGTGCCAGCCGTGCAATCTACCTAGCCCTGCAAAGTGCAAATATTAACCTAAATGCATATTAAGATAGTGTGTGTTAGCTCCTGAACTGAAATAGAGAGCGGGTGTTCCAGCGGAGGCAAGCAAATCGTGTTGATTTACAGTGGCTTGAGGATTTGGCCCATTACCGCTTCTTTATACACTTTTAAAAAGAAATGCCAACTCGATAGTTTAGGCTTTAACTGGAACATGGCAAGTAATTGTATGTTTTGGCGGACCCCTAGTAATGTTGCAGAATCTTTCTCAGAAGTTGTTCCATGGGATAGCCGATTCCTCAGGTAAGAGCTACTTGTTTGTTCAATCCTCCATCTTAGGCCTGCTCCTCAGGTGCATCCTCCTTCTCGCAGCGATTTCCTAGGAACAGATTTCGAAGAACAGCTCTGATCACAGAATCACAGATTGGTTAGGGTTTGAAAGGAGCTCTGGAGATCATGTAGTGCAACCACCCCGCCAGAGCAGGGTCACCTACAGCAGGTTGCACAGGATGACCTCCAGGCGGGTTTTGAATGTCTCTGGGGTGGGAGACTCTACCGCCTCCCTGGGCAGCCTGTTCCAGCGCTCTGCCACCCTCAAAGTAAAGAAGTTCCTCCTCATGCTTTGATAGAAGTTCCTAGGTTCCAGTTTGTACCCGTTACCTCTTTTCCTGGATCATCTTTGATGATCCAGGACAAGAGGTAACGGGCACCAATTGGAACGTAGGAACTTGAACTTGAACTGGAACGTAGGAGCTTGAACATAGGATTATCCTTGATGATTCAGGATAGCTGTGTGTCTGACCAGTCTGTCTTTCGAAGGAGGTCCTGGACCAGCTCCAGCCATGCTGTGCTGAGCAGAGCCCCTGGCAGCAGCCCCACAGCTCACTCCCAGTGTGCCTGAATGGAAAAGGTACCAAAGTTGCTCCAACACTTTCTGAAAAACTCTATAGTGTTACCCCACAAGCGCAAAGCGACGGCAAAGCCCGTGAAATGACACCGGTGCTTCCAGAAAATGTCAAGCTTCCTGCCCAAGGGTGACATGCCATGCGGTGGGGTCAGGGCCACGCGCTGAGCACCCGGTGCGCTGGGGTTGCCCCAGCGGTTCCTCAGCAGCTCCTGCAGTGCTTCTGCTGGTACCGTTCTGGCAGCTGTATTTGTTTAAAAAGCCGTTGTTGTTTCCGGCGTAATCTGACGGCAGTTTTCTCGGGCATTTGGGCCTCTTCGAATAAGTGTGCTGTGAGTACATCTGCAAGCATTCACCTGTCGAGGTCAAATGACTGGTGGTGCTCATCTGCCCCCAGCTACTGCTGCTGCCTCCCGTGAATGCTCATGTGCCTGCGTGCCCCTGTACAGGCACAGATGCACGCGCGCAACACCTGATCCCGCATCCTAATTATTTTTCGCCCGGTTCTCTGAGTTGTTCTGCTTCCGGCTGATGAATGGGAAAGTGTAGTAGTGCTGTTTCATTTCACCAGCCTCTCAAGTGTGGAAATTATGGTAAATTTGAGAACAAGCCAGATTAGACTGATAGTTACACCTCCTCCTTTAATTAGCCAACCACAGGATCTGTGGAGGCAAAGGCCGGGGGGGTGTGTCGGTGTATATAACGTGTATTGTCTATGTGAAAGATTAATCAAAAGGAGTTGCTTGAGGTGGGAAGGCTTTTCCGGAGAGGTTCCACATGTTGTCAGGTAGTCCTTCTGAATGGCAGCTTCCGGTTCGGTCCCTTAGCTTTCGGACGTGACATTTAGTCTGATATGTGCCAGCCGTGCAATCTACCTAGCCCTGCAAAGTGCAAATATTAACCTAAATGCATAATAAGATACTGTGTGTTAGCTCCTGAACTGAAATAGAGAGCGGGTGTTCCAGCGGAGGCAAGCAAATCGTGTTGATTTACAGTGGCTTGAGGATTTGGCCCATTACCGCTTCTTTATACACTTTTAAAAAGAAATGCCAACTCGATAGTTTAGGCTTTAACTGGAACATGGCAAGTAATTGTATGTTTTGGCGGACCCCTAGTAATGTTGCAGAATCTTTCTCAGAAGTTGTTCCATGGGATAGCCGATTCCTCAGGTAAGAGCTACTTGTTTGTTCAATCCTCCATCTTAGGCCTGCTCCTCAGGTGCGTCCTTCTTCTCGCAGCGATTTCCTAGGAACAGATTTCGAAGAACAGCTCTGATCACAGAATCACAGATTGGTTAGGGTTGGAAAGGAGCTCTGGAGATCATCCAGTCCAACCCCCCTGCCAGAGCAGGGTCACCTACAGCAGGTTGCACAGGATGACCTCCAGGCGGGTTTTGAATGTTTCTGGGGTCGGAGACTCTACCGCCTCCCTGGGCAGCCTGTTCCAGGGCTCTGCCACCCTCAAAGTAAAGAAGTTCCTCCTCATGCTTTGATAGAAGTTCCTAGGTTCCAGTTTGTACCCGTTACACCGTTACGTAACGGGCACCAATTGGAACGTAGGAACTTGAACTTGAACTGGAACGTAGGAGCCTGAACATAGGATTATCCTTGATGATTCAGGATAGCTGTGTGTCTGACCAGTCTGTCTTTCGAAGGAGGTCCTGGGCCAGCTCCAGCTATGCTGTGCTGAGCAGAGCCCCTGGCAGCAGCCCCACAGCTCACTCCCAGTGTGCCTGAATGGAAAAAGTACCAAAGTTGCTCCAACACTTTCTGAAAAACTCTATAGTGTTACCCCACAAGCGCAAAGCGACGGCAAAGCCCGTGAAATGACACCGGTGCTTCCAGAAAATGTCAAGCTTCCTGCCCAAGGGTGACATGCCATGCGGTGGGGTCAGGGCCACGCGCTGAGCACCCGGTGCGCTAGGGTTGCCCCAGCGGTTCCTGAGCAGCTCCTGCAGTGCTGCCGCCGGTACCGTTCTGGCGGCTGTAGTTGTTTAAAAAGCCGTTGTTGTTTCCGGCGTAATCTGACGGCAGTTTTCTCAGGCATTTGGGCCTCTTCTAATAAGTGTGCTGTGAGTACATCTGCAAGCATTCACCTGTCGAGGTCAAATGACTGGTGGTGCTCATCTGCCCCCGTGCTACTGCTGCTGCCTCCCGTGAATGCTCATGTGCCTGCGTGCCCCTGTACAGGCACAGATGCACGCGCGCAACACCTGATCCCGCATCCTAATTATTTTTCGCCCGGTTCTCTGAGTTGTTCTGCTTCCGGCTGATGAATGGGAAAGTGTAGTAGTGCTGTTTCATTTCACCAGCCTCTCAAGTGTGGAAATTATGGTAAATTTGAGAACAAGCCAGATTAGATTGATAGTTACACCTCCTCCTTTAATTAGCCAACCACAGGATCTGTGGAGGCAAAGGCCGGGGGGGTGTGTCGGTGTATATAACGTGTATTGTCTATGTGAAAGATTAATCAAAAGGAGTTGCTTGAGGTGGGAAGGCTTTTCCGAAGAGGTTCCACATATTGTCAGGTAGTCCCTCTGAATGGCAGCTTCCGGTTCGGTCCCTTAGCTTTCGGAAGTGACATTTAGTCTGATATGTGCCAGCCGTGCGATCTACCTAGCCCTGCAAAGTGCAAATATTAACATAAATGCATATTAAGATAGTGTGTGTTAGCTCCTGAACTGAAATAGAGAGCGGGTGTTCCAGCGGAGGCAAGCAAATCGTGTTGATTTACAGTGGCTTGAGGATTTGGCCCATTACCGCTTCTTTATACACTTTTAAAAAGAAATGCCAACTCGATAGTTTAGGCTTTAACTGGAACATGGCAAGTAATTGTATGTTTTGGCGGACCCCTAGTAATGTTGCAGAATCTTTCTCAGAAGTTGTTCCGTGGGATAGCCGATTCCTCAGGTAAGAGCTACTTGTTTGTTCAATCCTCCGTCTTAGGCCTGCTCCTCAGGTGCATCCTCCTTCTCGCAGCGATTTCTTAGGAACAGATTTCGAAGAACAGCTCTGATCACAGAATCACAGATTGGTTAGGGTTGGAAAGGACCTCTGGAGATCATCCAGTCCAACCCCCCTGCCAGAGCAGGGTCACCTACAGCAGGTTGCACAGGATGACCTCCAGGCGGGTTTTGAATGTCTCTGGGGTCGGAGACTCTACCGCCTCCCTGGGCAGCCTGTTCCAGCGCTCTGCCACCCTCAAAGTAAAGAAGTCCCTCCTCATGCTTTGATAGAAGTTCCTACGTTCCAGTTTCTACCCGTTACCTCTTGTCCTGGATCATCTTTTATGATCCAGGACAAGAGGTAATGGGCACCAATTGGAACGTAGGAACTTGAACTTGAACTGGAAGGTAGGAACTTGAACATAGGATTATCCTTGATGATTCAGGATAGCTGTGTGTCTGACCAGTCTGTCTTTCGAAGGAGGTCCTGGACCAGCTCCAGCCATGCTGTGGTGAGCAGAGCCCCTGGCAGCAGCCCCACAGCTCACTCCCAGTGTGCCTGAATGGAAAAGGTACCAAAGTTGCTCCAACACTTTCTGAAAAACTCTATAGTGTTACCCCACAAGCGCAAAGCGACGGCAAAGCCCGTGAAATGACACCGGTGCTTCCAGAAAATGTCAAGCTTCCTGCCCAAGGGTGACATGCCATGCGGTGGGGTCAGGGCCACGCGCTGAGCACCCGGTGCGCTGGGGTTGCCCCAGCGGTTCCTGAGCAGCTCCTGCAGTGCTGCCGCCGGTACCGTTCTGGCGGCTGTAGTTGTTTAAAAAGCCGTTGTTGTTTCCGGCGTAATCTGACGGCAGTTTTCTCGGGCATTTGGGCCTCTTCGAATAAGTGTGCTGTGAGTACATCTGCAAGCATTCACCTGTCGAGGTCAAATGACTGGTGGTGCTCATCTGCCCCCGTGCTACTGCTGCTGCCTCCCGTGAATGCTCATGTGCCTGCGTGCCCCTGTACAGGCACAGATGCACGCGCGCAACACCTGATCCCGCATCCTAATTATTTTTCGCCCGGTTCTCGGAGTTGTTCTGCTTCCGGCTGATGAATGGGAAAGTGTAGTAGTGCTGTTTCATTTCACCAGCCTCTCAAGTGTGGAAATTATGGTAAATTTGAGAACAAGCCAGATTAGATTGATAGTTACACCTCCTCCTTTAATTAGCCAACCACAGGATCTGTGGAGGCAAAGGCCGGGAGGGTGTGTCGGTGTATATAACGTGTATTGTCTATGTGAAAGATTAATCAAAAGGAGTTGCTTGAGGTGGGAAGGCTTTTCCGGAGAGGTTCCACATGTTGTCAGGTAGTCCCTCTGAATGGCAGCTTCCGGTTCGGTCCCTTAGCTTTCGGAAGTGACATTTAGTCTGATATGTGCCAGCCGTGCAATCTGCCTAGCCCTGCAAAGTGCAAATATTAACCTAAATGCATATTAAGATACTGTGTGTTAGCTCCTGAACTGAAATAGAGAGCGGGTGTTCCAGCGGAGGCAAGCAAATCGTGTTGATTTACAGTGGCTTGAGGATTTGGCCCATTACCGCTTCTTTATACACTTTTAAAAAGAAATGCCAACTCGATAGTTTAGGCTTTAACTGGAACATGGCAAGTAATTCTGTGTTTTGGCGGACCCCTAGTAATGTTGCAGAATCTTTCTCAGAAGTTGTTCCATGGGATAGCCGATTCCTCAGGTAAGAGCTACTTGTTTGTTCAATCCTCCATCTTAGGCCTGCTCCTCAGGTGCATCCTCCTTCTCGCAGCGATTTCCTAGGAACAGATTTCGAAGAACAGCTCTGATCACAGAATCACAGATTGGTTAGGGTTGGAAAGGAGCTCTGGAGATCATCCAGTCCAACCCCCCTGCCAGAGCAGGGTCACCTACAGCAGGTTGCACAGGATGACCTCCAGGCGGGTTTTGAATGTCTCTGGGGTCGGAGACTCTACCGCCTCCCTGGGCAGCCTGTTCCAGCGCTCTGCCACCCTCAAAGTAAAGAAGTTCCTCCTCATGCTTTGATAGAAGTTCCTACGTTCCAGTTTGTACCCGTTACCTCTTGTCCTGGATCATCTTTGATGATCCAGGACAAGAGGTAACGGGCACCAATTGGAACGTAGGAACTTGAACTTGAACTGGAAGGTAGGAACTTGAACTTGAACATAGGATTATCCTTGATGATTCAGGATAGCTGTGTGTCTGACCAGTCTGTCTTTCGAAGGAGGTCCTGGGTCAGCTCCAGCTATGCTGTGCTGAGCAGAGCCCCTGGCAGCAGCCCCACAGCTCACTCCCAGTGTGCCTGAATGGAAAAGGTACCAAAGTTGCTCCAACACTTTCTGAAAAACTCTATAGTGTTACCCCACAAGCGCAAAGCGACGGCAAAGCCCGTGAAATGACACCGGTGCTTCCAGAAAATGTCAAGCTTCCTGCCCAAGGGTGACATGCCATGCGGTGGGGTCAGGGCCACGCGCTGAGCACCCGGTGCGCTAGGGTTGCCCCAGCGGTTCCTGAGCAGCTCCTGCAGTGCTGCCGCCGGTACCGTTCTGGCGGCTGTAGTTGTTTAAAAAGCCGTTGTTGTTTCCGGCGTAATCTGACGGCAGTTTTCTCGGGCATTTGGGCCTCTTCTAATAAGTGTGCTGTGAGTACATCTGCAAGCATTCACCTGTCGAGGTCAAATGACTGGTGGTGCTCATCTGCCCCCGTGCTACTGCTGCTGCCTCCCGTGAATGCTCATGTGCCTGCGTGCCCCTGTACAGGCACAGATGCACGCGCGCAACACCTGATCCCGCATCCTAATTATTTTTCGCCCGGTTCTCTGAGTTGTTCTGCTTCCGGCTGATGAATGGGAAAGTGTAGTAGTGCTGTTTCATTTCACCAGCCTCTCAAGTGTGGAAATTATGGTAAATTTGAGAACAAGCCAGATTAGATTGATAGTTACACCTCCTCCTTTAATTAGCCAACCACAGGATCTGTGGAGGCAAAGGCCGGGGGGGTGTGTCGGTGTATATAACGTGTATTGTCTATGTGAAAGATTAATCAAAAGGAGTTGCTTGAGGTGGGAAGGCTTTTCCGAAGAGGTTCCACATATTGTCAGGTAGTCCCTCTGAATGGCAGCTTCCGGTTCGGTCCCTTAGCTTTCGGAAGTGACATTTAGTCTGATATGTGCCAGCCGTGCGATCTACCTAGCCCTGCAAAGTGCAAATATTAACATAAATGCATATTAAGATAGTGTGTGTTAGCTCCTGAACTGAAATAGAGAGCGGGTGTTCCAGCGGAGGCAAGCAAATCGTGTTGATTTACAGTGGCTTGAGGATTTGGCCCATTACCGCTTCTTTATACACTTTTAAAAAGAAATGCCAACTCGATAGTTTAGGCTTTAACTGGAACATGGCAAGTAATTGTATGTTTTGGCGGACCCCTAGTAATGTTGCAGAATCTTTCTCAGAAGTTGTTCCGTGGGATAGCCGATTCCTCAGGTAAGAGCTACTTGTTTGTTCAATCCTCCGTCTTAGGCCTGCTCCTCAGGTGCATCCTCCTTCTCGCAGCGATTTCTTAGGAACAGATTTCGAAGAACAGCTCTGATCACAGAATCACAGATTGGTTAGGGTTGGAAAGGACCTCTGGAGATCATCCAGTCCAACCCCCCTGCCAGAGCAGGGTCACCTACAGCAGGTTGCACAGGATGACCTCCAGGCGGGTTTTGAATGTCTCTGGGTTCGGAGACTCTACCGCCTCCCTGGGCAGCCTGTTCCAGCGCTCTGCCACCCTCAAAGTAAAGAAGTTCCTCCTCATGCTTTGATAGAAGTTCCTACGTTCCAGTTTCTACCCGTTACCTCTTGTCCTGGATCATCTTTTATGATCCAGGACAAGAGGTAATGCGCACCAATTGGAACGTAGGAACTTGAACTTGAACTGGAACGTAGGAACTTGAACATAGGATTATCCTTGATGATTCAGGATAGCTGTGTGTCTGACCAGTCTGTCTTTCGAAGGAGGTCCTGGACCAGCTCCAGCCATGCTGTGCTGAGCAGAGCCCCTGGCAGCAGCCCCACAGCTCACTCCCAGTGTGCCTGAATGGAAAAGGTACCAAAGTTGCTCCAACACTTTCTGAAAAACTCTATAGTGTTACCCCACAAGCGCAAAGCGACGGCAAAGCCCGTGAAATGACACCGGTGCTTCCAGAAAATGTCAAGCTTCCTGCCCAAGGGTGACATGCCATGCGGTGGGGTCAGGGCCACGCGCTGAGCACCCGGTGCGCTGGGGTTGCCCCAGCGGTTCCTGAGCAGCTCCTGCAGTGCTGCCGCCGGTACCGTTCTGGCGGCTGTAGTTGTTTAAAAAGCCGTTGTTGTTTCCGGCGTAATCTGACGGCAGTTTTCTCGGGCATTTGGGCCTCTTCGAATAAGTGTGCTGTGAGTACATCTGCAAGCATTCACCTGTCGAGGTCAAATGACTGGTGGTGCTCATCTGCCCCCGTGCTACTGCTGCTGCCTCCCGTGAATGCTCATGTGCCTGCGTGCCCCTGTACAGGCACAGATGCACGCGCGCAACACCTGATCCCGCATCCTAATTATTTTTCGCCCGGTTCTCGGAGTTGTTCTGCTTCCGGCTGATGAATGGGAAAGTGTAGTAGTGCTGTTTCATTTCACCAGCCTCTCAAGTGTGGAAATTATGGTAAATTTGAGAACAAGCCAGATTAGATTGATAGTTACACCTCCTCCTTTAATTAGCCAACCACAGGATCTGTGGAGGCAAAGGCCGGGGGGGTGTGTCGGTGTATATAACGTGTATTGTCTATGTGAAAGATTAATCAAAAGGAGTTGCTTGAGGTGGGAAGGCTTTTCCGGAGAGGTTCCACATGTTGTCAGGTAGTCCCTCTGAATGGCAGCTTCCGGTTCGGTCCCTTAGCTTTCGGAAGTGACATTTAGTCTGATATGTGCCAGCCGTGCAATCTACCTAGCCCTGCAAAGTGCAAATATTAACCTAAATGCATATTAAGATACTGTGTGTTAGCTCCTGAACTGCAATAGAGAGCGGGTGTTCCAGCGGAGGCAAGCAAATCGTGTTGATTTAGAGTGGCTTGAGGATTTGGCCCATTACCGCTTCTTTATACACTTTTAAAAAGAAATGCCAACTCGATAGTTTAGGCTTTACATGGAACATGGCAAGTAATTGTATGTTTTGGCGGACCCCTAGTAATGTTGCAGAATCTTTCTCAGAAGTTGTTCCATGGGATAGCCGATTCCTCAGGTAAGAGCTACTTGTTTGTTCAATCCTCCATCTTAGGCCTGCTCCTCAGGTGCATCCTCCTTCTCGCAGCGATTTCCTAGGAACAGAATTCAAAGAACAGCTCTGGTCACAGAATCACAGATTGGTTAAGGTTGGAAAGGAGCTCTGGAGATCATCCAGTCAAACCCCCCTGCCAGAGCAGGGTCACCTACAGCAGGTTGCACAGGATGACCTCCAGGCGGGTTTTGAATGTCTCTGGGGTCGGAGACTCTACCGCCTCCCTGGGCAGCCTGTTCCAGCGCTCTGCCACCCTCAAAGTAAAGAAGTTCCTCCTCATGCTTTGATAGAAGTTCCTAGGTTCCAGTTTGTACCCGTTACCTCTTGTCCTGGATCATCTTTGATGATCCAGGACAAGAGGTAACGGGCACCAATTGGAACGTAGGAACTTGAACTTGAACTGGAACGTAGGAACTTGAACATAGGATTATCCTTGATGATTCAGGATAGCTGTGTGTCTGACCAGTCTGTCTTTCGAAGGAGGTCCTGGGCCAGCTCCAGCCATGCTGTGCTGAGCAGAGCCCCTGGCAGCAGCCCCACAGGTCACTCCCAGTGTGCTTAAATGGAAAAGGTACCAAAGTTGCTCCAACACTTTCTGAAAAACTCTATAGTGTTACCCCACAAGCGCAAAGCGACGGCAAAGCCCGTGAAATGACACCGGTGCTTCCAGAAAATGTCAAGCTTCCTGCCCAAGGGTGACATGCCATGCGGTGGGGTCAGGGCCACGCGCTGAGCACCCGGTGCGCTGGGGTTGCCCCAGCGGTTCCTGAGCAGCTCCTGCAGTGCTGCCGCCGGTACCGTTCTGGCGGCTGTAGTTGTTTAAAAAGCCGTTGTTGTTTCCGGCGTAATCTGACGGCAGTTTTCTCGGGCATTTGGGCCTCTTCTAATAAGTGTGCTGTGAGTACATCTGCAAGCATTCACCTGTCGAGGTCAAATGACTGGTGGTGCTCATCTGCCCCCGTGCTACTGCTGCTGCTGCCTCCCGTGAATGCTCATGTGCCTGCGTGCCCCTGTACAGGCACAGATGCATGCGCGCAACACCTGATCCCGCATCCTAATTATTTTTCGCCCGGTTCTCTGAGTTGTTCTGCTTCCGGCTGATGAATGGGAAAGTGTAGTAGTGCTGTTTCATTTCACCAGCCTCTCAAGTGTGGAAATTATGGTAAATTTGAGAACAAGCCAGATTAGATTGATAGTTACACCTCCTCCTTTAATTAGCCAACCACAGGATCTGTGGAGGCAAAGGCCGGGGGGGTGTGTCGGTGTATATAACGTGTATTGTCTATGTGAAAGATTAATCAAAAGGAGTTGCTTGAGGTGGGAAGGCTTTTCCGGAGAGGTTCCACATGTTGTCAGGTAGTCCCTCTGAATGGCAGCTTCTGGTTCGGTCCCTTAGCTTTCGGAAGTGACATTTAGTCTGATATGTGCCAGCCGTGCAATCTACCTAGCCCTGCAAAGTGCAAATATTAACCTAAATGCATATTAAGATACTGTGTGTTAGCTCCTGAACTGAAATAGAGAGCGGGTGTTCCAGCGGAGGCAAGCAAATCGTGTTGATTTACAGTGGCTTGAGGATTTGGCCCATTACCGCTTCTTTATACACTTTTAAAAAGAAATGCCAACTCGATAGTTTAGGCTTTAACTGGAACATGGCAAGTAATTGTATGCTTTGGCGGACCCCTAGTAATGTTGCAGAATCTTTCTCAGAAGTTGTTCCATGGGATAGCCGATTCCTCAGGTAAGAGCTACTTGTTTGTTCAATCCTCCATCTTAGGCCTGCTCCTCAGGTGCATCCTCCTTCTCGCAGCGATTTCCTAGGAACAGATTTCGAAGAACAGCTCTGATCACAGAATCACAGATTGGTTAGGTTTGGAAAGGAGCTCTGGAGATCATCCAGTCCAACCCCCCTGACAGAGCAGGGTCACTTACAGCAGGTTGCACAGGATGACCTCCAGGCGGGTTTTGAATGTTTCTGGAGTCGGAGGCTCTACCGCCTCCCTGGGCAGCCTGTTCCAGCGCTCTGCCACCCTCAAAGTAAAGAAGTTCCTCCTCATGCTTTGATAGAAGTTCCTAGGTTCCAGTTTGTACCCGTTACCTCTTGTCCTGGATCATCTTTGATGATCCAGGACAAGAGGTAACGGGCACCAATTGGAACGTAGGAACTTGAACTTGAACTGGAACGTAGGAACTTGAACATAGGATTATCCTTGATGATTCAGGATAGCTGTGTGTCTGACCAGTCTGTCTTTCGAAGGAGGTCCTGGGTCAGCTCCAGCTATGCTGTGCTGAGCAGAGCCCCTGGCAGCAGCCCCACAGCTCACTCCCAGTGTGCCTGAATGGAAAAGGTACCAAAGTTGCTCCAACACTTTCTGAAAAACTCTATAGTGTTACCCCACAAGCGCAAAGCGACGGCAAAGCCCGTGAAATGACACCGGTGCTTCCAGAAAATGTCAAGCTTCCTGCCCAAGGGTGACATGCCATGCGGTGGGGTCAGGGCCACGCGCTGAGCACCCGGTGCGCTGGGGTTGCCCCAGCGGTTCCTGAGCAGCTCCTGCAGTGCTGCCGCCGGTACCGTTCTGGCGGCTGTAGTTGTTTAAAAAGCCGTTGTTGTTTCCGGCGTAATCTGACGGCAGTTTTCTCGGGCATTTGGGCCTCTTCTAATAAGTGTGCTGTGAGTACATCTGCAAGCATTCACCTGTCGAGGTCAAATGACTGGTGGTGCTCATCTCCCCCCGTGCTACTGCTGCTGCCTCCCGTGAATGCTCATGTGCCTGCGTGCCCCTGTACAGGCACAGATGCACGCGCGCAACACCTGATCCCGCATCCTAATTATTTTTCGCCCGGTTCTCGGAGTTGTTCTGCTTCCGGCTGATGAATGGGAAAGTGTAGTAGTGCTGTTTCATTTCACCAGCCTCTCAAGTGTGGAAATTATGGTAAATTTGAGAACAAGCCAGATTAGATTGATAGTTACACCTCCTCCTTTAATTAGCCAACCACAGGATCTGTGGAGGCAAAGGCCGGGGGGGTGTGTCGGTGTATATAACGTGTATTGTCTATGTGAAAGATTAATCAAAAGGAGTTGCTTGAGGTGGGAAGGCTTTTCCGGAGAGGTTCCACATGTTGTCAGGTAGTCCCTCTGAATGGCAGCTTCCGGTTCGGTCCCTTAGCTTTCGGAAGTGACATTTAGTCTGATATGTGCCAGCCGTGCAATCTACCTAGCCCTGCAAAGTGCAAATATTAACCTAAATGCATATTAAGATACTGTGTGTTAGCTCCTGAACTGCAATAGAGAGCGGGTGTTCCAGCGGAGGCAAGCAAATCGTGTTGATTTAGAGTGGCTTGAGGATTTGGCCCATTACCGCTTCTTTATACACTTTTAAAAAGAAATGCCAACTCGATAGTTTAGGCTTTACATGGAACATGGCAAGTAATTGTATGTTTTGGCGGACCCCTAGTAATGTTGCAGAATCTTTCTCAGAAGTTGTTCCATGGGATAGCCGATTCCTCAGGTAAGAGCTACTTGTTTGTTCAATCCTCCATCTTAGGCCTGCTCCTCAGGTGCATCCTCCTTCTCGCAGCGATTTCCTAGGAACAGAATTCAAAGAACAGCTCTGGTCACAGAATCACAGATTGGTTAAGGTTGGAAAGGAGCTCTGGAGATCATCCAGTCCAACCCCCCTGCCAGAGCAGGGTCACCTACAGCAGGTTGCACAGGATGACCTCCAGGCGGGTTTTGAATGTTTCTGGAGTCGGAGGCTCTACCGCCTCCCTGGGCAGCCTGTTCCAGCGCTCTGCCACCCTCAAAGTAAAGAAGTTCCTCCTCATGCTTTGATAGAAGTTCCTAGGTTCCAGTTTGTACCCGTTACCTCTTGTCCTGGATCATCAAAGATGATCCAGGACAAGAGGTAACGGGCACCTATTGGAACGTAGGAACTTGAACTTGAACTGGAACGTAGGAACTTGAACATAGGATTATCCTTGATGATTCAGGATAGCTGTGTGTCTGACCAGTCTGTCTTTCGAAGGAGGTCCTGGGCCAGCTCCAGCCATGCTGTGCTGAGCAGAGCCCCTGGCAGCAGCCCCACAGCTCACTCCCAGTGTGCCTGAATGGAAAAGGTACCAAAGTTGCTCCAACACTTTCTGAAAAAATCTATAGTGTTACCCCACAAGCGCAAAGCGACGGCAAAGCCCGTGAAATGACACCGGTGCTTCCAGAAAACGTCAAGCTTCCTGCCCAAGGGTGACATGCCATGCGGTGGGGTCAGGGCCAAACGCTGAGCACCCGGTGCGCTGGGGTTGCCCCAGCGGTTCCTGAGCAGCTCCTGCAGTGCTGCCGCCGGTACCGTTCTGGCGGCTGTAGTTGTTTAAAAAGCCGTTGTTGTTTCCGGCGTAATCTGACGGCAGTTTTCTCGGGCATTTGGGCCTCTTCTAATAAGTGTGCTGTGAGTACATCTGCAAGCATTCACCTGTCGAGGTCAAATGACTGGTGGTGCTCATCTGCCCCCGTGCTACTGCTGCTGCCTCCCGTGAATGCTCATGTGCCTGCGTGCCCCTGTACAGGCACAGATGCACGCGCGCAACACCTGATCCCGCATCCTAATTATTTTTCGCCCGGTTCTCGGAGTTGTTCTGCTTCCGGCTGATGAATGGGAAAGTGTAGTAGTGCTGTTTCATTTCACCAGCCTCTCAAGTGTGGAAATTATGGTAAATTTGAGAACAAGCCAGATTAGATTGATAGTTACACCTCCTCCTTTAATTAGCCAACCACAGGATCTGTGGAGGCAAAGGCCGGGGGGGTGTGTCGGTGTATATAACGTGTATTGTCTATGTGAAAGATTAATCAAAAGGAGTTGCTTGAGGTGGGAAGGCTTTTCCGGAGAGGTTCCACATGTTGTCAGGTAGTCCCTCTGAATGGCAGCTTCCGGTTCGGTCCCTTAGCTTTCGGAAGTGACATTTAGTCTGATATGTGCCAGCCGTGCAATCTACCTAGCCCTGCAAAGTGCAAATATTAACCTAAATGCATATTAAGATAGTGTGTGTTAGCTCCTGAACTGAAACAGAGAGCGGGTGTTCCAGCGGAGGCAAGCAAATCGTGTTGATTTACAGTGGCTTGCGGATTTGGCCCATTACCGCTTCTTTATACACTTTTAAAAAGAAATGCCAACTCGATAGTTTAGGCTTTAACTGGAACATGGCAAGTAATTGTATGTTTTGGCGGACCCCTAGTAATGTTGCAGAATCTTTCTCAGAAGTTGTTCCATGGGATAGCCGATTCCTGAGGTAAGAGCTACTTGTTTGTTCAATCCTCCATCTTAGGCCTGCTCCTCAGGTGCATCCTCCTTCTCGCAGCGATTTCCTAGGAACAGATTTCGAAGAACAGCTCTGATCACAGAATCACAGATTGGTTAGGGTTGGAAAGGAGCTCTGGAGATCATCCAGTCCAACCCCCCTGCCAGAGCAGGGTCACCTACAGCAGGTTGCACAGGATGACCTCCAGGCGGGTTTTGAATGTCTCTGGGGTGGGAGACTCTACCGCCTCCCTGGGCAGCCTGTTCCAGCGCTCTGCCACCCTCAAAGTAAAGAAGTTCCGCCTCATGCTTTGATAGAAGTTCCTACGTTCCAGTTTGTACCCGTTACCTCTTGTCCTGGATCATCTTTGATGATCCAGGCCAAGAGGTAACGGGCACCAATTGGAACGTAGGAACTTGAACTTGAACTGGAACGTAGGAACTTGAACTTGAACATAGGATTATCCTTGATGATTCAGGATAGCTGTGTGTCTGACCAGTCTGTCTTTCGAAGGAGGTCCTGGGCCAGCTCCAGCCATGCTGTGCTGAGCAGAGCCCCTGGCAGCAGCCCCACACCTCACTCCCAGTGTGCCTGAATGGAAAAGGTACCAAAGTTGCTCCAACACTTTCTGAAAAACTCTATAGTGTTACCCCACAAGCGCAAAGCGACGGCAAAGCCCGTGAAATGACACCGGTGCTTCCAGAAAATGTCAAGCTTCCTGCCCAAGGGTGACATGCCATGCGGTGGGGTCAGGGCCACGCGCTGAGCACCCGGTGCGCTGGGGTTGCCCCAGCGGTTCCTGAGCAGCTCCTGCAGTGCTGCCGCCGGTACCGTTCTGGCGGCTGTAGTTGTTTAAAAAGCCGTTGTTGTTTCCGGCGTAATCTGACGGCAGTTTTCTCGGGCATTTGGGCCTCTTCTAATAAGTGTGCTGTGACTACATCTGCAAGCATTCACCTGTCGAGGTCAAATGACTGGTGGTGCTCATCTGCCCCCGTGCTACTGCTGCTGCCTCCCGTGAATGCTCATGTGCCTGCGTGCCCCTGTACAGGCACAGATGCACGCGCGCAACACCTGATCCCGCATCCTAATTATTTTTCGCCCGGTTCTCGGAGTTGTTCTGCTTCCGGCTGATGAATGGGAAAGTGTAGTAGTGCTGTTTCATTTCACCAGCCTCTCAAGTGTGGAAATTATGGTAAATTTGAGAACAAGCCAGATTAGATTGATAGTTACACCTCCTCCTTTAATTAGCCAACCACAGGATCTGTGGAGGCAAAGGCCGGGGGGGTGTGTCGGTGTATATAACGTGTATTGTCTATGTGAAAGATTAATCAAAAGGAGTTGCTTGAGGTGGGAAGGCTTTTCCGGAGAGGTTCCACATGTTGTCAGGTAGTCCCTCTGAATGGCAGCTTCCGGTTCGGTCCCTTAGCTTTCGGAAGTGACATTTAGTCTGATATGTGCCAGCCGTGCAATCTACCTAGCCCTGCAAAGTGCAAATATTAACCTAAATGCATATTAAGATACTGTGTGTTAGCTCCTGAACTGAAATAGAGAGCGGGTGTTCCAGCGGAGGCAAGCAAATCGTGTTGATTTAGTGGCTTGCGGATTTGGCCCATTACCGCTTCTTTATACATTTTTAAAAAGAAATGCCAACTCGATAGTTTAGGCTTTAACTGGAACATGGCAAGTAATTGTATTTTTGGCGGACCCCTAGTAATGTTGCAGAATCTTTCTCAGAAGTTGTTCCATGGGATAGCCGTTTCCTCAGGTAAGAGCTACTTGTTTGTTCAATCCTCCATCTTAGGCCTGCTCCTCAGGTGCATCCTCCTTCTCGCAGCGATTTCCTAGGAACAGATTTCGAAGAACAGCTCTGATCACAGAATCACAGATTGGTTAGGGTTGGAAAGGAGCTCTGGAGATCATCCAGCCCAACCCCCCTGCCAGAGCAGGGTCACCTACAGCAGGTTGCACAGGATGACCTCCAGGCGGGTTTTGACTGTTTCTGGGGTCGGAGACTCTACCGCCTCCCTGGGCAGCCTGTTCCAGCGCTCTGCCACCCTCAAAGTAAAGAAGTTCCTCCTCATGCTTTGATAGAAGTTCCTACGTTCAAGTTGGTACCCGTTACCTCTTGTCCTGGATCATCTTTGATGATCCAGGCCAAGAGGTAACGGGCACCAATTGGAACGTAGGAACTTGAACTTGAACTGGAACGTAGGAACTTGAACATAGGATTATCCTTGATGATTCAGGATAGCTGTGTGTCTGACCAGTCTGTCTTTCGAAGGAGGTCCTGGACCAGCTCCAGCCATGCTGTGCTGAGCAGAGCCCCTGGCAGCAGCCCCACAGCTCACTCCCAGTGTGCCTGAATGGAAAAGGTACCAAAGTTGCTCCAACACTTTCTGAAAAACTCTATAGTGTTACCCCACAAGCGCAAAGCGACGGCAAAGCCCGTGAAATGACACCGGTGCTTCCAGAAAATGTCAAGCTTCCTGCCCAAGGGTGACATGCCATGCGGTGGGGTCAGGGCCACGCGCTGAGCACCCGGTGCGCTGGGGTTGCCCCAGCGGTTCCTGAGCAGCTCCTGCAGTGCTGCCGCCGGTACCGTTCTGGCGGCTGTAGTTGTTTAAAAAGCCGTTGTTGTTTCCGGCGTAATCTGACGGCAGTTTTCTCGGGCATTTGGGCCTCTTCGAATAAGTGTGCTGTGAGTACATCTGCAAGCATTCACCTGTCGAGGTCAAATGACTGGTGGTGCTCATCTGCCCCCGTGCTACTGCTGCTGCCTCCCGTGAATGCTCATGTGCCTGCGTGCCCCTGTACAGGCACAGATGCACGCGCGCAACACCTGATCCCGCATCCTAATTATTTTTCGCCCGGTTCTCTGAGTTGTTCTGCTTCCGGCTGATGAATGGGAAAGTGTAGTAGTGCTGTTTCATTTCACCAGCCTCTCAAGTGTGGAAATTATGGTAAATTTGAGAACAAGCCAGATTAGATTGATAGTTACACCTCCTCCTTTAATTAGCCAACCACAGGATCTGTGGAGGCAAAGGCCGGGGGGGTGTGTCGGTGTATATAACGTGTATTGTCTATGTGAAAGATTAATCAAAAGGAGTTGCTTGAGGTGGGAAGGCTTTTCCGGAGAGGTTCCACATGTTGTCAGGTAGTCCCTCTGAACGGCAGCTTCCGGTTCGGTCCCTTAGCTTTCGGAAGTGACATTTAGTCTGATATGTGCCAGCCGTGCAATCTACCTAGCCCTGCAAAGTGCAAATATTAACCTAAATGCATATTAAGATACTGTGTGTTAGCTCCTGAACTGAAATAGAGAGCGGGTGTTCCAGCGGAGGCAAGCAAATCGTGTTGATTTAGTGGCTTGCGGACTTGGCCCATTACCGCTTCTTTATACATTTTTAAAAAGAAATGCCAACTCGATAGTTTAGGCTTTAACTGGAACATGGCAAGTAATTGTATTTTTGGCGGACCCCTAGTAATGTTGCAGAATCTTTCTCAGAAGTTGTTCCATGGGATAGCCGTTTCCTCAGGTAAGAGCTACTTGTTTGTTCAATCCTCCATCTTAGGCCTGCTCCTCAGGTGCATCCTCCTTCTCGCAGCGATTTCCTAGGAACAGATTTCGAAGAACAGCTCTGATCACAGAATCACAGATTGGTTAGGGTTGGAAAGGAGCTCTGGAGATCATCCAGCCCAACCCCCCTGCCAGAGCAGGGTCACCTACAGCAGGTTGCACAGGATGACCTCCAGGCGGGTTTTGACTGTTTCTGGGGTCGGAGACTCTACCGCCTCCCTGGGCAGCCTGTTCCAGCGCTCTGCCACCCTCAAAGTAAAGAAGTTCCTCCTCATGCTTTGATAGAAGTTCCTACGTTCAAGTTGGTACCCGTTACCTCTTGTCCTGGATCATCTTTGATGATCCAGGCCAAGAGGTAACGGGCACCAATTGGAACGTAGGAACTTGAACTTGAACTGGAACGTAGGAACTTGAACATAGGATTATCCTTGATGATTCAGGATAGCTGTGTGTCTGACCAGTCTGTCTTTCGAAGGAGGTCCTGGACCAGCTCCAGCCATGCTGTGCTGAGCAGAGCCCCTGGCAGCAGCCCCACAGCTCACTCCCAGTGTGCCTGAATGGAAAAGGTACCAAAGTTGCTCCAACACTTTCTGAAAAACTCTATAGTGTTACCCCACAAGCGCAAAGCGACGGCAAAGCCCGTGAAATGACACCGGTGCTTCCAGAAAATGTCAAGCTTCCTGCCCAAGGGTGACATGCCATGCGGTGGGGTCAGGGCCACGCGCTGAGCACCCGGTGCGCTGGGGTTGCCCCAGCGGTTCCTGAGCAGCTCCTGCAGTGCTGCCGCCGGTACCGTTCTGGCGGCTGTAGTTGTTTAAAAAGCCGTTGTTGTTTCCGGCGTAATCTGACGGCAGTTTTCTCGGGCATTTGGGCCTCTTCGAATAAGTGTGCTGTGAGTACATCTGCAAGCATTCACCTGTCGAGGTCAAATGACTGGTGGTGCTCATCTGCCCCCGTGCTACTGCTGCTGCCTCCCGTGAATGCTCATGTGCCTGCGTGCCCCTGTACAGGCACAGATGCACGCGCGCAACACCTGATCCCGCATCCTAATTATTTTTCGCCCGGTTCTCGGAGTTGTTCTGCTTCCGGCTGATGAATGGGAAAGTGTAGTAGTGCTGTTTCATTTCACCAGCCTCTCAAGTGTGGAAATTATGGTAAATTTGAGAACAAGCCAGATTAGATTGATAGTTACACCTCCTCCTTTAATTAGCCAACCACAGGATCTGTGGAGGCAAAGGCCGGGAGGGTGTGTCGGTGTATATAACGTGTATTGTCTATGTGAAAGATTAATCAAAAGGAGTTGCTTGAGGTGGGAAGGCTTTTCCGGAGAGGTTCCACATGTTGTCAGGTAGTCCCTCTGAATGGCAGCTTCCGGTTCGGTCCCTTAGCTTTCGGAAGTGACATTTAGTCTGATATGTGCCAGCCGTGCAATCTACCTAGCCCTGCAAAGTGCAAATATTAACCTAAATGCATATTAAGATACTGTGTGTTAGCTCCTGAACTGAAATAGAGAGCGGGTGTTCCAGCGGAGGCAAGCAAATCGTGTTGATTTAGTGGCTTGCGGATTTGGCCCATTACCGCTTCTTTATACATTTTTAAAAAGAAATGCCAACTCGATAGTTTAGGCTTTAACTGGAACATGGCAAGTAATTGTATTTTTGGCGGACCCCTAGTAATGTTGCAGAATCTTTCTCAGAAGTTGTTCCATGGGATAGCCGTTTCCTCAGGTAAGAGCTACTTGTTTGTTCAATCCTCCATCTTAGGCCTGCTCCTCAGGTGCATCCTCCTTCTCGCAGCGATTTCCTAGGAACAGATTTCGAAGAACAGCTCTGATCACAGAATCACAGATTGGTTAGGGTTGGAAAGGAGCTCTGGAGATCATCCAGCCCAACCCCCCTGCCAGAGCAGGGTCACCTACAGCAGGTTGCACAGGATGACCTCCAGGCGGGTTTTGAATGTTTCTGGGGTGGGAGACTCTACCGCCTCCCTGGGCAGCCTGTTCCAGCGCTCTGCCACCCTCAAAGTAAAGAAGTTCCTCCTCATGCTTTGATAGAAGTTCCTACGTTCCAGTTTGTACCCGTTACCTCTTGTCCTGGATCATCTTTGATGATCCAGGACAAGAGGTAACGGGCACCAATTGGAACGTAGGAACTTGAACTTGAACTGGAACGTAGGAACTTGAACATAGGATTATCCTTGATGATTCAGGATAGCTGTGTGTCTGACCAGTCTGTCTTTCGAAGGAGGTCCTGGACCAGCTCCAGCCATGCTGTGCTGAGCAGAGCCCCTGGCAGCAGCCCCACAGCTCACTCCCAGTGTGCCTGAATGGAAAAGGTACCAAAGTTGCTCCAACACTTTCTGAAAAACTCTATAGTGTTACCCCACAAGCGCAAAGCGACGGCAAAGCCCGTGAAATGACACCGGTGCTTCCAGAAAATGTCAAGCTTCCTGCCCAAGGGTGACATGCCATGCGGTGGGGTCAGGGCCACGCGCTGAGCACCCGGTGCGCTGGGGTTGCCCCAGCGGTTCCTGAGCAGCTCCTGCAGTGCTGCCGCCGGTACCGTTCTGGCGGCTGTAGTTGTTTAAAAAGCCGTTGTTGTTTCCGGCGTAATCTGACGGCAGTTTTCTCGGGCATTTGGGCCTCTTCTAATAAGTGTGCTGTGAGTACATCTGCAAGCATTCACCTGTCGAGGTCAAATGACTGGTGGTGCTCATCTGCCCCCGTGCTACTGCTGCTGCCTCCCGTGAATGCTCATGTGCCTGCGTGCCCCTGTACAGGCACAGATGCACGCGCGCAACACCTGATCCCGCATCCTAATTATTTTTCGCCCGGTTCTCGGAGTTGTTCTGCTTCCGGCTGATGAATGGGAAAGTGTAGTAGTGCTGTTTCATTTCACCAGCCTCTCAAGTGTGGAAATTATGGTAAATTTGAGAACAAGCCAGATTAGATTGATAGTTACACCTCCTCCTTTAATTAGACAACCACAGGATCTGTGGAGGCAAAGGCCGGGGGGGTGTGTCGGTGTATATAACGTGTATTGTCTATGTGAAAGATTAATCAAAAGGAGTTGCTTGAGGTGGGAAGGCTTTTCCGGAGAGGTTCCACATGTTGTCAGGTAGTCCCTCTGAATGGCAGCTTCCGGTTCGGTCCCTTAGCTTTCGGAAGTGACATTTAGTCTGATATGTGCCAGCCGTGCAATCTACCTAGCCCTGCAAAGTGCAAATATTAACATAAATGCATATTAAGATACTGTGTGTTAGCTCCTGAACTGCAATAGAGAGCGGGTGTTCCAGCGGAGGCAAGCAAATCGTGTTGATTTACAGTGGCTTGCGGATTTGGCCCATTACCGCTTCTTTATACACTTTTAAAAAGAAATGCCAACTCGATAGTTTAGGCTTTAACTGGAACATGGCAAGTAATTGTATGTTTTGGCGGACCCCTAGTAATGTTGCAGAATCTTTCTCAGAAGTTGTTCCATGGGATAGCCGATTCCTCAGGTAAGAACTACTTGTTTGTTCAATCCTCCATCTTAGGCCTGCTCCTCAGGTGCATCCTCCTTCTCGCAGCGATTTCCTAGGAACAGATTTCGAAGAACAGCTCTGATCACAGAATCACAGATTGGTTAGGGTTGGAAAGGACCTCTGGAGATCATCCAGCCCAACCCCCCTGCCAGAGCAGGGTCACCTACAGCAGGTTGCACAGGATGACCTCCAGGCGGGTTTTGAATGTTTCTGGGGTCGGAGACTCTACCGCCTCCCTGGGCAGCCTGTTCCAGCGCTCTGCCACCCTCAAAGTAAAGAAGTTCCTCCTCATGCTTTGATAGAAGTTCCTACGTTCCAGTTTGTACCCGTTACCTCTTGTCCTGGATCATCTTTGATGATCCAGGCCAAGAGGTAACGGGCACCAATTGGAACGTAGGAACTTGAACTTGAACTGGAACGTAGGAACTTGAACTTGAACATAGGATTATCCTTGATGATTCAGGATAGCTGTGTGTCTGACCAGTCTGTCTTTCGAAGGAGGTCCTGGGCCAGCTCCAGCCATGCTGTGCTGAGCAGAGCCCCTGGCAGCAGCCCCACAGCTCACTCCCAGTGTGCCTGAATGGAAAAGGTACCAAAGTTGCTCCAACACTTTCTGAAAAACTCTATAGTGTTACCCCACAAGCGCAAAGCGACGGCAAAGCCCGTGAAATGACACCGGTGCTTCCAGAAAATGCCAAGCTTCCTGCCCAAGGGTGACATGCCATGCGGTGGGGTCAGGGCCACGCGCTGAGCACCCGGTGCGCTGGGGTTGCCCCAGCGGTTCCTGAGCAGCTCCTGCAGTGCTGCCGCCGGTACCGTTCTGGCGGCTGTAGTTGTTTAAAAAGTTGTTGTTGTTTCCGGCGTAATCTGACGGCAGTTTTCTCGGGCATTTGGGCCTCTTCTAATAAGTGTGCTGTGAGTACATCTGCAAGCATTCACCTGTCGAGGTCAAATGACTGGTGGTGCTCATCTGCCCCCGTGCTACTGCTGCTGCCTCCCGTGAATGCTCATGTGCCTGCGTGCCCCTGTACAGGCACAGATGCACGCGCGCAACACCTGATCCCGCATCCTAATTATTTTTCGCCCGGTTCTCGGAGTTGTTCTGCTTCCGGCTGATGAATGGGAAAGTGTAGTAGTGCTGTTTCATTTCACCAGCCTCTCAAGTGTGGAAATTATGGTAAATTTGAGAACAAGCGAGATTAGATTGATAGTTACACCTCCTCCTTTAATTAGCCAACCACAGGATCTGTGGAGGCAAAGGCCGGGGGGCGTGTCGGTGGGGGGGCATACGATTTTACCATGGCGAGATTGCTGGAGGTTCTTTCTTGTCTGTTCTTTCTTGTCTTGTAAATTGGTATGAGGTTCTACCAGTCTTCCTCACGTAGCACAATCGCTCTTGATTTCTGGAGGTTGCTCACAGGGTAAGCTAATGTTTAACATCAATAAGGGTTACCGAATCTTGTCCTTGAGAAGCAGGAGTCTGGAAGCTGTTGTCAATCCAACTGCTGTATTCCTGACCAGCAAGCCCGCTCGATTCAGGGTTAATTAACTGATTACTTAGAGCGGAAGTGTTGTGGAGGAGCCCGATCATTACCATTTCTATTCATTCTAATATGATGTATTTCAACTCCCCCTCCCTCACGCCTTCCAGAGAGTGATCTGGTGAAGGAGGATGACAAGTCTTTGTGAAACCATCTCGAGTTCTCCCAGATACTCGTAGTTGAAGTTGTCTAGCGGTGCGAGATTAGACACCGTGTGAAAGGCAATACTGCACAGATTCTTTATTCCAGACCATTTTGTAAGTTCGCATGATACAAAACCTCACGGTTACTGGGCAGCTCTCCCACTTTTCACGTCAACCTTTGCTACCTCGCCCGCTGCAACGTGCAGGAAAGAAACATTGATTTGAATTGCGCCGTGGTGCCGTGCATCTTAATGACACTCTGGAGTGACTGGCAGTGTGTCTGGGTCCTGGGGTTGGACCCGGTCTAGCTGCCAGGAGGCAACATTGCAGAGAGGGACTACAGCTGTGGTCTCTGAAGGGACCTGGCTACTCTATGTAGGCCTTCTCTCCCTGCGTCTCAGAGTGCTTGAAGATGCTAATTGGTTCACATTTTCCTCTGTTCGTTAAGGTATTCTGTCCTTAAAAATTCAGCTTTTTAAAATAGTAACGTCTATTGTCTATGTGAAAGATTAATCAAAAGGAGTTGCTTGAGGTGGGAAGGCTTTTCCGGAGAGGTTCCACATGTTGTCAGGTAGTCCCTCTGAATGGCAGCTTCCGGTTCGGTCCCTTAGCTTTCGGAAGTGACATTTAGTCTGATATGTGCCAGCCGTGCAATCTACCTAGCCCTGCAAAGTGCAAATATTAACCTAAATGCATATTAAGATAGTGTGTGTTAGCTCCTGAACTGAAACAGAGAGCGGGTGTTCCAGCGGAGGCAAGCAAATCGTGTTGATTTACAGTGGCTTGCGGATTTGGCCCATTACCGCTTCTTTATACACTTTTAAAAAGAAATGCCAACTCGATAGTTTAGGCTTTAACTGGAACATGGCAAGTAATTGTATGTTTTGGCGGACCCCTAGTAATGTTGCAGAATCTTTCTCAGAAGTTGTTCCATGGGATAGCCGATTCCTCAGGTAAGAGCTACTTGTTTGTTCAATCCTCCATCTTAGGCCTGCTCCTCAGGTGCATCCTCCTTCTCGCAGCGATTTCCTAGGAACAGATTTCGAAGAACAGCTCTGATCACAGAATCACAGATTGGTTAGGGTTGGAAAGGAGCTCTGGAGATCATCCAGTCCAACCCCCCTGCCAGAGCAGGGTCACCTACAGCAGGTTGCACAGGATGACCTCCAGGCGGGTTTTGAATGTCTCTGGGGTGGGAGACTCTACCGCCTCCCTGGGCAGCCTGTTCCAGCGCTCTGCCACCCTCAAAGTAAAGAAGTTCCGCCTCATGCTTTGATAGAAGTTCCTACGTTCCAGTTTGTACCCGTTACCTCTTGTCCTGGATCATCTTTGATGATCCAGGACAAGAGGTAACGGGCACCAATTGGAACGTAGGAACTTGAACTTGAACTGGAACGTAGGAACTTGAACTTGAACATAGGATTATCCTTGATGATTCAGGATAGCTGTGTGTCTGACCAGTCTGTCTTTCGAAGGAGGTCCTGGGCCAGCTCCAGCCATGCTGTGCTGAGCAGAGCCCCTGGCAGCAGCCCCACACCTCACTCCCAGTGTGCCTGAATGGAAAAGGTACCAAAGTTGCTCCAACACTTTCTGAAAAACTCTATAGTGTTACCCCACAAGCGCAAAGCGACGGCAAAGCCCGTGAAATGACACCGGTGCTTCCAGAAAATGTCAAGCTTCCTGCCCAAGGGTGACATGCCATGCGGTGGGGTCAGGGCCACGTGCTGAGCACCCGGTGCGCTGGGGTTGCCCCAGCGGTTCCTGAGCAGCTCCTGCAGTGCTGCCGCCGGTACCGTTCTGGCGGCTGTAGTTGTTTAAAAAGCCGTTGTTGTTTCCGGCGTAATCTGACGGCAGTTTTCTCGGGCATTTGGGCCTCTTCTAATAAGTGTGCTGTGAGTACATCTGCAAGCATTCACCTGTCGAGGTCAAATGACTGGTGGTGCTCATCTGCCCCCGTGCTACTGCTGCTGCCTCCCGTGAATGCTCATGTGCCTGCGTGCCCCTGTACAGGCACAGATGCACGCGCGCAACACCTGATCCCGCATCCTAATTATTTTTCGCCCGGTTCTCGGAGTTGTTCTGCTTCCGGCTGATGAATGGGAAAGTGTAGTAGTGCTGTTTCATTTCACCAGCCTCTCAAGTGTGGAAATTATGGTAAATTTGAGAACAAGCCAGATTAGATTGATAGTTACACCTCCTCCTTTAATTAGCCAACCACAGGATCTGTGGAGGCAAAGGCCGGGGGGGTGTGTCGGTGTATATAACGTGTATTGTCTATGTGAAAGATTAATCAAAAGGAGTTGCTTGAGGTGGGAAGGCTTTTCCGGAGAGGTTCCACATGTTGTCAGGTAGTCCCTCTGAATGGCAGCTTCCGGTTCGGTCCCTTAGCTTTCGGAAGTGACATTTAGTCTGATATGTGCCAGCCGTGCAATCTACCTAGCCCTGCAAAGTGCAAATATTAACCTAAATGCATATTAAGATACTGTGTGTTAGCTCCTGAACTGCAATAGAGAGCGGGTGTTCCAGCGGAGGCAAGCAAATCGTGTTGATTTAGTGGCTTGCGGATTTGGCCCATTACCGCTTCTTTATACACTTTTAAAAAGAAATGCCAACTCGATAGTTTAGGCTTTAACTGGAACATGGCAAGTAATTGTATGTTTTGGCGGACCCCTAGTAATGTTGCAGAATCTTTCTCAGAAGTTGTTCCATGGGATAGCCGTTTCCTCAGGTAAGAGCTACTTGTTTGTTCAATCCTCCATCTTAGGCCTGCTCCTCAGGTGCATCCTCCTTCTCGCAGCGATTTCCTAGGAACAGATTTCGAAGAACAGCTCTGATCACAGAATCACAGATTGGTTAGGGTTGGAAAGGAGCTCTGGAGATCATCCAGCCCAACCCCCCTGCCAGAGCAGGGTCACCTACAGCAGGTTGCACAGGATGACCTCCAGGCGGGTTTTGAATGTTTCTGGGGTCGGAGACTCTACCGCCTCCCTGGGCAGCCTGTTCCAGCGCTCTGCCACCCTCAAAGTAAAGAAGTTCCTCCTCATGCTTTGATAGAAGTTCCTAGGTTCCAGTTTGTACCCGTTACCTCTTGTCCTGGATCATCTTTGATGATCCAGGCCAAGAGGTAACGGGCACCAATTGGAACGTAGGAACTTGAACTTGAACTGGAACGTAGGAACTTGAACATAGGATTATCCTTGATGATTCAGGATAGCTGTGTGTCTGACCAGTCTGTCTTTCGAAGGAGGTCCTGGACCAGCTCCAGCCATGCTGTGCTGAGCAGAGCCCCTGGCAGCAGCCCCACAGCTCACTCCCAGTGTGCCTGAATGGAAAAGGTACCAAAGTTGCTCCAACACTTTCTGAAAAACTCTATAGTGTTACCCCACAAGCGCAAAGCGACGGCAAAGCCCGTGAAATGACACCGGTGCTTCCAGAAAATGTCAAGCTTCCTGCCCAAGGGTGACATGCCATGCGGTGGGGTCAGGGCCACGCGCTGAGCACCCGGTGCGCTGGGGTTGCCCCAGCGGTTCCTGAGCAGCTCCTGCAGTGCTGCCGCCGGTACCGTTCTGGCGGCTGTAGTTGTTTAAAAAGCCGTTGTTGTTTCCGGCGTAATCTGACGGCAGTTTTCTCGGGCATTTGGGCCTCTTCTAATAAGTGTGCTGTGAGTACATCTGCAAGCATTCACCTGTCGAGGTCAAATGACTGGTGGTGCTCATCTGCCCCCGTGCTACTGCTGCTGCCTCCCGTGAATGCTCATGTGCCTGCGTGCCCCTGTACAGGCACAGATGCACGCGCGCAACACCTGATCCCGCATCCTAATTATTTTTCGCCCGGTTCTCTGAGTTGTTCTGCTTCCGGCTGATGAATGGGAAAGTGTAGTAGTGCTGTTTCATTTCACCAGCCTCTCAAGTGTGGAAATTATGGTAAATTTGAGAACAAGCCAGATTAGATTGATAGTTACACCTCCTCCTTTAATTAGCCAACCACAGGATCTGTGGAGGCAAAGGCCGGGGGGGTGTGTCGGTTTATATAAGGTGTATTGTCTATGTTAAAGATTAATCAAAAGGAGTTGCTTGAGGTGGGAAGGCTTTTCCGGAGAGGTTCCACATGTTGTCAGGTAGTCCCTCTGAATGGCAGCTTCCGGTTCGGTCCCTTAGCTTTCGGAAGTGACATTTAGTCTGATATGTGCCAGCCGTGCAATCTACCTAGCCCTGCAAAGTGCAAATATTAACCTAAATGCATATTAAGATACTGTGTGTTAGCTCCTGAACTGAAATAGAGAGCGGGTGTTCCAGCGGAGGCAAGCAAATCGTGTTGATTTAGTGGCTTGCGGATTTGGCCCATTACCGCTTCTTTATACATTTTTAAAAAGAAATGCCAACTCGATAGTTTAGGCTTTAACTGGAACATGGCAAGTAATTGTATTTTTGGCGGACCCCTAGTAATGTTGCAGAATCTTTCTCAGAAGTTGTTCCATGGGATAGCCGTTTCCTCAGGTAAGAGCTACTTGTTTGTTCAATCCTCCATCTTAGGCCTGCTCCTCAGGTGCATCCTCCTTCTCGCAGCGATTTCCTAGGAACAGATTTCGAAGAACAGCTCTGATCACAGAATCACAGATTGGTTAGGGTTGGAAAGGAGCTCTGGAGATCATCCAGCCCAACCCCCCTGCCAGAGCAGGGTCACCTACAGCAGGTTGCACAGGATGACCTCCAGGCGGGTTTTGAATGTTTCTGGGGTCGGAGACTCTACCGCCTCCCTGGGCAGCCTGTTCCAGCGCTCTGCCACCCTCAAAGTAAAGAAGTTCCTCCTCATGCTTTGATAGAAGTTCCTACGTTCAAGTTGGTACCCGTTACCTCTTGTCCTGGATCATCTTTGATGATCCAGGCCAAGAGGTAACGGGCACCAATTGGAACGTAGGAACTTGAACTTGAACTGGAACGTAGGAACTTGAACATAGGATTATCCTTGATGATTCAGGATAGCTGTGTGTCTGACCAGTCTGTCTTTCGAAGGAGGTCCTGGACCAGCTCCAGCCATGCTGTGGTGAGCAGAGCCCCTGGCAGCAGCCCCACAGCTCACTCCCAGTGTGCCTGAATGGAAAAGGTACCAAAGTTGCTCCAACACTTTCTGAAAAACTCTATAGTGTTACCCCACAAGCGCAAAGCGACGGCAAAGCCCGTGAAATGACACCGGTGCTTCCAGAAAATGTCAAGCTTCCTGCCCAAGGGTGACATGCCATGCGGTGGGGTCAGGGCCACGCGCTGAGCACCCGGTGCGCTGGGGTTGCCCCAGCGGTTCCTGAGCAGCTCCTGCAGTGCTGCCGCCGGTACCGTTCTGGCGGCTGTAGTTGTTTAAAAAGCCGTTGTTGTTTCCGGCGTAATCTGACGGCAGTTTTCTCGGGCATTTGGGCCTCTTCGAATAAGTGTGCTGTGAGTACATCTGCAAGCATTCACCTGTCGAGGTCAAATGACTGGTGGTGCTCATCTGCCCCCGTGCTACTGCTGCTGCCTCCCGTGAATGCTCATGTGCCTGCGTGCCCCTGTACAGGCACAGATGCACGCGCGCAACACCTGATCCCGCATCCTAATTATTTTTCGCCCGGTTCTCGGAGTTGTTCTGCTTCCGGCTGATGAATGGGAAAGTGTAGTAGTGCTGTTTCATTTCACCAGCCTCTCAAGTGTGGAAATTATGGTAAATTTGAGAACAAGCCAGATTAGATTGATAGTTACACCTCCTCCTTTAATTAGCCAACCACAGGATCTGTGGAGGCAAAGGCCGGGAGGGTGTGTCGGTGTATATAACGTGTATTGTCTATGTGAAAGATTAATCAAAAGGAGTTGCTTGAGGTGGGAAGGCTTTTCCGGAGAGGTTCCACATGTTGTCAGGTAGTCCCTCTGAATGGCAGCTTCCGGTTCGGTCCCTTAGCTTTCGGAAGTGACATTTAGTCTGATATGTGCCAGCCGTGCAATCTACCTAGCCCTGCAAAGTGCAAATATTAACCTAAATGCATATTAAGATACTGTGTGTTAGCTCCTGAACTGAAATAGAGAGCGGGTGTTCCAGCGGAGGCAAGCAAATCGTGTTGATTTAGTGGCTTGCGGATTTGGCCCATTACCGCTTCTTTATACATTTTTAAAAAGAAATGCCAACTCGATAGTTTAGGCTTTAACTGGAACATGGCAAGTAATTGTATTTTTGGCGGACCCCTAGTAATGTTGCAGAATCTTTCTCAGAAGTTGTTCCATGGGATAGCCGTTTCCTCAGGTAAGAGCTACTTGTTTGTTCAATCCTCCATCTTAGGCCTGCTCCTCAGGTGCATCCTCCTTCTCGCAGCGATTTCCTAGGAACAGATTTCGAAGAACAGCTCTGATCACAGAATCACAGATTGGTTAGGGTTGGAAAGGAGCTCTGGAGATCATCCAGCCCAACCCCCCTGCCAGAGCAGGGTCACCTACAGCAGGTTGCACAGGATGACCTCCAGGCGGGTTTTGAATGTTTCTGGGGTGGGAGACTCTACCGCCTCCCTGGGCAGCCTGTTCCAGCGCTCTGCCACCCTCAAAGTAAAGAAGTTCCTCCTCATGCTTTGATAGAAGTTCCTACGTTCCAGTTTGTACCCGTTACCTCTTGTCCTGGATCATCTTTGATGATCCAGGACAAGAGGTAACGGGCACCAATTGGAACGTAGGAACTTGAACTTGAACTGGAACGTAGGAACTTGAACATAGGATTATCCTTGATGATTCAGGATAGCTGTGTGTCTGACCAGTCTGTCTTTCGAAGGAGGTCCTGGACCAGCTCCAGCCATGCTGTGCTGAGCAGAGCCCCTGGCAGCAGCCCCACAGCTCACTCCCAGTGTGCCTGAATGGAAAAGGTACCAAAGTTGCTCCAACACTTTCTGAAAAACTCTATAGTGTTACCCCACAAGCGCAAAGCGACGGCAAAGCCCGTGAAATGACACCGGTGCTTCCAGAAAATGTCAAGCTTCCTGCCCAAGGGTGACATGCCATGCGGTGGGGTCAGGGCCACGCGCTGAGCACCCGGTGCGCTGGGGTTGCCCCAGCGGTTCCTGAGCAGCTCCTGCAGTGCTGCCGCCGGTACCGTTCTGGCGGCTGTAGTTGTTTAAAAAGCCGTTGTTGTTTCCGGCGTAATCTGACGGCAGTTTTCTCGGGCATTTGGGCCTCTTCTAATAAGTGTGCTGTGAGTACATCTGCAAGCATTCACCTGTCGAGGTCAAATGACTGGTGGTGCTCATCTGCCCCCGTGCTACTGCTGCTGCCTCCCGTGAATGCTCATGTGCCTGCGTGCCCCTGTACAGGCACAGATGCACGCGCGCAACACCTGATCCCGCATCCTAATTATTTTTCGCCCGGTTCTCTGAGTTGTTCTGCTTCCGGCTGATGAATGGGAAAGTGTAGTAGTGCTGTTTCATTTCACCAGCCTCTCAAGTGTGGAAATTATGGTAAATTTGAGAACAAGCCAGATTAGATTGATAGTTACACCTCCTCCTTTAATTAGCCAACCACAGGATCTGTGGAGGCAAAGGCCGGGGGGGTGTGTCGGTGTATATAACGTGTATTGTCTATGTGAAAGATTAATCAAAAGGAGTTGCTTGAGGTGGGAAGGCTTTTCCGGAGAGGTTCCACATGTTGTCAGGTAGTCCCTCTGAATGGCAGCTTCCGGTTCGGTCCCTTAGCTTTCGGAAGTGACATTTAGTCTGATATGTGCCAGCCGTGCAATCTACCTAGCCCTGCAAAGTGCAAATATTAACATAAATGCATATTAAGATACTGTGTGTTAGCTCCTGAACTGCAATAGAGAGCGGGTGTTCCAGCGGAGGCAAGCAAATCGTGTTGATTTACAGTGGCTTGCGGATTTGGCCCATTACCGCTTCTTTATACACTTTTAAAAAGAAATGCCAACTCGATAGTTTAGGCTTTAACTGGAACATGGCAAGTAATTGTATGCTTTGGCGGACCCCTAGTAATGTTGCAGAATCTTTCTCAGAAGTTGTTCCATGGGATAGCCGATTCCTCAGGTAAGAACTACTTGTTTGTTCAATCCTCCATCTTAGGCCTGCTCCTCAGGTGCATCCTCCTTCTCGCAGCGATTTCCTAGGAACAGATTTCGAAGAACAGCTCTGATCACAGAATCACAGATTGGTTAGGGTTGGAAAGGAGCTCTGGAGATCATCCAGTCCAACCCCCCTGCCAGAGCAGGGTCACCTACAGCAGGTTGCACAGGATGACCTCCAGGCGGGTTTTGAATGTTTCTGGGGTCGGAGACTCTACCGCCTCCCTGGGCAGCCTGTTCCAGCGCTCTGCCACCCTCAAAGTAAAGAAGTTCCTCCTCATGCTTTGATAGAAGTTCCTAGGTTCCAGTTGGTACCCGTTACCTCTTGTCCTGGATCATCTTTGATGATCCAGGCCAAGAGGTAACGGGCACCAATTGGAACGTAGGAACTTGAACTTGAACTGGAACGTAGGAACTTGAACATAGGATTATCCTTGATGATTCAGGATAGCTGTGTGTCTGACCAGTCTGTCTTTCGAAGGAGGTCCTGGACCAGCTCCAGCCATGCTGTGCTGAGCAGAGCCCCTGGCAGCAGCCCCACAGCTCACTCCCAGTGTGCCTGAATGGAAAAGGTACCAAAGTTGCTCCAACACTTTCTGAAAAACTCTATAGTGTTACCCCACAAGCGCAAAGCGACGGCAAAGCCCGTGAAATGACACCGGTGCTTCCAGAAAATGTCAAGCTTCCTGCCCAAGGGTGACATGCCATGCGGTGGGGTCAGGGCCACGCGCTGAGCACCCGGTGCGCTGGGGTTGCCCCAGCGGTTCCTGAGCAGCTCCTGCAGTGCTGCCGCCGGTACCGTTCTGGCGGCTGTAGTTGTTTAAAAAGCCGTTGTTGTTTCCGGCGTAATCTGACGGCAGTTTTCTCGGGCATTTGGGCCTCTTCGAATAAGTGTGCTGTGAGTACATCTGCAAGCATTCACCTGTCGAGGTCAAATGACTGGTGGTGCTCATCTGCCCCCGTGCTACTGCTGCTGCCTCCCGTGAATGCTCATGTGCCTGCGTGCCCCTGTACAGGCACAGATGCACGCGCGCAACACCTGATCCCGCATCCTAATTATTTTTCGCCCGGTTCTCGGAGTTGTTCTGCTTCCGGCTGATGAATGGGAAAGTGTAGTAGTGCTGTTTCATTTCACCAGCCTCTCAAGTGTGGAAATTATGGTAAATTTGAGAACAAGCCAGATTAGATTGATAGTTACACCTCCTCCTTTAATTAGCCAACCACAGGATCTGTGGAGGCAAAGGCCGGGGGGGTGTGTCGGTGTATATAACGTGTATTGTCTATGTGAAAGATTAATCAAAAGGAGTTGCTTGAGGTGGGAAGGCTTTTCCGGAGAGGTTCCACATGTTGTCAGGTAGTCCCTCTGAATGGCAGCTTCCGGTTCGGTCCCTTAGCTTTCGGAAGTGACATTTAGTCTGATATGTGCCAGCCGTGCAATCTACCTAGCCCTGCAAAGTGCAAATATTAACCTAAATGCATATTAAGATACTGTGTGTTAGCTCCTGAACTGAAATAGAGAGCGGGTGTTCCAGCGGAGGCAAGCAAATCGTGTTGATTTACAGTGGCTTGCGGATTTGGCCCATTACCGCTTCTTTATACACTTTTAAAAAGAAATGCCAACTCGATAGTTTAGGCTTTAACTGGAACATGGCAAGTAATTGTATGTTTTGGCGGACCCCTAGTAATGTTGCAGAATCTTTCTCAGAAGTTGTTCCATGGGATAGCCGATTCCTCAGGTAAGAACTACTTGTTTGTTCAATCCTCCATCTTAGGCCTGCTCCTCAGGTGCATCCTCCTTCTCGCAGCGATTTCCTAGGAACAGATTTCGAAGAACAGCTCTGATCACAGAATCACAGATTGGTTAGGGTTGGAAAGGACCTCTGGAGATCATCCAGCCCAACCCCCCTGCCAGAGCAGGGTCACCTACAGCAGGTTGCACAGGATGACCTCCAGGCGGGTTTTGAATGTTTCTGGGGTCGGAGACTCTACCGCCTCCCTGGGCAGCCTGTTCCAGCGCTCTGCCACCCTCAAAGTAAAGAAGTTCCTCCTCATGCTTTGATAGAAGTTCCTACGTTCCAGTTTGTACCCGTTACCTCTTGTCCTGGATCATCTTTGATGATCCAGGCCAAGAGGTAACGGGCACCAATTGGAACGTAGGAACTTGAACTTGAACTGGAACGTAGGAACTTGAACATAGGATTATCCTTGATGATTCAGGATAGCTGTGTGTCTGACCAGTCTGTCTTTCGAAGGAGGTCCTGGACCAGCTCCAGCCATGCTGTGCTGAGCAGAGCCCCTGGCAGCAGCCCCACACCTCACTCCCAGTGTGCCTGAATGGAAAAGGTACCAAAGTTGCTCCAACACTTTCTGAAAAACTCTATAGTGTTACCCCACAAGCGCAAAGCGACGGCAAAGCCCGTGAAATGACACCGGTGCTTCCAGAAAATGTCAAGCTTCCTGCCCAAGGGTGACATGCCATGCGGTGGGGTCAGGGCCACGTGCTGAGCACCCGGTGCGCTGGGGTTGCCCCAGCGGTTCCTGAGCAGCTCCTGCAGTGCTGCCGCCGGTACCGTTCTGGCGGCTGTAGTTGTTTAAAAAGCCGTTGTTGTTTCCGGCGTAATCTGACGGCAGTTTTCTCGGGCATTTGGGCCTCTTCTAATAAGTGTGCTGTGAGTACATCTGCAAGCATTCACCTGTCGAGGTCAAATGACTGGTGGTGCTCATCTGCCCCCGTGCTACTGCTGCTGCCTCCCGTGAATGCTCATGTGCCTGCGTGCCCCTGTACAGGCACAGATGCACGCGCGCAACACCTGATCCCGCATCCTAATTATTTTTCGCCCGGTTCTCTGAGTTGTTCTGCTTCCGGCTGATGAATGGGAAAGTGTAGTAGTGCTGTTTCATTTCACCAGCCTCTCAAGTGTGGAAATTATGGTAAATTTGAGAACAAGCCAGATTAGATTGATAGTTACACCTCCTCCTTTAATTAGCCAACCACAGGATCTGTGGAGGCAAAGGCCGGGGGGGTGTGTCGGTGTATATAACGTGTATTGTCTATGTGAAAGATTAATCAAAAGGAGTTGCTTGAGGTGGGAAGGCTTTTCCGGAGAGGTTCCACATGTTGTCAGGTAGTCCCTCTGAATGGCAGCTTCCGGTTCGGTCCCTTAGCTTTCGGAAGTGACATTTAGTCTGATATGTGCCAGCCGTGCAATCTACCTAGCCCTGCAAAGTGCAAATATTAACCTAAATGCATATTAAGATACTGTGTGTTAGCTCCTGAACTGAAATAGAGAGCGGGTGTTCCAGCGGAGGCAAGCAAATCGTGTTGATTTAGTGGCTTGCGGATTTGGCCCATTACCGCTTCTTTATACACTTTTAAAAAGAAATGCCAACTCGATAGTTTAGGCTTTAACTGGAACATGGCAAGTAATTGTATGTTTTGGCGGACCCCTAGTAATGTTGCAGAATCTTTCTCAGAAGTTGTTCCATGGGATAGCCGTTTCCTCAGGTAAGAGCTACTTGTTTGTTCAATCCTCCATCTTAGGCCTGCTCCTCAGGTGCATCCTCCTTCTCGCAGCGATTTCCTAGGAACAGATTTCGAAGAACAGCTCTGATCACAGAATCACAGATTGGTTAGGGTTGGAAAGGAGCTCTGGAGATCATCCAGCCCAACCCCCCTGCCAGAGCAGGGTCACCTACAGCAGGTTGCACAGGATGACCTCCAGGCGGGTTTTGAATGTTTCTGGGGTCGGAGACTCTACCGCCTCCCTGGGCAGCCTGTTCCAGCGCTCTGCCACCCTCAAAGTAAAGAAGTTCCTCCTCATGCTTTGATAGAAGTTCCTAGGTTCCAGTTGGTACCCGTTACCTCTTGTCCTGGATCATCTTTGATGATCCCGGACAAGAGGTAACGGGCACCAATTGGAACGTAGGAACTTGAACTTGAACTGGAACGTAGGAACTTGAACATAGGATTATCCTTGATGATTCAGGATAGCTGTGTGTCTGACCAGTCTGTCTTTCGAAGGAGGTCCTGGACCAGCTCCAGCCATGCTGTGCTGAGCAGAGCCCCTGGCAGCAGCCCCACAGCTCACTCCCAGTGTGCCTGAATGGAAAAGGTACCAAAGTTGCTCCAACACTTTCTGAAAAACTCTATAGTGTTACCCCACAAGCGCAAAGCGACGGCAAAGCCCGTGAAATGACACCGGTGCTTCCAGAAAATGTCAAGCTTCCTGCCCAAGGGTGACATGCCATGCGGTGGGGTCAGGGCCACGCGCTGAGCACCCGGTGCGCTGGGGTTGCCCCAGCGGTTCCTGAGCAGCTCCTGCAGTGCTGCCGCCGGTACCGTTCTGGCGGCTGTAGTTGTTTAAAAAGCCGTTGTTGTTTCCGGCGTAATCTGACGGCAGTTTTCTCGGGCATTTGGGCCTCTTCGAATAAGTGTGCTGTGAGTACATCTGCAAGCATTCACCTGTCGAGGTCAAATGACTGGTGGTGCTCATCTGCCCCCGTGCTACTGCTGCTGCCTCCCGTGAATGCTCATGTGCCTGCGTGCCCCTGTACAGGCACAGATGCACGCGCGCAACACCTGATCCCGCATCCTAATTATTTTTCGCCCGGTTCTCGGAGTTGTTCTGCTTCCGGCTGATGAATGGGAAAGTGTAGTAGTGCTGTTTCATTTCACCAGCCTCTCAAGTGTGGAAATTATGGTAAATTTGAGAACAAGCCAGATTAGATTGATAGTTACACCTCCTCCTTTAATTAGCCAACCACAGGATCTGTGGAGGCAAAGGCCGGGGGGGTGTGTCGGTGTATATAACGTGTATTGTCTATGTGAAAGATTAATCAAAAGGAGTTGCTTGAGGTGGGAAGGCTTTTCCGGAGAGGTTCCACATGTTGTCAGGTAGTCCCTCTGAATGGCAGCTTCCGGTTCGGTCCCTTAGCTTTCGGAAGTGACATTTAGTCTGATATGTGCCAGCCGTGCAATCTACCTAGCCCTGCAAAGTGCAAATATTAACCTAAATGCATATTAAGATACTGTGTGTTAGCTCCTGAACTGCAATAGAGAGCGGGTGTTCCAGCGGAGGCAAGCAAATCGTGTTGATTTACAGTGGCTTGCGGATTTGGCCCATTACCGCTTCTTTATACACTTTTAAAAAGAAATGCCAACTCGATAGTTTAGGCTTTAACTGGAACATGGCAAGTAATTGTATGTTTTGGCGGACCCCTAGTAATGTTGCAGAATCTTTCTCAGAAGTTGTTCCATGGGATAGCCGATTCCTCAGGTAAGAACTACTTGTTTGTTCAATCCTCCATCTTAGGCCTGCTCCTCAGGTGCATCCTCCTTCTCGCAGCGATTTCCTAGGAACAGATTTCGAAGAACAGCTCTGATCACAGAATCACAGATTGGTTAGGGTTGGAAAGGACCTCTGGAGATCATCCAGCCCAACCCCCCTGCCAGAGCAGGGTCACCTACAGCAGGTTGCACAGGATGACCTCCAGGCGGGTTTTGAATGTTTCTGGGGTCGGAGACTCTACCGCCTCCCTGGGCAGCCTGTTCCAGCGCTCTGCCACCCTCAAAGTAAAGAAGTTCCTCCTCATGCTTTGATAGAAGTTCCTACGTTCCAGTTTGTACCCGTTACCTCTTGTCCTGGATCATCTTTGATGATCCAGGCCAAGAGGTAACGGGCACCAATTGGAACGTAGGAACTTGAACTTGAACTGGAACGTAGGAACTTGAACATAGGATTATCCTTGATGATTCAGGATAGCTGTGTGTCTGACCAGTCTGTCTTTCGAAGGAGGTCCTGGACCAGCTCCAGCCATGCTGTGCTGAGCAGAGCCCCTGGCAGCAGCCCCACAGCTCACTCCCAGTGTGCCTGAATGGAAAAGGTACCAAAGTTGCTCCAACACTTTCTGAAAAACTCTATAGTGTTACCCCACAAGCGCAAAGCGACGGCAAAGCCCGTGAAATGACACCGGTGCTTCCAGAAAATGTCAAGCTTCCTGCCCAAGGGTGACATGCCATGCGGTGGGGTCAGGGCCACGCGCTGAGCACCCGGTGCGCTGGGGTTGCCCCAGCGGTTCCTGAGCAGCTCCTGCAGTGCTGCCGCCGGTACCGTTCTGGCGGCTGTAGTTGTTTAAAAAGCCGTTGTTGTTTCCGGCGTAATCTGACGGCAGTTTTCTCAGGCATTTGGGCCTCTTCGAATAAGTGTGCTGTGAGTACATCTGCAAGCATTCACCTGTCGAGGTCAAATGACTGGTGGTGCTCATCTGCCCCCGTGCTACTGCTGCTGCCTCCCGTGAATGCTCATGTGCCTGCGTGCCCCTGTACAGGCACAGATGCACGCGCGCAACACCTGATCCCGCATCCTAATTATTTTTCGCCCGGTTCTCTGAGTTGTTCTGCTTCCGGCTGATGAATGGGAAAGTGTAGTAGTGCTGTTTCATTTCACCAGCCTCTCAAGTGTGGAAATTATGGTAAATTTGAGAACAAGCCAGATTAGATTGATAGTTACACCTCCTCCTTTAATTAGCCAACCACAGGATCTGTGGAGGCAAAGGCCGGGGGGGGGTGTCGGTGTATATAACGTGTATTGTCTATGTGAAAGATTAATCAAAAGGAGTTGCTTGAGGTGGGAAGGCTTTTCCGGAGAGGTTCCACATGTTGTCCGGTAGTCCCTCTGAATGGCAGCTTCCGGTTCGGTCCCTTAGCTTTCGGAAGTGACATTTAGTCTGATATGTGCCAGCCGTGCAATCTACCTAGCCCTGCAAAGTGCAAATATTAACCTAAATGCATATTAAGATACTGTGTGTTAGCTCCTGAACTGAAATAGAGAGCGGGTGTTCCAGCGGAGGCAAGCAAATCGTGTTGATTTAGTGGCTTGCGGATTTGGCCCATTACCGCTTCTTTATACACTTTTAAAAAGAAATGCCAACTCGATAGTTTAGGCTTTAACTGGAACATGGCAAGTAATTGTATGTTTTGGCGGACCCCTAGTAATTTTGCAGAATCTTTCTCAGAAGTTGTTCCATGGGATAGCCGATTCCTCAGGTAAGAGCTACTTGTTTGTTCAATCCTCCATCTTAGGCCTGCTCCTCAGGTGCATCCTCCTTCTCGCAGCGATTTCCTAGGAACAGATTTCGAAGAACAGCTCTGATCACAGAATCACAGATTGGTTAGGGTTGGAAAGGAGCTCTGGAGATCATCCAGCCCAACCCCCCTGCCAGAGCAGGGTCACCTACAGCAGGTTGCACAGGATGACCTCCAGGCGGGTTTTGAATGTTTCTGGGGTGGGAGACTCTACCGCCTCCCTGGGCAGCCTGTTCCAGCGCTCTGCCACCCTCAAAGTAAAGAAGTTCCTCCTCATGCTTTGATAGAAGTTCCTACGTTCCAGTTTGTACCCGTTACCTCTTGTCCTGGATCATCTTTGATGATCCAGGACAAGAGGTAACGGGCACCAATTGGAACGTAGGAACTTGAACTTGAACTGGAACGTAGGAACTTGAACATAGGATTATCCTTGATGATTCAGGATAGCTGTGTGTCTGACCAGTCTGTCTTTCGAAGGAGGTCCTGGACCAGCTCCAGCCATGCTGTGCTGAGCAGAGCCCCTGGCAGCAGCCCCACAGCTCACTCCCAGTGTGCCTGAATGGAAAAGGTACCAAAGTTGCTCCAACACTTTCTGAAAAACTCTATAGTGTTACCCCACAAGCGCAAAGCGACGGCAAAGCCCGTGAAATGACACCGGTGCTTCCAGAAAATGTCAAGCTTCCTGCCCAAGGGTGACATGCCATGCGGTGGGGTCAGGGCCACGCGCTGAGCACCCGGTGCGCTGGGGTTGCCCCAGCGGTTCCTGAGCAGCTCCTGCAGTGCTGCCGCCGGTACCGTTCTGGCGGCTGTAGTTGTTTAAAAAGCCGTTGTTGTTTCCGGCGTAATCTGACGGCAGTTTTCTCGGGCATTTGGGCCTCTTCTAATAAGTGTGCTGTGAGTACATCTGCAAGCATTCACCTGTCGAGGTCAAATGACTGGTGGTGCTCATCTGCCCCCGTGCTACTGCTGCTGCCTCCCGTGGATGCTCATGTGCCTGCGTGCCCCTGTACAGGCACAGATGCACGCGCGCAACACCTGATCCCGCATCCTAATTATTTTTCGCCCGGTTCTCTGAGTTGTTCTGCTTCCGGCTGATGAATGGGAAAGTGTAGTAGTGCTGTTTCATTTCACCAGCCTCTCAAGTGTGGAAATTATGGTAAATTTGAGAACAAGCCAGATTAGATTGATAGTTACACCTCCTCCTTTAATTAGCCAACCACAGGATCTGTGGAGGCAAAGGCCGGGGGGGTGTGTCGGTGTATATAACGTGTATTGTCTATGTGAAAGATTAATCAAAAGGAGTTGCTTGAGGTGGGAAGGCTTTTCCGGAGAGGTTCCACATGTTGTCAGGTAGTCCCTCTGAATGGCAGCTTCCGGTTCGGTCCCTTAGCTTTCGGAAGTGACATTTAGTCTGATATGTGCCAGCCGTGCAATCTACCTAGCCCTGCAAAGTGCAAATATTAACCTAAATGCATATTAAGATACTGTGTGTTAGCTCCTGAACTGCAATAGAGAGCGGGTGTTCCAGCGGAGGCAAGCAAATCGTGTTGATTTACAGTGGCTTGCAGATTTGGCCCATTACTGCTTCTTTATACACTTTTAAAAAGAAATGCCAACTCGATAGTTTAGGCTTTAACTGGAACATGGCAAGTAATTGTATGTTTTGGCGGACCCCTAGTAATGTTGCAGAATCTTTCTCAGAAGTTGTTCCATGGGATAGCCGATTCCTCAGGTAAGAGCTACTTGTTTGTTCAATCCTCCATCTTAGGCCTGCTCCTCAGGTGCATCCTCCTTCTCGCAGCTATTTCCTAGAAACAGATTTCGAAGAACAGCTCTGATCACAGAATCACAGATTGGTTAGGGTTGGAAAGGAGCTCTGGAGATCATCCAGTCCAACCCCCCTGCCAGAGCAGGGTCACCTACAGCAGGTTGCACAGGATGACCTCCAGGCGGGTTTTGAATGTTTCTGGGGTGGGAGACTCTACCGCCTCCCTGGGCAGCCTGTTCCAGCGCTCTGCCACCCTCAAAGTAAAGAAGTTCCTCCTCATGCTTTGATAGAAGTTCCTACGTTCCAGTTTGTACCCGTTACCTCTTGTCCTGGATCATCTTTGATGATCCAGGACAAGAGGTAACGGGCACCAATTGGAAGGTAGGAACTTGAACTTGAACTGGAACATAGGAACTTGAACATAGGATTATCCTTGATGATTCAGGATAGCTGTGTGTCTGACCAGTCTGTCTTTCGAAGGAGGTCCTGGACCAGCTCCAGCCATGCTGTGCTGAGCAGAGCCCCTGGCAGCAGCCCCACAGCTCACTCCCAGTGTGCCTGAATGGAAAAGGTACCAAAGTTGCTCCAACACTTTCTGAAAAACTCTATAGTGTTACCCCACAAGCGCAAAGCGACGGCAAAGCCCATGAAATGACACCGGTGCTTCCAGAAAATGTCAAGCTTCCTGCCCAAGGGTGACATGCCATGCGGTGGGGTCAGGGCCACGCGCTGAGCACCCGGTGCGCTGGGGTTGCCCCAGCGGTTCCTGAGCAGCTCCTGCAGTGCTGCCGCCGGTACCGTTCTGGCGGCTGTAGTTGTTTAAAAAGCCGTTGTTGTTTCCGGCGTAATCTGACGGCAGTTTTCTCGGGCATTTGGGCCTCTTCTAATAAGTGTGCTGTGAGTACATCTGCAAGCATTCACCTGTCGAGGTCAAATGACTGGTGGTGCTCATCTCCCCCCGTGCTACTGCTGCTGCCTCCCGTGAATGCTCATGTGCCTGCGTGCCCCTGTACAGGCACAGATGCACGCGCGCAACACCTGATCCCGCATCCTAATTATTTTTCGCCCGGTTCTCTGAGTTGTTCTGCTTCCGGCTGATGAATGGGAAAGTGTAGTAGTGCTGTTTCATTTCACCAGCCTCTCAAGTGTGGAAATTATGGTAAATTTGAGAACAAGCCAGATTAGATTGATAGTTACACCTCCTCCTTTAATTAGCCAACCACAGGATCTGTGGAGGCAAAGGCCGGGGGGGTGTGTCGGTGTATATAACGTGTATTGTCTATGTGAAAGATTAATCAAAAGGAGTTGCTTGAGGTGGGAAGGCTTTTCCGGAGAGGTTCCACATGTTGTCAGGTAGTCCCTCTGAATGGCAGCTTCCGGTTCGGTCCCTTAGCTTTCGGAAGTGACATTTAGTCTGATATGTGCCAGCCGTGCAATCTACCTAGCCCTGCAAAGTGCAAATATTAACCTAAATGCATATTAAGATACTGTGTGTTAGCTCCTGAACTGCAATAGAGAGCGGGTGTTCCAGCGGAGGCAAGCAAATCGTGTTGATTTACAGTGGCTTGCAGATTTGGCCCATTACTGCTTCTTTATACACTTTTAAAAAGAAATGCCAACTCGATAGTTTAGGCTTTAACTGGAACATGGCAAGTAATTGTATGTTTTGGCGGACCCCTAGTAATGTTGCAGAATCTTTCTCAGAAGTTGTTCCATGGGATAGCCGATTCCTCAGGTAAGAGCTACTTGTTTGTTCAATCCTCCATCTTAGGCCTGCTCCTCAGGTGCATCCTCCTTCTCGCAGCGATTTCCTAGAAACAGATTTCGAAGAACAGCTCTGATCACAGAATCACAGATTGGTTAGGGTTGGAAAGGAGCTCTGGAGATCATCCAGTCCAACCCCCCTGCCAGAGCAGGGTCACCTACAGCAGGTTGCACCGGATGACCTCCAGGCGGGTTTTGAATGTCTCTGGGGTGGGAGACTCTACTTCCTCCCTGGGCAGCCTGTTCCAGCGCTCTGCCACCCTCAAAGTAAAGAAGTTCCTCCTCATGCTTTGATAGAAGTTCCTAGGTTCCAGTTTGTACCCGTTACCTCTTGTCCTGGATCATCTTTGATGATCCAGGACAAGAGGTAACGGGCACCAATTGGAACGTAGGAACTTGAACTTGAACTGGAACGTAGGAACTTGAACATAGGATTATCCTTGATGATTCAGGATAGCTGTGTGTCTGACCAGTCTGTCTTTCGAAGGAGGTCCTGGACCAGCTCCAGCCATGCTGTGCTGAGCAGAGCCCCTGGCAGCAGCCCCACAGCTCACTCCCAGTGTGCCTGAATGGAAAAGGTACCAAAGTTGCTCCAACACTTTCTGAAAAACTCTATAGTGTTACCCCACAAGCGCAAAGCGACGGCAAAGCCCGTGAAATGACACCGGTGCTTCCAGAAAATGTCAAGCTTCCTGCCCAAGGGTGACATGCCATGCGGTGGGGTCAGGGCCACGCGCTGAGCACCCGGTGCGCTGGGGTTGCCCCAGCGGTTCCTGAGCAGCTCCTGCAGTGCTGCCGCCGGTACCGTTCTGGCGGCTGTAGTTGTTTAAAAAGCCGTTGTTGTTTCCGGCGTAATCTGACGGCAGTTTTCTCGGGCATTTGGGCCTCTTCGAATAAGTGTGCTGTGAGTACATCTGCAAGCATTCACCTGTCGAGGTCAAATGACTGGTGGTGCTCATCTGCCCCCGTGCTACTGCTGCTGCCTCCCGTGAATGCTCATGTGCCTGCGTGCCCCTGTACAGGCACAGATGCACGCGCGCAACACCTGATCCCGCATCCTAATTATTTTTCGCCCGGTTCTCTGAGTTGTTCTGCTTCCGGCTGATGAATGGGAAAGTGTAGTAGTGCTGTTTCATTTCACCAGCCTCTCAAGTGTGGAAATTATGGTAAATTTGAGAACAAGCCAGATTAGATTGATAGTTACACCTCCTCCTTTAATTAGCCAACCACAGGATCTGTGGAGGCAAAGGCCGGGGGGGTGTGTCGGTGTGTATAACGTGTATTGTCTATGTGAAAGATTAATCAAAAGGAGTTGCTTGAGGTGGGAAGGCTTTTCCGGAGAGGTTCCACATGTTGTCAGGTAGTCCCTCTGAATGGCAGCTTCCGGTTCGGTCCCTTAGCTTTCGGAAGTGACATTTAGTCTGATATGTGCCAGCCGTGCAATCTACCTAGCCCTGCAAAGTGCAAATATTAACCTAAATGCATATTAAGATACTGTGTGTTAGCTCCTGAACTGAAATAGAGAGCGGGTGTTCCAGCGGAGGCAAGCAAATCGTGTTGATTTACAGTGGCTTGAGGATTTGGCCCATTACCGCTTCTTTATACACTTTTAAAAAGAAATGCCAACTCGATAGTTTAGGCTTTAACTGGAACATGGCAAGTAATTGTATGTTTTGGCGGACCCCTAGTAATGTTGCAGAATCTTTCTCAGAAGTTGTTCCATGGGATAGCCGATTCCTCAGGTAAGAGCTACTTGTTTGTTCAATCCTCCATCTTAGGCCTGCTCCTCAGGTGCATCCTCCTTCTCGCAGCGATTTCCTAGGAACAGATTTCGAAGAACAGCTCTGATCACAGAATCACAGATTGGTTAGGGTTGGAAAGGAGCTCTGGAGATCATGTAGTGCAACCCCCCTGCCAGAGCAGGGTCACCTACAGCAGGTTGCACAGGATGACCTCCAGGCGGGTTTTGAATGTCTCTGGGGTGGGAGACTCTACCGCCTCCCTGGGCAGCCTGTTCCAGCGCTCTGCCACCCTCAAAGTAAAGAAGTTCCTCCTCATGCTTTGATAGAAGTTCCTAGGTTCCAGTTTCTACCCGTTACCTCTTGTCCTGGATCATCTTTGATGATCCAGGACAAGAGGTAACGGGCGCCAATTGGAATGTAGGAACTTGAACTTGAACTGGAACGTCGGAGCTTGAACATAGGATTATCCTTGATGATTCAGGATAGCTGTGTGTCTGACCAGTCTATCTTTTGAAGGAGGTCCTGGACCAGCTCCAGCCATGCTGTGCTGAGCAGAGCCCCTGGCAGCAGCCCCACAGCTCACTCCCAGTGTGCCTGAATGGAAAAGGTACCAAAGTTGCTCCAACACTTTCTGAAAAACTCTATAGTGTTACCCCACAAGCGCAAAGCGACGGCAAAGCCCGTGAAATGACACCGGTGCTTCCAGAAAATGTCAAGCTTCCTGCCCAAGGGTGACATGCCATGCGGTGGGGTCAGGGCCACGCGCTGAGCACCCGGTGCGCTGGGGTTGCCCCAGCGGTTCCTGAGCAGCTCCTGCAGTGCTGCCGCCGGTACCGTTCTGGCGGCTGTAGTTGTTTAAAAAGCCGTTGTTGTTTCCGGCGTAATCTGACGGCAGTTTTCTCGGGCATTTGGGCCTCTTCTAATAAGTGTGCTGTGAGTACATCTGCAAGCATTCACCTGTCGAGGTCAAATGACTGGTGGTGCTCATCTGCCCCCGTGCTACTGCTGCTGCCTCCCGTGAATGCTCATGTGCCTGCGTGCCCCTGTACAGGCACAGATGCACGCGCGCAACACCTGATCCCGCATCCTAATTATTTTTCGCCCGGTTCTCGGAGTTGTTCTGCTTCCGGCTGATGAATGGGAAAGTGTAGTAGTGCTGTTTCATTTCACCAGCCTCTCAAGTGTGGAAATTATGGTAAATTTGAGAACAAGCCAGATTAGATTGATAGTTACACCTCCTCCTTTAATTAGCCAACCACAGGATCTGTGGAGGCAAAGGCCGGGGGGGTGTGTCGGTGTATATAACGTGTATTGTCTATGTGAAAAATTAATCAAAAGGAGTTGCTTGAGGTGGGAAGGCTTTTCCGAAGAGGTTCCACATATTGTCAGGTAGTCCCTCTGAATGGCAGCTTCCGGTTCGGTCCCTTAGCTTTCGGAAGTGACATTTAGTCTGATATGTGCCAGCCGTGCAATCTACCTAGCCCTGCAAAGTGCAAATATTAACATAAATGCATATTAAGATAGTGTGTGTTAGCTCCTGAACTGAAATAGAGAGCGGGTGTTCCAGCGGAGGCAAGCAAATCGTGTTGATTTACAGTGGCTTGAGGATTTGGCCCATTACCGCTTCTTTATACACTTTTAAAAAGAAATGCCAACTCGATAGTTTAGGCTTTAACTGGAACATGGCAAGTAATTGTATGTTTTGGCGGACCCCTAGTAATGTTGCAGAATCTTTCTCAGAAGTTGTTCCATGGGATAGCCGATTCCTCAGGTAAGAGCTACTTGTTTGTTCAATCCTCCATCTTAGGCCTGCTCCTCAGGTGCATCCTCCTTCTCGCAGCGATTTCCTAGGAACAGATTTCGAAGAACAGCTCTGATCACAGAATCACAGATTGGTTAGGGTTGGAAAGGAGCTCTGGAGATCATCCAGTCCAACCCCCCTGCCAGAGCAGGGTCACCTACAGCAGGTTGCACAGAATGACCTCCAGGCGGGTTTTGAATGTCTCTGGGGTGGGAGACTCTACCGCCTCCCTGGGCAGCCTGTTCCAGCGCTCTGCCACCCTCAAAGTAAAGAAGTTCCTCCTCATGCTTTGATAGAAGTTCCTAGGTTCCAGTTTGTACCCGTTACCTCTTGTCCTGGATCATCTTTGATGATCCAGGACAAGAGGTAACGGGCACCAATTGGAACGTAGGAACTTGAACTTGAACTGGAAGGTAGGAACTTGAACTTGAACATAGGATTATCCTTGATGATTCAGGATAGCTGTGTGTCTGACCAGTCTGTCTTTCGAAGGAGGTCCTGGGCCAGCTCCAGCTATGCTGTGCTGAGCAGAGCCCCTGGCAGCAGCCCCACAGCTCACTCCCAGTGTGCCTGAATGGAAAAGGTACCAAAGTTGCTCCAACACTTTCTGAAAAACTCTATAGTGTTACCCCACAAGCGCAAAGCGACGGCAAAGCCCGTGAAATGACACCGGTGCTTCCAGAAAATGTCAAGCTTCCTGCCCAAGGGTGACATGCCATGCGGTGGGGTCAGGGCCACGCGCTGAGCACCCAGTGCGCTGGGGTTGCCCCAGCGGTTCCTGAGCAGCTCCTGCAGTGCTACCGCCGGTACCGTTCTGGCGGCTGTAGTTGTTTAAAAAGCCGTTGTTGTTTCCGGCGTAATCTGACGGCAGTTTTCTCGGGCATTTGGGCCTCTTCGAATAAGTGTGCTGTGAGTACATCTGCAAGCATTCACCTGTCGAGGTCAAATGACTGGTGGTGCTCATCTGCCCCCGTGCTACTGCTGCTGCCTCCCGTGAATGCTCATGTGCCTGCGTGCCCCTGTACAGGCACAGATGCACGCGCGCAACACCTGATCCCGCATCCTAATTATTTTTCGCCCGGTTCTCGGAGTTGTTCTGCTTCCGGCTGATGAATGGGAAAGTGTAGTAGTGCTGTTTCATTTCACCAGCCTCTCAAGTGTGGAAATTATGGTAAATTTGAGAACAAGCGAGATTAGATTGATAGTTACACCTCCTCCTTTAATTAGCCAACCACAGGATCTGTGGAGGCAAAGGCCGGGGGGGTGTGTCGGTGTATATAACATGTATTGTCTATGTGAAAGATTAATCAAAAGGAGTTGCTTGAGGTGGGAAGGCTTTTCCGGTGAGGTTCCACATGTTGTCAGGTAGTCCCTCTGAATGGCAGCTTCCGGTTCGGTCCCTTAGCTTTCGGAAGTGACATTTAGTCTGATATGTGCCAGCCGTGCAATCTACCTAGCCCTGCAAAGTGCAAATATTAACCTAAATGCATATTAAGATACTGTGTGTTAGCTCCTGAACTGAAATAGAGAGCGGGTGTTCCAGCGGAGGCAAGCAAATCGTGTTGATTTACAGTGGCTTGAGGATTTGGCCCATTACCGCTTCTTTATACACTTTTAAAAAGAAATGCCAACTCGATAGTTTAGGCTTTAACTGGAACATGGCAAGTAATTGTATGTTTTGGCGGACCCCTAGTAATGTTGCAGAATCTTTCTCAGAAGTTGTTCCATGGGATAGCCGATTCCTCAGGTAAGAGCTACTTGTTTGTTCAATCCTCCATCTTAGGCCTGCTCCTCAGGTGCATCCTCCTTCTCGCAGCGATTTCCTAGGAACAGATTTCGAAGAACAGCTCTGATCACAGAATCACAGATTGGTTAGGGTTGGAAAGGAGCTCTGGAGATCATCCAGTCCAACCCCCCTGCCAGAGCAGGGTCACCTACAGCAGGTTGCACCGGATGACCTCCAGGCGGGTTTTGAATGTCTCTGGGGTGGGAGACTCTACTGCCTCCCTGGGCAGCCTGTTCCAGCGCTCTGCCACCCTCAAAGTAAAGAAGTTCCTCCTCATGCTTTGATAGAAGTTCCTAGGTTCCAGTTTGTACCCGTTACCTCTTGTCCTGGATCATCTTTGATGATCCAGGACAAGAGGTAACGGGCACCAATTGGAAGGTAGGAACTTGAACTTGAAATGGAACGTAGGAACTTGAACATAGGATTATCCTTGATGATTCAGGATAGCTGTGTGTCTGACCAGTCTGTCTTTCGAAGGAGGTCCTGGACCAGCTCCAGCCATGCTGTGCTGAGCAGAGCCCCTGGCAGCAGCCCCACACCTCACTCCCAGTGTGCCTGAATGGAAAAGGTACCAAAGTTGCTCCAACACTTTCTGAAAAACTCTATAGTGTTACCCCACAAGCGCAAAGCGACGGCAAAGCCCGTGAAATGACACCGGTGCTTCCAGAAAATGTCAAGCTTCCTGCCCAAGGGTGACATGCCATGCGGTGGGGTCAGGGCCACGCGCTGAGCACCCGGTGCGCTGGGGTTGCCCCAGCGGTTCCTGAGCAGCTCCTGCAGTGCTGCCGCCGGTACCGTTCTGGCGGCTGTAGTTGTTTAAAAAGCCGTTGTTGTTTCCGGCGTAATCTGACGGCAGTTTTCTCGGGCATTTGGGCCTCTTCTAATAAGTGTGCTGTGAGTACATCTGCAAGCATTCACCTGTCGAGGTCAAATGACTGGTGGTGCTCATCTGCCCCCGTGCTACTGCTGCTGCCTCCCGTGAATGCTCATGTGCCTGCGTGCCCCTGTACAGGCACAGATGCACGCGCGCAACACCTGATCCCGCATCCTAATTATTTTTCGCCCGGTTCTCGGAGTTGTTCTGCTTCCGGCTGATGAATGGGAAAGTGTAGTAGTGCTGTTTCATTTCACCAGCCTCTCAAGTGTGGAAATTATGGTAAATTTGAGAACAAGCCAGATTAGATTGATAGTTACACCTCCTCCTTTAATTAGCCAACCACAGGATCTGTGGAGGCAAAGGCCGGGGGGGTGTGTCGGTGTATATAACATGTATTGTCTATGTGAAAGATTAATCAAAAGGAGTTGCTTGAGGTGGGAAGGCTTTTCCGGAGAGGTTCCACATGTTGTCAGGTAGTCCCTCTGAATGGCAGCTTCCGGTTCGGTCCCTTAGCTTTCGGAAGTGACATTTAGTCTGATATGTGCCAGCCGTGCAATCTACCTAGCCCTGCAAAGTGCAAATATTAACCTAAATGCATATTAAGATACTGTGTGTTAGCTCCTGAACTGAAATAGAGAGCGGGTGTTCCAGCGGAGGCAAGCAAATCGTGTTGATTTACAGTGGCTTGCGGATTTGGCCCATTACCGCTTCTTTATACACTTCTAAAAAGAAATGCCAACTCGATAGTTTAGGCTTTAACTGGAACATGGCAAGTAATTGTATGTTTTGGCGGACCCCTAGTAATGTTGCAGAATCTTTCTCAGAAGTTGTTCCATGGGATAGCCGATTCCTCAGGTAAGAGCTACTTGTTTGTTCAATCCTCCATCTTAGGCCTGCTCCTCAGGTGCATCCTCCTTCTCGCAGCGATTTCCTAGGAACAGATTTCGAAGAACAGCTCTGATCACAGAATCACAGATTAGTTAGGGTTGGAAAGGACCTCTGGAGATCATCCAGCCCAACCCCCCTGCCAGAGCAGGGTCACCTACAGCAGGTTGCACAGGATGACCTCCAGGCGGATTTTGAATGTTTCTGGGGTGGGAGACTCTACCGCCTCCCTGGGCAGCCTGTTCCAGCGCTCTGCCACCCTCAAAGTAAAGAAGTTCCTCCTCATGCTTTGATAGAAGTTCCTACGTTCCAGTTTGTACCCGTTACCTCTTGTCCTGGATCATCTTTGATGATCCAGGACAAGAGGTAACGGGCACCAATTGGAACGTAGGAACTTGAACTTGAACTGGAACGTAGGAACTTGAACATAGGATTATCCTTGATGATTCAGGATAGCTGTGTGTCTGACCAGTCTGTCTTTCGAAGGAGGTCCTGGACCAGCTCCAGCCATGCTGTGCTGAGCAGAGCCCCTGGCAGCAGCCCCACACCTCACTCCCAGTGTGCCTGAATGGAAAAGGTACCAAAGTTGCTCCAACACTTTCTGAAAAACTCTATAGTGTTACCCCACAAGCGCAAAGCGACGGCAAAGCCCGTGAAATGACACCGGTGCTTCCAGAAAATGTCAAGCTTCCTGCCCAAGGGTGACATGCCATGCGGTGGGGTCAGGGCCACGCGCTGAGCACCCGGTGCGCTGGGGTTGCCCCAGCGGTTCCTGAGCAGCTCCTGCAGTGCTGCCGCCGGTACCGTTCTGGCGGCTGTAGTTGTTTAAAAAGCCGTTGTTGTTTCCGGCGTAATCTGACGGCAGTTTTCTCGGGCATTTGGGCCTCTTCGAATAAGTGTGCTGTGAGTACATCTGCAAGCATTCACCTGTCGAGGTCAAATGACTGGTGGTGCTCATCTGCCCCCTTGCTACTGCTGCTGCCTCCCGTGAATGCTCATGTGCCTGCGTGCCCCTGTACAGGCACAGATGCACGCGCGCAACACCTGATCCCGCATCCTAATTATTTTTCGCCCGGTTCTCTGAGTTGTTCTGCTTCCGGCTGATGAATGGGAAAGTGTAGTAGTGCTGTTTCATTTCACCAGCCTCTCAAGTGTGGAAATTATGGTAAATTTGAGAACAAGCCAGATTAGATTGATAGTTACACCTCCTCCTTTAATTAGCCAACCACAGGATCTGTGGAGGCAAAGGCCGGGGGGGTGTGTCGGTTTATATAAGGTGTATTGTCTATGTTAAAGATTAATCAAAAGGAGTTGCTTGAGGTGGGAAGGCTTTTCCGGAGAGGTTCCACATGTTGTCAGGTAGTCCCTCTGAATGGCAGCTTCCGGTTCGGTCCCTTAGCTTTCGGAAGTGACATTTAGTCTGATATGTGCCAGCCGTGCAATCTACCTAGCCCTGCAAAGTGCAAATATTAACCTAAATGCATATTAAGATACTGTGTGTTAGCTCCTGAACTGAAATAGAGAGCGGGTGTTCCAGCGGAGGCAAGCAAATCGTGTTGATTTACAGTGGCTTGAGGATTTGGCCCATTACTGCTTCTTTATACACTTTTAAAAAGAAATGCCAACTCGATAGTTTAGGCTTTAACTAAAACATGGCAAGTAATTGTATGTTTTGGCGGACCCCTAGTAATGTTGCAGAATCTTTCTCTGAAGTTGTTCCATGGGATAGCCGATTTCTCAGGTAAGAGCTACTTGTTTGTTCAATCCTCCATCTTAGGCCTGCTCCTCAGGTGCATCCTCCTTCTCGCAGCGATTTCCTAGGAACAGATTTCGAAGAACAGCTCTGATCACAGAATCACAGATTGGTTAGGGTTGGAAAGGAGCTCTGGAGATCATCCAGTCCAACCCCCTGCCAGAGCAGGGTCACCTACAGCAGGTTGCACCGGATGACCTCCAGGCGGGTTTTGAATGTCTCTGGGGTGGGAGACTCTACTGCCTCCCTGGGCAGCCTGTTCCAGCGCTCTGCCACCCTCAAAGTAAAGAAGTTCCTCCTCATGCTTTGATAGAAGTTCCTAGGTTCCAGTTTGTACCCGTTACCTCTTGTCCTGGATCATCTTTGATGATCCCGGACAAGAGGTAACGGGCACCAATTGGAACGTAGGAACTTGAACTTGAACTGGAAGGTAGGAACTTGAACTTGAACATAGGATTATCCTTGATGATTCAGGATAGCTGTGTGTCTGACCAGTCTGTCTTTCGAAGGAGGTCCTGGGCCAGCTCCAGCCATGCTGTGCTGAGCAGAGCCCCTGGCAGCAGCCCCACAGCTCACTCCCAGTGTGCCTGAATGGAAAAGGTACCAAAGTTGCTCCAACACTTTCTGAAAAACTCTATAGTGTTACCCCACAAGCGCAAAGCGACGGCAAAGCCCGTGAAATGACACCGGTGCTTCCAGAAAATGTCAAGCTTCCTGCCCAAGGGTGACATGCCATGCGGTGGGGTCAGGGCCACGCGCTGAGCACCCGGTGCACTGGTGTTGCCCCAGCGGTTCCTGAGCAGCTCCTGCAGTGCTGCCGCCGGTACCGTTCTGGCGGCTGTAGTTGTTTAAAAAGCCGTTGTTGTTTCCGGCGTAATCTGACGGCAGTTTTCTCGGGCATTTGGGCCTCTTCGAATAAGTGTGCTGTGAGTACATCTGCAAGCATTCACCTGTCGAGGTCAAATGACTGGTGGTGCTCATCTGCCCCCGTGCTACTGCTGCTGCCTCCCGTGAATGCTCATGTGCCTGCGTGCCCCTGTACAGGCACAGATGCACGCGCGCAACACCTGATCCCGCATCCTAATTATTTTTCGCCCGGTTCTCTGAGTTGTTCTGCTTCCGGCTGATGAATGGGAAAGTGTAGTAGTGCTGTTTCATTTCACCAGCCTCTCAAGTGTGGAAATTATGGTAAATTTGAGAACAAGCCAGATTAGATTGATAGTTACACCTCCTCCTTTAATTAGCCAACCACAGGATCTGTGGAGGCAAAGGCCGGGGGGGTGTGTCGGTGTGTATAACGTGTATTGTCTATGTGAAAGATTAATCAAAAGGAGTTGCTTGAGGTGGGAAGGCTTTTCCGGAGAGGTTCCACATGTTGTCAGGTAGTCCCTCTGAATGGCAGCTTCCGGTTCGGTCCCTTAGCTTTCGGAAGTGACATTTAGTCTGATATGTGCCAGCCGTGCAATCTACCTAGCCCTGCAAAGTGCAAATATTAACCTAAATGCATATTAAGATACTGTGTGTTAGCTCCTGAACTGAAATAGAGAGCGGGTGTTCCAGCGGAGGCAAGCAAATCGTGTTGATTTACAGTGGCTTGAGGATTTGGCCCATTACCGCTTCTTTATACACTTTTAAAAAGAAATGCCAACTCGATAGTTTAGGCTTTAACTGGAACATGGCAAGTAATTGTATGTTTTGGCGGACCCCTAGTAATGTTGCAGAATCTTTCTCTGAAGTTGTTCCATGGGATAGCCGATTCCTCAGGTAAGAGCTACTTGTTTGTTCAATCCTCCATCTTAGGCCTGCTCCTCAGGTGCATCCTCCTTCTCGCAGCGATTTCCTAGGAACAGATTTCGAAGAACAGCTCTGATCACAGAATCACAGATTGGTTAGGGTTGGAAAGGAGCTCTGGAGATCATCCAGCCCAACCCCCCTGCCAGAGCAGGGTCACCTACAGCAGGTTGCACCGGATGACCTCCAGGCGGGTTTTGAATGTCTCTGGGGTGGGAGACTCTACTGCCTCCCTGGGCAGCCTGTTCCAGTGCTCTGCCACCCTCAAAGTAAAGAAGTTCCTCCTCATGCTTTGATAGAAGTTCCTACGTTCCAGTTTGTACCCGTTACCTCTTGTCCTGGATCATCTTTGATGATCCAGGACAAGAGGTAACGGGCACCAATTGGAACGTAGGAACTTGAACTTGAACTGGAAGGTAGGAACTTGAACTTGAACATAGGATTATCCTTGATGATTCAGGATAGCTGTGTGTCTGACCAGTCTGTCTTTCGAAGGAGGTCCTGGGCCAGCTCCAGCTATGCTGTGCTGAGCAGAGCCCCTGGCAGCAGCCCCACAGCTCACTCCCAGTGTGCCTGAATGGAAAAGGTACCAAAGTTGCTCCAACACTTTCTGAAAAACTCTATAGTGTTACCCCACAAGCGCAAAGCGACGGCAAAGCCCGTGAAATGACACCGGTGCTTCCAGAAAATGTCAAGCTTCCTGCCCAAGGCTGACATGCCATGCGGTGGGGTCAGGGCCACGCGCTGAGCACCCGGTGCGCTGGGGTTGCCCCAGCGGTTCCTGAGCAGCTCCTGCAGTGCTGCCGCCGGTACCGTTCTGGCGGCTGTAGTTGTTTAAAAAGCCGTTGTTGTTTCCGGCGTAATCTGACGGCAGTTTTCTCGGGCATTTGGGCCTCTTCGAATAAGTGTGCTGTGAGTACATCTGCAAGCATTCACCTGTCGAGGTCAAATGACTGGTGGTGCTCATCTGCCCCCGTGCTACTGCTGCTGCCTCCCGTGAATGCTCATGTGCCTGCGTGCCCCTGTACAGGCACAGATGCACGCGCGCAACACCTGATCCCGCATCCTAATTATTTTTCGCCCGGTTCTCTGAGTTGTTCTGCTTCCGGCTGATGAATGGGAAAGTGTAGTAGTGCTGTTTCATTTCACCAGCCTCTCAAGTGTGGAAATTATGGTAAATTTGAGAACAAGCCAGATTAGATTGATAGTTACACCTCCTCCTTTAATTAGCCAACCACAGGATCTGTGGAGGCAAAGGCCGGGGGGGTGTGTCGGTGTATATAACGTGTATTGTCTATGTGAAAGATGAATCAAAAGGAGGTGCTTGAGGTGGGAAGGCTTTTCCGGAGAGGTTCCACATGTTGTCAGGTAGTCCCTCTGAATGGCAGCTTCCGGTTCGGTCCCTTAGCTTTCGGAAGTGACATTTAGTCTGATATGTGCCAGCCGTGCAATCTACCTAGCCCTGCAAAGTGCAAATATTAACCTAAATGCATATTAAGATACTGTGTGTTAGCTCCTGAACTGAAATAGAGAGCGGGTGTTCCAGCGGAGGCAAGCAAATCGTGTTGATTTACAGTGGCTTGAGGATTTGGCCCATTACTGCTTCTTTATACACTTTTAAAAAGAAATGCCAACTCGATAGTTTAGGCTTTAACTGGAACATGGCAAGTAATTGTATGTTTTGGCGGACCCCTAGTAATGTTGCAGAATCTTTCTCAGAAGTTGTTCCATGGGATAGCCGATTCCTCAGGTAAGAGCTACTTGTTTGTTCAATCCTCCATCTTAGGCCTGCTCCTCAGGTGCATCCTCCTTCTCGCAGCGATTTCCTAGGAACAGATTTCGAAGAACAGCTCTGATCACAGAATCACAGATTGGTTAGGGTTGGAAAGGAGCTCTGGAGATCATCCAGTCCAACCCCCCTCCCAGAGCAGGGTCACCTACAGCAGGTTGCACAGGATGACCTCCAGGCGGGTTTTGAATGTCTCTGGGGTGGGAGACTCTACCGCCTCCCTGGGCAGCCTGTTCCAGCGCTCTGCCACCCTCAAAGTAAAGAAGTTCCTCCTCATGCTTTGATAGAAGTTCCTAGGTTCCAGTTTGTACCCGTTACCTCTTGTCCTGGATCATCTTTGATGATCCAGGACAAGAGGTAACGGGCACCAATTGGAACGTAGGAACTTGAACTTGAACTGGAAGGTAGGAACTTGAACTTGAACATAGGATTATCCTTGATGATTCAGGATAGCTGTGTGTCTGACCAGTCTGTCTTTCGAAGGAGGTCCTGGGCCAGCTCCAGCCATGCTGTGCTGAGCAGAGCCCCTGGCAGCAGCCCCACAGCTCACTCCCAGTGTGCCTGAATGGAAAAGGTACCAAAGTTGCTCCAACACTTTCTGAAAAACTCTATAGTGTTACCCCACAAGCGCAAAGCGACGGCAAAGCCCGTGAAATGACACCGGTGCTTCCAGAAAATGTCAAGCTTCCTGCCCAAGGCTGACATGCCATGCGGTGGGGTCAGGGCCACGCGCTGAGCACCCGGTGCGCTGGGGTTGCCCCAGCGGTTCCTGAGCAGCTCCTGCAGTGCTGCCGCCGGTACCGTTCTGGCGGCTGTAGTTGTTTAAAAAGCCGTTGTTGTTTCCGGCGTAATCTGACGGCAGTTTTCTCGGGCATTTGGGCCTCTTCTAATAAGTGTGCTGTGAGTACATCTGCAAGCATTCACCTGTCGAGGTCAAATGACTGGTGGTGCTCATCTGCCCCCGTGCTACTTCTGCTGCCTCCCGTGAATGCTCATGTGCCTGCGTGCCCCTGTACAGGCACAGATGCACGCGCGCAACACCTGATCCCGCATCCTAATTATTTTTTGCCCGGTTCTCTGAGTTGTTCTGCTTCCGGCTGATGAATGGGAAAGTGTAGTAGTGCTGTTTCATTTCACCAGCCTCTCAAGTGTGGAAATTATGGTAAATTTGAGAACGAGCGAGATTAGATTGATAGTTACACCTCCTCCTTTAATTAGCCAACCACAGGATCTGTGGAGGCAAAGGCCGGGGGGGTGTGTCGGTGTATATAACGTGTATTGCCTATGTGAAAGATTAATCAAAAGGAGTTGCTTGAGGTGGGAAGGCTTTTCCGGAGAGGTTCCACATGTTGTCAGGTAGTCCCTCTGAATGGCAGCTTCCGGTTCGGTCCCTTAGCTTTTGGAAGTGACATTTAGTCTGATATGTGCCAGCCGTGCAATCTACCTAGCCCTGCAAAGTGCAAATATTAACCTAAATGCATATTAAGATACTGTGTGTTAGCTCCTGAACTGAAATAGAGAGCGGGTGTTCCAGCGGAGGCAAGCAAATCGTGTTGATTTACAGTGGCTTGAGGATTTGGCCCATTACCGCTTCTTTATACACTTTTAAAAAGAAATGCCAACCCGATAGTTTAGGCTTTAAGTGGAACATGGCAAGTAATTGTATGTTTTGGTGGACCCCTAGTAATGTTGCAGAATCTTTCTCAGAAGTTGTTCCATGGGATAGCCGATTCCTCAGGTAAGAGCTACTTGTTTGTTCAATCCTCCATCTTAGGCCTGCTCCTCAGGTGCATCCTCCTTCTCGCAGCGATTTCCTAGGAACAGATTTCGAAGAACAGCTCTGATCACAGAATCACAGATTGGTTAGGGTTGGAAAGGAGCTCTGGAGATCATCCAGCCCAACCCCCCTGCCAGAGCAGGGTCACCTACAGCAGGTTGCACAGGATGACCTCCAGGCGGGTTTTGAATGTCTCTGGGGTGGGAGACTCTACCGCCTCCCTGGGCAGCCTGTTCCAGCGCTCTGCCACCCTCAAAGTAAAGAAGTTCCTCCTCATGCTTTGATAGAAGTTCCTAGGTTCCAGTTTGTACCCGTTACCTCTTGTCCTGGATCATCTTTGATGATCCAGGACAAGAGGTAACGGGCACCAATTGGAACGTAGGAACTTGAACTTGAACTGGAAGGTAGGAACTTGAACATAGGATTATCCTTGATGATTCAGGATAGCTGTGTGTCTGACCAGTCTGTCTTTCGAAGGAGGTCCTGGACCAGCTCCAGCCATGCTGTGCTGAGCAGAGCCCCTGGCAGCAGCCCCACAGCTCACTCCCAGTGTGCCTGAATGGAAAAGGTACCAAAGTTGCTCCAACACTTTCTGAAAAACTCTATAGTGTTACCCCACAAGCGCAAAGCGACGGCAAAGCCCGTGAAATGACACCGGTGCTTCCAGAAAATGTCAAGCTTCCTGCCCAAGGGTGACATGCCATGCGGTGGGGTCAGGGCCACGCGCTGAGCACCCGGTGCGCTGGGGTTGCCCCAGCGGTTCCTGAGCAGCTCCTGCAGTGCTGCCGCCGGTACCGTTCTGGCGGCTGTAGTTGTTTAAAAAGCCGTTGTTGTTTCCGGCGTAATCTGACGGCAGTTTTCTCGGGCATTTGGGCCTCTTCTAATAAGTGTGCTGTGAGTACATCTGCAAGCATTCACCTGTCGAGGTCAAATGACTGGTGGTGCTCATCTGCCCCCGTGCTACTGCTGCTGCCTCCCGTGAATGCTCATGTGCCTGCGTGCCCCTGTACAGGCAAAAAAGCACGCGCGCAACACCTGATCCCGCATCCTAATTATTTTTCGCCCGGTTCTCGGAGTTGTTCTGCTTCCGGCTGATGAATGGGAAAGTGTAGTAGTGCTGTTTCATTTCACCAGCCTCTCAAGTGTGGAAATTATGGTAAATTTGAGAACAAGCCAGATTAGATTGATAGTTACACCTCCTCCTTTAATTAGCCAACCACAGGATCTGTGGAGGCAAAGGCCGGGGGGGTGTGTCGGTGTATATAACGTGTATTGTCTATGTGAAAGATGAATCAAAAGGAGGTGCTTGAGGTGGGAAGGCTTTTCCGGAGAGGTTCCACATGTTGTCAGGTAGTCCCTCTGAATGGCAGCTTCCGGTTCGGTCCCTTAGCTTTCGGAAGTGACATTTAGTCTGATATGTGCCAGCCGTGCAATCTACCTAGCCCTGCAAAGTGCAAATATTAACCTAAATGCATATTAAGATACTGTGTGTTAGCTCCTGAATTGAAATAGAGAGCGGGTGTTCCAGCGGAGGCAAGCAAATCGTGTTGATTTACAGTGGCTTGAGGATTTGGCCCATTACCGCTTCTTTATACACTTTTAAAAAGAAATGCCAACTCGATAGTTTAGGCTTTAACTGGAACATGGCAAGTAATTGTATGTTTTGGCGGACCCCTAGTAATGTTGCAGAATCTTTCTCAGAAGTTGTTCCATGGGATAGCCGATTCCTCAGGTAAGAGCTACTTGTTTGTTCAATCCTCCATCTTAGGCCTGCTCCTCAGGTGCATCCTCCTTCTCGCAGCGATTTCCTAGGAACAGATTTCGAAGAACAGCTCTGATCACAGAATCACAGATTGGTTAGGGTTGGAAAGGAGCTCTGGAGATCATCCAGTCCAACCCCCCTGCCAGAGCAGGGTCACCTACAGCAGGTTGCACAGGATGACCTCCAGGCGGGTTTTGAATGTTTCTGGGGTGGGAGACTCTACCGCCTCCCTGGGCAGCCTGTTCCAGCGCTCTGCCACCCTCAAAGTAAAGAAGTTCCTCCTCATGCTTTGATAGAAGTTCCTAGGTTCCAGTTTGTACCCGTTACCTCTTGTCCTGGATCATCTTTGATGATCCAGGACAAGAGGTAACGGGCACCAATTGGAACGTAGGAACTTGAACTTGAACTGGAACGTAGGAACTTGAACATAGGATTGTCCTTGATGATTCAGGATAGCTGTGTGTCTGACCAGTCTGTCTTTCGAAGGAGGTCCTGGGCCAGCTCCAGCCATGCTGTGCTGAGCAGAGCCCCTGGCAGCAGCCCCACAGCTCACTCCCAGTGTGCCTGAATGGAAAAGGTACCAAAGTTGCTCCAACACTTTCTGAAAAACTCTATAGTGTTACCCCACAAGCGCAAAGCGACGGCAAAGCCCGTGAAATGACACCGGTGCTTCCAGAAAATGTCAAGCTTCCTGCCCAAGGGTGACATGCCATGCGGTGGGGTCAGGGCCACGCGCTGAGCACCCGGTGCGCTGGGGTTGCCCCAGCGGTTCCTGAGCAGCTCCTGCAGTGCTGCCGCCGGTACCGTTCTGGCGGCTGTAGTTGTTTAAAAAGCCGTTGTTGTTTCCGGCGTAATCTGACGGCAGTTTTCTCGGGCATTTGGGCCTCTTCTAATAAGTGTGCTGTGAGTACATCTGCAAGCATTCACCTGTCGAGGTCAAATGACTGGTGGTGCTCATCTGCCCCCGTGCTACTGCTGCTGCCTCCCGTGAATGCTCATGTGCCTGCGTGCCCCTGTACAGGCACAGATGCACGCGCGCAACACCTGATCCCGCATCCTAATTATTTTTCGCCTGGTTCTCGGAGTTGTTCTGCTTCCGGCTGATGAATGGGAAAGTGTAGTAGTGCTGTTTCATTTCACCAGCCTCTCAAGTGTGGAAATTATGGTAAATTTGAGAACAAGCCAGATTAGATTGATAGTTACACCTCCTCCTTTAATTAGCCAACCACAGGATCTGTGGAGGCAAAGGCCGGGGGGGTGTGTCGGTGTATATAACGTGTATTGTCTATGTGAAAGATTAATCAAAAGGAGTTGCTTGAGGTGGGAAGGCTTTTCCGGAGAGGTTCCACATGTTGTCAGGTAGTCCCTCTGAATGGCAGCTTCCGGTTCGGTCCCTTAGCTTTCGGAAGTGACATTTAGTCTGATATGTGCCAGCCGTGCAATCTACCTAGCCCTGCAAAGTGCAAATATTAACATAAATGCATATTAAGATACTGTGTGTTAGCTCCTGAACTGAAATAGAGAGCGGGTGTTCCAGCGGAGGCAAGCAAATCGTGTTGATTTACAGTGGCTTGAGGATTTGGCCCATTACCGCTTCTTTATACACTTTTAAAACGAAATGCCAACTCGATAGTTTAGGCTTTAACTGGAACATGGCAAGTAATTGTATGTTTTGGCGGACCCCTAGTAATGTTGCAGAATCTTTCTCAGAAGTTGTTCCATGGGATAGCCGATTCCTCAGGTAAGAGCTACTTGTTTGTTCAATCCTCCATCTTAGGCCTGCTCCTCAGGTGCATCCTCCTTCTCGCAGCGATTTCCTAGGAACAGATTTCGAAGAACAGCTCTGATCACAGAATCACAGATTGGTTAGGGTTGGAAAGGACCTCTGGAGATCATCCAGTCCAACCCCCCTCCCAGAGCAGGGTCACGTACAGCAGGTTGCACAGGATGACCTCCAGGCGGGTTTTGAATGTCTCTGGGGTGGGAGACTCTACCGCCTCCCTGGGCAGCCTGTTCCAGTGCTCTGCCACCCTCAAAGTAAAGAAGTTCCTCCTCATGCTTTGATAGAAGTTCCTAGGTTCCAGTTTGTACCCGTTACCTCTTGTCCTGGATCATCTTTGATGATCCAGGACAAGAGGTAACGGGCACCAATTGGAACGTAGGAACTTGAACTTGAACTGGAAGGTAGGAACTTGAACTTGAACATAGGATTATCCTTGATGATTCAGGATAGCTGTGTGTCTGACCAGTCTGTCTTTCGAAGGAGGTCCTGGGCCAGCTCCAGCCATGCTGTGCTGAGCAGAGCCCCTGGCAGCAGCCCCACAGCTCACTCCCAGTGTGCCTGAATGGAAAAGGTACCAAAGTTGCTCCAACACTTTCTGAAAAACTCTATAGTGTTACCCCACAAGCGCAAAGCGACGGCAAAGCCCGTGAAATGACACCGGTGCTTCCAGAAAATGTCAAGCTTCCTGCCCAAGGGTGACATGCCATGCGGTGGGGTCAGGGCCACGCGCTGAGCACCCGGTGCGCTGGGGTTGCCCCAGCGGTTCCTGAGCAGCTCCTGCAGTGCTGCCGCCGGTACCGTTCTGGCGGCTGTAGTTGTTTAAAAAGCCGTTGTTGTTTCCGGCGTAATCTGACGGCAGTTTTCTCGGGCATTTGGGCCTCTTCTAATAAGTGTGCTGTGAGTACATCTGCAAGCATTCACCTGTCGAGGTCAAATGACTGGTGGTGCTCATCTGCCCCCGTGCTACTGCTGCTGCCTCCCGTGAATGCTCATGTGCCTGCGTGCCCCTGTACAGGCAAAAAAGCACGCGCGCAACACCTGATCCCGCATCCTAATTATTTTTCGCCCGGTTCTCTGAGTTGTTCTGCTTCCGGCTGATGAATGGGAAAGTGTAGTAGTGCTGTTTCATTTCACCAGCCTCTCAAGTGTGGAAATTATGGTAAATTTGAGAACAAGCCAGATTAGATTGATAGTTACACCTCCTCCTTTAATTAGCCAACCACAGGATCTGTGGAGGCAAAGGCCGGGGGGGTGTGTCGGTGTATATAACGTGTATTGTCTATGTGAAAGATTAATCAAAAGGAGTTGCTTGAGGTGGGAAGGCTTTTCCGGAGAGGTTCCACATGTTGTCAGGTAGTCCTTCTGAATGGCAGCTTCCGGTTCGGTCCCTTAGCTTTCAGAAGTGACATTTAGTCTGATATGTGCCAGCCGTGCAATCTACCTAGCCCTGCAAAGTGCAAATATTAACATAAATGCATATTAAGATACTGTGTGTTAGCTCCTGAATTGAAATAGAGAGCGGGTGTTCCAGCGGAGGCAAGCAAATCGTGTTGATTTACAGTGGCTTGAGGATTTGGCCCATTACCGCTTCTTTATACACTTTTAAAACGAAATGCCAACTCGATAGTTTAGGCTTTAACTGGAACATGGCAAGTAATTGTATGTTTTGGCGGACCCCTAGTAATGTTGCAGAATCTTTCTCAGAAGTTGTTCCATGGGATAGCCGATTCCTCAGGTAAGAGCTACTTGTTTGTTCAATCCTCCATCTTAGGCCTGCTCCTCAGGTGCGTCCTTCTTCTCGCAGCGATTTCCTAGGAACAGATTTCGAAGAACAGCTCTGATCACAGAATCACAGATTGGTTAGGGTTGGAAAGGACCTCTGGAGATCATCCAGCCCAACCCCCCTGCCAGAGCAGGGTCACCTACAGCAGGTTGCACAGGATGACCTCCAGGCGGGTTTTGAATGTTTCTGGGGTGGGAGACTCTACCGCCTCCCTGGGCAGCCTGTTCCAGGGCTCTGCCACCCTCAAAGTAAAGAAGTTCCTCCTCATGCTTTGATAGAAGTTCCTAGGTTCCAGTTAGCACCCGTTACCTCTTGTCCTGGATCATCTTTGATGATCCAGGACAAGAGGTAACGGGCACCAATTGGAACGTAGGAACTTGAACTTGAACTGGAACGTAGGAACTTGAACATAGGATTGTCCTTGATGATTCAGGATAGCTGTGTGTCTGACCAGTCTGTCTTTCGAAGGAGGTCCTGGGCCAGCTCCAGCCATGCTGTGCTGAGCAGAGCCCCTGGCAGCAGCCCCCCAGCTCACTCCCAGTGTGCCTGAATGGAAAAGGTACCAAAGTTGCTCCAACACTTTCTGAAAAAATCTATAGTGTTACCCCACAAGCGCAAAGCGACGGCAAAGCCCCTGAAATGACACCGGTGCTTCCAGAAAATGTCAAGCTTCCTGCCCAAGGGTGACATGCCATGCGGTGGGGTCAGGGCCACACGCTGAGCACCCGGTGCGCTGGGGTTGCCCCAGCGGTTCCTGAGCAGCTCCTGCAGTGCTGCCGCCGGTACCGTTCTGGCGGCTGTAGTTGTTTAAAAAGCCGTTGTTGTTTCCGGCGTAATCTGACGGCAGTTTTCTCGGGCATTTGGGCCTCTTCTAATAAGTGTGCTGTGAGTACATCTGCAAGCATTCACCTGTCGAGGTCAAATGACTGGTGGTGCTCATCTCCCCCCGTGCTACTGCTGCTGCCTCCCGTGAATGCTCATGTGCCTGCGTGCCCCTGTACAGGCACAGATGCACGCGCGCAACACCTGATCCCGCATCCTAATTATTTTTCGCCCGGTTCTCGGAGTTGTTCTGCTTCCGGCTGATGAATGGGAAAGTGTAGTAGTGCTGTTTCATTTCACCAGCCTCTCAAGTGTGGAAATTATGGTAAATTTGAGAACAAGCCAGATTAGATTGATAGTTACACCTCCTCCTTTAATTAGCCAACCACAGGATCTGTGGAGGCAAAGGCCGGGGGGGTGTGTCGGTGTATATAACGTGTATTGTCTATGTGAAAGATTAATCAAAAGGAGTTGCTTGAGGTGGGAAGGCTTTTCCGGAGAGGTTCCACATGTTGTCAGGTAGTCCCTCTGAATGGCAGCTTCCGGTTCGGTCCCTTAGCTTTCGGAAGTGACATTTAGTCTGATATGTGCCAGCCGTGCAATCTACCTAGCCCTGCAAAGTGCAAATATTAACCTAAATGCATATTAAGATACTGTGTGTTAGCTCCTGAACTGAAATAGAGAGCGGGTGTTCCAGCGGAGGCAAGCAAATCGTGTTGATTTACAGTGGCTTGAGGATTTGGCCCATTACCGCTTCTTTATACACTTTTAAAAAGAAATGCCAACTCGATAGTTTAGGCTTTAACTGGAACATGGCAAGTAATTGTATGTTTTGGCGGACCCCTAGTAATGTTGCAGAATCTTTCTCAGAAGTTGTTCCATGGGATAGCCGATTCCTCAGGTAAGAGCTACTTGTTTGTTCAATCCTCCATCTTAGGCCTGCTCCTCAGGTGCATCCTCCTTCTCGCAGCGATTTCCTAGGAACAGATTTCGAAGAACAGCTCTGATCACAGAATCACAGATTGGTTAGGGTTGGAAAGGAGCTCTGGAGATCATCCAGTCCAACCCTCTGCCAGAGCAGGGTCTCCTACAGCAGGTTGCACAGGATGACCTCCAGGCGGGTTTTGAATGTCTCTGGGGTGGGAGACTCTACCGCCTCCCTGGGCAGCCTGTTCCAGCGCTCTGCCACCCTCAAAGTAAAGAAGTTCCTCCTCATGCTTTGATAGAAGTTCCTAGGTTCCAGTTAGCACCCGTTACCTCTTGTCCTGGATCATCTTTGATGATCCAGGACAAGAGGTAACGGGCACCAATTGGAACGTAGGAACTTGAACTTGAACTGGAACGTAGGAACTTGAACATAGGATTGTCCTTGATGATTCAGGATAGCTGTGTGTCTGACCAGTCTGTCTTTCGAAGGAGGTCCTGGGCCAGCTCCAGCCATGCTGTGCTGAGCAGAGCCCCTGGCAGCAGCCCCACAGCTCACTCCCAGTGTGCCTGAATGGAAAAGGTACCAAAGTTGCTCCAACACTTTCTGAAAAACTCTATAGTGTTACCCCACAAGCGCAAAGCGACGGCAAAGCCCGTGAAATGACACCGGTGCTTCCAGAAAATGTCAAGCTTCCTGCCCAAGGGTGACATGCCATGCGGTGGGGTCAGGGCCACACGCTGAGCACCCGGTGCGCTGGGGTTGCCCCAGCGGTTCCTGAGCAGCTCCTGCAGTGCTGCCGCCGGTACCGTTCTGGCGGCTGTAGTTGTTTAAAAAGCCGTTGTTGTTTCTGACGTAATCTGACGGCAGTTTTCTCGGGCATTTGGGCCTCTTCTAATAAGTGTGCTGTGAGTACATCTGCAAGCATTCACCTGTCGAGGTCAAATGACTGGTGGTGCTCATCTGCCCCCGTGCTACTGCTGCTGCCTCCCGTGAATGCTCATGTGCCTGCGTGCCCCTGTACAGGCACAGATGCACGCGCGCAACACCTGATCCCGCATCCTAATTATTTTTCGCCCGGTTCTCGGAGTTGTTCTGCTTCCGGCTGATGAATGGGAAAGTGTAGTAGTGCTGTTTCATTTCACCAGCCTCTCAAGTGTGGAAATTATGGTAAATTTGAGAACAAGCCAGATTAGATTGATAGTTACACCTCCTCCTTTAATTAGCCAACCACAGGATCTGTGGAGGCAAAGGCCGGGGGGGTGTGTCGGTGTATATAACGTGTATTGTCTATGTGAAAGATTAATCAAAAGGAGTTGCTTGAGGTGGGAAGGCTTTTCCGGAGAGGTTCCACATGTTGTCAGGTAGTCCCTCTGAATGGCAGCTTCCGGTTCGGTCCCTTAGCTTTCGGAAGTGACATTTAGTCTGATATGTGCCAGCCGTGCAATCTACCTAGCCCTGCAAAGTGCAAATATTAACCTAAATGCATATTAAGATACTGTGTGTTAGCTCCTGAACTGAAATAGAGAGCGGGTGTTCCAGCGGAGGCAAGCAAATCGTGTTGATTTACAGTGGCTTGAGGATTTGGCCCATTACCGCTTCTTTATACACTTTTAAAAAGAAATGCCAACTCGATAGTTTAGGCTTTAACTGGAACATGGCAAGTAATTGTATGTTTTGGCGGACCCCTAGTAATGTTGCAGAATCTTTCTCAGAAGTTGTTCCATGGGATAGCCGATTCCTCAGGTAAGAGCTACTTGTTTGTTCAATCCTCCATCTTAGGCCTGCTCCTCAGGTGCATCCTCCTTCTCGCAGCGATTTCCTAGGAACAGATTTCAAAGAACAGCTCTGATCACAGAATCACAGATTGGTTAGGGTTGGAAAGGAGCTCTGGAGATCATCCAGTCCAACCCTCTGCCAGAGCAGGGTCACCTACAGCAGGTTGCACAGGATGACCTCCAGGCGGGTTTTGAATGTCTCTGGGGTGGGAGACTCTACCGCCTCCCTGGGCAGCCTGTTCCAGCGCTCTGCCACCCTCAAAGTAAAGAAGTTCCTCCTCATGCTTTGATAGAAGTTCCTAGGTTCCAGTTTGTACCCGTTACCTCTTGTCCTGGATCATCTTTGATGATCCAGGACAAGAGGTAACGGGCACCAATTGGAACGTAGGAACTTGAACTTGAACTGGAATGTAGGAACTTGAACATAGGATTGTCCTTGATGATTCAGGATAGCTGTGTGTCTGACCAGTCTGTCTTTCGAAGGAGGTCCTGGGCCAGCTCCAGCCATGCTGTGCTGAGCAGAGCCCCTGGCAGCAGCCCCACAGCTCACTCCCAGTGTGCCTGAATGGAAAAGGTACCAAAGTTGCTCCAACACTTTCTGAAAAACTCTATAGTGTTACCCCACAAGCGCAAAGCGACGGCAAAGCCCGTGAAATGACACCGGTGCTTCCAGAAAATGTCAAGCTTCCTGCCCAAGGGTGACATGCCATGCGGTGGGGTCAGGGCCACACGCTGAGCACCCGGTGCGCTGGGGTTGCCCCAGCGGTTCCTGAGCAGCTCCTGCAGTGCTGCCGCCGGTACCGTTCTGGCGGCTGTAGTTGTTTAAAAAGCCGTTGTTGTTTCCCACGTAATCTGACGGCAGTTTTCTCGGGCATTTGGGCCTCTTCTAATAAGTGTGCTGTGAGTACATCTGCAAGCATTCACCTGTCGAGGTCAAATGACTGGTGGTGCTCATCTCCCCCCGTGCTACTGCTGCTGCCTCCCGTGAATGCTCATGTGCCTGCGTGCCCCTGTACAGGCACAGATGCACGCGCGCAACACCTGATCCCGCATCCTAATTATTTTTCGCCCGGTTCTCGGAGTTGTTCTGCTTCCGGCTGATGAATGGGAAAGTGTAGTAGTGCTGTTTCATTTCACCAGCCTCTCAAGTGTGGAAATTATGGTAAATTTGAGAACAAGCCAGATTAGATTGATAGTTACACCTCCTCCTTTAATTAGCCAACCACAGGATCTGTGGAGGCAAAGGCCGGGGGGGTGTGTTGGTGTATATAACGTGTATTGTCTATGTGAAAGATTAATCAAAAGGAGTTGCTTGAGGTGGGAAGGCTTTTCCGGAGAGGTTCCACATGTTGTCAGGTAGTCCCTCTGAATGGCAGCTTCCGGTTCGGTCCCTTAGCTTTCGGAAGTGACATTTAGTCTGATATGTGCCAGCCGTGCAATCTACCTAGCCCTGCAAAGTGCAAATATTAACCTAAATGCATATTAAGATACTGTGTGTTAGCTCCTGAACTGAAATAGAGAGCGGGTGTTCCAGCGGAGGCAAGCAAATCGTGTTGATTTACAGTGGCTTGAGGATTTGGCCCATTACCGCTTCTTTATACACTTTTAAAAAGAAATGCCAACTCGATAGTTTAGGCTTTAACTGGAACATGGCAAGTAATTGTATGTTTTGGCGGACCCCTAGTAATGTTGCAGAATCTTTCTCAGAAGTTGTTCCATGGGATAGCCGATTCCTCAGGTAAGAGCTACTTGTTTGTTCAATCCTCCATCTTAGGCCTGCTCCTCAGGTGCATCCTCCTTCTCGCAGCGATTTCCTAGGAACAGATTTCAAAGAACAGCTCTGATCACAGAATCACAGATTGGTTAGGGTTGGAAAGGAGCTCTGGAGATCATCCAGTCCAACCCTCTGCCAGAGCAGGGTCACCTACAGCAGGTTGCACAGGATGACCTCCAGGCGGGTTTTGAATGTCTCTGGGGTGGGAGACTCTACCGCCTCCCTGGGCAGCCTGTTCCAGCGCTCTGCCACCCTCAAAGTAAAGAAGTTCCTCCTCATGCTTTGATAGAAGTTCCTAGGTTCCAGTTTGTACCCGTTACCTCTTGTCCTGGATCATCTTTGATGATCCCGGACAAGAGGTAACGGGCACCAATTCGAAGGAAGGAACTTGAACTTGAACTGGAATGTAGGAACTTGAACATAGCATTGTCCTTGATGATTCAGGATAGCTGTGTGTCTGACCAGTCTGTCTTTCGAAGGAGGTCCTGGGCCAGCTCCAGCCATGCTGTGCTGAGCAGAGCCCCTGGCAGCAGCCCCACAGCTCACTCCCAGTGTGCCTGAATGGAAAAGGTACCAAAGTTGCTCCAACACTTTCTGAAAAACTCTATAGTGTTACCCCACAAGCGCAAAGCGACGGCAAAGCCCGTGAAATGACACCGGTGCTTCCAGAAAATGTCAAGCTTCCTGCCCAAGGGTGACATGCCATGCGGTGGGGTCAGGGCCACGCGCTGAGCACCCGGTGCGCTGGGGTTGCCCCAGCGGTTCCTGAGCAGCTCCTGCAGTGCTGCCGCCGGTACCGTTCTGGCGGCTGTAGTTGTTTAAAAAGCCGTTGTTGTTTCCGGCGTAATCTGACGGCAGTTTTCTCGGGCATTTGGGCCTCTTCTAATAAGTGTGCTGTGAGTACATCTGCAAGCATTCACCTGTCGAGGTCAAATGACTGGTGGTACTCATCTCCCCCCGTGCTACTGCTGCTGCCTCCCGTGAATGCTCATGTGCCTGCGTGCCCCTGTACAGGCACAGATGCACGCGCGCAACACCTGATCCCGCATCCTAATTATTTTTCGCCCGGTTCTCGGAGTTGTTCTGCTTCCGGCTGATGAATGGGAAAGTGTAGTAGTGCTGTTTCATTTCACCAGCCTCTCAAGTGTGGAAATTATGGTAAATTTGAGAACAAGCCAGATTAGATTGATAGTTACACCTCCTCCTTTAATTAGCCAACCACAGGATCTGTGGAGGCAAAGGCCGGGGGGGTGTGTCGGTGTATATAACGTGTATTGTCTATGTGAAAGATGAATCAAAAGGAGTTGCTTGAGGTGGGAAGGCTTTTCCGGAGAGGTTCCACATGTTGTCAGGTAGTCCCTCTGAATGGCAGCTTCCGGTTCGGTCCCTTAGCTTTCGGAAGTGACATTTAGTCTGATATGTGCCAGCCGTGCAATCTACCTAGCCCTGCAAAGTGCAAATATTAACCTAAATGCATATTAAGATACTGTGTGTTAGCTCCTGAACTGAAATAGAGAGCGGGTGTTCCAGCGGAGGCAAGCAAATCGTGTTGATTTACAGTGGCTTGAGGATTTGGCCCATTACCGCTTCTTTATACACTTTTAAAAAGAAATGCCAACTCGATAGTTTAGGCTTTAACTGGAACATGGCAAGTAATTGTATGCTTTGGCGGACCCCTAGTAATGTTGCAGAATCTTTCTCAGAAGTTGTTCCATGGGATAGCCGATTCCTCAGGTAAGAGCTACTTGTTTGTTCAATCCTCCATCTTAGGCCTGCTCCTCAGGTGCATCCTCCTTCTCGCAGCGATTTCCTAGGAACAGATTTCAAAGAACAGCTCTGATCACAGAATCACAGATTGGTTAGGGTTGGAAAGGAGCTCTGGAGATCATCCAGTCCAACCCTCTGCCAGAGCAGGGTCACCTACAGCAGGTTGCACAGGATGACCTCCAGGCGGGTTTTGAATGTCTCTGGGGTGGGAGACTCTACCGCCTCCCTGGGCAGCCTGTTCCAGCGCTCTGCCACCCTCAAAGTAAAGAAGTTCCTCCTCATGCTTTGATAGAAGTTCCTAGGTTCCAGTTTGTACCCGTTACCTCTTGTCCTGGATCATCTTTGATGATCCAGGACAAGAGGTAACGGGCACCAATTGGAACGTAGGAACTTGAACTTGAACTGGAATGTAGGAACTTGAACATAGGATTGTCCTTGATGATTCAGGATAGCTGTGTGTCTGACCAGTCTGTCTTTCGAAGGAGGTCCTGGGCCAGCTCCAGCCATGCTGTGCTGAGCAGAGCCCCTGGCAGCAGCCCCACAGCTCACTCCCAGTGTGCCTGAATGGAAAAGGTACCAAAGTTGCTCCAACACTTTCTGAAAAACTCTATAGTGTTACCCCACAAACGCAAAGCGACGGCAAAGCCCGTGAAATGACACCGGTGCTTCCAGAAAATGTCAAGCTTCCTGCCCAAGGGTGACATGCCATGCGGTGGGGTCAGGGCCACACGCTGAGCACCCGGTGCGCTGGGGTTGCCCCAGCGGTTCCTGAGCAGCTCCTGCAGTGCTGCCGCCGGTACCGTTCTGGCGGCTGTAGTTGTTTAAAAAGCCGTTGTTGTTTCCCACGTAATCTGACGGCAGTTTTCTCGGGCATTTGGGCCTCTTCTAATAAGTGTGCTGTGAGTACATCTGCAAGCATTCACCTGTCGAGGTCAAATGACTGGTGGTGCTCATCTCCCCCCGTGCTACTGCTGCTGCCTCCCGTGAATGCTCATGTGCCTGCGTGCCCCTGTACAGGCACAGATGCACGCGCGCAACACCTGATCCCGCATCCTAATTATTTTTCGCCCGGTTCTCGGAGTTGTTCTGCTTCCGGCTGATGAATGGGAAAGTGTAGTAGTGCTGTTTCATTTCACCAGCCTCTCAAGTGTGGAAATTATGGTAAATTTGAGAACAAGCCAGATTAGATTGATAGTTACACCTCCTCCTTTAATTAGCCAACCACAGGATCTGTGGAGGCAAAGGCCGGGGGGGTGTGTTGGTGTATATAAGGTGTATTGTCTATGTGAAAGATTAATCAAAAGGAGTTGCTTGAGGTGGGAAGGCTTTTCCGGAGAGGTTCCACATGTTGTCAGGTAGTCCCTCTGAATGGCAGCTTCCGGTTCGGTCCCTTAGCTTTCGGAAGTGACATTTAGTCTGATATGTGCCAGCCGTGCAATCTACCTAGCCCTGCAAAGTGCAAATATTAACCTAAATGCATATTAAGATACTGTGTGTTAGCTCCTGAACTGAAATAGAGAGCGGGTGTTCCAGCGGAGGCAAGCAAATCGTGTTGATTTACAGTGGCTTGAGGATTTGGCCCATTACCGCTTCTTTATACACTTTTAAAAAGAAATGCCAACTCGATAGTTTAGGCTTTAACTGGAACATGGCAAGTAATTGTATGTTTTGGCGGACCCCTAGTAATGTTGCAGAATCTTTCTCAGAAGTTGTTCCATGGGATAGCCGATTCCTCAGGTAAGAGCTACTTGTTTGTTCAATCCTCCATCTTAGGCCTGCTCCTCAGGTGCATCCTCCTTCTCGCAGCGATTTCCTAGGAACAGATTTCAAAGAACAGCTCTGATCACAGAATCACAGATTGGTTAGGGTTGGAAAGGAGCTCTGGAGATCATCCAGTCCAACCCTCTGCCAGAGCAGGGTCACCTACAGCAGGTTGCACAGGATGACCTCCAGGCGGGTTTTGAATGTCTCTGGGGTGGGAGACTCTACCGCCTCCCTGGGCAGCCTGTTCCAGCGCTCTGCCACCCTCAAAGTAAAGAAGTTCCTCCTCATGCTTTGATAGAAGTTCCTAGGTTCCAGTTTGTACCCGTTACCTCTTGTCCTGGATCATCTTTGATGATCCCGGACAAGAGGTAACGGGCACCAATTGGAAGGAAGGAACTTGAACTTGAACTGGAATGTAGGAACTTGAACATAGCATTGTCCTTGATGATTCAGGATAGCTGTGTGTCTGACCAGTCTGTCTTTCGAAGGAGGTCCTGGGCCAGCTCCAGCCATGCTGTGCTGAGCAGAGCCCCTGGCAGCAGCCCCACAGCTCACTCCCAGTGTGCCTGAATGGAAAAGGTACCAAAGTTGCTCCAACACTTTCTGAAAAACTCTATAGTGTTACCCCACAAGCGCAAAGCGACGGCAAAGCCCGTGAAATGACACCGGTGCTTCCAGAAAATGTCAAGCTTCCTGCCCAAGGGTGACATGCCATGCGGTGGGGTCAGGGCCACGCGCTGAGCACCCGGTGCGCTGGGGTTGCCCCAGCGGTTCCTGAGCAGCTCCTGCAGTGCTGCCGCCGGTACCGTTCTGGCGGCTGTAGTTGTTTAAAAAGCCGTTGTTGTTTCCGGCGTAATCTGACGGCAGTTTTCTCGGGCATTTGGGCCTCTTCTAATAAGTGTGCTGTGAGTACATCTGCAAGCATTCACCTGTCGAGGTCAAATGACTGGTGGTACTCATCTCCCCCCGTGCTACTGCTGCTGCCTCCCGTGAATGCTCATGTGCCTGCGTGCCCCTGTACAGGCACAGATGCACGCGCGCAACACCTGATCCCGCATCCTAATTATTTTTCGCCCGGTTCTCGGAGTTGTTCTGCTTCCGGCTGATGAATGGGAAAGTGTAGTAGTGCTGTTTCATTTCACCAGCCTCTCAAGTGTGGAAATTATGGTAAATTTGAGAACAAGCCAGATTAGATTGATAGTTACACCTCCTCCTTTAATTAGCCAACCACAGGATCTGTGGAGGCAAAGGCCGGGGGGGTGTGTCGGTGTATATAACGTGTATTGTCTATGTGAAAGATGAATCAAAAGGAGTTGCTTGAGGTGGGAAGGCTTTTCCGGAGAGGTTCCACATGTTGTCAGGTAGTCCCTCTGAATGGCAGCTTCCGGTTCGGTCCCTTAGCTTTCGGAAGTGACATTTAGTCTGATATGTGCCAGCCGTGCAATCTACCTAGCCCTGCAAAGTGCAAATATTAACCTAAATGCATATTAAGATACTGTGTGTTAGCTCCTGAACTGAAATAGAGAGCGGGTGTTCCAGCGGAGGCAAGCAAATCGTGTTGATTTACAGTGGCTTGAGGATTTGGCCCATTACCGCTTCTTTATACACTTTTAAAAAGAAATGCCAACTCGATAGTTTAGGCTTTAACTGGAACATGGCAAGTAATTCTGTGTTTTGGCGGACCCCTAGTAATGTTGCAGAATCTTTCTCAGAAGTTGTTCCATGGGATAGCCGATTCCTCAGGTAAGAGCTACTTGTTTGTTCAATCCTCCATCTTAGGCCTGCTCCTCAGGTGCATCCTCCTTCTCGCAGCGATTTCCTAGGAACAGATTTCGAAGAACAGCTCTGATCACAGAATCACAGATTGGTTAGGGTTGGAAAGGAGCTCTGGAGATCATCCAGCCCAACCCCCCTGCCAGAGCAGGGTCACCTACAGCAGGTTGCACAGGATGACCTCCAGGCGGGTTTTGAATGTCTCTGGGGTGGGAGACTCTACCGCCTCCCTGGGCAGCCTGTTCCAGCGCTCTGCCACCCTCAAAGTAAAGAAGTTCCTCCTCATGCTTTGATAGAAGTTCCTAGGTTCCAGTTTGTACCCGTTACCTCTTGTCCTGGATCATCTTTGATGATCCAGGACAAGAGGTAACGGGCACCAATTGGAACGTAGGAACTTGAACTTGAACTGGAAGGTAGGAACTTGAACTTGAACATAGGATTATCCTTGATGATTCAGGATAGCTGTGTGTCTGACCAGTCTGTCTTTCGAAGGAGGTCCTGGACCAGCTCCAGCCATGCTGTGCTGAGCAGAGCCCCTGGCAGCAGCCCCACAGCTCACTCCCAGTGTGCCTGAATGGAAAAGGTACCAAAGTTGCTCCAACACTTTCTGAAAAACTCTATAGTGTTACCCCACAAGCGCAAAGCGACGGCAAAGCCCGTGAAATGACACCGGTGCTTCCAGAAAATGTCAAGCTTCCTGCCCAAGGGTGACATGCCATGCGGTGGGGTCAGGGCCACGCGCTGAGCACCCGGTGCGCTGGGGTTGCCCCAGCGGTTCCTGAGCAGCTCCTGCAGTGCTGCCGCCGGTACTGTTCTGGCGGCTGTAGTTGTTTAAAAAGCCGTTGTTGTTTCCGGCGTAATCTGACGGCAGTTTTCTCGGGCATTTGGGCCTCTTCGAATAAGTGTGCTGTGAGTACATCTGCAAGCATTCACCTGTCGAGGTCAAATGACTGGTGGTGCTCATCTGCCCCCGTGCTACTGCTGCTGCCTCCCGTGAATGCTCATGTGCCTGCGTGCCCCTGTACAGGCACAGATGCACGCGCGCAACACCTGATCCCGCATCCTAATTATTTTTCGCCCGGTTCTCTGAGTTGTTCTGCTTCCGGCTGATGAATGGGAAAGTGTAGTAGTGCTGTTTCATTTCACCAGCCTCTCAAGTGTGGAAATTATGGTAAATTTGAGAACAAGCCAGATTAGATTGATAGTTACACCTCCTCCTTTAATTAGCCAACCACAGGATCTGTGGAGGCAAAGGCCGGGGGGGTGTGTCGGTGTATATAACGTGTATTGTCTATGTGAAAGATTAATCAAAAGGAGTTGCTTGAGGTGGGAAGGCTTTTCCGGAGAGGTTCCACATGTTGTCAGGTAGTCCCTCTGAATGGCAGCTTCCGGTTCGGTCCCTTAGCTTTCGGAAGTGACATTTAGTCTGATATGTGCCAGCCGTGCAATCTACCTAGCCCTGCAAAGTTCAAATATTAACCTAAATGCATATTAAGATACTGTGTGTTAGCTCCTGAACTGCAATAGAGAGCGGGTGTTCCAGCGGAGGCAAGCAAATCGTGTTGATTTAGAGTGGCTTGAGGATTTGGCCCATTACCGCTTCTTTATACACTTTTAAAAAGAAATGCCAACTCGATAGTTTAGGCTTTAACTGGAACATGGCAAGTAATTGTATGTTTTGGCGGACCCCTAGTAATGTTGCAGAATCTTTCTCAGAAGTTGTTCCATGGGATAGCCGATTCCTCAGGTAAGAGCTACTTGTTTGTTCAATCCTCCATCTTAGGCCTGCTCCTCAGGTGCATCCTCCTTCTCGAAGCGATTTCCTAGGAACAGATTTCGAAGAACAGCTCTGATCACAGAATCACAGATTGGTTAGGGTTGGAAAGGACCTCTGGAGATCATCCAGCCCAACCCCCCTGCCAGAGCAGGGTCACCTACAGCAGGTTGCACAGGATGACCTCCAGGCGGGTTTTGAATGTCTCTGGGGTGGGAGACTCTACTGCCTCCCTGGGCAGCCTGTTCCAGCGCTCTGCCACCCTCAAAGTAAAGAAGTTCCTCCTCATGCTTTGATAGAAGTTCCTACGTTCCAGTTTGTACCCGTTACCTCTTGTCCTGGATCATCTTTGATGATCCAGGACAAGAGGTAACGGGCACCAATTGGAACGTAGGAACTTGAACTTGAACTGGAACGTAGGAACTTGAACATAGGATTATCCTTGATGATTCAGGATAGCTGTGTGTCTGACCAGTCTGTCTTTCGAAGGAGGTCCTGGGCCAGCTCCAGCCATGCTGTGCTGAGCAGAGCCCCTGGCAGCAGCCCCACAGCTCACTCCCAGTGTGCCTGAATGGAAAAGGTACCAAAGTTGCTCCAACACTTTCTGAAAAACTCTATAGTGTTACCCCACAAGCGCAAAGCGACGACTAAGCCCGTGAAATGACACCGGTGCTTCCAGAAAATGTCAAGCTTCCTGCCCAAGGGTGACATGCCATGCGGTGGGGTCAGGGCCACGCGCTGAGCACCCGGTGCGCTGGGGTTGCCCCAGCGGTTCCTGAGCAGCTCCTGCAGTGCTGCCGCCGGTACCGTTCTGGCGGCTGTAGTTGTTTAAAAAGCCGTTGTTGTTTCCGGCGTAATCTGACGGCAGTTTTCTCGGGCATTTGGGCCTCTTCGAATAAGTGTGCTGTGAGTACATCTGCAAGCATTCACCTGTCGAGGTCAAATGACTGGTGGTGCTCATCTGCCCCCGTGCTACTGCTGCTGCCTCCCGTGAATGCTCATGTGCCTGCGTGCCCCTGTACAGGCACAGATGCACGCGCGCAACACCTGATCCCGCATCCTAATTATTTTTCGCCCGGTTCTCGGAGTTGTTCTGCTTCCGGCTGATGAATGGGAAAGTGTAGTAGTGCTGTTTCATTTCACCAGCCTCTCAAGTGTGGAAATTATGGTAAATTTGGGAACAAGCCAGATTAGATTGATAGTTACACCTCCTCCTTTAATTAGCCAACCACAGGATCTGTGGAGGCAAAGGCCGGGGGGGTGTGTCGGTGTATATAACGTGTATTGTCTATGTGAAAGATTAATCAAAAGGAGTTGCTTGAGGTGGGAAGGCTTTTCCGGAGAGGTTCCACAAGTTGTCAGGTAGTCCCTCTGAATGGCAGCTTCCGGTTCGGTCCCTTAGCTTTCGGAAGTGACATTTAGTCTGATATGTGCCAGCCGTGCAATCTACCTAGCCCTGCAAAGTGCAAATATTAACCTAAATGCATATTAAGATACTGTGTGTTAGCTCCTGAACTGAAATAGAGAGCGGGTGTTCCAGCGGAGGCAAGCAAATCGTGTTGATTTACAGTGGCTTGAGGATTTGGCCCATTACCGCTTCTTTATACACTTTTAAAAAGAAATGCCAACTTGATAGTTTAGGCTTTAACTGGAACATGGCAAGTAATTGTATGTTTTGGCGGACCCCTAGTAATGTTGCAGAATCTTTCTCAGAAGTTGTTCCATGGGATAGCCGATTCCTCAGGTAAGAGCTACTTGTTTGTTCAATCCTCCATCTTAGGCCTGCTCCTCAGGTGCATCCTCCTTCTCGCAGCGATTTCCTAGGAACAGATTTCGAAGAACAGCTCTGATCACAGAATCACAGATTGGTTAGGGTTGGAAAGGAGCTCTGGAGATCATCCAGCCCAACCCCCCTGCCAGAGCAGGGTCACCTACAGCAGGTTGCACAGGATGACCTCCAGGCGGGTTTTGAATGTCTCTGGGGTGGGAGACTCTACCGCCTCCCTGGGCAGCCTGTTCCAGCGCTCTGCCACCCTCAAAGTAAAGAAGTTCCTCCTCATGCTTTGATAGAAGTTCCTAGGTTCCAGTTTGTACCCGTTACCTCTTGTCCTGGATCATCTTTGATGATCCAGGACAAGAGGTAACGGGCACCAATTGGAACGTAGGAACTTGAACTTGAACTGGAACGTAGGAACTTGAACTTGAACATAGGATTATCCTTGATGATTCAGGATAGCTGTGTGTCTGACCAGTCTGTCTTTCGAAGGAGGTCCTGGACCAGCTCCAGCCATGCTGTGCTGAGCAGAGCCCCTGGCAGCAGCCCCACAGCTCACTCCCAGTGTGCCTGAATGGAAAAGGTACCAAAGTTGCTCCAACACTTTCTGAAAAACTCTATAGTGTTACCCCACAAGCGCAAAGCGACGGCAAAGCCCGTGAAATGACACCGGTGCTTCCAGAAAATGTCAAGCTTCCTGCCCAAGGGTGACATGCCATGCGGTGGGGTCAGGGCCACGCGCTGAGCACCCGGTGCGCTGGGGTTGCCCCAGCGGTTCCTGAGCAGCTCCTGCAGTGCTGCCGCCGGTACCGTTCTGGCGGCTGTAGTTGTTTAAAAAGCCGTTGTTGTTTCCGGCGTAATCTGACGGCAGTTTTCTCGGGCATTTGGGCCTCTTCTAATAAGTGTGCTGTGAGTACATCTGCAAGCATTCACCTGTCGAGGTCAAATGACTGGTGGTGCTCATCTGCCCCCGTGCTACTGCTGCTGCCTCCCGTGAATGCTCATGTGCCAGCGTGCCCCTGTACAGGCACAGATGCACGCGCGCAACACCTGATCCCGCATCCTAATTATTTTTCGCCCGGTTCTCTGAGTTGTTCTGCTTCCGGCTGATGAATGGGAAAGTGTAGTAGTGCTGTTTCATTTCACCAGCCTCTCAAGTGTGGAAATTATGGTAAATTTGGGAACAAGCCAGATTAGATTGATAGTTACACCTCCTCCTTTAATTAGCCAACCACAGGATCTGTGGAGGCAAAGGCCGGGGGGGTGTGTCGGTGTATATAACGTGTATTGTCTATGTGAAAGATTAATCAAAAGGAGTTGCTTGAGGTGGGAAGGCTTTTCCGGAGAGGTTCCACATGTTGTCAGGTAGTCCCTCTGAATGGCAGCTTCCGGTTCGGTCCCTTAGCTTTCGGAAGTGACATTTAGTCTGATATGTGCCAGCCGTGCAATCTACCTAGCCCTGCAAAGTGCAAATATTAACATAAATGCATATTAAGATACTGTGTGTTAGCTCCTGAACTGAAATAGAGAGCGGGTGTTCCAGCGGAGGCAAGCAAATCGTGTTGATTTACAGTGGCTTGCGGATTTGGCCCATTACCGCTTCTTTATACACTTTTAAAAAGAAATGCCAACTCGATAGTTTAGGCTTTAACTGGAACATGGCAAGTAATTGTATGTTTTGGCGGACCCCTAGTAATGTTGCAGAATCTTTCTCTGAAGTTGTTCCATGGGATAGCCGATTCCTCAGGTAAGAGCTACTTGTTTGTTCAATCCTCCATCTTAGGCCTGCTCCTCAGGTGCATCCTCCTTCTCGCAGCGATTTCCTAGGAACAGATTTCGAAGAACAGCTCTGATCACAGAATCACAGATTGGTTAGGGTTGGAAAGGAGCTCTGGAGATCATGTAGTGCAACCCCCCTGCCAGAGCAGGGTCACCTACAGCAGGTTGCACAGGATGACCTCCAGGCGGGTTTTGAATGTCTCTGGGGTGGGAGACTCTACCGCCTCCCTGGGCAGCCTGTTCCAGCGCTCTGCCACCCTCAAAGTAAAGAAGTTCCTCCTCATGCTTTGATAGAAGTTCCTAGGTTCCAGTTTGTACCCGTTACCTCTTGTCCTGGATCATCTTTGATGATCCAGGACAAGAGGTAACGGGCACCAATTGGAACGTAGGAACTTGAACTTGAACTGGAACGTAGGAACTTGAACTTGAACATAGGATTATCCTTGATGATTCAGGATAGCTGTGTGTCTGACCAGTCTGTCTTTCGAAGGAGGTCCTGGACCAGCTCCAGCCATGCTGTGCTGAGCAGAGCCCCTGGCAGCAGCCCCACAGCTCACTCCCAGTGTGCCTGAATGGAAAAGGTACCAAAGTTGCTCCAACACTTTCTGAAAAACTCTATAGTGTTACCCCACAAGCGCAAAGCGACGGCAAAGCCCGTGAAATGACACCGGTGCTTCCAGAAAATGTCAAGCTTCCTGCCCAAGGGTGACATGCCATGCGGTGGGGTCAGGGCCACGCGCTGAGCACCCGGTGCGCTGGGGTTGCCCCAGCGGTTCCTGAGCAGCTCCTGCAGTGCTGCCGCCGGTACCGTTCTGGCGGCTGTAGTTGTTTAAAAAGCCGTTGTTGTTTCCGGCGTAATCTGACGGCAGTTTTCTCGGGCATTTGGGCCTCTTCTAATAAGTGTGCTGTGAGTACATCTGCAAGCATTCACCTGTCGAGGTCAAATGACTGGTGGTGCTCATCTGCCCCCGTGCTACTGCTGCTGCCTCCCGTGAATGCTCATGTGCCAGCGTGCCCCTGTACAGGCACAGATGCACGCGCGCAACACCTGATCCCGCATCCTAATTATTTTTCGCCCGGTTCTCTGAGTTGTTCTGCTTCCGGCTGATGAATGGGAAAGTGTAGTAGTGCTGTTTCATTTCACCAGCCTCTCAAGTGTGGAAATTATGGTAAATTTGGGAACAAGCCAGATTAGATTGATAGTTACACCTCCTCCTTTAATTAGCCAACCACAGGATCTGTGGAGGCAAAGGCCGGGGGGGTGTGTCGGTGTATATAACGTGTATTGTCTATGTGAAAGATTAATCAAAAGGAGTTGCTTGAGGTGGGAAGGCTTTTCCGGAGAGGTTCCACATGTTGTCAGGTAGTCCCTCTGAATGGCAGCTTCCGGTTCGGTCCCTTAGCTTTCGGAAGTGACATTTAGTCTGATATGTGCCAGCCGTGCAATCTACCTAGCCCTGCAAAGTGCAAATATTAACATAAATGCATATTAAGATACTGTGTGTTAGCTCCTGAACTGAAATAGAGAGCGGGTGTTCCAGCGGAGGCAAGCAAATCGTGTTGATTTACAGTGGCTTGCGGATTTGGCCCATTACCGCTTCTTTATACACTTTTAAAAAGAAATGCCAACTCGATAGTTTAGGCTTTAACTGGAACATGGCAAGTAATTGTATGTTTTGGCGGACCCCTAGTAATGTTGCAGAATCTTTCTCTGAAGTTGTTCCATGGGATAGCCGATTCCTCAGGTAAGAGCTACTTGTTTGTTCAATCCTCCATCTTAGGCCTGCTCCTCAGGTGCATCCTCCTTCTCGCAGCGATTTCCTAGGAACAGATTTCGAAGAACAGCTCTGATCACAGAATCACAGATTGGTTAGGGTTGGAAAGGAGCTCTGGAGATCATGTAGTGCAACCCCCCTGCCAGAGCAGGGTCACCTACAGCAGGTTGCACAGGATGACCTCCAGGCGGGTTTTGAATGTCTCTGGGGTGGGAGACTCTACCGCCTCCCTGGGCAGCCTGTTCCAGCGCTCTGCCACCCTCAAAGTAAAGAAGTTCCTCCTCATGCTTTGATAGAAGTTCCTAGGTTCCAGTTTGTACCCGTTACCTCTTGTCCTGGATCATCTTTGATGATCCAGGACAAGAGGTAACGGGCACCAATTGGAACGTAGGAACTTGAACTTGAACTGGAAGGTAGGAACTTGAACTTGAACATAGGATTATCCTTGATGATTCAGGATAGCTGTGTGTCTGACCAGTCTGTCTTTCGAAGGAGGTCCTGGACCAGCTCCAGCCATGCTGTGCTGAGCAGAGCCCCTGGCAGCAGCCCCCCAGCTCACTCCCAGTGTGCCTGAATGGAAAAGGTACCAAAGTTGCTCCAACACTTTCTGAAAAACTCTATAGTGTTACCCCACAAGCGCAAAGCGACGGCAAAGCCCGTGAAATGACACCGGTGCTTCCAGAAAATGTCAAGCTTCCTGCCCAAGGGTGACATGCCATGCGGTGGGGTCAGGGCCACGCGCTGAGCACCCGGTGCGCTGGGGTTGCCCCAGCGGTTCCTGAGCAGCTCCTGCAGTGCTGCCGCCGGTACCGTTCTGGCGGCTGTAGTTGTTTAAAAAGCCGTTGTTGTTTCCGGCGTAATCTGACGGCAGTTTTCTCGGGCATTTGGGCCTCTTCTAATAAGTGTGCTGTGAGTACATCTGCAAGCATTCACCTGTCGAGGTCAAATGACTGGTGGTGCTCATCTGCCCCCGTGCTACTGCTGCTGCCTCCCGTGAATGCTCATGTGCCAGCGTGCCCCTGTACAGGCACAGATGCACGCGCGCAACACCTGATCCCGCATCCTAATTATTTTTCGCCCGGTTCTCTGAGTTGTTCTGCTTCCGGCTGATGAATGGGAAAGTGTAGTAGTGCTGTTTCATTTCACCAGCCTCTCAAGTGTGGAAATTATGGTAAATTTGGGAACAAGCCAGATTAGATTGATAGTTACACCTCCTCCTTTAATTAGCCAACCACAGGATCTGTGGAGGCAAAGGCCGGGGGGGTGTGTCGGTGTATATAACGTGTATTGTCTATGTGAAAGATTAATCAAAAGGAGTTGCTTGAGGTGGGAAGGCTTTTCCGGAGAGGTTCCACATGTTGTCAGGTAGTCCCTCTGAATGGCAGCTTCCGGTTCGGTCCCTTAGCTTTCGGAAGTGACATTTAGTCTGATATGTGCCAGCCGTGCAATCTACCTAGCCCTGCAAAGTGCAAATATTAACATAAATGCATATTAAGATACTGTGTGTTAGCTCCTGAACTGAAATAGAGAGCGGGTGTTCCAGCGGAGGCAAGCAAATCGTGTTGATTTACAGTGGCTTGCGGATTTGGCCCATTACCGCTTCTTTATACACTTTTAAAAAGAAATGCCAACTCGATAGTTTAGGCTTTAACTGGAACATGGCAAGTAATTGTATGTTTTGGCGGACCCCTAGTAATGTTGCAGAATCTTTCTCTGAAGTTGTTCCATGGGATAGCCGATTCCTCAGGTAAGAGCTACTTGTTTGTTCAATCCTCCATCTTAGGCCTGCTCCTCAGGTGCATCCTCCTTCTCGCAGCGATTTCCTAGGAACAGATTTCGAAGAACAGCTCTGATCACAGAATCACAGATTGGTTAGGCTTGGAAAGGACCTCTGGAGATCATCCAGCCCAACCCCCCTGCCAGAGCAGGGTCACCTACAGCAGGTTGCACAGGATGACCTCCAGGCGGGTTTTGAATGTTTCTGGGGTCGGAGACTCTACCGCCTCCCTGGGCAGCCTGTTCCAGCGCTCTGCCACCCTCAAAGTAAAGAAGTTCCTCCTCATGCTTTGATAGAAGTTCCTACGTTCCAGTTTGTACCCGTTACCTCTTGTCCTGGATCATCTTTGATGATCCAGGACAAGAGGTAACGGGCACCAATTGGAACGTAGGAACTTGAACTTGAACTGGAACGTAGGAACTTGAACATAGGATTATCCTTGATGATTCAGGATAGCTGTGTGTCTGACCAGTCTGTCTTTCGAAGGAGGTCCTGGACCAGCTCCAGCCATGCTGTGCTGAGCAGAGCCCCTGGCAGCAGCCCCACAGCTCACTCCCAGTGTGCCTGAATGGAAAAGGTACCAAAGTTGCTCCAACACTTTCTGAAAAACTCTATAGTGTTACCCCACAAGCGCAAAGCGACGGCAAAGCCCGTGAAATGACACCGGTGCTTCCAGAAAATGTCAAGCTTCCTGCCCAAGGGTGACATGCCATGCGGTGGGGTCAGGGCCACGCGCTGAGCACCCGGTGCGCTGGGGTTGCCCCAGCGGTTCCTGAGCAGCTCCTGCAGTGCTGCCGCCGGTACCGTTCTGGCGGCTGTAGTTGTTTAAAAAGCCGTTGTTGTTTCCGGCGTAATCTGACGGCAGTTTTCTCGGGCATTTGGGCCTCTTCGAATAAGTGTGCTGTGAGTACATCTGCAAGCATTCACCTGTCGAGGTCAAATGACTGGTGGTGCTCATCTGCCCCCGTGCTACTGCTGCTGCCTCCCGTGAATGCTCATGTGCCTGCGTGCCCCTGTACAGGCACAGATGCACGCGCGCAACACCTGATCCCACATCCTAATTATTTTTCGCCCGGTTCTCTGAGTTGTTCTGCTTCCGGCTGATGAATGGGAAAGTGTAGTGGTGCTGTTTCATTTCACCAGCCTCTCAAGTGTGGAAATTATGGTAAATTTGAGAACAAGCCAGATTAGATTGATAGTTACACCTCCTCCTTTAATTAGCCAACCACAGGATCTGTGGAGGCAAAGGCCGGGGGGGTGTGTCGGTGTATATAACGTGTATTGTCTATGTGAAAGATTAATCAAAAGGAGTTGCTTGAGGTGGGAAGGCTTTTCCGGAGAGGTTCCACATGTTGTCAGGTAGTCCCTCTGAATGGCAGCTTCCGGTTCGGTCCCTTAGCTTTCGGAAGTGACATTTAGTCTGATATGTGCCAGCCGTGCAATCTACCTAGCCCTGCAAAGTGCAAATATTAACCTAAATGCATATTAAGATACTGTGTGTTAGCTCCTGAACTGAAATAGAGAGCGGGTGTTCCAGCAGAGGCAAGCAAATCGTGTTGATTTACAGTGGCTTGAGGATTTGGCCCATTACCGCTTCTTTATACACTTTTAAAAAGAAATGCCAACTCGATAGTTTAGGCTTTAACTGGAACATGGCAAGTAATTGTATGCTTTGGCGGACCCCTAGTAATGTTGCAGAATCTTTCTCAGAAGTTGTTCCATGGGATAGCCGATTCCTCAGGTAAGAGCTACTTGTTTGTTCAATCCTCCATCTTAGGCCTGCTCCTCAGGTGCATCCTCCTTCTCGCAGCGATTTCCTAGGAACAGATTTCAAAGAACAGCTCTGATCACAGAATCACAGATTGGTTAGGGTTGGAAAGGAGCTCTGGAGATCATCCAGTCCAACCCCCCTGCCAGAGCAGGGTCACTTACAGCAGGTTGCACAGGATGACCTCCAGGCGGGTTTTGAATGTCTCTGGGGTGGGAGACTCTACCGCCTCCCTGGGCAGCCTGTTCCAGGGCTCTGCCACCCTCAAAGTAAAGAAGTTCCTCCTCATGCTTTGATAGAAGTTCCTAGGTTCCAGTTTGTACCCGTTACCTCTTGTCCTGGATCATCTTTGATGATCCCGGACAAGAGGTAACGGGCACCAATTGGAAGGAAGGAACTTGAACTTGAACTGGAACGTAGGAACTTGAACATAGGATTATCCTTGATGATTCAGGATAGCTGTGTGTCTGACCAGTCTGTCTTTCGAAGGAGGTCCTGGGCCAGCTCCAGCCATGCTGTGCTGAGCAGAGCCCCTGGCAGCAGCCCCACAGCTCACTCCCAGTGTGCCTGAATGGAAAAGGTACCAAAGTTGCTCCAACACTTTCTGAAAAACTCTATAGTGTTACCCCACAAGCGCAAAGCGACGACTAAGCCCGTGAAATGACACCGGTGCTTCCAGAAAATGTCAAGCTTCCTGCCCAAGGGTGACATGCCATGCGGTGGGGTCAGGGCCACGCGCTGAGCACCCGGTGCGCTGGGGTTGCCCCAGCGGTTCCTGAGCAGCTCCTGCAGTGCTGCCGCCGGTACCGTTCTGGCGGCTGTAGTTGTTTAAAAAGCCGTTGTTGTTTCCGGCGTAATCTGACGGCAGTTTTCTCGGGCATTTGGGCCTCTTCTAATAAGTGTGCTGTGAGTACATCTGCAAGCATTCACCTGTCGAGGTCAAATGACTGGTGGTGCTCATCTGCCCCCGTGCTACTGCTGCTGCCTCCCGTGAATGCTCATGTGCCTGCGTGCCCCTGTACAGGCACAGATGCACGCGCGCAACACCTGATCCCGCATCCTAATTATTTTTCGCCCGGTTCTCGGAGTTGTTCTGCTTCCGGCTGATGAATGGGAAAGTGTAGTAGTGCTGTTTCATTTCACCAGCCTCTCAAGTGTGGAAATTATGGTAAATTTGGGAACAAGCCAGATTAGATTGATAGTTACACCTCCTCCTTTAATTAGCCAACCACAGGATCTGTGGAGGCAAAGGCCGGGGGGGTGTGTCGGTGTATATAACGTGTATTGTCTATGTGAAAGATTAATCAAAAGGAGTTGCTTGAGGTGGGAAGGCTTTTCCGGAGAGGTTCCACAAGTTGTCAGGTAGTCCCTCTGAATGGCAGCTTCCGGTTCGGTCCCTTAGCTTTCGGAAGTGACATTTAGTCTGATATGTGCCAGCCGTGCAATCTACCTAGCCCTGCAAAGTGCAAATATTAACATAAATGCATATTAAGATACTGTGTGTTAGCTCCTGAACTGCAATAGAGAGCGGGTGTTCCAGCGGAGGCAAGCAAATCGTGTTGATTTACAGTGGCTTGAGGATTTGGCCCATTACCGCTTCTTTATACACTTTTAAAAAGAAATGCCAACTCGATAGTTTAGGCTTTAACTGGAACATGGCAAGTAATTGTATGTTTTGGCGGACCCCTAGTAATGTTGCAGAATCTTTCTCAGAAGTTGTTCCATGGGATAGCCGATTCCTCAGGTAAGAGCTACTTGTTTGTTCAATCCTCCATCTTAGGCCTGCTCCTCAGGTGCATCCTCCTTCTCGCAGCGATTTCCTAGGAACAGATTTCGAAGAACAGCTCTGATCACAGAATCACAGATTGGTTAGGGTTGGAAAGGAGCTCTGGAGATCATCCAGCCCAACCCCCCTGCCAGAGCAGGGTCACCTACAGCAGGTTGCACAGGATGACCTCCAGGCGGGTTTTGAATGTCTCTGGGGTGGGAGACTCTACCGCCTCCCTGGGCAGCCTGTTCCAGCGCTCTGCCACCCTCAAAGTAAAGAAGTTCCTCCTCATGCTTTGATAGAAGTTCCTAGGTTCCAGTTTGTACCCGTTACCTCTTGTCCTGGATCATCTTTGATGATCCAGGACAAGAGGTAACGGGCACCAATTGGAACGTAGGAACTTGAACTTGAACTGGAAGGTAGGAACTTGAACTTGAACATAGGATTATCCTTGATGATTCAGGATAGCTGTGTGTCTGACCAGTCTGTCTTTCGAAGGAGGTCCTGGACCAGCTCCAGCCATGCTGTGCTGAGCAGAGCCCCTGGCAGCAGCCCCACAGCTCACTCCCAGTGTGCCTGAATGGAAAAGGTACCAAAGTTGCTCCAACACTTTCTGAAAAACTCTATAGTGTTACCCCACAAGCGCAAAGCGACGGCAAAGCCCGTGAAATGACACCGGTGCTTCCAGAAAATGTCAAGCTTCCTGCCCAAGGGTGACATGCCATGCGGTGGGGTCAGGGCCACGCGCTGAGCACCCGGTGCGCTGGGGTTGCCCCAGCGGTTCCTGAGCAGCTCCTGCAGTGCTGCCGCCGGTACCGTTCTGGCGGCTGTAGTTGTTTAAAAAGCCGTTGTTGTTTCCGGCGTAATCTGACGGCAGTTTTCTCGGGCATTTGGGCCTCTTCTAATAAGTGTGCTGTGAGTACATCTGCAAGCATTCACCTGTCGAGGTCAAATGACTGGTGGTGCTCATCTGCCCCCGTGCTACTGCTGCTGCCTCCCGTGAATGCTCATGTGCCAGCGTGCCCCTGTACAGGCACAGATGCACGCGCGCAACACCTGATCCCGCATCCTAATTATTTTTCGCCCGGTTCTCGGAGTTGTTCTGCTTCCGGCTGATGAATGGGAAAGTGTAGTAGTGCTGTTTCATTTCACCAGCCTCTCAAGTGTGGAAATTATGGTAAATTTGGGAACAAGCCAGATTAGATTGATAGTTACACCTCCTCCTTTAATTAGCCAACCACAGGATCTGTGGAGGCAAAGGCCGGGGGGGTGTGTCGGTGTATATAACGTGTATTGTCTATGTGAAAGATTAATCAAAAGGAGTTGCTTGAGGTGGGAAGGCTTTTCCGGAGAGGTTCCACATGTTGTCAGGTAGTCCCTCTGAATGGCAGCTTCCGGTTCGGTCCCTTAGCTTTCGGAAGTGACATTTAGTCTGATATGTGCCAGCCGTGCAATCTACCTAGCCCTGCAAAGTGCAAATATTAACATAAATGCATATTAAGATACTGTGTGTTAGCTCCTGAACTGAAATAGAGAGCGGGTGTTCCAGCGGAGGCAAGCAAATCGTGTTGATTTACAGTGGCTTGCGGATTTGGCCCATTACCGCTTCTTTATACACTTTTAAAAAGAAATGCCAACTCGATAGTTTAGGCTTTAACTGGAACATGGCAAGTAATTGTATGTTTTGGCGGACCCCTAGTAATGTTGCAGAATCTTTCTCTGAAGTTGTTCCATGGGATAGCCGATTCCTCAGGTAAGAGCTACTTGTTTGTTCAATCCTCCATCTTAGGCCTGCTCCTCAGGTGCATCCTCCTTCTCGCAGCGATTTCCTAGGAACAGATTTCGAAGAACAGCTCTGATCACAGAATCACAGATTGGTTAGGGTTGGAAAGGAGCTCTGGAGATCATCCAGCCCAACCCCCCTGCCAGAGCAGGGTCACCTACAGCAGGTTGCACAGGATGACCTCCAGGCGGGTTTTGAATGTTTCTGGGGTCGGAGACTCTACCGCCTCCCTGGGCAGCCTGTTCCAGCGCTCTGCCACCCTCAAAGTAAAGAAGTTCCTCCTCATGCTTTGATAGAAGTTCCTACGTTCCAGTTTGTACCCGTTACCTCTTGTCCTGGATCATCTTTGATGATCCAGGACAAGAGGTAACGGGCACCAATTGGAACGTAGGAACTTGAACTTGAACTGGAACGTAGGAACTTGAACATAGGATTATCCTTGATGATTCAGGATAGCTGTGTGTCTGACCAGTCTGTCTTTCGAAGGAGGTCCTGGACCAGCTCCAGCCATGCTGTGCTGAGCAGAGCCCCTGGCAGCAGCCCCACAGCTCACTCCCAGTGTGCCTGAATGGAAAAGGTACCAAAGTTGCTCCAACACTTTCTGAAAAACTCTATAGTGTTACCCCACAAGCGCAAAGCGACGGCAAAGCCCGTGAAATGACACCGGTGCTTCCAGAAAATGTCAAGCTTCCTGCCCAAGGGTGACATGCCATGCGGTGGGGTCAGGGCCACGCGCTGAGCACCCGGTGCGCTGGGGTTGCCCCAGCGGTTCCTGAGCAGCTCCTGCAGTGCTGCCGCCGGTACCGTTCTGGCGGCTGTAGTTGTTTAAAAAGCCGTTGTTGTTTCCGGCGTAATCTGACGGCAGTTTTCTCGGGCATTTGGGCCTCTTCGAATAAGTGTGCTGTGAGTACATCTGCAAGCATTCACCTGTCGAGGTCAAATGACTGGTGGTGCTCATCTGCCCCCGTGCTACTGCTGCTGCCTCCCGTGAATGCTCATGTGCCTGCGTGCCCCTGTACAGGCACAGATGCACGCGCGCAACACCTGATCCCGCATCCTAATTATTTTTCGCCCGGTTCTCGGAGTTGTTCTGCTTCCGGCTGATGAATGGGAAAGTGTAGTAGTGCTGTTTCATTTCACCAGCCTCTCAAGTGTGGAAATTATGGTAAATTTGGGAACAAGCCAGATTAGATTGATAGTTACACCTCCTCCTTTAATTAGCCAACCACAGGATCTGTGGAGGCAAAGGCCGGGGGGGTGTGTCGGTGTATATAACGTGTATTGTCTATGTGAAAGATTAATCAAAAGGAGTTGCTTGAGGTGGGAAGGCTTTTCCGGAGAGGTTCCACATGTTGTCAGGTAGTCCCTCTGAATGGCAGCTTCCGGTTCGGTCCCTTAGCTTTCGGAAGTGACATTTAGTCTGATATGTGCCAGCCGTGCAATCTACCTAGCCCTGCAAAGTGCAAATATTAACCTAAATGCATATTAAGATACTGTGTGTTAGCTCCTGAACTGAAATAGAGAGCGGGTGTTCCAGCAGAGGCAAGCAAATCGTGTTGATTTACAGTGGCTTGAGGATTTGGCCCATTACCGCTTCTTTATACACTTTTAAAAAGAAATGCCAACTCGATAGTTTAGGCTTTAACTGGAACATGGCAAGTAATTGTATGCTTTGGCGGACCCCTAGTAATGTTGCAGAATCTTTCTCAGAAGTTGTTCCATGGGATAGCCGATTCCTCAGGTAAGAGCTACTTGTTTGTTCAATCCTCCATCTTAGGCCTGCTCCTCAGGTGCATCCTCCTTCTCGCAGCGATTTCCTAGGAACAGATTTCGAAGAACAGCTCTGATCACAGAATCACAGATTGGTTAGGGTTGGAAAGGAGCTCTGGAGATCATCCAGTCCAACCCCCCTGCCAGAGCAGGGTCACTTACAGCAGGTTGCACAGGATGACCTCCAGGCGGGTTTTGAATGTCTCTGGGGTGGGAGACTCTACCGCCTCCCTGGGCAGCCTGTTCCAGGGCTCTGCCACCCTCAAAGTAAAGAAGTTCCTCCTCATGCTTTGATAGAAGTTCCTAGGTTCCAGTTTGTACCCGTTACCTCTTGTCCTGGATCATCTTTGATGATCCCGGACAAGAGGTAACGGGCACCAATTGGAAGGAAGGAACTTGAACTTGAACTGGAACGTAGGAACTTGAACATAGGATTATCCTTGATGATTCAGGATAGCTGTGTGTCTGACCAGTCTGTCTTTCGAAGGAGGTCCTGGACCAGCTCCAGCCATGCTGTGCTGAGCAGAGCCCCTGGCAGCAGCCCCACAGCTCACTCCCAGTGTGCCTGAATGGAAAAGGTACAAAAGTTGCTCCAACACTTTCTGAAAAACTCTATAGTGTTACCCCACAAGCGCAAAGCGATGGCAAAGCCCGTGAAATGACACCGGTGCTTCCAGAAAATGCCAAGCTTCCTGCCCAAGGGTGACATGCCATGCGGTGGGGTCAGGGCCACGCGCTGAGCACCCGGTGCGCTGGGGTTGCCCCAGCGGTTCCTGAGCAGCTCCTGCAGTGCTGCCGCCGGTACCGTTCTGGCGGCTGTAGTTGTTTAAAAAGCCGTTGTTGTTTCCGGCGTAATCTGACGGCAGTTTTCTCGGGCATTTGGGCCTCTTCTAATAAGTGTGCTGTGAGTACATCTGCAAGCATTCACCTGTCGAGGTCAAATGACTGGTGGTGCTCATCTCCCCCCGTGCTACTGCTGCTGCCTCCCATGAATGCTCATGTGCCTGCGTGCCCCTGTACAGGCACAGATGCACGCGCGCAACACCTGATCCCGCATCCTAATTATTTTTCGCCCGGTTCTCTGAGTTGTTCTGCTTCCGGCTGATGAATGGGAAAGTGTAGTAGTGCTGTTTCATTTCACCAGCCTCTCAAGTGTGGAAATTATGGTAAATTTGAGAACAAGCCAGATTAGATTGATAGTTACACCTCCTCCTTTAATTAGCCAACCACAGGATCTGTGGAGGCAAAGGCCGGGGGGGTGTGTTGGTGTATATAACGTGTATTGTCTATGTGAAAGATTAATCAAAAGGAGTTGCTTGAGGTGGGAAGGCTTTTCCGGAGAGGTTCCACATGTTGTCAGGTAGTCCCTCTGAATGGCAGCTTCCGGTTCGGTCCCTTAGCTTTCGGAAGTGACATTTAGTCTGATATGTGCCAGCCGTGCAATCTACCTAGCCCTGCAAAGTGCAAATATTAACCTAAATGCATATTAAGATACTGTGTGTTAGCTCCTGAACTGAAATAGAGAGCGGGTGTTCCAGCGGAGGCAAGCAAATCGTGTTGATTTACAGTGGCTTGAGGATTTGGCCCATTACCGCTTCTTTATACACTTTTAAAAAGAAATGCCAACTCGATAGTTTAGGCTTTAACTGGAACATGGCAAGTAATTGTATGTTTTGGCGGACCCCTAGTAATGTTGCAGAATCTTTCTCTGAAGTTGTTCCATGGGATAGCCGATTCCTCAGGTAAGAGCTACTTGTTTGTTCAATCCTCCATCTTAGGCCTGCTCCTCAGGTGCATCCTCCTTCTCGCAGCGATTTCCTAGGAACAGATTTCGAAGAACAGCTCTGATCACAGAATCACAGATTGGTTAGGGTTGGAAAGGAGCTCTGGAGATCATCCAGTCCAACCCCCTGCCAGAGCAGGGTCACCTACAGCAGGTTGCACAGGATGACCTCCAGGCGGGTTTTGAATGTCTCTGGGGTGGGAGACTCTACTGCCTCCCTGGGCAGCCAGTTCCAGCGCTCTGCCACCCTCAAAGTAAAGAAGTTCCTCCTCATGCTTTGATAGAAGTTCCTAGGTTCCAGTTTGTACCCGTTACCTCTTGTCCTGGATCATCTTTGATGATCCAGGACAAGAGGTAACGGGCACCAATTGGAACGTAGGAACTTGAACTTGAACTGGAACGTAGGAACTTGAACATAGGATTATCCTTGATGATTCAGGATAGCTGTGTGTCTGACCAGTCTGTCTTTCGAAGGAGGTCCTGGGCCAGCTCCAGCCATGCTGTGCTGAGCAGAGCCCCTGGCAGCAGCCCCACACCTCACTCCCAGTGTGCCTGAATGGAAAAGGTACAAAAGTTGCTCCAACACTTTCTGAAAAACTCTATAGTGTTACCCCACAAGCGCAAAGCGACGGCAAAGCCCGTGAAATGACACCGGTGCTTCCAGAAAATGCCAAGCTTCCTGCCCAAGGGTGACATGCTATGCGGTGGGGTCAGGGCCACGCGCTGAGCACCCGGTGCGCTGGGGTTGCCCCAGCGGTTCCTGAGCAGCTCCTGCAGTGCTGCCGCCGGTACCGTTCTGGCGGCTGTAGTTGTTTAAAAAGTTGTTGTTGTTTCCGGCGTAATCTGACGGCAGTTTTCTCGGGCATTTGGGCCTCTTCTAATAAGTGTGCTGTGAGTACATCTGCAAGCATTCACCTGTCGAGGTCAAATGACTGGTGGTGCTCATCTCCCCCCGTGCTACTGCTGCTGCCTCCCATGAATGCTCATGTGCCTGCGTGCCCCTGTACAGGCACAGATGCACGCGCGCAACACCTGATCCCGCATCCTAATTATTTTTCGCCCGGTTCTCGGAGTTGTTCTGCTTCCGGCTGATGAATGGGAAAGTGTAGTAGTGCTGTTTCATTTCACCAGCCTCTCAAGTGTGGAAATTATGGTAAATTTGAGAACAAGCCAGATTAGATTGATAGTTACACCTCCTCCTTTAATTAGCCAACCACAGGATCTGTGGAGGCAAAGGCCTGGGGGCGTGTCGGTGGGGGGGCATACGATTTTACCATGGCGAGATTGCTGGAGGTTCTTTCTTGTCTGTTCTTTCTTGTCTTGTAAATTGGTATGAGGTTCTGCCAGTCTTCCTCACGTAGCACAATCGCTCTTGATTTCTGGAGGTTGCTCACAGGGTAAGCTAATGTTTAACATCAATAAGGGTTACCGAATCTTGTCCTTGAGAAGCAGGAGTCTGGAAGCTGTTGTCAATCCAACTGCTGTATTCCTGACCAGCAAGCCCGCTCGATTCAGGGTTAATTAACTGATTACTTAGAGCGGAAGTGTTGTGGAAGAGCCCGATCATTACCATTTCTATTCATTCTAATATGATGTATTTCAACTCCCCCTCCCTCACGCCTTCCAGAGAGTGATCTGGTGAAGGAGGATGACAAGTCTTTGTGAAACCATCTCGAGTTCTCCCAGATACTCGTAGTTGAAGTTGTCTAGCGGTGCGAGATTAGACACCGTGTGAAAGGCAATACTGCACAGATTCTTTATTCCAGACCATTTTGTAAGTTCGCATGATACAAAACCTCACGGTTACTGGGCAGCTCTCCCACTTTTCACGTCAACCTTTGCTACCTCGCACGCTGCAACGTGCAGGAAAGAAACATTGATTTGAATTGCGCCGTGGTGCCGTGCATCTTAATGACACTCTGGAGTGACTGGCAGTGTGTCTGGGTCCTGGGGTTGGACCCGGTCTAGCTGCCAGGAGGCAACATTGCAGAGAGGGGCTACAGCTGTGGTCTCTGAAGGGGCCTGGCTACTCTATGTAGGCCTTCTCTCCCTGCGTCTCAGAGTGCTTGAAGATGCTAATTGGTTCACATTTTCCTCTGTTCGTTAAGGTATTCTGTCCTTAAAAATTCAGCTTTTTAAAATAGTAACGTGTATTGTCTATGTGAAAGATTAATCAAAAGGAGTTGCTTGAGGTGGGAAGGCTTTTCCGGAGAGGTTCCACATGTTGTCAGGTAGTCCCTCTGAATGGCAGCTTCCGGTTCGGTTCCTTAGCTTTCGGAAGTGACATTTAGTCTGATATGTGCCAGCCGTGCAATCTACCTAGCCCTGCAAAGTGCAAATATTAACCTAAATGCATATTAAGATACTGTGTGTTAGCTCCTGAACTGAAATAGAGAGCGGGTGTTCCAGCGGAGGCAAGCAAATCGTGTTGATTTACAGTGGCTTGAGGATTTGGCCCATTACCGCTTCTTTATACACTTTTAAAAAGAAATGCCAACTCGATAGTTTAGGCTTTAACTGGAACATGGCAAGTAATTGTATGTTTTGGCGGACCCCTAGTAATGTTGCAGAATCTTTCTCAGAAGTTGTTCCATGGGATAGCCGATTCCTCAGGTAAGAGCTACTTGTTTGTTCAATCCTCCATCTTAGGCCTGCTCCTCAGGTGCATCCTCCTTCTCGCAGCGATTTCCTAGGAACAGATTTCAAAGAACAGCTCTGATCACAGAATCACAGATTGGTTAGGCTTGGAAAGGACCTCTGGAGATCATCCAGCCCAACCCCCCTGCCAGAGCAAGGTCACCTACAGCAGGTTGCACAGGATGACCTCCAGGCGGGTTTTGAATGTTTCTGGGGTCGGAGACTCTACCGCCTCCCTGGGCAGCCTGTTCCAGCGCTCTGCCACCCTCAAAGTAAAGAAGTTCCTCCTCATGCTTTGATAGAAGTTCCTAGGTTCCAGTTTGTACCCGTTACCTCTTGTCCTGGATCATCTTTGATGATCCAGGACAAGAGGTAACGGGCACCAATTGGAACGTAGGAACTTGAACTTGAACTGGAACGTAGGAGCTTGAACATAGGATTATCCTTGATGATTCAGGATAGCTGTGTGTCTGACCAGTCTGTCTTTCGAAGGAGGTCCTGGACCAGCTCCAGCCATGCTGTGCTGAGCAGAGCCCCTGGCAGCAGCCCCACAGCTCACTCCCAGTGTGCCTGAATGGAAAAGGTACCAAAGTTGCTCCAACACTTTCTGAAAAACTCTATAGTGTTACCCCACAAGCGCAAAGCGACGGCAAAGCCCGTGAAATGACACCGGTGCTTCCAGAAAATGTCAAGCTTCCTGCCCAAGGGTGACATGCCATGCGGTGGGGTCAGGGCCACTCGCTGAGCACCCGGTGCGCTGGGGTTGCCCCAGCGGTTCCTGAGCAGCTCCTGCAGTGCTGCCGCCGGTACCGTTCTGGCGGCTGTAGTTGTTTAAAAAGTTGTTGTTGTTTCCGGCGTAATCTGACGGCAGTTTTCTCGGGCATTTGGGCCTCTTCTAATAAGTGTGCTGTGAGTACATCTGCAAGCATTCACCTGTCGAGGTCAAATGACTGGTGGTGCTCATCTCCCCCCGTGCTACTGCTGCTGCCTCCCATGAATGCTCATGTGCCTGCGTGCCCCTGTACAGGCACAGATGCACGCGCGCAACACCTGATCCCGCATCCTAATTATTTTTCGCCCGGTTCTCTGAGTTGTTCTGCTTCCGGCTGATGAATGGGAAAGTGTAGTAGTGCTGTTTCATTTCACCAGCCTCTCAAGTGTGGAAATTATGGTAAATTTGAGAACAAACCAGATTAGATTGATAGTTACACCTCCTCCTTTAATTAGCCAACCACAGGATCTGTGGAGGCAAAGGCCGGGGGGCGTGTCGGTGGGGGGGCATACGATTTTACCATGGCGAGATTGCTGGAGGTTCTTTCTTGTCTGTTCTTTCTTGTCTTGTAAATTGGTATGAGGTTCTGCCAGTCTTCCTCACGTAGCACAATCGCTCTTGATTTCTGGAGGTTGCTCACAGGGTAAGCTAATGTTTAACATCAATAAGGGTTACCGAATCTTGTCCTTGAGAAGCAGGAGTCTGGAAGCTGTTGTCAATCCAACTGCTGTATTCCTGACCAGCAAGCCCGCTCGATTCAGGGTTAATTAACTGATTACTTAGAGCGGAAGTGTTGTGGAAGAGCCCGATCATTACCATTTCTATTCATTCTAATATGATGTATTTCAACTACCCCTCCCTCACGCCTTCCAGAGAGTGATCTGGTGAAGGAGGATGACAAGTCTTTGTGAAACCATCTCGAGTTCTCCCAGATACTCGTAGTTGAAGTTGTCTAGCGGTGCAAGATTAGACACCGTGTGAAAGGCAATACTGCACAGATTCTTTATTCCAGACCATTTTGTAAGTTCGCATGATACAAAACCTCACGGTTACTGGGCAGCTCTCCCACTTTTCACGTCAACCTTTGCTACCTCGCACGCTGCAACGTGCAGGAAAGAAACATTGATTTGAATTGCGCCGTGGTGCCGTGCATCTTAATGACACTCTGGAGTGACTGGCAGTGTGTCTGGGTCCTGGGGTTGGACCCGGTCTAGCTGCCAGGAGGCAACATTGCAGAGAGGGGTTACAGCTGTGGTCTCTGAAGGGGCCTGGCTACTCTATGTAGGCCTTCTCTCCCTGCGTCTCAGAGTGCTTGAAGATGCTAATTGGTTCACATTTTCCTCTGTTCGTTAAGGTATTCTGTCCTTAAAAATTCAGCTTTTTAAAATAGTAACGTGTATTGTCTATGTGAAAGATTAATCAAAAGGAGTTGCTTGAGGTGGGAAGGCTTTTCCGGAGAGGTTCCACATGTTGTCAGGTAGTCCCTCTGAATGGCAGCTTCCGGTTCGGTCCCTTAGCTTTCGGAAGTGACATTTAGTCTGATATGTGCCAGCCGTGCAATCTACCTAGCCCTGCAAAGTGCAAATATTAACATAAATGCATATTAAGATACTGTGTGTTAGCTCCTGAACTGAAATAGAGAGCGGGTGTTCCAGCGGAGGCAAGCAAATCGTGTTGATTTACAGTGGCTTGAGGATTTGGCCCATTACCGCTTCTTTATACACTTTTAAAAAGAAATGCCAACTCGATAGTTTAGGCTTTAACTGGAACATGGCAAGTAATTGTATGTTTTGGCGGACCCCTAGTAATGTTGCAGAATCTTTCTCAGAAGTTGTTCCATGGGATAGCCGATTCCTCAGGTAAGAGCTACTTGTTTGTTCAATCCTCCATCTTAGGCCTGCTCCTCAGGTGCATCCTCCTTCTCGCAGCGATTTCCTAGGAACAGATTTCGAAGAACAGCTCTGATCACAGAATCACAGATTGGTTAGGGTTGGAAAGGACCTCTGGAGATCATCCAGCCCAACCCCCCTGCCAGAGCAGGGTCACCTACAGCAGGTTGCACAGGATGACCTCCAGGCGGGTTTTGAATGTTTCTGGGGTCGGAGACTCTACCGCCTCCCTGGGCAGCCTGTTCCAGCGCTCTGCCACCCTCAAAGTAAAGAAGTTCCTCCTCATGCTTTGATAGAAGTTCCTAGGTTCCAGTTTGTACCCGTTACCTCTTGTCCTGGATCATCTTTGATGATCCAGGACAAGAGGTAACGGGCACCAATTGGAACGTAGGAACTTGAACTTGAACTGGAACGTAGGAGCTTGAACATAGGATTATCCTTGATGATTCAGGATAGCTGTGTGTCTGACCAGTCTGTCTTTCGAAGGAGGTCCTGGGCCAGCTCCAGCCATGCTGTGCTGAGCAGAGCCCCTGGCAGCAGCCCCACAGCTCACTCCCAGTGTGCCTGAATGGAAAAGGTACCAAAGTTGCTCCAACACTTTCTGAAAAACTCTATAGTGTTACCCCACAAGCGCAAAGCGACGGCAAAGCCCGTGAAATGACACCGGTGCTTCCAGAAAATGTCAAGCTTCCTGCCCAAGGGTGACATGCCATGCGGTGGGGTCAGGGCCACGCGCTGAGCACCCGGTGCGCTGGGGTTGCCCCAGCGGTTCCTGAGCAGCTCCTGCAGTGCTGCCGCCGGTACCGTTCTGGCGGCTGTAGTTGTTTAAAAAACCGTTGTTGTTTCCGGCGTAATCTGACGGCAGTTTTCTCGGGCATTTGGGCCTCTTCTAATAAGTGTGCTGTGAGTACATCTGCAAGCATTCACCTGTCGAGGTCAAATGACTGGTGGTGCTCATCTGCCCCCGTGCTACTGCTGCTGCCTCCCGTGAATGCTCATGTGCCTGCGTGCCCCTGTACAGGCACAGATGCACGCGCGCAACACCTGATCCCGCATCCTAATTATTTTTCGCCCGGTTCTCTGAGTTGTTCTGCTTCCGGCTGATGAATGGGAAAGTGTAGTAGTGCTGTTTCATTTCACCAGCCTCTCAAGTGTGGAAATTATGGTAAATTTGAGAACAAGCCAGATTAGATTGATAGTTACACCTCCTCCTTTAATTAGCTACCACAGGATCTGTGGAGGCAAAGGCCGGGGGGGTGTGTCGGTGTATATAACGTGTATTGTCTATGTGAAAGATTAATCAAAAGGAGTTGCTTGAGGTGGGAAGGCTTTTCCGGAGAGGTTCCACATGTTGTCAGGTAGTCCCTCTGAATGGCAGCTTCCGGTTCGGTCCCTTAGCTTTCGGAAGTGACATTTAGTCTGATATGTGCCAGCCGTGCAATCTACCTAGCCCTGCAAAGTGCAAATATTAACCTAAATGCATATTAAGATACTGTGTGTTAGCTCCTGAACTGAAATAGAGAGCGGGTGTTCCAGCGGAGGCAAGCAAATCGTGTTGATTTACAGTGGCTTGAGGATTTGGCCCATTACCGCTTCTTTATACACTTTTAAACAGAAATGCCAACTCGATAGTTTAGGCTTTAACTGGAACATGGCAAGTAATTGTATGTTTTGGCGGACCCCTAGTAATGTTGCAGAATCTTTCTCAGAAGTTGTTCCATGGGATAGCCGATTCCTCAGGTAAGAGCTACTTGTTTGTTCAATCCTCCATCTTAGGCCTGCTCCTCAGGTGCATCCTCCTTCTCGCAGCGATTTCCTAGGAACAGATTTCGAAGAACAGCTCTGATCACAGAATCACAGATTGGTTAGGGTTGGAAAGGAGCTCTGGAGATCATCCAGCCCAACCCCCCTGCCAGAGCAGGGTCACCTACAGCAGGTTGCACAGGATGACCTCCAGGCGGGTTTTGAATGTTTCTGGGGTCGGAGACTCTACCGCCTCCCTGGGCAGCCTGTTCCAGCGCTCTGCCACCCTCAAAGTAAAGAAGTTCCTCCTCATGCTTTGATAGAAGTTCCTACGTTCCAGTTTGTACCCGTTACCTCTTGTCCTGGATCATCTTTGATGATCCAGGACAAGAGGTAACGGGCACCAATTGGAACGTAGGAACTTGAACTTGAACTGGAACGTAGGAACTTGAACATAGGATTATCCTTGATGATTCAGGATAGCTGTGTGTCTGACCAGTCTGTCTTTCGAAGGAGGTCCTGGACCAGCTCCAGCCATGCTGTGCTGAGCAGAGCCCCTGGCAGCAGCCCCACAGCTCACTCCCAGTGTGCCTGAATGGAAAAGGTACCAAAGTTGCTCCAACACTTTCTGAAAAACTCTATAGTGTTACCCCACAAGCGCAAAGCGACGGCAAAGCCCATGAAATGACACCGGTGCTTCCAGAAAATGTCAAGCTTCCTGCCCAAGGGTGACATGCCATGCGGTGGGGTCAGGGCCACGCGCTGAGCACCCGGTGCGCTGGGGTTGCCCCAGCGGTTCCTGAGCAGCTCCTGCAGTGCTGCCGCCGGTACCGTTCTGGCGGCTGTAGTTGTTTAAAAAGCCGTTGTTGTTTCCGGCGTAATCTGACGGCAGTTTTCTCGGGCATTTGGGCCTCTTCTAATAAGTGTGCTGTGAGTACATCTGCAAGCATTCACCTGTCGAGGTCAAATGACTGGTGGTGCTCATCTGCCCCCGTGCTACTGCTGCTGCCTCCCGTGAATGCTCATGTGCCTGCGTGCCCCTGTACAGGCACAGATGCACGCGCGCAACACCTGATCCCGCATCCTAATTATTTTTCGCCCGGTTCTCTGAGTTGTTCTGCTTCCGGCTGATGAATGGGAAAGTGTAGTAGTGCTGTTTCATTTCACCAGCCTCTCAAGTGTGGAAATTATGGTAAATTTGAGAACAAGCCATATTAGATTGATAGTTACACCTCCTCCTTTAATTAGCCAACCACAGGATCTGTGGAGGCAAAGGCCGGGGGGGTGTGTTGGTGTATATAACGTGTATTGTCTATGTGAAAGATTAATCAAAAGGAGTTGCTTGAGGTGGGAAGGCTTTTCCGGAGAGGTTCCACATGTTGTCAGGTAGTCCCTCTGAATGGCAGCTTCCGGTTCGGTCCCTTAGCTTTCGGAAGTGACATTTAGTCTGATATGTGCCAGCCGTGCAATCTACCTAGCCCTGCAAAGTGCAAATATTAACATAAATGCATATTAAGATACTGTGTGTTAGCTCCTGAACTGCAATAGAGAGCGGGTGTTCCAGCGGAGGCAAGCAAATCGTGTTGATTTACAGTGGCTTGAGGATTTGGCCCATTACCGCTTCTTTATACACTTTTAAACAGAAATGCCAACTCGATAGTTTAGGCTTTAACTGGAACATGGCAAGTAATTGTATGTTTTGGCGGACCCCTAGTAATGTTGCAGAATCTTTCTCAGAAGTTGTTCCATGGGATAGCCGATTCCTCAGGTAAGAGCTACTTGTTTGTTCAATCCTCCATCTTAGGCCTGCTCCTCAGGTGCATCCTCCTTCTCGCAGCGATTTCCTAGGAACAGATTTCGAAGAACAGCTCTGATCACAGAATCACAGATTGGTTAGGCTTGGAAAGGACCTCTGGAGATCATCCAGCCCAACCCCCCTGCCAGAGCAGGGTCACCTACAGCAGGTTGCACAGGATGACCTCCAGGCGGGTTTTGAATGTTTCTGGGGTCGGAGACTCTACCGCCTCCCTGGGCAGCCTGTTCCAGCGCTCTGCCACCCTCAAAGTAAAGAAGTTCCTCCTCATGCTTTGATAGAAGTTCCTAGGTTCCAGTTTGTACCCGTTACCTCTTGTCCTGGATCATCTTTGATGATCCAGGACAAGAGGTAACGGGCACCAATTGGAACGTAGGAACTTGAACTTGAACTGGAACGTAGGAACTTGAACATAGGATTATCCTTGATGATTCAGGATAGCTGTGTGTCTGACCAGTCTGTCTTTCGAAGGAGGTCCTGGACCAGCTCCAGCCATGCTGTGCTGAGCAGAGCCCCTGGCAGCAGCCCCACAGCTCACTCCCAGTGTGCCTGAATGGAAAAGGTACCAAAGTTGCTCCAACACTTTCTGAAAAACTCTATAGTGTTACCCCACAAGCGCAAAGCGACGGCAAAGCCCGTGAAATGACACCGGTGCTTCCAGAAAATGTCAAGCTTCCTGCCCAAGGGTGACATGCCATGCGGTGGGGTCAGGGCCACTCGCTGAGCACCCGGTGCGCTGGGGTTGCCCCAGCGGTTCCTGAGCAGCTCCTGCAGTGCTGCCGCCGGTACCGTTCTGGCGGCTGTAGTTGTTTAAAAAGCCGTTGTTGTTTCCGGCGTAATCTGACGGCAGTTTTCTCGGGCATTTGGGCCTCTTCTAATAAGTGTGCTGTGAGTACATCTGCAAGCATTCACCTGTCGAGGTCAAATGACTGGTGGTGCTCATCTGCCCCCGTGCTACTGCTGCTGCCTCCCGTGAATGCTCATGTGCCTGCGTGCCCCTGTACAGGCACAGATGCACGCGCGCAACACCTGATCCCGCATCCTAATTATTTTTCGCCCGGTTCTCTGAGTTGTTCTGCTTCCGGCTGATGAATGGGAAAGTGTAGTAGTGCTGTTTCATTTCACCAGCCTCTCAAGTGTGGAAATTATGGTAAATTTGAGAACAAGCCATATTAGATTGATAGTTACACCTCCTCCTTTAATTAGCCAACCACAGGATCTGTGGAGGCAAAGGCCGGGGGGGTGTGTTGGTGTATATAACGTGTATTGTCTATGTGAAAGATTAATCAAAAGGAGTTGCTTGAGGTGGGAAGGCTTTTCCGGAGAGGTTCCACATGTTGTCAGGTAGTCCCTCTGAATGGCAGCTTCCGGTTCGGTCCCTTAGCTTTCGGAAGTGACATTTAGTCTGATATGTGCCAGCCGTGCAATCTACCTAGCCCTGCAAAGTGCAAATATTAACATAAATGCATATTAAGATACTGTGTGTTAGCTCCTGAACTGAAATAGAGAGCGGGTGTTCCAGCGGAGGCAAGCAAATCGTGTTGATTTACAGTGGCTTGAGGATTTGGCCCATTACCGCTTCTTTATACACTTTTAAACAGAAATGCCAACTCGATAGTTTAGGCTTTAACTGGAACATGGCAAGTAATTGTATGTTTTGGCGGACCCCTAGTAATGTTGCAGAATCTTTCTCAGAAGTTGTTCCATGGGATAGCCGATTCCTCAGGTAAGAGCTACTTGTTTGTTCAATCCTCCATCTTAGGCCTGCTCCTCAGGTGCATCCTCCTTCTCGCAGCGATTTCCTAGGAACAGATTTCGAAGAACAGCTCTGATCACAGAATCACAGATTGGTTAGGCTTGGAAAGGACCTCTGGAGATCATCCAGCCCAACCCCCCTGCCAGAGCAGGGTCACCTACAGCAGGTTGCACAGGATGACCTCCAGGCGGGTTTTGAATGTTTCTGGGGTCGGAGACTCTACCGCCTCCCTGGGCAGCCTGTTCCAGCGCTCTGCCACCCTCAAAGTAAAGAAGTTCCTCCTCATGCTTTGATAGAAGTTCCTAGGTTCCAGTTTGTACCCGTTACCTCTTGTCCTGGATCATCTTTGATGATCCAGGACAAGAGGTAACGGGCACCAATTGGAACGTAGGAACTTGAACTTGAACTGGAACGTAGGAACTTGAACATAGGATTATCCTTGATGATTCAGGATAGCTGTGTGTCTGACCAGTCTGTCTTTCGAAGGAGGTCCTGGACCAGCTCCAGCCATGCTGTGCTGAGCAGAGCCCCTGGCAGCAGCCCCACAGCTCACTCCCAGTGTGCCTGAATGGAAAAGGTACCAAAGTTGCTCCAACACTTTCTGAAAAACTCTATAGTGTTACCCCACAAGCGCAAAGCGACGGCAAAGCCCGTGAAATGACACCGGTGCTTCCAGAAAATGTCAAGCTTCCTGCCCAAGGGTGACATGCCATGCGGTGGGGTCAGGGCCACGCGCTGAGCACCCGGTGCGCTGGGGTTGCCCCAGCGGTTCCTGAGCAGCTCCTGCAGTGCTGCCGCCGGTACCGTTCTGGCGGCTGTAGTTGTTTAAAAAGCCGTTGTTGTTTCCGGCGTAATCTGACGGCAGTTTTCTCGGGCATTTGGGCCTCTTCTAATAAGTGTGCTGTGAGTACATCTGCAAGCATTCACCTGTCGAGGTCAAATGACTGGTGGTGCTCATCTGCCCCCGTGCTACTGCTGCTGCCTCCCGTGAATGCTCATGTGCCTGCGTGCCCCTGTACAGGCACAGATGCACGCGCGCAACACCTGATCCCGCATCCTAATTATTTTTCGCCCGGTTCTCTGAGTTGTTCTGCTTCCGGCTGATGAATGGGAAAGTGTAGTAGTGCTGTTTCATTTCACCAGCCTCTCAAGTGTGGAAATTATGGTAAATTTGAGAACAAGCCATATTAGATTGATAGTTACACCTCCTCATTTAATTAGCCAACCACAGGATCTGTGGAGGCAAAGGCCGGGGGGGTGTGTTGGTGTATATAACGTGTATTGTCTATGTGAAAGATTAATCAAAAGGAGTTGCTTGAGGTGGGAAGGCTTTTCCGGAGAGGTTCCACATGTTGTCAGGTAGTCCCTCTGAATGGCAGCTTCCGGTTCGGTCCCTTAGCTTTCGGAAGTGACATTTAGTCTGATATGTGCCAGCCGTGCAATCTACCTAGCCCTGCAAAGTGCAAATATTAACATAAATGCATATTAAGATACTGTGTGTTAGCTCCTGAACTGAAATAGAGAGCGGGTGTTCCAGCGGAGGCAAGCAAATCGTGTTGATTTACAGTGGCTTGAGGATTTGGCCCATTACCGCTTCTTTATACACTTTTAAACAGAAATGCCAACTCGATAGTTTAGGCTTTAACTGGAACATGGCAAGTAATTGTATGTTTTGGCGGACCCCTAGTAATGTTGCAGAATCTTTCTCAGAAGTTGTTCCATGGGATAGCCGATTCCTCAGGTAAGAGCTACTTGTTTGTTCAATCCTCCATCTTAGGCCTGCTCCTCAGGTGCATCCTCCTTCTCGCAGCGATTTCCTAGGAACAGATTTCGAAGAACAGCTCTGATCACAGAATCACAGATTGGTTAGGCTTGGAAAGGACCTCTGGAGATCATCCAGCCCAACCCCCCTGCCAGAGCAGGGTCACCTACAGCAGGTTGCACAGGATGACCTCCAGGCGGGTTTTGAATGTTTCTGGGGTCGGAGACTCTACCGCCTCCCTGGGCAGCCTGTTCCAGCGCTCTGCCACCCTCAAAGTAAAGAAGTTCCTCCTCATGCTTTGATAGAAGTTCCTAGGTTCCAGTTTGTACCCGTTACCTCTTGTCCTGGATCATCTTTGATGATCCAGGACAAGAGGTAACGGGCACCAATTGGAACGTAGGAACTTGAACTTGAACTGGAACGTAGGAACTTGAACATAGGATTATCCTTGATGATTCAGGATAGCTGTGTGTCTGACCAGTCTGTCTTTCGAAGGAGGTCCTGGACCAGCTCCAGCCATGCTGTGCTGAGCAGAGCCCCTGGCAGCAGCCCCACAGCTCACTCCCAGTGTGCCTGAATGGAAAAGGTACCAAAGTTGCTCCAACACTTTCTGAAAAAATCTATAGTGTTACCCCACAAGCGCAAAGCGACGGCAAAGCCCCTGAAATGACACCGGTGCTTCCAGAAAATGTCAAGCTTCCTGCCCAAGGGTGACATGCCATGCGGTGGGGTCAGGGCCACGCGCTGAGCACCCGGTGCGCTGGGGTTGCCCCAGCGGTTCCTGAGCAGCTCCTGCAGTGCTGCCGCCGGTACCGTTCTGGCGGCTGTAGTTGTTTAAAAAGCCGTTGTTGTTTCCGGCGTAATCTGACGGCAGTTTTCTCGGGCATTTGGGCCTCTTCTAATAAGTGTGCTGTGAGTACATCTGCAAGCATTCACCTGTCGAGGTCAAATGACTGGTGGTGCTCATCTGCCCCCGTGCTACTGCTGCTGCCTCCCGTGAATGCTCATGTGCCTGCGTGCCCCTGTACAGGCACAGATGCACGCGCGCAACACCTGATCCCGCATCCTAATTATTTTTCGCCCGGTTCTCTGAGTTGATCTGCTTCCGGCTGATGAATGGGAAAGTGTAGTAGTGCTGTTTCATTTCACCAGCCTCTCAAGTGTGGAAATTATGGTAAATTTGAGAACAAGCCATATTAGATTGATAGTTACACCTCCTCCTTTAATTAGCCAACCACAGGATCTGTGGAGGCAAAGGTCGGGGGGGTGTGTTGGTGTATATAACGTGTATTGTCTATGTGAAAGATGAATCAAAAGGAGTTGCTTGAGGTGGGAAGGCTTTTCCGGAGAGGTTCCACATGTTGTCAGGTAGTCCCACTGATTGGCAGCTTCCGGTTCGGTCCCTTAGCTTTCGGAAGTGACATTTAGTCTGATATGTGCCAGCCGTGCAATCTACCTAGCCCTGCAAAGTGCAAATATTAACATAAATGCATATTAAGATACTGTGTGTTAGCTCCTGAACTGCAATAGAGAGCGGGTGTTCCAGCGGAGGCAAGCAAATCGTGTTGATTTACAGTGGCTTGCGGATTTGGCCCATTACCGCTTCTTTATACACTTTTAAAAAGAAATGCCAACTCGATAGTTTAGGCTTTAACTGGAACATGGCAAGTAATTGTATGTTTTGGCGGACCCCTAGTAATGTTGCAGAATCTTTCTCAGAAGTTGTTCCATGGGATAGCCGATTCCTCAGGTAAGAGCTACTTGTTTGTTCAATCCTCCATCTTAGGCCTGCTCCTCAGGTGCATCCTCCTTCTCGCAGCGATTTCCTAGGAACAGATTTCAAAGAACAGCTCTGATCACAGAATCACAGATTGGTTAGGCTTGGAAAGGACCTCTGGAGATCATCCAGCCCAACCCCCCTGCCAGAGCAGGGTCACCTACAGCAGGTTGCACAGGATGACCTCCAGGCGGGTTTTGAATGTTTCTGGGGTCGGAGACTCTACCGCCTCCCTGGGCAGCCTGTTCCAGCGCTCTGCCACCCTCAAAGTAAAGAAGTTCCTCCTCATGCTTTGATAGAAGTTCCTAGGTTCCAGTTTGTACCCGTTACCTCTTGTCCTGGATCATCTTTGATGATCCAGGACAAGAGGTAACGGGCACCAATTGGAACGTAGGAACTTGAACTTGAACTGGAACGTAGGAACTTGAACATAGGATTATCCTTGATGATTCAGGATAGCTGTGTTTCTGACCAGTCTGTCTTTCGAAGGAGGTCCTGGGCCAGCTCCAGCCATGCTGTGCTGAGCAGAGCCCCTGGCAGCAGCCCCACAGCTCACTCCCAGTGTGCCTGAATGGAAAAGGTACCAAAGTTGCTCCAACACTTTCTGAAAAACTCTATAGTGTTACCCCACAAGCGCAAAGCGACGGCAAAGCCCGTGAAATGACACCGGTGCTTCCAGAAAATGTCAAGCTTCCTGCCCAAGGGTGACATGCCATGCGGTGGGGTCAGGGCTACGCGCTGAGCACCCGGTGCGCTGGGGTTGCCCCAGCGGTTCCTGAGCAGCTCCTGCAGTGCTGCCGCCGGTACCGTTCTGGCGGCTGTAGTTGTTTAAAAAGCCGTTGTTGTTTCCGGCGTAATCTGACGGCAGTTTTCTCGGGCATTTGGGCCTCTTCTAATAAGTGTGCTGTGAGTACATCTGCAAGCATTCACCTGTCGAGGTCAAATGACTGGTGGTGCTCATCTGCCCCCGTGCTACTGCTGCTGCCTCCCGTGAATGCTCATGTGCCTGCGTGCCCCTGTACAGGCACAGATGCACGCGCGCAACACCTGATCCCGCATCCTAATTATTTTTCGCCCGGTTCTCTGAGTTGTTCTGCTTCCGGCTGATGAATGGGAAAGTGTAGTAGTGCTGTTTCATTTCACCAGCCTCTCAAGTGTGGAAATTATGGTAAATTTGAGAACAAGCCATATTAGATTGATAGTTACACCTCCTCCTTTAATTAGCCAACCACAGGATCTGTGGAGGCAAAGGCCGGGGGGGTGTGTCGGTGTATATAATGTGTATTGTCCATGTGAAAGATTAATCAAAAGGAGTTGCTTGAGGTGGGAAGGCTTTTCCGGAGAGGTTCCACATGTTGTCAGGTAGTCCCTCTGAATGGCAGCTTCCGGTTCGGTCCCTTAGCTTTCGGAAGTGACATTTAGTCTGATATGTGCCAGCCGTGCAATCTACCTAGCCCTGCAAAGTGCAAATATTAACCTAAATGCATATTAAGATAGTGTGTGTTAGCTCCTGAACTGAAATAGAGAGCGGGTGTTCCAGCGGAGGCAAGCAAATCGTGTTGATTTACAGTGGCTTGAGGATTTGGCCCATTACTGCTTCTTTATACACTTTTAAAAAGAAATGCCAACTCGATAGTTTAGGCTTTAACTGGAACATGGCAAGTAATTGTATGTTTTGGCGGACCCCTAGTAATGTTGCAGAATCTTTCTCAGAAGTTGTTCCATGGGATAGCCGATTCCTCAGGTAAGAGCTACTTGTTTGTTCAATCCTCCATCTTAGGCCTGCTCCTCAGGTGCATCCTCCTTCTCGCAGCGATTTCCTAGGAACAGATTTCGAAGAACAGCTCTGATCACAGAATCACAGATTGGTTAGGGTTGGAAAGGACCTCTGGAGATCATCCAGTCCAACCCCCCTGCCAGAGCAGAGTCACCTACAGCAGGTTGCACAGGATGACCTCCAGGCGGGTTTTGAATGTCTCTGGGGTGGGAGACTCTACCGCCTCCCTGGGCAGCCTGTTCCAGCGCTCTGCCACCCTCAAAGTAAAGAAGTTCCTCCTCATGCTTTGATAGAAGTTCCTACGTTCCAGTTTGTACCCGTTACCTCTTGTCCTGGATCATCTTTGATGATCCAGGACAAGAGGTAATGGGCACCAATTGGAACGTAGGAACTTGAACTTGAACTGGAAGGTAGGAACTTGAACTTGAATATAGGATTATCCTTGATGATTCAGGATAGCTGTGTGTCTGACCAGTCTGTCTTTCGAAGGAGGTCCTGGGCCAGCTCCAGCCATGTTGTGCTGAGCAGAGCCCCTGGCAGCAGCCCCCCAGCTCACTCCCAGTGTGCCTGAATGGAAAAGGTACCAAAGTTGCTCCAACACTTTCTGAAAAACTCTATAGTGTTACCCCACAAGCGCAAAGCGACGGCAAAGCCCGTGAAATGACACCGGTGCTTCCAGAAAATGTCAAGCTTCCTGCCCAAGGGTGACATGCCATGCGGTGGGGTCAGGGCCACGCGCTGAGCACCCGGTGCGCTGGGGTTGCCCCAGCGGTTCCTGAGCAGCTCCTGCAGTGCTGCCGCCGGTACCGTTCTGGCGGCTGTAGTTGTTTAAAAAGCCGTTGTTGTTTCCGGCGTAATCTGACGGCAGTTTTCTCGGGCATTTGGGCCTCTTCTAATAAGTGTGCTGTGAGTACATCTGCAAGCATTCACCTGTCGAGGTCAAATGACTGGTGGTGCTCATCTCCCCCCGTGCTACTGCTGCTGCCTCCTGTGAATGCTCATGTGCCTGCGTGCCCCTGTACAGGCACAGATGCACGCGCGCAACACCTGATCCCGCATCCTAATTATTTTTCGCCCGGTTCTCGGAGTTGTTCTGCTTCCGGCTGATGAATGGGAAAGTGTAGTAGTGCTGTTTCATTTCACCAGCCTCTCAAGTGTGGAAATTATGGTAAATTTGAGAACAAGCCAGATTAGATTGATAGTTACACCTCCTCCTTTAATTAGCCAACCACAGGATCTGTGGAGGCAAAGGCCGGGGGGGTGTGTCGGTGTATATAACGTGTATTGTCTATGTGAAAGATTAATCAAAAGGAGTTGCTTGAGGTGGGAAGGCTTTTCCGGAGAGGTTCCACATGTTGTCAGGTAGTCCCTCTGAATGGCAGCTTCCGGTTCGGTCCCTTAGCTTTCGGAAGTGACATTTAGTCTGATATGTGCCAGCCGTGCAATCTACCTAGCCCTGCAAAGTGCAAATATTAACCTAAATGCATATTAAGATACTGTGTGTTAGCTCCTGAACTGAAATAGAGAGCGGGTGTTCCAGCGGAGGCAAGCAAATCGTGTTGATTTACAGTGGCTTGAGGATTTGGCCCATTACCGCTTCTTTATACACTTTTAAAAAGAAATGCCAACTCGATAGTTTAGGCTTTAACTGGAACATGGCAAGTAATTGTATGTTTTGGCGGACCCCTAGTAATGTTGCAGAATCTTTCTCTGAAGTTGTTCCATGGGATAGCCGATTCCTCAGGTAAGAGCTACTTGTTTGTTCAATCCTCCATCTTAGGCCTGCTCCTCAGGTGCATCCTCCTTCTCGCAGCGATTTCCTAGGAACAGATTTCGAAGAACAGCTCTGATCACAGAATCACAGATTGGTTAGGGTTGGAAAGGAGCTCTGGAGATCATCCAGTCCAACCCCCTGCCAGAGCAGGGTCACCTACAGCAGGTTGCACAGGATGACCTCCAGGCGGGTTTTGAATGTCTCTGGGGTGGGAGACTCTACCGCCTCCCTGGGCAGCCTGTTCCAGCGCTCTGCCACCCTCAAAGTAAAGAAGTTCCTCCTCATGCTTTGATAGAAGTTCCTAGGTTCCAGTTTGTACCCGTTACCTCTTGTCCTGGATCATCTTTGATGATCCAGGACAAGAGGTAACGGGCACCAATTGGAACGTAGGAACTTGAACTTGAACTGGAATGTAGGAACTTGAACATAGGATTATCCTTGATGATTCAGGATAGCTGTGTGTCTGACCAGTGTGTCTTTCGAAGGAGGTCCTGGGCCAGCTCCAGCCATGCTGTGCTGAGCAGAGCCCCTGGCAGCAGCCCCACACCTCACTCCCAGTGTGCCTGAATGGAAAAGGTACAAATGTTGCTCCAACACTTTCTGAAAAACTCTATAGTGTTACCCCACAAGCGCAAAGCGACGGCAAAGCCCGTGAAATGACACCGGTGCTTCCAGAAAATGCCAAGCTTCCTGCCCAAGGGTGACATGCCATGCGGTGGGGTCAGGGCCACGCGCTGAGCACCCGGTGCGCTGGGGTTGCCCCAGCGGTTCCTGAGCAGCTCCTGCAGTGCTGCCGCCGGTACCGTTCTGGCGGCTGTAGTTGTTTAAAAAGTTGTTGTTGTTTCCGGCGTAATCTGACGGCAGTTTTCTCGGGCATTTGGGCCTCTTCTAATAAGTGTGCTGTGAGTACATCTGCAAGCATTCACCTGTCGAGGTCAAATGACTGGTGGTGCTCATCTCCCCCCGTGCTACTGCTGCTGCCTCCCGTGAATGCTCATGTGCCTGCGTGCCCCTGTACAGGCACAGATGCACGCGCGCAACACCTGATCCCGCATCCTAATTATTTTTCGCCCGGTTCTCGGAGTTGTTCTGCTTCCGGCTGATGAATGGGAAAGTGTAGTAGTGCTGTTTCATTTCACCAGCCTCTCAAGTGTGGAAATTATGGTAAATTTGAGAACAAGCCAGATTAGATTGATAGTTACACCTCCTCCTTTAATTAGCCAACCACAGGATCTGTGGAGGCAAAGGCCTGGGGGCGTGTCGGTGGGGGGGCATACGATTTTACCATGGCGAGATTGCTGGAGGTTCTTTCTTGTCTGTTCTTTCTTGTCTTGTAAATTGGTATGAGGTTCTGCCAGTCTTCCTCACGTAGCACAATCGCTCTTGATTTCTGGAGGTTGCTCACAGGGTAAGCTAATGTTTAACATCAATAAGGGTTACCGAATCTTGTCCTTGAGAAGCAGGAGTCTGGAAGCTGTTGTCAATCCAACTGCTGTATTCCTGACCAGCAAGCCCGCTCGATTCAGGGTTAATTAACTGATTACTTAGAGCGGAAGTGTTGTGGAAGAGCCCGATCATTACCATTTCTATTCATTCTAATATGATGTATTTCAACTCCCCCTCCCTCACGCCTTCCAGAGAGTGATCTGGTGAAGGAGGATGACAAGTCTTTGTGAAACCATCTCGAGTTCTCCCAGATACTCGTAGTTGAAGTTGTCTAGCGGTGCGAGATTAGACACCGTGTGAAAGGCAATACTGCACAGATTCTTTATTCCAGACCATTTTGTAAGTTCGCATGATACAAAACCTCACGGTTACTGGGCAGCTCTCCCACTTTTCACGTCAACCTTTGCTACCTCGCACGCTGCAACGTGCAGGAAAGAAACATTGATTTGAATTGCGCCGTGGTGCCGTGCATCTTAATGACACTCTGGAGTGACTGGCAGTGTGTCTGGGTCCTGGGGTTGGACCCGGTCTAGCTGCCAGGAGGCAACATTGCAGAGAGGGGCTACAGCTGTGGTCTCTGAAGGGGCCTGGCTACTCTATGTAGGCCTTCTCTCCCTGCGTCTCAGAGTGCTTGAAGATGCTAATTGGTTCACATTTTCCTCTGTTCGTTAAGGTATTCTGTCCTTAAAAATTCAGCTTTTTAAAATAGTAACGTGTATTGTCTATGTGAAAGATTAATCAAAAGGAGTTGCTTGAGGTGGGAAGGCTTTTCCGGAGAGGTTCCACATGTTGTCAGGTAGTCCCTCTGAATGGCAGCTTCCGGTTCGGTCCCTTAGCTTTCGGAAGTGACATTTAGTCTGATATGTGCCAGCCGTGCAATCTACCTAGCCCTGCAAAGTGCAAATATTAACCTAAATGCATATTAAGATACTGTGTGTTAGCTCCTGAACTGAAATAGAGAGCGGGTGTTCCAGCGGAGGCAAGCAAATCGTGTTGATTTACAGTGGCTTGAGGATTTGGCCCATTACCGCTTCTTTATACACTTTTAAAAAGAAATGCCAACTCGATAGTTTAGGCTTTAACTGGAACATGGCAAGTAATTGTATGTTTTGGCGGACCCCTAGTAATGTTGCAGAATCTTTCTCAGAAGTTGTTCCATGGGATAGCCGATTCCTCAGGTAAGAGCTACTTGTTTGTTCAATCCTCCATCTTAGGCCTGCTCCTCAGGTGCATCCTCCTTCTCGCAGCGATTTCCTAGGAACAGATTTCAAAGAACAGCTCTGATCACAGAATCACAGATTGGTTAGGCTTGGAAAGGACCTCTGGAGATCATCCAGCCCAACCCCCCTGCCAGAGCAAGGTCACCTACAGCAGGTTGCACAGGATGACCTCCAGGCGGGTTTTGAATGTTTCTGGGGTCGGAGACTCTACCGCCTCCCTGGGCAGCCTGTTCCAGCGCTCTGCCACCCTCAAAGTAAAGAAGTTCCTCCTCATGCTTTGATAGAAGTTCCTAGGTTCCAGTTTGTACCCGTTACCTCTTGTCCTGGATCATCTTTGATGATCCAGGACAAGAGGTAACGGGCACCAATTGGAACGTAGGAACTTGAACTTGAACTGGAACGTAGGAGCTTGAACATAGGATTATCCTTGATGATTCAGGATAGCTGTGTGTCTGACCAGTCTGTCTTTCGAAGGAGGTCCTGGACCAGCTCCAGCCATGCTGTGCTGAGCAGAGCCCCTGGCAGCAGCCCCACAGCTCACTCCCAGTGTGCCTGAATGGAAAAGGTACCAAAGTTGCTCCAACACTTTCTGAAAAACTCTATAGTGTTACCCCACAAGCGCAAAGCGACGGCAAAGCCCGTGAAATGACACCGGTGCTTCCAGAAAATGTCAAGCTTCCTGCCCAAGGGTGACATGCCATGCGGTGGGGTCAGGGCCACTCGCTGAGCACCCGGTGCGCTGGGATTGCCCCAGCGGTTCCTGAGCAGCTCCTGCAGTGCTGCCGCCGGTACCGTTCTGGCGGCTGTAGTTGTTTAAAAAGCCGTTGTTGTTTCTGGCGTAATCTGACGGCAGTTTTCTCGGGCATTTGGGCCTCTTCTAATAAGTGTGCTGTGAGTACATCTGCAAGCATTCACCTGTCGAGGTCAAATGACTGGTGGTGCTCATCTCCCCCCGTGCTACTGCTGCTGCCTCCCATGAATGCTCATGTGCCTGCGTGCCCCTGTACAGGCACAGATGCACGCGCGCAACACCTGATCCCGCATCCTAATTATTTTTCGCCCGGTTCTCTGAGTTGTTCTGCTTCCGGCTGATGAATGGGAAAGTGTAGTAGTGCTGTTTCATTTCACCAGCCTCTCAAGTGTGGAAATTATGGTAAATTTGAGAACAAACCAGATTAGATTGATAGTTACACCTCCTCCTTTAATTAGCCAACCACAGGATCTGTGGAGGCAAAGGCCGGGGGGCGTGTCGGTGGGGGGGCATACGATTTTACCATGGCGAGATTGCTGGAGGTTCTTTCTTGTCTGTTCTTTCTTGTCTTGTAAATTGGTATGAGGTTCTGCCAGTCTTCCTCACGTAGCACAATCGCTCTTGATTTCTGGAGGTTGCTCACAGGGTAAGCTAATGTTTAACATCAATAAGGGTTACCGAATCTTGTCCTTGAGAAGCAGGAGTCTGGAAGCTGTTGTCAATCCAACTGCTGTATTCCTGACCAGCAAGCCCGCTCGATTCAGGGTTAATTAACTGATTACTTAGAGCGGAAGTGTTGTGGAAGAGCCCGATCATTACCATTTCTATTCATTCTAATATGATGTATTTCAACTCCCCCTCCCTCACGCCTTCCAGAGAGTGATCTGGTGAAGGAGGATGACAAGTCTTTGTGAAACCATCTCGAGTTCTCCCAGATACTCGTAGTTGAAGTTGTCTAGCGGTGCGAGATTAGACACCGTGTGAAAGGCAATACTGCACAGATTCTTTATTCCAGACCATTTTGTAAGTTCGCATGATACAAAACCTCACGGTTACTGGGCAGCTCTCCCACTTTTCACGTCAACCTTTGCTACCTCGCACGCTGCAACGTGCAGGAAAGAAACATTGATTTGAATTGCGCCGTGGTGCCGTGCATCTTAATGACACTCTGGAGTGACTGGCAGTGTGTCTGGGTCCTGGGGTTGGACCCGGTCTAGCTGCCAGGAGGCAACATTGCAGAGAGGGGTTACAGCTGTGGTCTCTGAAGGGGCCTGGCTACTCTATGTAGGCCTTCTCTCCCTGCGTCTCAGAGTGCTTGAAGATGCTAATTGGTTCACATTTTCCTCTGTTCGTTAAGGTATTCTGTCCTTAAAAATTCAGCTTTTTAAAATAGTAACGTGTATTGTCTATGTGAAAGATTAATCAAAAGGAGTTGCTTGAGGTGGGAAGGCTTTTCCGGAGAGGTTCCACATGTTGTCAGGTAGTCCCTCTGAATGGCAGCTTCCGGTTCGGTCCCTTAGCTTTCGGAAGTGACATTTAGTCTGATATGTGCCAGCCGTGCAATCTACCTAGCCCTGCAAAGTGCAAATATTAACATAAATGCATATTAAGATACTGTGTGTTAGCTCCTGAACTGAAATAGAGAGCGGGTGTTCCAGCGGAGGCAAGCAAATCGTGTTGATTTACAGTGGCTTGAGGATTTGGCCCATTACCGCTTCTTTATACACTTTTAAACAGAAATGCCAACTCGATAGTTTAGGCTTTAACTGGAACATGGCAAGTAATTGTATGTTTTGGCGGACCCCTAGTAATGTTGCAGAATCTTTCTCAGAAGTTGTTCCATGGGATAGCCGATTCCTCAGGTAAGAGCTACTTGTTTGTTCAATCCTCCATCTTAGGCCTGCTCCTCAGGTGCATCCTCCTTCTCGCAGCGATTTCCTAGGAACAGATTTCGAAGAACAGCTCTGATCACAGAATCACAGATTGGTTAGGGTTGGAAAGGACCTCTGGAGATCATCCAGCCCAACCCCCCTGCCAGAGCAGGGTCACCTACAGCAGGTTGCACAGGATGACCTCCAGGCGGGTTTTGAATGTTTCTGGGGTCGGAGACTCTACCGCCTCCCTGGGCAGCCTGTTCCAGCGCTCTGCCACCCTCAAAGTAAAGAAGTTCCTCCTCATGCTTTGATAGAAGTTCCTACGTTCCAGTTTGTACCCGTTACCTCTTGTCCTGGATCATCTTTGATGATCCAGGACAAGAGGTAACGGGCACCAATTGGAACGTAGGAACTTGAACTTGAACTGGAACGTAGGAACTTGAACATAGGATTATCCTTGATGATTCAGGATAGCTGTGTGTCTGACCAGTCTGTCTTTCGAAGGAGGTCCTGGACCAGCTCCAGCCATGCTGTGCTGAGCAGAGCCCCTGGCAGCAGCCCCACAGCTCACTCCCAGTGTGCCTGAATGGAAAAGGTACCAAAGTTGCTCCAACACTTTCTGAAAAACTCTATAGTGTTACCCCACAAGCGCAAAGCGACGGCAAAGCCCCTGAAATGACACCGGTGCTTCCAGAAAATGTCAAGCTTCCTGCCCAAGGGTGACATGCCATGCGGTGGGGTCAGGGCCACGCGCTGAGCACCCGGTGCGCTGGGGTTGCCCCAGCGGTTCCTGAGCAGCTCCTGCAGTGCTGCCGCCGGTACCGTTCTGGCGGCTGTAGTTGTTTAAAAAGCCGTTGTTGTTTCCGGCGTAATCTGACGGCAGTTTTCTCGGGCATTTGGGCCTCTTCTAATAAGTGTGCTGTGAGTACATCTGCAAGCATTCACCTGTCGAGGTCAAATGACTGGTGGTGCTCATCTGCCCCCGTGCTACTGCTGCTGCCTCCCGTGAATGCTCATGTGCCTGCGTGCCCCTGTACAGGCACAGATGCACGCGCGCAACACCTGATCCCGCATCCTAATTATTTTTCGCCCGGTTCTCTGAGTTGATCTGCTTCCGGCTGATGAATGGGAAAGTGTAGTAGTGCTGTTTCATTTCACCAGCCTCTCAAGTGTGGAAATTATGGTAAATTTGAGAACAAGCCAGATTAGATTGATAGTTACACCTCCTCCTTTAATTAGCCAACCACAGGATCTGTGGAGGCAAAGGCCGGGGGGGTGTGTCGGTGTATATAACGTGTATTGTCTATGTGAAAGATGAATCAAAAGGAGTTGCTTGAGGTGGGAAGGCTTTTCCGGAGAGGTTCCACATGTTGTCAGGTAGTCCCTCTGAATGGCAGCTTCCGGTTCGGTCCCTTAGCTTTCGGAAGTGATATTTAGTCTGATATGTGCCAGCCGTGCAATCTACCTAGCCCTGCAAAGTGCAAATATTAACATAAATGCATATTAAGATACTGTGTGTTAGCTCCTGAACTGAAATAGAGAGCGGGTGTTCCAGCGGAGGCAAGCAAATCGTGTTGATTTACAGTGGCTTGCGGATTTGGCCCATTACCGCTTCTTTATACACTTTTAAAAAGAAATGCCAACTCGATAGTTTAGGCTTTAACTGGAACATGGCAAGTAATTGTATGTTTTGGCGGACCCCTAGTAATGTTGCAGAATCTTTCTCAGAAGTTGTTCCATGGGATAGCCGATTCCTCAGGTAAGAGCTACTTGTTTGTTCAATCCTCCATCTTAGGCCTGCTCCTCAGGTGCATCCTCCTTCTCGCAGCGATTTCCTAGGAACAGATTTCGAAGAACAGCTCTGATCACAGAATCACAGATTGGTTAGGGTTGGAAAGGACCTCTGGAGATCATCCAGCCCAACCCCCCTGCCAGAGCAGGGTCACCTACAGCAGGTTGCACAGGATGACCTCCAGGCGGGTTTTGAATGTTTCTGGGGTCGGAGACTCTACCGCCTCCCTGGGCAGCCTGTTCCAGCGCTCTGCCACCCTCAAAGTAAAGAAGTTCCTCCTCATGCTTTGATAGAAGTTCCTAGGTTCCAGTTTGTACCCGTTACCTCTTGTCCTGGATCATCTTTGATGATCCAGGACAAGAGGTAACGGGCACCAATTGGAACGTAGGAACTTGAACTTGAACTGGAACGTAGGAACTTGAACATAGGATTATCCTTGATGATTCAGGATAGCTGTGTTTCTGACCAGTCTGTCTTTCGAAGGAGGTCCTGGGCCAGCTCCAGCCATGCTGTGCTGAGCAGAGCCCCTGGCAGCAGCCCCACAGCTCACTCCCAGTGTGCCTGAATGGAAAAGGTACCAAAGTTGCTCCAACACTTTCTGAAAAACTCTATAGTGTTACCCCACAAGCGCAAAGCGACGGCAAAGCCCGTGAAATGACACCGGTGCTTCCAGAAAATGTCAAGCTTCCTGCCCAAGGGTGACATGCCATGCGGTGGGGTCAGGGCTACGCGCTGAGCACCCGGTGCGCTGGGGTTGCCCCAGCGGTTCCTGAGCAGCTCCTGCAGTGCTGCCGCCGGTACCGTTCTGGCGGCTGTAGTTGTTTAAAAAGCCGTTGTTGTTTCCGGCGTAATCTGACGGCAGTTTTCTCGGGCATTTGGGCCTCTTCTAATAAGTGTGCTGTGAGTACATCTGCAAGCATTCACCTGTCGAGGTCAAATGACTGGTGGTGCTCATCTGCCCCCGTGCTACTGCTGCTGCCTCCCGTGAATGCTCATGTGCCTGCGTGCCCCTGTACAGGCACAGATGCACGCGCGCAACACCTGATCCCGCATCCTAATTATTTTTCGCCCGGTTCTCTGAGTTGTTCTGCTTCCGGCTGATGAATGGGAAAGTGTAGTAGTGCTGTTTCATTTCACCAGCCTCTCAAGTGTGGAAATTATGGTAAATTTGAGAACAAGCCATATTAGATTGATAGTTACACCTCCTCCTTTAATTAGCCAACCACAGGATCTGTGGAGGCAAAGGCCGGGGGGGTGTGTCGGTGTATATAATGTGTATTGTCCATGTGAAAGATTAATCAAAAGGAGTTGCTTGAGGTGGGAAGGCTTTTCCGGAGAGGTTCCACATGTTGTCAGGTAGTCCCTCTGAATGGCAGCTTCCGGTTCGGTCCCTTAGCTTTCGGAAGTGACATTTAGTCTGATATGTGCCAGCCGTGCAATCTACCTAGCCCTGCAAAGTGCAAATATTAACCTAAATGCATATTAAGATACTGTGTGTTAGCTCCTGAACTGAAATAGAGAGCGGGTGTTCCAGCGGAGGCAAGCAAATCGTGTTGATTTACAGTGGCTTGCGGATTTGGCCCATTACCGCTTCTTTATACACTTTTAAAAAGAAATGCCAACTTGATAGTTTAGGCTTTAACTGGAACATGGCAAGTAATTGTATGTTTTGGCGGACCCCTAGTAATGTTGCAGAATCTTTCTCAGAAGTTGTTCCATGGGATAGCCGATTCCTCAGGTAAGAGCTACTTGTTTGTTCAATCCTCCATCTTAGGCCTGCTCCTCAGGTGCATCCTCCTTCTCGCAGCGATTTCCTAGGAACAGATTTCGAAGAACAGCTCTGATCACAGAATCACAGATTGGTTAGGGTTGGAAAGGAGCTCTGGAGATCATCCAGTCCAACCCCCCTGCCAGAGCAGAGTCACCTACAGCAGGTTGCACAGGATGACCTCCAGGCGGGTTTTGAATGTCTCTGGGGTGGGAGACTCTACCGCCTCCCTGGGCAGCCTGTTCCAGCGCTCTGCCACCCTCAAAGTAAAGAAGTTCCTCCTCATGCTTTGATAGAAGTTCCTACGTTCCAGTTTGTACCCGTTACCTCTTGTCCTGGATCATCTTTGATGATCCAGGACAAGAGGTAATGGGCACCAATTGGAACGTAGGAACTTGAACTTGAACTGGAAGGTAGGAACTTGAACTTGAATATAGGATTATCCTTGATGATTCAGGATAGCTGTGTGTCTGACCAGTCTGTCTTTCGAAGGAGGTCCTGGGCCAGCTCCAGCCATGTTGTGCTGAGCAGAGCCCCTGGCAGCAGCCCCCCAGCTCACTCCCAGTGTGCCTGAATGGAAAAGGTACCAAAGTTGCTCCAACACTTTCTGAAAAACTCTATAGTGTTACCCCACAAGCGCAAAGCGACGGCAAAGCCCGTGAAATGACACCGGTGCTTCCAGAAAATGTCAAGCTTCCTGCCCAAGGGTGACATGCCATGCGGTGGGGTCAGGGCCACGCGCTGAGCACCCGGTGCGCTGGGGTTGCCCCAGCGGTTCCTGAGCAGCTCCTGCAGTGCTGCCGCCGGTACCGTTCTGGCGGCTGTAGTTGTTTAAAAAGCCGTTGTTGTTTCCGGCGTAATCTGACGGCAGTTTTCTCGGGCATTTGGGCCTCTTCGAATAAGTGTGCTGTGAGTACATCTGCAAGCATTCACCTGTCGAGGTCAAATGACTGGTGGTGCTCATCTGCCCCCGTGCTACTGCTGCTGCCTCCCGTGAATGCTCATGTGCCTGCGTGCCCCTGTACAGGCACAGATGCACGCGCGCAACACCTGATCCCGCATCCTAATTATTTTTCGCCCGGTTCTCGGAGTTGTTCTGCTTCCGGCTGATGAATGGGAAAGTGTAGTAGTGCTGTTTCATTTCACCAGCCTCTCAAGTGTGGAAATTATGGTAAATTTGGGAACAAGCCAGATTAGATTGATAGTTACACCTCCTCCTTTAATTAGCCAACCACAGGATCTGTGGAGGCAAAGGCCGGGGGGGTGTGTCGGTGTATATAACGTGTATTGTCTATGTGAAAGATTAATCAAAAGGAGTTGCTTGAGGTGGGAAGGCTTTTCCGGAGAGGTTCCACATGTTGTCAGGTAGTCCCTCTGAATGGCAGCTTCCGGTTCGGTCCCTTAGCTTTCGGAAGTGACATTTAGTCTGATATGTGCCAGCCGTGCAATCTACCTAGCCCTGCAAAGTGCAAATATTAACCTAAATGCATATTAAGATAGTGTGTGTTAGCTCCTGAACTGAAATAGAGAGCGGGTGTTCCAGCGGAGGCAAGCAAATCGTGTTGATTTACAGTGGCTTGAGGATTTGGCCCATTACCGCTTCTTTATACACTTTTAAAAAGAAATGCCAACTCGATAGTTTAGGCTTTAACTGGAACATGACAAGTAATTGTATGTTTTGGCGGACCCCTAGTAATGTTGCAGAATCTTTCTCAGAAGTTGTTCCATGGGATAGCCGATTCCTCAGGTAAGAGCTACTTGTTTGTTCAATCCTCCATCTTAGGCCTGCTCCTCAGGTGCATCCTCCTTCTCGCAGCGATTTCCTAGGAACAGATTTCGAAGAACAGCTCTGATCACAGAATCACAGATTGGTTAGGGTTGGAAAGGAGCTCTGGAGATCATCCAGTCCAACCCCCCTGCCAGAGCAGGGTCACCTACAGCAGGTTGCACAGGATGACCTCCAGGCGGGTTTTGAATGTCTCTGGGGTGGGAGACTCTACTGCCTCCCTGGGCAGCCTGTTCCAGCGCTCTGCCACCCTCAAAGTAAAGAAGTTCCTCCTCATGCTTTGATAGAAGTTCCTAGGTTCCAGTTTGTACCCGTTACCTCTTGTCCTGGATCATCTTTGATGATCCAGGACAAGAGGTAACGGGCACCAATTGGAACGTAGGAACTTGAACTTGAACTGGAACGTAGGAACTTGAACATAGGATTATCCTTGATGATTCAGGATAGCTGTGTGTCTGACCAGTCTGTCTTTCGAAGGAGGTCCTGGACCAGCTCCAGCCATGCTGTGCTGAGCAGAGCCCCTGGCAGCAGCCCCACACCTCACTCCCAGTGTGCCTGAATGGAAAAGGTACAAAAGTTGCTCCAACACTTTCTGAAAAACTCTATAGTGTTACCCCACAAGCGCAAAGCGACGGCAAAGCCCGTGAAATGACACCGGTGCTTCCAGAAAATGCCAAGCTTCCTGCCCAAGGGTGACATGCCATGCGGTGGGGTCAGGGCCACGCGCTGAGCACCCGGTGCGCTGGGGTTGCCCCAGCGGTTCCTGAGCAGCTCCTGCAGTGCTGCCGCCGGTACCGTTCTGGCGGCTGTAGTTGTTTAAAAAGTTGTTGTTGTTTCCGGCGTAATCTGACGGCAGTTTTCTCGGGCATTTGGGCCTCTTCTAATAAGTGTGCTGTGAGTACATCTGCAAGCATTCACCTGTCGAGGTCAAATGACTGGTGGTGCTCATCTGCCCCCGTGCTACTGCTGCTGCCTCCCGTGAATGCTCATGTGCCTGCGTGCCCCTGTACAGGCACAGATGCACGCGCGCAACACCTGATCCCGCATCCTAATTATTTTTCGCCCGGTTCTCTGAGTTGTTCTGCTTCCGGCTGATGAATGGGAAAGTGTAGTAGTGCTGTTTCATTTCACCAGCCTCTCAAGTGTGGAAATTATGGTAAATTTGAGAACAAGCCAGATTAGATTGATAGTTACACCTCCTCCTTTAATTAGCCAACCACAGGATCTGTGGAGGCAAAGGCCTGGGGGCGTGTCGGTGGGGGGGCATACGATTTTACCATGGCGAGATTGCTGGAGGTTCTTTCTTGTCTGTTCTTTCTTGTCTTGTAAATTGGTATGAGGTTCTGCCAGTCTTCCTCACGTAGCACAATCGCTCTTGATTTCTGGAGGTTGCTCACAGGGTAAGCTAATGTTTAACATCAATAAGGGTTACCGAATCTTGTCCTTGAGAAGCAGGAGTCTGGAAGCTGTTGTCAATCCAACTGCTGTATTCCTGACCAGCAAGCCCGCTCGATTCAGGGTTAATTAACTGATTACTTAGAGCGGAAGTGTTGTGGAAGAGCCCGATCATTACCATTTCTATTCATTCTAATATGATGTATTTCAACTCCCCCTCCCTCACGCCTTCCAGAGAGTGATCTGGTGAAGGAGGATGACAAGTCTTTGTGAAACCATCTCGAGTTCTGCCAGATACTCGTAGTTGAAGTTGTCTAGCGGTGCGAGATTAGACACCGTGTGAAAGGCAATACTGCACAGATTCTTTATTCCAGACCATTTTGTAAGTTCGCATGATACAAAACCTCACGGTTACTGGGCAGCTCTCCCACTTTTCACGTCAACCTTTGCTACCTCGCACGCTGCAACGTGCAGGAAAGAAACATTGATTTGAATTGCGCCGTGGTGCCGTGCATCTTAATGACACTCTGGAGTGACTGGCAGTGTGTCTGGGTCCTGGGGTTGGACCCGGTCTAGCTGCCAGGAGGCAACATTGCAGAGAGGGGCTACAGCTGTGGTCTCTGAAGGGGCCTGGCTACTCTATGTAGGCCTTCTCTCCCTGCGTCTCAGAGTGCTTGAAGATGCTAATTGGTTCACATTTTCCTCTGTTCGTTAAGGTATTCTGTCCTTAAAAATTCAGCTTTTTAAAATAGTAACGTGTATTGTCTATGTGAAAGATTAATCAAAAGGAGTTGCTTGAGGTGGGAAGGCTTTTCCGGAGAGGTTCCACATGTTGTCAGGTAGTCCCTCTGAATGGCAGCTTCCGGTTCGGTCCCTTAGCTTTCGGAAGTGACATTTAGTCTGATATGTGCCAGCCGTGCAATCTACCTAGCCCCGCAAAGTGCAAATATTAACCTAAATGCATATTAAGATACTTTGTGTTAGCTCCTGAACTGAAATAGAGAGCGGGTGTTCCAGCGGAGGCAAGCAAATCGTGTTGATTTACAGTGGCTTGAGGATTTGGCCCATTACCGCTTCTTTATACACTTTTAAAAAGAAATGCCAACTCGATAGTTTAGGCTTTAACTGGAACATGGCAAGTAATTGTATGTTTTGGCGGACCCCTAGTAATGTTGCAGAATCTTTCTCAGAAGTTGTTCCATGGGATAGCCGATTCCTCAGGTAAGAGCTACTTGTTTGTTCAATCCTCCATCTTAGGCCTGCTCCTCAGGTGCATCCTCCTTCTCGCAGCGATTTCCTAGGAACAGATTTCGAAGAACAGCTCTGATCACAGAATCACAGATTGGTTAGGGTTGGAAAGGAGCTCTGGAGATCATCCAGTCCAACCCCCTGCCAGAGCAGGGTCACCTACAGCAGGTTGCACAGGATGACCTCCAGGCGGGTTTTGAATGTCTCTGGGGTGGGAGACTCTACTGCCTCCCTGGGCAGCCTGTTCCAGCGCTCTGCCACCCTCAAAGTAAAGAAGTTCCTCCTCATGCTTTGATAGAAGTTCCTAGGTTCCAGTTTGTACCCGTTACCTCTTGTCCTGGATCATCTTTGATGATCCAGGACAAGAGGTAACGGGCACCAATTGGAACGTAGGAACTTGAACTTGAACTGGAACGTAGGAACTTGAACATAGGATTATCCTTGATGATTCAGGATAGCTGTGTGTCTGACCAGTCTGTCTTTCGAAGGAGGTCCTGGACCAGCTCCAGCCATGCTGTGCTGAGCAGAGCCCCTGGCAGCAGCCCCACACCTCACTCCCAGTGTGCCTGAATGGAAAAGGTACAAAAGTTGCTCCAACACTTTCTGAAAAACTCTATAGTGTTACCCCACAAGCGCAAAGCGACGGCAAAGCCCGTGAAATGACACCGGTGCTTCCAGAAAATGCCAAGCTTCCTGCCCAAGGGTGACATGCCATGCGGTGGGGTCAGGGCCACGCGCTGAGCACCCGGTGCGCTGGGGTTGCCCCAGCGGTTCCTGAGCAGCTCCTGCAGTGCTGCCGCCGGTACCGTTCTGGCGGCTGTAGTTGTTTAAAAAGTTGTTGTTGTTTCCGGCGTAATCTGACGGCAGTTTTCTCGGGCATTTGGGCCTCTTCTAATAAGTGTGCTGTGAGTACATCTGCAAGCATTCACCTGTCGAGGTCAAATGACTGGTGGTGCTCATCTCCCCCCGTGCTACTGCTGCTGCCTCCCGTGAATGCTCATGTGCCTGCGTGCCCCTGTACAGGCACAGATGCACGCGCGCAACACCTGATCCCGCATCCTAATTATTTTTCGCCCGGTTCTCTGAGTTGTTCTGCTTCCGGCTGATGAATGGGAAAGTGTAGTAGTGCTGTTTCATTTCACCAGCCTCTCAAGTGTGGAAATTATGGTAAATTTGAGAACAAGCCAGATTAGATTGATAGTTACACCTCCTCCTTTAATTAGCCAACCACAGGATCTGTGGAGGCAAAGGCCTGGGGGCGTGTCGGTGGGGGGGCATACGATTTTACTATGGCGAGATTGCTGGAGGTTCTTTCTTGTCTGTTCTTTCTTGTCTTGTAAATTGGTATGAGGTTCTGCCAGTCTTCCTCACGTAGCACAATCGCTCTTGATTTCTGGAGGTTGCTCACAGGGTAAGCTAATGTTTAACATCAATAAGGGTTACCGAATCTTGTCCTTGAGAAGCAGGAGTCTGGAAGCTGTTGTCAATCCAACTGCTGTATTCCTGACCAGCAAGCCCGCTCGATTCAGGGTTAATTAACTGATTACTTAGAGCGGAAGTGTTGTGGAAGAGCCCGATCATTACCATTTCTATTCATTCTAATATGATGTATTTCAACTCCCCCTCCCTCACGCCTTCCAGAGAGTGATCTGGTGAAGGAGGATGACAAGTCTTTGTGAAACCATCTCGAGTTCTGCCAGATACTCGTAGTTGAAGTTGTCTAGCGGTGCGAGATTAGACACCGTGTGAAAGGCAATACTGCACAGATTCTTTATTCCAGACCATTTTGTAAGTTCGCATGATACAAAACCTCACGGTTACTGGGCAGCTCTCCCACTTTTCACGTCAACCTTTGCTACCTCGCACGCTGCAACGTGCAGGAAAGAAACATTGATTTGAATTGCGCCGTGGTGCCGTGCATCTTAATGACACTCTGGAGTGACTGGCAGTGTGTCTGGGTCCTGGGGTTGGACCCGGTCTAGCTGCCAGGAGGCAACATTGCAGAGAGGGGCTACAGCTGTGGTCTCTGAAGGGGCCTGGCTACTCTATGTAGGCCTTCTCTCCCTGCGTCTCAGAGTGCTTGAAGATGCTAATTGGTTCACATTTTCCTCTGTTCGTTAAGGTATTCTGTCCTTAAAAATTCAGCTTTTTAAAATAGTAACGTGTATTGTCTATGTGAAAGATTAATCAAAAGGAGTTGCTTGAGGTGGGAAGGCTTTTCCGGAGAGGTTCCACATGTTGTCAGGTAGTCCCTCTGAATGGCAGCTTCCGGTTCGGTCCCTTAGCTTTCGGAAGTGACATTTAGTCTGATATGTGCCAGCCGTGCAATCTACCTAGCCCCGCAAAGTGCAAATATTAACCTAAATGCATATTAAGATACTTTGTGTTAGCTCCTGAACTGAAATAGAGAGCGGGTGTTCCAGCGGAGGCAAGCAAATCGTGTTGATTTACAGTGGCTTGAGGATTTGGCCCATTACCGCTTCTTTATACACTTTTAAAAAGAAATGCCAACTCGATAGTTTAGGCTTTAACTGGAACATGGCAAGTAATTGTATGTTTTGGCGGACCCCTAGTAATGTTGCAGAATCTTTCTCAGAAGTTGTTCCATGGGATAGCCGATTCCTCAGGTAAGAGCTACTTGTTTGTTCAATCCTCCATCTTAGGCCTGCTCCTCAGGTGCATCCTCCTTCTCGCAGCGATTTCCTAGGAACAGATTTCGAAGAACAGCTCTGATCACAGAATCACAGATTGGTTAGGGTTGGAAAGGAGCTCTGGAGATCATCCAGTCCAACCCCCTGCCAGAGCAGGGTCACCTACAGCAGGTTGCACAGGATGACCTCCAGGCGGGTTTTGAATGTCTCTGGGGTGGGAGACTCTACTGCCTCCCTGGGCAGCCTGTTCCAGCGCTCTGCCACCCTCAAAGTAAAGAAGTTCCTCCTCATGCTTTGATAGAAGTTCCTAGGTTCCAGTTTGTACCCGTTACCTCTTGTCCTGGATCATCTTTGATGATCCAGGACAAGAGGTAACGGGCACCAATTGGAACGTAGGAACTTGAACTTGAACTGGAACGTAGGAACTTGAACATAGGATTATCCTTGATGATTCAGGATAGCTGTGTGTCTGACCAGTCTGTCTTTCGAAGGAGGTCCTGGACCAGCTCCAGCCATGCTGTGCTGAGCAGAGCCCCTGGCAGCAGCCCCACACCTCACTCCCAGTGTGCCTGAATGGAAAAGGTACAAAAGTTGCTCCAACACTTTCTGAAAAACTCTATAGTGTTACCCCACAAGCGCAAAGCGACGGCAAAGCCCGTGAAATGACACCGGTGCTTCCAGAAAATGCCAAGCTTCCTGCCCAAGGGTGACATGCCATGCGGTGGGGTCAGGGCCACGCGCTGAGCACCCGGTGCGCTGGGGTTGCCCCAGCGGTTCCTGAGCAGCTCCTGCAGTGCTGCCGCCGGTACCGTTCTGGCGGCTGTAGTTGTTTAAAAAGTTGTTGTTGTTTCCGGCGTAATCTGACGGCAGTTTTCTCGGGCATTTGGGCCTCTTCTAATAAGTGTGCTGTGAGTACATCTGCAAGCATTCACCTGTCGAGGTCAAATGACTGGTGGTGCTCATCTCCCCCCGTGCTACTGCTGCTGCCTCCCGTGAATGCTCATGTGCCTGCGTGCCCCTGTACAGGCACAGATGCACGCGCGCAACACCTGATCCCGCATCCTAATTATTTTTCGCCCGGTTCTCTGAGTTGTTCTGCTTCCGGCTGATGAATGGGAAAGTGTAGTAGTGCTGTTTCATTTCACCAGCCTCTCAAGTGTGGAAATTATGGTAAATTTGAGAACAAGCCAGATTAGATTGATAGTTACACCTCCTCCTTTAATTAGCCAACCACAGGATCTGTGGAGGCAAAGGCCTGGGGGCGTGTCGGTGGGGGGGCATACGATTTTACCATGGCGAGATTGCTGGAGGTTCTTTCTTGTCTGTTCTTTCTTGTCTTGTAAATTGGTATGAGGTTCTGCCAGTCTTCCTCACGTAGCACAATCGCTCTTGATTTCTGGAGGTTGCTCACAGGGTAAGCTAATGTTTAACATCAATAAGGGTTACCGAATCTTGTCCTTGAGAAGCAGGAGTCTGGAAGCTGTTGTCAATCCAACTGCTGTATTCCTGACCAGCAAGCCCGCTCGATTCAGGGTTAATTAACTGATTACTTAGAGCGGAAGTGTTGTGGAAGAGCCCGATCATTACCATTTCTATTCATTCTAATATGATGTATTTCAACTCCCCCTCCCTCACGCCTTCCAGAGAGTGATCTGGTGAAGGAGGATGACAAGTCTTTGTGAAACCATCTCGAGTTCTCCCAGATACTCGTAGTTGAAGTTGTCTAGCGGTGCGAGATTAGACACCGTGTGAAAGGCAATACTGCACAGATTCTTTATTCCAGACCATTTTGTAAGTTCGCATGATACAAAACCTCACGGTTACTGGGCAGCTCTCCCACTTTTCACGTCAACCTTTGCTACCTCGCACGCTGCAACGTGCAGGAAAGAAACATTGATTTGAATTGCGCCGTGGTGCCGTGCATCTTAATGACACTCTGGAGTGACTGGCAGTGTGTCTGGGTCCTGGGGTTGGACCCGGTCTAGCTGCCAGGAGGCAACATTGCAGAGAGGGGCTACAGCTGTGGTCTCTGAAGGGGCCTGGCTACTCTATGTAGGCCTTCTCTCCCTGCGTCTCAGAGTGCTTGAAGATGCTAATTGGTTCACATTTTCCTCTGTTCGTTAAGGTATTCTGTCCTTAAAAATTCAGCTTTTTAAAATAGTAACGTGTATTGTCTATGTGAAAGATTAATCAAAAGGAGTTGCTTGAGGTGGGAAGGCTTTTCCGGAGAGGTTCCACATGTTGTCAGGTAGTCCCTCTGAATGGCAGCTTCCGGTTCGGTCCCTTAGCTTTCGGAAGTGACATTTAGTCTGATATGTGCCAGCCGTGCAATCTACCTAGCCCTGCAAAGTGCAAATATTAACCTAAATGCATATTAAGATACTTTGTGTTAGCTCCTGAACTGAAATAGAGAGCGGGTGTTCCAGCGGAGGCAAGCAAATCGTGTTGATTTACAGTGGCTTGAGGATTTGGCCCATTACCGCTTCTTTATACACTTTTAAAAAGAAATGCCAACTCGATAGTTTAGGCTTTAACTGGAACATGGCAAGTAATTGTATGCTTTGGCGGACCCCTAGTAATGTTGCAGAATCTTTCTCAGAAGTTGTTCCATGGGATAGCCGATTCCTCAGGTAAGAGCTACTTGTTTGTTCAATCCTCCATCTTAGGCCTGCTCCTCAGGTGCATCCTCCTTCTCGCAGCGATTTCCTAGGAACAGATTTCGAAGAACAGCTCTGATCACAGAATCACAGATTGGTTAGGCTTGGAAAGGACCTCTGGAGATCATCCAGCCCAACCCCCCTGCCAGAGCAAGGTCACCTACAGCAGGTTGCACAGGATGACCTCCAGGCGGGTTTTGAATGTTTCTGGGGTCGGAGACTCTACCGCCTCCCTGGGCAGCCTGTTCCAGCGCTCTGCCACCCTCAAAGTAAAGAAGTTCCTCCTCATGCTTTGATAGAAGTTCCTAGGTTCCAGTTTGTACCCGTTACCTCTTGTCCTGGATCATCTTTGATGATCCAGGACAAGAGGTAACGGGCACCAATTGGAACGTAGGAACTTGAACTTGAACTGGAACGTAGGAGCTTGAACATAGGATTATCCTTGATGATTCAGGATAGCTGTGTGTCTGACCAGTCTGTCTTTCGAAGGAGGTCCTGGACCAGCTCCAGCCATGCTGTGCTGAGCAGAGCCCCTGGCAGCAGCCCCACAGCTCACTCCCAGTGTGCCTGAATGGAAAAGGTACCAAAGTTGCTCCAACACTTTCTGAAAAACTCTATAGTGTTACCCCACAAGCGCAAAGCGACGGCAAAGCCCGTGAAATGACACCGGTGCTTCCAGAAAATGTCAAGCTTCCTGCCCAAGGGTGACATGCCATGCGGTGGGGTCAGGGCCACGCGCTGAGCACCCGGTGCGCTGGGGTTGCCCCAGCGGTTCCTGAGCAGCTCCTGCAGTGCTGCCGCCGGTACCGTTCTGGCGGCTGTAGTTGTTTAAAAAGCCGTTGTTGTTTCCGGCGTAATCTGACGGCAGTTTTCTCGGGCATTTGGGCCTCTTCTAATAAGTGTGCTGTGAGTACATCTGCAAGCATTCACCTGTCGAGGTCAAATGACTGGTGGTGCTCATCTGCCCCCGTGCTACTGCTGCTGCCTCCCATGAATGCTCATGTGCCTGCGTGCCCCTGTACAGGCACAGATGCACGCGCGCAACACCTGATCCCGCATCCTAATTATTTTTCGCCCGGTTCTCTGAGTTGTTCTGCTTCCGGCTGATGAATGGGAAAGTGTAGTAGTGCTGTTTCATTTCACCAGCCTCTCAAGTGTGGAAATTATGGTAAATTTGAGAACAAACCAGATTAGATTGATAGTTACACCTCCTCCCTTAATTAGCCAACCACAGGATCTGTGGAGGCAAAGGCCGGGGGGCGTGTCGGTGGGGGGGCATACGATTTTACCATGGCGAGATTGCTGGAGGTTCTTTCTTGTCTGTTCTTTCTTGTCTTGTAAATTGGTATGAGGTTCTGCCAGTCTTCCTCACGTAGCACAATCGCTCTTGATTTCTGGAGGTTGCTCACAGGGTAAGCTAATGTTTAACATCAATAAGGGTTACCGAATCTTGTCCTTGAGAAGCAGGAGTCTGGAAGCTGTTGTCAATCCAACTGCTGTATTCCTGACCAGCAAGCCCGCTCGATTCAGGGTTAATTAACTGATTACTTAGAGCGGAAGTGTTGTGGAAGAGCCCGATCATTACCATTTCTATTCATTCTAATATGATGTATTTCAACTCCCCCTCCCTCACGCCTTCCAGAGAGTGATCTGGTGAAGGAGGATGACAAGTCTTTGTGAAACCATCTCGAGTTCTCCCAGATACTCGTAGTTGAAGTTGTCTAGCGGTGCGAGATTAGACACCGTGTGAAAGGCAATACTGCACAGATTCTTTATTCCAGACCATTTTGTAAGTTCGCATGATACAAAACCTCACGGTTACTGGGCAGCTCTCCCACTTTTCACGTCAACCTTTGCTACCTCGCACGCTGCAACGTGCAGGAAAGAAACATTGATTTGAATTGCGCCGTGGTGCCGTGCATCTTAATGACACTCTGGAGTGACTGGCAGTGTGTCTGGGTCCTGGGGTTGGACCCGGTCTAGCTGCCAGGAGGCAACATTGCAGAGAGGGGCTACAGCTGTGGTCTCTGAAGGGGCCTGGCTACTCTATGTAGGCCTTCTCTCCCTGCGTCTCAGAGTGCTTGAAGATGCTAATTGGTTCACATTTTCCTCTGTTCGTTAAGGTATTCTGTCCTTAAAAATTCAGCTTTTTAAAATAGTAACGTGTATTGTCTATGTGAAAGATTAATCAAAAGGAGTTGCTTGAGGTGGGAAGGCTTTTCCGGAGAGGTTCCACATGTTGTCAGGTAGTCCCTCTGAATGGCAGCTTCCGGTTCGGTCCCTTAGCTTTCGGAAGTGACATTTAGTCTGATATGTGCCAGCCGTGCAATCTACCTAGCCCTGCAAAGTGCAAATATTAACCTAAATGCATATTAAGATAGTGTGTGTTAGCTCCTGAACTGAAATAGAGAGCGGGTGTTCCAGCGGAGGCAAGCAAATCGTGTTGATTTACAGTGGCTTGAGGATTTGGCCCATTACCGCTTCTTTATACACTTTTAAAAAGAAATGCCAACTCGATAGTTTAGGCTTTAACTGGAACATGGCAAGTAATTGTATGCTTTGGCGGACCCCTAGTAATGTTGCAGAATCTTTCTCAGAAGTTGTTCCATGGGATAGCCGATTCCTCAGGTAAGAGCTACTTGTTTGTTCAATCCTCCATCTTAGGCCTGCTCCTCAGGTGCATCCTCCTTCTCGCAGCGATTTCCTAGGAACAGATTTCGAAGAACAGCTCTGATCACAGAATCACAGATTGGTTAGGGTTGGAAAGGACCTCTGGAGATCATCCAGCCCAACCCCCCTGCCAGAGCAGGGTCACCTACAGCAGGTTGCACAGGATGACCTCCAGGCGGGTTTTGAATGTTTCTGGGGTCGGAGACTCTACCGCCTCCCTGGGCAGCCTGTTCCAGCGCTCTGCCACCCTCAAAGTAAAGAAGTTCCTCCTCATGCTTTGATAGAAGTTCCTACGTTCCAGTTTGTACCCGTTACCTCTTGTCCTGGATCATCTTTGATGATCCAGGACAAGAGGTAACGGGCACCAATTGGAACGTAGGAACTTGAACTTGAACTGGAACGTAGGAACTTGAACATAGGATTATCCTTGATGATTCAGGATAGCTGTGTGTCTGACCAGTCTGTCTTTCGAAGGAGGTCCTGGACCAGCTCCAGCCATGCTGTGCTGAGCAGAGCCCCTGGCAGCAGCCCCACAGCTCACTCCCAGTGTGCCTGAATGGAAAAGGTACCAAAGTTGCTCCAACACTTTCTGAAAAACTCTATAGTGTTACCCCACAAGCGCAAAGCGACGGCAAAGCCCGTGAAATGACACCGGTGCTTCCAGAAAATGTCAAGCTTCCTGCCCAAGGGTGACATGCCATGCGGTGGGGTCAGGGCCACGCGCTGAGCACCCGGTGCGCTGGGGTTGGCCCAGCGGTTCCTGAGCAGCTCCTGCAGTGCTGCCGCCGGTACCGTTCTGGCGGCTGTAGTTGTTTAAAAAGCCGTTGTTGTTTCCGGCGTAATCTGACGGCAGTTTTCTCGGGCATTTGGGCCTCTTCTAATAAGTGTGCTGTGAGTACATCTGCAAGCATTCACCTGTCGAGGTCAAATGACTGGTGGTGCTCATCTGCCCCCGTGCTACTGCTGCTGCCTCCCGTGAATGCTCATGTGCCTGCGTGACCCTGTACAGGCACAGATGCACGCGCGCAACACCTGATCCCGCATCCTAATTATTTTTCGCCCGGTTCTCTGAGTTGTTCTGCTTCCGGCTGATGAATGGGAAAGTGTAGTAGTGCTGTTTCATTTCACCAGCCTCTCAAGTGTGGAAATTATGGTAAATTTGAGAACAAGCCAGATTAGATTGATAGTTACACCTCCTCCTTTAATTAGCTACCACAGGATCTGTGGAGGCAAAGGCCGGGGGGGTGTGTCGGTGTATATAACGTGTATTGTCTATGTGAAAGATTAATCAAAAGGAGTTGCTTGAGGTGGGAAGGCTTTTCCGGAGAGGTTCCACATGTTGTCAGGTAGTCCCTCTGAATGGCAGCTTCCGGTTCGGTCCCTTAGCTTTCGGAAGTGATATTTAGTCTGATATGTGCCAGCCGTGCAATCTACCTAGCCCTGCAAAGTGCAAATATTAACATAAATGCATATTAAGATACTGTGTGTTAGCTCCTGAACTGAAATAGAGAGCGGGTGTTCCAGCGGAGGCAAGCAAATCGTGTTGATTTACAGTGGCTTGAGGATTTGGCCCATTACCGCTTCTTTATACACTTTTAAACAGAAATGCCAACTCGATAGTTTAGGCTTTAACTGGAACATGGCAAGTAATTGTATGTTTTGGCGGACCCCTAGTAATGTTGCAGAATCTTTCTCAGAAGTTGTTCCATGGGATAGCCGATTCCTCAGGTAAGAGCTACTTGTTTGTTCAATCCTCCATCTTAGGCCTGCTCCTCAGGTGCATCCTCCTTCTCGCAGCGATTTCCTAGGAACAGATTTCGAAGAACAGCTCTGATCACAGAATCACAGATTGGTTAGGGTTGGAAAGGACCTCTGGAGATCATCCAGCCCAACCCCCCTGCCAGAGCAGGGTCACCTACAGCAGGTTGCACAGGATGACCTCCAGGCGGGTTTTGAATGTTTCTGGGGTCGGAGACTCTACCGCCTCCCTGGGCAGCCTGTTCCAGCGCTCTGCCACCCTCAAAGTAAAGAAGTTCCTCCTCATGCTTTGATAGAAGTTCCTAGGTTCCAGTTTGTACCCGTTACCTCTTGTCCTGGATCATCTTTGATGATCCAGGACAAGAGGTAACGGGCACCAATTGGAACGTAGGAACTTGAACTTGAACTGGAACGTAGGAACTTGAACATAGGATTATCCTTGATGATTCAGGATAGCTGTGTGTCTGACCAGTCTGTCTTTCGAAGGAGGTCCTGGACCAGCTCCAGCCATGCTGTGCTGAGCAGAGCCCCTGGCAGCAGCCCCCCAGCTCACTCCCAGTGTGCCTGAATGGAAAAGGTACCAAAGTTGCTCCAACACTTTCTGAAAAACTCTATAGTGTTACCCCACAAGCGCAAAGCGACGGCAAAGCCCGTGAAATGACACCGGTGCTTCCAGAAAATGTCAAGCTTCCTGCCCAAGGGTGACATGCCATGCGGTGGGGTCAGGGCCACGCGCTGAGCACCCGGTGCGCTGGGGTTGCCCCAGCGGTTCCTGAGCAGCTCCTGCAGTGCTGCCGCCGGTACCGTTCTGGCGGCTGTAGTTGTTTAAAAAGCCGTTGTTGTTTCCGGCGTAATCTGACGGCAGTTTTCTCGGGCATTTGGGCCTCTTCTAATAAGTGTGCTGTGAGTACATCTGCAAGCATTCACCTGTCGAGGTCAAATGACTGGTGGTGCTCATCTGCCCCCGTGCTACTGCTGCTGCCTCCCGTGAATGCTCATGTGCCTGCGTGCCCCTGTACAGGCACAGATGCACGCGCGCAACACCTGATCCCGCATCCTAATTATTTTTCGCCCGGTTCTCGGAGTTGTTCTGCTTCCGGCTGATGAATGGGAAAGTGTAGTAGTGCTGTTTCATTTCACCAGCCTCTCAAGTGTGGAAATTATGGTAAATTTGAGAACAAGCCAGATTAGATTGATAGTTACACCTCCTCCTTTAATTAGCCAACCACAGGATCTGTGGAGGCAAAGGCCGGGGGGGTGTGTTGGTGTATATAACGTGTATTGTCTATGTGAAAGATTAATCAAAAGGAGTTGCTTGAGGTGGGAAGGCTTTTCCGGAGAGGTTCCACATGTTGTCAGGTAGTCCCTCTGAATGGCAGCTTCCGGTTCGGTCCCTTAGCTTTCGGAAGTGACATTTAGTCTGATATGTGCCAGCCGTGCAATCTACCTAGCCCTGCAAAGTGCAAATATTAACCTAAATGCATATTAAGATACTGTGTGTTAGCTCCTGAACTGAAATAGAGAGCGGGTGTTCCAGCGGAGGCAAGCAAATCGTGTTGATTTACAGTGGCTTGAGGATTTGGCCCATTACCGCTTCTTTATACACTTTTAAACAGAAATGCCAACTCGATAGTTTAGGCTTTAACTGGAACATGGCAAGTAATTGTATGTTTTGGCGGACCCCTAGTAATGTTGCAGAATCTTTCTCAGAAGTTGTTCCATGGGATAGCCGATTCCTCAGGTAAGAGCTACTTGTTTGTTCAATCCTCCATCTTAGGCCTGCTCCTCAGGTGCATCCTCCTTCTCGCAGCGATTTCCTAGGAACAGATTTCGAAGAACAGCTCTGATCACAGAATCACAGATTGGTTAGGGTTGGAAAGGACCTCTGGAGATCATCCAGCCCAACCCCCCTGCCAGAGCAGGGTCACCTACAGCAGGTTGCACAGGATGACCTCCAGGCGGGTTTTGAATGTTTCTGGGGTCGGAGACTCTACCGCCTCTTTGGGCAGCCTGTTCCAGCGCTCTGCCACCCTCAAAGTAAAGAAGTTCCTCCTCATGCTTTGATAGAAGTTCCTAGGTTCCAGTTTGTACCCGTTACCTCTTGTCCTGGATCATCTTTGATGATCCAGGACAAGAGGTAACGGGCACCAATTGGAACGTAGGAACTTGAACTTGAACTGGAACGTAGGAACTTGAACATAGGATTATCCTTGATGATTCAGGATAGCTGTGTGTCTGACCAGTCTGTCTTTCGAAGGAGGTCCTGGACCAGCTCCAGCCATGCTGTGCTGAGCAGAGCCCCTGGCAGCAGCCCCACAGCTCACTCCCAGTGTGCCTGAATGGAAAAGGTACCAAAGTTGCTCCAACACTTTCTGAAAAACTCTATAGTGTTACCCCACAAGCGCAAAGCGACGGCAAAGCCCGTGAAATGACACCGGTGCTTCCAGAAAATGTCAAGCTTCCTGCCCAAGGGTGACATGCCATGCGGTGGGGTCAGGGCCACGCGCTGAGCACCCGGTGCGCTGGGGTTGCCCCAGCGGTTCCTGAGCAGCTCCTGCAGTGCTGCCGCCGGTACCGTTCTGGCGGCTGTAGTTGTTTAAAAAGCCGTTGTTGTTTCCGGCGTAATCTGACGGCAGTTTTCTCGGGCATTTGGGCCTCTTCTAATAAGTGTGCTGTGAGTACATCTGCAAGCATTCACCTGTCGAGGTCAAATGACTGGTGGTGCTCATCTGCCCCCGTGCTACTGCTGCTGCCTCCCGTGAATGCTCATGTGCCTGCGTGCCCCTGTACAGGCACAGATGCACGCGCGCAACACCTGATCCCGCATCCTAATTATTTTTCGCCCGGTTCTCTGAGTTGATCTGCTTCCGGCTGATGAATGGGAAAGTGTAGTAGTGCTGTTTCATTTCACCAGCCTCTCAAGTGTGGAAATTATGGTAAATTTGAGAACAAGCCATATTAGATTGATAGTTACACCTCCTCCTTTAATTAGCTACCACAGGATCTGTGGAGGCAAAGGCCGGGGGGGTGTGTCGGTGTATATAACGTGTATTGTCTATGTGAAAGATTAATCAAAAGGAGTTGCTTGAGGTGGGAAGGCTTTTCCGGAGAGGTTCCACATGTTGTCAGGTAGTCCCTCTGAATGGCAGCTTCCGGTTCGGTCCCTTAGCTTTCGGAAGTGATATTTAGTCTGATATGTGCCAGCCGTGCAATCTACCTAGCCCTGCAAAGTGCAAATATTAACATAAATGCATATTAAGATACTGTGTGTTAGCTCCTGAACTGAAATAGAGAGCGGGTGTTCCAGCGGAGGCAAGCAAATCGTGTTGATTTACAGTGGCTTGAGGATTTGGCCCATTACCGCTTCTTTATACACTTTTAAACAGAAATGCCAACTCGATAGTTTAGGCTTTAACTGGAACATGGCAAGTAATTGTATGTTTTGGCGGACCCCTAGTAATGTTGCAGAATCTTTCTCAGAAGTTGTTCCATGGGATAGCCGATTCCTCAGGTAAGAGCTACTTGTTTGTTCAATCCTCCATCTTAGGCCTGCTCCTCAGGTGCATCCTCCTTCTCGCAGCGATTTCCTAGGAACAGATTTCGAAGAACAGCTCTGATCACAGAATCACAGATTGGTTAGGGTTGGAAAGGACCTCTGGAGATCATCCAGCCCAACCCCCCTGCCAGAGCAGGGTCACCTACAGCAGGTTGCACAGGATGACCTCCAGGCGGGTTTTGAATGTTTCTGGGGTCGGAGACTCTACCGCCTCCCTGGGCAGCCTGTTCCAGCGCTCTGCCACCCTCAAAGTAAAGAAGTTCCTCCTCATGCTTTGATAGAAGTTCCTAGGTTCCAGTTTGTACCCGTTACCTCTTGTCCTGGATCATCTTTGATGATCCAGGACAAGAGGTAACGGGCACCAATTGGAACGTAGGAACTTGAACTTGAACTGGAACGTAGGAACTTGAACATAGGATTATCCTTGATGATTCAGGATAGCTGTGTTTCTGACCAGTCTGTCTTTCGAAGGAGGTCCTGGGCCAGCTCCAGCCATGCTGTGCTGAGCAGAGCCCCTGGCAGCAGCCCCACAGCTCACTCCCAGTGTGCCTGAATGGAAAAGGTACCAAAGTTGCTCCAACACTTTCTGAAAAACTCTATAGTGTTACCCCACAAGCGCAAAGCGACGGCAAAGCCCCTGAAATGACACCGGTGCTTCCAGAAAATGTCAAGCTTCCTGCCCAAGGGTGACATGCCATGCGGTGGGGTCAGGGCTACGCGCTGAGCACCCGGTGCGCTGGGGTTGCCCCAGCGGTTCCTGAGCAGCTCCTGCAGTGCTGCCGCCGGTACCGTTCTGGCGGCTGTAGTTGTTTAAAAAGCCGTTGTTGTTTCCGGCGTAATCTGACGGCAGTTTTCTCGGGCATTTGGGCCTCTTCTAATAAGTGTGCTGTGAGTACATCTGCAAGCATTCACCTGTCGAGGTCAAATGACTGGTGGTGCTCATCTGCCCCCGTGCTACTGCTGCTGCCTCCCGTGAATGCTCATGTGCCTGCGTGCCCCTGTACAGGCACAGATGCACGCGCGCAACACCTGATCCCGCATCCTAATTATTTTTCGCCCGGTTCTCGGAGTTGTTCTGCTTCCGGCTGATGAATGGGAAAGTGTAGTAGTGCTGTTTCATTTCACCAGCCTATCAAGTGTGGAAATTATGGTAAATTTGAGAACAAGCCAGATTAGATTGATAGTTACACCTCCTCCTTTAATTAGCCAACCACAGGATCTGTGGAGGCAAAGGCCGGGGGGGTGTGTCGGTGTATATAATGTGTATTGTCCATGTGAAAGATTAATCAAAAGGAGTTGCTTGAGGTGGGAAGGCTTTTCCGGAGAGGTTCCACATGTTGTCAGGTAGTCCCTCTGAATGGCAGCTTCCGGTTCGGTCCCTTAGCTTTCGGAAGTGACATTTAGTCTGATATGTGCCAGCCGTGCAATCTACCTAGCCCTGCAAAGTGCAAATATTAACCTAAATGCATATTAAGATACTGTGTGTTAGCTCCTGAACTGAAATAGAGAGCGGGTGTTCCAGCGGAGGCAAGCAAATCGTGTTGATTTACAGTGGCTTGCGGATTTGGCCCATTACCGCTTCTTTATACACTTTTAAAAAGAAATGCCAACTTGATAGTTTAGGCTTTAACTGGAACATGGCAAGTAATTGTATGTTTTGGCGCACCCCTAGTAATGTTGCAGAATCTTTCTCAGAAGTTGTTCCATGGGATAGCCGATTCCTCAGGTAAGAGCTACTTGTTTGTTCAATCCTCCATCTTAGGCCTGCTCCTCAGGTGCATCCTCCTTCTCGCAGCGATTTCCTAGGAACAGATTTCGAAGAACAGCTCTGATCACAGAATCACAGATTGGTTAGGGTTGGAAAGGAGCTCTGGAGATCATCCAGTCCAACCCCCCTGCCAGAGCAGAGTCACCTACAGCAGGTTGCACAGGATGACCTCCAGGCGGGTTTTGAATGTCTCTGGGGTGGGAGACTCTACCGCCTCCCTGGGCAGCCTGTTCCAGCGCTCTGCCACCCTCAAAGTAAAGAAGTTCCTCCTCATGCTTTGATAGAAGTTCCTACGTTCCAGTTTGTACCCGTTACCTCTTGTCCTGGATCATCTTTGATGATCCAGGACAAGAGGTAATGGGCACCAATTGGAACGTAGGAACTTGAACTTGAACTGGAAGGTAGGAACTTGAACTTGAATATAGGATTATCCTTGATGATTCAGGATAGCTGTGTGTCTGACCAGTCTGTCTTTCGAAGGAGGTCCTGGGCCAGCTCCAGCCATGTTGTGCTGAGCAGAGCCCCTGGCAGCAGCCCCCCAGCTCACTCCCAGTGTGCCTGAATGGAAAAGGTACCAAAGTTGCTCCAACACTTTCTGAAAAACTCTATAGTGTTACCCCACAAGCGCAAAGCGACGGCAAAGCCCGTGAAATGACACCGGTGCTTCCAGAAAATGTCAAGCTTCCTGCCCAAGGGTGACATGCCATGCGGTGGGGTCAGGGCCACGCGCTGAGCACCCGGTGCGCTGGGGTTGCCCCAGCGGTTCCTGAGCAGCTCCTGCAGTGCTGCCGCCGGTACCGTTCTGGCGGCTGTAGTTGTTTAAAAAGCCGTTGTTGTTTCCGGCGTAATCTGACGGCAGTTTTCTCGGGCATTTGGGCCTCTTCTAATAAGTGTGCTGTGAGTACATCTGCAAGCATTCACCTGTCGAGGTCAAATGACTGGTGGTGCTCATCTCCCCCCGTGCTACTGCTGCTGCCTCCTGTGAATGCTCATGTGCCTGCGTGCCCCTGTACAGGCACAGATGCACGCGCGCAACACCTGATCCCGCATCCTAATTATTTTTCGCCCGGTTCTCTGAGTTGTTCTGCTTCCGGCTGATGAATGGGAAAGTGTAGTAGTGCTGTTTCATTTCACCAGCCTCTCAAGTGTGGAAATTATGGTAAATTTGAGAACAAGCCAGATTAGATTGATAGTTACACCTCCTCCTTTAATTAGCCAACCACAGGATCTGTGGAGGCAAAGGCCGGGGGGGTGTGTCGGTGTATATAACGTGTATTGTCTATGTGAAAGATTAATCAAAAGGAGTTGCTTGAGGTGGGAAGGCTTTTCCGGAGAGGTTCCACATGTTGTCAGGTAGTCCCTCTGAATGGCAGCTTCCGGTTCGGTCCCTTAGCTTTCGGAAGTGACATTTAGTCTGATATGTGCCAGCCGTGCAATCTACCTAGCCCTGCAAAGTGCAAATATTAACATAAATGCATATTAAGATACTGTGTGTTAGCTCCTGAACTGAAATAGAGAGCGGGTGTTCCAGCGGAGGCAAGCAAATCGTGTTGATTTACAGTGGCTTGAGGATTTGGCCCATTACCGCTTCTTTATACACTTTTAAAAAGAAATGCCAACTCGATAGTTTAGGCTTTAACTGGAACATGGCAAGTAATTGTATGTTTTGGCGGACCCCTAGTAATGTTGCAGAATCTTTCTCAGAAGTTGTTCCATGGGATAGCCGATTCCTCAGGTAAGAGCTACTTGTTTGTTCAATCCTCCATCTTAGGCCTGCTCCTCAGGTGCATCCTCCTTCTCGCAGCGATTTCCTAGGAACAGATTTCGAAGAACAGCTCTGATCACAGAATCACAGATTGGTTAGGGTTGGAAAGGACCTCTGGAGATCATCCAGCCCAACCCCCCTGCCAGAGCAGGGTCACCTACAGCAGGTTGCACAGGATGACCTCCAGGCGGGTTTTGAATGTCTCTGGGGTGGGAGACTCTCCCGCCTCCCCGGGCAGCCTGTTCCAGCGCTCTGCCACCCTCAAAGTAAAGAAGTTCCTCCTCATGCTTTGATAGAAGTTCCTACGTTCCAGTTTGTAACCGTTACCTCTTGTCCTGGATCATCAAAAATCATCTTTGATGATCCAGGACAAGAGGTAACGGGCACCAATTGGAACGTAGGAACTTGAACTTGAACTGGAAGGTAGGAACTTGAACTTGAACATAGGATTATCCTTGATGATTCAGGATAGCTGTGTGTCTGACCAGTCTGTCTTTCGAAGGAGGTCCTGGGCCAGCTCCAGCCATGCTGTGCTGAGCAGAGCCCCTGGCAGCAGCCCCACAGCTCACTCCCAGTGTGCCTGAATGGAAAAGGTACCAAAGTTGCTCCAACACTTTCTGAAAAACTCTATAGTGTTACCCCACAAGCGCAAAGCGACGGCAAAGCCCGTGAAATGACACCGGTGCTTCCAGAAAATGTCAAGCTTCCTGCCCAAGGGTGACATGCCATGCGGTGGGGTCAGGGCCACGCGCTGAGCACCCGGTGCGCTGGGGTTGCCCCAGCGGTTCCTGAGCAGCTCCTGCAGTGCTGCCGCCGGTACCGTTCTGGCGGCTGTAGTTATTTAAAAAGCCGTTGTTGTTTCCGGCGTAATCTGACGGCAGTTTTCTCGGGCATTTGGGCCTCTTCTAATAAGTGTGCTGTGGGTACATCTGCAAGCATTCACCTGTCGAGGTCAAATGACTGGTGGTGCTCATCTGCCCCCGTGCTACTGCTGCTGCCTCCCGTGAATGCTCATGTGCCTGCGTGCCCCTGTACAGGCACAGATGCACGCGCGCAACACCTGATCCCGCATCCTAATTATTTTTCGCCCGGTTCTCGGAGTTGTTCTGCTTCCGGCTGATGAATGGGAAAGTGTAGTAGTGCTGTTTCATTTCACCAGCCTCTCAAGTGTGGAAATTATGGTAAATTTGAGAACAAGCCAGATTAGATTGATAGTTACACCTCCTCCTTTAATTAGCCAATCACAGGATCTGTGGAGGCAAAGGCCGGGGGGGTGTGTCGGTGTATATAACGTGTATTGTCTATGTGAAAGATTAATCAAAAGGAGTTGCTTGAGGTGGGAAGGCTTTTCCGGAGAGGTTCCACATGTTGTCAGGTAGTCCCTCTGAATGGCAGCTTCCGGTTCGGTCCCTTAGCTTTCGGAAGTGACATTTAGTCTGATATGTGCCAGCCGTGCAATCTACCTAGCCCTGCAAAGTGCAAATATTAACCTAAATGCATATTAAGATACTGTGTGTTAGCTCCTGAACTGAAATAGAGAGCGGGTGTTCCAGCGGAGGCAAGCAAATCGTGTTGATTTACAGTGGCTTGAGGATTTGGCCCATTACCGCTTCTTTATACACTTTTAAAAAGAAATGCCAACTCGATAGTTTAGGCTTTAACTGGAACATGGCAAGTAATTGTATGTTTTGGCGGACCCCTAGTAATGTTGCAGAATCTTTCTCAGAAGTTGTTCCATGGGATAGCCGATTCCTCAGGTAAGAGCTACTTGTTTGTTCAATCCTCCATCTTAGGCCTGCTCCTCAGGTGCATCCTCCTTCTCGCAGCGATTTCCTAGGAACAGATTTCGAAGAACAGCTCTGATCACAGAATCACAGATTGGTTAGGGTTGGAAAGGACCTCTGGAGATCATCCAGCCCAACCCCCCTGCCAGAGCAGGGTCACCTACAGCAGGTTGCACAGGATGACCTCCAGGCGGGTTTTGAATGTCTCTGGGGTCGGAGACTCTACCGCCTCCCTGGGCAGCCTGTTCCAGCGCTCTGCCACCCTCAAAGTAAAGAAGTTCCTCCTCATGCTTTGATAGAAGTTCCTAGGTTCCAGTTTGTACCCGTTACCTCTTGTCCTGGATCATCTTTGATGATCCAGGACAAGAGGTAACGGGCACCAATTGGAAGGTAGGAACTTGAACTTGAACTGGAAGGTAGGAACTTGAACTTGAACATAGGATTATCCTTGATGATTCAGGATAGCCCTGTGTCTGACCAGTCTGTCTTTCGAAGGAGGTCCTGGGCCAGCTCCAGCCATGCTGTGCTGAGCAGAGCCCCTGGCAGCAGCCCCACAGCTCACTCCCAGTGTGCCTGAATGGAAAAGGTACCAAAGTTGCTCCAACACTTTCTGAAAAACTCTATAGTGTTACCCCACAAGCGCAAAGCGACGGCAAAGCCCGTGAAATGACACCGGTGCTTCCAGAAAATGTCAAGCTTCCTGCCCAAGGGTGACATGCCATGCGGTGGGGTCAGGGCCACGCGCTGAGCACCCGGTGCGCTGGGGTTGCCCCAGCGGTTCCTGAGCAGCTCCTGCAGTGCTGCCGCCGGTACCGTTCTGGCGGCTGTAGTTGTTTAAAAAGCCGTTGTTGTTTCCGGCGTAATCTGACGGCAGTTTTCTCGGGTATTTGGGCCTCTTCGAATAAGTGTGCTGTGAGTACATCTGCAAGCATTCACCTGTCGAGGTCAAATGACTGGTGGTGCTCATCTCCCCCCGTGCTACTGCTGCTGCCTCCCGTGAATGCTCATGTGCCTGCGTGCCCCTGTACAGGCACAGATGCACGCGCGCAACACCTGATCCCGCATCCTAATTATTTTTCGCCTGGTTCTCGGAGTTGTTCTGCTTCCGGCTGATGAATGGGAAAGTGTAGTAGTGCTGTTTCATTTCACCAGCCTCTCAAGTGTGGAAATTATGGTAAATTTGAGAACAAGCCAGATTAGATTGATAGTTACACCTCCTCCTTTAATTAGCCAACCACAGGATCTGTGGAGGCAAAGGCCGGGGGGGTGTGTTGGTGTATATAACGTGTATTGTCTATGTGAAAGATTAATCAAAAGGAGTTGCTTGAGGTGGGAAGGCTTTTCCGGAGAGGTTCCACATGTTGTCAGGTAGTCCCTCTGAATGGCAGCTTCCGGTTCGGTCCCTTAGCTTTCGGACGTGACATTTAGTCTGATATGTGCCAGCCGTGCAATCTACCTAGCCCCGCAAAGTGTAAATATTAACATAAATGCATATTAAGATACTGTGTGTTAGCTCCTGAACTGAAATAGAGAGCGGGTGTTCCAGCGGAGGCAAGCAAATCGTGTTGATTTAGAGTGGCTTGCGGATTTGGCCCGTTACCGCTTCTTTATACACTTTTAAAAAGAAATGCCAACTCGATAGTTTAGGCTTTAACTGGAACATGGCAAGTAATTGTATGTTTTGGCGGACCCCTAGTAATGTTGCAGAATCTTTCTCAGAAGTTGTTCCATGGGATAGCCGATTCCTCAGGTAAGAGCTACTTGTTTGTTCAATCCTCCATCTTAGGCCTGCTCCTCAGGTGCATCCTCCTTCTCGCAGCGATTTCCTAGGAACAGATTTCGAAGAACAGCTCTGATCACAGAATCACAGATTGGTTAGGGTTGGAAAGGACCTCTGGAGATCATCCAGCCCAACCCCCCTGCCAGAGCAGGGTCACCTACAGCAGGTTGCACAGGATGACCTCCAGGCGGGTTTTGAATGTTTCTGGGGTCGGAGACTCTACCGCCTCCCTGGGCAGCCTGTTCCAGCGCTCTGCCACCCTCAAAGTAAAGAAGTTCCTCCTCATGCTTTGATAGAAGTTCCTAGGTTCCAGTTTGTACCCGTTACCTCTTGTCCTGGATCATCTTTGATGATCCAGGACAAGAGGTAACGGGCACCAATTGGAACGTAGGAACTTGAACTTGAACTGGAAGGTAGGAACTTGAACTTGAACATAGGATTATCCTTGATGATTCAGGATAGCTGTGTGTCTGACCAGTCTGTCTTTCGAAGGAGGTCCTTGACCAGCTCCAGCCATGCTGTGCTGAGCAGAGCCCCTGGCAGCAGCCCCACAGCTCACTCCCAGTGTGCCTGAATGGAAAAGGTACCAAAGTTGCTCCAACACTTTCTGAAAAACTCTATAGTGTTACCCCACAAGCGCAAAGCGACGGCAAAGCCCGTGAAATGACACCGGTGCTTCCAGAAAATGTCAAGCTTCCTGCCCAAGGGTGACATGCCATGCGGTGGGGTCAGGGCCACGCGCTGAGCACCCGGTGCGCTGGGGTTGCCCCAGCGGTTCCTGAGCAGCTCCTGCAGTGCTGCCGCCGGTACCGTTCTGGCGGCTGTAGTTGTTTAAAACGTTGTTGTTGTTTCCGGCGTAATCTGACGGCAGTTTTCTCGGGCATTTGGGCCTCTTCTAATAAGTGTGCTGTGAGTACATCTGCAAGCATTCACCTGTCGAGGTCAAATGACTGGTGGTGCTCATCTCCCCCCGTGCTACTGCTGCTGCCTCCCGTGAATGCTCATGTGCCTGCGTGCCCCTGTACAGGCACAGATGCACGCGCGCAACACCTGATCCCGCATCCTAATTATTTTTCGCCCGGTTCTCTGAGTTGTTCTGCTTCCGGCTGATGAATGGGAAAGTGTAGTAGTGCTGTTTCATTTCACCAGCCTCTCAAGTGTGGAAATTATGGTAAATTTGAGAACAAGCCAGATTAGATTGATAGTTACACCTCCTCCTTTAATTAGCCAACCACAGGATCTGTGGAGGCAAAGGCCGGGGGGGTGTGTCGGTGTATATAACGTGTATTGTCTATGTGAAAGATTAATCAAAAGGAGTTGCTTGAGGTGGGAAGGCTTTTCCGGAGAGGTTCCACATGTTGTCAGGTAGTCCCTCTGAATGGCAGCTTCCGGTTCGGTCCCTTAGCTTTCGGAAGTGACATTTAGTCTGATATGTGCCAGCCGTGCAATCTACCTAGCCCTGCAAAGTGCAAATATTAACATAAATGCATATTAAGATACTGTGTGTTAGCTCCTGAACTGAAATAGAGAGCGGGTGTTCCAGCGGAGGCAAGCAAATCGTGTTGATTTACAGTGGCTTGCGGATTTGGCCCATTACCGCTTCTTTATACACTTTTAAAAAGAAATGCCAACTCGATAGTTTAGGCTTTAACTGGAACATGGCAAGTAATTGTATGTTTTGGCGGACCCCTAGTAATGTTGCAGAATCTTTCTCAGAAGTTGTTCCATGGGATAGCCGATTCCTCAGGTAAGAGCTACTTGTTTGTTCAATCCTCCATCTTAGGCCTGCTCCTCAGGTGCATCCTCCTTCTCGCAGCGATTTCCTAGGAACAGATTTCGAAGAACAGCTCTGATCACAGAATCACAGATTGGTTAGGGTTGGAAAGGACCTCTGGAGATCATCCAGCCCAACCCCCCTGCCAGAGCAGGGTCACCTACAGCAGGTTGCACAGGATGACCTCCAGGCGGGTTTTGAATGTTTCTGGGGTCGGAGACTCTACCGCCTCCCTGGGCAGCCTGTTCCAGCGCTCTGCCACCCTCAAAGTAAAGAAGTTCCTCCTCATGCTTTGATAGAAGTTCCTACGTTCCAGTTTGTACCCGTTACCTCTTGTCCTGGATCATCTTTGATGATCCAGGACAAGAGGTAACGGGCACCAATTGGAACGTAGGAACTTGAGCTTGAACTGGAATGTAGGAACTTGAACTTGAACATAGGATTATCCTTGATGATTCAGGATAGCTGTGTGTCTGACCAGTCCGTCTTTCGAAGGAGGTCCTGGGCCAGCTCCAGCCATGCTGTGCTGAGCAGAGCCCCTGGCAGCAGCCCCACAGCTCACTCCCAGTGTGCCTGAATGGAAAAGGTACCAAAGTTGCTCCAACACTTTCTGAAAAACTCTACAGTGTTACCCCACAAGCGCAAAGCGACGGCAAAGCCCGTGAAATGACACCGGTGCTTCCAGAAAATGTCAAGCTTCCTGCCCAAGGGTGACATGCCATGCGGTGGGGTCAGGGCCACGCGCTGAGCACCCGGTGCGCTGGGGTTGCCCCAGCGGTTCCTGAGCAGCTCCTGCAGTGCTGCCGCCGGTACCGTTCTGGCGGCTGTAGTTGTTTAAAAAGCCGTTGTTGTTTCCGGCGTAATCTGACGGCAGTTTTCTCGGGCATTTGGGCCTCTTCGAATAAGTGTGCTGTGAGTACATCTGCAAGCATTCACCTGTCGAGGTCAAATGACTGGTGGTGCTCATCTGCCCCCGTGCTACTGCTGCTGCCTCCCGTGAATGCTCATGTGCCTGCGTGCCCCTGTACAGGCACAGATGCACGCGCGCAACACCTGATCCCGCATCCTAATTATTTTTCGCCCGGTTCTCGGAGTTGTTCTGCTTCCGGCTGATGAATGGGAAAGTGTAGTAGTGCTGTTTCATTTCACCAGCCTCTAAAGTGTGGAAATTATGGTAAATTTGAGAACAAGCCAGATTAGATTGATAGTTACACCTCCTCCTTTAATTAGCCAACCACAGGATCTGTGGAGGCAAAGGCCGGGGGGGTGTGTCGGTGTATATAATGTGTATTGTCTATGTGAAAGATTAATCAAAAGGAGTTGCTTGAGGTGGGAAGGCTTTTCCGGAGAGGTTCCACATGTTGTCAGGTAGACCCTCTGAATGGCAGCTTCCGGTTCGGTCCCTTAGCTTTCGGAAGTGACATTTAGTCTGATATGTGCCAGCCGTGCAATCTACCTAGCCCCGCAAAGTGCAAATATTAACATAAATGCATATTAAGATACTGTGTGTTAGCTCCTGAACTGAAATAGAGAGCGGGTGTTCCAGCGGAGGCAAGCAAATCGTGTTGATTTACAGTGGCTTGCGGATTTGGCCCATTACCACTTCTTTATACACTTTTAAAAAGAAATGCCAACTCGATAGTTTAGGCTTTAACTGGAACATGGCAAGTAATTGTATGTTTTGGCGGACCCCTAGTAATGTTGCAGAATCTTTCTCAGAAGTTGTTCCATGGGATAGCCGATTCCTCAGGTAAGAGCTACTTGTTTGTTCAATCCTCCATCTTAGGCCTGCTCCTCAGGTGCATCCTCCTTCTCGCAGCGATTTCCTAGGAACAGATTTCGAAGAACAGCTCTGATCACAGAATCACAGATTGGTTAGGGTTGGAAAGGAGCTCTGGAGATCATCCAGCCCAACCCCCCTGCCAGAGCAGGGTCACCTACAGCAGGTTGCACAGGATGACCTCCAGGCGGGTTTTGAATGTTTCTGGGGTCGGAGACTCTACCGCCTCCCTGGGCAGCCTGTTCCAGCGCTCTGCCACCCTCAAAGTAAAGAAGTTCCTCCTCATGCTTTGATAGAAGTTCCTAGGTTCCAGTTTGTACCCGTTACCTCTTGTCCTGGATCATCTTTGATGATCCAGGCCAAGAGGTAACGGGCACCAATTGGAACGTAGGAACTTGAACTTCAACTGGAACGTAGGAACTTGAACATAGGATTATCCTTGATGATTCAGGATAGCTGTGTGTCTGACCAGTCTGTCTTTCGAAGGAGGTCCTGGGCCAGCTCCAGCCATGCTGTGCTGAGCAGAGCCCCTGGCAGCAGCCCCCCAGCTCACTCCCAGTGTGCCTGAATGGAAAAGGTACCAAAGTTGCTCCAACACTTTCTGAAAAACTCTATAGTGTTACCCCACAAGCGCAAAGCGACGGCAAAGCCCGTGAAATGACACCGGTGCTTCCAGAAAATGTCAAGCTTCCTGCCCAAGGGTGACATGCCATGCGGTGGGGTCAGGGCCACGCGCTGAGCACCCGGTGCGCTGGGGTTGCCCCAGCGGTTCCTGAGCAGCTCCTGCAGTGCTGCCGCCGGTACCGTTCTGGCGGCTGTAGTTGTTTAAAAAGCCGTTGTTGTTTCCGGCGTAATCTGACGGCAGTTTTCTCGGGCATTTGGGCCTCTTCTAATAAGTGTGCTGTGAGTACATCTGCAAGCATTCACCTGTCGAGGTCAAATGACTGGTGGTGCTCATCTCCCCCCGTGCTACTGCTGCTGCCTCCCGTGAATGCTCATGTGCCTGCGTGCCCCTGTACAGGCACAGATGCACGCGCGCAACACCTGATCCCGCATCCTAATTATTTTTCGCCCGGTTCTCTGAGTTGTTCTGCTTCCGGCTGATGAATGGGAAAGTGTAGTAGTGCTGTTTCATTTCACCAGCCTCTCAAGTGTGGAAATTATGGTAAATTTGAGAACAAGCCAGATTAGATTGATAGTTACACCTCCTCCTTTAATTAGCCAACCACAGGATCTGTGGAGGCAAAGGCCGGGGGGGTGTGTCGGTGTATATAACGTGTATTGTCTATGTGAAAGATTAATCAAAAGGAGTTGCTTGAGGTGGGAAGGCTTTTCCGGAGAGGTTCCACATGTTGTCAGGTAGTCCCTCTGAATGGCAGCTTCCGGTTCGGTCCCTTAGCTTTCGGAAGTGACATTTAGTCTGATATGTGCCAGCCGTGCAATCTACCTAGCCCCGCAAAGTGCAAATATTAACCTAAATGCATATTAAGATACTGTGTGTTAGCTCCTGAACTGAAATAGAGAGCGGGTGTTCCAGCGGAGGCAAGCAAATCGTGTTGATTTACAGTGGCTTGAGGATTTGGCCCATTACCGCTTCTTTATACACTTTTAAAAAGAAATGCCAACTCGATAGTTTAGGCTTTAACTGGAACATGGCAAGTAATTCTATGTTTTGGCGGACCCCTAGTAATGTTGCAGAATCTTTCTCAGAAGTTGTTCCATGGGATAGCCGATTCCTCAGGTAAGAGCTACTTGTTTGTTCAATCCTCCATCTTAGGCCTGCTCCTCAGGTGCATCCTCCTTCTCGCAGCGATTTCCTAGGAACAGATTTCGAAGAACAGCTCTGATCACAGAATCACAGATTGGTTAGGGTTGGAAAGGACCTCTGGAGATCATCCAGCCCAACCCCCCTGCCAGAGCAGGGTCACCTACAGCAGGTTGCACAGGATGACCTCCAGGCGGGTTTTGAATGTTTCTGGGGTCGGAGACTCTACCGCCTCCCTGGGCAGCCTGTTCCAGCGCTCTGCCACCCTCAAAGTAAAGAAGTTCCTCCTCATGCTTTGATAGAAGTTCCTAGGTTCCAGTTTGTACCCGTTACCTCTTGTCCTGGATCATCTTTGATGATCCAGGACAAGAGGTAACGGGCACCAATTGGAACGTAGGAACTTGAACTTGAACTGGAAGGTAGGAACTTGAACTTGAACATAGGATTATCCTTGATGATTCAGGATAGCTGTGTGTCTGACCAGTCTGTCTTTCGAAGGAGGTCCTGGGCCAGCTCCAGCCATGCTGTGCTGAGCAGAGCCCCTGGCAGCAGCCCCACAGCTCACTCCCAGTGTGCCTGAATGGAAAAGGTACCAAAGTTGCTCCAACACTTTCTGAAAAACTCTATAGTGTTACCCCACAAGCGCAAAGCGACGGCAAAGCCCGTGAAATGACACCGGTGCTTCCAGAAAATGTCAAGCTTCCTGCCCAAGGGTGACATGCCATGCGGTGGGGTCAGGCCCACGCGCTGAGCACCCGGTGCGCTGGGGTTGCCCCAGCGGTTCCTGAGCAGCTCCTGCAGTGCTGCCGCCGGTACCGTTCTGGCGGCTGTAGTTGTTTAAAAAGCCGTTGTTGTTTCCGGCGTAATCTGACGGCAGTTTTCTCGGGCATTTGGGCCTCTTCTAATAAGTGTGCTGTGAGTACATCTGCAAGCATTCACCTGTCGAGGTCAAATGACTGGTGGTGCTCATCTGCCCCCGTGCTACTGCTGCTGCCTCCCGTGAATGCTCATGTGCCTGCGTGCCCCTGTACAGGCACAGATACACGCGCGCAACACCTGATCCCGCATCCTAATTATTTTTCGCCCGGTTCTCTGAGTTGTTCTGCTTCCGGCTGATGAATGGGAAAGTGTAGTAGTGCTGTTTCATTTCACCAGCCTCTCAAGTGTGGAAATTATGGTAAATTTGAGAACAAGCCAGATTAGATTGATAGTTACACCTCCTCCTTTAATTAGCCAACCACAGGATCTGTGGAGGCAAAGGCCGGGGGGGTGTGTCGGTGTATATAACGTGTATTGTCTATGTGAAAGATTAATCAAAAGGAGTTGCTTGAGGTGGGAAGGCTTTTCCGGAGAGGTTCCACATGTTGTCAGGTAGTCCCTCTGAATGGCAGCTTCCGGTTCGGTCCCTTAGCTTTCGGAAGTGACATTTAGTCTGATATGTGCCAGCCGTGCAATCTACCTAGCCCCGCAAAGTGCAAATATTAACCTAAATGCATATTAAGATACTGTGTGTTAGCTCCTGAACTGAAATAGAGAGCGGGTGTTCCAGCGGAGGCAAGCAAATCGTGTTGATTTACAGTGGCTTGAGGATTTGGCCCATTACCGCTTCTTTATACACTTTTAAAAAGAAATGCCAACTCGATAGTTTAGGCTTTAACTGGAACATGGCAAGTAATTCTATGTTTTGGCGGACCCCTAGTAATGTTGCAGAATCTTTCTCAGAAGTTGTTCCATGGGATAGCCGATTCCTCAGGTAAGAGCTACTTGTTTGTTCAATCCTCCATCTTAGGCCTGCTCCTCAGGTGCATCCTCCTTCTCGCAGCGATTTCCTAGGAACAGATTTCGAAGAACAGCTCTGATCACAGAATCACAGATTGGTTAGGGTTGGAAAGGACCTCTGGAGATCATCCAGCCCAACCCCCCTGCCAGAGCAGGGTCACCTACAGCAGGTTGCACAGGATGACCTCCAGGCGGGTTTTGAATGTTTCTGGGGTCGGAGACTCTACCGCCTCCCTGGGCAGCCTGTTCCAGCGCTCTGCCACCCTCAAAGTAAAGAAGTTCCTCCTCATGCTTTGATAGAAGTTCCTAGGTTCCAGTTTGTACCCGTTACCTCTTGTCCTGGATCATCTTTGATGATCCAGGACAAGAGGTAACGGGCACCAATTGGAACGTAGGAACTTGAACTTGAACTGGAAGGTAGGAACTTGAACTTGAACATAGGATTATCCTTGATGATTCAGGATAGCTGTGTGTCTGACCAGTCTGTCTTTCGAAGGAGGTCCTGGGCCAGCTCCAGCCATGCTGTGCTGAGCAGAGCCCCTGGCAGCAGCCCCACAGCTCACTCCCAGTGTGCCTGAATGGAAAAGGTACCAAAGTTGCTCCAACACTTTCTGAAAAACTCTATAGTGTTACCCCACAAGCGCAAAGCGACGGCAAAGCCCGTGAAATGACACCGGTGCTTCCAGAAAATGTCAAGCTTCCTGCCCAAGGGTGACATGCCATGCGGTGGGGTCAGGGCCACGCGCTGAGCACCCGGTGCGCTGGGGTTGCCCCAGCGGTTCCTGAGCAGCTCCTGCAGTGCTGCCGCCGGTACCGTTCTGGCGGCTGTAGTTGTTTAAAAAGCCGTTGTTGTTTCCGGCGTAATCTGACGGCAGTTTTCTCGGGCATTTGGGCCTCTTCTAATAAGTGTGCTGTGAGTACATCTGCAAGCATTCACCTGTCGAGGTCAAATGACTGGTGGTGCTCATCTCCCCCCGTGCTACTGCTGCTGCCTCCCGTGAATGCTCATGTGCCTGCGTGCCCCTGTACAGGCACAGATGCACGCGCGCAACACCTGATCCCGCATCCTAATTATTTTTCGCCCGGTTCTCTGAGTTGTTCTGCTTCCGGCTGATGAATGGGAAAGTGTAGTAGTGCTGTTTCATTTCACCAGCCTCTCAAGTGTGGAAATTATGGTAAATTTGAGAACAAGCCAGATTAGATTGATAGTTACACCTCCTCCTTTAATTAGCCAACCGCAGGATCTGTGGAGGCAAAGGCCGGGGGGGTGTGTCGGTGTATATAACGTGTATTGTCTATGTGAAAGATTAATCAAAAGGAGTTGCTTGAGGTGGGAAGGCTTTTCCGGAGAGGTTCCACATGTTGTCAGGTAGTCCCTCTGAATGGCAGCTTCCGGTTCGGTCCCTTAGCTTTCGGAAGTGACATTTAGTCTGATATGTGCCAGCCGTGCAATCTACCTAGCCCCGCAAAGTGCAAATATTAACCTAAATGCATATTAAGATACTGTGTGTTAGCTCCTGAACTGAAATAGAGAGCGGGTGTTCCAGCGGAGGCAAGCAAATCGTGTTGATTTACAGTGGCTTGAGGATTTGGCCCATTACCGCTTCTTTATACACTTTTAAAAAGAAATGCCAACTCGATAGTTTAGGCTTTAACTGGAACATGGCAAGTAATTGTATGTTTTGGCGGACCCCTAGTAATGTTGCAGAATCTTTCTCAGAAGTTGTTCCATGGGATAGCCGATTCCTCAGGTAAGAGCTACTTGTTTGTTCAATCCTCCATCTTAGGCCTGCTCCTCAGGTGCATCCTCCTTCTCGCAGCGATTTCCTAGGAACAGATTTCGAAGAACAGCTCTGATCACAGAATCACAGATTGGTTAGGGTTGGAAAGGACCTCTGGAGATCATCCAGCCCAACCCCCCTGCCAGAGCAGGGTCACCTACAGCAGGTTGCACAGGATGACCTCCAGGCGGGTTTTGAATGTTTCTGGGGTCGGAGACTCTACCGCCTCCCTGGGCAGCCTGTTCCAGCGCTCTGCCACCCTCAAAGTAAAGAAGTTCCTCCTCATGCTTTGATAGAAGTTCCTAGGTTCCAGTTTGTACCCGTTACCTCTTGTCCTGGATCATCTTTGATGATCCAGGACAAGAGGTAACGGGCACCAATTGGAACGTAGGAACTTGAACTTGAACTGGAAGGTAGGAACTTGAACTTGAACATAGGATTATCCTTGATGATTCAGGATAGCTGTGTGTCTGACCAGTCTGTCTTTCGAAGGAGGTCCTGGGCCAGCTCCAGCCATGCTGTGCTGAGCAGAGCCCCTGGCAGCAGCCCCACAGCTCACTCCCAGTGTGCCTGAATGGAAAAGGTACCAAAGTTGCTCCAACACTTTCTGAAAAACTCTATAGTGTTACCCCACAAGCGCAAAGCGACGGCAAAGCCCGTGAAATGACACCGGTGCTTCCAGAAAATGTCAAGCTTCCTGCCCAAGGGTGACATGCCATGCGGTGGGGTCAGGGCCACGCGCTGAGCACCCGGTGCGCTGGGGTTGCCCCAGCGGTTCCTGAGCAGCTCCTGCAGTGCTGCCGCCGGTACCGTTCTGGCGGCTGTAGTTGTTTAAAAAGCCGTTGTTGTTTCCGGCGTAATCTGACGGCAGTTTTCTCGGGCATTTGGGCCTCTTCTAATAAGTGTGCTGTGAGTACATCTGCAAGCATTCACCTGTCGAGGTCAAATGACTGGTGGTGCTCATCTGCCCCCGTGCTACTGCTGCTGCCTCCCGTGAATGATCATGTGCCTGCGTGCCCCTGTACAGGCACAGATACACGCGCGCAACACCTGATCCCGCATCCTAATTATTTTTCGCCCGGTTCTCTGAGTTGTTCTGCTTCCGGCTGATGAATGGGAAAGTGTAGTAGTGCTGTTTCATTTCACCAGCCTCTCAAGTGTGGAAATTATGGTAAATTTGAGAACAAGCCAGATTAGATTGATAGTTACACCTCCTCCTTTAATTAGCCAACCACAGGATCTGTGGAGGCAAAGGCCGGGGGGGTGTGTCGGTGTATATAACGTGTATTGTCTATGTGAAAGATTAATCAAAAGGAGTTGCTTGAGGTGGGAAGGCTTTTCCGGAGAGGTTCCACATGTTGTCAGGTAGTCCCTCTGAATGGCAGCTTCCGGTTCGGTCCCTTAGCTTTCGGAAGTGACATTTAGTCTGATATGTGCCAGCCGTGCAATCTACCTAGCCCCGCAAAGTGCAAATATTAACCTAAATGCATATTAAGATAGTGTGTGTTAGCTCCTGAACTGAAATAGAGAGCGGGTGTTCCAGCGGAGGCAAGCAAATCGTGTTGATTTACAGTGGCTTGAGGATTTGGCCCATTACCGCTTCTTTATACACTTTTAAAAAGAAATGCCAACTCGATAGTTTAGGCTTTAACTGGAACATGGCAAGTAATTGTATGTTTTGGCGGACCCCTAGTAATGTTGCAGAATCTTTCTCAGAAGTTGTTCCATGGGATAGCCGATTCCTCAGGTAAGAGCTACTTGTTTGTTCAATCCTCCATCTTAGGCCTGCTCCTCAGGTGCATCCTCCTTCTCGCAGCGATTTCCTAGGAACAGATTTCGAAGAACAGCTCTGATCACAGAATCACAGATTGGTTAGGGTTGGAAAGGACCTCTGGAGATCATCCAGCCCAACCCCCCTGCCAGAGCAGGGTCACCTACAGCAGGTTGCACAGGATGACCTCCAGGCGGGTTTTGAATGTTTCTGGGGTCGGAGACTCTACCGCCTCCCTGGGCAGCCTGTTCCAGCGCTCTGCCACCCTCAAAGTAAAGAAGTTCCTCCTCATGCTTTGATAGAAGTTCCTAGGTTCCAGTTTGTACCCGTTACCTCTTGTCCTGGATCATCTTTGATGATCCAGGACAAGAGGTAACGGGCACCAATTGGAACGTAGGAACTTGAACTTGAACTGGAAGGTAGGAACTTGAACTTGAACATAGGATTATCCTTGATGATTCAGGATAGCTGTGTGTCTGACCAGTCTGTCTTTCGAAGGAGGTCCTGGGCCAGCTCCAGCCATGCTGTGCTGAGCAGAGCCCCTGGCAGCAGCCCCACAGCTCACTCCCAGTGTGCCTGAATGGAAAAGGTACCAAAGTTGCTCCAACACTTTCTGAAAAACTCTATAGTGTTACCCCACAAGCGCAAAGCGACGGCAAAGCCCGTGAAATGACACCGGTGCTTCCAGAAAATGTCAAGCTTCCTGCCCAAGGGTGACATGCCATGCGGTGGGGTCAGGGCCACGCGCTGAGCACCCGGTGCGCTGGGGTTGCCCCAGCGGTTCCTGAGCAGCTCCTGCAGTGCTGCCGCCGGTACCGTTCTGGCGGCTGTAGTTGTTTAAAAAGCCGTTGTTGTTTCCGGCGTAATCTGACGGCAGTTTTCTCGGGCATTTGGGCCTCTTCTAATAAGTGTGCTGTGAGTACATCTGCAAGCATTCACCTGTCGAGGTCAAATGACTGGTGGTGCTCATCTCCCCCCGTGCTACTGCTGCTGCCTCCCGTGAATGCTCATGTGCCTGCGTGCCCCTGTACAGGCACAGATGCACGCGCGCAACACCTGATCCCGCATCCTAATTATTTTTCGCCCGGTTCTCTGAGTTGTTCTGCTTCCGGCTGATGAATGGGAAAGTGTAGTAGTGCTGTTTCATTTCACCAGCCTCTCAAGTGTGGAAATTATGGTAAATTTGAGAACAAGCCAGATTAGATTGATAGTTACACCTCCTCCTTTAATTAGCCAACCACAGGATCTGTGGAGGCAAAGGCCGGGGGGGTGTGTCGGTGTATATAAGGTGTATTGTCTATGTGAAAGATTAATCAAAAGGAGTTGCTTGAGGTGGGAAGGCTTTTCCGGAGAGGTTCCACATGTTGTCAGGTAGTCCCTCTGAATGGCAGCTTCCGGTTCGGTCCCTTAGCTTTCGGAAGTGACATTTAGTCTGATATGTGCCAGCCGTGCAATCTACCTAGCCCCGCAAAGTGCAAATATTAACCTAAATGCATATTAAGATACTGTGTGTTAGCTCCTGAACTGAAATAGAGAGCGGGTGTTCCAGCGGAGGCAAGCAAATCGTGTTGATTTACAGTGGCTTGAGGATTTGGCCCATTACCGCTTCTTTATACACTTTTAAAAAGAAATGCCAACTCGATAGTTTAGGCTTTAACTGGAACATGGCAAGTAATTGTATGTTTTGGCGGACCCCTAGTAATGTTGCAGAATCTTTCTCAGAAGTTGTTCCATGGGATAGCCGATTCCTCAGGTAAGAGCTACTTGTTTGTTCAATCCTCCATCTTAGGCCTGCTCCTCAGGTGCATCCTCCTTCTCGCAGCGATTTCCTAGGAACAGATTTCGAAGAACAGCTCTGATCACAGAATCACAGATTGGTTAGGGTTGGAAAGGACCTCTGGAGATCATCCAGCCCAACCCCCCTGCCAGAGCAGGGTCACCTACAGCAGGTTGCACAGGATGACCTCCAGGCGGGTTTTGAATGTTTCTGGGGTCGGAGACTCTACCGCCTCCCTGGGCAGCCTGTTCCAGCGCTCTGCCACCCTCAAAGTAAAGAAGTTCCTCCTCATGCTTTGATAGAAGTTCCTAGGTTCCAGTTTGTACCCGTTACCTCTTGTCCTGGATCATCTTTGATGATCCAGGACAAGAGGTAACGGGCACCAATTGGAACGTAGGAACTTGAACTTGAACTGGAAGGTAGGAACTTGAACTTGAACATAGGATTATCCTTGATGATTCAGGATAGCTGTGTGTCTGACCAGTCTGTCTTTCGAAGGAGGTCCTGGGCCAGCTCCAGCCATGCTGTGCTGAGCAGAGCCCCTGGCAGCAGCCCCACAGCTCACTCCCAGTGTGCCTGAATGGAAAAGGTACCAAAGTTGCTCCAACACTTTCTGAAAAACTCTATAGTGTTACCCCACAAGCGCAAAGCGACGGCAAAGCCCGTGAAATGACACCGGTGCTTCCAGAAAATGTCAAGCTTCCTGCCCAAGGGTGACATGCCATGCGGTGGGGTCAGGGCCACGCGCTGAGCACCCGGTGCGCTGGGGTTGCCCCAGCGGTTCCTGAGCAGCTCCTGCAGTGCTGCCGCCGGTACCGTTCTGGCGGCTGTAGTTGTTTAAAAAGCCGTTGTTGTTTCCGGCGTAATCTGACGGCAGTTTTCTCGGGCATTTGGGCCTCTTCTAATAAGTGTGCTGTGAGTACATCTGCAAGCATTCACCTGTCGAGGTCAAATGACTGGTGGTGCTCATCTGCCCCCGTGCTACTGCTGCTGCCTCCCGTGAATGATCATGTGCCTGCGTGCCCCTGTACAGGCACAGATGCACGCGCGCAACACCTGATCCCGCATCCTAATTATTTTTCGCCCGGTTCTCGGAGTTGTTCTGCTTCCGGCTGATGAATGGGAAAGTGTAGTAGTGCTGTTTCATTTCACCAGCCTCTCAAGTGTGGAAATTATGGTAAATTTGAGAACAAGCCAGATTAGATTGATAGTTACACCTCCTCCTTTAATTAGCCAACCACAGGATCTGTGGAGGCAAAGGCCGGGGGGGTGTGTCGGTGTATATAACGTGTATTGTCTATGTGAAAGATTAATCAAAAGGAGTTGCTTGAGGTGGGAAGGCTTTTCCGGAGAGGTTCCACATGTTGTCAGGTAGTCCCTCTGAATGGCAGCTTCCGGTTCGGTCCCTTAGCTTTCGGAAGTGACATTTAGTCTGATATGTGCCAGCCGTGCAATCTACCTAGCCCTGCAAAGTGCAAATATTAACCTAAATGCATTTTAAGATAGTGTGTGTTAGCTCCTGAACTGAAATAGAGAGCGGGTGTTCCAGCGGAGGCAAGCAAATCGTGTTGATTTACAGTGGCTTGAGGATTTGGCCCATTACCGCTTCTTTATACACTTTTAAAAAGAAATGCCAACTCGATAGTTTAGGCTTTAACTGGAACATGGCAAGTAATTGTATGTTTTGGCGGACCCCTAGTAATGTTGCAGAATCTTTCTCAGAAGTTGTTCCATGGGATAGCCGATTCCTCAGGTAAGAGCTACTTGTTTGTTCAATCCTCCATCTTAGGCCTGCTCCTCAGGTGCATCCTCCTTCTCGCAGCGATTTCCTAGGAACAGATTTCGAAGAACAGCTCTGATCACAGAATCACAGATTGGTTAGGGTTGGAAAGGACCTCTGGAGATCATCCAGCCCAACCCCCCTGCCAGAGCAGGGTCACCTACAGCAGGTTGCACAGGATGACCTCCAGGCGGGTTTTGAATGTTTCTGGGGTCGGAGACTCTACCGCCTCCCTGGGCAGCCTGTTCCAGCGCTCTGCCACCCTCAAAGTAAAGAAGTTCCTCCTCATGCTTTGATAGAAGTTCCTAGGTTCCAGTTTGTACCCGTTACCTCTTGTCCTGGATCATCTTTGATGATCCAGGACAAGAGGTAACGGGCACCAATTGGAACGTAGGAACTTGAACTTGAACTGGAAGGTAGGAACTTGAACTTGAACATAGGATTATCCTTGATGATTCAGGATAGCTGTGTGTCTGACCAGTCTGTCTTTCGAAGGAGGTCCTGGGTCAGCTCCAGCTATGCTGTGCTGAGCAGAGCCCCTGGCAGCAGCCCCACAGCTCACTCCCAGTGTGCCTGAATGGAAAAGGTACCAAAGTTGCTCCAACACTTTCTGAAAAACTCTATAGTGTTACCCCACAAGCGCAAAGCGACGGCAAAGCCCGTGAAATGACACCGGTGCTTCCAGAAAATGTCAAGCTTCCTGCCCAAGGGTGACATGCCATGCGGTGGGGTCAGGGCCACGCGCTGAGCACCCGGTGCGCTGGGGTTGCCCCAGCGGTTCCTGAGCAGCTCCTGCAGTGCTGCCGCCGGTACCGTTCTGGCGGCTGTAGTTGTTTAAAAAGCCGTTGTTGTTTCCGGCGTAATCTGACGGCAGTTTTCTCGGGCATTTGGGCCTCTTCTAATAAGTGTGCTGTGAGTACATCTGCAAGCATTCACCTGTCGAGGTCAAATGAGTGGTGGTGCTCATCTGCCCCCGTGCTACTGCTGCTGCCTCCCGTGAATGCTCATGTGCCTGCGTGCCCCTGTACAGGCACAGATGCACGCGCGCAACACCTGATCCCGCATCCTAATTATTTTTCGCCCGGTTCTCGGAGTTGTTCTGCTTCCGGCTGATGAATGGGAAAGTGTAGTAGTGCTGTTTCATTTCACCAGCCTCTCAAGTGTGGAAATTATGGTAAATTTGGGAACAAGCCAGATTAGATTGATAGTTACACCTCCTCCTTTAATTAGCCAACCACAGGATCTGTGGAGGCAAAGGCCGGGGGGGTGTGTCGGTGTATATAAGGTGTATTGTCTATGTGAAAGATTAATCAAAAGGAGTTGCTTGAGGTGGGAAGGCTTTTCCGGAGAGGTTCCACATGTTGTCAGGTAGTCCCTCTGAATGGCAGCTTCCGGTTCGGTCCCTTAGCTTTCGGAAGTGACATTTAGTCTGATATGTGCCAGCCGTGCAATCTACCTAGCCCCGCAAAGTGCAAATATTAACCTAAATGCATATTAAGATACTGTGTGTTAGCTCCTGAACTGAAATAGAGAGCGGGTGTTCCAGCGGAGGCAAGCAAATCGTGTTGATTTACAGTGGCTTGAGGATTTGGCCCATTACCGCTTCTTTATACACTTTTAAAAAGAAATGCCAACTCGATAGTTTAGGCTTTAACTGGAACATGGCAAGTAATTGTATGTTTTGGCGGACCCCTAGTAATGTTGCAGAATCTTTCTCAGAAGTTGTTCCATGGGATAGCCGATTCCTCAGGTAAGAGCTACTTGTTTGTTCAATCCTCCATCTTAGGCCTGCTCCTCAGGTGCATCCTCCTTCTCGCAGCGATTTCCTAGGAACAGATTTCGAAGAACAGCTCTGATCACAGAATCACAGATTGGTTAGGGTTGGAAAGGACCTCTGGAGATCATCCAGCCCAACCCCCCTGCCAGAGCAGGGTCACCTACAGCAGGTTGCACAGGATGACCTCCAGGCGGGTTTTGAATGTTTCTGGGGTCGGAGACTCTACCGCCTCCCTGGGCAGCCTGTTCCAGCGCTCTGCCACCCTCAAAGTAAAGAAGTTCCTCCTCATGCTTTGATAGAAGTTCCTAGGTTCCAGTTTGTACCCGTTACCTCTTGTCCTGGATCATCTTTGATGATCCAGGACAAGAGGTAACGGGCACCAATTGGAACGTAGGAACTTGAACTTGAACTGGAAGGTAGGAACTTGAACTTGAACATAGGATTATCCTTGATGATTCAGGATAGCTGTGTGTCTGACCAGTCTGTCTTTCGAAGGAGGTCCTGGGCCAGCTCCAGCCATGCTGTGCTGAGCAGAGCCCCTGGCAGCAGCCCCACAGCTCACTCCCAGTGTGCCTGAATGGAAAAGGTACCAAAGTTGCTCCAACACTTTCTGAAAAACTCTATAGTGTTACCCCACAAGCGCAAAGCGACGGCAAAGCCCGTGAAATGACACCGGTGCTTCCAGAAAATGTCAAGCTTCCTGCCCAAGGGTGACATGCCATGCGGTGGGGTCAGGGCCACGCGCTGAGCACCCGGTGCGCTGGGGTTGCCCCAGCGGTTCCTGAGCAGCTCCTGCAGTGCTGCCGCCGGTACCGTTCTGGCGGCTGTAGTTGTTTAAAAAGCCGTTGTTGTTTCCGGCGTAATCTGACGGCAGTTTTCTCGGGCATTTGGGCCTCTTCTAATAAGTGTGCTGTGAGTACATCTGCAAGCATTCACCTGTCGAGGTCAAATGACTGGTGGTGCTCATCTGCCCCCGTGCTACTGCTGCTGCCTCCCGTGAATGCTCATGTGCCTGCGTGCCCCTGTACAGGCACAGATGCACGCGCGCAACACCTGATCCCGCATCCTAATTATTTTTCGCCCGGTTCTCGGAGTTGTTCTGCTTCCGGCTGATGAATGGGAAAGTGTAGTAGTGCTGTTTCATTTCACCAGCCTCTCAAGTGTGGAAATTATGGTAAATTTGAGAACAAGCCAGATTAGATTGATAGTTACACCTCCTCCTTTAATTAGCCAACCACAGGATCTGTGGAGGCAAAGGCCGGGGGGGTGTGTCGGTGTATATAACGTGTATTGTCTATGTGAAAGATTAATCAAAAGGAGTTGCTTGAGGTGGGAAGGCTTTTCCGGAGAGGTTCCACATGTTGTCAGGTAGTCCCTCTGAATGGCAGCTTCCGGTTCGGTCCCTTAGCTTTCGGAAGTGACATTTAGTCTGATATGTGCCAGCCGTGCAATCTACCTAGCCCTGCAAAGTGCAAATATTAACCTAAATGCATTTTAAGATAGTGTGTGTTAGCTCCTGAACTGAAATAGAGAGCGGGTGTTCCAGCGGAGGCAAGCAAATCGTGTTGATTTACAGTGGCTTGAGGATTTGGCCCATTACCGCTTCTTTATACACTTTTAAAAAGAAATGCCAACTCGATAGTTTAGGCTTTAACTGGAACATGGCAAGTAATTGTATGTTTTGGCGGACCCCTAGTAATGTTGCAGAATCTTTCTCAGAAGTTGTTCCATGGGATAGCCGATTCCTCAGGTAAGAGCTACTTGTTTGTTCAATCCTCCATCTTAGGCCTGCTCCTCAGGTGCATCCTCCTTCTCGCAGCGATTTCCTAGGAACAGATTTCGAAGAACAGCTCTGATCACAGAATCACAGATTGGTTAGGGTTGGAAAGGACCTCTGGAGATCATCCAGCCCAACCCCCCTGCCAGAGCAGGGTCACCTACAGCAGGTTGCACAGGATGACCTCCAGGCGGGTTTTGAATGTTTCTGGGGTCGGAGACTCTACCGCCTCCCTGGGCAGCCTGTTCCAGCGCTCTGCCACCCTCAAAGTAAAGAAGTTCCTCCTCATGCTTTGATAGAAGTTCCTAGGTTCCAGTTTGTACCCGTTACCTCTTGTCCTGGATCATCTTTGATGATCCAGGACAAGAGGTAACGGGCACCAATTGGAACGTAGGAACTTGAACTTGAACTGGAAGGTAGGAACTTGAACTTGAACATAGGATTATCCTTGATGATTCAGGATAGCTGTGTGTCTGACCAGTCTGTCTTTCGAAGGAGGTCCTGGGTCAGCTCCAGCTATGCTGTGCTGAGCAGAGCCCCTGGCAGCAGCCCCACAGCTCACTCCCAGTGTGCCTGAATGGAAAAGGTACCAAAGTTGCTCCAACACTTTCTGAAAAACTCTATAGTGTTACCCCACAAGCGCAAAGCGACGGCAAAGCCCGTGAAATGACACCGGTGCTTCCAGAAAATGTCAAGCTTCCTGCCCAAGGGTGACATGCCATGCGGTGGGGTCAGGGCCACGCGCTGAGCACCCGGTGCGCTGGGGTTGCCCCAGCGGTTCCTGAGCAGCTCCTGCAGTGCTGCCGCCGGTACCGTTCTGGCGGCTGTAGTTGTTTAAAAAGCCGTTGTTGTTTCCGGCGTAATCTGACGGCAGTTTTCTCGGGCATTTGGGCCTCTTCTAATAAGTGTGCTGTGAGTACATCTGCAAGCATTCACCTGTCGAGGTCAAATGAGTGGTGGTGCTCATCTGCCCCCGTGCTACTGCTGCTGCCTCCCGTGAATGCTCATGTGCCTGCGTGCCCCTGTACAGGCACAGATGCACGCGCGCAACACCTGATCCCGCATCCTAATTATTTTTCGCCCGGTTCTCGGAGTTGTTCTGCTTCCGGCTGATGAATGGGAAAGTGTAGTAGTGCTGTTTCATTTCACCAGCCTCTCAAGTGTGGAAATTATGGTAAATTTGGGAACAAGCCAGATTAGATTGATAGTTACACCTCCTCCTTTAATTAGCCAACCACAGGATCTGTGGAGGCAAAGGCCGGGGGGGTGTGTCGGTGTATATAAGGTGTATTGTCTATGTGAAAGATTAATCAAAAGGAGTTGCTTGAGGTGGGAAGGCTTTTCCGGAGAGGTTCCACATGTTGTCAGGTAGTCCCTCTGAATGGCAGCTTCCGGTTCGGTCCCTTAGCTTTCGGAAGTGACATTTAGTCTGATATGTGCCAGCCGTGCAATCTACCTAGCCCCGCAAAGTGCAAATATTAACATAAATGCATATTAAGATACTGTGTGTTAGCTCCTGAACTGAAATAGAGAGCGGGTGTTCCAGCGGAGGCAAGCAAATCGTGTTGATTTACAGTGGCTTGCGGATTTGGCCCATTACCGCTTCTTTATACACTTTTAAAAAGAAATGCCAACTCGATAGTTTAGGCTTTAACTGGAACATGGCAAGTAATTGTATGCTTTGGCGGACCCCTAGTAATGTTGCAGAATCTTTCTCAGAAGTTGTTCCATGGGATAGCCGATTCCTCAGGTAAGAGCTACTTGTTTGTTCAATCCTCCATCTTAGGCCTGCTCCTCAGGTGCATCCTCCTTCTCGCAGCGATTTCCTAGGAACAGATTTCGAAGAACAGCTCTGATCACAGAATCACAGATTGGTTAGGGTTGGAAAGGAGCTCTGGAGATCATCCAGTCCAACCCCCTGCCAGAGCAGGGTCACCTACAGCAGGTTGCACAGGATGACCTCCAGGCGGGTTTTGAATGTTTCTGGGGTCGGAGACTCTACCGCCTCCCTGGGCAGCCTGTTCCAGCGCTCTGCCACCCTCAAAGTAAAGAAGTTCCTCCTCATGCTTTGATAGAAGTTCCTAGGTTCCAGTTTGTACCCGTTACCTCTTGTCCTGGATCATCTTTGATGATCCAGGACAAGAGGTAACGGGCACCAATTGGAACGTAGGAACTTGAACTTCAACTGGAACGTAGGAACTTGAACATAGGATTATCCTTGATGATTCAGGATAGCTGTGTGTCTGACCAGTCTGTCTTTCGAAGGAGGTCCTGGGCCAGCTCCAGCCATGCTGTGCTGAGCAGAGCCCCTGGCAGCAGCCCCACACCTCACTCCCAGTGTGCCTGAATGGAAAAGGTACCAAAGTTGCTCCAACACTTTCTGAAAAACTCTATAGTGTTACCCCACAAGCGCAAAGCGATGGCAAAGCCCGTGAAATGACACCGGTGCTTCCAGAAAATGTCAAGCTTCCTGCCCAAGGGTGACATGCCATGCGGTGGGGTCAGGGCCACGCGCTGAGCACCCGGTGCGCTGGGGTTGCCCCAGCGGTTCCTGAGCAGCTCCTGCAGTGCTGCCGCCGGTACCGTTCTGGCGGCTGTAGTTGTTTAAAAAGCCGTTGTTGTTTCCGGCGTAATCTGACGGCAGTTTTCTCGGGCATTTGGGCCTCTTCTAATAAGTGTGCAGTGAGTACATCTGCAAGCATTCACCTGTCGAGGTCAAATGACTGGTGGTGCTCATCTGCCCCCGTGCTACTGCTGCTGCCTCCCGTGAATGCTCATGTGCCTGCGTGCCCCTGTACAGGCACAGATGCACGCGCGCAACACCTGATCCCGCATCCTAATTATTTTTCGCCCGGTTCTCGGAGTTGTTCTGCTTCCGGCTGATGAATGGGAAAGTGTAGTAGTGCTGTTTCATTTCACCAGCCTCTCAAGTGTGGAGATTATGGTAAATTTGAGAACAAGCGAGATTAGATTGATAGTTACACCTCCTCCTTTAATTAGCCAACCACAGGATCTGTGGAGGCAAAGGCCGGGGGGGTGTGTCGGTATATATAACGTGTATTGTCTATGTGAAAGATGAATCAAAAGGAGTTGCTTGAGGTGGGAAGGCTTTTCCGGAGAGGTTCCACATGTTGTCAGGTAGTCCCTCTGAATGGCAGCTTCCGGTTCGGTCCCTTAGCTTTCGGAAGTGACATTTAGTCTGATATGTGCCAGCCGTGCAATCTACCTAGCCCTGCAAAGTGCAAATATTAACCTAAATGCATATTAAGATAGTGTGTGTTAGCTCCTGAACTGAAATAGAGAGCGGGTGTTCCAGCGGAGGCAAGCAAATCGTGTTGATTTACAGTGGCTTGAGGATTTGGCCCATTACCGCTTCTTTATACACTTTTAAAAAGAAATGCCAACTCGATAGTTTAGGCTTTAACTGGAACATGGCAAGAAATTCTATGTTTTGGCGGACCCCTAGTAATGTTGCAGAATCTTTCTCAGAAGTTGTTCCATGGGATAGCCGATTCCTCAGGTAAGAGCTACTTGTTTGTTCAATCCTCCATCTTAGGCCTGCTCCTCAGGTGCATCCTCCTTCTCGCAGCGATTTCCTAGGAACAGATTTCGAAGAACAGCTCTGATCACAGAATCACAGATTGGTTAGGGTTGGAAAGGAGCTCTGGAGATCATCCAGTCCAACCCCCTGCCAGAGCAGGGTCACCTACAGCAGGTTGCACAGGATGACCTCCAGGCGGGTTATGAATGTCTCTGGGGTGATAGACTCTACCGCCTCCCTGGGCAGCCTGTTCCAGCGCTCTGCCACCCTCAAAGTAAAGAAGTTCCTCCTCATGCTTTGATAGAAGTTCCTAGGTTCCAGTTTGTACCCGTTACCTCTTGTCCTGGATCATCTTTGATGATCCAGGACAAGAGGTAACGGGCACCAATTGGAACGTAGGAACTTGAACTTGAACTGGAAGGTAGGAACTTGAACTTGAACATAGGATTATCCTTGATGATTCAGGATAGCTGTGTGTCTGACCAGTCTGTCTTTCGAAGGAGGTCCTGGGCCAGCTCCAGCCATGCTGTGCTGAGCAGAGCCCCTGGCAGCGACCCCACAGCTCACTCCCAGTGTGCCTGAATGGAAAAGGTACCAAAGTTGCTCCAACACTTTCTGAAAAACTCTATAGTGTTACCCCACAAGCGCAAAGCGACGGCAAAGCCCGTGAAATGACACCGGTGCTTCCAGAAAATGTCAAGCTTCCTGCCCAAGGGTGACATGCCATGCGGTGGGGTCAGGGCCACGCGCTGAGCACCCGGTGCGCTGGGGTTGCCCCAGCGGTTCCTGAGCAGCTCCTGCAGTGCTGCCGCCGGTACCGTTCTGGCGGCTGTAGTTGTTTAAAAAGCCGTTGTTGTTTCCGGCGTAATCTGACGGCAGTTTTCTCGGGCATTTGGGCCTCTTCTAATAAGTGTGCTGTGAGTACATCTGCAAGCATTCACCTGTCGAGGTCAAATGACTGGTGGTGCTCATCTGCCCCCGTGCTACTGCTGCTGCCTCCCGTGAATGCTCATGTGCCTGCGTGCCCCTGTACAGGCACAGATGCACGCGCGCAACACCTGATCCCGCATCCTAATTATTTTTCGCCCGGTTCTCGGAGTTGTTCTGCTTCCGGCTGATGAATGGGAAAGTGTAGTAGTGCTGTTTCATTTCACCAGCCTCTCAAGTGTGGAAATTATGGTAAATTTGAGAACAAGCCAGATTAGATTGATAGTTACACCTCCTCCTTTAATTAGCCAACCACAGGATCTGTGGAGGCAAAGGCCGGGGGGGTGTGTCGGTGTATATAACGTGTATTGTCTATGTGAAAGATTAATCAAAAGGAGTTGCTTGAGGTGGGAAGGCTTTTCCGGAGAGGTTCCACATGTTGTCAGGTAGTCCCTCTGAATGGCAGCTTCCGGTTCGGTCCCTTAGCTTTCGGAAGTGACATTTAGTCTGATATGTGCCAGCCGTGCAATCTACCTAGCCCTGCAAAGTGCAAATATTAACATAAATGCATATTAAGATACTGTGTGTTAGCTCCTGAACTGAAATAGAGAGCGGGTGTTCCAGCGGAGGCAAGCAAATCGTGTTGATTTAGAGTGGCTTGAGGATTTGGCCCATTACCGCTTCTTTATACACTTTTAAAAAGAAATGCCAACTCGATAGTTTAGGCTTTAACTGGAACATGGCAAGTAATTGTATGTTTTGGCGGACCCCTAGTAATGTTGCAGAATCTTTCTCAGAAGTTGTTCCATGGGATAGCCGATTCCTCAGGTAAGAGCTACTTGTTTGTTCAATCCTCCATCTTAGGCCTGCTCCTCAGGTGCGTCCTCCTTCTCGCAGCGATTTCCTAGGAACAGATTTCGAAGAACAGCTCTGATCACAGAATCACAGATTAGTTAGGGTTGGAAAGGAGCTCTGGAGATCATCCAGCCCAACCCCCCTGCCAGAGCAGGGTCACCTACAGCAGGTTGCACAGGATGACCTCCAGGCGGGTTTTGAATATTTCTGGGGTTGGAGACTCTACCGCCTCCCTGGGCAGCCTGTTCCAGCGCTCTGCCACCCTCAAAGTAAAGAAGTTCCTCCTCATGCTTTGATAGAAGTTCCTAGGTTCCAGTTTGTACCCGTTACCTCTTGTCCTGGATCATCTTTGATGATCCAGGACAAGAGGTAACGGGCACCAATTGGAACGTAGGAACTTGAACTTGAACTGGAACGTAGGAACTTGAACATAGGATTATCCTTGTTGATTCAGGATAGCTGTGTGTCTGACCAGTCTGTCTTTCGAAGGAGGTCCTGGGCCAGCTCCAGCCATGCTGTGCTGAGCAGAGCCCCTGGCAGCAGCCCCACAGCTCACTCCCAGTGTGCCTGAATGGAAAAGGTACCAACGTTGCTCCAACACTTTCTGAAAAACTCTATAGTGTTACCCCACAAGCGCAAAGCGACGGCAAAGCCCGTGAAATGACACCGGTGCTTCCAGAAAATGTCAAGCTTCCTGCCCAAGGGTGACATGCCATGCGGTGGGGTCAGGGCCACGCGCTGAGCACCCGGTGCGCTGGGGTTGCCCCAGCGGTTCCTGAGCAGCTCCTGCAGTGCTGCCGCCGGTACCGTTCTGGCGGCTGTAGTTGTTTAAAAAGCCGTTGTTGTTTCCGGCGTAATCTGACGGCAGTTTTCTCGGGCATTTGGGCCTCTTCTAATAAGTGTGCTGTGAGTACATCTGCAAGCATTCACCTGTCGAGGTCAAATGACTGGTGGTGCTCATCTGCCCCCGTGCTACTGCTGCTGCCTCCCGTGAATGCTCATGTGCCTGCGTGCCCCTGTACAGGCACAGATGCACGCGCGCAACACCTGATCCCGCATCCTAATTATTTTTCGCCCGGTTCTCGGAGTTGTTCTGCTTCCGGCTGATGAATGGGAAAGTGTAGTAGTGCTGTTTCATTTCACCAGCCTCTCAAGTGTGGAAATTATGGTAAATTTGAGAACAAGCCAGATTAGATTGATAGTTACACCTCCTCCTTTAATTAGCCAACCACAGGATCTGTGGAGGCAAAGGCCGGGGGGGTGTGTCGGTGTATATAACGTGTATTGTCTATGTGAAAGATTAATCAAAAGGAGTTGCTTGAGGTGGGAAGGCTTTTCCGGAGAGGTTCCACATGTTGTCAGGTAGTCCCTCTGAATGGCAGCTTCCGGTTCGGTCCCTTAGCTTTCGGAAGTGACATTTAGTCTGATATGTGCCAGCCGTGCAATCTACCTAGCCCTGCAAAGTGCAAATATTAACCTAAATGCATATTAAGATACTGTGTGTTAGCTCCTGAACTGAAATAGAGAGCGGGTGTTCCAGCGGAGGCAAGCAAATCGTGTTGATTTAGAGTGGCTTGAGGATTTGGCCCATTACCGCTTCTTTATACACTTTTAAAAAGAAATGCCAACTCGATAGTTTAGGCTTTAACTGGAACATGGCAAGTAATTGTATGTTTTGGCGGACCCCTAGTAATGTTGCAGAATCTTTCTCAGAAGTTGTTCCATGGGATAGCCGATTCCTCAGGTAAGAGCTACTTGTTTGTTCAATCCTCCATCTTAGGCCTGCTCCTCAGGTGCGTCCTCCTTCTCGCAGCGATTTCCTAGGAACAGATTTCGAAGAACAGCTCTGATCACAGAATCACAGATTAGTTAGGGTTGGAAAGGAGCTCTGGAGATCATCCAGCCCAACCCCCCTGCCAGAGCAGGGTCACCTACAGCAGGTTGCACAGGATGACCTCCAGGCGGGTTTTGAATATTTCTGGGGTTGGAGACTCTACCGCCTCCCTGGGCAGCCTGTTCCAGCGCTCTGCCACCCTCAAAGTAAAGAAGTTCCTCCTCATGCTTTGATAGAAGTTCCTAGGTTCCAGTTTGTACCCGTTACCTCTTGTCCTGGATCATCTTTGATGATCCAGGACAAGAGGTAACGGGCACCAATTGGAACGTAGGAACTTGAACTTGAACTGGAACGTAGGAACTTGAACATAGGATTATCCTTGTTGATTCAGGATAGCTGTGTGTCTGACCAGTCTGTCTTTCGAAGGAGGTCCTGGGCCAGCTCCAGCCATGCTGTGCTGAGCAGAGCCCCTGGCAGCAGCCCCACAGCTCACTCCCAGTGTGCCTGAATGGAAAAGGTACCAACGTTGCTCCAACACTTTCTGAAAAACTCTATAGTGTTACCCCACAAGCGCAAAGCGACGGCAAAGCCCGTGAAATGACACCGGTGCTTCCAGAAAATGTCAAGCTTCCTGCCCAAGGGTGACATGCCATGCGGTGGGGTCAGGGCCACGCGCTGAGCACCCGGTGCGCTGGGGTTGCCCCAGCGGTTCCTGAGCAGCTCCTGCAGTGCTGCCGCCGGTACCGTTCTGGCGGCTGTAGTTGTTTAAAAAGCCGTTGTTGTTTCCGGCGTAATCTGACGGCAGTTTTCTCGGGCATTTGGGCCTCTTCTAATAAGTGTGCTGTGAGTACATCTGCAAGCATTCACCTGTCGAGGTCAAATGACTGGTGGTGCTCATCTGCCCCCGTGCTACTGCTGCTGCCTCCCGTGAATGCTCACATGCCTGCGTGCCCCTGTACAGGCACAGATGCACGCGCGCAACACCTGATCCCGCATCCTAATTATTTTTCGCCCGGTTCTCTGAGTTGTTCTGCTTCCGGCTGATGAATGGGAAAGTGTAGTAGTGCTGTTTCATTTCACCAGCCTCTCAAGTGTGGAAATTATGGTAAATTTGAGAACAAGCCAGATTAGATTGATAGTTACACCTCCTCCTTTAATTAGCCAACCACAGGATCTGTGGAGGCAAAGGCCGGGGGGGTGTGTCGGTGTATATAACGTGTATTGTCTATGTGAAAGATTAATCAAAAGGAGTTGCTTGAGGTGGGAAGGCTTTTCCGGAGAGGTTCCACATGTTGTCAGGTAGTCCCTCTGAATTGCAGCTTCCGGTTCGGTCCCTTAGCTTTCGGAAGTGACATTTAGTCTGATATGTGCCAGCCGTGCAATCTACCTAGCCCTGCAAAGTGCAAATATTAACCTAAATGCACATTAAGATACTGTGTGTTAGCTCCTGAACTGAAATAGAGAGCGGGTGTTCCAGCGGAGGCAAGCAAATCGTGTTGATTTACAGTGGCTTGAGGATTTGGCCCATTACCGCTTCTTTATACACTTTTAAAAAGAAATGCCAACTCGATAGTTTAGGCTTTAACTGGAACATGGCAAGTAATTGTATGCTTTGGCGGACCCCTAGTAATGTTGCAGAATCTTTCTCAGAAGTTGTTCCATGGGATAGCCGATTCCTCAGGTAAGAGCTACTTGTTTGTTCAATCCTCCATCTTAGGCCTGCTCCTCAGGTGCATCCTCCTTCTCGCAGCGATTTCCTAGGAACAGATTTCGAAGAACAGCTCTGATCACAGAATCACAGATTAGTTAGGGTTGGAAAGGAGCTCTGGAGATCATCCAGCCCAACCCCCCTGCCAGAGCAGGGTCACCTACAGCAGGTTGCACAGGATGACCTCCAGGCGGGTTTTGAATGTCTCTGGGGTGGGAGACTCTACCGCCTCCCTGGGCAGCCTGTTCCAGCGCTCTGCCACCCTCAAAGTAAAGAAGTTCCTCCTCATGCTTTGATAGAAGTTCCTAGGTTCCAGTTTGTACCCGTTACCTCTTGTCCTGGATCATCTTTGATGATCCAGGACAAGAGGTAACGGGCACCAATTGGAACGTAGGAACTTGAACTTGAACTGGAACGTAGGAACTTGAACATAGGATTATCCTTGTTGATTCAGGATAGCTGTGTGTCTGACCAGTCTGTCTTTCGAAGGAGGTCCTGGGCCAGCTCCAGCCATGCTGTGCTGAGCAGAGCCCCTGGCAGCAGCCCCACAGCTCACTCCCAGTGTGCCTGAATGGAAAAGGTACCAACGTTGCTCCAACACTTTCTGAAAAACTCTATAGTGTTACCCCACAAGCGCAAAGCGACGGCAAAGCCCGTGAAATGACACCGGTGCTTCCAGAAAATGTCAAGCTTCCTGCCCAAGGGTGACATGCCATGCGGTGGGGTCAGGGCCACGCGCTGAGCACCCGGTGCGCTGGGGTTGCCCCAGCGGTTCCTGAGCAGCTCCTGCAGTGCTGCCGCCGGTACCGTTCTGGCGGCTGTAGTTGTTTAAAAAGCCGTTGTTGTTTCCGGCGTAATCTGACGGCAGTTTTCTCGGGCATTTGGGCCTCTTCTAATAAGTGTGCTGTGAGTACATCTGCAAGCATTCACCTGTCGAGGTCAAATGACTGGTGGTGCTCATCTGCCCCCGTGCTACTGCTGCTGCCTCCCGTGAATGCTCACATGCCTGCGTGCCCCTGTACAGGCACAGATGCACGCGCGCAACACCTGATCCCGCATCCTAATTATTTTTCGCCCGGTTCTCTGAGTTGTTCTGCTTCCGGCTGATGAATGGGAAAGTGTAGTAGTGCTGTTTCATTTCACCAGCCTCTCAAGTGTGGAAATTATGGTAAATTTGAGAACAAGCCAGATTAGATTGATAGTTACACCTCCTCCTTTAATTAGCCAACCACAGGATCTGTGGAGGCAAAGGCCGGGGGGGTGTGTCGGTGTATATAACGTGTATTGTCTATGTGAAAGATTAATCAAAAGGAGTTGCTTGAGGTGGGAAGGCTTTTCCGGAGAGGTTCCACATGTTGTCAGGTAGTCCCTCTGAATTGCAGCTTCCGGTTCGGTCCCTTAGCTTTCGGAAGTGACATTTAGTCTGATATGTGCCAGCCGTGCAATCTACCTAGCCCTGCAAAGTGCAAATATTAACCTAAATGCACATTAAGATACTGTGTGTTAGCTCCTGAACTGAAATAGAGAGCGGGTGTTCCAGCGGAGGCAAGCAAATCGTGTTGATTTACAGTGGCTTGAGGATTTGGCCCATTACCGCTTCTTTATACACTTTTAAAAAGAAATGCCAACTCGATAGTTTAGGCTTTAACTGGAACATGGCAAGTAATTGTATGCTTTGGCGGACCCCTAGTAATGTTGCAGAATCTTTCTCAGAAGTTGTTCCATGGGATAGCCGATTCCTCAGGTAAGAGCTACTTGTTTGTTCAATCCTCCATCTTAGGCCTGCTCCTCAGGTGCATCCTCCTTCTCGCAGCGATTTCCTAGGAACAGATTTCGAAGAACAGCTCTGATCACAGAATCACAGATTAGTTAGGGTTGGAAAGGAGCTCTGGAGATCATCCAGCCCAACCCCCCTGCCAGAGCAGGGTCACCTACAGCAGGTTGCACAGGATGACCTCCAGGCGGGTTTTGAATGTCTCTGGGGTCGGAGACTCTACCGCCTCCCTGGGCAGCCTGTTCCAGCGCTCTGCCACCCTCAAAGTAAAGAAGTTCCTCCTCATGCTTTGATAGAAGTTCCTACGTTCCAGTTTGTACCCATTACCTCTTGTCCTGGATCATCTTTGATGATCCAGGACAAGAGGTAACGGGCACCAATTGGAACGTAGGAACTTGAACTTGAACTGGAACGTAGGAACTTGAACATAGGATTATCCTTGATGATTCAGGATAGCTGTGTGTCTGACCAGTCTGTCTTTCGAAGGAGGTCCTGGGCCAACTCCAGCCATGCTGTGTTGCGCAGAGCCCCTGGCAGCAGCCCCACAGCTCACTCCCAGTGTGCCTGAATGGAAAAGGTACCAAAGTTGCTCCAACACTTTCTGAAAAACTCTATAGTGTTACCCCACAAGCGCAAAGCGACGGCAAAGCCCGTGAAATGACACCGGTGCTTCCAGAAAATGTCAAGCTTCCTGCCCAAGGGTGACATGCCATGCGGTGGGGTCAGGGCCACGCGCTGAGCACCCGGTGCGCTGGGGTTGCCCCAGCGGTTCCTGAGCAGCTCCTGCAGTGCTGTCGCCGGTACCGTTCTGGCGGCTGTAGTTGTTTAAAAAGCCGTTGTTGTTTCCGGCGTAATCTGACGGCAGTTTTCTCGGGCATTTGGGCCTCTTCCAATAAGTGTGCTGTGAGTACATCTGCAAGCATTCACCTGTCGAGGTCAAATGACTGGTGGTGCTCATCTGCCCCCGTGCTACTGCTGCTGCCTCCCGTGAATGCTCATGTGCCTGCGTGCCCCTGTACAGGCACAGATGCACGCGCGCAACACCTGATCCCGCATCCTAATTATTTTTCGCCCGGTTCTCTGAGTTGTTCTGCTTCCGGCTGATGAATGGGAAAGTGTAGTAGTGCTGTTTCATTTCACCAGCCTCTCAAGTGTGGAAATTATGGTAAATTTGAGAACAAGCCAGATTAGATTGATAGTTACACCTCCTCCTTTAATTAGCCAACCACAGGATCTGTGGAGGCAAAGGCCGGGGGGGTGTGTCGGTGTATATAACGTGTATTGTCTATGTGAAAGATTAATCAAAAGGAGTTGCTTGAGGTGGGAAGGCTTTTCCGGAGAGGTTCCACATGTTGTCAGGTAGTCCCTCTGAATGGCAGCTTCCGGTTCGGTCCCTTAGCTTTCGGAAGTGACATTTAGTCTGATATGTGCCAGCCGTGCAATCTACCTAGCCCCGCAAAGTGCAAATATTAACCTAAATGCATATTAAGATACTGTGTGTTAGCTCCTGAACTGAAATAGAGAGCGGGTGTTCCAGCGGAGGCAAGCAAATCGTGTTGATTTAGAGTGGCTTGAGGATTTGGCCCATTACCGCTTCTTTATACACTTTTAAAAAGAAATGCCAACTCGATAGTTTAGGCTTTAACTGGAACATGGCAAGTAATTGTATGTTTTGGCGGACCCCTAGTAATGTTGCAGAATCTTTCTCAGAAGTTGTTCCGTGGGATAGCCGATTCCTCAGGTAAGAGCTACTTGTTTGTTCAATCCTCCATCTTAGGCCTGCTCCTCAGGTGCATCCTCCTTCTCGCAGCGATTTCCTAGGAACAGATTTCGAAGAACAGCTCTGATCACAGAATCACAGATTGGTTAGGGTTGGAAAGGAGCTCTGGAGATCATCCAGCCCAACCCCCCTGCCAGAGCAGGGTCACCTACAGCAGGTTGCACAGGATGACCTCCAGGCGGGTTTTGAATGTTTCTGGGGTCGGAGACTCTACCGCCTCCCTGGGCAGCCTGTTCCAGCGCTCTGCCACCCTCAAAGTAAAGAAGTTCCTCCTCATGCTTTGATAGAAGTTCCTACGTTCCAGTTTGTACCCGTTACCTCTTGTCCTGGATCATCTTTGATGATCCAGGACAAGAGGTAACGGGTACAAACTGGAACGTAGGAACTTGAACTTCAACTGGAACGTAGGAACTTGAACATAGGATTATCCTTGATGATTCAGGATAGCTGTGTGTCTGACCAGTCTGTCTTTCGAAGGAGGTCCTGGACCAGCTCCAGCCATGCTGTGCTGAGCAGAGCCCCTGGCAGCAGCCCCACAGCTCACTCCCAGTGTGCCTGAATGGAAAAGGTACCAAAGTTGCTCCAACACTTTCTGAAAAACTCTATAGTGTTACCCCACAAGCGCAAAGCGACGGCAAAGCCCGTGAAATGACACCGGTGCTTCCAGAAAATGTCAAGCTTCCTGCCCAAGGGTGACATGCCATGCGGTGGGGTCAGGGCCACGCGCTGAGCACCCGGTGCGCTGGGGTTGCCCCAGCGGTTCCTGAGCAGCTCCTGCAGTGCTGCCGCCGGTACCGTTCTGGCGGCTGTAGTTGTTTAAAAAGCCGTTGTTGTTTCCGGCGTAATCTGACGGCAGTTTTCTCGGGCATTTGGGCCTCTTCTAATAAGTGTGCTGTGAGTACATCTGCAAGCATTCACCTGTCGAGGTCAAATGACTGGTGGTGCTCATCTGCCCCCGTGCTACTGCTGCTGCCTCCCGTGAATGCTCATGTGCCTGCGTGCCCCTGTACAGGCACAGATGCACGCGCGCAACACCTGATCCCGCATCCTAATTATTTTTCGCCCGGTTCTCGGAGTTGTTCTGCTTCCGGCTGATGAATGGGAAAGTGTAGTAGTGCTGTTTCATTTCACCAGCCTCTCAAGTGTGGAAATTATGGTAAATTTGGGAACAAGCCAGATTAGATTGATAGTTACACCTCCTCCTTTAATTAGCCAACCACAGGATCTGTGGAGGCAAAGGCCGGGGGGGTGTGTCGGTGTATATAAGGTGTATTGTCTATGTGAAAGATTAATCAAAAGGAGTTGCTTGAGGTGGGAAGGCTTTTCCGGAGAGGTTCCACATGTTGTCAGGTAGTCCCTCTGAATGGCAGCTTCCGGTTCGGTCCCTTAGCTTTCGGAAGTGACATTTAGTCTGATATGTGCCAGCCGTGCAATCTACCTAGCCCTGCAAAGTGCAAATATTAACATAAATGCATATTAAGATACTGTGTGTTAGCTCCTGAACTGCAATAGAGAGCGGGTGTTCCAGCGGAGGCAAGCAAATCGTGTTGATTTACAGTGGCTTGAGGATTTGGCCCATTACCGCTTCTTTATACACTTTTAAAAAGAAATGCCAACTCGATAGTTTAGGCTTTAACTGGAACATGGCAAGTAATTGTATGTTTTGGCGGACCCCTAGTAATGTTGCAGAATCTTTCTCAGAAGTTGTTCCATGGGATAGCCGATTCCTCAGGTAAGAGCTACTTGTTTGTTCAATCCTCCATCTTAGGCCTGCTCCTCAGGTGCATCCTCCTTCTCGCAGCGATTTCCTAGGAACAGATTTCAAAGAACAGCTCTGATCACAGAATCACAGATTGGTTAGGGTTGGAAAGGAGCTCTGGAGATCATCCAGCCCAACCCCCCTGCCAGAGCAGGGTCACCTACAGCAGGTTGCACAGGATGACCTCCAGGCGGGTTTTGAATGTTTCTGGGGTGGGAGACTCTACCGCCTCCCTGGGCAGCCTGTTCCAGCGCTCTGCCACCCTCAAAGTAAAGAAGTTCCTCCTCATGCTTTGATAGAAGTTCCTACGTTCCAATTGGTGCCCGTTACCTCTTGTCCTGGAACATCAAAGATGATCCAGGACAAGAGGTAACGGGTACAAACTGGAACGTAGGAACTTGAACTTGAACTGGAACGTAGGAACTTGAACATAGGATTATCCTTGATGATTCAGGATAGCTGTGTGTCTGACCAGTCTGTCTTTCGAAGGAGGTCCTGGGCCAGCTCCAGCCATGCTGTGCTGAGCAGAGCCCCTGGCAGCAGCCCCACAGCTCACTCCCAGTGTGCCTGAATGGAAAAGGTACCAAAGTTGCTCCAACACTTTCTGAAAAACTCTATAGTGTTACCCCACAAGCGCAAAGCGACGGCAAAGCCCGTGAAATGACACCGGTGCTTCCAGAAAATGTCAAGCTTCCTGCCCAAGGGTGACATGCCATGCGGTGGGGTCAGGGCCACGCGCTGAGCACCCGGTGCGCTGGGGTTGCCCCAGCGGTTCCTGAGCAGCTCCTGCAGTGCTGCCGCCGGTACCGTTCTGGCGGCTGTAGTTGTTTAAAAAGCCGTTGTTGTTTCCGGCGTAATCTGACGGCAGTTTTCTCGGGCATTTGGGCCTCTTCTAATAAGTGTGCTGTGAGTACATCTGCAAGCATTCACCTGTCGAGGTCAAATGAGTGGTGGTGCTCATCTCCCCCCGTGCTACTGCTGCTGCCTCCCGTGAATGCTCATGTGCCTGCGTGCCCCTGTACAGGCACAGATGCACGCGCGCAACACCTGATCCCGCATCCTAATTATTTTTCGCCCGGTTCTCGGAGTTGTTCTGCTTCCGGCTGATGAATGGGAAAGTGTAGTAGTGCTGTTTCATTTCACCAGCCTCTCAAGTGTGGAAATTATGGTAAATTTGGGAACAAGCCAGATTAGATTGATAGTTACACCTCCTCCTTTAATTAGCCAACCACAGGATCTGTGGAGGCAAAGGCCGGGGGGGTGTGTCGGTGTATATAACGTGTATTGTCTATGTGAAAGATGAATCAAAAGGAGTTGCTTGAGGTGGGAAGGCTTTTCCGGAGAGGTTCCACATGTTGTCAGGTAGTCCCTCTGAATGGCAGCTTCCGGTTCGGTCCCTTAGCTTTCGGAAGTGACATTTAGTCTGATATGTGCCAGCCGTGCAATCTACCTAGCCCTGCAAAGTGCAAATATTAACATAAATGCATATTAAGATACTGTGTGTTAGCTCCTGAACTGCAATAGAGAGCGGGTGTTCCAGCGGAGGCAAGCAAATCGTGTTGATTTACAGTGGCTTGCGGATATGGCCCATTACCGCTTCTTTATACACTTTTAAAAAGAAATGCCAACTCGATAGTTTAGGCTTTAACTGGAACATGGCAAGTAATTGTATGTTTTGGCAGACCCCTAGTAATGTTGCAGAATCTTTCTCAGAAGTTGTTCCGTGGGATAGCCGATTCCTCAGGTAAGAGCTACTTGTTTGTTCAATCCTCCATCTTAGGCCTGCTCCTCAGGTGCATCCTCCTTCTCGCAGCGATTTCCTAGGAACAGATTTCGAAGAACAGCTCTGATCACAGAATCACAGATTGGTTAGGGTTGGAAAGGAGCTCTGGAGATCATCCAGCCCAACCCCCCTGCCAGAGCAGGGTCACCTACAGCAGGTTGCACAGGATGACCTCCAGGCGGGTTTTGAATGTCTCTGGGGTGGGAGACTCTACCGCCTCCCTGGGCAGCCTGTTCCAGCGCTCTGCCACCCTCAAAGTAAAGAAGTTCCTCCTCATGCTTTGATAGAAGTTCCTAGGTTCCAGTTTGTACCCGTTACCTCTTGTCCTGGATCATCTTTGATGATCCAGGACAAGAGGTAACGGGCACCAATTGGAACGTAGGAACTTGAACTTGAACTGGAACGTAGGAACTTGAACATAGGATTATCCTTGATGATTCAGGATAGCTGTGTGTCTGACCAGTCTGTCTTTCGAAGGAGGTCCTGGACCAGCTCCAGCCATGCTGTGCTGAGCAGAGCCCCTGGCAGCAGCCCCACAGCTCACTCCCAGTGTGCCTGAATGGAAAAGGTACCAAAGTTGCTCCAACACTTTCTGAAAAACTCTATAGTGTTACCCCACAAGCGCAAAGCGACGGCAAAGCCCGTGAAATGACACCGGTGCTTCCAGAAAATGTCAAGCTTCCTGCCCAAGGGTGACATGCCATGCGGTGGGGTCAGGGCCACGCGCTGAGCACCCGGTGCGCTGGGGTTGCCCCAGCGGTTCCTGAGCAGCTCCTGCAGTGCTGCCGCCGGTACCGTTCTGGCGGCTGTAGTTGTTTAAAAAGCCGTTGTTGTTTCCGGCGTAATCTGACGGCAGTTTTCTCGGGCATTTGGGCCTCTTCCAATAAGTGTGCTGTGAGTACATCTGCAAGCATTCACCTGTCGAGGTCAAATGAGTGGTGGTGCTCATCTGCCCCCTTGCTACTGCTGCTGCCTCCCGTGAATGCTCATGTGCCTGCGTGCCCCTGTACAGGCACAGATGCACGCGCGCAACACCTGATCCCGCATCCTAATTATTTTTCGCCCGGTTCTCGGAGTTGTTCTGCTTCCGGCTGATGAATGGGAAAGTGTAGTAGTGCTGTTTCATTTCACCAGCCTCTCAAGTGTGGAAATTATGGTAAATTTGAGAACAAGCCAGATTAGATTGATAGTTACACCTCCTCCTTTAATTAGCCAACCACAGGATCTGTGGAGGCAAAGGCCGGGGGGGTGTGTCGGTGTATATAACGTGTATTGTCTATGTGAAAGATTAATCAAAAGGAGTTGCTTGAGGTGGGAAGGCTTTTCCGGAGAGGTTCCACATGTTGTCAGGTAGTCCCTCTGAATGGCAGCTTCCGGTTCGGTCCCTTAGCTTTCGGAAGTGACATTTAGTCTGATATGTGCCAGCCGTGCAATCTACCTAGCCCTGCAAAGTGCAAATATTAACATAAATGCATATTAAGATACTGTGTGTTAGCTCCTGAACTGCAATAGAGAGCGGGTGTTCCAGCGGAGGCAAGCAAATCGTGTTGATTTAGAGTGGCTTGAGGATTTGGCCCATTACCGCTTCTTTATACACTTTTAAAAAGAAATGCCAACTTGATAGTTTAGGCTTTAACTGGAACATGGCAAGTAATTGTATGTTTTGGCGGACCCCTAGTAATGTTGCAGAATCTTTCTCAGAAGTTGTTCCATGGGATAGCCGATTCCTCAGGTAAGAGCTACTTGTTTGTTCAATCCTCCATCTTAGGCCTGCTCCTCAGGTGCATCCTCCTTCTCGCAGCGATTTCCTAGGAACAGATTTCAAAGAACAGCTCTGATCACAGAATCACAGATTGGTTAGGGTTGGAAAGGAGCTCTGGAGATCATCCAGCCCAACCCCCCTGCCAGAGCAGGGTCACCTACAGCAGGTTGCACAGGATGACCTCCAGGCGGGTTTTGAATGTTTCTGGGGTGGGAGACTCTACCGCCTCCCTGGGCAGCCTGTTCCAGCGCTCTGCCACCCTCAAAGTAAAGAAGTTCCTCCTCATGCTTTGATAGAAGTTCCTACGTTCCAATTGGTGCCCGTTACCTCTTGTCCTGGAACATCAAAGATGATCCAGGACAAGAGGTAACGGGTACAAACTGGAACGTAGGAACTTGAACTTGAACTGGAACGTAGGAACTTGAACATAGGATTATCCTTGATGATTCAGGATAGCTGTGTGTCTGACCAGTCTGTCTTTCGAAGGAGGTCCTGGGCCAGCTCCAGCCATGCTGTGCTGAGCAGAGCCCCTGGCAGCAGCCCCACAGCTCACTCCCAGTGTGCCTGAATGGAAAAGGTACCAAAGTTGCTCCAACACTTTCTGAAAAACTCTATAGTGTTACCCCACAAGCGCAAAGCGACGGCAAAGCCCGTGAAATGACACCGGTGCTTCCAGAAAATGTCAAGCTTCCTGCCCAAGGGTGACATGCCATGCGGTGGGGTCAGGGCCACGCGCTGAGCACCCGGTGCGCTGGGGTTGCCCCAGCGGTTCCTGAGCAGCTCCTGCAGTGCTGCCGCCGGTACCGTTCTGGCGGCTGTAGTTGTTTAAAAAGCCGTTGTTGTTTCCGGCGTAATCTGACGGCAGTTTTCTCGGGCATTTGGGCCTCTTCTAATAAGTGTGCTGTGAGTACATCTGCAAGCATTCACCTGTCGAGGTCAAATGACTGGTGGTGCTCATCTCCCCCCGTGCTACTGCTGCTGCCTCCCGTGAATGCTCATGTGCCTGCGTGCCCCTGTACAGGCACAGATGCACGCGCGCAACACCTGATCCCGCATCCTAATTATTTTTCGCCCGGTTCTCGGAGTTGTTCTGCTTCCGGCTGATGAATGGGAAAGTGTAGTAGTGCTGTTTCATTTCACCAGCCTCTCAAGTGTGGAAATTATGGTAAATTTGAGAACAAGCCAGATTAGATTGATAGTTACACCTCCTCCTTTAATTAGCCAACCACAGGATCTGTGGAGGCAAAGGCCGGGGGGGTGTGTCGGTGTATATAACGTGTATTGTCTATGTGAAAGATTAATCAAAAGGAGTTGCTTGAGGTGGGAAGGCTTTTCCGGAGAGGTTCCACATGTTGTCAGGTAGTCCCTCTGAATGGCAGCTTCCGGTTCGGTCCCTTAGCTTTCGGAAGTGACATTTAGTCTGATATGTGCCAGCCGTGCAATCTACCTAGCCCTGCAAAGTGCAAATATTAACATAAATGCATATTAAGATACTGTGTGTTAGCTCCTGAACTGCAATAGAGAGCGGGTGTTCCAGCGGAGGCAAGCAAATCGTGTTGATTTACAGTGGCTTGCGGATATGGCCCATTACCGCTTCTTTATACACTTTTAAAAAGAAATGCCAACTCGATAGTTTAGGCTTTAACTGGAACATGGCAAGTAATTGTATGTTTTGGCAGACCCCTAGTAATGTTGCAGAATCTTTCTCAGAAGTTGTTCCATGGGATAGCCGATTCCTCAGGTAAGAGCTACTTGTTTGTTCAATCCTCCATCTTAGGCCTGCTCCTCAGGTGCATCCTCCTTCTCGCAGCGATTTCCTAGGAACAGATTTCGAAGAACAGCTCTGATCACAGAATCACAGATTGGTTAGGGTTGGAAAGGACCTCTGGAGATCATCCAGCCCAACCCCCCTGCCAGAGCAGGGTCACCTACAGCAGGTTGCACAGGATGACCTCCAGGCGGGTTTTGAATGTCTCTGGGGTGGGAGACTCTACCGCCTCCCTGGGCAGCCTGTTCCAGCGCTCTGCCACCCTCAAAGTAAAGAAGTTCCTCCTCATGCTTTGATAGAAGTTCCTAGGTTCCAGTTTGTACCCGTTACCTCTTGTCCTGGATCATCTTTGATGATCCAGGACAAGAGGTAACGGGCACCAATTGGAACGTAGGAACTTGAACTTGAACTGGAACGTAGGAACTTGAACATAGGATTATCCTTGATGATTCAGGATAGCTGTGTGTCTGACCAGTCTGTCTTTCGAAGGAGGTCCTGGACCAGCTCCAGCCATGCTGTGCTGAGCAGAGCCCCTGGCAGCAGCCCCACAGCTCACTCCCAGTGTGCCTGAATGGAAAAGGTACCAAAGTTGCTCCAACACTTTCTGAAAAACTCTATAGTGTTACCCCACAAGCGCAAAGCGACGGCAAAGCCCGTGAAATGACACCGGTGCTTCCAGAAAATGTCAAGCTTCCTGCCCAAGGGTGACATGCCATGCGGTGGGGTCAGGGCCACGCGCTGAGCACCCGGTGCGCTGGGGTTGCCCCAGCGGTTCCTGAGCAGCTCCTGCAGTGCTGCCGCCGGTACCGTTCTGGCGGCTGTAGTTGTTTAAAAAGCCGTTGTTGTTTCCGGCGTAATCTGACGGCAGTTTTCTCGGGCATTTGGGCCTCTTCAAATAAGTGTGCTGTGAGTACATCTGCAAGCATTCACCTGTCGAGGTCAAATGAGTGGTGGTGCTCATCTGCCTCCTTGCTACTGCTGCTGCCTCCCGTGAATGCTCATGTGCCTGCGTGCCCCTGTACAGGCACAGATGCACGCGTGCAACACCTGATCCCGCATCCTAATTATTTTTCGACCGGTTCTCGGAGTTGTTCTGCTTCCGGCTGATGAATGGGAAAGTGTAGTAGTGCTGTTTCATTTCACCAGCCTCTCAAGTGTGGAAATTATGGTAAATTTGAGAACAAGCCAGATTAGATTGATAGTTACACCTCCTCCTTTAATTAGACAACCGCAGGATCTGTGGAGGCAAAGGCCGGGGGGGTGTGTCGGTGTATATAACGTGTATTGTCTATGTGAAAGATGAATCAAAAGGAGTTGCTTGAGGTGGGAAGGCTTTTCCGGAGAGGTTCCACATGTTGTCAGGTAGTCCCTCTGAATGGCAGCTTCCGGTTCGGTCCCTTAGCTTTCGGAAGTGACATTTAGTCTGATATGTGCCAGCCGTGCAATCTACCTAGCCCTGCAAAGTGCAAATATTAACCTAAATGCATATTAAGATAGTGTTTGTTAGCTCCTGAACTGAAATAGAGAGCGGGTGTTCCAGCGGAGGCAAGCAAATCGTGTTGATTTACAGTGGCTTGAGGATTTGGCCCATTACCGCTTCTTTATACACTTTTAAAAAGAAATGCCAACTCGATAGTTTAGGCTTTAACTGGAACATGGCAAGTAATTGTATGTTTTGGCGGACCCCTAGTAATGTTGCAGAATCTTTCTCAGAAGTTGTTCCATGGGATAGCCGATTCCTCAGGTAAGAGCTACTTGTTTGTTCAATCCTCCATCTTAGGCCTGCTCCTCAGGTGCATCCTCCTTCTCGCAGCGATTTCCTAGGAACAGATTTCGAAGAACAGCTCTGATCACAGAATCACAGATTAGTTAGGGTTGGAAAGGACCTCTGGAGATCATCCAGCCCAACCCCCCTGCCAGAGCAGGGTCACCTACAGCAGGTTGCACAGGATGACCTCCAGGCGGGTTTTGAATGTTTCTGGGGTGGGAGACTCTACCGCCTCCCTGGGCAGCCTGTTCCAGCGCTCTGCCACCCTCAAAGTGAAGAAGTTCCTCCTCATGCTTTGATAGAAGTTCCTACGTTCCAGTTTGTACACGTTACCTCTTGTCCTGGATCATCTTTGATGATCCAGGACAAGAGGTAATGGGCACCAATTGGAACGTAGGAACTTGAACTTGAACTGGAACGTAGGAACTTGAACATAGGATTATCCTTGATGATTCAGGATAGCTGTGTGTCTGACCAGTCTGTCTTTCGAAGGAGGTCCTGGGCCAGCTCCAGCCATGCTGTGCTGAGCAGAGCCCCTGGCAGCAGCCCCACAGCTCACTCCCAGTGTGCCTGAATGGAAAAGGTACCAAAGTTGCTCCAACACTTTCTGAAAAACTCTATAGTGTTACCCCACAAGCGCAAAGCGACGGCAAAGCCCGTGAAATGACACCGGTGCTTCCAGAAAATGTCAAGCTTCCTGCCCAAGGGTGACATGCCATGCGGTGGGGTCAGGGCCACGCGCTGAGCACCCGGTGCGCTGGGGTTGCCCCAGCGGTTCCTGAGCAGCTCCTGCAGTGCTGCCGCCGGTACCGTTCTGGCGGCTGTAGTTGTTTAAAAAGCCGTTGTTGTTTCCGGCGTAATCTGACGGCAGTTTTCTCGGGCATTTGGGCCTCTTCTAATAAGTGTGCTGTGAGTACATCTGCAAGCATTCACCTGTCGAGGTCAAATGACTGGTGGTGCTCATCTCCCCCCGTGCTACTGCTGCTGCCTCCCGTGAATGCTCATGTGCCTGCGTGCCCCTGTACAGGCACAGATGCACGCGCGCAACACCTGATCCCGCATCCTAATTATTTTTCGCCCGGTTCTCGGAGTTGTTCTGCTTCCGGCTGATGAATGGGAAAGTGTAGTAGTGCTGTTTCATTTCACCAGCCTCTCAAGTGTGGAAATTATGGTAAATTTGAGAACAAGCCAGATTAGATTGATAGTTACACCTCCTCCTTTAATTAGCCAACCACAGGATCTGTGGAGGCAAAGGCCGGGGGGGTGTGTCGGTGTATATAACGTGTATTGTCTATGTGAAAGATTAATCAAAAGGAGTTGCTTGAGGTGGGAAGGCTTTTCCGGAGAGGTTCCACATGTTGTCAGGTAGTCCCTCTGAATGGCAGCTTCCGGTTCGGTCCCTTAGCTTTCGGAAGTGACATTTAGTCTGATATGTGCCAGCCGTGCAATCTACCTAGCCCTGCAAAGTGCAAATATTAACATAAATGCATATTAAGATACTGTGTGTTAGCTCCTGAACTGCAATAGAGAGCGGGTGTTCCAGCGGAGGCAAGCAAATCGTGTTGATTTACAGTGGCTTGCGGATATGGCCCATTACCGCTTCTTTATACACTTTTAAAAAGAAATGCCAACTCGATAGTTTAGGCTTTAACTGGAACATGGCAAGTAATTGTATGTTTTGGCAGACCCCTAGTAATGTTGCAGAATCTTTCTCAGAAGTTGTTCCATGGGATAGCCGATTCCTCAGGTAAGAGCTACTTGTTTGTTCAATCCTCCATCTTAGGCCTGCTCCTCAGGTGCATCCTCCTTCTCGCAGCGATTTCCTAGGAACAGATTTCGAAGAACAGCTCTGATCACAGAATCACAGATTGGTTAGGGTTGGAAAGGACCTCTGGAGATCATCCAGCCCAACCCCCCTGCCAGAGCAGGGTCACCTACAGCAGGTTGCACAGGATGACCTCCAGGCGGGTTTTGAATGTCTCTGGGGTGGGAGACTCTACCGCCTCCCTGGGCAGCCTGTTCCAGCGCTCTGCCACCCTCAAAGTAAAGAAGTTCCTCCTCATGCTTTGATAGAAGTTCCTAGGTTCCAGTTTGTACCCGTTACCTCTTGTCCTGGATCATCTTTGATGATCCAGGACAAGAGGTAACGGGCACCAATTGGAACGTAGGAACTTGAACTTGAACTGGAACGTAGGAACTTGAACATAGGATTATCCTTGATGATTCAGGATAGCTGTGTGTCTGACCAGTCTGTCTTTCGAAGGAGGTCCTGGACCAGCTCCAGCCATGCTGTGCTGAGCAGAGCCCCTGGCAGCAGCCCCACAGCTCACTCCCAGTGTGCCTGAATGGAAAAGGTACCAAAGTTGCTCCAACACTTTCTGAAAAACTCTATAGTGTTACCCCACAAGCGCAAAGCGACGGCAAAGCCCGTGAAATGACACCGGTGCTTCCAGAAAATGTCAAGCTTCCTGCCCAAGGGTGACATGCCATGCGGTGGGGTCAGGGCCACGCGCTGAGCACCCGGTGCGCTGGGGTTGCCCCAGCGGTTCCTGAGCAGCTCCTGCAGTGCTGCCGCCGGTACCGTTCTGGCGGCTGTAGTTGTTTAAAAAGCCGTTGTTGTTTCCGGCGTAATCTGACGGCAGTTTTCTCGGGCATTTGGGCCTCTTCTAATAAGTGTGCTGTGAGTACATCTGCAAGCATTCACCTGTCGAGGTCAAATGAGTGGTGGTGCTCATCTGCCTCCTTGCTACTGCTGCTGCCTCCCGTGAATGCTCATGTGCCTGCGTGCCCCTGTACAGGCACAGATGCACGCGTGCAACACCTGATCCCGCATCCTAATTATTTTTCGACCGGTTCTCGGAGTTGTTCTGCTTCCGGCTGATGAATGGGAAAGTGTAGTAGTGCTGTTTCATTTCACCAGCCTCTCAAGTGTGGAAATTATGGTAAATTTGAGAACAAGCCAGATTAGATTGATAGTTACACCTCCTCCTTTAATTAGACAACCGCAGGATCTGTGGAGGCAAAGGCCGGGGGGGTGTGTCGGTGTATATAACGTGTATTGTCTATGTGAAAGATGAATCAAAAGGAGTTGCTTGAGGTGGGAAGGCTTTTCCGGAGAGGTTCCACATGTTGTCAGGTAGTCCCTCTGAATGGCAGCTTCCGGTTCGGTCCCTTAGCTTTCGGAAGTGACATTTAGTCTGATATGTGCCAGCCGTGCAATCTACCTAGCCCTGCAAAGTGCAAATATTAACCTAAATGCATATTAAGATAGTGTGTGTTAGCTCCTGAACTGAAATAGAGAGCGGGTGTTCCAGCGGAGGCAAGCAAATCGTGTTGATTTACAGTGGCTTGAGGATTTGGCCCATTACCGCTTCTTTATACACTTTTAAAAAGAAATGCCAACTCGATAGTTTAGGCTTTAACTGGAACATGGCAAGTAATTGTATGCTTTGGCGGACCCCTAGTAATGTTGCAGAATCTTTCTCAGAAGTTGTTCCATGGGATAGCCGATTCCTCAGGTAAGAGCTACTTGTTTGTTCAATCCTCCATCTTAGGCCTGCTCCTCAGGTGCATCCTCCTTCTCGCAGCGATTTCCTAGGAACAGATTTCGAAGAACAGCTCTGATCACAGAATCACAGATTAGTTAGGGTTGGAAAGGACCTCTGGAGATCATCCAGCCCAACCCCCCTGCCAGAGCAGGGTCACCTACAGCAGGTTGCACAGGATGACCTCCAGGCGGGTTTTGAATGTTTCTGGGGTGGGAGACTCTACCGCCTCCCTGGGCAGCCTGTTCCAGCGCTCTGCCACCCTCAAAGTGAAGAAGTTCCTCCTCATGCTTTGATAGAAGTTCCTACGTTCCAGTTTGTACACGTTACCTCTTGTCCTGGATCATCTTTGATGATCCAGGACAAGAGGTAATGGGCACCAATTGGAACGTAGGAACTTGAACTTGAACTGGAACGTAGGAACTTGAACATAGGATTATCCTTGATGATTCAGGATAGCTGTGTGTCTGACCAGTCTGTCTTTCGAAGGAGGTCCTGGGCCAGCTCCAGCCATGCTGTGCTGAGCAGAGCCCCTGGCAGCAGCCCCACAGCTCACTCCCAGTGTGCCTGAATGGAAAAGGTACCAAAGTTGCTCCAACACTTTCTGAAAAACTCTATAGTGTTACCCCACAAGCGCAAAGCGACGGCAAAGCCCGTGAAATGACACCGGTGCTTCCAGAAAATGTCAAGCTTCCTGCCCAAGGGTGACATGCCATGCGGTGGGGTCAGGGCCACGCGCTGAGCACCCGGTGCGCTGGGGTTGCCCCAGCGGTTCCTGAGCAGCTCCTGCAGTGCTGCCGCCGGTACCGTTCTGGCGGCTGTAGTTTTTTAAAAAGCCGTTGTTGTTTCCGGCGTAATCTGACGGCAGTTTTCTCGGGCATTTGGGCCTCTTCAAATAAGTGTGCTGTGAGTACATCTGCAAGCATTCACCTGTCGAGGTCAAATGAGTGGTGGTGCTCATCTGCCTCCTTGCTACTGCTGCTGCCTCCCGTGAATGCTCATGTGCCTGCGTGCCCCTGTACAGGCACAGATGCACGCGCGCAACACCTGATCCCGCATCCTAATTATTTTTCGACCGGTTCTCGGAGTTGTTCTGCTTCCGGCTGATGAATGGGAAAGTGTAGTAGTGCTGTTTCATTTCACCAGCCTCTCAAGTGTGGAAATTATGGTAAATTTGAGAACAAGCCAGATTAGATTGATAGTTACACCTCCTCCTTTAATTAGACAACCGCAGGATCTGTGGAGGCAAAGGCCGGGGGGGTGTGTCGGTGTATATAACGTGTATTGTCTATGTGAAAGATGAATCAAAAGGAGTTGCTTGAGGTGGGAAGGCTTTTCCGGAGAGGTTCCACATGTTGTCAGGTAGTCCCTCTGAATGGCAGCTTCCGGTTCGGTCCCTTAGCTTTCGGAAGTGACATTTAGTCTGATATGTGCCAGCCGTGCGATCTACCTAGCCCTGCAAAGTGCAAATATTAACCTAAATGCATATTAAGATAGTGTGTGTTAGCTCCTGAACTGAAATAGAGAGCGGGTGTTCCAGCGGAGGCAAGCAAATCGTGTTGATTTACAGTGGCTTGAGGATTTGGCCCATTACTGCTTCTTTATACACTTTTAAAAAGAAATGCCAACTCGATAGTTTAGGCTTTAACTGGAACATGGCAAGTAATTGTATGCTTTGGCAGACTCCTAGTAATGTTGCAGAATCTTTCTCAGAAGTTGTTCCATGGGATAGCCGATTCCTCAGGTAAGAGCTACTTGTTTGTTCAATCCTCCATCTTAGGCCTGCTCCTCAGGTGCATCCTCCTTCTCGCAGCGATTTCCTAGGAACAGATTTCGAAGAACAGCTCTGATCACTAAATCACAGATTGGTTAGGGTTGGAAAGGAGCTCTGGAGATCATCCAGTCCAACCCCCCTGCCAGAGCAGGGTCACCTACAGCAGGTTGCACAGGATGACCTCCAGGCGGGTTATGAATGTCTCTGGGGTGGGAGACTCTACCGCCTACCTGGGCAGCCTGTTCCAGCGCTCTGCCACCCTCAAAGTAAAGAAGTTCCTCCTCATGCTTTGATAGAAATTCCTAGGTTACAGTTTGTACGCGTTACCTCTTGTCCTGGATCATCTTTGATGATCATCATCTTTGATAATCCAGGACAAGAGGTAACGGGCACCAATTGGAACGTAGGAACTTGAACTTGAACTGGAACGTAGGAACTTGAACATAGGATTATCCTTGATGATTCAGGATAGCTGTGTGTCTGACCAGTCTGTCTTTCGAAGGAGGTCCTGGGCCAGCTCCAGCCATGCTGTGCTGAGCAGAGCCCCTGGCAGCAGCCCCACAGCTCACTCCCAGTGTGCCTGAATGGAAAAGGTACCAAAGTTGCTCCAACACTTTCTGAAAAACTCTATAGTGTTACCCCACAAGCGCAAAGCGACGGCAAAGCCCGTGAAATGACACCGGTGCTTCCAGAAAATGTCAAGCTTCCTGCCCAAGGGTGACATGCCATGCGGTGGGGTCAGGGCCACGCGCTGAGCACCCGGTGCGCTGGGGTTGCCCCAGCGGTTCCTGAACAGCTCCTGCAGTGCTGCTGCCGGTACCGTTCTGGCGGCTGTAGTTGTTTAAAAAGCCGTTGTTGTTTCCGGCGTAATCTGACGGCAGTTTTCTCGGGCATTTGGGCCTCTTCTAATAAGTGTGCTGTGAGTACATCTGCAAGCATTCACCTGTCGAGGTCAAATGAGTGGTGGTGCTCATCTGCCCCCGTGCTACTGCTGCTGCCTCCCGTGAATGCTCATGTGCCTGCGTGCCCCTGTACAGGCACAGATGCACGCGCGCAACACCTGATCCCGCATCCTAATTATTTTTCGCCCGGTTCTCTGAGTTGTTCTGCTTCCGGCTGATGAATGGGAAAGTGTAGTAGTGCTGTTTCATTTCACCAGCCTCTCAAGTGTGGAAATTATGGTAAATTTGAGAACAAGCGAGATTAGATTGATAGTTACACCTCCTCCTTTAATTAGCCAACCACAGGATCTGTGGAGGCAAAGGCCGGGGGGGTGTGTCGGTTTATATAAGGTGTATTGTCTATGTGAAAGATTAATCAAAAGGAGTTGCTTGAGGTGGGAAGGCTTTTCCGGAGAGGTTCCACATGTTGTCAGGTAGTCCCTCTGAATGGCAGCTTCCGGTTCGGTCCCTTAGCTTTCGGAAGTGACATTTAGTCTGATATGTGCCAGCCGTGCAATCTACCTAGCCCTGCAAAGTGCAAATATTAACATAAATGCATATTAAGATACTGTGTGTTAGCTCCTGAACTGAAATAGAGAGCGGGTGTTCCAGCGGAGGCAAGCAAATCGTGTTGATTTACAGTGGCTTGAGGATTTGGCCCATTACCGCTTCTTTATACACTTTTAAAAAGAAATGCCAACTCGATAGTTTAGGCTTTAACTGGAACATGGCAAGTAATTCTATGTTTTGGCAGACTCCTAGTAATGTTGCAGAATCTTTCTCTGAAGTTGTTCCATGGGATAGCCGATTCCTCAGGTAAGAGCTACTTGTTTGTTCAATCCTCCATCTTAGGCCTGCTCCTCAGGTGCATCCTCCTTCTCGCAGCGATTTCCTAGGAACAGATTTCGAAGAACAGCTCTGATCACTAAATCACAGATTGGTTAGGGTTGGAAAGGAGCTCTGGAGATCATCCAGTCCAACCCCCCTGCCAGAGCAGGGTCACCTACAGCAGGTTGCACAGGATGACCTCCAGGCGGGTTATGAATGTCTCTGGGGTGGGAGACTCTACCGCCTACCTGGGCAGCCTGTTCCAGCGCTCTGCCACCCTCAAAGTAAAGAAGTTCCTCCTCATGCTTTGATAGAAATTCCTAGGTTACAGTTTGTACGCGTTACCTCTTGTCCTGGATCATCTTTGATGATCATCATCTTTGATAATCCAGGACAAGAGGTAACGGGCACCAATTGGAACGTAGGAACTTGAACTTGAACTGGAACGTAGGAACTTGAACATAGGATTATCCTTGATGATTCAGGATAGCTGTGTGTCTGACCAGTCTGTCTTTCGAAGGAGGTCCTGGGCCAGCTCCAGCCATGCTGTGCTGAGCAGAGCCCCTGGCAGCAGCCCCACAGCTCACTCCCAGTGTGCCTGAATGGAAAAGGTACCAAAGTTGCTCCAACACTTTCTGAAAAACTCTATAGTGTTACCCCACAAGCGCAAAGCGACGGCAAAGCCCGTGAAATGACACCGGTGCTTCCAGAAAATGTCAAGCTTCCTGCCCAAGGGTGACATGCCATGCGGTGGGGTCAGGGCCACGCGCTGAGCACCCGGTGCGCTGGGGTTGCCCCAGCGGTTCCTGAGCAGCTCCTGCAGTGCTGCCGCCGGTACCGTTCTGGCGGCTGTAGTTGTTTAAAAAGCCGTTGTTGTTTCCGGCGTAATCTGACGGCAGTTTTCTCGGGCATTTGGGCCTCTTCAAATAAGTGTGCTGTGAGTACATCTGCAAGCATTCACCTGTCGAGGTCAAATGAGTGGTGGTGCTCATCTGCCTCCTTGCTACTGCTGCTGCCTCCCGTGAATGCTCATGTGCCTGCGTGCCCCTGTACAGGCACAGATGCACGCGCGCAACACCTGATCCCGCATCCTAATTATTTTTCGCCCGGTTCTCGGAGTTGTTCTGCTTCCGGCTGATGAATGGGAAAGTGTAGTAGTGCTGTTTCATTTCACCAGCCTCTCAAGTGTGGAAATTATGGTAAATTTGAGAACAAGCCAGATTAGATTGATAGTTACACCTCCTCCTTTAATTAGCCAACCGCAGGATCTGTGGAGGCAAAGGCCGGGGGGGTGTGTCGGTGTATATAACGTGTATTGTCTATGTGAAAGATGAATCAAAAGGAGTTGCTTGAGGTGGGAAGGCTTTTCCGGAGAGGTTCCACATGTTGTCAGGTAGTCCCTCTGAATGGCAGCTTCCGGTTCGGTCCCTTAGCTTTCGGAAGTGACATTTAGTCTGATATGTGCCAGCCGTGCGATCTACCTAGCCCTGCAAAGTGCAAATATTAACCTAAATGCATATTAAGATAGTGTGTGTTAGCTCCTGAACTGAAATAGAGAGCGGGTGTTCCAGCGGAGGCAAGCAAATCGTGTTGATTTACAGTGGCTTGAGGATTTGGCCCATTACTGCTTCTTTATACACTTTTAAAAAGAAATGCCAACTCGATAGTTTAGGCTTTAACTGGAACATGGCAAGTAATTGTATGCTTTGGCAGACTCCTAGTAATGTTGCAGAATCTTTCTCAGAAGTTGTTCCATGGGATAGCCGATTCCTCAGGTAAGAGCTACTTGTTTGTTCAATCCTCCATCTTAGGCCTGCTCCTCAGGTGCATCCTCCTTCTCGCAGCGATTTCCTAGGAACAGATTTCGAAGAACAGCTCTGATCACTAAATCACAGATTGGTTAGGGTTGGAAAGGAGCTCTGGAGATCATCCAGTCCAACCCCCCTGCCAGAGCAGGGTCACCTACAGCAGGTTGCACAGGATGACCTCCAGGCGGGTTATGAATGTCTCTGGGGTGGGAGACTCTACCGCCTACCTGGGCAGCCTGTTCCAGCGCTCTGCCACCCTCAAAGTAAAGAAGTTCCTCCTCATGCTTTGATAGAAATTCCTAGGTTACAGTTTGTACGCGTTACCTCTTGTCCTGGATCATCTTTGATGATCATCATCTTTGATAATCCAGGACAAGAGGTAACGGGCACCAATTGGAACGTAGGAACTTGAACTTGAACTGGAACGTAGGAACTTGAACATAGGATTATCCTTGATGATTCAGGATAGCTGTGTGTCTGACCAGTCTGTCTTTCGAAGGAGGTCCTGGGCCAGCTCCAGCCATGCTGTGCTGAGCAGAGCCCCTGGCAGCAGCCCCACAGCTCACTCCCAGTGTGCCTGAATGGAAAAGGTACCAAAGTTGCTCCAACACTTTCTGAAAAACTCTATAGTGTTACCCCACAAGCGCAAAGCGACGGCAAAGCCCGTGAAATGACACCGGTGCTTCCAGAAAATGTCAAGCTTCCTGCCCAAGGGTGACATGCCATGCGGTGGGGTCAGGGCCACGCGCTGAGCACCCGGTGCGCTGGGGTTGCCCCAGCGGTTCCTGAACAGCTCCTGCAGTGCTGCTGCCGGTACCGTTCTGGCGGCTGTAGTTGTTTAAAAAGCCGTTGTTGTTTCCGGCGTAATCTGACGGCAGTTTTCTCGGGCATTTGGGCCTCTTCTAATAAGTGTGCTGTGAGTACATCTGCAAGCATTCACCTGTCGAGGTCAAATGACTGGTGGTGCTCATCTGCCCCCGTGCTACTGCTGCTGCCTCCCGTGAATGCTCATGTGCCTGCGTGCCCCTGTACAGGCACAGATGCACGCGCGCAACACCTGATCCCGCATCCTAATTATTTTTCGCCCGGTTCTCGGAGTTGTTCTGCTTCCGGCTGATGAATGGGAAAGTGTAGTAGTGCTGTTTCATTTCACCAGCCTCTCAAGTGTGGAAATTATGGTAAATTTGAGAACAAGCGAGATTAGATTGATAGTTACACCTCCTCCTTTAATTAGCCAACCACAGGATCTGTGGAGGCAAAGGCCGGGGGGGTGTGTCGGTTTATATAAGGTGTATTGTCTATGTGAAAGATTAATCAAAAGGAGTTGCTTGAGGTGGGAAGGCTTTTCCGGAGAGGTTCCACATGTTGTCAGGTAGTCCCTCTGAATGGCAGCTTCCGGTTCGGTCCCTTAGCTTTCGGAAGTGACATTTAGTCTGATATGTGCCAGCCGTGCAATCTACCTAGCCCTGCAAAGTGCAAATATTAACCTAAATGCATATTAAGATACTGTGTGTTAGCTCCTGAACTGAAATAGAGAGCGGGTGTTCCAGCGGAGGCAAGCAAATCGTGTTGATTTACAGTGGCTTGAGGATTTGGCCCATTACCGCTTCTTTATACACTTTTAAAAAGAAATGCCAACTCGATAGTTTAGGCTTTAACTGGAACATGGCAAGTAATTCTATGTTTTGGCAGACTCCTAGTAATGTTGCAGAATCTTTCTCTGAAGTTGTTCCATGGGATAGCCGATTCCTCAGGTAAGAGCTACTTGTTTGTTCAATCCTCCATCTTAGGCCTGCTCCTCAGGTGCATCCTCCTTCTCGCAGCGATTTCCTAGGAACAGATTTCGAAGAACAGCTCTGATCACTAAATCACAGATTGGTTAGGGTTGGAAAGGAGCTCTGGAGATCATCCAGTCCAACCCCCCTGCCAGAGCAGGGTCACCTACAGCAGGTTGCACAGGATGACCTCCAGGCGGGTTATGAATGTCTCTGGGGTGGGAGACTCTACCGCCTACCTGGGCAGCCTGTTCCAGCGCTCTGCCACCCTCAAAGTAAAGAAGTTCCTCCTCATGCTTTGATAGAAATTCCTAGGTTACAGTTTGTACGCGTTACCTCTTGTCCTGGATCATCTTTGATGATCATCATCTTTGATAATCCAGGACAAGAGGTAACGGGCACCAATTGGAACGTAGGAACTTGAACTTGAACTGGAACGTAGGAACTTGAACATAGGATTATCCTTGATGATTCAGGATAGCTGTGTGTCTGACCAGTCTGTCTTTCGAAGGAGGTCCTGGGCCAGCTCCAGCCATGCTGTGCTGAGCAGAGCCCCTGGCAGCAGCCCCACAGCTCACTCCCAGTGTGCCTGAATGGAAAAGGTACCAAAGTTGCTCCAACACTTTCTGAAAAACTCTATAGTGTTACCCCACAAGCGCAAAGCGACGGCAAAGCCCGTGAAATGACACCGGTGCTTCCAGAAAATGTCAAGCTTCCTGCCCAAGGGTGACATGCCATGCGGTGGGGTCAGGGCCACGCGCTGAGCACCCGGTGCGCTGGGGTTGCCCCAGCGGTTCCTGAACAGCTCCTGCAGTGCTGCTGCCGGTACCGTTCTGGCGGCTGTAGTTGTTTAAAAAGCCGTTGTTGTTTCCGGCGTAATCTGACGGCAGTTTTCTCGGGCATTTGGGCCTCTTCTAATAAGTGTGCTGTGAGTACATCTGCAAGCATTCACCTGTCGAGGTCAAATGACTGGTGGTGCTCATCTGCCCCCGTGCTACTGCTGCTGCCTCCCGTGAATGCTCATGTGCCTGCGTGCCCCTGTACAGGCACAGATGCACGCGCGCAACACCTGATCCCGCATCCTAATTATTTTTCGCCCGGTTCTCGGAGTTGTTCTGCTTCCGGCTGATGAATGGGAAAGTGTAGTAGTGCTGTTTCATTTCACCAGCCTCTCAAGTGTGGAAATTATGGTAAATTTGAGAACAAGCGAGATTAGATTGATAGTTACACCTCCTCCTTTAATTAGCCAACCACAGGATCTGTGGAGGCAAAGGCCGGGGGGGTGTGTCGGTGTATATAAGGTGTATTGTCTATGTGAAAGATTAATCAAAAGGAGTTGCTTGAGGTGGGAAGGCTTTTCCGGAGAGGTTCCACATGTTGTCAGGTAGTCCCTCTGAATGGCAGCTTCCGGTTCGGTCCCTTAGCTTTCGGAAGTGACATTTAGTCTGATATGTGCCAGCCGTGCAATCTGCCTAGCCCTGCAAAGTGCAAATATTAACCTAAATGCATATTAAGATACTGTGTGTTAGCTCCTGAACTGAAATAGAGAGCGGGTGTTCCAGCGGAGGCAAGCAAATCGTGTTGATTTACAGTGGCTTGAGGATTTGGCCCATTACCGCTTCTTTATACACTTTTAAAAAGAAATGCCAACTCGATAGTTTAGGCTTTAACTGGAACATGGCAAGTAATTCTATGTTTTGGCGGACCCCTAGTAATGTTGCAGAATCTTTCTCAGAAGTTGTTCCATGGGATAGCCGATTCCTCAGGTAAGAGCTACTTGTTTGTTCAATCCTCCATCTTAGGCCTGCTCCTCAGGTGCATCCTCATTCTCGCAGCGATTTCCTAGGAACAGATTTCGAAGAACAGCTCTGATCACAGAATCACAGATTGGTTAGGGTTGGAAAGGAGCTCTGGAGATCATCCAGTCCAACCCCCCTGCCAGAGCAGGGTCACCTACAGCAGGTTGCACAGGATGACCTCCAGGCGGGTTTTGAATGTCTGTGGGGTCGGAGACTCTACCGCCTCCCCGGGAAGCCTGTTCCAGCGCTCTGCCACCCTCAAAGTAAAGAAGTTCCTCCTCATGCTTTGATAGAAATTCCTAGGTTCCAGTTTGTACCCGTTACCTCTTGTCCTGGATCATCTTTGATGATCATCATCTTTGATAATCCAGGACAAGAGGTAACGGGCACCAATTGGAACGTAGGAACTTGAACTTGAACTGGAACGTAGGAACTTGAACATAGGATTATCCTTGATGATTCAGGATAGCTGTGTGTCTGACCAGTCTGTCTTTCGAAGGAGGTCCTGGGCCAGCTCCAGCCATGCTGTGCTGAGCAGAGCCCCTGGCAGCAGCCCCACAGCTCACTCCCAGTGTGCCTGAATGGAAAAGGTACCAAAGTTGCTCCAACACTTTCTGAAAAACTCTATAGTGTTACCCCACAAGCGCAAAGCGACGGCAAAGCCCGTGAAATGACACCGGTGCTTCCAGAAAATGTCAAGCTTCCTGCCCAAGGGTGACATGCCATGCGGTGGGGTCAGGGCCACGCGCTGAGCACCCGGTGCGCTGGGGTTGCCCCAGCGGTTCCTGAACAGCTCCTGCAGTGCTGCTGCCGGTACCGTTCTGGCGGCTGTAGTTGTTTAAAAAGCCGTTGTTGTTTCCGGCGTAATCTGACGGCAGTTTTCTCGGGCATTTGGGCCTCTTCTAATAAGTGTGCTGTGAGTACATCTGCAAGCATTCACCTGTCGAGGTCAAATGACTGGTGGTGCTCATCTGCCCCCGTGCTACTGCTGCTGCCTCCCGTGAATGCTCATGTGCCTGCGTGCCCCTGTACAGGCACAGATGCACGCGCGCAACACCTGATCCCGCATCCTAATTATTTTTCGCCCGGTTCTCGGAGTTGTTCTGCTTCCGGCTGATGAATGGGAAAGTGTAGTAGTGCTGTTTCATTTCACCAGCCTCTCAAGTGTGGAAATTATGGTAAATTTGAGAACAAGCCAGATTAGATTGATAGTTACACCTCCTCCTTTAATTAGCCAACCACAGGATCTGTGGAGGCAAAGGCCGGGGGGGTGTGTCGGTGTATATAAGGTGTATTGTCTATGTGAAAGATTAATCAAAAGGAGTTGCTTGAGGTGGGAAGGCTTTTCCGGAGAGGTTCCACATGTTGTCAGGTAGTCCCTCTGAATGGCAGCTTCCGGTTCGGTCCCTTAGCTTTCGGAAGTGACATTTAGTCTGATATGTGCCAGCCGTGCAATCTGCCTAGCCCTGCAAAGTGCAAATATTAACCTAAATGCATATTAAGATACTGTGTGTTAGCTCCTGAACTGAAATAGAGAGCGGGTGTTCCAGCGGAGGCAAGCAAATCGTGTTGATTTACAGTGGCTTGAGGATTTGGCCCATTACCGCTTCTTTATACACTTTTAAAAAGAAATGCCAACTCGATAGTTTAGGCTTTAACTGGAACATGGCAAGTAATTGTATGTTTTGGCGGACCCCTAGTAATGTTGCAGAATCTTTCTCAGAAGTTGTTCCATGGGATAGCCGATTCCTCAGGTAAGAGCTACTTGTTTGTTCAATCCTCCATCTTAGGCCTGCTCCTCAGGTGCATCCTCATTCTCGCAGCGATTTCCTAGGAACAGATTTCGAAGAACAGCTCTGATCACAGAATCACAGATTGGTTAGGGTTGGAAAGGAGCTCTGGAGATCATCCAGTCCAACCCCCCTGCCAGAGCAGGGTCACCTACAGCAGGTTGCACAGGATGACCTCCAGGCGGGTTTTGAATGTCTGTGGGGTCGGAGACTCTACCGCCTCCCCGGGAAGCCTGTTCCAGCGCTCTGCCACCCTCAAAGTAAAGAAGTTCCTCCTCATGCTTTGATAGAAATTCCTAGGTTCCAGTTTGTACCCGTTACCTCTTGTCCTGGATCATCTTTGATGATCATCATCTTTGATAATCCAGGACAAGAGGTAACGGGCACCAATTGGAACGTAGGAACTTGAACTTGAACTGGAACGTAGGAACTTGAACATAGGATTATCCTTGATGATTCAGGATAGCTGTGTGTCTGACCAGTCTGTCTTTCGAAGGAGGTCCTGGGCCAGCTCCAGCCATGCTGTGCTGAGCAGAGCCCCTGGCAGCAGCCCCACAGCTCACTCCCAGTGTGCCTGAATGGAAAAGGTACCAAAGTTGCTCCAACACTTTCTGAAAAACTCTATAGTGTTACCCCACAAGCGCAAAGCGACGGCAAAGCCCGTGAAATGACACCGGTGCTTCCAGAAAATGTCAAGCTTCCTGCCCAAGGGTGACATGCCATGCGGTGGGGTCAGGGCCACGCGCTGAGCACCCGGTGCGCTGGGGTTGCCCCAGCGGTTCCTGAGCAGCTCCTGCAGTGCTGCTGCCGGTACCGTTCTGGCGGCTGTAGTTGTTTAAAAAGCCGTTGTTGTTTCCGGCGTAATCTGACGGCAGTTTTCTCGGGCATTTGGGCCTCTTCTAATAAGTGTGCTGTGAGTACATCTGCAAGCATTCACCTGTCGAGGTCAAATGACTGGTGGTGCTCATCTGCCCCCGTGCTACTGCTGCTGCCTCCCGTGAATGCTCATGTGCCTGCGTGCCCCTGTACAGGCACAGATGCACGCGCGCAACACCTGATCCCGCATCCTAATTATTTTTCGCCCGGTTCTCGGAGTTGTTCTGCTTCCGGCTGATGAATGGGAAAGTGTAGTAGTGCTGTTTCATTTCACCAGCCTCTCAAGTGTGGAAATTATGGTAAATTTGAGAACAAGCCAGATTAGATTGATAGTTACACCTCCTCCTTTAATTAGCCAACCACAGGATCTGTGGAGGCAAAGGCCGGGGGGGTGTGTCGGTGTATATAAGGTGTATTGTCTATGTGAAAGATTAATCAAAAGGAGTTGCTTGAGGTGGGAAGGCTTTTCCGGAGAGGTTCCACATGTTGTCAGGTAGTCCCTCTGAATGGCAGCTTCCGGTTCGGTCCCTTAGCTTTCGGAAGTGACATTTAGTCTGATATGTGCCAGCCGTGCAATCTACCTAGCCCTGCAAAGTGCAAATATTAACCTAAATGCATATTAAGATACTGTGTGTTAGCTCCTGAACTGAAATAGAGAGCGGGTGTTCCAGCGGAGGCAAGCAAATCGTGTTGATTTACAGTGGCTTGAGGATTTGGCCCATTACCGCTTCTTTATACACTTTTAAAAAGAAATGCCAACTCGATAGTTTAGGCTTTAACTGGAACATGGCAAGTAATTCTATGTTTTGGCGGACCCCTAGTAATGTTGCAGAATCTTTCTCAGAAGTTGTTCCATGGGATAGCCGATTCCTCAGGTAAGAGCTACTTGTTTGTTCAATCCTCCATCTTAGGCCTGCTCCTCAGGTGCATCCTCATTCTCGCAGCGATTTCCTAGGAACAGATTTCGAAGAACAGCTCTGATCACAGAATCACAGATTGGTTAGGGTTGGAAAGGAGCTCTGGAGATCATCCAGTCCAACCCCCCTGCCAGAGCAGGGTCACCTACAGCAGGTTGCACAGGATGACCTCCAGGCGGGTTTTGAATGTCTGTGGGGTCGGAGACTCTACCGCCTCCCCGGGAAGCCTGTTCCAGCGCTCTGCCACCCTCAAAGTAAAGAAGTTCCTCCTCATGCTTTGATAGAAATTCCTAGGTTCCAGTTTGTACCCGTTACCTCTTGTCCTGGATCATCTTTGATGATCATCATCTTTGATAATCCAGGACAAGAGGTAACGGGCACCAATTGGAACGTAGGAACTTGAACTTGAACTGGAACGTAGGAACTTGAACATAGGATTATCCTTGATGATTCAGGATAGCTGTGTGTCTGACCAGTCTGTCTTTCGAAGGAGGTCCTGGGCCAGCTCCAGCCATGCTGTGCTGAGCAGAGCCCCTGGCAGCAGCCCCACAGCTCACTCCCAGTGTGCCTGAATGGAAAAGGTACCAAAGTTGCTCCAACACTTTCTGAAAAACTCTATAGTGTTACCCCACAAGCGCAAAGCGACGGCAAAGCCCGTGAAATGACACCGGTGCTTCCAGAAAATGTCAAGCTTCCTGCCCAAGGGTGACATGCCATGCGGTGGGGTCAGGGCCACGCGCTGAGCACCCGGTGCGCTGGGGTTGCCCCAGCGGTTCCTGAGCAGCTCCTGCAGTGCTGCTGCCGGTACCGTTCTGGCGGCTGTAGTTGTTTAAAAAGCCGTTGTTGTTTCCGGCGTAATCTGACGGCAGTTTTCTCGGGCATTTGGGCCTCTTCTAATAAGTGTGCTGTGAGTACATCTGCAAGCATTCACATGTCGAGGTCAAATGACTGGTGGTGCTCATCTGCCCCCGTGCTACTGCTGCTGCCTCCCGTGAATGCTCATGTGCCTGCGTGCCCCTGTACAGGCACAGATGCACGCGCGCAACACCTGATCCCGCATCCTAATTATTTTTCGCCCGGTTCTCGGAGTTGTTCTGCTTCCGGCTGATGAATGGGAAAGTGTAGTAGTGCTGTTTCATTTCACCAGCCTCTCAAGTGTGGAAATTATGGTAAATTTGAGAACAAGCCAGATTAGATTGATAGTTACACCTCCTCCTTTAATTAGCCAACCACAGGATCTGTGGAGGCAAAGGCCGGGGGGGTGTGTCGGTGTATATAAGGTGTATTGTCTATGTGAAAGATTAATCAAAAGGAGTTGCTTGAGGTGGGAAGGCTTTTCCGGAGAGGTTCCACATGTTGTCAGGTAGTCCCTCTGAATGGCAGCTTCCGGTTCGGTCCCTTAGCTTTCGGAAGTGACATTTAGTCTGATATGTGCCAGCCGTGCAATCTACCTAGCCCTGCAAAGTGCAAATATTAACCTAAATGCATATTAAGATACTGTGTGTTAGCTCCTGAACTGAAATAGAGAGCGGGTGTTCCAGCGGAGGCAAGCAAATCGTGTTGATTTAGAGTGGCTTGAGGATTTGGCCCATTACCGCTTCTTTATACACTTTTAAAAAGAAATGCCAACTCGATAGTTTAGGCTTTAACTGGAACATGGCAAGTAATTGTATGCTTTGGCGGACCCCTAGTAATGTTGCAGAATCTTTCTCAGAAGTTGTTCCATGGGATAGCCGATTCCTCAGGTAAGAGCTACTTGTTTGTTCAATCCTCCATCTTAGGCCTGCTCCTCAGGTGCATCCTCCTTCTCGCAGCGATTTCCTAGGAACAGATTTCGAAGAACAGCTCTGATCACAGAATCACAGATTGGTTAGGGTTGGAAAGGAGCTCTGGAGATCATCCAGCCCAACCCCCCTGCCAGAGCAGGGTCACCTACAGCAGGTTGCACAGGATGACCTCCAGGCGGGTTATGAATGTCTCTGGGGTGGGAGACTCTACCGCCTCCCTGGGCAGCCTGTTCCAGCGCTCTGCCACCCTCAAAGTAAAGAAGTTCCTCCTCATGCTTTGATAGAAGTTCCTAGGTTCCAGTTTGTACCCGTTACCTCTTGTCCTGGATCATCTTTGATGATCCAGGACAAGAGGTAACGGGCACCGATTGGAACGTAGGAACTTGAACTTGAACTGGAAGGTAGGAACTTGAACTTGAACATAGGATTATCCTTGATGATTCAGGATAGCTGTGTGTCTGACCAGTCTGTCTTTCGAAGGAGGTCCTGGGCCAGCTCCAGCCATGCTGTGCTGAGCAGAGCCCCTGGCAGCAGCCCCACAGCTCACTCCCAGTGTGCCTGAATGGAAAAGGTACCAAAGTTGCTCCAACACTTTCTGAAAAACTCTATAGTGTTACCCCACAAGCGCAAAGCGACGGCAAAGCCCGTGAAATGACACCGGTGCTTCCAGAAAATGTCAAGCTTCCTGCCCAAGGGTGACATGCCATGTGGTGGGGTCAGGGCCACGCGCTGAGCACCCGGTGCGCTGGGGTTGCCCCAGCGGTTCCTGAGCAGCTCCTGCAGTGCTGCCGCCGGTACCGTTCTGGCGGCTGTAGTTGTTTAAAAAGCCGTTGTTGTTTCCGGCGTAATCTGACGGCAGTTTTCTCGGGCATTTGGGCCTCTTCTAATAAGTGTGCTGTGAGTACATCTGCAAGCATTCACCTGTCGAGGTCAAATGACTGGTGGTGCTCATCTGCCCCCGTGCTACTGCTGCTGCCTCCCGTGAATGCTCATGTGCCTGCGTGCCCCTGTACAGGCACAGATGCACGCGCGCAACACCTGATCCCGCATCTTAATTATTTTTCGCCCGGTTCTCTGAGTTGTTCTGCTTCCGGCTGATGAATGGGAAAGCGTAGTAGTGCTGTTTCATTTCACCAGCCTCTCAAGTGTGGAAATTATGGTAAATTTGAGAACAAGCCAGATTAGATTGATAGTTACACCTCCTCCTTTAATTAGCCAACCACAGGATCTGTGGAGGCAAAGGCCGGGGGGGTGTGTCGGTGTATATAAGGTGTATTGTCTATGTGAAAGATTAATCAAAAGGAGTTGCTTGAGGTGGGAAGGCTTTTCCGGAGAGGTTCCACATGTTGTCAGGTAGTCCCTCTGAATGGCAGCTTCCGGTTCGGTCCCTTAGCTTTCGGAAGTGACATTTAGTCTGATATGTGCCAGCCGTGCAATCTACCTAGCCCTGCAAAGTGCAAATATTAACCTAAATGCATATTAAGATACTGTGTGTTAGCTCCTGAACTGAAATAGAGAGCGGGTGTTCCAGCGGAGGCAAGCAAATCGTGTTGATTTACAGTGGCTTGAGGATTTGGCCCATTACCGCTTCTTTATACACTTTTAAAAAGAAATGCCAACTCGATAGTTTAGGCTTTAACTGGAACATGGCAAGTAATTGTATGTTTTGGCGGACCCCTAGTAATGTTGCAGAATCTTTCTCAGAAGTTGTTCCGTGGGATAGCCGATTCCTCAGGTAAGAGCTACTTGTTTGTTCAATCCTCCATCTTAGGCCTGCTCCTCAGGTGCATCCTCCTTCTCGCAGCGATTTCCTAGGAACAGATTTCGAAGAACAGCTCTGATCACAGAATCACAGATTGGTTAGGGTTGGAAAGGACCTCTGGAGATCATCCAGCCCAACCCCCCTGCCAGAGCAGGGTCACCTACAGCAGGTTGCACAGGATGACCTCCAGGCGGGTTTTGAATGTCTCTGGGGTGGGAGACTCTACCGCCTCCCTGGGCAGCCTGTTCCAGCGCTCTGCCACCCTCAAAGTAAAGAAGTTCCTCCTCATGCTTTGATAGAAGTTCCTAGGTTCCAGTTTGTACCCGTTACCTCTTGTCCTGGATCATCTTTGATGATCATCATCTTTGATGATCCAGGCCAAGAGGTAACGGGCACCAATTGGAACGTAGGAACTTGAACTTGAACTGGAAGGTAGGAACTTGAACTTGAACATAGGATTATCCTTGATGATTCAGGATAGCTGTGTGTCTGACCAGTCTGTCTTTCGAAGGAGGTCCTGGGCCAGCTCCAGCCATGCTGTGCTGAGCAGAACCCCTGGCAGCAGCCCCACAGCTCACTCCCAGTGTGCCTGAAATGAAAAGGTACCAAAGTTGCTCCAACACTTTCTGAAAAACTCTACAGTGTTACCCCACAAGCGCAAAGCGACGGCAAAGCCCGTGAAATGACACCGGTGCTTCCAGAAAATGTCAAGCTTCCTGCCCAAGGGTGACATGCCATGCGGTGGGGTCAGGGCCACGCGCTGAGCACCCGGTGCGCTGGGGTTGCCCCAGCGGTTCCTGAGCAGCTCCTGCAGTGCTGCCGCCGGTACCGTTCTGGCGGCTGTAGTTGTTTAAAAAGCCGTTGTTGTTTCCGGCGTAATCTGACGGCAGTTTTCTCGGGCATTTGGGCCTCTTCGAATAAGTGTGCTGTGAGTACATCTGCAAGCATTCACCTGTCGAGGTCAAATGACTGGTGGTGCTCATCTGCCCCCGTGCTACTGCTGCTGCCTCCCGTGAATGCTCATGTGCCTGCGTGCCCCTGTACAGGCACAGATGCACGCGCGCAACACCTGATCCCGCATCCTAATTATTTTTCGCCCGGTTCTCGGAGTTGTTCTGCTTCCGGCTGATGAATGGGAAAGTGTAGTAGTGCTGTTTCATTTCACCAGCCTCTCAAGTGTGGAAATTATGGTAAATTTGAGAACAAGCCAGATTAGATTGATAGTTACACCTCCTCCTTTAATTAGCCAACCACAGGATCTGTGGAGGCAAAGGCCGGGGGGGTGTGTCGGTGTATATAACGTGTATTGTCTATGTGAAAGATTAATCAAAAGGAGTTGCTTGAGGTGGGAAGGCTTTTCCGGAGAGGTTCCACATGTTGTCAGGTAGTCCCTCTGAATGGCAGCTTCCGGTTCGGTCCCTTAGCTTTCGGAAGTGACATTTAGTCTGATATGTGCCAGCCGTGCAATCTACCTAGCCCTGCAAAGTGCAAATATTAACCTAAATGCATATTAAGATACTGTGTGTTAGATCCTGAACTGAAATAGAGAGCGGGTGTTCCAGCGGAGGCAAGCAAATCGTGTTGATTTAGAGTGGCTTGAGGATTTGGCCCATTACCGCTTCTTTATACACTTTTAAAAAGAAATGCCAACTCGATAGTTTAGGCTTTAACTGGAACATGGCAAGTAATTGTATGTTTTGGCGGACCCCTAGTAATGTTGCAGAATCTTTCTCAGAAGTTGTTCCATGGGATAGCCGATTCCTCAGGTAAGAGCTACTTGTTTGTTCAATCCTCCATCTTAGGCCTGCTCCTCAGGTGCATCCTCCTTCTCGCAGCGATTTCCTAGGAACAGATTTCGAAGAACAGCTCTGATCACAGAATCACAGATTGGTTAGGGTTGGAAAGGAGCTCTGGAGATCATCCAGTCCAACCCCCCTGCCAGAGCAGGGTCACCTACAGCAGGTTGCACAGGATGACCTCCAGGCGGGTTTTGAATGTTTCTGGGGTCGGAGACTCTACCGCCTCCCTGGGCAGCCTGTTCCAGCGCTCTGCCACCCTCAAAGTAAAGAAGTTCCTCCTCATGCTTTGATAGAAGTTCCTACGTTCCAGTTTGTACCCGTTACCTCTTGTCCTGGATCATCTTTGATGATCATCATCTTTGATGATCCAGGCCAAGAGGTAACGGGCACCAATTGGAACGTAGGAACTTGAACTTGAACTGGAAGGTAGGAACTTGAACTTGAACATAGGATTATCCTTGATGATTCAGGATAGCTGTGTGTCTGACCAGTCTGTCTTTCGAAGGAGGTCCTGGGCCAGCTCCAGCCATGCTGTGCTGAGCAGAGCCCCTGGCAGCAGCCCCACACCTCACTCCCAGTGTGCCTGAATGGAAAAGGTACCAAAGTTGCTCCAACACTTTCTGAAAAACTCTATAGTGTTACCCCACAAGCGCAAAGCGACGGCAAAGCCCGTGAAATGACACCGGTGCTTCCAGAAAATGTCAAGCTTCCTGCCCAAGGGTGACATGCCATGCGGTGGGGTCAGGGCCACGCGCTGAGCACCCGGTGCGCTGGGGTTGCCCCAGCGGTTCCTGAGCAGCTCCTGCAGTGCTGCCGCCGGTACCGTTCTGGCGGCTGTAGTTGTTTAAAAAGCCGTTGTTGTTTCCGGCGTAATCTGACGGCAGTTTTCTCGGGCATTTGGGCCTCTTCGAATAAGTGTGCTGTGAGTACATCTGCAAGCATTCACCTGTCGAGGTCAAATGACTGGTGGTGCTCATCTGCCCCCGTGCTACTGCTGCTGCCTCCCGTGAATGCTCATGTGCCTGCGTGCCCCTGTACAGGCACAGATGCACGCGCGCAACACCTGATCCCGCATCCTAATTATTTTTCGCCCGGTTCTCGGAGTTGTTCTGCTTCCGGCTGATGAATGGGAAAGTGTAGTAGTGCTGTTTCATTTCACCAGCCTCTCAAGTGTGGAAATTATGGTAAATTTGAGAACAAGCGAGATTAGATTGATAGTTATACCTCCTCCTTTAATTAGCCAACCACAGGATCTGTGGAGGCAAAGGCCGGGGGGGTGTGTCGGTGTATATAAGGTGTATTGTCTATGTGAAAGATTAATCAAAAGGAGTTGCTTGAGGTGGGAAGGCTTTTCCGGAGAGGTTCCACATGTTGTCAGGTAGTCCCTCTGAATGGCAGCTTCCGGTTCGGTCCCTTAGCTTTCGGAAGTGACATTTAGTCTGATATGTGCCAGCCGTGCAATCTACCTAGCCCTGCAAAGTGCAAATATTAACCTAAATGCATATTAAGATACTGTGTGTTAGCTCCTGAACTGAAATAGAGAGCGGGTGTTCCAGCGGAGGCAAGCAAATCGTGTTGATTTAGAGTGGCTTGAGGATTTGGCCCATTACCGCTTCTTTATACACTTTTAAAAAGAAATGCCAACTCGATAGTTTAGGCTTTAACTGGAACATGGCAAGTAATTGTATGTTTTGGCGGACCCCTAGTAATGTTGCAGAATCTTTCTCAGAAGTTGTTCCATGGGATAGCCGATTCCTCAGGTAAGAGCTACTTGTTTGTTCAATCCTCCATCTTAGGCCTGCTCCTCAGGTGCATCCTCCTTCTCGCAGCGATTTCCTAGGAACAGATTTCGAAGAACAGCTCTGATCACAGAATCACAGATTGGTTAGGGTTGGAAAGGAGCTCTGGAGATCATCCAGTCCAACCCCCCTGCCAGAGCAGGGTCACCTACAGCAGGTTGCACAGGATGACCTCCAGGCGGGTTATGAATGTCTCTGGGGTGGGAGACTCTATCGCCTCCCTGGGCAGCCTGTTCCAGCGCTCTGCCACCCTCAAAGTAAAGAAGTTCCTCCTCATGCTTTGATAGAAGTTCCTAGGTTCCAGTTTGTACCCGTTACCTCTTGTCCTGGATCATCTTTGATGATCCAGGACAAGAGGTAACGGGCACCAATTGGAACGTAGGAACTTGAACTTGAACTGGAAGGTAGGAACTTGAACTTGAACATAGGATTATCCTTGATGATTCAGGATAGCTGTGTGTCTGACCAGTCTGTCTTTCGAAGGAGGTCCTGGGCCAGCTCCAGCCATGCTGTGCTGAGCAGAACCCCTGGCAGCAGCCCCACAGCTCACTCCCAGTGTGCCTGAAATGAAAAGGTACCAAAGTTGCTCCAACACTTTCTGAAAAACTCTACAGTGTTACCCCACAAGCGCAAAGCGACGGCAAAGCCCGTGAAATGACACCGGTGCTTCCAGAAAATGTCAAGCTTCCTGCCCAAGGGTGACATGCCATGCGGTGGGGTCAGGGCCACGCGCTGAGCACCCGGTGCGCTGGGGTTGCCCCAGCGGTTCCTGAGCAGCTCCTGCAGTGCTGCCGCCGGTACCGTTCTGGCGGCTGTAGTTGTTTAAAAAGCCGTTGTTGTTTCCGGCGTAATCTGACGGCAGTTTTCTCGGGCATTTGGGCCTCTTCGAATAAGTGTGCTGTGAGTACATCTGCAAGCATTCACCTGTCGAGGTCAAATGACTGGTGGTGCTCATCTGCCCCCGTGCTACTGCTGCTGCCTCCCGTGAATGCTCATGTGCCTGCGTGCCCCTGTACAGGCACAGATGCACGCGCGCAACACCTGATCCCGCATCCTAATTATTTTTCGCCCGGTTCTCGGAGTTGTTCTGCTTCCGGCTGATGAATGGGAAAGTGTAGTAGTGCTGTTTCATTTCACCAGCCTCTCAAGTGTGGAAATTATGGTAAATTTGAGAACAAGCCAGATTAGATTGATAGTTACACCTCCTCCTTTAATTAGCCAACCACAGGATCTGTGGAGGCAAAGGCCGGGGGGGTGTGTCGGTGTATATAACGTGTATTGTCTATGTGAAAGATTAATCAAAAGGAGTTGCTTGAGGTGGGAAGGCTTTTCCGGAGAGGTTCCACATGTTGTCAGGTAGTCCCTCTGAATGGCAGCTTCCGGTTCGGTCCCTTAGCTTTCGGAAGTGACATTTAGTCTGATATGTGCCAGCCGTGCAATCTACCTAGCCCTGCAAAGTGCAAATATTAACCTAAATGCATATTAAGATAGTGTGTGTTAGATCCTGAACTGAAATAGAGAGCGGGTGTTCCAGCGGAGGCAAGCAAATCGTGTTGATTTAGAGTGGCTTGAGGATTTGGCCCATTACCGCTTCTTTATACACTTTTAAAAAGAAATGCCAACTCGATAGTTTAGGCTTTAACTGGAACATGGCAAGTAATTGTATGTTTTGGCGGACCCCTAGTAATGTTGCAGAATCTTTCTCAGAAGTTGTTCCATGGGATAGCCGATTCCTCAGGTAAGAGCTACTTGTTTGTTCAATCCTCCATCTTAGGCCTGCTCCTCAGGTGCATCCTCCTTCTCGCAGCGATTTCCTAGGAACAGATTTCGAAGAACAGCTCTGATCACAGAATCACAGATTGGTTAGGGTTGGAAAGGAGCTCTGGAGATCATCCAGTCCAACCCCCCTGCCAGAGCAGGGTCACCTACAGCAGGTTGCACAGGATGACCTCCAGGCGGGTTTTGAATGTTTCTGGGGTCGGAGACTCTACCGCCTCCCTGGGCAGCCTGTTCCAGCGCTCTGCCACCCTCAAAGTAAAGAAGTTCCTCCTCATGCTTTGATAGAAGTTCCTACGTTCCAGTTTGTACCCGTTACCTCTTGTCCTGGATCATCTTTGATGATCATCATCTTTGATGATCCAGGCCAAGAGGTAACGGGCACCAATTGGAACGTAGGAACTTGAACTTGAACTGGAAGGTAGGAACTTGAACTTGAACATAGGATTATCCTTGATGATTCAGGATAGCTGTGTGTCTGACCAGTCTGTCTTTCGAAGGAGGTCCTGGGCCAGCTCCAGCCATGCTGTGCTGAGCAGAGCCCCTGGCAGCAGCCCCACACCTCACTCCCAGTGTGCCTGAATGGAAAAGGTACCAAAGTTGCTCCAACACTTTCTGAAAAACTCTATAGTGTTACCCCACAAGCGCAAAGCGACGGCAAAGCCCGTGAAATGACACCGGTGCTTCCAGAAAATGTCAAGCTTCCTGCCCAAGGGTGACATGCCATGCGGTGGGGTCAGGGCCACGCGCTGAGCACCCGGTGCGCTGGGGTTGCCCCAGCGGTTCCTGAGCAGCTCCTGCAGTGCTGCCGCCGGTACCGTTCTGGCGGCTGTAGTTGTTTAAAAAGCCGTTGTTGTTTCCGGCGTAATCTGACGGCAGTTTTCTCGGGCATTTGGGCCTCTTCGAATAAGTGTGCTGTGAGTACATCTGCAAGCATTCACCTGTCGAGGTCAAATGACTGGTGGTGCTCATCTGCCCCCGTGCTACTGCTGCTGCCTCCCGTGAATGCTCATGTGCCTGCGTGCCCCTGTACAGGCACAGATGCACGCGCGCAACACCTGATCCCGCATCCTAATTATTTTTCGCCCGGTTCTCGGAGTTGTTCTGCTTCCGGCTGATGAATGGGAAAGTGTAGTAGTGCTGTTTCATTTCACCAGCCTCTCAAGTGTGGAAATTATGGTAAATTTGAGAACAAGCCAGATTAGATTGATAGTTACACCTCCTCCTTTAATTAGCCAACCACAGGATCTGTGGAGGCAAAGGCCGGGGGGGTGTGTCGGTGTATATAAGGTGTATTGTCTATGTGAAAGATTAATCAAAAGGAGTTGCTTGAGGTGGGAAGGCTTTTCCGGAGAGGTTCCACATGTTGTCAGGTAGTCCCTCTGAATGGCAGCTTCCGGTTCGGTCCCTTAGCTTTCGGAAGTGACATTTAGTCTGATATGTGCCAGCCGTGCAATCTACCTAGCCCTGCAAAGTGCAAATATTAACCTAAATGCATATTAAGATACTGTGTGTTAGCTCCTGAACTGAAATAGAGAGCGGGTGTTCCAGCGGAGGCAAGCAAATCGTGTTGATTTAGAGTGGCTTGAGGATTTGGCCCATTACCGCTTCTTTATACACTTTTAAAAAGAAATGCCAACTCGATAGTTTAGGCTTTAACTGGAACATGGCAAGTAATTGTATGTTTTGGCGGACCCCTAGTAATGTTGCAGAATCTTTCTCAGAAGTTGTTCCATGGGATAGCCGATTCCTCAGGTAAGAGCTACTTGTTTGTTCAATCCTCCATCTTAGGCCTGCTCCTCAGGTGCATCCTCCTTCTCGCAGCGATTTCCTAGGAACAGATTTCGAAGAACAGCTCTGATCACAGAATCACAGATTGGTTAGGGTTGGAAAGGAGCTCTGGAGATCATCCAGTCCAACCCCCCTGCCAGAGCAGGGTCACCTACAGCAGGTTGCACAGGATGACCTCCAGGCGGGTTATGAATGTCTCTGGGGTCGGAGACTCTATCGCCTCCCTGGGCAGCCTGTTCCAGCGCTCTGCCACCCTCAAAGTAAAGAAGTTCCTCCTCATGCTTTGATAGAAGTTCCTAGGTTCCAGTTTGTACCCGTTACCTCTTGTCCTGGATCATCTTTGATGATCCAGGACAAGAGGTAACGGGCACCAATTGGAACGTAGGAACTTGAACTTGAACTGGAAGGTAGGAACTTGAACTTGAACATAGGATTATCCTTGATGATTCAGGATAGCTGTGTGTCTGACCAGTCTGTCTTTCGAAGGAGGTCCTGGGCCAGCTCCAGCCATGCTGTGCTGAGCAGAGCCCCTGGCAGCAGCCCCACACCTCACTCCCAGTGTGCCTGAATGGAAAAGGTACCAAAGTTGCTCCAACACTTTCTGAAAAACTCTATAGTGTTACCCCACAAGCGCAAAGCGACGGCAAAGCCCGTGAAATGACACCGGTGCTTCCAGAAAATGTCAAGCTTCCTGCCCAAGGGTGACATGCCATGCGGTGGGGTCAGGGCCACGTGCTGAGCACCCGGTGCGCTGGAGTTGACCCAGCGGTTCCTCAGCAGCTCCTGCAGTGCTGCCGCCGGTACCGTTCTGGCGGCTGTAGTTGTTTAAAAAGCCGTTGTTGTTTCCGGCGTAATCTGACGGCAGTTTTCTCGGGCATTTGGGCCTCTTCTAATAAGTGTGCTGTGAGTACATCTGCAAGCATTCACCTGTCGAGGTCAAATGACTGGTGGTGCTCATCTGCCCCCGTGCTACTGCTGCTGCCTCCCGTGAATGCTCATGTGCCTGCGTGCCCCTGTACAGGCACAGATGCACGCGCGCAACACCTGATCCTGCATCCTAATTATTTTTCGCCCGGTTCTCTGAGTTGTTCTGCTTCCGGCTGATGAATGGGAAAGTGTAGTAGTGCTGTTTCATTTCACCAGCCTCTCAAGTGTGGAAATTATGGTAAATTTGAGAACAAGCCAGATTAGATTGATAGTTACACCTCCTCCTTTAATTAGACAACCACAGGATCTGTGGAGGCAAAGGCCGGGGGGGTGTGTCGGTGTATATAACGTGTATTGTCTATGTGAAAGATTAATCAAAAGGAGTTGCTTGAGGTGGGAAGGCTTTTCCGGAGAGGTTCCACATGTTGTCAGGTAGTCCCTCTGAATGGCAGCTTCCGGTTCGGTCCCTTAGCTTTCGGAAGTGACATTTAGTCTGATATGTGCCAGCCGTGCAATCTACCTAGCCCTGCAAAGTGCAAATATTAACCTAAATGCATATTAAGATACTGTGTGTTAGCTCCTGAACTGAAATAGAGAGCGGGTGTTCCAGCGGAGGCAAGCAAATCGTGTTGATTTAGAGTGGCTTGAGGATTTGGCCCATTACCGCTTCTTTATACACTTTTAAAAAGAAATGCCAACTCGATAGTTTAGGCTTTAACTGGAACATGGCAAGTAATTGTATGTTTTGGCGGACCCCTAGTAATGTTGCAGAATCTTTCTCAGAAGTTGTTCCATGGGATAGCCGATTCCTCAGGTAAGAGCTACTTGTTTGTTCAATCCTCCATCTTAGGCCTGCTCCTCAGGTGCATCCTCCTTCTCGCAGCGATTTCCTAGGAACAGATTTCGAAGAACAGCTCTGATCACAGAATCACAGATTGGTTAGGGTTGGAAAGGAGCTCTGGAGATCATCCAGCCCAACCCCCCTGCCAGAGCAGGGTCACCTACAGCAGGTTGCACAGGATGACCTCCAGGCGGGTTTTGAATGTCTCTGGGGTGGGAGACTCTACCGCCTCCCTGGGCAGCCTGTTCCAGTGCTCTGCCACCCTCAAAGTAAAGAAGTTCCTCCTCATGCTTTGATAGAAGTTCCTAGGTTCCAGTTTGTACCCGTTACCTCTTGTCCTGGATCATCTTTGATGATCATCATCTTTGATGATCCAGGCCAAGAGGTAACGGGCACCAATTGGAACGTAGGAACTTGAACTTGAACTGGAAGGTAGGAACTTGAACTTGAACATAGGATTATCCTTGATGATTCAGGATAGCTGTGTGTCTGACCAGTCTGTCTTTCGAAGGAGGTCCTGGGCCAGCTCCAGCCATGCTGTGTTGAGCAGAGCCCCTGGCAGCAGCCCCACAGCTCACTCCCAGTGTGCCTGAATGGAAAAGGTACCAAAGTTGCTCCAACACTTTCTGAAAAACTCTATAGTGTTACCCCACAAGCGCAAAGCGACGGCAAAGCCCGTGAAATGACACCGGTGCTTCCAGAAAATGTCAAGCTTCCTGCCCAAGGGTGACATGCCATGCGGTGTGGTCAGGGCCACGTGCTGAGCACCCGGTGCGCTGGAGTTGACCCAGCGGTTCCTGAGCAGCTCCTGCAGTGCTGCCGCCGGTACCGTTCTGGCGGCTGTAGTTGTTTAAAAAGCCGTTGTTGTTTCCGGCATAATCTGACGGCAGTTTTCTCGGGCATTTGGGCCTCTTCGAATAAGTGTGCTGTGAGTACATCTGCAAGCATTCACCTGTCGAGGTCAAATGACTGGTGGTGCTCATCTGCCCCCGTGCTACTGCTGCTGCCTCCCGTGAATGCTCATGTGCCTGCGTGCCCCTGTACAGGCACAGATGCACGCGCGCAACACCTGATCCCGCATCCTAATTATTTTTCGCCCGGTTCTCTGAGTTGTTCTGCTTCCGGCTGATGAATGGGAAAGTGTAGTAGTGCTGTTTCATTTCACCAGCCTCTCAAGTGTGGAAATTATGGTAAATTTTAGAACAAGCCAGATTAGATTGATAGTTACACCTCCTCCTTTAATTAGACAACCACAGGATCTGTGGAGGCAAAGGCCGGGGGGGTGTGTCGGTGTATATAAGGTGTATTGTCTATGTGAAAGATTAATCAAAAGGAGTTGCTTGAGGTGAGAAGGCTTTTCCGGAGAGGTTCCACATGTTGTCAGGTAGTCCCTCTGAATGGCAGCTTCCGGTTCGGTCCCTTAGCTTTCGGAAGTGACATTTAGTCTGATATGTGCCAGCCGTGCAATCTACCTAGCCCTGCAAAGTGCAAATATTAACCTAAATGCTTATTAAGATAGTGTGTGTTAGCTCCTGAACTGAAATAGAGAGCGGGTGTTCCAGCGGAGGCAAGCAAATCGTGTTGATTTACAGTGGCTTGAGGATTTGGCCCATTACCGCTTCTTTATACACTTTTAAAAAGAAATGCCAACTCGATAGTTTAGGCTTTAACTGGAACATGGCAAGAAATTGTATGTTTTGGCGGACCCCTAATAATGTTGCAGAATCTTTCTCAGAAGTTGTTCCATGGGATAGCCGATTCCTCAGGTAAGAGCTACTTGTTTGTTCAATCCTCCATCTTAGGCCTGCTCCTCAGGTGCATCCTCCTTCTCGCAGCGATTTCCTAGGAACAGATTTCGAAGAACAGCTCTGATCACAGAATCACAGATTGGTTAGGGTTGGAAAGGAGCTCTGGAGATCATCCAGTCCAACCCCCCTGCCAGAGCAGGGTCACCTACAGCAGGTTGCACAGGATGACCTCCAGGCGGGTTTTGAATGTCTCTGGGGTGGGAGCCTCTACTGCCTCCCTGGGCAGCCTGTTCCAGTGCTCTGCCACCCTCAAAGTAAAGAAGTTCCTCCTCATGCTTTGATAGAAGTTCCTAGGTTCCAGTTTGTACCCGTTACCTCTTGTCCTGGATCATCTTTGATGATCATCATCTTTGATGATCCAGGCCAAGAGGTAACGGGCACCAATTGGAACGTAGGAACTTGAACTTGAACTGGAAGGTAGGAACTTGAACTTGAACATAGGATTATCCTTGATTATTCAGGATAGCTGTGTGTCTGACCAGTCTGTCTTTCGAAGGAGGTCCTGGGCCAGCTCCAGCCATGCTGTGTTGAGCAGAGCCCCTGGCAGCAGCCCCACAGCTCACTCCCAGTGTGCCTGAATGGAAAAGGTACCAAAGTTGCTCCAACACTTTCTGAAAAATTCTATAGTGTTACCCCACAAGCGCAAAGCGACGGCAAAGCCCGTGAAATGACACCGGTGCTTCCAGAAAATGTCAAGCTTCCTGCCCAAGGGTGACATGCCATGCGGTGTGGTCAGGGCCACGTGCTGAGCACCCGGTGCGCTGGAGTTGACCCAGCGGTTCCTGAGCAGCTCCTGCAGTGCTGCCGCCGGTACCGTTCTGGCGGCTGTAGTTGTTTAAAAAGCCGTTGTTGTTTCCGGCGTAATCTGACGGCAGTTTTCTCGGGCATTTGGGCCTCTTCTAATAAGTGTGCTGTGAGTACATCTGCAAGCATTCACCTGTCGAGGTCAAATGACTGGTGGTGCTCATCTGCCCCCGTGCTACTGCTGCTGCCTCCCGTGAATGCTCATGTGCCTGCGTGCCCCTGTACAGGCACAGATGCACGCGCGCAACACCTGATCCCGCATCCTAATTATTTTTTGCCCGGTTCTCTGAGTTGTTCTGCTTCCGGCTGATGAATGGGAAAGTGTAGTAGTGCTGTTTCATTTCACCAGCCTCTCAAGTGTGGAAATTATGGTAAATTTGAGAACAAGCCAGATTAGATTGATAGTTACACCTCCTCCTTTAATTAGACAACCACAGGATCTGTGGAGGCAAAGGCCGGGGGGGTGTGTCGGTGTATATAAGGTGTATTGTCTATGTGAAAGATTAATCAAAAGGAGTTGCTTGAGGTGGGAAGGCTTTTCCGGAGAGGTTCCACATGTTGTCAGGTAGTCCCTCTGAATGGCAGCTTCCGGTTCGGTCCCTTAGCTTTCGGAAGTGACATTTAGTCTGATATGTGCCAGCCGTGCAATCTACCTAGCCCTGCAAAGTGCAAATATTAACCTAAATGCATATTAAGATACTGTGTGTTAGCTCCTGAACTGAAATAGAGAGCGGGTGTTCCAGCGGAGGCAAGCAAATCGTGTTGATTTACAGTGGCTTGAGGATTTGGCCCATTACCGCTTCTTTATACACTTTTAAAAAGAAATGCCAACTCGATAGTTTAGGCTTTAACTGGAACATGGCAAGAAATTGTATGTTTTGGCGGACCCCTAGTAATGTTGCAGAATCTTTCTCAGAAGTTGTTCCATGGGATAGCCGATTCCTCAGGTAAGAGCTACTTGTTTGTTCAATCCTCCATCTTAGGCCTGCTCCTCAGGTGCATCCTCCTTCTCGCAGCGATTTCCTAGGAACAGATTTCGAAGAACAGCTCTGATCACAGAATCACAGATTGGTTAGGGTTGGAAAGGAGCTCTGGAGATCATCCAGTCCAACCCCCCTGCCAGAGCAGGGTCACCTACAGCAGGTTGCACAGGATGACCTCCAGGCGGGTTTTGAATGTCTCTGGGGTGGGAGACTCTACCGCCTCCCTGGGCAGCCTGTTCCAGCGCTCTGCCACCCTCAAAGTAAAGAAGTTCCTCCTCATGCTTTGATAGAAGTTCCTAGGTTCCAGTTTGTACCCGTTACCTCTTGTCCTGGATCATCTTTGATGATCATCATCTTTGATGATCCAGGCCAAGAGGTAACGGGCACCAATTGGAACGTAGGAACTTGAACTTGAACTGGAAGGTAGGAACTTGAACTTGAACATAGGATTATCCTTGATGATTCAGGATAGCTGTGTGTCTGACCAGTCTGTCTTTCGAAGGAGGTCCTGGGCCAGCTCCAGCCATGCTGTGCTGAGCAGAACCCCTGGCAGCAGCCCCACAGCTCACTCCCAGTGTGCCTGAATGGAAAAGGTACCAAAGTTGCTCCAACACTTTCTGAAAAACTCTACAGTGTTACCCCACAAGCGCAAAGCGACAGCAAAGCCCGTGAAATGACACCGGTGCTTCCAGAAAATGTCAAGCTTCCTGCCCAAGGGTGACATGCCATGCGGTGGGGTCAGGGCCACGCGCTGAGCACCCGGTGCGCTGGGGTTGCCCCAGCGGTTCCTGAGCAGCTCCTGCAGTGCTGCCGCCGGTACCGTTCTGGCGGCTGTAGTTGTTTAAAAAGCCGTTGTTGTTTCCGGCGTAATCTGACGGCAGTTTTCTCGGGCATTTGGGCCTCTTCTAATAAGTGTGCTGTGAGTACATCTGCAAGCATTCACCTGTCGAGGTCAAATGACTGGTGGTGCTCATCTCCCCCCGTGCTACTGCTGCTGCCTCCTGTGAATGCTCATGTGCCCGCGTGCCCCTGTACAGGCACAGATGCACGCGCGCAACACCTGATCCCGCATCCTAATTATTTTTCGCCCGGTTCTCTGAGTTGTTCTGCTTCCGGCTGATGAATGGGAAAGTGTAGTAGTGCTGTTTCATTTCACCAGCCTCTCAAGTGTGGAAATTATGGTAAATTTGAGAACAAGCCAGATTAGATTGATAGTTACACCTCCTCCTTTAATTAGCCAACCACAGGATCTGTGGAGGCAAAGGCCGGGGGGGTGTGTCGGTTTATATAAGGTGTATTGTCTATGTGAAAGATTAATCAAAAGGAGTTGCTTGAGGTGGGAAGGCTTTTCCGGAGAGGTTCCACATGTTGTCAGGTAGTCCCTCTGAATGGCAGCTTCCGGTTCGGTCCCTTAGCTTTCGGAAGTGACATTTAGTCTGATATGTGCCAGCCGTGCAATCTACCTAGCCCTGCAAAGTGCAAATATTAACCTAAATGCATATTAAGATAGTGTGTGTTAGCTCCTGAACTGAAATAGAGAGCGGGTGTTCCAGCGGAGGCAAGCAAATCGTGTTGATTTACAGTGGCTTGAGGATTTGGCCCATTACCGCTTCTTTATACACTTTTCAAAAGAAATGCCAACTCGATAGTTTAGGCTTTAACTGGAACATGGCAAGTAATTGTATGTTTTGGCGGACCCCTAGTAATGTTGCAGAATCTTTCTCAGAAGTTGTTCCATGGGATAGCCGATTCCTCAGGTAAGAGCTACTTGTTTGTTCAATCCTCCATCTTCGGCCTGCTCCTCAGGTGCATCCTCCTTCTCGCAGCGATTTCCTAGGAACAGATTTCGAAGAACAGCTCTGATCACAGAATCACAGATTGGTTAGGGTTGGAAAGGAGCTCTGGAGATCATCCAGTCCAACCCCCCTGCCAGAGCAGGGTCACCTACAGCAGGTTGCACCGGATGACCTCCAGGCGGGTTTTGAATGTCTCTGGGGTGGGAGACTCTACCGCCTCCCTGGGCAGCCTGTTCCAGCGCTCTGCCACCCTCAAAGTAAAGAAGTTCCTCCTCATGCTTTGATAGAAGTTCCTAGGTTCCAGTTTGTACCCGTTACCACTTGTCCTGGATCATCTTTGATGATCATCATCTTTGATGATCCAGGCCAAGAGGTAACGGGCACCAATTGGAACGTAGGAACTTGAACTTGAACTGGAAGGTAGGAACTTGAACTTGAACATAGGATTATCCTTGATGATTCAGGATAGCTGTGTGTCTGACCAGTCTGTCTTTCGAAGGAGGTCCTGGGCCAGCTCCAGCCATGCTGTGCTGAGCAGAACCCCTGGCAGCAGCCCCACAGCTCACTCCCAGTGTGCCTGAATGGAAAAGGTACCAACGTTGCTCCAACACTTTCTGAAAAACTCTACAGTGTTACCCCACAAGCGCAAAGCGACGGCAAAGCCCGTGAAATGACACCGGTGCTTCCAGAAAATGTCAAGCTTCCTGCCCAAGGGTGACATGCCATGCGGTGGGGTCAGGGCCACGCGCTGAGCACCCGGTGCGCTGGGGTTGCCCCAGCGGTTCCTGAGCAGCTCCTGCAGTGCTGCCGCCGGTACCGTTCTGGCGGCTGTAGTTGTTTAAAAAGCCGTTGTTGTTTCCGGCGTAATCTGACGGCAGTTTTCTCGGGCATTTGGGCCTCTTCTAATAAGTGTGCTGTGAGTACATCTGCAAGCATTCACCTGTCGAGGTCAAATGACTGGTGGTGCTCATCTCCCCCCGTGCTACTGCTGCTGCCTCCTGTGAATGCTCATGTGCCTGCGTGCCCCTGTACAGGCACAGATGCACGCGCGCAACACCTGATCCCGCATCCTAATTATTTTTCGCCCGGTTCTCTGAGTTGTTCTGCTTCCGGCTGATGAATGGGAAAGTGTAGTAGTCCTGTTTCATTTCACCAGCCTCTCAAGTGTGGAAATTATGGTAAATTTGAGAACAAGCCAGATTAGATTGATAGTTACACCTCCTCCTTTAATTAGCCAACCACAGGATCTGTGGAGGCAAAGGCCGGGGGGGTGTGTCGGTGTATATAAGGTGTATTGTCTATGTGAAAGATTAATCAAAAGGAGTTGCTTGAGGTGGGAAGGCTTTTCCGGAGAGGTTCCACACGTTGTCAGGTAGTCCCTCTGAATGGCAGCTTCCGGTTCGGTCCCTTAGCTTTCGGAAGTGACATTTAGTCTGATATGTGCCAGCCGTGCAATCTACCTAGCCCTGCAAAGTGCAAATATTAACCTAAATGCATATTAAGATACTGTGTGTTAGCTCCTGAACTGAAATAGAGAGCGGGTGTTCCAGCGGAGGCAAGCAAATCGTGTTGATTTACAGTGGCTTGAGGATTTGGCCCATTACCGCTTCTTTATACACTTTTAAAAAGAAATGCCAACTCGATAGTTTAGGCTTTAACTGAAACATGGCAAGTAATTGTATGTTTTGGCGGACCCCTAGTAATGTTGCAGAATCTTTCTCAGAAGTTGTTCCATGGGATAGCCGATTCCTCAGGTAAGAGCTACTTGTTTGTTCAATCCTCCATCTTAGGCCTGCTCCTCAGGTGCATCCTCCTTCTCGCAGCGATTTCCTAGGAACAGATTTCGAAGAACAGCTCTGATCACAGAATCACAGATTGGTTAGGGTTGGAAAGGAGCTCTGGAGATCATCCAGTCCAACCCCCCTGCCAGAGCAGGGTCACCTACAGCAGGTTGCACAGGATGACCTCCAGGCGGGTTCTGAATGTCTCTGGGGTGGGAGACTCTACCGCCTCCCTGGGCAGCCTGTTCCAGCGCTCTGCCACCCTCAAAGTAAAGAAGTTCCTCCTCATGCTTTGATAGAAGTTCCTACGTTCCAGTTTGTGCTTGTTACCTCTTGTCCTGGATCATCTTTGATGATCATCATCTTTGATGATCCAGGCCAAGAGGTAACGGGCACCAATTGGAACGTAGGAACTTGAACTTGAACTGGAAGGTAGGAACTTGAACTTGAACATAGGATTATCCTTGATGATTCAGGATAGCTGTGTGTCTGACCAGTCTGTCTTTCGAAGGAGGTCCTGGGCCAGCTCCAGCCATGCTGTGCTGAGCAGAGCCCCTGGCAGCAGCCCCACAGCTCACTCCCAGTGTGCCTGAATGGAAAAGGTACCAAAGTTGCTCCAACACTTTCTGAAAAACTCTATAGTGTTACCCACAAGCGCAAAGCGACGGCAAAGCCCGTGAAATGACACCGGTGCTTCCAGAAAATGTCAAGCTTCCTGCCCAAGGGTGACATGCCATGCGGTGGGGTCAGGGCCACGCGCTGAGCACCCGGTGCGCTGGGGTTGCCCCAGCGGTTCCTGAGCAGCTCCTGCAGTGCTGCCGCCGGTACCGTTCTGGCGGCTGTAGTTGTTTAAAAAGCCGTTGTTGTTTCCGGCGTAATCTGACGGCAGTTTTCTCGGGCATTTGGGCCTCTTCTAATAAGTGTGCTGTGAGTACATCTGCAAGCATTCACCTGTCGAGGTCAAATGACTGGTGGTGCTCATCTGCCCCCGTGCTACTGCTGCTGCCTCCCGTGAATGCTCATGTGCCTGCGTGCCCCTGTACAGGCACAGATGCACGCGCGCAACACCTGATCCCGCATCCTAATTATTTTTCGCCCAGTTCTCGGAGTTGTTCTGCTTCCGGCTGATGAATGGGAAAGTGTAGTAGTGCTGTTTCATTTCACCAGCCTCTCAAGTGTGGAAATTATGGTAAATTTGAGAACAAGCGAGATTAGATTGATAGTTACACCTCCTCCTTTAATTAGCCAACCACAGGATCTGTGGAGGCAAAGGCCGGGGGGGTGTGTCGGTGTATATAACGTGTATTGTCTATGTGAAAGATTAATCAAAAGGAGTTGCTTGAGGTGGGAAGGCTTTTCCGGAGAGGTTCCACACGTTGTCAGGTAGTCCCTCTGAATGGCAGCTTCCGGTTCGGTCCCTTAGCTTTCGGAAGTGACATTTAGTCTGATATGTGCCAGCCGTGCAATCTACCTAACCCTGCAAAGTGCAAATATTAACCTAAATGCATATTAAGATAGTGTGTGTTAGCTCCTGAACTGAAATAGAGAGCGGGTGTTCCAGCGGAGGCAAGCAAATCGTGTTGATTTACAGTGGCTTGAGGATTTGGCCCATTACCGCTTCTTTATACACTTTTAAAAAGAAATGCCAACTCGATAGTTTAGGCTTTAACTGGAACATGGCAAGTAATTGTATGTTTTGGCGGACCCCTAGTAATGTTGCAGAATCTTTCTCAGAAGTTGTTCCATGGGATAGCCGATTCCTCAGGTAAGAGCTACTTGTTTGTTCAATCCTCCATCTTAGGCCTGCTCCTCAGGTGCGTCCTCCTTCTCGCAGCGATTTCCTAGGAACAGATTTCGAAGAACAGCTCTGATCACAGAATCACAGATTGGTTAGGGTTGGAAAGGAGCTCTGGAGATCATCCAGTCCAACCCCCCTGCCAGAGCAGGGTCACCTACAGCAGGTTGCACAGGATGACCTCCAGGCGGGTTTTGAATGTCTCTGGGGTGGGAGACTCTACCGCCTCCCTGGGCAGCCTGTTCCAGCGCTCTGCCACCCTCAAAGTAAAGAAGTTCCTCCTCATGCTTTGAAAGAAGTTCCTAGGTTCCAGTTTGTACCCGTTACCTCTTGTCCTGGATCATCAAAAATCATCTTTGATGATCCAGGACAAGAGGTAACGGGCACCAATTGGAACGTAGGAACTTGAACTTGAACTGGAAGGTAGGAACTTGAACTTGAATATAGGATTATCCTTGATGATTCAGGATAGCTGTGTGTCTGACCAGTCTGTCTTTCGAAGGAGGTCCTGGGCCAGCTCCAGCCATGTTGTGCTGAGCAGAGCCCCTGGCAGCAGCCCCACAGCTCACTCCCAGTGTGCCTGAATGGAAAAGGTACCAACGTTGCTCCAACACTTTCTGAAAAACTCTATAGTGTTACCCCACAAGCGCAAAGCGACGGCAAAGCCCGTGAAATGACACCGGTGCTTCCAGAAAATGTCAAGCTTCCTGCCCAAGGGTGACATGCCATGCGGTGGGGTCAGGGCCACGCGCTGAGCACCCGGTGCGCTGGGGTTGCCCCAGCGGTTCCTGAGCAGCTCCTGCAGTGCTGCCGCCGGTACCGTTCTGGCGGCTGTAGTTGTTTAAAAAGCCGTTGTTGTTTCCGGCGTAATCTGACGGCAGTTTTCTCGGGCATTTGGGCCTCTTCTAATAAGTGTGCTGTGAGTACATCTGCAAGCATTCACCTGTCGAGGTCAAATGACTGGTGGTGCTCATCTGCCCCCGTGCTACTGCTGCTGCCTCCCGTGAATGCTCATGTGCCTGCGTGCCCCTGTACAGGCACAGATGCACGCGCGCAACACCTGGTCCCGCATCCTAATTATTTTTCGCCCGGTTCTCTGAGTTGTTCTGCTTCCGGCTGATGAATGGGAAAATGTAGTAGTGCTGTTTCATTTCACCAGCCTCTCAAGTGTGGAAATTATGGTAAATTTGAGAACAAGCCAGATTAGATTGATAGTTACACCTCCTCCTTTAATTAGCCAACCACAGGATCTGTGGAGGCAAAGGCCGGGGGGGTGTGTCAGTGTATATAAGGTGTATTGTCTATGTGAAAGATTAATCAAAAGGAGTTGCTTGAGGTGGGAAGGCTTTTCCGGAGAGGTTCCACATGTTGTCAGGTAGTCCCTCTGAATGGCAGCTTCCGGTTCGGTCCCTTAGCTTTCGGAAGTGACATTTAGTCTGATATGTGCCAGCCGTGCAATCTACCTAGCCCTGCAAAGTGCAAATATTAACATAAATGCATATTAAGATACTGTGTGTTAGCTCCTGAACTGCAATAGAGAGCGGGTGTTCCAGCGGAGGCAAGCAAATCGTGTTGATTTACAGTGGCTTGAGGATTTGGCCCATTACCGCTTCTTTATACACTTTTAAAAAGAAATGCCAACTCGATAGTTTAGGCTTTAACTGGAACATGGCAAGTAATTGTATGTTTTGGCGGACCCCTAGTAATGTTGCAGAATCTTTCTCAGAAGTTGTTCCATGGGATAGCCGATTCCTCAGGTAAGAGCTACTTGTTTGTTCAATCCTCCATCTTAGGCCTGCTCCTCAGGTGCATCCTCCTTCTCGCAGCGATTTCCTAGGAACAGATTTCGAAGAACAGCTCTGATCACAGAATCACAGATTGGTTAGGGTTGGAAAGGAGCTCTGGAGATCATGTAGTCCAACCCCCCTGCCAGAGCAGGGTCACCTACAGCAGGTTGCACAGGATGACCTCCAGGCGGGTTTTGAATGTCTCTGGGGTGGGAGACTCTACCGCCTCCCTGGGCATCCTGTTCCAGCGCTCTGCCACCCTCAAAGTAAAGAAGTTCCTCCTCATGATTTGATAGAAGTTCTTAGGTTCCATTTTGTACCCGTTAGCTCTTGTCCTGGATCATCTTTGATGATCCAGGCCAAGAGGTAACGGGCACCAATTGGAACGTAGGAACTTGAACTTGAACTGGAAGGTAGGAACTTGAACTTGAACATAGGATTATCCTTGATGATTCAGGATAGCTGTGTGTCTGACCAGTCTGTCTTTCGAAGGAGGTCCTGGGCCAGCTCCAGCCATGCTGTGCTGAGCAGAGCCCCTGGCAGCAGCCCCACAGCTCACTCCCAGTGTGCCTGAATGGAAAAGGTACCAAAGTTGCTCCAACACTTTCCGAAAAACTCTATAGTGTTACCCCACAAGCGCAAAGCGACGGCAAAGCCCGTGAAATGACACCGGTGCTTCCAGAAAATGTCAAGCTTCCTGCCCAAGGGTGACATGCCATGCGGTGGGGTCAGGGCCACGCGCTGAGCACCCGGTGCGCTGGGGTTGCCCCAGCGGTTCCTGAGCAGCTCCTGCAGTGCAGCCGCCGGTACCGTTCTGGCGGCTGTAGTTGTTTAAAAAGCCGTTGTTGTTTCCGGCGTAATCTGACGGCAGTTTTCTCGGGCATTTGGGCCTCTTCTAATAAGTGTGCTGTGAGTACATCTGCAAGCATTCACCTGTCGAGGTCAAATGACTGGTGGTGCTCATCTGCCCCCGTGCTACTGCTGCTGCCTCCCGTGAATGCTCATGTGCCTGCGTGCCCCTGTACAGGCACAGATGCACGCGCGCAACACCTGATCCCGCATCCTAATTATTTTTCGCCCGGTTCTCGGAGTTGTTCTGCTTCCGGCTGATGAATGGGAAAGTGTAGTAGTGCTGTTTCATTTCACCAGCCTCTCAAGTGTGGAAATTATGGTAAATTTGAGAACAAGCCAGATTAGATTGATAGTTACACCTCCTCCTTTAATTAGCCAACCACAGGATCTGTGGAGGCAAAGGCCGGGGGGGTGTGTCGGTGTATATAACGTGTATTGTCTATGTGAAAGATTAATCAAAAGGAGTTGCTTGAGGTGGGAAGGCTTTTCCGGAGAGGTTCCACACGTTGTCAGGTAGTCCCTCTGAATGGCAGCTTCCGGTTCGGTCCCTTAGCTTTCGGAAGTGACATTTAGTCTGATATGTGCCAGCCGTGCAATCTACCTAGCCCTGCAAAGTGCAAATATTAACCTAAATGCATATTAAGATAGTGTGTGTTAGCTCCTGAACTGAAATAGAGAGCGGGTGTTCCAGCGGAGGCAAGCAAATCGTGTTGATTTACAGTGGCTTGAGGATTTGGCCCATTACCGCTTCTTTATACACTTTTAAAAAGAAATGCCAACTCGATAGTTTAGGCTTTAACTGGAACATGGCAAGTAATTGTATGTTTTGGCGGACCCCTAGTAATGTTGCAGAATCTTTCTCAGAAGTTGTTCCATGGGATAGCCGATTCCTCAGGTAAGAGCTACTTGTTTGTTCAATCCTCCATCTTAGGCCTGCTCCTCAGGTGCGTCCTCCTTCTCGCAGCGATTTCCTAGGAACAGATTTTGAAGAACAGCTCTGATCACAGAATCACAGATTGGTTAGGGTTGGAAAGGAGCTCTGGAGATCATCCAGTCCAACCCCCTGCCAGAGCAGGGTCACCTACAGCAGGTTGCACAGGATGACCTCCAGGCGGGTTTTGAATGTCTCTGGGGTGGGAGACTCTACCGCCTCCCTGGGCAGCCTGTTCCAGCGCTCTGCCACCCTCAAAGTAAAGAAGTTCCTCCTCATGCTTTGAAAGAAGTTCCTAGGTTCCAGTTTGTACCCGTTACCTCTTGTCCTGGATCATCAAAAATCATCTTTGATGATCCAGGACAAGAGGTAACGGGCACCAATTGGAACGTAGGAACTTGAACTTGAACTGGAAGGTAGGAACTTGAACTTGAATATAGGATTATCCTTGATGATTCAGGATAGCTGTGTGTCTGACCAGTCTGTCTTTCGAAGGAGGTCCTGGGCCAGCTCCAGCCATGTTGTGCTGAGCAGAGCCCCTGGCAGCAGCCCCACAGCTCACTCCCAGTGTGCCTGAATGGAAAAGGTACCAAAGTTGCTGCAACACTTTCTGAAAAACTCTATAGTGTTACCCCACAAGCGCAAAGCGACGGCAAAGCCCGTGAAATGACACCGGTGCTTCCAGAAAATGTCAAGCTTCCTGCCCAAGGGTGACATGCCATGCGGTGGGGTCAGGGCCACGCGCTGAGCACCCGGTGCGCTGGGGTTGCCCCAGCGGTTCCTGAGCAGCTCCTGCAGTGCTGCCGCCGGTACCGTTCTGGCGGCTGTAGTTGTTTAAAAAGCCGTTGTTGTTTCCGGCGTAATCTGACGGCAGTTTTCTCGGGCATTTGGGCCTCTTCTAATAAGTGTGCTGTGAGTACATCTGCAAGCATTCACCTGTCGAGGTCAAATGACTGGTGGTGCTCATCTGCCCCCGTGCTACTGCTGCTGCCTCCCGTGAATGCTCATGTGCCTGCGTGCCCCTGTACAGGCACAGATGCACGCGCGCAACACCTGATCCCGCATCCTAATTATTTTTCGCCCGGTTCTCGGAGTTGTTCTGCTTCCGGCTGATGAATGGGAAAGTGTAGTAGTGCTGTTTCATTTCACCAGCCTCTCAAGTGTGGAAATTATGGTAAATTTGAGAACAAGCGAGATTAGATTGATAGTTACACCTCCTCCTTTAATTAGCCAACCACAGGATCTGTGGAGGCAAAGGCCGGGGGGGTGTGTCGGTGTATATAACGTGTATTGTCTATGTGAAAGATTAATCAAAAGGAGTTGCTTGAGGTGGGAAGGCTTTTCCGGAGAGGTTCCACACGTTGTCAGGTAGTCCCTCTGAATGGCAGCTTCCGGTTCGGTCCCTTAGCTTTCGGAAGTGACATTTAGTCTGATATGTGCCAGCCGTGCAATCTACCTAGCCCTGCAAAGTGCAAATATTAACCTAAATGCATATTAAGATAGTGTGTGTTAGCTCCTGAACTGAAATAGAGAGCGGGTGTTCCAGCGGAGGCAAGCAAATCGTGTTGATTTAGAGTGGCTTGAGGATTTGGCCCATTACCGCTTCTTTATACACTTTTAAAAAGAAATGCCAACTCGATAGTTTAGGCTTTAACTGGAACATGGCAAGTAATTGTATGTTTTGGCGGACCCCTAGTAATGTTGCAGAATCTTTCTCAGAAGTTGTTCCATGGGATAGCCGATTCCTCAGGTAAGAGCTACTTGTTTGTTCAATCCTCCATCTTAGGCCTGCTCCTCAGGTGCATCCTCCTTCTCGCAGCGATTTCCTAGGAACAGATTTCGAAGAACAGCTCTGATCACAGAATCACAGATTGGTTAGGGTTGGAAAGGAGCTCTGGAGATCATCCAGTCCAACCCCCTGCCAGAGCAGGGTCACCTACAGCAGGTTGCACAGGATGACCTCCAGGCGGGTTTTGAATGTCTCTGGGGTGGGAGACTCTACCGCCTCCCTGGGCAGCCTGTTCCAGCGCTCTGCCACCCTCAAAGTAAAGAAGTTCCTCCTCATGCTTTGAAAGAAGTTCCTAGGTTCCAGTTTGTACCCGTTACCTCTTGTCCTGGATCATCAAAAATCATCTTTGATGATCCAGGACAAGAGGTAACGGGCACCAATTGGAACGTAGGAACTTGAACTTGAACTGGAAGGTAGGAACTTGAACTTGAATATAGGATTATCCTTGATGATTCAGGATAGCTGTGTGTCTGACCAGTCTGTCTTTCGAAGGAGGTCCTGGGCCAGCTCCAGCCATGTTGTGCTGAGCAGAGCCCCTGGCAGCAGCCCCACAGCTCACTCCCAGTGTGCCTGAATGGAAAAGGTACCAAAGTTGCTGCAACACTTTCTGAAAAACTCTATAGTGTTACCCCACAAGCGCAAAGCGACGGCAAAGCCCGTGAAATGACACCGGTGCTTCCAGAAAATGTCAAGCTTCCTGCCCAAGGGTGACATGCCATGCGGTGGGGTCAGGGCCACGCGCTGAGCACCCGGTGCGCTGGGGTTGCCCCAGCGGTTCCTGAGCAGCTCCTGCAGTGCTGCCGCCGGTACCGTTCTGGCGGCTGTAGTTGTTTAAAAAGCCGTTGTTGTTTCCGGCGTAATCTGACGGCAGTTTTCTCGGGCATTTGGGCCTCTTCTAATAAGTGTGCTGTGAGTACATCTGCAAGCATTCACCTGTCGAGGTCAAATGACTGGTGGTGCTCATCTGCCCCCGTGCTACTGCTGCTGCCTCCCGTGAATGCTCATGTGCCTGCGTGCCCCTGTACAGGCACAGATGCACGCGCGCAACACCTGGTCCCGCATCCTAATTATTTTTCGCCCGGTTCTCTGAGTTGTTCTGCTTCCGGCTGATGAATGGGAAAATGTAGTAGTGCTGTTTCATTTCACCAGCCTCTCAAGTGTGGAAATTATGGTAAATTTGAGAACAAGCCAGATTAGATTGATAGTTACACCTCCTCCTTTAATTAGCCAACCACAGGATCTGTGGAGGCAAAGGCCGGGGGGGTGTGTCAGTGTATATAAGGTGTATTGTCTATGTGAAAGATTAATCAAAAGGAGTTGCTTGAGGTGGGAAGGCTTTTCCGGAGAGGTTCCACATGTTGTCAGGTAGTCCCTCTGAATGGCAGCTTCCGGTTCGGTCCCTTAGCTTTCGGAAGTGACATTTAGTCTGATATGTGCCAGCCGTGCAATCTACCTAGCCCTGCAAAGTGCAAATATTAACATAAATGCATATTAAGATAGTGTGTGTTAGCTCCTGAACTGAAATAGAGAGCGGGTGTTCCAGCGGAGGCAAGCAAATCGTGTTGATTTACAGTGGCTTGAGGATTTGGCCCATTACCGCTTCTTTATACACTTTTAAAAAGAAATGCCAACTCGATAGTTTAGGCTTTAACTGGAACATGGCAAGTAATTGTATGTTTTGGCGGACCCCTAGTAATGTTGCAGAATCTTTCTCAGAAGTTGTTCCATGGGATAGCCGATTCCTCAGGTAAGAGCTACTTGTTTGTTCAATCCTCCATCTTAGGCCTGCTCCTCAGGTGCGTCCTCCTTCTCGCAGCGATTTCCTAGGAACAGATTTCGAAGAACAGCTCTGATCACAGAATCACAGATTGGTTAGGGTTGGAAAGGAGCTCTGGAGATCATCCAGTCCAACCCCCTGCCAGAGCAGGGTCACCTACAGCAGGTTGCACAGGATGACCTCCAGGCGGGTTTTGAATGTCTCTGGGGTGGGAGACTCTACCGCCTCCCTGGGCAGCCTGTTCCAGCGCTCTGCCACCCTCAAAGTAAAGAAGTTCCTCCTCATGCTTTGAAAGAAGTTCCTAGGTTCCAGTTTGTACCCGTTACCTCTTGTCCTGGATCATCAAAAATCATCTTTGATGATCCAGGACAAGAGGTAACGGGCACCAATTGGAACGTAGGAACTTGAACTTGAACTGGAAGGTAGGAACTTGAACTTGAACATAGGATTATCCTTGATGATTCAGGATAGCTGTGTGTCTGACCAGTCTGTCTTTCGAAGGAGGTTCTGGGCCAGCTCCAGCCATGCTGTGTTGAGCAGAGCCCCTGGCAGCAGCCCCCCAGCTCACTCCCAGTGTGCCTGAATGGAAAAGGTACCAAAGTTGCTCCAACACTTTCTGAAAAACTCTATAGTGTTACCCCACAAGCGCAAAGCGACGGCAAAGCCCGTGAAATGACACCGGTGCTTCCAGAAAATGTCAAGCTTCCTGCCCAAGGATGACATGCCATGCGGTGGGGTCAGGGCCACGCGCTGAGCACCCGGTGCGCTGGGGTTGCCCCAGCGGTTCCTGAGCAGCTCCTGCAGTGCAGCCGCCGGTACCGTTCTGGCGGCTGTAGTTGTTTAAAAAGCCGTTGTTGTTTCCGGCGTAATCTGACGGCAGTTTTCTCGGGCATTTGGGCCTCTTCTAATAAGTGTGCTGTGAGTACATCTGCAAGCATTCACCTGTCGAGGTCAAATGACTGGTGGTGCTCATCTCCCCCCGTGCTACTGCTGCTGCCTCCCGTGAATGCTCATGTGCCTGCGTGCCCCTGTACAGGCACAGATGCACGCGTGCAACACCTGATCCCGCATCCTAATTATTTTTTGCCCGGTTCTCTGAGTTGTTCTGCTTCCGGCTGATGAATGGGAAAGTGTAGTAGTGCTGTTTCATTTCACCAGCCTCTCAAGTGTGGAAATTATGGTAAATTTGAGAACAAGCCAGATTAGATTGATAGTTACACCTCCTCCTTTAATTAGCCAACCACAGGATCTGTGGAGGCAAAGGCCGGGGGGGTGTGTCGGTGTATATAAGGTGTATTGTCTATGTGAAAGATTAATCAAAAGGAGTTGCTTGAGGTGGGAAGGCTTTTCCGGAGAGGTTCCACATGTTGTCAGGTAGTCCCTCTGAATGGCAGCTTCCGGTTCGGTCCCTTAGCTTTCGGAAGTGACATTTAGTCTGATATGTGCCAGCCGTGCAATCTACCTAGCCCTGCAAAGTGCAAATATTAACCTAAATGCATATTAAGATAGTGTGTGTTAGCTCCTGAACTGAAATAGAGAGCGGGTGTTCCAGCGGAGGCAAGCAAATCGTGTTGATTTACAGTGGCTTGAGGATTTGGCCCATTACCGCTTCTTTATACACTTTTAAAAAGAAATGCCAACTCGATAGTTTAGGCTTTAACTGGAACATGGCAAGTAATTGTATGTTTTGGCGGACCCCTAGTAATGTTGCAGAATCTTTCTCAGAAGTTGTTCCATGGGATAGCCGATTCCTCAGGTAAGAGCTACTTGTTTGTTCAATCCTCCATCTTAGGCCTGCTCCTCAGGAGCATCCTCCTTCTCGCAGCGATTTCCTAGGAACAGATTTCGAAGAACAGCTCTGATCACAGAATCACAGATTGGTTAGGGTTGGAAAGGAGCTCTGGAGATCATCCAGTCCAACCCCCCTGCCAGAGCAGGGTCACCTACAGCAGGTTGCACAGGATGACCTCCAGGCGGGTTTTGAATGTCTCTGGGGTGGGAGACTCTACCGCCTCCCTGGGCAGCCTGTTCCAGCGCTCTGCCACCCTCAAAGTAAAGAAGTTCCTCCTCATGCTTTGATAGAAGTTCCTAGGTTCCAGTTTGTACCCGTTACCTCTTGTCCTGGATCATCTTTGATGATCCAGGCCAAGAGGTAACGGGCACCAATTGGAACGTAGGAACTTGAACTTGAACTGGAAGGTAGGAACTTGAACTTGAACATAGGATTATCCTTGATGATTCAGGATAGCTGTGTGTCTGACCAGTCTGTCTTTTGAAGGAGGTTCTGGGCCAGCTCCAGCCATGCTGTGCTGAGCAGAGCCCCTGGCAGCAGCCCCCCAGCTCACTCCCAGTGTGCCTGAATGGAAAAGGTACCAAAGTTGCTCCAACACTTTCTGAAAAACTCTATAGTGTTACCCCACAAGCGCAAAGCGACGGCAAAGCCCGTGAAATGACACCGGTGCTTCCAGAAAATGTCAAGCTTCCTGCCCAAGGGTGACATGCCATGCGGTGGGGTCAGGGCCACGCGCTGAGCACCCGGTGCGCTGGGGTTGCCCCAGCGGTTCCTGAGCAGCTCCTGCAGTGCTGCCGCCGGTACCGTTCTGGCGGCTGTAGTTGTTTAAAAAGCCGTTGTTGTTTCCGGCGTAATCTGACGGCAGTTTTCTCGGGCATTTGGGCCTCTTCTAATAAGTGTGCTGTGAGTACATCTGCAAGCATTCACCTGTCGAGGTCAAATGACTGGTGGTGCTCATCTCCCCCCGTGCTACTGCTGCTGCCTCCTGTGAATGCTCATGTGCCTGCGTGCCCCTGTACAGGCACAGATGCACGCGCGCAACACCTGATCCCGCATCCTAATTATTTTTCGCCCGGTTCTCGGAGTTGTTCTGCTTCCGGCTGATGAATGGGAAAGTGTAGTAGTGCTGTTTCATTTCACCAGCCTCTCAAGTGTGGAAATTATGGTAAATTTGAGAACAAGCCAGATTAGATTGATAGTTACACCTCCTCCTTTAATTAGCCAACCACAGGATCTGTGGAGGCAAAGGCCGGGGGGGTGTGTCGGTGTATATAACGTGTATTGTCTATGTGAAAGATTAATCAAAAGGAGTTGCTTGAGGTGGGAAGGCTTTTCCGGAGAGGTTCCACATGTTGTCAGGTAGTCCCTCTGAATGGCAGCTTCCGGTTCGGTCCCTTAGCTTTCGGAAGTGACATTTAGTCTGATATGTGCCAGCCGTGCAATCTACCTAGCCCTGCAAAGTGCAAATATTAACCTAAATGCATATTAAGATACTGTGTGTTAGCTCCTGAACTGAAATAGAGAGCGGGTGTTCCAGCGGAGGCAAGCAAATCGTGTTGATTTAGAGTGGCTTGAGGATTTGGCCCATTACCGCTTCTTTATACACTTCTAAAAAGAAATGCCAACTCGATAGTTTAGGCTTTAACTGGAACATGGCAAGTAATTGTATGTTTTGGCGGACCCCTAGTAATGTTGCAGAATCTTTCTCAGAAGTTGTTCCATGGGATAGCCGATTCCTCAGGTAAGAGCTACTTGTTTGTTCAATCCTCCATCTTAGGCCTGCTCCTCAGGTGCATCCTCCTTCTCGCAGCGATTTCCTAGGAACAGATTTCGAAGAACAGCTCTGATCACAGAAACACAGATTGGTTAGGGTTGGAAAGGAGCTCTGGAGATCATCCAGTCCAACCCCCCTGCCAGAGCAGGGTCACCTACAGCAGGTTGCACAGGATGACCTCCAGGCGGGTTTTGAATGTCTCTGGGGTGGGAGACTCTACCGCCTCCCTGGGCAGCCTGTTCCAGCGCTCTGCCACCCTCAAAGTAAAGAAGTTCCTCCTCATGCTTTGATAGAAGTTCCTAGGTTCCAGTTTGTACCCGTTACCTCTTGTCCTGGATCATCAAAAATCATCTTTGATGATCCAGGACAAGAGGTAACGGGCACCAATTGGAACGTAGGAACTTGAACTTGAACTGGAACGTAGGAACTTGAACATAGGATTATCCTTGATGATTCAGGATAGCTGTGTGTCTGACCAGTCTGTCTTTCGAAGGAGGTCCTGGGCCAGCTCCAGCCATGCTGTGCTGAGCAGAGCCCCTGGCAGCAGCCCCAGAGCTCACTCCCAGTGTGCCTGAATGGAAAAGGTACCAAAGTTGCTCCAACACTTTCCGAAAAACTCTGTAGTGTTACCCCACAAGCGCAAAGCGACGGCAAAGCCCGTGAAATGACACCGGTGCTTCCAGAAAATGTCAAGCTTCCTGCCCAAGGGTGACATGCCATGCGGTGGGGTCAGGGCCACGCGCTGAGCACCCGGTGCGCTGGGGTTGCCCCAGCGGTTCCTGAGCAGCTCCTGCAGTGCTGCCGCCGGTACCGTTCTGGCGGCTGTAGTTGTTTAAAAAGCCGTTGTTGTTTCCGGCGTAATCTGACGGCAGTTTTCTCGGGCATTTGGGCCTCTTCTAATAAGTGTGCTGTGAGTACATCTGCAAGCATTCACCTGTCGAGGTCAAATGACTGGTGGTGCTCATCTCCCCCCGTGCTACTGCTGCTGCCTCCCGTGAATGCTCATGTGCCTGCGTGCCCCTGTACAGGCACAGATGCACGCGCGCAACACCTGATCCCGCATCCTAATTATTTTTCGCCCGGTTCTCTGAGTTGTTCTGCTTCCGGCTGATGAACGGGAAACTGTAGTAGTGCTGTTTCATTTCACCAGCCTCTCAAGTGTGGAAATTATGGTAAATTTGAGAACAAGCCAGATTAGATTGATAGTTACACCTCCTCCTTTAATTAGCCAACCACAGGATCTGTGGAGGCAAAGGCCGGGGGGGTGTGTCGGTGTATATAACGTGTATTGTCTATGTGAAAGATGAATCAAAAGGAGTTGCTTGAGGTGGGAAGGCTTTTCCGGAGAGGTTCCACATGTTGTCAGGTAGTCCCTCTGAATGGCAGCTTCCGTTTCGGTCCCTTAGCTTTCGGAAGTGACATTTAGTCTGATATGTGCCAGCCGTGCAATCTACCTAGCCCTGCAAAGTGCAAATATTAACCTAAATGCATATTAAGATACTGTGTGTTAGCTCCTGAACTGAAATAGAGAGCGGGTGTTCCAGCGGAGGCAAGCAAATCGTGTTGATTTACAGTGGCTTGAGGATTTGGCCCATTACCGCTTCTTTATACACTTTTAAAAAGAAATGCCAACTCGATAGTTTAGGCTTTAACTGGAACATGGCAAGTAATTGTATGTTTTGGCGGACCCCTAGTAATGTTGCAGAATCTTTCTCAGAAGTTGTTCCATGGGATAGCCGATTCCTCAGGTAAGAGCTACTTGTTTGTTCAATCCTCCATCTTAGGCCTGCTCCTCAGGTGCATCCTCCTTCTCGCAGCGATTTCCTAGGAACAGATTTCGAAGAACAGCTCTGATCACAGAATCACAGATTGGTTAGGGTTGGAAAGGAGCTCTGGAGATCATCCAGTCCAACCCCCCTGCCAGAGCAGGGTCACCTACAGCAGGTTGCACAGGATGACCTCCAGGCGGGTTTTGAATGTCTCTGGGGTGGGAGACTCTACCGCCTCCCTGGGCAGCCTGTTCCAGCGCTCTGCCACCCTCAAAGTAAAGAAGTCCCTCCTCATGCTTTGATAGAAGTTCCTAGGTTCCAGTTTGTACCCGTTACCTCTTGTCCTGGATCATCTTTGATGATCCAGGACAAGAGGTAACGGGCACCAATTGGAACGTAGGAACTTGAACTTGAACTGGAACGTAGGAACTTGAACATAGGATTATCCTTGATGATTCAGGATAGCTGTGTGTCTGACCAGTCTGTCTTTCGAAGGAGGTCCTGGGCCAGCTCCAGCCATGCTGTGCTGAGCAGAGCCCCTGGCAGCAGCCCCAGAGCTCACTCCCAGTGTGCCTGAATGGAAAAGGTACCAAAGTTGCTCCAACACTTTCCGAAAAACTCTATAGTGTTAACCCACAAACGCAAAGCGACGGCAAAGCCCGTGAAATGACACCGGTGCTTCCAGAAAATGTCAAGCTTCCTGCCCAAGGGTGACATGCCATGCGGTGGGGTCAGGGCCACGCGCTGAGCACCCGGTGCGCTGGGGTTGCCCCAGCGGTTCCTGAGCAGCTCCTGCAGTGCTGCCGCCGGTACCGTTCTGGCGGCTGTAGTTGTTTAAAAAGCCGTTGTTGTTTCCGGCGTAATCTGACGGCAGTTTTCTCGGGCATTTGGGCCTCTTCTAATAAGTGTGCTGTGAGTACATCTGCAAGCATTCACCTGTCGAGGTCAAATGACTGGTGGTGCTCATCTGCCCCCGTGCTACTGCTGCTGCCTCCCGTGAATGCTCATGTGCCTGCGTGCCCCTGTACAGGCACAGATGCACGCGCGCAACACCTGATCCCGCATCCTAATTATTTTTCGCCCGGTTCTCTGAGTTGTTCTGCTTCCGGCTGATGAACGGGAAAGTGTAGTAGTGCTGTTTCATTTCACCAGCCTCTCAAGTGTGGAAATTATGGTAAATTTGAGAACAAGCCAGATTAGATTGATAGTTACACCTCCTCCTTTAATTAGCCAACCACAGGATCTGTGGAGGCAAAGGCCGGGGGTGTGTGTCGGTGTATATAACGTGTATTGTCTATGTGAAAGATTAATCAAAAGGAGTTGCTTGAGGTGGGAAGGCTTTTCCGGAGAGGTTCCACATGTTGTCAGGTAGTCCCTCTGAATGGCAGCTTCCGGTTCGGTCCCTTAGCTTTCGGAAGTGACATTTAGTCTGATATGTGCCAGCCGTGCAATCTACCTAGCCCTGCAAAGTGCAAATATTAACCTAAATGCATATTAAGATAGTGTGTGTTAGCTCCTGAACTGAAATAGAGAGCGGGTGTTCCAGCGGAGGCAAGCAAATCGTGTTGATTTAGAGTGGCTTGAGGATTTGGCCCATTACCGCTTCTTTATACACTTTTAAAAAGAAATGCCAACTCGATAGTTTAGGCTTTAACTGGAACATGGCAAGTAATTGTATGTTTTGGCGGACCCCTAGTAATGTTGCAGAATCTTTCTCAGAAGTTGTTCCATGGGATAGCCGATTCCTCAGGTAAGAGCTACTTGTTTGTTCAATCCTCCATCTTAGGCCTGCTCCTCAGGTGCATCCTCCTTCTCGCAGCGATTTCCTAGGAACAGATTTCGAAGAACAGCTCTGATCACAGAATCACAGATTGGTTAGGGTTGGAAAGGAGCTCTGGAGATCATCCAGCCCAACCCCCCTGCCAGAGCAGGGTCACCTACAGCAGGTTGCACAGGACGACCTCCAGGCGGGTTTTGAATGTCTCTGGGGTGGGAGACTCTACCGCCTCCCTGGGCAGCCTGTTCCAGCGCTCTGCCACCCTCAAAGTAAAGAAGTTCCTCCTCATGCTTTGATAGAAGTTCCTAGGTTCCAGTTTGTACCCGTTACCTCTTGTCCTGGATCATCTTTGATGATCCAGGACAAGAGGTAACGGGCACCAATTGGAACGTAGGAACTTGAACTTGAACTGGAACGTAGGAGCTTGAACATAGGATTATCCTTGATGATTCAGGATAGCTGTGTGTCTGACCAGTCTGTCTTTCGAAGGAGGTCCTGGACCAGCTCCAGCCATGCTGTGCTGAGCAGAGCCCCTGGCAGCAGCCCCACAGCTCACTCCCAGTGTGCCTGAATGGAAAAGGTACCAAAGTTGCTCCAACACTTTCCGAAAAACTCTATAGTGTTACCCCACAAGCGCAAAGCGACGGCAAAGCCCGTGAAATGACACCGGTGCTTCCAGAAAATGTCAAGCTTCCTGCCCAAGGGTGACATGCCATGCGGTGGGGTCAGGGCCACACGCTGAGCACCCGGTGCGCTGGGGTTGCCCCGGCGGTTCCTGAGCAGCTCCTGCAGTGCTGCCGCCGGTACCGTTCTGGCGGCTGTAGTTGTTTAAAAAGCCGTTGTTGTTTCCGGCGTAATCTGACGGCAGTTTTCTCGGGCATTTGGGCCTCTTCTAATAAGTGTGCTGTGAGTACATCTGCAAGCATTCACCTGTCGAGGTCAAATGACTGGTGGTGCTCATCTGCCCCCGTGCTACTGCTGCTGCCTCCCGTGAATGCTCATGTGCCTGCGTGCCCCTGTACAGGCACAGATGCACGCGCGCAACACCTGATCCCGCATCCTAATTATTTTTCGCCCGGTTCTCGGAGTTGTTCTGCTTCCGGCTGATGAATGGGAAAGTGTAGTAGTGCTGTTTCATTTCACCAGCCTCTCAAGTGTGGAAATTATGGTAAATTTGAGAACAAGCCAGATTAGATTGATAGTTACACCTCCTCCTTTAATTAGCCAACCACAGGATCTGTGGAGGCAAAGGCCGGGGGGGTGTGTCGGTGTATATAACGTGTATTGTCTATGTGAAAGATTAATCAAAAGGAGTTGCTTGAGGTGGGAAGGCTTTTCCGGAGAGGTTCCACATGTTGTCAGGTAGTCCTTCTGAATGGCAGCTTCCGGTTTGGTCCCTTAGCTTTCGGAAGTGACATTTAGTCTGATATGTGCCAGCCGTGCAATCTACCTAGCCCTGCAAAGTGCAAATATTAACCTAAATGCATATTAAGATACTGTGTGTTAGCTCCTGAACTGAAATAGAGAGCGGGTGTTCCAGCGGAGGCAAGCAAATTGTGTTGATTTACAGTGGCTTGAGGATTTGGCCCATTACCGCTTCTTTATACACTTTTAAAAAGAAATGCCAACTCGATAGTTTAGGCTTTAACTGGAACATGGCAAGTAATTGTATGTTTTGGCGGACCCCTAGTAATGTTGCAGAATCTTTCTCAGAAGTTGTTCCATGGGATAGCCGATTCCTCAGGTAAGAGCTACTTGTTTGTTCAATCCTCCATCTTAGGCCTGCTCCTCAGGTGCATCCTCCTTCTCGCAGCGATTTCCTAGGAACAGATTTCGAAGAACAGCTCTGATCACAGAATCACAGATTGGTTAGGGTTAGAAAGGAGCTCTGGAGATCATCCAGTCCAACCCCCCTGCCAGAGCAGGGTCACCTACAGCAGGTTGCACAGGATGACCTCCAGGCGGGTTTTGAATGTCTCTGGGGTGGGAGACTCTACCGCCTCCCTGGGCAGCCTGTTCCAGCGCTCTGCCACCCTCAAAGTAAAGAAGTTCCTCCTCATGCTTTGATAGAAGTTCCTAGGTTCCAGTTTGTACCCGTTACCTCTTGTCCTGGATCATCTTTGATGATCCAGGACAAGAGGTAACGGGCACCAATTGGAACGTAGGAACTTGAACTTGAACTGGAACGTAGGAGCTTGAATATAGGATTATCCTTGATGATTCAGGATAGCTGTGTGTCTGACCAGTCTGTCTTTCGAAGGAGGTCCTGGACCAGCTCCAGCCATGCTGTGCTGAGCAGAGCCCCTGGCAGCAGCCCCAGAGCTCACTCCCAGTGTGCCTGAATGGAAAAGGTACCAAAGTTGCTCCAACACTTTCCGAAAAACTCTATAGTGTTACCCCACAAGCGCAAAGCGACGGCAAAGCCCGTGAAATGACACCGGTGCTTCCAGAAAATGTCAAGCTTCCTGCCCAAGGGTGACATGCCATGCGGTGGGGTCAGGGCCACGCGCTGAGCACCCGGTGCGCTGGGGTTGCCCCAGCGGTTCCTGAGCAGCTCCTGCAGTGCTGCCGCCGGTACCGTTCTGGCGGCTGTAGTTGTTTAAAAAGCCGTTGTTGTTTCCGGCGTAATCTGACGGCAGTTTTCTCGGGCATTTGGGCCTCTTCTAATAAGTGTGCTGTGAGTACATCTGCAAGCATTCACCTGTCGAGGTCAAATGACTGGTGGTGCTCATCTGCCCCCGTGCTACTGCTGCTGCCTCCCGTGAATGCTCATGTGCCTGCGTGCCCCTGTACAGGCACAGATGCACGCGCGCAACACCTGATCCCGCATCCTAATTATTTTTCGCCCGGTTCTCTGAGTTGTTCTGCTTCCGGCTGATGAATGGGAAAGTGTAGTAGTGCTGTTTCATTTCACCAGCCTCTCAAGTGTGGAAATTATGGTAAATTTGAGAACAAGCCAGATTAGATTGATAGTTACACCTCCTCCTTTAATTAGCCAACCACAGGATCTGTGGAGGCAAAGGCCGGGGGGGTGTGTCGGTGTATATAACGTGTATTGTCTATGTGAAAGATTAATCAAAAGGAGTTGCTTGAGGTGGGAAGGCTTTTCCGGAGAGGTTCCACATGTTGTCAGGTAGTCCCTCTGAATGGCAGCTTCCGGTTTGGTCCCTTAGCTTTCGGAAGTGACATTTAGTCTGATATGTGCCAGCCGTGCAATCTACCTAGCCCTGCAAAGTGCAAATATTAACCTAAATGCATATTAAGATACTGTGTGTTAGCTCCTGAACTGAAATAGAGAGCGGGTGTTCCAGCGGAGGCAAGCAAATCGTGTTGATTTACAGTGGCTTGAGGATTTGGCCCATTACCGCTTCTTTATACACTTTTAAAAAGAAATGCCAACTCGATAGTTTAGGCTTTAACTGGAACATGGCAAGTAATTGTATGTTTTGGCGGACCCCTAGTAATGTTGCAGAATCTTTCTCAGAAGTTGTTCCATGGGATAGCCGATTCCTCAGGTAAGAGCTACTTGTTTGTTCAATCCTCCATCTTAGGCCTGCTCCTCAGGTGCATCCTCCTTCTCGCAGCGATTTCCTAGGAACAGATTTCGAAGAACAGCTCTGATCACAGAATCACAGATTGGTTAGGGTTAGAAAGGAGCTCTGGAGATCATCCAGTCCAACCCCCCTGCCAAAGCAGGGTCACCTACAGCAGGTTGCACAGGATGACCTCCAGGCGGGTTTTGAATGTCTCTGGGGTGGGAGACTCTACCGCCTCCCTGGGCAGCCTGTTCCAGCGCTCTGCCACCCTCAAAGTAAAGAAGTTCCTCCTCATGCTTTGATAGAAGTTCCTAGGTTCCAGTTTGTACCCGTTACCTCTTGTCCTGGATCATCTTTGATGATCCAGGACAAGAGGTAACGGGCACCAATTGGAACGTAGGAACTTGAACTTGAACTGGAACGTAGGAACTTGAACATAGGATTATCCTTGATGATTCAGGATAGCTGTGTGTCTGACCAGTCTGTCTTTCGAAGGAGGTCCTGGACCAGCTCCAGCCATGCTGTGCTGAGCAGAGCCCCTGGCAGCAGCCCCACAGCTCACTCCCAGTGTGCCTGAATGGAAAAGGTACCAAAGTTGCTCCAACACTTTCTGAAAAACTCTATAGTGTTACCCTACAAGCGCAAAGCGACGGCAAAGCCCGTGAAATGACACCGGTGCTTCCAGAAAATGTCAAGCTTCCTGCCCAAGGGTGACATGCCATGCGGTGGGGTCAGGGCCACGCGCTGAGCACCCGGTGCGCTGGGGTTGCCCCAGCGGTTCCTGAGCAGCTCCTGCAGTGCTGCTGCCGGTACCGTTCTGGCGGCTGTAGTTGTTTAAAAAGCCGTTGTTGTTTCCGGCGTAATCTGACGGCAGTTTTCTCGGGCATTTGGGCCTCTTCTAATAAGTGTGCTGTGAGTACATCTGCAAGCATTCACCTGTCGAGGTCAAATGACTGGTGGTGCTCATCTGCCCCCGTGCTACTGCTGCTGCCTCCCGTGAATGCTCATGTGCCTGCGTGCCCCTGTACAGGCACAGATGCACGCGCGCAACACCTGATCCCGCATCCTAATTATTTTTCGCCCGGTTCTCGGAGTTGTTCTGCTTCCGGCTGATGAATGGGAAAGTGTAGTAGTGCTGTTTCATTTCACCAGCCTCTCAAGTGTGGAAATTATGGTAAATTTGAGAACAAGCCAGATTAGATTGATAGTTACACCTCCTCCTTTAATTAGCCAACCACAGGATCTGTGGAGGCAAAGGCCGGGGGGGGGTGTCGGTGTATATAACGTGTATTGTCTATGTGAAAGATGAATCAAAAGGAGTTGCTTGAGGTGGGAAGGCTTTTCCGGAGAGGTTCCACATGTTGTCAGGTAGTCCCTCTGAATGGCAGCTTCCGGTTTGGTCCCTGTCCTGGTTCCGGCAAGGATGGGGTTAATTTCCAAGGAGCCGGCAGGGGAGGCACGTATTCCATACCACGTGACCCATGCCCGCTATAAAAGGAGCTAGCCGGGGCGGGGGAGTCAGTCGCCACTCGGGGGCGGGTCCGGTCGGTGCGGGTCCGGTCGGTGCGCTTCGCGGCGGTACTGTAATCGCGTTCTTGTATTCCTTTACCGGTGTTATTGTTTTTCTTTCTTTCTTTTTCCCTTTGTCTGTTCTGCTAAATTATAATATTTCAACCCGCGAGTTTTGCCCTTTTTTTGCTGATTTTTCCCACGGCTGTGGGAGTCGTGCGAGCGGCTGCGTGGTTCTCTGTTGCTGGCTGAGGCCAAACCACGACAGTCCTTTTTGGCGCCCAACGTGGGGCTCGAAGGGTTGTAATAACAACAGATCTGACCAGAGCTTGTTAAAACGGATTTCTTATATGTATTTCTCCTATTAGTTAAATAGTAGCCGGTTACAATGTTGCTTCGTTTGTTTACATGGCTGTGTTATGTAAATTCTTATATGCTGTATGTACTCCCTGTGATGCTGTTTGTTATCTCAGGGAGAGGGATCAGGACTATAATTTTGCTGTCCTGTGCAATATCAGCTTATGATATGGCAACATCACTATTCAAGTGGCTTTGTTGGGGTTTCTATGTAGTATTGCTGTCCTGTCCCTACCTTGGTTCCCGTCTCTCAGAAGTTATCAATAATCACACCCAATCTATGGGAGAAACAGGGGGAGATACTTTCCCCAGCTCTTTTGCCTCCTTTTTCTCCTTTGGGCCAGGTGTAACACCTCTTGAGAATTTTTAATATCCTTGGGATGCTCAAACTAGTGTGTTCCTATTGCTATGTCTCCTGAATGTTTTTCAAGTCTTTTTTAGGGTAAAAAAGCTGTTTAAGACTACCACTCAGAAATCTGTCCCAAGGCCAGATAGTCAGGGGTGGCATGGGATGTGGGAGAACATGGGCAGATATCTAGAGAACTTCTCACCTCCAATGGTTTGGGACTTCACCCTTGAACAACTACAGGACCCTGATAAAGTAATAGAATATTTCAAAGGAAAATGCTGTGGCTATTCCAGAGAGGCACAACTTACGGCACTGTGTTGGGCCCTGGCCAGTATCTACCAAACACTGCTCAGTACTATGCAGGACCCTCAGGGGAAAGAGGGGAAAGCCAGACCAGCAGACAAGGAGGCTACTCCAACCCCGGTGGCAGACAAGGAGCCTACTCCAACTCCAGTGATAGGCACTATGCCTACTCCAACTCCGGTGGCAGACAATGAGGCTACTCTAACTCCAGTGGCAGGCACTGTGGCTACTCAAACCCTGGTGACAGGCAATGCAGCCACTCAAACCCCAGTGGCAGGCACTGCAGCTGAATTGGACAACCAACCTGTGCCAGTATCAGTTGCTCCTATACAGAAGAAGAAATACACCAAGAAATCAGTTCGCATAGTAAAGGATGATGATGAACCAGGGCCATCAAAGGAACAGGAGGAAGAGACAGAACCAGAGGTAATAACCCGATCCCTATCCCTGAGTGAGCTGCGAGATATGCGAAAAGATTTCAGTCGACTTCCTGGTGAGCACATTGTCACCTGGCTGCTCCGATGCTGGGATAACGGGGCCAGTAGCTTGGAATTAGAGGGCAGGGAAGCTAAGCAGCTGGGATCCTTGTCTAGGGAGGCAGGCATTGACAAGGCAATTGGGAAAAAGACACAAGCCCTCAGCCTCTGGAGACGACTCCTGGCAGGTGTAAGGGAAAGGTATCCTTTCAGCGAAGATGTTGTATGTCGTCCAAGCAAGTGGACCACCATGGAAAAAGGTATCCAGTACCTAAGGGAATTAGCCGTACGAGAGATGATTTACTTTGACCCAGATAATGCTCAGTTACCCACAGATCCTGATGAAGTCCAGTGCACAAGGCCCATATGGCGGAAGTTTGTACGGAGCGCACCATCATCATATGCCAACTCCTTGGCAGTGATGGAATGGAGAGGTGAAGAGGGACCAACGGTGGATGAGGTGGCTGGACGACTCCGTCAATATGAAGAAAGCCTATCTTCCCCCCTCGTTTCAGCTGTGGAGAAACTGTCCCAGAAGGTCCAGCAACTTGAAGAGAGTATGTCCTACTCCCCACCTGTACAGGCCAGCATCTCAGCTATTAGGAGCAGGCGTTTCCCTACTCAAGAGGAAGAGTACAGGGGGTACACACAACGAGGCACCCTGTGGTTTTACCTGCGTGACCACGGAGAGGACATGAGGAGGTGGGATGGACAACCTACCTCAGCACTACGGACACGGGTACGTGAGCTGCAAGGAAGAACAAACACAAAAGGGGATCCCTCCAGAAAAAGTGCAGCTCCTGTTTCCAGCAGACAGTTCCCCAGACAGAATGGAAGGCCTGATCTAACCTCCGATCCTCTTGAAGGGACTTCCAAATCATTTTTGCAACAGGTAAGTAACGTATACTATGATCAGGATTAGAGGGGCCCTGCCTCCAGCCAGGTGGGGGAAAGGGACAACCGGGTTTATTGGACTGTGTGGATTCGATGGCCTGGCACATCTGAGCCACAGGAGTATAAGGCTCTGGTGGACACTGGTGCACAATGCACCTTAATACCATCAAATTACAGAGGAGCAGAACCCATTTGTATTTCTGGAGTAACAGGGGGATCACAAGAGTTGACTGTACTGGAAGCTGAAGTAAGCCTAACTGGAAATGAGTGGCAAAAGCATCCCATTGTGACTGGCCCAGAGGCTCCATGCATCCTTGGCATAGACTATCTCAGGAGAGGATACTTTAAGGACCCAAAAGGATACCGGTGGGCTTTTGGCATAGCTGCCTTGGAGACGGAAGAAATTGAACAGTTATCCACCTTGCCTGGTCTCTCAGAGGACCCCTCTGTGGTAGGGTTGTTGAGGGTCAAAGAACAACAGGTGCCGATTGCTACCACAACGGTGCATCGACGGCAATATCGTACTAACCGAGACTCTGTGATTCCCATCCATAAGTTGATTCGTCAACTAGAGACTCAAGGAGTGATTAGCAAGACTCGCTCACCCTTTAATAGTCCCATATGGCCAGTGCGAAAATCTAATGGAGAGTGGAGGCTAACAGTGGATTATCGTGGCCTGAATGAAGTCACACCACCGCTGAGCGCTGCTGTGCCAGACATGCTAGAGCTTCAATACGAACTGGAGTCGAAGGCAGCCAAGTGGTATGCAACGATTGATATCGCCAATGCATTCTTCTCAATCCCTTTGGCGGCAGAGTGCAGGCCACAGTTTGCTTTCACTTGGAAGGGCATCCAGTACACCTGGAATCGACTGCCCCAGGGGTGGAAACACAGCCCCACCATTTGTCATGGACTGATCCAGACCACACTGGAACAGGGTGAAGCTCCAGAACATTTGCAGTACATTGATGACATCATTGTATGGGGCGACACAGCAGAAGAAGTTTTTGAGAAAGGGAATAAAATAGTTCAAATCCTTCTGAAAGCTGGCTTTGCCATAAAACGAAGTAAGGTTAAGGGACCTGCACAGGAGATCCAATTTTTAGGAATAAAGTGGCAAGATGGACGCCGTCAGATCCCAATGGATGTGATCAACAAAATAGCAGCTATGTCCCCACCGACTAGTAAAAAGGAAACACAAGCTTTCTTAGGTGTTGTGGGTTTTTGGAGGATGCATATTCCAAATTACAGTCTGATTGTGAGCCCTCTATATCAAGTGACGCGGAAAAAGAATGATTTTAAGTGGGGTCCTGAGCAACGACAAGCTTTCGAACAAATTAAGCAGGAAATAGTTCATGCAGTAGCGCTGGGGCCAGTCAGGGCAGGACAAGACGTTAAAAATGTGCTCTACACTGCAGCCGGGGAGAATGGCCCTACCTGGAGCCTCTGGCAAAAAGCACCAGGGGAGACTCGAGGTCGACCCCTGGGGTTCTGGAGTCGGGGATACAGAGGATCCGAAGCCCGCTATACCCCAACAGAAAAGGAGATATTGGCAGCATACGAGGGGGTTCGAGCTGCTTCGGAGGTGGTTGGCACTGAAGCACAGCTCCTCTTAGCACCTCGACTGCCAGTGCTGGGCTGGATGTTCAAAGAAAGGGTCCCTGCCACACATCATGCAACTGATGCTACGTGGAGTAAGTGGATTGCACTGATCACCCAGCGAACTCGAATGGGAAACCCCAGTCGTCCAGGCATACTGGAAGTGATCATGGACTGGCCAGAAGGCAAAGATTTCGGAATATCACCAGAGGAAGAGGTGACGCGTGCAGAAGAGGCCCCACCGTATAATGAACTGCCAGAAAATGAGAAGAAACATGCCCTGTTCACTGATGGGTCCTGCCGAATTGTGGGAAAGCATAGAAAGTGGAAGGCTGCTGTGTGGAGTCCGACACGACGAGTTGCAGAAGCCACCGAAGGACAAGGTGAGTCAAGTCAGTTTGCAGAGGTAAAAGCCATCCAGCTGGCTTTGGACATTGCTGAGCGAGAGAAATGGCCGGTACTTTACCTCTATACTGATTCATGGATGGTGGCAAATGCTCTGTGGGGGTGGTTACAGCAGTGGAAGCAGAACAACTGGCAGCGCAGAGGTAAGCCCATCTGGGCTGCTGAACTGTGGCAAGATATAGCTGCCCGGATTGAGAATCTGGTTGTGAAAGTACGTCATGTAGATGCCCACATCCCCAAGAATCGGGCCACTGAGGAACATCAAAACAACCAGCAGGTAGATCAGGCTGCTAAAATTGAAGTGGCTGAGGTGGATCTGGACTGGCAACGTAAGGGTGAACTATTCATAGCTCGGTGGGCCCACGATGCCTCAGGCCATCAAGGAAGAGATGCAACATATAGATGGGCTCGTGACCGAGGGGTGGACTTGACCATGGACACCATTGCACAGGTTATCCACGAATGTGAAACGTGTGCTGCCATTAAGCAAGCCAAGCGGTTAAAGCCTCTTTGGTACGGAGGACGATGGCTAAAATATAAATATGGGGAGGCCTGGCAGATTGATTATATCACACTCCCACAAACTCGCCAAGGCAAGCGCCACGTGCTCACAATGGTGGAAGCAACCACTGGATGGCTGGAAACATACCCTGTGCCCCATGCCACCGCCCGTAACACTATCCTGGGCCTTGAAAAGCAAATCCTATGGCGACATGGCACCCCAGAAAGAATTGAGTCGGACAACGGGACTCACTTCCAAAACAGTCTCATAGACACCTGGGCCAAAGAGCATGGCATTGAGTGGGTATATCATATTCCTTATCACGCACCAGCCTCGGGTAAGATAGAACGATATAATGGACTGCTAAAGACTACCCTGAGAGCCATGGGGGGTGGGACCTTCAAACATTGGGATACTCATTTAGCAAAAGCCACCTGGTTAGTTAACACTAGGGGATCTGCCAGTCGAGCTGGCCCTGCCCAATCAAAACTTCCACGTACAGTAGAAGGGGATAAAGTCCCTGTAGTGCATATGAAGAATATGTTAGGAAAGACAGTCTGGGTTAGCCCTGCCTCAGGCAAAGGCAAACCCATCCGTGGGATTGCTTTTGCACAAGGACCCGGGTGCACTTGGTGGGTGATGCGAGAGGATGGGGAGGTCCGATGTGTACCTTATGGGGATTTGATTTTGGGTGAGAATAGCCAGTGAATAATTTTATGATGTAATAAGAACTGATCTTAGTATCTGGCGCCCAGCAATTTTCCTTGAGATCGACATCTTCAACCTGTGGACCATGGGCATGGACTGTATTGCATTCCCCAGTCACGAGCTTCAAATACAGCACCCACCGGTTCAGCACTACACATCATCTTATGTGCCCTGAGAGACTGTTCTCACTGCTGGAGCCTACCGTCATGGACTACGTGAGCTTAATGGACATTTTTAAGGGATGGCTCATAGACTATGGGAACTGAAAGATCTGGGCATGACATAGATGGTATGGAATAAGGGGTGGATAATGTCCTGGTTCCGGCAAGGATGGGGTTAATTTCCAAGGAGCCGGCAGGGGAGGCACGTATTCCATACCACGTGACCCATGCCCGCTATAAAAGGAGCTAGCCGGGGCGGGGGAGTCAGTCGCCACTCGGGGGCGGGTCCGGTCGGTGCGGGTCCGGTCGGTGCGCTTCGCGGCGGTACTGTAATCGCGTTCTTGTATTCCTTTACCGGTGTTATTGTTTTTCTTTCTTTCTTTTTCCCTTTGTCTGTTCTGCTAAATTATAATATTTCAACCCGCGAGTTTTGCCCTTTTTTTGCTGATTTTTCCCACGGCTGTGGGAGTCGTGCGAGCGGCTGCGTGGTTCTCTGTTGCTGGCTGAGGCCAAACCACGACAGTCCCTTAGCTTTCGGAAGTGACATTTAGTCTGATATGTGCCAGCCGTGCAATCTACCTAGCCCTGCAAAGTGCAAATATTAACCTAAATGCATATTAAGATACTGTGTGTTAGCTCCTGAACTGAAATAGAGAGCGGGTGTTCCAGCGGAGGCAAGCAAATCGTGTTGATTTAGAGTGGCTTGAGGATTTGGCCCATTACCGCTTCTTTATACACTTTTAAAAAGAAATGCCAACTCGATAGTTTAGGCTTTAACTGGAACATGGCAAGTAATTGTATGTTTTGGCGGACCCCTAGTAATGTTGCAGAATCTTTCTCAGAAGTTGTTCCATGGGATAGCCGATTCCTCAGGTAAGAGCTACTTGTTTGTTCAATCCTCCATCTTAGGCCTGCTCCTCAGGTGCGTCCTCCTACTCGCAGCGATTTCCTAGGAACAGATTTCGAAGAACAGCTCTGATCACAGAATCACAGATTGGTTAGGGTTGGAAAGGAGCTCTGGAGATCATGTAGTGCAACCCCCCTGCCAGAGCAGGGTCACCTACAGCAGGTTGCACAGGATGACCTCCAGGCGGGTTTTGAATGTCTCTGGGGTGGGAGACTCTACCGCCTCCCTGGGCAGCCTGTTCCAGCGCTCTGCCACCCTCAAAGTAAAGAAGTTCCTCCTCATGCTTTGATAGAAGTTCCTAGGTTCCAGTTTGTACCCGTTACCTCTTGTCCTGGATCATCAAAGATGATCCAGGACAAGAGGTAACGGGCACCAATTGGAACGTAGGAACTTGAACTTGAACTGGAACGTAGGAGCTTGAACATAGGATTATCCTTGATGATTCAGGATAGCTGTGTGTCTGACCAGTCTGTCTTTCGAAGGAGGTCCTGGACCAGCTCCAGCCATGCTGTGCTGAGCAGAGCCCCTGGCAGCAGCCCCACAGCTCACTCCCAGTGTGCCTGAATGGAAAAGGTACCAAAGTTGCTCCAACACTTTCCGAAAAACTCTATAGTGTTACCCCACAAGCGCAAAGCGACAGCAAAGCCCGTGAAATGACACCGGTGCTTCCAGAAAATGTCAAGCTTCCTGCCCAAGGGTGACATGCCATGCGGTGGGGTCAGGGCCACGCGCTGAGCACCCGGTGCGCTGGGGTTGCCCCAGCGGTTCCTGAGCAGCTCCTGCAGTGCTGCCGCCGGTACCGTTCTGGCGGCTGTAGTTGTTTAAAAAGCCATTGTTGTTTCCGGCGTAATCTGACGGCAGTTTTCTCGGGCATTTGGGCCTCTTCTAATAAGTGTGCTGTGAGTACATCTGCAAGCATTCACCTGTCGAGGTCAAATGACTGGTGGTGCTCATCTGCCCCCGTGCTACTGCTGCTGCCTCCCGTGAATGCTCATGTGCCTGCGTGCCCCTGTACAGGCACAGATGCACGCGCGCAACACCTGATCCCGCATCCTAATTATTTTTCGCCCGGTTCTCGGAGTTGATCTGCTTCCGGCTGATGAATGGGAAAGTGTAGTAGTGCTGTTTCATTTCACCAGCCTCTCAAGTGTGGAAATTATGGTAAATTTGAGAACAAGCCAGATTAGATTGATAGTTACACCTCCTCCTTTAATTAGCCAACCACAGTATCTGTGGAGGCAAAGGCCGGGGGGGTGTGTCGGTGTATATAACGTGTATTGTCTATGTGAAAGATGAATCAAAAGGAGTTGCTTGAGGTGGGAAGGCTTTTCCGGAGAGGTTCCACATGTTGTCAGGTAGTCCCTCTGAATGGCAGCTTCCGGTTCGGTCCCTTAGCTTTTGGAAGTGACATTTAGTCTGATATGTGCCAGCCGTGCAATCTACCTAGCCCTGCAAAGTGCAAATATTAACATAAATGCATATTAAGATACTGTGTGTTAGCTCCTGAACTGAAATAGAGAGCGGGTGTTCCAGCGGAGGCAAGCAAATCGTGTTGATTTACAGTGGCTTGAGGATTTGGCCCATTACCGCTTCTTTATACACTTTTAAAAAGAAATGCCAACTCGATAGTTTAGGCTTTAACTGGAACATGGCAAGTAATTGTATGTTTTGGCGGACCCCTAGTAATGTTGCAGAATCTTTCTCAGAAGTTGTTCCATGGGATAGCCGATTCCTCAGGTAAGAGCTACTTGTTTGTTCAATCCTCCATCTTAGGCCTGCTCCTCAGGTGCGTCCTCCTTCTCGCAGTGATTTCCTAGGAACAGATTTTGAAGAACAGCTCTGATCACAGAATCACAGATTGGTTAGGGTTGGAAAGGAGCTCTGGAGATCATGTAGTGCAACCCCCCTGCCAGAGCAGGGTCACCTACAGCAGGTTGCACAGGATGACCTCCAGGCGGGTTTTGAATGTCTCTGGGGTGGGAGACTCTACCGCCTCCCTGGGCAGCCTGTTCCAGCGCTCTGCCACCCTCAAAGTAAAGAAGTTCCTCCTCATGCTTTGATAGAAGTTCCTAGGTTCCAGTTTGTACCCGTTACCTCTTGTCCTGGATCATCTTTGATGATCCAGGACAAGAGGTAACGGGCACCAATTGGAACGTAGGAACTTGAACTTGAACTGGAACGTAGGAGCTTGAACATAGGATTATCCTTGATGATTCAGGATAGCTGTGTGTCTGACCAGTCTGTCTTTCGAAGGAGGTCCTGGACCAGCTCCAGCCATGCTGTGCTGAGCAGAGCCCCTGGCAGCAGCCCCACAGCTCACTCCCAGTGTGCCTGAATGGAAAAGGTACCAAAGTTGCTCCAACACTTTCTGAAAAACTCTATAGTGTTACCCCACAAGCGCAAAGCAACGGCAAAGCCCGTGAAATGACACCGGTGCTTCCAGAAAATGTCAAGCTTCCTGCCCAAGGGTGACATGCCATGCGGTGGGGTCAGGGCCACGCGCTGAGCACCCGGTGCGCTGGGGTTGCCCCAGCGGTTCCTGAGCAGCTCCTGCAGTGCTGCCGCCGGTACCGTTCTGGCGGCTGTAGTTGTTTAAAAAGCCATTGTTGTTTCCGGCGTAATCTGACGGCAGTTTTCTCGGGCATTTGGGCCTCTTCTAATAAGTGTGCTGTGAGTACATCTGCAAGCATTCACCTGTCGAGGTCAAATGACTGGTGGTGCTCATCTGCCCCCGTGCTACTGCTGCTGCCTCCCGTGAATGCTCATGTGCCTGCGTGCCCCTGTACAGGCACAGATGCACGCGCGCAACACCTGATCCCGCATCCTAATTATTTTTCGCCCGGTTCTCTGAGTTGTTCTGCTTCCGGCTGATGAATGGGAAAGTGTAGTAGTGCTGTTTCATTTCACCAGCCTCTCAAGTGTGGAAATTATGGTAAATTTGAGAACAAGCCAGATTAGATTGATAGTTACACCTCCTCCTTTAATTAGCCAACCACAGGATCTGTGGAGGCAAAGGCCGGGGGGGTGTGTCGGTGTATATAACGTGTATTGTCTATGTGAAAGATTAATCAAAAGGAGTTGCTTGAGGTGGGAAGGCTTTTCCGGAGAGGTTCCACATGTTGTCAGGTAGTCCTTCTGAATGGCAGCTTCCGGTTCGGTCCCTTAGCTTTCGGAAGTGACATTTAGTCTGATATGTGCCAGCCGTGCAATCTACCTAGCCCTGCAAAGTGCAAATATTAACCTAAATGCATATTAAGATACTGTGTGTTAGCTCCTGAACTGAAATAGAGAGCGGGTGTTCCAGCGGAGGCAAGCAAATCGTGTTGATTTACAGTGGCTTGAGGATTTGGCCCATTACCGCTTCTTTATACACTTTTAAAAAGAAATGCCAACTCGATAGTTTAGGCTTTAACTGGAACATGGCAAGTAATTGTATGTTTTGGCGGACCCCTAGTAATGTTGCAGAATCTTTCTCAGAAGTTGTTACGTGGGATAGCCGATTCCTCAGGTAAGAGCTACTTGTTTGTTCAATCCTCCATCTTAGGCCTGCTCCTCAGGTGCATCCTCCTTCTCGCAGCGATTTCCTAGGAACAGATTTCGAAGAACAGCTCTGATCACAGAATCACAGATTGGTTAGGGTTAGAAAGGAGCTCTGGAGATCATCCAGTCCAACCCCCTGCCAGAGCAGGGTCACCTACAGCAGGTTGCACAGGATGACCTCCAGGCGGGTTTTGAATGTCTCTGGGGTGGGAGACTCTACCGCCTCCCTGGGCAGCCTGTTCCAGCGCTCTGCCACCCTCAAAGTAAAGAAGTCCCTCCTCATGCTTTGATAGAAGTTCCTAGGTTCCAGTTTGTACCCGTTACCTCTTGTCCTGGATCATCTTTGATGATCCAGGACAAGAGGTAACGGGCACCAATTGGAACGTAGGAACTTGAACTTGAACTGGAACGTAGGAACTTGAACATAGGATTATCCTTGATGATTCAGGATAGCTGTGTGTCTGACCAGTCTGTCTTTCGAAGGAGGTCCTGGACCAGCTCCAGCCATGCTGTGCTGAGCAGAGCCCCTGGCAGCAGCCCCACAGCTCACTCCCAGTGTGCCTGAATGGAAAAGGTACCAAAGTTGCTCCAACACTTTCTGAAAAACTCTACAGTGTTACCCCACAAGCGCAAAGCAACGGCAAAGCCCGTGAAATGACACCGGTGCTTCCAGAAAATGTCAAGCTTCCTGCCCAAGGGTGACATGCCATGCGGTGGGGTCAGGGCCACGCGCTGAGCACCCGGTGCGCTGGGGTTGCCCCAGCGGTTCCTGAGCAGCTCCTGCAGTGCTGCCGCCGGTACCGTTCTGGCGGCTGTAGTTGTTTAAAAAGCCGTTGTTGTTTCCGGCGTAATCTGACGGCAGTTTTCTCGGGCATTTGGGCCTCTTCTAATAAGTGTGCTGTGAGTACATCTGCAAGCATTCACCTGTCGAGGTCAAATGACTGGTGGTGCTCATCTGCCCCCGTGCTACTGCTGCTGCCTCCCGTGAATGCTCATGTGCCTGCGTGCCCCTGTACAGGCACAGATGCACGCGCGCAACACCTGATCCCGCATCCTAATTATTTTTCGCCCGGTTCTCTGAGTTGTTCTGCTTCCGGCTGATGAATGGGAAAGTGTAGTAGTGCTGTTTCATTTCACCAGCCTCTCAAGTGTGGAAATTATGGTAAATTTGAGAACAAGCCAGATTAGATTGATAGTTACACCTCCTCCTTTAATTAGCCAACCACAGGATCTGTGGAGGCAAAGGCCGGGGGGGTGTGTCGGTGTATATAAGGTGTATTGTCTATGTGAAAGATTAATCAAAAGGAGTTGCTTGAGGTGGGAAGGCTTTTCCGGAGAGGTTCCACAAGTTGTCAGGTAGTTTTTCTGAATGGCAGCTTCCGGTTCGGTCCCTTAGCTTTCGGAAGTGACATTTAGTCTGATATGTGCCAGCCGTGCAATCTACCTAGCCCTGCAAAGTGCAAATATTAACCTAAATGCATATTAAGATACTGTGTGTTAGCTCCTGAACTGAAATAGAGAGCGGGTGTTCCAGCGGAGGCAAGCAAATCGTGTTGATTTACAGTGGCTTGAGGATTTGGCCCATTACCGCTTCTTTATACACTTTTAAAAAGAAATGCCAACTCGATAGTTTAGGCTTTAACTGGAACATGGCAAGTAATTGTATGTTTTGGCGGACCCCTAGTAATGTTGCAGAATCTTTCTCAGAAGTTGTTCCATGGGATAGCCGATTCCTCAGGTAAGAGCTACTTGTTTGTTCAATCCTCCATCTTAGGCCTGCTTCTCAGGTGCGTCCTCCTTCTCGCAGCGATTTCCTAGGAACAGATTTCGAAGAACAGCTCTGATCACAGAATCACAGATTGGTTAGGGTTGGAAAGGAGCTCTGGAGATCATCCAGTCCAACCCCCCTGACAGAGCAGGGTCACTTACAGCAGGTTGCACAGGATGACCTCCAGGCGGGTTTTGAATGTTTCTGGAGTCGGAGACTCTACCGCCTCCCTGGGCAGCCTGTTCCAGCGCTCTGCCACCCTCAAAGTAAAGAAGTCCCTCCTCATGCTTTGATAGAAGTTCCTAGGTTCCAGTTTGTACCCGTTACCTCTTGTCCTGGATCATCTTTGATGATCCAGGACAAGAGGTAACGGGCACCAATTGGAACGTAGGAACTTGAACTTGAACTGGAACGTAGGAACTTGAACATAGGATTATCCTTGATGATTCAGGATAGCTGTGTGTCTGACCAGTCTGTCTTTCGAAGGAGGTCCTGGACCAGCTCCAGCCATGCTGTGCTGAGCAGAGCCCCTGGCAGCAGCCCCACAGCTCACTCCCAGTGTGCCTGAATGGAAAAGGTACCAAAGTTGCTCCAACACTTTCTGAAAAACTCTATAGTGTTACCCCACAAGCGCAAAGCGACGGCAAAGCCCGTGAAATGACACCGGTGCTTCCAGAAAATGTCAAGCTTCCTGCCCAAGGGTGACATGCCATGCGGTGGGGTCAGGGCCACGCGCTGAGCACCCGGTGCGCTGGGGTTGCCCCAGCGGTTCCTGAGCAGCTCCTGCAGTGCTGCCGCCGGTACCGTTCTGGCGGCTGTAGTTGTTTAAAAAGCCGTTGTTGTTTCCGGCGTAATCTGACGGCAGTTTTCTCGGGCATTTGGGCCTCTTCTAATAAGTGTGCTGTGAGTACATCTGCAAGCATTCACCTGTCGAGGTCAAATGACTGGTGGTGCTCATCTCCCCCCGTGCTACTGCTGCTGCCTCCCGTGAATGCTCATGTGCCTGCGTGCCCCTGTACAGGCACAGATGCACGCACGCAACACCTGATCCCGCATCCTAATTATTTTTCGCCCGGTTCTCTGAGTTGTTCTGCTTCCGGCTGATGAATGGGAAAGTGTAGTAGTGCTGTTTCATTTCACCAGCCTCTCAAGTGTGGAAATTATGGTAAATTTGAGAACAAGCCAGATTAGATTGATAGTTACACCTCCTCCTTTAATTAGCCAACCACAGGATCTGTGGAGGCAAAGGCCGGGGGGTTGTGTCGGTGTATATAACGTGTATTGTCTATGTGAAGGATGAATCAAAAGGAGTTGCTTGAGGTGGGAAGGCTTTTCCGGAGAGGTTCCACATGTTGTCAGGTAGTCCCTCTGAATGGCAGCTTCCGGTTCGGTCCCTTAGCTTTCGGAAGTGACATTTAGTCTGATATGTGCCAGCCGTGCAATCTACCTAGCCCTGCAAAGTGCAAATATTAACCTAAATGCATATTAAGATACTGTGTGTTAGCTCCTGAACTGAAATAGAGAGCGGGTGTTCCAGCGGAGGCAAGCAAATCGTGTTGATTTAGAGTGGCTTGAGGATTTGGCCCATTACCACTTCTTTATACACTTTTAAAAAGAAATGCCAACTCGATAGTTTAGGCTTTAACTGGAACATGGCAAGTAATTGTATGTTTTGGCGGACCCCTAGTAATGTTGCAGAATCTTTCTCAGAAGTTGTTCCATGGGATAGCCGATTCCTCAGGTAAGAGCTACTTGTTTGTTCAATCCTCCATCTTAGGCCTGCTCCTCAGGTGCATCCTCCTTCTCGCAGCGATTTCCTAGGAACAGATTTCGAAGAACAGCTCTGATCACAGAATCACAGATTGGTTAGGGTTGGAAAGGACCTCTGGAGATCATCCAGTCCAACCCCCCTGCCAGAGCAGGGTCACCTACAGCAGGTTGCACAGGATGACCTCCAGGCGGGTTTTGAATGTCTCTGGGGTGGGAGACTCTACCGCCTCCCTGGGCAGCCTGTTCCAGCGCTCTGCCACCCTCAAAGTAAAGAAGTCCCTCCTCATGCTTTGATAGAAGTTCCTAGGTTCCAGTTTGTACCCGTTACCTCTTGTCCTGGATCATCTTTGATGATCCAGGACAAGAGGTAACGGGCACCAATTGGAACGTAGGAACTTGAGCTTGAACTGGAATGTAGGAACTTGAACTTGAACATAGGATTATCCTTGATGATTCAGGATAGCTGTGTGTCTGACCAGTCCGTCTTTCGAAGGAGGTCCTGGGCCAGCTCCAGCCATGCTGTGCTGAGCAGAGCCCCTGGCAGCAGCCCCACAGCTCACTCCCAGTGTGCCTGAATGGAAAAGGTACCAAAGTTGCTCCAACACTTTCTGAAAAACTCTACAGTGTTACCCCACAAGCGCAAAGCGACGGCAAAGCCCGTGAAATGACACCGGTGCTTCCAGAAAATGTCAAGCTTCCTGCCCAAGGGTGACATGCCATGCGGTGGGGTCAGGGCCACGCGCTGAGCACCCGGTGCGCTGGGGTTGCCCCAGCGGTTCCTGAGCAGCTCCTGCAGTGCTGCCGCCGGTACCGTTCTGGCGGCTGTAGTTGTTTAAAAAGCCGTTGTTGTTTCCGGCGTAATCTGACGGCAGTTTTCTCGGGCATTTGGGCCTCTTCGAATAAGTGTGCTGTGAGTACATCTGCAAGCATTCACCTGTCGAGGTCAAATGACTGGTGGTGCTCATCTGCCCCCGTGCTACTGCTGCTGCCTCCCGTGAATGCTCATGTGCCTGCGTGCCCCTGTACAGGCACAGATGCACGCGCGCAACACCTGATCCCGCATCCTAATTATTTTTCGCCCGGTTCTCGGAGTTGTTCTGCTTCCGGCTGATGAATGGGAAAGTGTAGTAGTGCTGTTTCATTTCACCAGCCTCTCAAGTGTGGAAATTATGGTAAATTTGAGAACAAGCCAGATTAGATTGATAGTTACACCTCCTCCTTTAATTAGCCAACCACAGGATCTGTGGAGGCAAAGGCCGGGGGGGTGTGTCGGTGTATATAACGTGTATTGTCTATGTGAAAGATTAATCAAAAGGAGTTGCTTGAGGTGGGAAGGCTTTTCCGGAGAGGTTCCACATGTTGTCAGGTAGTCCCTCTGAATGGCAGCTTCCGGTTCGGTCCCTTAGCTTTCGGAAGTGACATTTAGTCTGATATGTGCCAGCCGTGCAATCTACCTAGCCCTGCAAAGTGCAAATATTAACCTAAATGCATATTAAGATAGTGTGTGTTAGCTCCTGAACTGAAATAGAGAGCGGGTGTTCCAGCGGAGGCAAGCAAATCGTGTTGATTTACAGTGGCTTGAGGATTTGGCCCATTACCGCTTCTTTATACACTTTTAAAAAGAAATGCCAACTCGATAGTTTAGGCTTTAACTGGAACATAGCAAGTAATTCTATGTTTTGGCAGACCCCTAGTAATGTTGCAGAATCTTTCTCAGAAGTTGTTCCGTGGGATAGGCGATTCCTCAGGTAAGAGCTACTTGTTTGTTCAATCCTCCATCTTAGGCCTGCTCCTCAGGTGCATCCTCCTTCTCGCAGCGATTTCCTAGGAACAGATTTCGAAGAACAGCTCTGATCACAGAATCACAGATTGGTTAGGGTTGGAAAGGACCTCTGGAGATCATCCAGTCCAATCCCCCTGCCAGAGCAGGGTCACCTACAGCAGGTTGCACAGGATGACCTCCAGGCGGGTTTTGAATGTCTCTGGGGTGGAAGACTCTACCGCCTCCCTGGGCAGCCTGTTCCAGCGCTCTGCCACCCTCAAAGTAAAGAAGTTCCTCCTCATGCTTTGATAGAAGTTCCTAGGTTCCAGTTTGTACCCGTTACCTCTTGTCCTGGATCATCTTTGATGATCCAGGACAAGAGGTAACGGGCACCAATTGGAACGTAGGAACTTGAACTTGAACTGGAACGTAGGAACTTGAACTTGAACTGGAACGTAGGAACTTGAACATAGGATTATCCTTGATGATTCAGGATAGCTGTGTGTCTGACCAGTCCGTCTTTCGAAGGAGGTCCTGGACCAGCTCCAGCCATGCTGTGCTGAGCAGAGCCCCTGGCAGCAGCCCCACACCTCACTCCCAGTGTGCCTGAATGGAAAAGGTACCAAAGTTGCTCCAACACTTTCTGAAAAACTCTATAGTGTTACCCCACAAGCGCAAAGCGACGGCAAAGCCCGTGAAATGACACCGGTGCTTCCAGAAAATGTCAAGCTTCCTGCCCAAGGGTGACATGCCATGCGGTGGGGTCAGGGCCACGCGCTGAGCACCCGGTGCGCTGGGGTTGCCCCAGCGGTTCCTGAGCAGCTCCTGCAGTGCTGCCGCCGGTACCGTTCTGGCGGCTGTAGTTGTTTAAAAAGCCGTTGTTGTTTCCGGCGTAATCTGACGGCAGTTTTCTCGGGCATTTGGGCCTCTTCTAATAAGTGTGCTGTGAGTACATCTGCAAGCATTCACCTGTCGAGGTCAAATGACTGGTGGTGCTCATCTCCCCCCGTGCTACTGCTGCTGCCTCCCGTGAATGCTCATGTGCCTGCGTGCCCCTGTACAGGCACAGATGCACGCGCGCAACACCTGATCCCGCATCCTAATTATTTTTCGCCCGGTTCTCGGAGTTGTTCTGCTTCCGGCTGATGAATGGGAAAGTGTAGTAGTGCTGTTTCATTTCACCAGCCTCTCAAGTGTGGAAATTATGGTAAATTTGAGAACAAGCCAGATTAGATTGATAGTTACACCTCCTCCTTTAATTAGCCAACCACAGGATCTGTGGAGGCAAAGGCCGGGGGGTTGTGTCGGTGTATATAACGTGTATTGTCTATGTGAAGGATGAATCAAAAGGAGTTGCTTGAGGTGGGAAGGCTTTTCCGGAGAGGTTCCACATGTTGTCAGGTAGTCCCTCTGAATGGCAGCTTCCGGTTCGGTCCCTTAGCTTTCGGAAGTGACATTTAGTCTGATATGTGCCAGCCGTGCAATCTACCTAGCCCTGCAAAGTGCAAATATTAACCTAAATGCATATTAAGATACTGTGTGTTAGCTCCTGAACTGAAATAGAGAGCGGGTGTTCCAGCGGAGGCAAGCAAATCGTGTTGATTTAGAGTGGCTTGAGGATTTGGCCCATTACCACTTCTTTATACACTTTTAAAAAGAAATGCCAACTCGATAGTTTAGGCTTTAACTGGAACATGGCAAGTAATTGTATGTTTTGGCGGACCCCTAGTAATGTTGCAGAATCTTTCTCAGAAGTTGTTCCATGGGATAGCCGATTCCTCAGGTAAGAGCTACTTGTTTGTTCAATCCTCCATCTTAGGCCTGCTCCTCAGGTGCATCCTCCTTCTCGCAGCGATTTCCTAGGAACAGATTTCGAAGAACAGCTCTGATCACAGAATCACAGATTGGTTAGGGTTGGAAAGGACCTCTGGAGATCATCCAGTCCAACCCCCCTGCCAGAGCAGGGTCACCTACAGCAGGTTGCACAGGATGACCTCCAGGCGGGTTTTGAATGTCTCTGGGGTGGGAGACTCTACCGCCTCCCTGGGCAGCCTGTTCCAGCGCTCTGCCACCCTCAAAGTAAAGAAGTTCCTCCTCATGCTTTGATAGAAGTTCCTAGGTTCCAGTTTGTACCCGTTACCTCTTGTCCTGGATCATCTTTGATGATCCAGGACAAGAGGTAACGGGCACCAATTGGAACGTAGGAACTTGAACTTCAACTGGAAGGTAGGAACTTGAAGTTGAACATAGGATTATCCTTGATGATTCAGGATAGCTGTGTGTCTGACCAGTCTGTCTTTCGAAGGAGGTCCTTGACCAACTCCAGCCATGCTGTGCTGAGCAGAGCCCCTGGCAGCAGCCCCACAGCTCACTCCCAGTGTGCCTGAATGGAAAAGGTACCAAAGTTGCTCCAACACTTTCCGAAAAACTCTATAGTGTTACCCCACAAGCGCAAAGCGACGGCAAAGCCCGTGAAATGACACCGGTGCTTCCAGAAAATGTCAAGCTTCCTGCCCAAGGGTGACATGCCATGCGGTGGGGTCAGGGCCACGCGCTGAGCACCCGGTGCGCTGGGGTTGCCCCAGCGGTTCCTGAGCAGCTCCTGCAGTGCTGCCGCCGGTACCGTTCTGGCGGCTGTAGTTGTTTAAAAAGCCGTTGTTGTTTCCGGCGTAATCTGACGGCAGTTTTCTCGGGCATTTGGGCCTCTTCTAATAAGTGTGCTGTGAGTACATCTGCAAGCATTCACCTGTCGAGGTCAAATGACTGGTGGTGCTCATCTCCCCCCGTGCTACTGCTGCTGCCTCCCATGAATGCTCATGTGCCTGCGTGCCCCTGTACAGGCACAGATGCACGCGCGCAACACCTGATCCCGCATCCTAATTATTTTTCGCCCGGTTCTCTGAGTTGTTCTGCTTCCGGCTGATGAATGGGAAAGTGTAGTAGTGCTGTTTCATTTCACCAGCCTCTCAAGTGTGGAAATTATGGTAAATTTGAGAACAAGCCAGATTAGATTGATAGTTACACCTCCTCCTTTAATTAGCCAACCACAGGATCTGTGGAGGCAAAGGCCGGGGGGGTGTGTCGGTGTATATAACGTGTATTGTCTATGTGAAAGATTAATCAAAAGGAGTTGCTTGAGGTGGGAAGGCTTTTCCGGAGAGGTTCCACATGTTGTCAGGTAGTCCCTCTGAATGGCAGCTTCCGGTTCGGTCCCTTAGCTTTCGGAAGTGACATTTAGTCTGATATGTGCCAGCCGTGCAATCTACCTAGCCCTGCAAAGTGCAAATATTAACCTAAATGCATATTAAGATACTGTGTGTTAGCTCCTGAACTGCAATAGAGAGCGGGTGTTCCAGCGGAGGCAAGCAAATCGTGTTGATTTAGAGTGGCTTGAGGATTTGGCCCATTACCGCTTCTTTATACACTTTTAAAAAGAAATGCCAACTCGATAGTTTAGGCTTTAACTGGAACATGGCAAGTAATTCTGTGTTTTGACGGACCCCTAGTAATGTTGCAGAATCTTTCTCTGAAGTTGTTCCATGGGATAGCCGATTTCTCAGCTAAGAGCTACTTGTTTGTTCAATCCTCCATCTTAGGCCTGCTCCTCAGGTGCATCCTCCTTCTCGCAGCGATTTCCTAGGAACAGATTTCGAAGAACAGCTCTGATCACAGAATCACAGATTGGTTAGGGTTGGAAAGGAGCTCTGGAGATCATCCAGTCCAACCCCCCTGCCAGAGCAGGGTCACCTACAGCAGGTTGCACAGGATGACCTCCAGGCGGGTTTTGAATGTCTCTGGGGTGGGAGACTCTACCGCCTCCCTGGGCAGCCTGTTCCAGCGCTCTGCCACCCTCAAAGTAAAGAAGTCCCTCCTCATGCTTTGATAGAAGTTCCTAGGTTCCAGTTTGTACCCGTTACCTCTTGTCCTGGATCATCTTTGATGATCCAGGACAAGAGGTAACGGGCACCAATTGGAATGTAGGAACTTGAACTTGAACTGGAACGTAGGAACTTGAACATAGGATTATCCTTGATGATTCAGGATAGCTGTGTGTCTGACCAGTCTGTCTTTCGAAGGAGGTCCTGGGCCAGCTCCAGCCATGCTGTGCTGAGCAGAGCCCCTGGCAGCAGCCCCAGAGCTCACTCCCAGTGTGCTTAAAAGGAAAAGGTACCAAAGTTGCTCCAACACTTTCTGAAAAACTCTATAGTGTTACCCCACAAGCGCAAAGCAACGGCAAAGCCCATGAAATGACACCGGTGCTTCCAGAAAATGTCAAGCTTCCTGCCCAAGGGTGACATGCCATGCGGTGGGGTCAGGGCCACGCGCTGAGCACCCGGTGCGCTGGGGTTGCCCCAGCGGTTCCTGAGCAGCTCCTGCAGTGCTGCCGCCGGTACCGTTCTGGCGGCTGTAGTTGTTTAAAAAGCCGTTGTTGTTTCCGGCGTAATCTGACGGCAGTTTTCTCGGGCATTTGGGCCTCTTCGAATAAGTGTGCTGTGAGTACATCTGCAAGCATTCACCTGTCGAGGTCAAATGACTGGTGGTGCTCATCTGCCCCCGTGCTACTGCTGCTGCCTCCCGTGAATGCTCATGTGCCTGCGTGCCCCTGTACAGGCACAGATGCACGCGCGCAACACCTGATCCCGCATCCTAATTATTTTTCGCCCGGTTCTCGGAGTTGTTCTGCTTCCGGCTGATGAATGGGAAAGTGTAGTAGTGCTGTTTCATTTCACCAGCCTCTCAAGTGTGGAAATTATGGTAAATTTGAGAACAAGCCAGATTAGATTGATAGTTACACCTCCTCCTTTAATTAGCCAACCACAGGATCTGTGGAGGCAAAGGCCGGGGGGGTGTGTCGGTGTATATAACGTGTATTGTCTATGTGAAAGATTAATCAAAAGGAGTTGCTTGAGGTGGGAAGGCTTTTCCGGAGAGGTTCCACATGTTGTCAGGTAGTCCCTCTGAATGGCAGCTTCCGGTTCGGTCCCTTAGCTTTCGGAAGTGACATTTAGTCTGATATGTGCCAGCCGTGCAATCTACCTAGCCCTGCAAAGTGCAAATATTAACCTAAATGCATATTAAGATAGTGTGTGTTAGCTCCTGAACTGAAATAGAGAGCGGGTGTTCCAGCGGAGGCAAGCAAATCGTGTTGATTTACAGTGGCTTGAGGATTTGGCCCATTACCGCTTCTTTATACACTTTTAAAAAGAAATGCCAACTCGATAGTTTAGGCTTTAACTGGAACATAGCAAGTAATTCTATGTTTTGGCAGACCCCTAGTAATGTTGCAGAATCTTTCTCAGAAGTTGTTCCGTGGGATAGGCGATTCCTCAGGTAAGAGCTACTTGTTTGTTCAATCCTCCATCTTAGGCCTGCTCCTCAGGTGCATCCTCCTTCTCGCAGCGATTTCCTAGGAACAGATTTCGAAGAACAGCTCTGATCACAGAATCACAGATTGGTTAGGGTTGGAAAGGACCTCTGGAGATCATCCAGTCCAATCCCCCTGCCAGAGCAGGGTCACCTACAGCAGGTTGCACAGGATGACCTCCAGGCGGGTTTTGAATGTCTCTGGGGTGGAAGACTCTACCGCCTCCCTGGGCAGCCTGTTCCAGCGCTCTGCCACCCTCAAAGTAAAGAAGTTCCTCCTCATGCTTTGATAGAAGTTCCTAGGTTCCAGTTTGTACCCGTTACCTCTTGTCCTGGATCATCTTTGATGATCCAGGACAAGAGGTAACGGGCACCAATTGGAACGTAGGAACTTGAACTTCAACTGGAAGGTAGGAACTTGAACTTGAACATAGGATTATCCTTGATGATTCAGGATACCTGTGTGTCTGACCAGTCTGTCTTTCGAAGGATGTCCTTGACCAACTCCAGCCATGCTGTGCTGAGCAGAGCCCCTGGCAGCAGCCCCACAGCTCACTCCCAGTGTGCCTGAATGGAAAAGGTACCAAAGTTGCTCCAACACTTTCCGAAAAACTCTATAGTGTTACCCCACAAGCGCAAAGCGACGGCAAAGCCCGTGAAATGACACCGGTGCTTCCAGAAAATGTCAAGCTTCCTGCCCAAGGGTGACATGCCATGCGGTGGGGTCAGGGCCACGCGCTGAGCACCCGGTGCGCTGGGGTTGCCCCAGCGGTTCCTGAGCAGCTCCTGCAGTGCTGCCGCCGGTACCGTTCTGGCGGCTGTAGTTGTTTAAAAAGCCGTTGTTGTTTCCGGCGTAATCTGACGGCAGTTTTCTCGGGCATTTGGGCCTCTTCTAATAAGTGTGCTGTGAGTACATCTGCAAGCATTCACCTGTCGAGGTCAAATGACTGGTGGTGCTCATCTGCCCCCGTGCTACTGCTGCTGCCTCCCATGAATGCTCATGTGCCTGCGTGCCCCTGTACAGGCACAGATGCACGCGCGCAACACCTGATCCCGCATCCTAATTATTTTTCGCCCGGTTCTCTGAGTTGTTCTGCTTCCGGCTGATGAATGGGAAAGTGTAGTAGTGCTGTTTCATTTCACCAGCCTCTCAAGTGTGGAAATTATGGTAAATTTGAGAACAAGCCAGATTAGATTGATAGTTACACCTCCTCCTTTAATTAGCCAACCACAGGATCTGTGGAGGCAAAGGCCGGGGGGGTGTGTCGGTGTATATAACGTGTATTGTCTATGTGAAAGATTAATCAAAAGGAGTTGCTTGAGGTGGGAAGGCTTTTCCGGAGAGGTTCCACATGTTGTCAGGTAGTCCCTCTGAATGGCAGCTTCCGGTTCGGTCCCTTAGCTTTCGGAAGTGACATTTAGTCTGATATGTGCCAGCCGTGCAATCTACCTAGCCCTGCAAAGTGCAAATATTAACCTAAATGCATATTAAGATACTGTGTGTTAGCTCCTGAACTGCAATAGAGAGCGGGTGTTCCAGCGGAGGCAAGCAAATCGTGTTGATTTACAGTGGCTTGAGGATTTGGCCCATTACCGCTTCTTTATACACTTTTAAAAAGAAATGCCAACTCGATAGTTTAGGCTTTAACTGGAACATGGCAAGTAATTCTGTGTTTTGACGGACCCCTAGTAATGTTGCAGAATCTTTCTCTGAAGTTGTTCCATGGGATAGCCGATTTCTCAGCTAAGAGCTACTTGTTTGTTCAATCCTCCATCTTAGGCCTGCTCCTCAGGTGCATCCTCCTTCTCGCAGCGATTTCCTAGGAACAGATTTCGAAGAACAGCTCTGATCACAGAATCACAGATTGGTTAGGGTTGGAAAGGAGCTCTGGAGATCATGTAGTCCAACCCCCCTGCCAGAGCAGGGTCACCTACAGCAGGTTGCACAGGATGACCTCCAGGCGGGTTTTGAATGTCTCTGGGGTGGGAGACTCTACCGCCTCCCTGGGCAGCCTGTTCCAGCGCTCTGCCACCCTCAAAGTAAAGAAGTCCCTCCTCATGCTTTGATAGAAGTTCCTAGGTTCCAGTTTGTACCCGTTACCTCTTGTCCTGGATCATCTTTGATGATCCAGGACAAGAGGTAACGGGCACCAATTGGAATGTAGGAACTTGAACTTGAACTGGAACGTAGGAACTTGAACATAGGATTATCCTTGATGATTCAGGATAGCTGTGTGTCTGACCAGTCTGTCTTTCGAAGGAGGTCCTGGGCCAGCTCCAGCCATGCTGTGCTGAGCAGAGCCCCTGGCAGCAGCCCCACAGCTCACTCCCAGTGTGCTTAAAAGGAAAAGGTACCAAAGTTGCTCCAACACTTTCTGAAAAACTCTATAGTGTTACCCCACAAACGCAAAGCGACGGCAAAGCCCGTGAAATGACACCGGTGCTTCCAGAAAATGTCAAGCTTCCTGCCCAAGGGTGACATGCCATGCGGTGGGGTCAGGGCCACGCGCTGAGCACCCGGTGCGCTGGGGTTGCCCCAGCGGTTCCTGAGCAGCTCCTGCAGTGCTGCCGCCGGTACCGTTCTGGCGGCTGTAGTTGTTTAAAAAGCCGTTGTTGTTTCCGGCGTAATCTGACGGCAGTTTTCTCGGGCATTTGGGCCTCTTCTAATAAGTGTGCTGTGAGTACATCTGCAAGCATTCACCTGTCGAGGTCAAATGACTGGTGGTGCTCATCTGCCCCCGTGCTACTGCTGCTGCCTCCCGTGAATGCTCATGTGCCTGCGTGCCCCTGTACAGGCACAGATGCACGCGCGCAACACCTGATCCCGCATCCTAATTATTTTTCGCCCGGTTCTCGGAGTTGTTCTGCTTCCGGCTGATGAATGGGAAAGTGTAGTAGTGCTGTTTCATTTCACCAGCCTCTCAAGTGTGGAAATTATGGTAAATTTGAGAACAAGCCAGATTAGATTGATAGTTACACCTCCTCCTTTAATTAGCCAACCACAGGATCTGTGGAGGCAAAGGCCGGGGGGGTGTGTCGGTGTATATAACGTGTATTGTCTATGTGAAAGATTAATCAAAAGGAGTTGCTTGAGGTGGAAAGGCTTTTCCGGAGAGGTTCCACATGTTGTCAGGTAGTCCCTCTGAATGGCAGCTTCCGGTTCGGTCCCTTAGCTTTCGGAAGTGACATTTAGTCTGATATGTGCCAGCCGTGCAATCTACCTAGCCCTGCAAAGTGCAAATATTAACCTAAATGCATATTAAGATACTGTGTGTTAGCTCCTGAACTGAAATAGAGAGCGGGTGTTCCAGCGGAGGCAAGCAAATCGTGTTGATTTAGAGTGGCTTGAGGATTTGGCCCATTACCGCTTCTTTATACACTTTTAAAAAGAAATGCCAACTCGATAGTTTAGGCTTTAACTGGAACATGGCAAGTAATTGTATGTTTTGGCGGACCCCTAGTAATGTTGCAGAATCTTTCTCAGAAGTTGTTCCATGGGATAGCCGATTCCTCAGGTAAGAGCTACTTGTTTGTTCAATCCTCCATCTTAGGCCTGCTCCTCAGGTGCATCCTCCTTCTCGCAGCGATTTCCTAGGAACAGATTTCGAAGAACAGCTCTGATCACAGAATCACAGATTGGTTAGGGTTTGAAAGGAGCTCTGGAGATCATCCAGCCCAACCCCCCTGCCAGAGCAGGGTCACCTACAGCAGGTTGCACAGGATGACCTCCAGGCGGGTTTTGAATGTCTCTGGGGTGGGAGACTCTACCGCCTCCCTGGGCAGCCTGTTCCAGCGCTCTGCCACCCTCAAAGTAAAGAAGTTCCTCCTCATGCTTTGATAGAAGTTCCTAGGTTCCAGTTTGTACCCGTTACCTCTTGTCCTGGATCATCTTTGATGATCCAGGACAAGAGGTAACGGGCACCAATTGGAACGTAGGAACTTGAACTTGAACTGGAAGGTAGGAACTTGAACTTGAACATAGGATTTTCCTTGATGATTCAGGATAGCTGTGTGTCTGACCAGTCTGTCTTTCGAAGGAGGTCCTGGGCCAGCTCCAGCCATGCTGTGCTGAGCAGAGCCCCTGGCAGCAGCCCCAGAGCTCACTCCCAGTGTGCCTGAATGGAAAAGGTACCAAAGTTGCTCCAACACTTTCTGAAAAACTCTATAGTGTTACCCCACAAGCGCAAAGCGACGGCAAAGCCCGTGAAATGACTCCGGTGCTTCCAGAAAACGTCAAGCTTCCTGCCCAAGGGTGACATGCCATGCGGTGGGGTCAGGGCCACGCGCTGAGCACCCGGTGCGCTGGGGTTGCCCCAGCGGTTCCTGAGCAGCTCCTGCAGTGCTGCCGCCGGTACCGTTCTGGCGGCTGTAGTTGTTTAAAAAGCCGTTGTTGTTTCCGGCGTAATCTGACGGCAGTTTTCTCGGGCATTTGGGCCTCTTCTAATAAGTGTGCTGTGAGTACATCTGCAAGCATTCACCTGTCGAGGTCAAATGACTGGTGGTGCTCATCTGCCCCCGTGCTACTGCTGCTGCCTCCCGTGAATGCTCATGTGCCTGCGTGCCCCTGTACAGGCACAGATGCACGCGCGCAACACCTGATCCCGCATCCTAATTATTTTTCGCCCGGTTCTCGGAGTTGTTCTGCTTCCGGCTGATGAATGGGAAAGTGTAGTAGTGCTGTTTCATTTCACCAGCCTCTCAAGTGTGGAAATTATGGTAAATTTGAGAACAAGCCAGATTAGATTGATAGTTACACCTCCTCCTTTAATTAGCCAACCACAGGATCTGTGGAGGCAAAGGCCGGGGGGGTGTGTCGGTGTATATAACGTGTATTGTCTATGTGAAAGATTAATCAAAAGGAGTTGCTTGAGGTGGGAAGGCTTTTCCGGAGAGGTTCCACATGTTGTCAGGTAGTCCCTCTGAATGGCAGCTTCCGGTTCGGTCCCTTAGCTTTCGGAAGTGACATTTAGTCTGATATGTGCCAGCCGTGCAATCTACCTAGCCCTGCAAAGTGCAAATATTAACCTAAATGCATATTAAGATAGTGTGTGTTAGCTCCTGAACTGAAATAGAGAGCGGGTGTTCCAGCGGAGGCAAGCAAATCGTGTTGATTTAGAGTGGCTTGAGGATTTGGCCCATTACCGCTTCTTTATACACTTTTAAAAAGAAATGCCAACTCGATAGTTTAGGCTTTAACTGGAACATGGCAAGTAATTGTATGTTTTGGCGGACCCCTAGTAATGTTGCAGAATCTTTCTCAGAAGTTGTTCCATGGGATAGCCGATTCCTCAGGTAAGAGCTACTTGTTTGTTCAATCCTCCATCTTAGGCCTGCTCCTCAGGTGCATCCTCCTTCTCGCAGCGATTTCCTAGGAACAGATTTCGAAGAACAGCTCTGATCACAGAATCACAGATTGGTTAGGGTTTGAAAGGAGCTCTGGAGATCATCCAGCCCAACCCCCCTGCCAGAGCAGGGTCACCTACAGCAGGTTGCACAGGATGACCTCCAGGCGGGTTTTGAATGTCTCTGGGGTGGGAGACTCTACCGCCTCCCTGGGCAGCCTGTTCCAGCGCTCTGCCACCCTCAAAGTAAAGAAGTTCCTCCTCATGCTTTGATAGAAGTTCCTAGGTTCCAGTTTGTACCCGTTACCTCTTGTCCTGGATCATCTTTGATGATCCAGGACAAGAGGTAACGGGCACCAATTGGAACGTAGGAACTTGAACTTGAACTGGAAGGTAGGAACTTGAACTTGAACATAGGATTTTCCTTGATGATTCAGGATAGCTGTGTGTCTGACCAGTCTGTCTTTCGAAGGAGGTCCTGGGCCAGCTCCAGCCATGCTGTGCTGAGCAGAGCCCCTGGCAGCAGCCCCACACCTCACTCCCAGTGTGCCTGAATGGAAAAGGTACCAAAGTTGCTCCAACACTTTCTGAAAAACTCTATAGTGTTACCCCACAAGCGCAAAGCGACGGCAAAGCCCGTGAAATGACTCCGGTGCTTCCAGAAAACGTCAAGCTTCCTGCCCAAGGGTGACATGCCATGAGGTGGGGTCAGGGCCACGCGCTGAGCACCCGGTGCGCTGGGGTTGCCCCAGCGGTTCCTGAGCAGCTCCTGCAGTGCTGCCGCCGGTACCGTTCTGGCGGCTGTAGTTGTTTAAAAAGCCGTTGTTGTTTCCGGCGTAATCTGACGGCAGTTTTCTCGGGCATTTGGGCCTCTTCTAATAAGTGTGCTGTGAGTACATCTGCAAGCATTCACCTGTCGAGGTCAAATGACTGGTGGTGCTCATCTGCCCCCGTGCTACTGCTGCTGCCTCCCGTGAATGCTCATGTGCCTGCGTGCCCCTGTACAGGCACAGATGCACGCGCGCAACACCTGATCCCGCATCCTAATTATTTTTCGCCCGGTTCTCGGAGTTGTTCTGCTTCCGGCTGATGAATGGGAAAGTGTAGTAGTGCTGTTTCATTTCACCAGCCTCTCAAGTGTGGAAATTATGGTAAATTTGAGAACAAGCCAGATTAGATTGATAGTTACACCTCCTCCTTTAATTAGCCAACCACAGGATCTGTGGAGGCAAAGGCCGGGGGGGTGTGTCGGTGTATATAACGTGTATTGTCTATGTGAAAGATTAATCAAAAGGAGTTGCTTGAGGTGGGAAGGCTTTTCCGGAGAGGTTCCACATGTTGTCAGGTAGTCCCTCTGAATGGCAGCTTCCGGTTCGGTCCCTTAGCTTTCGGAAGTGACATTTAGTCTGATATGTGCCAGCCGTGCAATCTACCTAGCCCTGCAAAGTGCAAATATTAACCTAAATGCATATTAAGATAGTGTGTGTTAGCTCCTGAACTGAAATAGAGAGCGGGTGTTCCAGCGGAGGCAAGCAAATCGTGTTGATTTAGAGTGGCTTGAGGATTTGGCCCATTACCGCTTCTTTATACACTTTTAAAAAGAAATGCCAACTCGATAGTTTAGGCTTTAACTGGAACATGGCAAGTAATTGTATGTTTTGGCGGACCCCTAGTAATGTTGCAGAATCTTTCTCAGAAGTTGTTCCATGGGATAGCCGATTCCTCAGGTAAGAGCTACTTGTTTGTTCAATCCTCCATCTTAGGCCTGCTCCTCAGGTGCATCCTCCTTCTCGCAGCGATTTCCTAGGAACAGATTTCGAAGAACAGCTCTGATCACAGAATCACAGATTGGTTAGGGTTTGAAAGGAGCTCTGGAGATCATCCAGCCCAACCCCCCTGCCAGAGCAGGGTCACCTACAGCAGGTTGCACAGGATGACCTCCAGGCGGGTTTTGAATGTCTCTGGGGTGGGAGACTCTACCGCCTCCCTGGGCAGCCTGTTCCAGCGCTCTGCCACCCTCAAAGTAAAGAAGTTCCTCCTCATGCTTTGATAGAAGTTCCTAGGTTCCAGTTTGTACCCGTTACCTCTTGTCCTGGATCATCTTTGATGATCCAGGACAAGAGGTAACGGGCACCAATTGGAACGTAGGAACTTGAACTTGAACTGGAAGGTAGGAACTTGAACTTGAACATAGGATTTTCCTTGATGATTCAGGATAGCTGTGTGTCTGACCAGTCTGTCTTTCGAAGGAGGTCCTGGGCCAGCTCCAGCCATGCTGTGCTGAGCAGAGCCCCTGGCAGCAGCCCCACACCTCACTCCCAGTGTGCCTGAATGGAAAAGGTACCAAAGTTGCTCCAACACTTTCTGAAAAACTCTATAGTGTTACCCCACAAGCGCAAAGCGACGGCAAAGCCCGTGAAATGACTCCGGTGCTTCCAGAAAACGTCAAGCTTCCTGCCCAAGGGTGACATGCCATGCGGTGGGGTCAGGGCCACGCGCTGAGCACCCGGTGCGCTGGGGTTGCCCCAGCGGTTCCTGAGCAGCTCCTGCAGTGCTGCCGCCGGTACCGTTCTGGCGGCTGTAGTTGTTTAAAAAGCCGTTGTTGTTTCCGGCGTAATCTGACGGCAGTTTTCTCGGGCATTTGGGCCTCTTCTAATAAGTGTGCTGTGAGTACATCTGCAAGCATTCACCTGTCGAGGTCAAATGACTGGTGGTGCTCATCTGCCCCCGTGCTACTGCTGCTGCCTCCCGTGAATGCTCATGTGCCTGCGTGCCCCTGTACAGGCACAGATGCACGCGCGCAACACCTGATCCCGCATCCTAATTATTTTTCGCCCGGTTCTCGGAGTTGTTCTGCTTCCGGCTGATGAATGGGAAAGTGTAGTAGTGCTGTTTCATTTCACCAGCCTCTCAAGTGTGGAAATTATGGTAAATTTGAGAACAAGCCAGATTAGATTGATAGTTACACCTCCTCCTTTAATTAGCCAACCACAGGATCTGTGGAGGCAAAGGCTGGGGGGGTGTGTCGGTGTATATAACGTGTATTGTCTATGTGAAAGATTAATCAAAAGGAGTTGCTTGAGGTGGGAAGGCTTTTCCGGAGAGGTTCCACATGTTGTCAGGTAGTCCCTCTGAATGGCAGCTTCCGGTTCGGTCCCTTAGCTTTCGGAAGTGACATTTAGTCTGATATGTGCCAGCCGTGCAATCTACCTAGCCCTGCAAAGTGCAAATATTAACCTAAATGCATATTAAGATAGTGTGTGTTAGCTCCTGAACTGAAATAGAGAGCGGGTGTTCCAGCGGAGGCAAGCAAATCGTGTTGATTTAGAGTGGCTTGAGGATTTGGCCCATTACCGCTTCTTTATACACTTTTAAAAAGAAATGCCAACTCGATAGTTTAGGCTTTAACTGGAACATGGCAAGTAATTGTATGTTTTGGCGGACCCCTAGTAATGTTGCAGAATCTTTCTCAGAAGTTGTTCCATGGGATAGCCGATTCCTCAGGTAAGAGCTACTTGTTTGTTCAATCCTCCATCTTAGGCCTGCTCCTCAGGTGCATCCTCCTTCTCGCAGCGATTTCCTAGGAACAGATTTCGAAGAACAGCTCTGATCACAGAATCACAGATTGGTTAGGGTTTGAAAGGAGCTCTGGAGATCATCCAGCCCAACCCCCCTGCCAGAGCAGGGTCACCTACAGCAGGTTGCACAGGATGACCTCCAGGCGGGTTTTGAATGTCTCTGGGGTGGGAGACTCTACCGCCTCCCTGGGCAGCCTGTTCCAGCGCTCTGCCACCCTCAAAGTAAAGAAGTTCCTCCTCATGCTTTGATAGAAGTTCCTAGGTTCCAGTTTGTACCCGTTACCTCTTGTCCTGGATCATCTTTGATGATCCAGGACAAGAGGTAACGGGCACCAATTGGAACGTAGGAACTTGAACTTGAACTGGAAGGTAGGAACTTGAACTTGAACATAGGATTTTCCTTGATGATTCAGGATAGCTGTGTGTCTGACCAGTCTGTCTTTCGAAGGAGGTCCTGGGCCAGCTCCAGCCATGCTGTGCTGAGCAGAGCCCCTGGCAGCAGCCCCACAGCTCACTCCCAGTGTGCCTGAATGGAAAAGGTACCAAAGTTGCTCCAACACTTTCTGAAAAACTCTATAGTGTTACCCCACAAGCGCAAAGCGACGGCAAAGCCCGTGAAATGACTCCGGTGCTTCCAGAAAACGTCAAGCTTCCTGCCCAAGGGTGACATGCCATGCGGTGGGGTCAGGGCCACGCGCTGAGCACCCGGTGCGCTGGGGTTGCCCCAGCGGTTCCTGAGCAGCTCCTGCAGTGCTGCCGCCGGTACCGTTCTGGCGGCTGTAGTTGTTTAAAAAGCCGTTGTTGTTTCCGGCGTAATCTGACGGCAGTTTTCTCGGGCATTTGGGCCTCTTCTAATAAGTGTGCTGTGAGTACATCTGCAAGCATTCACCTGTCGAGGTCAAATGACTGGTGGTGCTCATCTGCCCCCGTGCTACTGCTGCTGCCTCCCGTGAATGCTCATGTGCCTGCGTGCCCCTGTACAGGCACAGATGCACGCGCGCAACACCTGATCCCGCATCCTAATTATTTTTCGCCCGGTTCTCGGAGTTGTTCTGCTTCCGGCTGATGAATGGGAAAGTGTAGTAGTGCTGTTTCATTTCACCAGCCTCTCAAGTGTGGAAATTATGGTAAATTTGAGAACAAGCCAGATTAGATTGATAGTTACACCTCCTCCTTTAATTAGCCAACCACAGGATCTGTGGAGGCAAAGGCCGGGGGGGTGTGTCGGTGTATATAACGTGTATTGTCTATGTGAAAGATTAATCAAAAGGAGTTGCTTGAGGTGGGAAGGCTTTTCCGGAGAGGTTCCACATGTTGTCAGGTAGTCCCTCTGAATGGCAGCTTCCGGTTCGGTCCCTTAGCTTTCGGAAGTGACATTTAGTCTGATATGTGCCAGCCGTGCAATCTACCTAGCCCTGCAAAGTGCAAATATTAACCTAAATGCATATTAAGATAGTGTGTGTTAGCTCCTGAACTGAAATAGAGAGCGGGTGTTCCAGCGGAGGCAAGCAAATCGTGTTGATTTAGAGTGGCTTGAGGATTTGGCCCATTACCGCTTCTTTATACACTTTTAAAAAGAAATGCCAACTCGATAGTTTAGGCTTTAACTGGAACATGGCAAGTAATTGTATGTTTTGGCGGACCCCTAGTAATGTTGCAGAATCTTTCTCAGAAGTTGTTCCATGGGATAGCCGATTCCTCAGGTAAGAGCTACTTGTTTGTTCAATCCTCCATCTTAGGCCTGCTCCTCAGGTGCATCCTCCTTCTCGCAGCGATTTCCTAGGAACAGATTTCGAAGAACAGCTCTGATCACAGAATCACAGATTGGTTAGGGTTTGAAAGGAGCTCTGGAGATCATCCAGCCCAACCCCCCTGCCAGAGCAGGGTCACCTACAGCAGGTTGCACAGGATGACCTCCAGGCGGGTTTTGAATGTCTCTGGGGTGGGAGACTCTACCGCCTCCCTGGGCAGCCTGTTCCAGCGCTCTGCCACCCTCAAAGTAAAGAAGTTCCTCCTCATGCTTTGATAGAAGTTCCTAGGTTCCAGTTTGTACCCGTTACCTCTTGTCCTGGATCATCTTTGATGATCCAGGACAAGAGGTAACGGGCACCAATTGGAACGTAGGAACTTGAACTTGAACTGGAAGGTAGGAACTTGAACTTGAACATAGGATTTTCCTTGATGATTCAGGATAGCTGTGTGTCTGACCAGTCTGTCTTTCGAAGGAGGTCCTGGGCCAGCTCCAGCCATGCTGTGCTGAGCAGAGCCCCTGGCAGCAGCCCCACACCTCACTCCCAGTGTGCCTGAATGGAAAAGGTACCAAAGTTGCTCCAACACTTTCTGAAAAACTCTATAGTGTTACCCCACAAGCGCAAAGCGACGGCAAAGCCCGTGAAATGACTCCGGTGCTTCCAGAAAACGTCAAGCTTCCTGCCCAAGGGTGACATGCCATGCGGTGGGGTCAGGGCCACGCGCTGAGCACCCGGTGCGCTGGGGTTGCCCCAGCGGTTCCTGAGCAGCTCCTGCAGTGCTGCCGCCGGTACCGTTCTGGCGGCTGTAGTTGTTTAAAAAGCCGTTGTTGTTTCCGGCGTAATCTGACGGCAGTTTTCTCGGGCATTTGGGCCTCTTCTAATAAGTGTGCTGTGAGTACATCTGCAAGCATTCACCTGTCGAGGTCAAATGACTGGTGGTGCTCATCTGCCCCCGTGCTACTGCTGCTGCCTCCCGTGAATGCTCATGTGCCTGCGTGCCCCTGTACAGGCACAGATGCACGCGCGCAACACCTGATCCCGCATCCTAATTATTTTTCGCCCGGTTCTCGGAGTTGTTCTGCTTCCGGCTGATGAATGGGAAAGTGTAGTAGTGCTGTTTCATTTCACCAGCCTCTCAAGTGTGGAAATTATGGTAAATTTGAGAACAAGCCAGATTAGATTGATAGTTACACCTCCTCCTTTAATTAGCCAACCACAGGATCTGTGGAGGCAAAGGCCGGGGGGGTGTGTCGGTGTATATAACGTGTATTGTCTATGTGAAAGATTAATCAAAAGGAGTTGCTTGAGGTGGGAAGGCTTTTCCGGAGAGGTTCCACATGTTGTCAGGTAGTCCCTCTGAATGGCAGCTTCCGGTTCGGTCCCTTAGCTTTCGGAAGTGACATTTAGTCTGATATGTGCCAGCCGTGCAATCTACCTAGCCCTGCAAAGTGCAAATATTAACCTAAATGCATATTAAGATAGTGTGTGTTAGCTCCTGAACTGAAATAGAGAGCGGGTGTTCCAGCGGAGGCAAGCAAATCGTGTTGATTTAGAGTGGCTTGAGGATTTGGCCCATTACCGCTTCTTTATACACTTTTAAAAAGAAATGCCAACTCGATAGTTTAGGCTTTAACTGGAACATGGCAAGTAATTGTATGTTTTGGCGGACCCCTAGTAATGTTGCAGAATCTTTCTCAGAAGTTGTTCCATGGGATAGCCGATTCCTCAGGTAAGAGCTACTTGTTTGTTCAATCCTCCATCTTAGGCCTGCTCCTCAGGTGCATCCTCCTTCTCGCAGCGATTTCCTAGGAACAGATTTCGAAGAACAGCTCTGATCACAGAATCACAGATTGGTTAGGGTTTGAAAGGAGCTCTGGAGATCATCCAGCCCAACCCCCCTGCCAGAGCAGGGTCACCTACAGCAGGTTGCACAGGATGACCTCCAGGCGGGTTTTGAATGTCTCTGGGGTGGGAGACTCTACCGCCTCCCTGGGCAGCCTGTTCCAGCGCTCTGCCACCCTCAAAGTAAAGAAGTTCCTCCTCATGCTTTGATAGAAGTTCCTAGGTTCCAGTTTGTACCCGTTACCTCTTGTCCTGGATCATCTTTGATGATCCAGGACAAGAGGTAACGGGCACCAATTGGAACGTAGGAACTTGAACTTGAACTGGAAGGTAGGAACTTGAACTTGAACATAGGATTTTCCTTGATGATTCAGGATAGCTGTGTGTCTGACCAGTCTGTCTTTCGAAGGAGGTCCTGGGCCAGCTCCAGCCATGCTGTGCTGAGCAGAGCCCCTGGCAGCAGCCCCACACCTCACTCCCAGTGTGCCTGAATGGAAAAGGTACCAAAGTTGCTCCAACACTTTCTGAAAAACTCTATAGTGTTACCCCACAAGCGCAAAGCGACGGCAAAGCCCGTGAAATGACTCCGGTGCTTCCAGAAAACGTCAAGCTTCCTGCCCAAGGGTGACATGCCATGAGGTGGGGTCAGGGCCACGCGCTGAGCACCCGGTGCGCTGGGGTTGCCCCAGCGGTTCCTGAGCAGCTCCTGCAGTGCTGCCGCCGGTACCGTTCTGGCGGCTGTAGTTGTTTAAAAAGCCGTTGTTGTTTCCGGCGTAATCTGACGGCAGTTTTCTCGGGCATTTGGGCCTCTTCTAATAAGTGTGCTGTGAGTACATCTGCAAGCATTCACCTGTCGAGGTCAAATGACTGGTGGTGCTCATCTGCCCCCGTGCTACTGCTGCTGCCTCCCGTGAATGCTCATGTGCCTGCGTGCCCCTGTACAGGCACAGATGCACGCGCGCAACACCTGATCCCGCATCCTAATTATTTTTCGCCCGGTTCTCGGAGTTGTTCTGCTTCCGGCTGATGAATGGGAAAGTGTAGTAGTGCTGTTTCATTTCACCAGCCTCTCAAGTGTGGAAATTATGGTAAATTTGAGAACAAGCCAGATTAGATTGATAGTTACACCTCCTCCTTTAATTAGCCAACCACAGGATCTGTGGAGGCAAAGGCCGGGGGGGTGTGTCGGTGTATATAACGTGTATTGTCTATGTGAAAGATTAATCAAAAGGAGTTGCTTGAGGTGGGAAGGCTTTTCCGGAGAGGTTCCACATGTTGTCAGGTAGTCCCTCTGAATGGCAGCTTCCGGTTCGGTCCCTTAGCTTTCGGAAGTGACATTTAGTCTGATATGTGCCAGCCGTGCAATCTACCTAGCCCTGCAAAGTGCAAATATTAACCTAAATGCATATTAAGATAGTGTGTGTTAGCTCCTGAACTGAAATAGAGAGCGGGTGTTCCAGCGGAGGCAAGCAAATCGTGTTGATTTAGAGTGGCTTGAGGATTTGGCCCATTACCGCTTCTTTATACACTTTTAAAAAGAAATGCCAACTCGATAGTTTAGGCTTTAACTGGAACATGGCAAGTAATTGTATGTTTTGGCGGACCCCTAGTAATGTTGCAGAATCTTTCTCAGAAGTTGTTCCATGGGATAGCCGATTCCTCAGGTAAGAGCTACTTGTTTGTTCAATCCTCCATCTTAGGCCTGCTCCTCAGGTGCATCCTCCTTCTCGCAGCGATTTCCTAGGAACAGATTTCGAAGAACAGCTCTGATCACAGAATCACAGATTGGTTAGGGTTTGAAAGGAGCTCTGGAGATCATCCAGCCCAACCCCCCTGCCAGAGCAGGGTCACCTACAGCAGGTTGCACAGGATGACCTCCAGGCGGGTTTTGAATGTCTCTGGGGTGGGAGACTCTACCGCCTCCCTGGGCAGCCTGTTCCAGCGCTCTGCCACCCTCAAAGTAAAGAAGTTCCTCCTCATGCTTTGATAGAAGTTCCTAGGTTCCAGTTTGTACCCGTTACCTCTTGTCCTGGATCATCTTTGATGATCCAGGACAAGAGGTAACGGGCACCAATTGGAACGTAGGAACTTGAACTTGAACTGGAAGGTAGGAACTTGAACTTGAACATAGGATTTTCCTTGATGATTCAGGATAGCTGTGTGTCTGACCAGTCTGTCTTTCGAAGGAGGTCCTGGGCCAGCTCCAGCCATGCTGTGCTGAGCAGAGCCCCTGGCAGCAGCCCCACACCTCACTCCCAGTGTGCCTGAATGGAAAAGGTACCAAAGTTGCTCCAACACTTTCTGAAAAACTCTATAGTGTTACCCCACAAGCGCAAAGCGACGGCAAAGCCCGTGAAATGACTCCGGTGCTTCCAGAAAACGTCAAGCTTCCTGCCCAAGGGTGACATGCCATGCGGTGGGGTCAGGGCCACGCGCTGAGCACCCGGTGCGCTGGGGTTGCCCCAGCGGTTCCTGAGCAGCTCCTGCAGTGCTGCCGCCGGTACCGTTCTGGCGGCTGTAGTTGTTTAAAAAGCCGTTGTTGTTTCCGGCGTAATCTGACGGCAGTTTTCTCGGGCATTTGGGCCTCTTCTAATAAGTGTGCTGTGAGTACATCTGCAAGCATTCACCTGTCGAGGTCAAATGACTGGTGGTGCTCATCTGCCCCCGTGCTACTGCTGCTGCCTCCCGTGAATGCTCATGTGCCTGCGTGCCCCTGTACAGGCACAGATGCACGCGCGCAACACCTGATCCCGCATCCTAATTATTTTTCGCCCGGTTCTCGGAGTTGTTCTGCTTCCGGCTGATGAATGGGAAAGTGTAGTAGTGCTGTTTCATTTCACCAGCCTCTCAAGTGTGGAAATTATGGTAAATTTGAGAACAAGCCAGATTAGATTGATAGTTACACCTCCTCCTTTAATTAGCCAACCACAGGATCTGTGGAGGCAAAGGCTGGGGGGGTGTGTCGGTGTATATAACGTGTATTGTCTATGTGAAAGATTAATCAAAAGGAGTTGCTTGAGGTGGGAAGGCTTTTCCGGAGAGGTTCCACATGTTGTCAGGTAGTCCCTCTGAATGGCAGCTTCCGGTTCGGTCCCTTAGCTTTCGGAAGTGACATTTAGTCTGATATGTGCCAGCCGTGCAATCTACCTAGCCCTGCAAAGTGCAAATATTAACCTAAATGCATATTAAGATAGTGTGTGTTAGCTCCTGAACTGAAATAGAGAGCGGGTGTTCCAGCGGAGGCAAGCAAATCGTGTTGATTTAGAGTGGCTTGAGGATTTGGCCCATTACCGCTTCTTTATACACTTTTAAAAAGAAATGCCAACTCGATAGTTTAGGCTTTAACTGGAACATGGCAAGTAATTGTATGTTTTGGCGGACCCCTAGTAATGTTGCAGAATCTTTCTCAGAAGTTGTTCCATGGGATAGCCGATTCCTCAGGTAAGAGCTACTTGTTTGTTCAATCCTCCATCTTAGGCCTGCTCCTCAGGTGCATCCTCCTTCTCGCAGCGATTTCCTAGGAACAGATTTCGAAGAACAGCTCTGATCACAGAATCACAGATTGGTTAGGGTTTGAAAGGAGCTCTGGAGATCATCCAGCCCAACCCCCCTGCCAGAGCAGGGTCACCTACAGCAGGTTGCACAGGATGACCTCCAGGCGGGTTTTGAATGTCTCTGGGGTGGGAGACTCTACCGCCTCCCTGGGCAGCCTGTTCCAGCGCTCTGCCACCCTCAAAGTAAAGAAGTTCCTCCTCATGCTTTGATAGAAGTTCCTAGGTTCCAGTTTGTACCCGTTACCTCTTGTCCTGGATCATCTTTGATGATCCAGGACAAGAGGTAACGGGCACCAATTGGAACGTAGGAACTTGAACTTGAACTGGAAGGTAGGAACTTGAACTTGAACATAGGATTTTCCTTGATGATTCAGGATAGCTGTGTGTCTGACCAGTCTGTCTTTCGAAGGAGGTCCTGGGCCAGCTCCAGCCATGCTGTGCTGAGCAGAGCCCCTGGCAGCAGCCCCACAGCTCACTCCCAGTGTGCCTGAATGGAAAAGGTACCAAAGTTGCTCCAACACTTTCTGAAAAACTCTATAGTGTTACCCCACAAGCGCAAAGCGACGGCAAAGCCCGTGAAATGACTCCGGTGCTTCCAGAAAACGTCAAGCTTCCTGCCCAAGGGTGACATGCCATGCGGTGGGGTCAGGGCCACGCGCTGAGCACCCGGTGCGCTGGGGTTGCCCCAGCGGTTCCTGAGCAGCTCCTGCAGTGCTGCCGCCGGTACCGTTCTGGCGGCTGTAGTTGTTTAAAAAGCCGTTGTTGTTTCCGGCGTAATCTGACGGCAGTTTTCTCGGGCATTTGGGCCTCTTCTAATAAGTGTGCTGTGAGTACATCTGCAAGCATTCACCTGTCGAGGTCAAATGACTGGTGGTGCTCATCTGCCCCCGTGCTACTGCTGCTGCCTCCCGTGAATGCTCATGTGCCTGCGTGCCCCTGTACAGGCACAGATGCACGCGCGCAACACCTGATCCCGCATCCTAATTATTTTTCGCCCGGTTCTCGGAGTTGTTCTGCTTCCGGCTGATGAATGGGAAAGTGTAGTAGTGCTGTTTCATTTCACCAGCCTCTCAAGTGTGGAAATTATGGTAAATTTGAGAACAAGCCAGATTAGATTGATAGTTACACCTCCTCCTTTAATTAGCCAACCACAGGATCTGTGGAGGCAAAGGCCGGGGGGGTGTGTCGGTGTATATAACGTGTATTGTCTATGTGAAAGATTAATCAAAAGGAGTTGCTTGAGGTGGGAAGGCTTTTCCGGAGAGGTTCCACATGTTGTCAGGTAGTCCCTCTGAATGGCAGCTTCCGGTTCGGTCCCTTAGCTTTCGGAAGTGACATTTAGTCTGATATGTGCCAGCCGTGCAATCTACCTAGCCCTGCAAAGTGCAAATATTAACCTAAATGCATATTAAGATAGTGTGTGTTAGCTCCTGAACTGAAATAGAGAGCGGGTGTTCCAGCGGAGGCAAGCAAATCGTGTTGATTTAGAGTGGCTTGAGGATTTGGCCCATTACCGCTTCTTTATACACTTTTAAAAAGAAATGCCAACTCGATAGTTTAGGCTTTAACTGGAACATGGCAAGTAATTGTATGTTTTGGCGGACCCCTAGTAATGTTGCAGAATCTTTCTCAGAAGTTGTTCCATGGGATAGCCGATTCCTCAGGTAAGAGCTACTTGTTTGTTCAATCCTCCATCTTAGGCCTGCTCCTCAGGTGCATCCTCCTTCTCGCAGCGATTTCCTAGGAACAGATTTCGAAGAACAGCTCTGATCACAGAATCACAGATTGGTTAGGGTTTGAAAGGAGCTCTGGAGATCATCCAGCCCAACCCCCCTGCCAGAGCAGGGTCACCTACAGCAGGTTGCACAGGATGACCTCCAGGCGGGTTTTGAATGTCTCTGGGGTGGGAGACTCTACCGCCTCCCTGGGCAGCCTGTTCCAGCGCTCTGCCACCCTCAAAGTAAAGAAGTTCCTCCTCATGCTTTGATAGAAGTTCCTAGGTTCCAGTTTGTACCCGTTACCTCTTGTCCTGGATCATCTTTGATGATCCAGGACAAGAGGTAACGGGCACCAATTGGAACGTAGGAACTTGAACTTGAACTGGAAGGTAGGAACTTGAACTTGAACATAGGATTTTCCTTGATGATTCAGGATAGCTGTGTGTCTGACCAGTCTGTCTTTCGAAGGAGGTCCTGGGCCAGCTCCAGCCATGCTGTGCTGAGCAGAGCCCCTGGCAGCAGCCCCACACCTCACTCCCAGTGTGCCTGAATGGAAAAGGTACCAAAGTTGCTCCAACACTTTCTGAAAAACTCTATAGTGTTACCCCACAAGCGCAAAGCGACGGCAAAGCCCGTGAAATGACTCCGGTGCTTCCAGAAAACGTCAAGCTTCCTGCCCAAGGGTGACATGCCATGCGGTGGGGTCAGGGCCACGCGCTGAGCACCCGGTGCGCTGGGGTTGCCCCAGCGGTTCCTGAGCAGCTCCTGCAGTGCTGCCGCCGGTACCGTTCTGGCGGCTGTAGTTGTTTAAAAAGCCGTTGTTGTTTCCGGCGTAATCTGACGGCAGTTTTCTCGGGCATTTGGGCCTCTTCTAATAAGTGTGCTGTGAGTACATCTGCAAGCATTCACCTGTCGAGGTCAAATGACTGGTGGTGCTCATCTGCCCCCGTGCTACTGCTGCTGCCTCCCGTGAATGCTCATGTGCCTGCGTGCCCCTGTACAGGCACAGATGCACGCGCGCAACACCTGATCCCGCATCCTAATTATTTTTCGCCCGGTTCTCGGAGTTGTTCTGCTTCCGGCTGATGAATGGGAAAGTGTAGTAGTGCTGTTTCATTTCACCAGCCTCTCAAGTGTGGAAATTATGGTAAATTTGAGAACAAGCCAGATTAGATTGATAGTTACACCTCCTCCTTTAATTAGCCAACCACAGGATCTGTGGAGGCAAAGGCCGGGGGGGTGTGTCGGTGTATATAACGTGTATTGTCTATGTGAAAGATTAATCAAAAGGAGTTGCTTGAGGTGGGAAGGCTTTTCCGGAGAGGTTCCACATGTTGTCAGGTAGTCCCTCTGAATGGCAGCTTCCGGTTCGGTCCCTTAGCTTTCGGAAGTGACATTTAGTCTGATATGTGCCAGCCGTGCAATCTACCTAGCCCTGCAAAGTGCAAATATTAACCTAAATGCATATTAAGATAGTGTGTGTTAGCTCCTGAACTGAAATAGAGAGCGGGTGTTCCAGCGGAGGCAAGCAAATCGTGTTGATTTAGAGTGGCTTGAGGATTTGGCCCATTACCGCTTCTTTATACACTTTTAAAAAGAAATGCCAACTCGATAGTTTAGGCTTTAACTGGAACATGGCAAGTAATTGTATGTTTTGGCGGACCCCTAGTAATGTTGCAGAATCTTTCTCAGAAGTTGTTCCATGGGATAGCCGATTCCTCAGGTAAGAGCTACTTGTTTGTTCAATCCTCCATCTTAGGCCTGCTCCTCAGGTGCATCCTCCTTCTCGCAGCGATTTCCTAGGAACAGATTTCGAAGAACAGCTCTGATCACAGAATCACAGATTGGTTAGGGTTTGAAAGGAGCTCTGGAGATCATCCAGCCCAACCCCCCTGCCAGAGCAGGGTCACCTACAGCAGGTTGCACAGGATGACCTCCAGGCGGGTTTTGAATGTCTCTGGGGTGGGAGACTCTACCGCCTCCCTGGGCAGCCTGTTCCAGCGCTCTGCCACCCTCAAAGTAAAGAAGTTCCTCCTCATGCTTTGATAGAAGTTCCTAGGTTCCAGTTTGTACCCGTTACCTCTTGTCCTGGATCATCTTTGATGATCCAGGACAAGAGGTAACGGGCACCAATTGGAACGTAGGAACTTGAACTTGAACTGGAAGGTAGGAACTTGAACTTGAACATAGGATTTTCCTTGATGATTCAGGATAGCTGTGTGTCTGACCAGTCTGTCTTTCGAAGGAGGTCCTGGGCCAGCTCCAGCCATGCTGTGCTGAGCAGAGCCCCTGGCAGCAGCCCCACAGCTCACTCCCAGTGTGCCTGAATGGAAAAGGTACCAAAGTTGCTCCAACACTTTCTGAAAAACTCTATAGTGTTACCCCACAAGCGCAAAGCGACGGCAAAGCCCGTGAAATGACTCCGGTGCTTCCAGAAAACGTCAAGCTTCCTGCCCAAGGGTGACATGCCATGCGGTGGGGTCAGGGCCACGCGCTGAGCACCCGGTGCGCTGGGGTTGCCCCAGCGGTTCCTGAGCAGCTCCTGCAGTGCTGCCGCCGGTACCGTTCTGGCGGCTGTAGTTGTTTAAAAAGCCGTTGTTGTTTCCGGCGTAATCTGACGGCAGTTTTCTCGGGCATTTGGGCCTCTTCTAATAAGTGTGCTGTGAGTACATCTGCAAGCATTCACCTGTCGAGGTCAAATGACTGGTGGTGCTCATCTGCCCCCGTGCTACTGCTGCTGCCTCCCGTGAATGCTCATGTGCCTGCGTGCCCCTGTACAGGCACAGATGCACGCGCGCAACACCTGATCCCGCATCCTAATTATTTTTCGCCCAGTTCTCTGAGTTGTTCTGCTTCCGGCTGATGAATGGGAAAGTGTAGTAGTGCTGTTTCATTTCACCAGCCTCTCAAGTGTGGAAATTATGGTAAATTTGAGAACAAGCCAGATTAGATTGATAGTTACACCTCCTCCTTTAATTAGCCAACCACAGGATCTGTGGAGGCAAAGGCCGGGGGGGTGTGTCGGTGTATATAACGTGTATTGTCTATGTGAAAGATTAATCAAAAGGAGTTGCTTGAGGTGGGAAGGCTTTTCCGGAGAGGTTCCACATGTTGTCAGGTAGTCCCTCTGAATGGCAGCTTCCGGTTCGGTCCCTTAGCTTTCGGAAGTGACATTTAGTCTGATATGTGCCAGCCGTGCAATCTACCTAGCCCTGCAAAGTGCAAATATTAACCTAAATGCATATTAAGATAGTGTGTGTTAGCTCCTGAACTGAAATAGAGAGCGGGTGTTCCAGCGGAGGCAAGCAAATCGTGTTGATTTAGAGTGGCTTGAGGATTTGGCCCATTACCGCTTCTTTATACACTTTTAAAAAGAAATGCCAACTCGATAGTTTAGGCTTTAACTGGAACATGGCAAGTAATTGTATGTTTTGGCGGACCCCTAGTAATGTTGCAGAATCTTTCTCAGAAGTTGTTCCATGGGATAGCCGATTCCTCAGGTAAGAGCTACTTGTTTGTTCAATCCTCCATCTTAGGCCTGCTCCTCAGGTGCATCCTCCTTCTCGCAGCGATTTCCTAGGAACAGATTTCGAAGAACAGCTCTGATCACAGAATCACAGATTGGTTAGGGTTTGAAAGGAGCTCTGGAGATCATCCAGCCCAACCCCCCTGCCAGAGCAGGGTCACCTACAGCAGGTTGCACAGGATGACCTCCAGGCGGGTTTTGAATGTCTCTGGGGTGGGAGACTCTACCGCCTCCCTGGGCAGCCTGTTCCAGCGCTCTGCCACCCTCAAAGTAAAGAAGTTCCTCCTCATGCTTTGATAGAAGTTCCTAGGTTCCAGTTTGTACCCGTTACCTCTTGTCCTGGATCATCTTTGATGATCCAGGACAAGAGGTAACGGGCACCAATTGGAACGTAGGAACTTGAACTTGAACTGGAAGGTAGGAACTTGAACTTGAACATAGGATTTTCCTTGATGATTCAGGATAGCTGTGTGTCTGACCAGTCTGTCTTTCGAAGGAGGTCCTGGGCCAGCTCCAGCCATGCTGTGCTGAGCAGAGCCCCTGGCAGCAGCCCCACACCTCACTCCCAGTGTGCCTGAATGGAAAAGGTACCAAAGTTGCTCCAACACTTTCTGAAAAACTCTATAGTGTTACCCCACAAGCGCAAAGCGACGGCAAAGCCCGTGAAATGACTCCGGTGCTTCCAGAAAACGTCAAGCTTCCTGCCCAAGGGTGACATGCCATGCGGTGGGGTCAGGGCCACGCGCTGAGCACCCGGTGCGCTGGGGTTGCCCCAGCGGTTCCTGAGCAGCTCCTGCAGTGCTGCCGCCGGTACCGTTCTGGCGGCTGTAGTTGTTTAAAAAGCCGTTGTTGTTTCCGGCGTAATCTGACGGCAGTTTTCTCGGGCATTTGGGCCTCTTCTAATAAGTGTGCTGTGAGTACATCTGCAAGCATTCACCTGTCGAGGTCAAATGACTGGTGGTGCTCATCTGCCCCCGTGCTACTGCTGCTGCCTCCCGTGAATGCTCATGTGCCTGCGTGCCCCTGTACAGGCACAGATGCACGCGCGCAACACCTGATCCCGCATCCTAATTATTTTTCGCCCGGTTCTCTGAGTTGTTCTGCTTCCGGCTGATGAATGGGAAAGTGTAGTAGTGCTGTTTCATTTCACCAGCCTCTCAAGTGTGGAAATTATGGTAAATTTGAGAACAAGCCAGATTAGATTGATAGTTACACCTCCTCCTTTAATTAGCCAACCACAGGATCTGTGGAGGCAAAGGCCGGGGGGGTGTGTCGGTGTATATAACGTGTATTGTCTATGTGAAAGATTAATCAAAAGGAGTTGCTTGAGGTGGGAAGGCTTTTCCGGAGAGGTTCCACATGTTGTCAGGTAGTCCCTCTGAATGGCAGCTTCCGGTTCGGTCCCTTAGCTTTCGGAAGTGACATTTAGTCTGATATGTGCCAGCCGTGCAATCTACCTAGCCCTGCAAAGTGCAAATATTAACCTAAATGCATATTAAGATACTGTGTGTTAGCTCCTGAACTGAAATAGAGAGCGGGTGTTCCAGCGGAGGCAAGCAAATCGTGTTGATTTAGAGTGGCTTGAGGATTTGGCCCATTACCGCTTCTTTATACACTTTTAAAAAGAAATGCCAACTCGATAGTTTAGGCTTTAACTGGAACATGGCAAGTAATTGTATGTTTTGGCGGACCCCTAGTAATGTTGCAGAATCTTTCTCAGAAGTTGTTCCATGGGATAGCCGATTCCTCAGGTAAGAGCTACTTGTTTGTTCAATCCTCCATCTTAGGCCTGCTCCTCAGGTGCATCCTCCTTCTCGCAGCGATTTCCTAGGAACAGATTTCGAAGAACAGCTCTGATCACAGAATCACAGATTGGTTAGGGTTGGAAAGGACCTCTGGAGATCATCCAGCCCAACCCCCCTGCCAGAGCAGGGTCACCTACAGCAGGTTGCACAGGATGACCTCCAGGCGGGTTTTGAATGTCTCTGGGGTGGGAGACTCTACCGCCTCCCTGGGCAGCCTGTTCCAGCGCTCTGCCACCCTCAAAGTAAAGAAGTTCCTCCTCATGCTTTGATAGAAGTTCCTAGGTTCCAGTTTGTACCCGTTACCTCTTGTCCTGGATCATCTTTGATGATCCAGGACAAGAGGTAACGGGCACCAATTGGAACGTAGGAACTTGAACTTGAACTGGAAGGTAGGAACTTGAACTTGAACATAGGATTTTCCTTGATGATTCAGGATAGCTGTGTGTCTGACCAGTCTGTCTTTCGAAGGAGGTCCTGGGCCAGCTCCAGCCATGCTGTGCTGAGCAGAGCCCCTGGCAGCAGCCCCACACCTCACTCCCAGTGTGCCTGAATGGAAAAGGTACCAAAGTTGCTCCAACACTTTCTGAAAAACTCTATAGTGTTACCCCACAAGCGCAAAGCGACGGCAAAGCCCGTGAAATGACTCCGGTGCTTCCAGAAAACGTCAAGCTTCCTGCCCAAGGGTGACATGCCATGCGGTGGGGTCAGGGCCACGCGCTGAGCACCCGGTGCGCTGGGGTTGCCCCAGCGGTTCCTGAGCAGCTCCTGCAGTGCTGCCGCCGGTACCGTTCTGGCGGCTGTAGTTGTTTAAAAAGCCGTTGTTGTTTCCGGCGTAATCTGACGGCAGTTTTCTCGGGCATTTGGGCCTCTTCTAATAAGTGTGCTGTGAGTACATCTGCAAGCATTCACCTGTCGAGGTCAAATGACTGGTGGTGCTCATCTGCCCCCGTGCTACTGCTGCTGCCTCCCGTGAATGCTCATGTGCCTGCGTGCCCCTGTACAGGCACAGATGCACGCGCGCAACACCTGATCCCGCATCCTAATTATTTTTCGCCCGGTTCTCGGAGTTGTTCTGCTTCCGGCTGATGAATGGGAAAGTGTAGTAGTGCTGTTTCATTTCACCAGCCTCTCAAGTGTGGAAATTATGGTAAATTTGAGAACAAGCCAGATTAGATTGATAGTTACACCTCCTCCTTTAATTAGCCAACCACAGGATCTGTGGAGGCAAAGGCCGGGGGGGTGTGTCGGTGTATATAACGTGTATTGTCTATGTGAAAGATTAATCAAAAGGAGTTGCTTGAGGTGGGAAGGCTTTTCCGGAGAGGTTCCACATGTTGTCAGGTAGTCCCTCTGAATGGCAGCTTCCGGTTCGGTCCCTTAGCTTTCGGAAGTGACATTTAGTCTGATATGTGCCAGCCGTGCAATCTACCTAGCCCTGCAAAGTGCAAATATTAACCTAAATGCATATTAAGATAGTGTGTGTTAGCTCCTGAACTGAAATAGAGAGCGGGTGTTCCAGCGGAGGCAAGCAAATCGTGTTGATTTAGAGTGGCTTGAGGATTTGGCCCATTACCGCTTCTTTATACACTTTTAAAAAGAAATGCCAACTCGATAGTTTAGGCTTTAACTGGAACATGGCAAGTAATTGTATGTTTTGGCGGACCCCTAGTAATGTTGCAGAATCTTTCTCAGAAGTTGTTCCATGGGATAGCCGATTCCTCAGGTAAGAGCTACTTGTTTGTTCAATCCTCCATCTTAGGCCTGCTCCTCAGGTGCATCCTCCTTCTCGCAGCGATTTCCTAGGAACAGATTTCGAAGAACAGCTCTGATCACAGAATCACAGATTGGTTAGGGTTTGAAAGGAGCTCTGGAGATCATCCAGCCCAACCCCCCTGCCAGAGCAGGGTCACCTACAGCAGGTTGCACAGGATGACCTCCAGGCGGGTTTTGAATGTCTCTGGGGTGGGAGACTCTACCGCCTCCCTGGGCAGCCTGTTCCAGCGCTCTGCCACCCTCAAAGTAAAGAAGTTCCTCCTCATGCTTTGATAGAAGTTCCTAGGTTCCAGTTTGTACCCGTTACCTCTTGTCCTGGATCATCTTTGATGATCCAGGACAAGAGGTAACGGGCACCAATTGGAACGTAGGAACTTGAACTTGAACTGGAAGGTAGGAACTTGAACTTGAACATAGGATTTTCCTTGATGATTCAGGATAGCTGTGTGTCTGACCAGTCTGTCTTTCGAAGGAGGTCCTGGGCCAGCTCCAGCCATGCTGTGCTGAGCAGAGCCCCTGGCAGCAGCCCCACAGCTCACTCCCAGTGTGCCTGAATGGAAAAGGTACCAAAGTTGCTCCAACACTTTCTGAAAAACTCTATAGTGTTACCCCACAAGCGCAAAGCGACGGCAAAGCCCGTGAAATGACTCCGGTGCTTCCAGAAAACGTCAAGCTTCCTGCCCAAGGGTGACATGCCATGCGGTGGGGTCAGGGCCACGCGCTGAGCACCCGGTGCGCTGGGGTTGCCCCAGCGGTTCCTGAGCAGCTCCTGCAGTGCTGCCGCCGGTACCGTTCTGGCGGCTGTAGTTGTTTAAAAAGCCGTTGTTGTTTCCGGCGTAATCTGACGGCAGTTTTCTCGGGCATTTGGGCCTCTTCTAATAAGTGTGCTGTGAGTACATCTGCAAGCATTCACCTGTCGAGGTCAAATGACTGGTGGTGCTCATCTGCCCCCGTGCTACTGCTGCTGCCTCCCGTGAATGCTCATGTGCCTGCGTGCCCCTGTACAGGCACAGATGCACGCGCGCAACACCTGATCCCGCATCCTAATTATTTTTCGCCCGGTTCTCTGAGTTGTTCTGCTTCCGGCTGATGAATGGGAAAGTGTAGTAGTGCTGTTTCATTTCACCAGCCTCTCAAGTGTGGAAATTATGGTAAATTTGAGAACAAGCCAGATTAGATTGATAGTTACACCTCCTCCTTTAATTAGCCAACCACAGGATCTGTGGAGGCAAAGGCCGGGGGGGTGTGTCGGTGTATATAACGTGTATTGTCTATGTGAAAGATTAATCAAAAGGAGTTGCTTGAGGTGGGAAGGCTTTTCCGGAGAGGTTCCACATGTTGTCAGGTAGTCCCTCTGAATGGCAGCTTCCGGTTCGGTCCCTTAGCTTTCGGAAGTGACATTTAGTCTGATATGTGCCAGCCGTGCAATCTACCTAGCCCTGCAAAGTGCAAATATTAACCTAAATGCATATTAAGATACTGTGTGTTAGCTCCTGAACTGAAATAGAGAGCGGGTGTTCCAGCGGAGGCAAGCAAATCGTGTTGATTTAGAGTGGCTTGAGGATTTGGCCCATTACCGCTTCTTTATACACTTTTAAAAAGAAATGCCAACTCGATAGTTTAGGCTTTAACTGGAACATGGCAAGTAATTGTATGTTTTGGCGGACCCCTAGTAATGTTGCAGAATCTTTCTCAGAAGTTGTTCCATGGGATAGCCGATTCCTCAGGTAAGAGCTACTTGTTTGTTCAATCCTCCATCTTAGGCCTGCTCCTCAGGTGCATCCTCCTTCTCGCAGCGATTTCCTAGGAACAGATTTCGAAGAACAGCTCTGATCACAGAATCACAGATTGGTTAGGGTTGGAAAGGACCTCTGGAGATCATCCAGCCCAACCCCCCTGCCAGAGCAGGGTCACCTACAGCAGGTTGCACAGGATGACCTCCAGGCGGGTTTTGAATGTCTCTGGGGTGGGAGACTCTACCGCCTCCCTGGGCAGCCTGTTCCAGCGCTCTGCCACCCTCAAAGTAAAGAAGTTCCTCCTCATGCTTTGATAGAAGTTCCTAGGTTCCAGTTTGTACCCGTTACCTCTTGTCCTGGATCATCTTTGATGATCCAGGACAAGAGGTAACGGGCACCAATTGGAACGTAGGAACTTGAACTTGAACTGGAAGGTAGGAACTTGAACTTGAACATAGGATTTTCCTTGATGATTCAGGATAGCTGTGTGTCTGACCAGTCTGTCTTTCGAAGGAGGTCCTGGGCCAGCTCCAGCCATGCTGTGCTGAGCAGAGCCCCTGGCAGCAGCCCCACACCTCACTCCCAGTGTGCCTGAATGGAAAAGGTACCAAAGTTGCTCCAACACTTTCTGAAAAACTCTATAGTGTTACCCCACAAGCGCAAAGCGACGGCAAAGCCCGTGAAATGACTCCGGTGCTTCCAGAAAACGTCAAGCTTCCTGCCCAAGGGTGACATGCCATGCGGTGGGGTCAGGGCCACGCGCTGAGCACCCGGTGCGCTGGGGTTGCCCCAGCGGTTCCTGAGCAGCTCCTGCAGTGCTGCCGCCGGTACCGTTCTGGCGGCTGTAGTTGTTTAAAAAGCCGTTGTTGTTTCCGGCGTAATCTGACGGCAGTTTTCTCGGGCATTTGGGCCTCTTCTAATAAGTGTGCTGTGAGTACATCTGCAAGCATTCACCTGTCGAGGTCAAATGACTGGTGGTGCTCATCTGCCCCCGTGCTACTGCTGCTGCCTCCCGTGAATGCTCATGTGCCTGCGTGCCCCTGTACAGGCACAGATGCACGCGCGCAACACCTGATCCCGCATCCTAATTATTTTTCGCCCGGTTCTCGGAGTTGTTCTGCTTCCGGCTGATGAATGGGAAAGTGTAGTAGTGCTGTTTCATTTCACCAGCCTCTCAAGTGTGGAAATTATGGTAAATTTGAGAACAAGCCAGATTAGATTGATAGTTACACCTCCTCCTTTAATTAGCCAACCACAGGATCTGTGGAGGCAAAGGCCGGGGGGGTGTGTCGGTGTATATAACGTGTATTGTCTATGTGAAAGATTAATCAAAAGGAGTTGCTTGAGGTGGGAAGGCTTTTCCGGAGAGGTTCCACATGTTGTCAGGTAGTCCCTCTGAATGGCAGCTTCCGGTTCGGTCCCTTAGCTTTCGGAAGTGACATTTAGTCTGATATGTGCCAGCCGTGCAATCTACCTAGCCCTGCAAAGTGCAAATATTAACCTAAATGCATATTAAGATACTGTGTGTTAGCTCCTGAACTGAAATAGAGAGCGGGTGTTCCAGCGGAGGCAAGCAAATCGTGTTGATTTACAGTGGATGGCGGATTTGGCCCATTACTGCTTCTTTATACACTTTTAAAAAGAAATGCCAACTCGATAGTTTAGGCTTTAACTGGAACATGGCAAGTAATTGTATGTTTTGGCGGACCCCTAGTAATGTTGCAGAATCTTTCTCAGAAGTTGTTCCATGGGATAGCCGATTTCTCAGGTAAGAGCTACTTGTTTGTTCAATCCTCCATCTTAGGCCTGCTCCTCAGGTGCATCCTCCTTCTCGCAGCGATTTCCTAGGAACAGATTTCGAAGAACAGCTCTGATCACAGAATCACAGATTGGTTAGGGTTGGAAAGGAGCTCTGGAGATCATGTAGTGCAACCCCCCTGCCAGAGCAGGGTCACCTACAGCAGGTTGCACAGGATGACCTCCAGGCGGGTTATGAATGTCTCTGGGGTGGGAGACTCTACCGCCTCCCTGGGCAGCCTGTTCCAGCGCTCTGCCACCCTCAAAGTAAAGAAGTTCCTCCTCATGCTTTGATAGAAGTTCCTAGGTTCCAGTTTGTACCCGTTACCTCTTGTCCTGGATCATCTTTGATGATCCAGGACAAGAGGTAACGGGCACCAATTGGAACGTAGGAACTTGAACTTGAACTGGAAGGTAGGAACTTGAACTTGAACATAGGATTATCCTTGATGATTCAGGATAGCTGTGTGTCTGACCAGTCTGTCTTTCGAAGGAGGTCCTGGGCCAGCTCCAGCCATGCTGTGCTGAGCAGAGCCCCTGGCAGCAGCCCCACAGCTCACTCCCAGTGTGCCTGAATGGAAAAGGTACCAAAGTTGCTCCAACACTTTCTGAAAAACTCTATAGTGTTACCCCACAAGCGCAAAGCGACGGCAAAGCCCGTGAAATGACACCGGTGCTTCCAGAAAATGTCAAGCTTCCTGCCCAAGGGTGACATGCCATGCGGTGGGGTCAGGGCCACGCGCTGAGCACCCGGTGCGCTGGAGTTGCCCCAGCGGTTCCTGAGCAGCTCCTGCAGTGCTGCCGCCGGTACCGTTCTGGCGGCTGTAGTTGTTTAAAAAGCCGTTGTTGTTTCCGGCGTAATCTGACGGCAGTTTTCTCGGGCATTTGGGCCTCTTCTAATAAGTGTGCTGTGAGTACATCTGCAAGCATTCACCTGTCGAGGTCAAATGACTGGTGGTGCTCATCTGCCCCCGTGCTACTGCTGCTGCCTCCCGTGAATGCTCATGTGCCTGCGTGCCCCTGTACAGGCACAGATGCACGCGCGCAACACCTGATCCCGCATCCTAATTATTTTTCGCCCGGTTCTCGGAGTTGTTCTGCTTCCGGCTGATGAATGGGAAAGTGTAGTAGTGCTGTTTCATTTCACCAGCCTCTCAAGTGTGGAAATTATGGTAAATTTGAGAACAAGCCAGATTAGATTGATAGTTACACCTCCTCCTTTAATTAGCCAACCACAGGATCTGTGGAGGCAAAGGCCGGGGGGGTGTGTCGGTGTATATAACGTGTATTGTCTATGTGAAAGATTAATCAAAAGGAGTTGCTTGAGGTGGGAAGGCTTTTCCGGAGAGGTTCCACATGTTGTCAGGTAGTCCCTCTGAATGGCAGCTTCCGGTTCGGTCCCTTAGCTTTCGGAAGTGACATTTAGTCTGATATGTGCCAGCCGTGCAATCTACCTAGCCCTGCAAAGTGCAAATATTAACCTAAATGCATATTAAGATACTGTGTGTTAGCTCCTGAACTGAAATAGAGAGCGGGTGTTCCAGCGGAGGCAAGCAAATCGTGTTGATTTACAGTGGCTTGCGGATTTGGCCCATTACTGCTTCTTTATACACTTTTAAAAAGAAATGCCAACTCGATAGTTTAGGCTTTAACTGGAACATGGCAAGTAATTGTATGTTTTGGCGGACCCCTAGTAATGTTGCAGAATCTTTCTCAGAAGTTGTTCCATGGGATAGCCGATTTCTCAGGTAAGAGCTACTTGTTTGTTCAATCCTCCATCTTAGGCCTGCTCCTCAGGTGCATCCTCCTTCTCGCAGCGATTTCCTAGGAACAGATTTCGAAGAACAGCTCTGATCACAGAATCACAGATTGGTTAGGGTTGGAAAGGAGCTCTGGAGATCATGTAGTGCAACCCCCCTGCCAGAGCAGGGTCACCTACAGCAGGTTGCACAGGATGACCTCCAGGCGGGTTATGAATGTCTCTGGGGTGGGAGACTCTACCGCCTCCCTGGGCAGCCTGTTCCAGCGCTCTGCCACCCTCAAAGTAAAGAAGTTCCTCCTCATGCTTTGATAGAAGTTCCTAGGTTCCAGTTTGTACCCGTTACCTCTTGTCCTGGATCATCTTTGATGATCCAGGACAAGAGGTAACGGGCACCAATTGGAACGTAGGAACTTGAACTTGAACTGGAAGGTAGGAACTTGAACTTGAACATAGGATTATCCTTGATGATTCAGGATAGCTGTGTGTCTGACCAGTCTGTCTTTCGAAGGAGGTCCTGGGCCAGCTCCAGCCATGCTGTGCTGAGCAGAGCCCCTGGCAGCAGCCCCACAGCTCACTCCCAGTGTGCCTGAATGGAAAAGGTACCAAAGTTGCTCCAACACTTTCTGAAAAACTCTATAGTGTTACCCCACAAGCGCAAAGCGACGGCAAAGCCCGTGAAATGACACCGGTGCTTCCAGAAAATGTCAAGCTTCCTGCCCAAGGGTGACATGCCATGCGGTGGGGTCAGGGCCACGCGCTGAGCACCCGGTGCGCTGGAGTTGCCCCAGCGGTTCCTGAGCAGCTCCTGCAGTGCTGCCGCCGGTACCGTTCTGGCGGCTGTAGTTGTTTAAAAAGCCGTTGTTGTTTCCGATGTAATCTGACGGCAGTTTTCTCGGGCATTTGGGCCTCTTCTAATAAGTGTGCTGTGAGTACATCTGCAAGCATTCACCTGTCGAGGTCAAATGACTGGTGGTGCTCATCTCCCCCCGTGCTACTGCTGCTGCCTCCCGTGAATGCTCATGTGCCTGCGTGCCCCTGTACAGGCACAGATGCACGCGCGCAACACCTGATCCCGCATCCTAATTATTTTTCGACCGGTTCTCGGAGTTGTTCTGCTTCCGGCTGATGAATGGGAAAGTGTAGTAGTGCTGTTTCATTTCACCAGCCTCTCAAGTGTGGAAATTATGGTAAATTTGAGAACAAGCCAGATTAGATTGATAGTTACACCTCCTCCTTTAATTAGCCAACCACAGGATCTGTGGAGGCAAAGGCTGGGGGGGTGTGTCGGTGTATATAACGTGTATTGTCTATGTGAAAGATTAATCAAAAGGAGTTGCTTGAGGTGGGAAGGCTTTTCCGGAGAGGTTCCACATGTTGTCAGGTAGTCCCTCTGAATGGCAGCTTCCGGTTCGGTCCCTTAGCTTTCGGAAGTGACATTTAGTCTGATATGTGCCAGCCGTGCAATCTACCTAGCCCTGCAAAGTGCAAATATTAACCTAAATGCATATTAAGATAGTGTGTGTTAGCTCCTGAACTGAAATAGAGAGCGGGTGTTCCAGCGGAGGCAAGCAAATCGTGTTGATTTACAGTGGCTTGCGGATTTGGCCCATTACTGCTTCTTTATACACTTTTAAAAAGAAATGCCAACTCGATAGTTTAGGCTTTAACTGGAACATGGCAAGTAATTGTATGTTTTGGCGGACCCCTAGTAATGTTGCAGAATCTTTCTCAGAAGTTGTTCCATGGGATAGCCGATTCCTCAGGTAAGAGCTACTTGTTTGTTCAATCCTCCATCTTAGGCCTGCTCCTCAGGTGCATCCTCCTTCTCGCAGCGATTTCCTAGGAACAGATTTCGAAGAACAGCTCTGATCACAGAATCACAGATTGGTTAGGGTTGGAAAGGAGCTCTGGAGATCATCCAGTCAACCCCCCTGCCAGAGTAGGGTCACCTACAGCAGGTTGCACAGGATGACCTCCAGGCGGGTTTTGAATGTCTCTGGGGTGGGAGAATCTACCGCCTCCCCGGGCAGCCTGTTCCAGCGCTCTGCCACCCTCAAAGTAAAGAAGTTCCTCCTCATGCTTTGATAGAAGTTCCTAGGTTCCAGTTTGTACCCGTTACCTCTTGTCCTGGATCATCTTTGATGATCCAGGACAAGAGGTAACGGGCACCAATTGGAACGTAGGAACTTGAACTTGAACTGGAAGGTAGGAACTTGAACTTGAACATAGGATTTTCCTTGATGATTCAGGATAGCTGTGTGTCTGACCAGTCTGTCTTTCGAAGGAGGTCCTGGGCCAGCTCCAGCCATGCTGTGCTGAGCAGAGCCCCTGGCAGCAGCCCCACACCTCACTCCCAGTGTGCCTGAATGGAAAAGGTACCAAAGTTGCTCCAACACTTTCTGAAAAACTCTATAGTGTTACCCCACAAGCGCAAAGTGACGGCAAAGCCCGTGAAATGACTCCGGTGCTTCCAGAAAACGTCAAGCTTCCTGCCCAAGGGTGACATGCCATGCGGTGGGGTCAGGGCCACGCGCTGAGCACCCGGTGCGCTGGGGTTGCCCCAGCGGTTCCTGAGCAGCTCCTGCAGTGCTGCCGCCGGTACCGTTCTGGCGGCTGTAGTTGTTTAAAAAGCCGTTGTTGTTTCCGGCGTAATCTGACGGCAGTTTTCTCGGGCATTTGGGCCTCTTCTAATAAGTGTGCTGTGAGTACATCTGCAAGCATTCACCTGTCGAGGTCAAATGACTGGTGGTGCTCATCTGCCCCCGTGCTACTGCTGCTGCCTCCCGTGAATGCTCATGTGCCTGCGTGCCCCTGTACAGGCACAGATGCACGCGCGCAACACCTGATCCCGCATCCTAATTATTTTTCGCCCGGTTCTCTGAGTTGTTCTGCTTCCGGCTGATGAATGGGAAAGTGTAGTAGTGCTGTTTCATTTCACCAGCCTCTCAAGTGTGGAAATTATGGTAAATTTGAGAACAAGCCAGATTAGATTGATAGTTACACCTCCTCCTTTAATTAGCCAACCACAGGATCTGTGGAGGCAAAGGCCGGGGGGGTGTGTCGGTGTATATAACGTGTATTGTCTATGTGAAAGATTAATCAAAAGGAGTTGCTTGAGGTGGGAAGGCTTTTCCGGAGAGGTTCCACATGTTGTCAGGTAGTCCCTCTGAATGGCAGCTTCCGGTTCGGTCCCTTAGCTTTCGGAAGTGACATTTAGTCTGATATGTGCCAGCCGTGCAATCTACCTAGCCCTGCAAAGTGCAAATATTAACCTAAATGCATATTAAGATAGTGTGTGTTAGCTCCTGAACTGAAATAGAGAGCGGGTGTTCCAGCGGAGGCAAGCAAATCGTGTTGATTTACAGTGGATGGCGGATTTGGCCCATTACTGCTTCTTTATACACTTTTAAAAAGAAATGCCAACTCGATAGTTTAGGCTTTAACTGGAACATGGCAAGTAATTGTATGTTTTGGCGGACCCCTAGTAATGTTGCAGAATCTTTCTCAGAAGTTGTTCCATGGGATAGCCGATTCCTCAGGTAAGAGCTACTTGTTTGTTCAATCCTCCATCTTAGGCCTGCTCCTCAGGTGCATCCTCCTTCTCGCAGCGATTTCCTAGGAACAGATTTCGAAGAACAGCTCTGATCACAGAATCACAGATTGGTTAGGGTTGGAAAGGAGCTCTGGAGATCATGTAGTGCAACCCCCCTGCCAGAGCAGGGTCACCTACAGCAGGTTGCACCGGATGACCTCCAGGCGGGTTATGAATGTCTCTGGGGTGGGAGACTCTACCGCCTCCCTGGGCAGCCTGTTCCAGCGCTCTGCCACCCTCAAAGTAAAGAAGTTCCTCCTCATGCTTTGATAGAAGTTCCTAGGTTCCAGTTTGTACCCGTTACCTCTTGTCCTGGATCATCTTTGATGATCCAGGACAAGAGGTAACGGGCACCAATTGGAACGTAGGAACTTGAACTTGAACTGGAAGGTAGGAACTTGAACTTGAACATAGGATTATCCTTGATGATTCAGGATAGCTGTGTGTCTGACCAGTCTGTCTTTCGAAGGAGGTCCTGGGCCAGCTCCAGCCATGCTGTGCTGAGCAGAGCCCCTGGCAGCAGCCCCACACCTCACTCCCAGTGTGCCTGAATGGAAAAGGTACCAAAGTTGCTCCAACACTTTCTGAAAAACTCTATAGTGTTACCCCACAAGCGCAAAGCGACGGCAAAGCCCGTGAAATGACACCGGTGCTTCCAGAAAATGTCAAGCTTCCTGCCCAAGGGTGACATGCCATGCGGTGGGGTCAGGGCCACGCGCTGAGCACCCGGTGCGCTGGAGTTGCCCCAGCGGTTCCTGAGCAGCTCCTGCAGTGCTGCCGCCGGTACCGTTCTGGCGGCTGTAGTTGTTTAAAAAGCCGTTGTTGTTTCCGGCGTAATCTGACGGCAGTTTTCTCGGGCATTTGGGCCTCTTCTAATAAGTGTGCTGTGAGTACATCTGCAAGCATTCACCTGTCGAGGTCAAATGACTGGTGGTGCTCATCTGCCCCCGTGCTACTGCTGCTGCCTCCCGTGAATGCTCATGTGCCTGCGTGCCCCTGTACAGGCACAGATGCACGCGCGCAACACCTGATCCCGCATCCTAATTATTTTTCGACCGGTTCTCGGAGTTGTTCTGCTTCCGGCTGATGAATGGGAAAGTGTAGTAGTGCTGTTTCATTTCACCAGCCTCTCAAGTGTGGAAATTATGGTAAATTTGAGAACAAGCCAGATTAGATTGATAGTTACACCTCCTCCTTTAATTAGCCAACCACAGGATCTGTGGAGGCAAAGGCTGGGGGGGTGTGTCGGTGTATATAACGTGTATTGTCTATGTGAAAGATTAATCAAAAGGAGTTGCTTGAGGTGGGAAGGCTTTTCCGGAGAGGTTCCACATGTTGTCAGGTAGTCCCTCTGAATGGCAGCTTCCGGTTCGGTCCCTTAGCTTTCGGAAGTGACATTTAGTCTGATATGTGCCAGCCGTGCAATCTACCTAGCCCTGCAAAGTGCAAATATTAACCTAAATGCATATTAAGATACTGTGTGTTAGCTCCTGAACTGAAATAGAGAGCGGGTGTTCCAGCGGAGGCAAGCAAATCGTGTTGATTTACAGTGGCTTGCGGATTTGGCCCATTACTGCTTCTTTATACACTTTTAAAAAGAAATGCCAACTCGATAGTTTAGGCTTTAACTGGAACATGGCAAGTAATTGTATGTTTTGGCGGACCCCTAGTAATGTTGCAGAATCTTTCTCAGAAGTTGTTCCATGGGATAGCCGATTCCTCAGGTAAGAGCTACTTGTTTGTTCAATCCTCCATCTTAGGCCTGCTCCTCAGGTGCATCCTCCTTCTCGCAGCGATTTCCTAGGAACAGATTTCAAAGAACAGCTCTGATCACAGAATCACAGATTGGTTAGGGTTGGAAAGGAGCTCTGGAGATCATCCAGTCAACCCCCCTGCCAGAGTAGGGTCACCTACAGCAGGTTGCACAGGATGACCTCCAGGCGGGTTTTGAATGTCTCTGGGGTGGGAGAATCTACCGCCTCCCCGGGCAGCCTGTTCCAGCGCTCTGCCACCCTCAAAGTAAAGAAGTTCCTCCTCATGCTTTGATAGAAGTTCCTAGGTTCCAGTTTGTACCCGTTACCTCTTGTCCTGGATCATCTTTGATGATCCAGGACAAGAGGTAACGGGCACCAATTGGAACGTAGGAACTTGAACTTGAACTGGAACGTAGGAACTTGAACTTGAACATAGGATTATCCTTGATGATTCAGGATAGCTGTGTGTCTGACCAGTCTGTCTTTCGAAGGAGTTCCTGGGCCAGCTCCAGCCATGCTGTGCTGAGCAGAGCCCCTGGCAGCAGCCCCACAGCTCACTCCCAGTGTGCCTGAATGGAAAAGGTACCAAAGTTGCTCCAACACTTTCTGAAAAACTCTATAGTGTTACCCCACAAGCGCAAAGCGACAGCAAAGCCCGTGAAATGACACCGGTGCTTCCAGAAAATGTCAAGCTTCCTGCCCAAGGGTGACATGCCATGCGGTGGGGTCAGGGCCACGCGCTGAGCACCCGGTGCGCTGGGGTTGCCCCAGCGGTTCCTGAGCAGCTCCTGCAGTGCTGCCGCCGGTACCGTTCTGGCGGCTGTAGTTGTTTAAAAAGCCGTTGTTGTTTCCGGCGTAATCTGACGGCAGTTTTCTCGGGCATTTGGGCCTCTTCTAATAAGTGTGCTGTGAGTACATCTGCAAGCATTCACCTGTCGAGGTCAAATGACTGGTGGTGCTCATCTGCCCCCGTGCTACTGCTGCTGCCTCCCGTGAATGCTCATGTGCCTGCGTGCCCCTGTACAGGCACAGATGCACGCGCGCAACACCTGATCCCGCATCCTAATTATTTTTCGCCCGGTTCTCTGAGTTGTTCTGCTTCCGGCTGATGAATGGGAAAGTGTAGTAGTGCTGTTTCATTTCACCAGCCTCTCAAGTGTGGAAATTATGGTAAATTTGAGAACAAGCCAGATTAGATTGATAGTTACACCTCCTCCTTTAATTAGCCAACCACAGGATCTGTGGAGGCAAAGGCCGGGGGGGTGTGTCGGTGTATATAACGTGTATTGTCTATGTGAAAGATTAATCAAAAGGAGTTGCTTGAGGTGGGAAGGCTTTTCCGGAGAGGTTCCACATGTTGTCAGGTAGTCCCTCTGAATGGCAGCTTCCGGTTCGGTCCCTTAGCTTTCGGAAGTGACATTTAGTCTGATATGTGCCAGCCGTGCAATCTACCTAGCCCTGCAAAGTGCAAATATTAACCTAAATGCATATTAAGATAGTGTGTGTTAGCTCCTGAACTGAAATAGAGAGCGGGTGTTCCAGCGGAGGCAAGCAAATCGTGTTGATTTACAGTGGATGGCGGATTTGGCCCATTACTGCTTCTTTATACACTTTTAAAAAGAAATGCCAACTCGATAGTTTAGGCTTTAACTGGAACATGGCAAGTAATTGTATGTTTTGGCGGACCCCTAGTAATGTTGCAGAATCTTTCTCAGAAGTTGTTCCATGGGATAGCCGATTTCTCAGCTAAGAGCTACTTGTTTGTTCAATCCTCCATCTTAGGCCTGCTCCTCAGGTGCATCCTCCTTCTCGCAGCGATTTCCTAGGAACAGATTTCGAAGAACAGCTCTGATCACAGAATCACAGATTGGTTAGGGTTGGAAAGGAGCTCTGGAGATCATGTAGTGCAACCCCCCTGCCAGAGCAGGGTCACCTACAGCAGGTTGCACCGGATGACCTCCAGGCGGGTTATGAATGTCTCTGGGGTGGGAGACTCTACCGCCTCCCTGGGCAGCCTGTTCCAGCGCTCTGCCACCCTCAAAGTAAAGAAGTTCCTCCTCATGCTTTGATAGAAGTTCCTAGGTTCCAGTTTGTACCCGTTACCTCTTGTCCTGGATCATCTTTGATGATCCAGGACAAGAGGTAACGGGCACCAATTGGAACGTAGGAACTTGAACTTGAACTGGAAGGTAGGAACTTGAACTTGAACATAGGATTATCCTTGATGATTCAGGATAGCTGTGTGTCTGACCAGTCTGTCTTTCGAAGGAGGTCCTGGGCCAGCTCCAGCCATGCTGTGCTGAGCAGAGCCCCTGGCAGCAGCCCCACACCTCACTCCCAGTGTGCCTGAATGGAAAAGGTACCAAAGTTGCTCCAACACTTTCTGAAAAACTCTATAGTGTTACCCCACAAGCGCAAAGCGACGGCAAAGCCCGTGAAATGACACCGGTGCTTCCAGAAAATGTCAAGCTTCCTGCCCAAGGGTGACATGCCATGCGGTGGGGTCAGGGCCACGCGCTGAGCACCCGGTGCGCTGGAGTTGCCCCAGCGGTTCCTGAGCAGCTCCTGCAGTGCTGCCGCCGGTACCGTTCTGGCGGCTGTAGTTGTTTAAAAAGCCGTTGTTGTTTCCGGCGTAATCTGACGGCAGTTTTCTCGGGCATTTGGGCCTCTTCTAATAAGTGTGCTGTGAGTACATCTGCAAGCATTCACCTGTCGAGGTCAAATGACTGGTGGTGCTCATCTGCCCCCGTGCTACTGCTGCTGCCTCCCGTGAATGCTCATGTGCCTGCGTGCCCCTGTACAGGCACAGATGCACGCGTGCAACACCTGATCCCGCATCCTAATTATTTTTCGCCCGGTTCTCGGAGTTGTTCTGCTTCCGGCTGATGAATGGGAAAGTGTAGTAGTGCTGTTTCATTTCACCAGCCTCTCAAGTGTGGAAATTATGGTAAATTTGAGAACAAGCCAGATTAGATTGATAGTTACACCTCCTCCTTTAATTAGCCAACCACAGGATCTGTGGAGGCAAAGGCTGGGGGGGTGTGTCGGTGTATATAACGTGTATTGTCTATGTGAAAGATTAATCAAAAGGAGTTGCTTGAGGTGGGAAGGCTTTTCCGGAGAGGTTCCACATGTTGTCAGGTAGTCCCTCTGAATGGCAGCTTCCGGTTCGGTCCCTTAGCTTTCGGAAGTGACATTTAGTCTGATATGTGCCAGCCGTGCAATCTACCTAGCCCTGCAAAGTGCAAATATTAACCTAAATGCATATTAAGATACTGTGTGTTAGCTCCTGAACTGAAATAGAGAGCGGGTGTTCCAGCGGAGGCAAGCAAATCGTGTTGATTTACAGTGGCTTGCGGATTTGGCCCATTACTGCTTCTTTATACACTTTTAAAAAGAAATGCCAACTCGATAGTTTAGGCTTTAACTGGAACATGGCAAGTAATTGTATGTTTTGGCGGACCCCTAGTAATGTTGCAGAATCTTTCTCAGAAGTTGTTCCATGGGATAGCCGATTCCTCAGGTAAGAGCTACTTGTTTGTTCAATCCTCCATCTTAGGCCTGCTCCTCAGGTGCATCCTCCTTCTCGCAGCGATTTCCTAGGAACAGATTTCAAAGAACAGCTCTGATCACAGAATCACAGATTGGTTAGGGTTGGAAAGGAGCTCTGGAGATCATCCAGTCAACCCCCCTGCCAGAGTAGGGTCACCTACAGCAGGTTGCACAGGATGACCTCCAGGCGGGTTTTGAATGTCTCTGGGGTGGGAGAATCTACCGCCTCCCCGGGCAGCCTGTTCCAGCGCTCTGCCACCCTCAAAGTAAAGAAGTTCCTCCTCATGCTTTGATAGAAGTTCCTAGGTTCCAGTTTGTACCCGTTACCTCTTGTCCTGGATCATCTTTGATGATCCAGGACAAGAGGTAACGGGCACCAATTGGAACGTAGGAACTTGAACTTGAACTGGAACGTAGGAACTTGAACTTGAACATAGGATTATCCTTGATGATTCAGGATAGCTGTGTGTCTGACCAGTCTGTCTTTCGAAGGAGTTCCTGGGCCAGCTCCAGCCATGCTGTGCTGAGCAGAGCCCCTGGCAGCAGCCCCACAGCTCACTCCCAGTGTGCCTGAATGGAAAAGGTACCAAAGTTGCTCCAACACTTTCTGAAAAACTCTATAGTGTTACCCCACAAGCGCAAAGCGACAGCAAAGCCCGTGAAATGACACCGGTGCTTCCAGAAAATGTCAAGCTTCCTGCCCAAGGGTGACATGCCATGCGGTGGGGTCAGGGCCACGCGCTGAGCACCCGGTGCGCTGGGGTTGCCCCAGCGGTTCCTGAGCAGCTCCTGCAGTGCTGCCGCCGGTACCGTTCTGGCGGCTGTAGTTGTTTAAAAAGCCGTTGTTATTTCCGGCGTAATCTGACGGCAGTTTTCTCGGGCATTTGGGCCTCTTCTAATAAGTGTGCTGTGAGTACATCTGCAAGCATTCACCTGTCGAGGTCAAATGACTGGTGGTGCTCATCTGCCCCCGTGCTACTGCTGCTGCCTCCCGTGAATGCTCATGTGCCTGCGTGCCCCTGTACAGGCACAGATGCACGCGCGCAACACCTGATCCCGCATCCTAATTATTTTTCGCCCGGTTCTCGGAGTTGTTCTGCTTCCGGCTGATGAATGGGAAAGTGTAGTAGTGCTGTTTCATTTCACCAGCCTCTCAAGTGTGGAAATTATGGTAAATTTGAGAACAAGCCAGATTAGATTGATAGTTACACCTCCTCCTTTAATTAGCCAACCACAGGATCTGTGGAGGCAAAGGCGGGGGGGGGTGTCGGAGGGGGGGCATACGAGTTTACCATGGCGAGAGTGCTGGAGGTTCTTTCTTGTCTGTTCTTTCTTGTCTTGTAAATTGGTATGAGATTCTGCCAGTCTTCCTCACGTAGCACAATCCCTCTTGATTTCTGGAGGTTCCTCACAGGGTAAGCTAATGTTTAACATCAATAAGGGTTACCGAATCTTGTCCTTGAGAAGCAGGAGTCTGGAAGCTGTTGTCAATCCAACTGCTGTATTCCTGACCAGCAAGCCCGCTCGATTCAGGGTTAATTAACTGATTACTTAGAGCGGAAGTGTTGTGGAAGAGCCCGATCATTACCATTTCTATTCATTCTAATATGATGTATTTCAACTCCCCCTCCCTCACGCCTTCCAGAGAGTGATCTGGTGAAGGAGGATGACAAGTCTTTGTGAAACCATCTCGAGTTCTGCCAGATACTCGTAGTTGAAGTTGTCTAGCGGTACGAGATTAGACACCGTGTGAAAGGCAATACTGCACAGATTCTTTATTCCAGACCATTTTCTAAGTTCGCGTGATACAAAACCTCACGGTTACTGGGCAGCTCTCCCACTTTTCACGTCAACCTTTGCTACCTAGCCCGCTGCAACGTGCAGGAAAGAAACATTTATTTGAATTGCGCCGTGGTGCCGTGCATCTTAATGACACTCTGGAGTGACTGGCAGTGTGTCTGGGTCCTGGGGTTGGACCGGTCTAGCTGCCAGGAGGCAACATTGCAGAGAGGGGCTACAGCTGTGGTCTCTGAAGGGACCTGGCTACTCTATGTAGGCCTTCTCTCCCTGCGTCTCAGAGTGCTTGAAGATGCTAATTGGTTCACATTTTCCTCTGTTCGTTAAGGTATTCTGTCCTTAACAATTCAGATTTTAAAATAGTAATGTGTATTGTCTATGTGAAAGATTAATCAAAAGGAGTTGCTTGAGGTGGGAAGGCTTTTCCGGAGAGGTTCCACATGTTGTCAGTTAGTCCCTCTGAATGGCAGCTTCCGGTTCGGTCCCTTAGCTTTTGGAAGTGACATTTAGTCTGATATGTGCCAGCCGTGCAATCTACCTAGCCCTGCAAAGTGCAAATATTAACATAAATGCATATTAAGATACTGTGTGTTAGCTCCTGAACTGAAATAGAGAGCAGGTGTTCCAGCGGAGGCAAGCAAATCGTGTTGATTTACAGTGGCTTGAGGATTTGGCCCATTACCGCTTCTTTATACACTTTTAAAAAGAAATGCCAACTCGATAGTTTAGGCTTTAACTGGAACATGGCAAGTAATTGTATGTTTTGGCAGACCCCTAGTAATGTTGCAGAATCTTTCTCAGAAGTTGTTCCATGGGATAGCCGATTCCTCAGGTAAGAGCTACTTGTTTGTTCAATCCTCCATCTTAGGCCTGCTCCTCAGGTGCATCCTCCTTCTCGCAGCGATTTCCTAGGAACAGATTTCAAAGAACAGCTCTGATCACAGAATCACAGATTAGTTAGGGTTGGAAAGGAGCTCTGGAGATCATCCAGCCCAACCCCCCTGCCAGAGCAGGGTCACCTACAGCAGGTTGCACAGGATGACCTCCAGGCGGGTTTTGAATGTTTCTGGGGTGGGAGACTCTACCGCCTCCCTGGGCAGCCTGTTCCAGCGCTCTGCCACCCTCAAAGTAAAGAAGTTCCTCCTCATGCTTTGATAGAAGTTCCTACGTTCCAGTTTGTACCCGTTACCTCTTGTCCTGGATCATCTTTGATGATCCAGGACAAGAGGTAACGGGCACCAATTGGAACGTAGGAACTTGAACTTGAACTGGAACGTAGGAACTTGAACATAGGATTATCCTTGATGATTCAGGATAGCTGTGTGTCTGACCAGTCTGTCTTTCGAAGGAGGTCCTGGACCAGCTCCAGCCATGCTGTGCTGAGCAGAGCCCCTGGCAGCAGCCCCACACCTCACTCCCAGTGTGCCTGAATGGAAAAGGTACCAAAGTTGCTCCAACACTTTCTGAAAAACTCTATAGTGTTACCCCACAAGCGCAAAGCGACGGCAAAGCCCGTGAAATGACACCGGTGCTTCCAGAAAATGTCAAGCTTCCTGCCCAAGGGTGACATGCCATGCGGTGGGGTCAGGGCCAAACGCTGAGCACCCGGTGCGCTGGGGTTGCCCCAGCGGTTCCTGAGCAGCTCCTGCAGTGCTGCCGCCGGTACCGTTCTGGCGGCTGTAGTTGTTTAAAAAGCCGTTGTTGTTTCCGGCGTAATCTGACGGCAGTTTTCTCGGGCATTTGGGCCTCTTCTAATAAGTGTGCTGTGAGTACATCTGCAAGCATTCACCTGTCGAGGTCAAATGACTGGTGGTGCTCATCTGCCCCCGTGCTACTGCTGCTGCCTCCCGTGAATGCTCATGTGCCTGCGTGCCCCTGTACAGGCACAGATGCACGCGCGCAACACCTGATCCCGCATCCTAATTATTTTTCGCCCGGTTCTCTGAGTTGTTCTGCTTCCGGCTGATGAATGGGAAAGTGTAGTAGTGCTGTTTCATTTCACCAGCCTCTCAAGTGTGGAAATTATGGTAAATTTGAGAACAAGCCAGATTAGATTGATAGTTACACCTCCTCCTTTAATTAGCCAACCACAGGATCTGTGGAGGCAAAGGCCGGGGGGCGTGTCGGTGGGGGGGCATACGATTTTACCATGGCGAGATTGCTGGAGGTTCTTTCTTGTCTGTTCTTTCTTGTCTTGTAAATTGGTATGAGATTCTGCCAGTCTTCCTCACGTAGCACAATCGCTCTTGATTTCTGGAGGTTGCTCACAGGGTAAGCTAATGTTTAACATCAATAAGGGTTACCGAATCTTGTCCTTGAGAAGCAGGAGTCTGGAAGCTGTTGTCAATCCAACTGCTGTATTCCTGACCAGCAAGCCCGCTCGATTCAGGGTTAATTAACTGATTACTTAGAGCGGAAGTGTTGTGGAAGAGCCCGATCATTACCATTTCTATTCATTCTAATATGATGTATTTCAACTCCCCCTCCCTCACGCCTTCCAGAGAGTGATCTGGTGAAGGAGGATGACAAGTCTTTGTGAAACCATCTCGAGTTCTGCCAGATACTCGTAGTTGAAGTTGTCTAGCGGTGCGAGATTAGACACCGTGTGAAAGGCAATACTGCACAGATTCTTTATTCCAGACCATTTTGTAAGTTCGCATGATACAAAACCTCATGGTTACTGGGCAGCTCTCCCACTTTTCATGTCAACCTTTGCTACCTCGCCCGCTGCAACGTGCAGGAAAGAAACATTGATTTGAATTGCGCCGTGGTGCCGTGCATCTTAATGACACTCTGGAGTGACTGGCAGTGTGTCTGGGTCCTGGGGTTGGACCCGGTCTAGCTGCCAGGGGGCAACATTGCAGAGAGGGGCTACAGCTGTGGTCTCTGAAGGGACCTGGCTACTCTATGTAGGCCTTCTCTCCCTGCGTCTCAGAGTGCTTGAAGATGCTAATTGGTTCACATTTTCCTCTGTTCGTTAAGGTATTCTGTCCTTAAAAATTCAGCTTTTTAAAATAGTAACGTGTATTGTCTATGTGAAAGATTAATCAAAAGGAGTTGCTTGAGGTGGGAAGGCTTTTCCGGAGAGGTTCCACATGTTGTCAGGTAGTCCCTCTGAATGGCAGCTTCCGGTTCGGTCCCTTAGCTTTCGGAAGTGACATTTAGTCTGATATGTGCCAGCCGTGCAATCTACCTAGCCCTGCAAAATGCAAATATTAACCTAAATGCATATTAAGATACTGTGTGTTAGCTCCTGAACTGAAATAGAGAGCGGGTGTTCCAGTGGAGGCAAGCAAATCGTGTTGATTTAGAGTGGCTTGAGGATTTGGCCCATTACCGCTTCTTTATACACTTTTAAAAAGAAATGCCAACTCGATAGTTTAGGCTTTAACTGGAACATGGCAAGTAATTGTATGTTTTGGCGGACCCCTAGTAATGTTGCAGAATCTTTCTCTGAAGTTGTTCCATGGGATAGCCGATTCCTCAGGTAAGAGCTACTTGTTTGTTCAATCCTCCATCTTAGGCCTGCTCCTCAGGTGCATCCTCCTTCTCGCAGCGATTTCCTAGGAACAGATTTCGAAGAACAGCTCTGATCACAGAATCACAGATTGGTTAGGGTTGGAAAGGACCTCTGGAGATCATCCAGTCCAACCCCCTGCCAGAGCAGGGTCACCTACAGCAGGTTGCACAGGATGACCTCCAGGCGGGTTTTGAATGTCTCTGGGGTGGGAGACTCTACCGCCTCCCTGGGCAGCCTGTTCCAGCGCTCTGCCACCCTCAAAGTAAAGAAGTTCCTCCTCATGCTTTGATAGAAGTTCCTAGGTTCCAGTTTGTACCCGTTACCTCTTGTCCTGGATCATCTTTGATGATCCAGGACAAGAGGTAACGGGCACCAATTGGAACGTAGGAACTTGAACTTGAACTGGAAGGTAGGAACTTGAACTTGAACATAGGATTATCCTTGATGATTCAGGATAGCTGTGTGTCTGACCAGTCTGTCTTTCGAAGGAGGTCCTGGGCCAGCTCCAGCCATGCTGTGCTGAGCAGAGCCCCTGGCAGCAGCCCCACAGCTCACTCCCAGTGTGCCTGAATGGAAAAGGTACCAAAGTTGCTCCAACACTTTCTGAAAAACTCTATAGTGTTACCCCACAAGCGCAAAGCGACGGCAAAGCCCGTGAAATGACACCGGTGCTTCCAGAAAATGTCAAGCTTCCTGCCCAAGGGTGACATGCCATGCGGTGGGGTCAGGGCCACGCGCTGAGCACCCGGTGCGCTGGGGTTGCCCCAGCGGTTCCTGAGCAGCTCCTGCAGTGCTGCCGCCGGTACCGTTCTGGCGGCTGTAGTTGTTTAAAAAGCCGTTGTTATTTCCGGCGTAATCTGACGGCAGTTTTCTCGGGCATTTGGGCCTCTTCTAATAAGTGTGCTGTGAGTACATCTGCAAGCATTCACCTGTCGAGGTCAAATGACTGGTGGTGCTCATCTGCCCCCGTGCTACTGCTGCTGCCTCCCGTGAATGCTCATGTGCCTGCGTGCCCCTGTACAGGCACAGATGCACGCGCGCAACACCTGATCCCGCATCCTAATTATTTTTCGACCGGTTCTCGGAGTTGTTCTGCTTCCGGCTGATGAATGGGAAAGTGTAGTAGTGCTGTTTCATTTCACCAGCCTCTCAAGTGTGGAAATTATGGTAAATTTGAGAACAAGCCAGATTAGATTGATAGTTACACCTCCTCCTTTAATTAGCCAACCACAGGATCTGTGGAGGCAAAGGCGGGGGGGGGTGTCGGAGGGGGGGCATACGAGTTTACCATGGCGAGAGTGCTGGAGGTTCTTTCTTGTCTGTTCTTTCTTGTCTTGTAAATTGGTATGAGATTCTGCCAGTCTTCCTCACATAGCACAATCCCTCTTGATTTCTGGAGGTTCCTCACAGGGTAAGCTAATGTTTAACATCAATAAGGGTTACCGAATCTTGTCCTTGAGAAGCAGGAGTCTGGAAGCTGTTGTCAATCCAACTGCTGTATTCCTGACCAGCAAGCCCGCTCGATTCAGGGTTAATTAACTGATTACTTAGAGCGGAAGTGTTGTGGAAGAGCCCGATCATTACCATTTCTATTCATTCTAATATGATGTATTTCAACTCCCCCTCCCTCGCGCCTTCCAGAGAGTGATCTGGTGAAGGAGGATGACAAGTCTTTGTGAAACCATCTCGAGTTCTGCCAGATACTCGTAGTTGAAGTTGTCTAGCGGTACGAGATTAGACACCGTGTGAAAGGCAATACTGCACAGATTCTTTATTCCAGACCATTTTCTAAGTTCGCGTGATACAAAACCTCACGGTTACTGGGCAGCTCTCCCACTTTTCACGTCAACCTTTGCTACCTAGCCCGCTGCAACGTGCAGGAAAGAAACATTTATTTGAATTGCGCCGTGGTGCCGTGCATCTTAATGACACTCTGGAGTGACTGGCAGTGTGTCTGGGTCCTGGGGTTGGACCGGTCTAGCTGCCAGGAGGCAACATTGCAGAGAGGGGCTACAGCTGTGGTCTCTGAAGGGACCTGGCTACTCTATGTAGGCCTTCTCTCCCTGCGTCTCAGAGTGCTTGAAGATGCTAATTGGTTCACATTTTCCTCTGTTCGTTAAGGTATTCTGTCCTTAACAATTCAGATTTTAAAATAGTAATGTGTATTGTCTATGTGAAAGATTAACCAAAAGGAGTTGCTTGAGGTGGGAAGGCTTTTCCGGAGAGGTTCCACATGTTGTCAGGTAGTCCCTCTGAATGGCAGCTTCCGGTTCGGTCCCTTAGCTTTTGGAAGTGACATTTAGTCTGATATGTGCCAGCCGTGCAATCTACCTAGCCCTGCAAAGTGCAAATATTAACATAAATGCATATTAAGATACTGTGTGTTAGCTCCTGAACTGAAATAGAGAGCAGGTGTTCCAGCGGAGGCAAGCAAATCGTGTTGATTTAGAGTGGCTTGAGGATTTGGCCCATTACCGCTTCTTTATACACTTTTAAAAAGAAATGCCAACTCGATAGTTTAGGCTTTAACTGGAACATGGCAAGTAATTGTATGTTTTGGCAGACCCCTAGTAATGTTGCAGAATCTTTCTCAGAAGTTGTTCCATGGGATAGCCGATTCCTCAGGTAAGAGCTACTTGTTTGTTCAATCCTCCATCTTAGGCCTGCTCCTCAGGTGCATCCTCCTTCTCGCAGCGATTTCCTAGGAGCAGATTTCGAAGAACAGCTCTGATCACAGAATCACAGATTGGTTAGGGTTGGAAAGGAGCTCTGGAGATCATCCAGCCCAACCCCCCTGCCAGAGCAGGGTCACCTACAGCAGGTTGCACAGGATGACCTCCAGGCGGGTTTTGAATGTTTCTGGGGTGGGAGACTCTACCGCCTCCCTGGGCAGCCTGTTCCAGCGCTCTGCCACCCTCAAAGTAAAGAAGTTCCTCCTCATGCTTTGATAGAAGTTCCTACGTTCCAGTTTGTACCCGTTACCTCTTGTCCTGGATCATCTTTGATGATCCAGGACAAGAGGTAACGGGCACCAATTGGAACGTAGGAACTTGAACTTGAACTGGAACGTAGGAACTTGAACATAGGATTATCCTTGATGATTCAGGATAGCTGTGTGTCTGACCAGTCTGTCTTTCGAAGGAGGTCCTGGACCAGCTCCAGCCATGCTGTGCTGAGCAGAGCCCCTGGCAGCAGCCCCACACCTCACTCCCAGTGTGCCTGAATGGAAAAGGTACCAAAGTTGCTCCAACACTTTCTGAAAAACTCTATAGTGTTACCCCACAAGCGCAAAGCGACGGCAAAGCCCGTGAAATGACACCGGTGCTTCCAGAAAATGTCAAGCTTCCTGCCCAAGGGTGACATGCCATGCGGTGGGGTCAGGGCCACGCGCTGAGCACCCGGTGCGCTGGGGTTGCCCCAGCGGTTCCTGAGCAGCTCCTGCAGTGCTGCCGCCGGTACCGTTCTGGCGGCTGTAGTTGTTTAAAAAGCCGTTGTTGTTTCCGGCGTAATCTGACGGCAGTTTTCTCGGGCATTTGGGCCTCTTCTAATAAGTGTGCTGTGAGTACATCTGCAAGCATTCACCTGTCGAGGTCAAATGACTGGTGGTGCTCATCTGCCCCCGTGCTACTGCTGCTGCCTCCCGTGAATGCTCATGTGCCTGCGTGCCCCTGTACAGGCACAGATGCACGCGCGCAACACCTGATCCCGCATCCTAATTATTTTTCGCCCGGTTCTCTGAGTTGTTCTGCTTCCGGCTGATGAATGGGAAAGTGTAGTAGTGCTGTTTCATTTCACCAGCCTCTCAAGTGTGGAAATTATGGTAAATTTGAGAACAAGCCAGATTAGATTGATAGTTACACCTCCTCCTTTAATTAGCCAACCACAGGATCTGTGGAGGCAAAGGCCGGGGGGCGTGTCGGTGGGGGGGCATACGATTTTACCATGGCGAGATTGCTGGAGGTTCTTTCTTGTCTGTTCTTTCTTGTCTTGTAAATTGGTATGAGATTCTGCCAGTCTTCCTCACGTAGCACAATCGCTCTTGATTTCTGGAGGTTGCTCACAGGGTAAGCTAATGTTTAACATCAATAAGGGTTACCGAATCTTGTCCTTGAGAAGCAGGAGTCTGGAAGCTGTTGTCAATCCAACTGCTGTATTCCTGACCAGCAAGCCCGCTCGATTCAGGGTTAATTAACTGATTACTTAGAGCGGAAGTGTTGTGGAAGAGCCCGATCATTACCATTTCTATTCATTCTAATATGATGTATTTCAACTCCCCCTCCCTCACGCCTTCCAGAGAGTGATCTGGTGAAGGAGGATGACAAGTCTTTGTGAAACCATCTCGAGTTCTGCCAGATACTCGTAGTTGAAGTTGTCTAGCGGTGCGAGATTAGACACCGTGTGAAAGGCAATACTGCACAGATTCTTTATTCCAGACCATTTTGTAAGTTCGCATGATACAAAACCTCATGGTTACTGGGCAGCTCTCCCACTTTTCATGTCAACCTTTGCTACCTCGCCCGCTGCAACGTGCAGGAAAGAAACATTGATTTGAATTGCGCCGTGGTGCCGTGCATCTTAATGACACTCTGGAGTGACTGGCAGTGTGTCTGGGTCCTGGGGTTGGACCCGGTCTAGCTGCCAGGGGGCAACATTGCAGAGAGGGGCTACAGCTGTGGTCTCTGAAGGGACCTGGCTACTCTATGTAGGCCTTCTCTCCCTGCGTCTCAGAGTGCTTGAAGATGCTAATTGGTTCACATTTTCCTCTGTTCGTTAAGGTATTCTGTCCTTAAAAATTCAGCTTTTTAAAATAGTAACGTGTATTGTCTATGTGAAAGATTAATCAAAAGGAGTTGCTTGAGGTGGGAAGGCTTTTCCGGAGAGGTTCCACATGTTGTCAGGTAGTCCCTCTGAATGGCAGCTTCCGGTTCGGTCCCTTAGCTTTCGGAAGTGACATTTAGTCTGATATGTGCCAGCCGTGCAATCTACCTAGCCCTGCAAAGTGCAAATATTAACCTAAATGCATATTAAGATACTGTGTGTTAGCTCCTGAACTGAAATAGAGAGCGGGTGTTCCAGTGGAGGCAAGCAAATCGTGTTGATTTAGAGTGGCTTGAGGATTTGGCCCATTACCGCTTCTTTATACACTTTTAAAAAGAAATGCCAACTCGATAGTTTAGGCTTTAACTGGAACATGGCAAGTAATTGTATGTTTTGGCGGACCCCTAGTAATGTTGCAGAATCTTTCTCTGAAGTTGTTCCATGGGATAGCCGATTCCTCAGGTAAGAGCTACTTGTTTGTTCAATCCTCCATCTTAGGCCTGCTCCTCAGGTGCATCCTCCTTCTCGCAGCGATTTCCTAGGAACAGATTTCGAAGAACAGCTCTGATCACAGAATCACAGATTGGTTAGGGTTGGAAAGGACCTCTGGAGATCATCCAGTCCAACCCCCTGCCAGAGCAGGGTCACCTACAGCAGGTTGCACAGGATGACCTCCAGGCGGGTTTTGAATGTCTCTGGGGTGGGAGACTCTACCGCCTCCCTGGGCAGCCTGTTCCAGCGCTCTGCCACCCTCAAAGTAAAGAAGTTCCTCCTCATGCTTTGATAGAAGTTCCTAGGTTCCAGTTTGTACCCGTTACCTCTTGTCCTGGATCATCTTTGATGATCCAGGACAAGAGGTAACGGGCACCAATTGGAACGTAGGAACTTGAACTTGAACTGGAAGGTAGGAACTTGAACTTGAACATAGGATTATCCTTGATGATTCAGGATAGCTGTGTGTCTGACCAGTCTGTCTTTCGAAGGAGGTCCTGGGCCAGCTCCAGCCATGCTGTGCTGAGCAGAGCCCCTGGCAGCAGCCCCACACCTCACTCCCAGTGTGCCTGAATGGAAAAGGTACCAAAGTTGCTCCAACACTTTCTGAAAAACTCTATAGTGTTACCCCACAAGCGCAAAGCGACAGCAAAGCCCGTGAAATGACACCGGTGCTTCCAGAAAATGTCAAGCTTCCTGCCCAAGGGTGGCATGCCATGCGGTGGGGTCAGGGCCACGCGCTGAGCACCCGGTGCGCTGGGGTTGCCCCAGCGGTTCCTGAGCAGCTCCTGCAGTGCTGCCGCCGGTACCGTTCTGGCGGCTGTAGTTGTTTAAAAAGCCGTTGTTGTTTCCGGCGTAATCTGACGGCAGTTTTCTCGGGCATTTGGGCCTCTTCTAATAAGTGTGCTGTGAGTACATCTGCAAGCATTCACCTGTCGAGGTCAAATGACTGGTGGTGCTCATCTGCCCCCGTGCTACTGCTGCTGCCTCCCGTGAATGCTCATGTGCCTGCGTGCCCCTGTACAGGCACAGATGCACGCGCGCAACACCTGATCCCGCATCCTAATTATTTTTCGCCCGGTTCTCTGAGTTGTTCTGCTTCCGGCTGATGAATGGGAAAGTGTAGTAGTGCTGTTTCATTTCACCAGCCTCTCAAGTGTGGAAATTATGGTAAATTTGAGAACAAGCCAGATTAGATTGATAGTTACACCTCCTCCTTTAATTAGCCAACCACAGGATCTGTGGAGGCAAAGGCCGGGGGTGTGTGTCGGTGTATATAACGTGTATTGTCTATGTGAAAGATTAATCAAAAGGAGTTGCTTGAGGTGGGAAGGCTTTTCCGGAGAGGTTCCACATGTTGTCAGGTAGTCCCTCTGAATGGCAGCTTCCGGTTCGGTCCCTTAGCTTTCGGACGTGACATTTAGTCTGATATGTGCCAGCCGTGCAATCTACCTAGCCCTGCAAAGTGCAAATATTAACCTAAATGCATATTAAGATACTGTGTGTTAGCTCCTGAACTGAAATAGAGAGCGGGTGTACCAGCGGAGGCAAGCAAATCGTGTTGATTTACAGTGGCTTGAGGATTTGGCCCATTACCGCTTCTTTATACACTTTTAAAAAGAAATGCCAACTCGATAGTTTAGGCTTTAACTGGAACATGGCAAGTAATTGTATGTTTTGGCGGACCCCTAGTAATGTTGCAGAATCTTTCTCAGAAGTTGTTCCATGGGATAGCCGATTCCTCAGGTAAGAGCTACTTGTTTGTTCAATCCTCCATCTTAGGCCTGCTCCTCAGGTGCGTCCTTCTTCTCGCAGCGATTTCCTAGGAACAGATTTCGAAGAACAGCTCTGATCACAGAATCACAGATTGGTTAGGGTTGGAAAGGACCTCTGGAGATCATCCAGTCCAACCCCCTGCCAGAGCAGGGTCACCTACAGCAGGTTGCACAGGATGACCTCCAGGCGGGTTTTGAATGTCTCTGGGGTGGGAGACTCTACCGCCTCCCTGGGCAGCCTGTTCCAGCGCTCTGCCACCCTCAAAGTAAAGAAGTTCCTCCTCATGCTTTGATAGAAGTTCCTAGGTTCCAGTTTGTACCCGTTACACCGTTACGTAACGGGCACTAATTGGAACGTAGGAACTTGAACTTGAACTGGAACGTAGGAGCTTGAACATAGGATTATCCTTGATGATTCAGGATAGCTGTGTGTCTGACCAGTCTGTCTTTCGAAGGAGGTCCTGGACCAGCTCCAGCCATGCTGTGCTGAGCAGAGCCCCTGGCAGCAGCCCCACAGCTCACTCCCAGTGTGCCTGAATGGAAAAGATACCAAAGTTGCTCCAACACTTTCCGAAAAACTCTATAGTGTTACCCCACAAGCGCAAAGCGACAGCAAAGCCCGTGAAATGACACCGGTGCTTCCAGAAAATGTCAAGCTTCCTGCCCAAGGGTGACATGCCATGCGGTGGGGTCAGGGCCACGCGCTGAGCACCCGGTGCGCTGGGGTTGCCCCAGCGGTTCCTGAGCAGCTCCTGCAGTGCTGCCGCCTGTACCGTTCTGGCGGCTGTAGTTGTTTAAAAAGCCGTTGTTGATTCCGGCGTAATCTGACGGCAGTTTTCTCGGGCATTTGGGCCTCTTCTAATAAGTGTGCTGTGAGTACATCTGCAAGCATTCACCTGTCGAGGTCAAATGACTGGTGGTGCTCATCTGCCCCCGTGCTACTGCTGCTGCCTCCCGTGAATGCTCATGTGCCTGCGTGCCCCTGTACAGGCACAGATGCACGCGCGCAACACCTGATCCCGCATCCTAATTATTTTTCGCCCGGTTCTCTGAGTTGTTCTGCTTCCGGCTGATGAATGGGAAAGTGTAGTAGTGCTGTTTCATTTCACCAGCCTCTCAAGTGTGGAAATTATGGTAAATTTGAGAACAAGCCAGATTAGATTGATAGTTACACCTCCTCCTTTAATTAGCCAACCACAGGATCTGTGGAGGCAAAGGCCGGGGGGGTGTGTCGGTGTATATAACGTGTATTGTCTATGTGAAAGATTAATCAAAAGGAGTTGCTTGAGGTGGGAAGGCTTTTCCGAAGAGGTTCCACATATTGTCAGGTAGTCCCTCTGAATGGCAGCTTCCGGTTCGGTCCCTTAGCTTTCGGAAGTGACATTTAGTCTGATATGTGCCAGCCGTGCGATCTACCTAGCCCTGCAAAGTGCAAATATTAACATAAATGCATATTAAGATAGTGTGTGTTAGCTCCTGAACTGAAATAGAGAGCGGGTGTTCCAGCGGAGGCAAGCAAATCGTGTTGATTTACAGTGGCTTGAGGATTTGGCCCATTACCGCTTCTTTATACACTTTTAAAAAGAAATGCCAACTCGATAGTTTAGGCTTTAACTGGAACATGGCAAGTAATTGTATGTTTTGGCGGACCCCTAGTAATGTTGCAGAATCTTTCTCAGAAGTTGTTCCGTGGGATAGCCGATTCCTCAGGTAAGAGCTACTTGTTTGTTCAATCCTCCGTCTTAGGCCTGCTCCTCAGGTGCATCCTCCTTCTCGCAGCGATTTCTTAGGAATAGATTTCGAAGAACAGCTCTGATCACAGAATCACAGATTGGTTAGGGTTGGAAAGGACCTCTGGAGATCATCCAGTCCAACCCCCCTGCCAGAGCAGGGTCACCTACAGCAGGTTGCACAGGATGACCTCCAGGCGGGTTTTGAATGTCTCTGGGGTCGGAGACTCTACCGCCTCCCTGGGCAGCCTGTTCCAGCGCTCTGCCACCCTCAAAGTAAAGAAGTCCCTCCTCATGCTTTGATAGAAGTTCCTACGTTCCAGTTTCTACCCGTTACCTCTTGTCCTGGATCATCTTTGATGATCCAGGCCAAGAGGTAATGGGCACCAATTGGAACGTAGGAACTTGAACTTGAACTGGAAGGTAGGAACTTGAACATAGGATTATCCTTGATGATTCAGGATAGCTGTGTGTCTGACCAGTCTGTCTTTCGAAGGAGGTCCTGGACCAGCTCCAGCCATGCTGTGCTGAGCAGAGCCCCTGGCAGCAGCCCCACAGCTCACTCCCAGTGTGCCTGAATGGAAAAGGTACCAAAGTTGCTCCAACACTTTCTGAAAAACTCTATAGTGTTACCCCACAAGCGCAAAGCGACGGCAAAGCCCGTGAAATGACACCGGTGCTTCCAGAAAATGTCAAGCTTCCTGCCCAAGGGTGACATGCCATGCGGTGGGGTCAGGGCCACGCGCTGAGCACCCGGTGCGCTGGGGTTGCCCCAGCGGTTCCTGAGCAGCTCCTGCAGTGCTGCCGCCGGTACCGTTCTGGCGGCTGTAGTTGTTTAAAAAGCCGTTGTTGTTTCCGGCGTAATCTGACGGCAGTTTTCTCGGGCATTTGGGCCTCTTCGAATAAGTGTGCTGTGAGTACATCTGCAAGCATTCACCTGTCGAGGTCAAATGACTGGTGGTGCTCATCTGCCCCCGTGCTACTGCTGCTGCCTCCCGTGAATGCTCATGTGCCTGCGTGCCCCTGTACAGGCACAGATGCACGCGCGCAACACCTGATCCCGCATCCTAATTATTTTTCGCCCGGTTCTCGGAGTTGTTCTGCTTCCGGCTGATGAATGGGAAAGTGTAGTAGTGCTGTTTCATTTCACCAGCCTCTCAAGTGTGGAAATTATGGTAAATTTGAGAACAAGCCAGATTAGATTGATAGTTACACCTCCTCCTTTAATTAGCCAACCACAGGATCTGTGGAGGCAAAGGCCGGGGGGGTGTGTCGGTGTATATAACGTGTATTGTCTATGTGAAAGATTAATCAAAAGGAGTTGCTTGAGGTGGGAAGGCTTTTCCGGAGAGGTTCCACATGTTGTCAGGTAGTCCCTCTGAATGGCAGCTTCCGGTTCGGTCCCTTAGCTTTCGGAAGTGACATTTAGTCTGATATGTGCCAGCCGTGCAATCTGCCTAGCCCTGCAAAGTGCAAATATTAACCTAAATGCATATTAAGATACTGTGTGTTAGCTCCTGAACTGAAATAGAGAGCGGGTGTTCCAGCGGAGGCAAGCAAATCGTGTTGATTTACAGTGGCTTGAGGATTTGGCCCATTACCGCTTCTTTATACACTTTTAAAAAGAAATGCCAACTCGATAGTTTAGGCTTTAACTGGAACATGGCAAGTAATTCTGTGTTTTGGCGGACCCCTAGTAATGTTGCAGAATCTTTCTCAGAAGTTGTTCCATGGGATAGCCGATTCCTCAGGTAAGAGCTACTTGTTTGTTCAATCCTCCATCTTAGGCCTGCTCCTCAGGTGCATCCTCCTTCTCGCAGCGATTTCCTAGGAACAGATTTCGAAGAACAGCTCTGATCACAGAATCACAGATTGGTTAGGGTTGGAAAGGAGCTCTGGAGATCATCCAGTCCAACCCCCCTGCCAGAGCAGGGTCACCTACAGCAGGTTGCACAGGATGACCTCCAGGCGGGTTTTGAATGTCTCTGGGGTGGGAGACTCTACCGCCTCCCTGGGCAGCCTGTTCCAGCGCTCTGCCACCCTCAAAGTAAAGAAGTTCCTCCTCATGCTTTGATAGAAGTTCCTAGGTTCCAGTTTGTACCCGTTACCTCTTGTCCTGGATCATCTTTGATGATCCAGGACAAGAGGTAACGGGCACCAATTGGAACGTAGGAACTTGAACTTGAACTGGAAGGTAGGAACTTGAACTTGAACATAGGATTATCCTTGATGATTCAGGATAGCTGTGTGTCTGACCAGTCTGTCTTTCGAAGGAGGTCCTGGGTCAGCTCCAGCTATGCTGTGCTGAGCAGAGCCCCTGGCAGCAGCCCCACAGCTCACTCCCAGTGTGCCTGAATGGAAAAGGTACCAAAGTTGCTCCAACACTTTCTGAAAAACTCTATAGTGTTACCCCACAAGCGCAAAGCGACGGCAAAGCCCGTGAAATGACACCGGTGCTTCCAGAAAATGTCAAGCTTCCTGCCCAAGGGTGACATGCCATGCGGTGGGGTCAGGCCCACGCGCTGAGCACCCGGTGCGCTGGGGTTGCCCCAGCGGTTCCTGAGCAGCTCCTGCAGTGCTGCCGCCGGTACCGTTCTGGCGGCTGTAGTTGTTTAAAAAGCCGTTGTTGTTTCCGGCGTAATCTGACGGCAGTTTTCTCGGGCATTTGGGCCTCTTCTAATAAGTGTGCTGTGAGTACATCTGCAAGCATTCACCTGTCGAGGTCAAATGACTGGTGGTGCTCATCTGCCCCCGTGCTACTGCTGCTGCCTCCCGTGAATGCTCATGTGCCTGCGTGCCCCTGTACAGGCACAGATGCACGCGCGCAACACCTGATCCCGCATCCTAATTATTTTTCGCCCGGTTCTCTGAGTTGTTCTGCTTCCGGCTGATGAATGGGAAAGTGTAGTAGTGCTGTTTCATTTCACCAGCCTCTCAAGTGTGGAAATTATGGTAAATTTGAGAACAAGCGAAATTAGATTGATAGTTACACCTCCTCCTTTAATTAGCCAACCACAGGATCTGTGGAGGCAAAGGCCGGGGGGCGTGTCGGTGGGGGGGCATACGATTTTACCATGGCGAGATTGCTGGAGGTTCTTTCTTGTCTGTTCTTTCTTGTCTTGTAAATTGGTATGAGGTTCTACCAGTCTTCCTCACGTAGCACAATCGCTCTTGATTTCTGGAGGTTGCTCACAGGGTAAGCTAATGTTTAACATCAATAAGGGTTACCGAATCTTGTCCTTGAGAAGCAGGAGTCTGGAAGCTGTTGTCAATCCAACTGCTGTATTCCTGACCAGCAAGCCCGCTCGATTCAGGGTTAATTAACTGATTACTTAGAGCGGAAGTGTTGTGGAGGAGCCCGATCATTACCATTTCTATTCATTCTAATATGATGTATTTCAACTCCCCCTCCCTCACGCCTTCCAGAGAGTGATCTGGTGAAGGAGGATGACAAGTCTTTGTGAAACCATCTCGAGTTCTCCCAGATACTCGTAGTTGAAGTTGTCTAGCGGTGCGAGATTAGACACCGTGTGAAAGGCAATACTGCACAGATTCTTTATTCCAGACCATTTTGTAAGTTCGCATGATACAAAACCTCACGGTTACTGGGCAGCTCTCCCACTTTTCATGTCAACCTTTGCTACCTCGCCCGCTGCAACGTGCAGGAAAGAAACATTGATTTGAATTGCGCCGTGGTGCCGTGCATCTTAATGACACTCTGGAGTGACTGGCAGTGTGTCTGGGTCCTGGGGTTGGACCCGGTCTAGCTGCCAGGAGGCAACATTGCAGAGAGGGGCTACAGCTGTGGTCTCTGAAGGGACCTGGCTACTCTATGTAGGCCTTCTCTCCCTGCGTCTCAGAGTGCTTGAAGATGCTAATTGGTTCACATTTTCCTCTGTTCGTTAAGGTATTCTGTCCTTAAAAATTCAGCTTTTTAAAATAGTAACGTGTATTGTCTATGTGAAAGATTAATCAAAAGGAGTTGCTTGAGGTGGGAAGGCTTTTCCGGAGAGGTTCCACATGTTGTCAGGTAGTCCCTCTGAATGGCAGCTTCCGGTTCGGTCCCTTAGCTTTCGGAAGTGACATTTAGTCTGATATGTGCCAGCCGTGCAATCTACCTAGCCCTGCAAAGTGCAAATATTAACCTAAATGCATATTAAGATACTGTGTGTTAGCTCCTGAACTGAAATAGAGAGCGGGTGTTCCAGCGGAGGCAAGCAAATCGTGTTGATTTACAGTGGCTTGAGGATTTGGCCCATTACCGCTTCTTTATACACTTTTAAAAAGAAATGCCAACTCGATAGTTTAGGCTTTAACTGGAACATGGCAAGTAATTCTGTGTTTTGACGGACCCCTAGTAATGTTGCAGAATCTTTCTCTGAAGTTGTTCCATGGCATAGCCGATTCCTCAGGTAAGAGCTACTTGTTTGTTCAATCCTCCATCTTAGGCCTGCTCCTCAGGTGCATCCTCCTTCTCGCAGCGATTTCCTAGGAACAGATTTCGAAGAACAGCTCTGATCACAGAATCACAGATTGGTTAGGGTTGGAAAGGAGCTCTGGAGATCATCCAGTCCAACCCCCTGCCAGAGCAGGGTCACCTACAGCAGGTTGCACAGGATGACCTCCAGGCGGGTTATGAATGTCTCTGGGGTCGGAGACTCTACTGCCTCCCTGGGCAGCCTGTTCTAGCGCTCTGCCACCCTCAAAGTAAAGAAGTTCCTCCTCATACTTTGATAGAAGTTCCTAGGTTCCAGTTTGTACCCGTTACCTCTTGTCCTGGATCATCTTTGATGATCCAGGACAAGAGGTAACGGGCACCAATTGGAACGTAGGAACTTGAACTTGAACTGGAAGGTAGGAACTTGAACTTGAACATAGGATTATCCTTGATGATTCAGGATAGCTGTGTGTCTGACCAGTCTGTCTTTCGAAGGAGGTCCTGGACCAGCTCCAGCCATGCTGTGCTGAGCAGAGCCCCTGGCAGCAGCCCCACACCTCACTCCCAGTGTGCCTGAATGGAAAAGGTACCAAAGTTGCTCCAACACTTTCTGAAAAACTCTATAGTGTTACCCCACAAGCGCAAAGCGACGGCAAAGCCCGTGAAATGACACCGGTGCTTCCAGAAAATGTCAAGCTTCCTGCCCAAGGGTGACATGCCATGCGGTGGGGTCAGGCCCACGCGCTGAGCACCCGGTGCGCTGGGGTTGCCCCAGCGGTTCCTGAGCAGCTCCTGCAGTGCTGCCGCCGGTACCGTTCTGGCGGCTGTAGTTGTTTAAAAAGCCGTTGTTGTTTCCGGCGTAATCTGACGGCAGTTTTCTCGGGCATTTGGGCCTCTTCTAATAAGTGTGCTGTGAGTACATCTGCAAGCATTCACCTGTCGAGGTCAAATGACTGGTGGTGCTCATCTGCCCCCGTGCTACTGCTGCTGCCTCCCGTGAATGCTCATGTGCCTGCGTGCCCCTGTACAGGCACAGATGCACGCGCGCAACACCTGATCCCGCATCCTAATTATTTTTCGCCCGGTTCTCGGAGTTGTTCTGCTTCCGGCTGATGAATGGGAAAGTGTAGTAGTGCTGTTTCATTTCACCAGCCTCTCAAGTGTGGAAATTATGGTAAATTTGAGAACAAGCGAAATTAGATTGATAGTTACACCTCCTCCTTTAATTAGCCAACCACAGGATCTGTGGAGGCAAAGGCCGGGGGGCGTGTCGGTGGGGGGGCATACGATTTTACCATGGCGAGATTGCTGGAGGTTCTTTCTTGTCTGTTCTTTCTTGTCTTGTAAATTGGTATGAGGTTCTACCAGTCTTCCTCACGTAGCACAATCGCTCTTGATTTCTGGAGGTTGCTCACAGGGTAAGCTAATGTTTAACATCAATAAGGGTTACCGAATCTTGTCCTTGAGAAGCAGGAGTCTGGAAGCTGTTGTCAATCCAACTGCTGTATTCCTGACCAGCAAGCCCGCTCGATTCAGGGTTAATTAACTGATTACTTAGAGCGGAAGTGTTGTGGAGGAGCCCGATCATTACCATTTCTATTCATTCTAATATGATGTATTTCAACTCCCCCTCCCTCACGCCTTCCAGAGAGTGATCTGGTGAAGGAGGATGACAAGTCTTTGTGAAACCATCTCGAGTTCTCCCAGATACTCGTAGTTGAAGTTGTCTAGCGGTGCGAGATTAGACACCGTGTGAAAGGCAATACTGCACAGATTCTTTATTCCAGACCATTTTGTAAGTTCGCATGATACAAAACCTCACGGTTACTGGGCAGCTCTCCCACTTTTCATGTCAACCTTTGCTACCTCGCCCGCTGCAACGTGCAGGAAAGAAACATTGATTTGAATTGCGCCGTGGTGCCGTGCATCTTAATGACACTCTGGAGTGACTGGCAGTGTGTCTGGGTCCTGGGGTTGGACCCGGTCTAGCTGCCAGGAGGCAACATTGCAGAGAGGGGCTACAGCTGTGGTCTCTGAAGGGACCTGGCTACTCTATGTAGGCCTTCTCTCCCTGCGTCTCAGAGTGCTTGAAGATGCTAATTGGTTCACATTTTCCTCTGTTCGTTAAGGTATTCTGTCCTTAAAAATTCAGCTTTTTAAAATAGTAACGTGTATTGTCTATGTGAAAGATTAATCAAAAGGAGTTGCTTGAGGTGGGAAGGCTTTTCCGGAGAGGTTCCACATGTTGTCAGGTAGTCCCTCTGAATGGCAGCTTCCGGTTCGGTCCCTTAGCTTTCGGAAGTGACATTTAGTCTGATATGTGCCAGCCGTGCAATCTACCTAGCCCTGCAAAGTGCAAATATTAACCTAAATGCATATTAAGATACTGTGTGTTAGCTCCTGAACTGAAATAGAGAGCGGGTGTTCCAGCGGAGGCAAGCAAATCGTGTTGATTTAGTGGCTTGCGGATTTGGCCCATTACCGCTTCTTTATACACTTTTAAAAAGAAATGCCAACTCGATAGTTTAGGCTTTAACTGGAACATGGCAAGTAATTGTATGTTTTGGCGGACCCCTAGTAATGTTGCAGAATCTTTCTCAGAAGTTGTTCCATGGGATAGCCGATTCCTCAGGTAAGAGCTACTTGTTTGTTCAATCCTCCATCTTAGGCCTGCTCCTCAGGTGCATCCTCCTTCTCGCAGCGATTTCCTAGGAACAGATTTCGAAGAACAGCTCTGATCACAGAATCACAGATTGGTTAGGGTTAGAAAGGAGCTCTGGAGATCATCCAGCCCAACCCCCCTGCCAGAGCAGGGTCACCTACAGCAGGTTGCACAGGATGACCTCCAGGCGGGTTTTGAATGTTTCTGGGGTCGGAGACTCTACCGCCTCCCTGGGCAGCCTGTTCCAGCGCTCTGCCACCTTCAAAGTAAAGAAGTTCCTCCTCATGCTTTGATAGAAGTTCCTAGGTTCCAGTTTGTACCCGTTACCTCTTGTCCTGGATCATCTTTGATGATCCAGGACAAGAGGTAACGGGCACCAATTGGAAGGTAGGAACTTGAACTTGAACTGGAACGTAGGAACTTGAACATAGGATTATCCTTGATGATTCAGGATAGCTGTGTGTCTGACCAGTCTGTCTTTCGAAGGAGGTCCTGGACCAGCTCCAGCCATGCTGTGCTGAGCAGAGCCCCTGGCAGCAGCCCCACAGCTCACTCCCAGTGTGCCTGAATGGAAAAGGTACCAAAGTTGCTCCAACACTTTCTGAAAAACTCTATAGTGTTACCCCACAAGCGCAAAGCGACGGCAAAGCCCGTGAAATGACACCGGTGCTTCCAGAAAATGTCAAGCTTCCTGCCCAAGGGTGACATGCCATGCGGTGGGGTCAGGGCCACGCGCTGAGCACCCGGTGCGCTGGGGTTGCCCCAGCGGTTCCTGAGCAGCTCCTGCAGTGCTGCCGCCGGTACCGTTCTGGCGGCTGTAGTTGTTTAAAAAGCCGTTGTTGTTTCCGGCGTAATCTGACGGCAGTTTTCTCGGGCATTTGGGCCTCTTCTAATAAGTGTGCTGTGAGTACATCTGCAAGCATTCACCTGTCGAGGTCAAATGACTGGTGGTGCTCATCTGCCCCCGTGCTACTGCTGCTGCCTCCCGTGAATGCTCATGTGCCTGCGTGCCCCTGTACAGGCACAGATGCACGCGCGCAACACCTGATCCCGCATCCTAATTATTTTTCGCCCGGTTCTCGGAGTTGTTCTGCTTCCGGCTGATGAATGGGAAAGTGTAGTAGTGCTGTTTCATTTCACCAGCCTCTCAAGTGTGGAAATTATGGTAAATTTGAGAACAAGCCAGATTAGATTGATAGTTACACCTCCTCCTTTAATTAGCCAACCACAGGATCTGTGGAGGCAAAGGCCGGGGGGGTGTGTCGGTGTATATAACGTGTATTGTCTATGTGAAAGATTAATCAAAAGGAGTTGCTTGAGGTGGGAAGGCTTTTCCGGAGAGGTTCCACATGTTGTCAGGTAGTCCCTCTGAATGGCAGCTTCCGGTTCGGTCCCTTAGCTTTCGGAAGTGACATTTAGTCTGATATGTGCCAGCCGTGCAATCTACCTAGCCCTGCAAAGTGCAAATATTAACCTAAATGCATATTAAGATACTGTGTGTTAGCTCCTGAACTGAAATAGAGAGCGGGTGTTCCAGCGGAGGCAAGCAAATCGTGTTGATTTAGTGGCTTGCGGATTTGGCCCATTACCGCTTCTTTATACATTTTTAAAAAGAAATGCCAACTCGATAGTTTAGGCTTTAACTGGAACATGGCAAGTAATTGTATTTTTGGCGGACCCCTAGTAATGTTGCAGAATCTTTCTCAGAAGTTGTTCCATGGGATAGCCGTTTCCTCAGGTAAGAGCTACTTGTTTGTTCAATCCTCCATCTTAGGCCTGCTCCTCAGGTGCATCCTCCTTCTCGCAGCGATTTCCTAGGAACAGATTTCGAAGAACAGCTCTGATCACAGAATCACAGATTGGTTAGGGTTGGAAAGGAGCTCTGGAGATCATCCAGCCCAACCCCCCTGCCAGAGCAGGGTCACCTACAGCAGGTTGCACAGGATGACTTCCAGGCGGGTTTTGAATGTCTCTGGGGTGGGAGACTCTACCGCCTCCCTGGGCAGCCTGTTCCAGCGCTCTGCCACCCTCAAAGTAAAGAAGTTCCTCCTCATGCTTTGATAGAAGTTCCTACGTTCCAGTTTGTACCCGTTACCTCAAAGATGATCCAGGACAAGAGGTAACGGGCACCAATTGGAACGTAGGAACTTGAACTTGAACTGGAACGTAGGAACTTGAACATAGGATTATCCTTGATGATTCAGGATAGCTGTGTGTCTGACCAGTCTGTCTTTCGAAGGAGGTCCTGGACCAGCTCCAGCCATGCTGTGCTGAGCAGAGCCCCTGGCAGCAGCCCCACAGCTCACTCCCAGTGTGCCTGAATGGAAAAGGTACCAAAGTTGCTCCAACACTTTCTGAAAAACTCTATAGTGTTACCCCACAAGCGCAAAGCGACGGCAAAGCCCGTGAAATGACACCGGTGCTTCCAGAAAATGTCAAGCTTCCTGCCCAAGGGTGACATGCCATGCGGTGGGGTCAGGGCCACGTGCTGAGCACCCGGTGCGCTGGGGTTGCCCCAGCGGTTCCTGAGCAGCTCCTGCAGTGCTGCCGCCGGTACCGTTCTGGCGGCTGTAGTTGTTTAAAAAGCCGTTGTTGTTTCCGGCGTAATCTGACGGCAGTTTTCTCGGGCATTTGGGCCTCTTCGAATAAGTGTGCTGTGAGTACATCTGCAAGCATTCACCTGTCGAGGTCAAATGACTGGTGGTGCTCATCTGCCCCCGTGCTACTGCTGCTGCCTCCCGTGAATGCTCATGTGCCTGCGTGCCCCTGTACAGGCACAGATGCACGCGCGCAACACCTGATCCCGCATCCTAATTATTTTTCGCCCAGTTCTCGGAGTTGTTCTGCTTCCGGCTGATGAATGGGAAAGTGTAGTAGTGCTGTTTCATTTCACCAGCCTCTCAAGTGTGGAAATTATGGTAAATTTGAGAACAAGCCAGATTAGATTGATAGTTACACCTCCTCCTTTAATTAGCCAACCACAGGATCTGTGGAGGCAAAGGCCGGGGGGGTGTGTCGGTGTATATAACGTGTATTGTCTATGTGAAAGATTAATCAAAAGGAGTTGCTTGAGGTGGGAAGGCTTTTCCGGAGAGGTTCCACATGTTGTCAGGTAGTCCCTCTGAATGGCAGCTTCCGGTTCGGTCCCTTAGCTTTCGGAAGTGACATTTAGTCTGATATGTGCCAGCCGTGCAATCTACCTAGCCCTGCAAAGTGCAAATATTAACATAAATGCATATTAAGATACTGTGTGTTAGCTCCTGAACTGAAATAGAGAGCGGGTGTTCCAGCGGAGGCAAGCAAATCGTGTTGATTTACAGTGGCTTGCGGATTTGGCCCATTACCGCTTCTTTATACACTTTTAAAAAGAAATGCCAACTCGATAGTTTAGGCTTTAACTGGAACATGGCAAGTAATTGTATGTTTTGGCGGACCCCTAGTAATGTTGCAGAATCTTTCTCAGAAGTTGTTCCATGGGATAGCCGATTCCTCAGGTAAGAGCTACTTGTTTGTTCAATCCTCCATCTTAGGCCTGCTCCTCAGGTGCATCCTCCTTCTCGCAGCGATTTCCTAGGAACAGATTTCGAAGAACATCTCTGATCACAGAATCACAGATTGGTTAGGGTTGGAAAGGAGCTCTGGAGATCATCCAGCCCAACCCCCCTGCCAGAGCAGGGTCACCTACAGCAGGTTGCACAGGATGACCTCCAGGCGGGTTTTGAATGTTTCTGGGGTCGGAGACTCTACCGCCTCCCTGGGCAGCCTGTTCCAGCGCTCTGCCACCCTCAAAGTAAAGAAGTTCCTCCTCATGCTTTGATAGAAGTTCCTAGGTTCCAGTTGGTACCCGTTACCTCTTGTCCTGGATCATCTTTGATGATCCAGGCCAAGAGGTAACGGGAACCAATTGGAACGTAGGAACTTGAACTTGAACTGGAACGTAGGAACTTGAACATAGGATTATCCTTGATGATTCAGGATAGCTGTGTGTCTGACCAGTCTGTCTTTCGAAGGAGGTCCTGGACCAGCTCCAGCCATGCTGTGCTGAGCAGAGCCCCTGGCAGCAGCCCCACAGCTCACTCCCAGTGTGCCTGAATGGAAAAGGTACCAAAGTTGCTCCAACACTTTCTGAAAAACTCTATAGTGTTACCCCACAAGCGCAAAGCGACGGCAAAGCCCGTGAAATGACACCGGTGCTTCCAGAAAATGTCAAGCTTCCTGCCCAAGGGTGACATGCCATGCGGTGGGGTCAGGGCCACGCGCTGAGCACCCGGTGCGCTGGGGTTGCCCCAGCGGTTCCTGAGCAGCTCCTGCAGTGCTGCCGCCGGTACCGTTCTGGCGGCTGTAGTTGTTTAAAAAGCCGTTGTTGTTTCCGGCGTAATCTGACGGCAGTTTTCTCGGGCATTTGGGCCTCTTCGAATAAGTGTGCTGTGAATACATCTGCAAGCATTCACCTGTCGAGGTCAAATGACTGGTGGTGCTCATCTGCCCCCGTGCTACTGCTGCTGCCTCCCGTGAATGCTCATGTGCCTGCGTGCCCCTGTACAGGCACAGATGCACGCGCGCAACACCTGATCCCGCATCCTAATTATTTTTCGCCCGGTTCTCGGAGTTGTTCTGCTTCCGGCTGATGAATGGGAAAGTGTAGTAGTGCTGTTTCATTTCACCAGCCTCTCAAGTGTGGAAATTATGGTAAATTTGAGAACAAGCCAGATTAGATTGATAGTTACACCTCCTCCTTTAATTAGCCAACCACAGGATCTGTGGAGGCAAAGGCCGGGGGGGTGTGTCGGTGTATATAACGTGTATTGTCTATGTGAAAGATTAATCAAAAGGAGTTGCTTGAGGTGGGAAGGCTTTTCCGGAGAGGTTCCACATGTTGTCAGGTAGTCCCTCTGAATGGCAGCTTCCGGTTCGGTCCCTTAGCTTTCGGAAGTGACATTTAGTCTGATATGTGCCAGCCGTGCAATCTACCTAGCCCTGCAAAGTGCAAATATTAACCTAAATGCATATTAAGATACTGTGTGTTAGCTCCTGAACTGCAATAGAGAGCGGGTGTTCCAGCGGAGGCAAGCAAATCGTGTTGATTTACAGTGGCTTGCGGATTTGGCCCATTACCGCTTCTTTATACACTTTTAAAAAGAAATGCCAACTCGATAGTTTAGGCTTTAACTGGAACATGGCAAGTAATTGTATGTTTTGGCGGACCCCTAGTAATGTTGCAGAATCTTTCTCAGAAGTTGTTCCATGGGATAGCCGATTCCTCAGGTAAGAGCTACTTGTTTGTTCAATCCTCCATCTTAGGCCTGCTCCTCAGGTGCATCCTCCTTCTCGCAGCGATTTCCTAGGAACAGATTTCGAAGAACAGCTCTGATCACAGAATCACAGATTGGTTAGGGTGGGAAAGGACCTCTGGAGATCATCCAGCCCAACCCCCCTGCCAGAGCAGGGTCACCTACAGCAGGTTGCACAGGATGACCTCCAGGCGGGTTTTGAATGTTTCTGGGGTGGGAGACTCTACCGCCTCCCTGGGCAGCCTGTTCCAGCGCTCTGCCACCCTCAAAGTAAAGAAGTTCCTCCTCATGCTTTGATAGAAGTTCCTACGTTCCAGTTTGTACCCGTTACCTCTTGTCCTGGATCATCTTTGATGATCCAGGACAAGAGGTAACGGGCACCAATTGGAACGTAGGAACTTGAACTTGAACTGGAACGTAGGAACTTGAACATAGGATTATCCTTGATGATTCAGGATAGCTGTGTGTCTGACCAGTCTGTCTTTCGAAGGAGGTCCTGGGCCAGCTCCAGCCATGCTGTGCTGAGCAGAGCCCCTGGCAGCAGCTCCACAGCTCACTCCCAGTGTGCCTGAATGGAAAAGGTACCAAAGTTGCTCCAACACTTTCTGAAAAACTCTATAGTGTTACCCCACAAGCGCAAAGCGACGGCAAAGCCCGTGAAATGACACCGGTGCTTCCAGAAAATGTCAAGCTTCCTGCCCAAGGGTGACATGCCATGCGGTGGGGTCAGGGCCACGCGCTGAGCACCCGGTGCGCTGGGGTTGCCCCAGCGGTTCCTGAGCAGCTCCTGCAGTGCTGCCGCCGGTACCGTTCTGGCGGCTGTAGTTGTTTAAAAAGCCGTTGTTGTTTCCGGCGTAATCTGACGGCAGTTTTCTCGGGCATTTGGGCCTCTTCTAATAAGTGTGCTGTGAGTACATCTGCAAGCATTCACCTGTCGAGGTCAAATGACTGGTGGTGCTCATCTGCCCCCGTGCTACTGCTGCTGCCTCCCGTGAATGCTCATGTGCCTGCGTGCCCCTGTACAGGCACAGATGCACGCGCGCAACACCTGATCCCGCATCCTAATTATTTTTCGCCCGGTTCTCTGAGTTGTTCTGCTTCCGGCTGATGAATGGGAAAGTGTAGTAGTGCTGTTTCATTTCACCAGCCTCTCAAGTGTGGAAATTATGGTAAATTTGAGAACAAGCCAGATTAGATTGATAGTTACACCTCCTCCTTTAATTAGCCAACCACAGGATCTGTGGAGGCAAAGGCCGGGGGTGTTTGTCGGTGTATATAACGTGTATTGTCTATGTGAAAGATTAATCAAAAGGAGTTGCTTGAGGTGGGAAGGCTTTTCCGGAGAGGTTCCACATGTTGTCAGGTAGTCCCTCTGAATGGCAGCTTCCGGTTCGGTCCCTTAGCTTTCGGAAGTGACATTTAGTCTGATATGTGCCAGCCGTGCAATCTACCTAGCCCTGCAAAGTGCAAATATTAACCTAAATGCATATTAAGGTACTGTGTGTTAGCTCCTGAACTGAAATAGAGAGCGGGTGTTCCAGCGGAGGCAAGCAAATCGTGTTGATTTACAGTGGCTTGCAGATTTGGCCCATTACTGCTTCTTTATACACTTTTAAAAAGAAATGCCAACTCGATAGTTTAGGCTTTAACTGGAACATGGCAAGTAATTGTATGTTTTGGCGGACCCCTAGTAATGTTGCAGAATCTTTCTCAGAAGTTGTTCCATGGGATAGCCGATTCCTCAGGTAAGAGCTACTTGTTTGTTCAATCCTCCATCTTAGGCCTGCTCCTCAGGTGCATCCTCCTTCTCGCAGCTATTTCCTAGGAACAGATTTCGAAGAACAGCTCTGATCACAGAATCACAGATTGGTTAGGGTTGGAAAGGAGCTCTGGAGATCATCCAGTCCAACCCCCCTGCCAGAGCAGGGTCACCTACAGCAGGTTGCACAGGATGACCTCCAGGCGGGTTTTGAATGTTTCTGGGGTGGGAGACTCTACCGCCTCCCTGGGCAGCCTGTTCCAGCGCTCTGCCACCCTCAAAGTAAAGAAGTTCCTCCTCATGCTTTGATAGAAGTTCCTACGTTCCAGTTTGTACCCGTTACCTCTTGTCCTGGATCATCTTTGATGATCCAGGACAAGAGGTAACGGGCACCAATTGGAAGGTAGGAACTTGAACTTGAACTGGAACGTAGGAACTTGAACATAGGATTATCCTTGATGATTCAGGATAGCTGTGTGTCTGACCAGTCTGTCTTTCGAAGGAGGTCCTGGGCCAGCTCCAGCCATGCTGTGCTGAGCAGAGCCCCTGGCAGCAGCCCCACAGCTCACTCACAGTGTGCCTGAATGGAAAAGGTACCAAAGTTGCTCCAACACTTTCTGAAAAACTCTACAGTGTTACCCCAGAAGCGCAAAGCGACGGCAAAGCCCGTGAAATGACACCGGTGCTTCCAGAAAATGTCAAGCTTCCTGCCCAAGGGTGACATGCCATGCGGTGGGGTCAGGGCCACGCGCTGAGCACCCGGTGCGCTGGGGTTGCCCCAGCGGTTCCTGAGCAGCTCCTGCAGTGCTGCCGCCGGTACCGTTCTGGCGGCTGTAGTTGTTTAAAAAGCCGTTGTTGTTTCCGGCGTAATCTGACGGCAGTTTTCTCGGGCATTTGGGCCTCTTCGAATAAGTGTGCTGTGAGTACATCTGCAAGCATTCACCTGTCGAGGTCAAATGACTGGTGGTGCTCATCTGCCCCCGTGCTACTGCTGCTGCCTCCCGTGAATGCTCATGTGCCTGCGTGCCCCTGTACAGGCACAGATGCACGCGCGCAACACCTGATCCCGCATCCTAATTATTTTTCGCCCGGTTCTCGGAGTTGTTCTGCTTCCGGCTGATGAATGGGAAAGTGTAGTAGTGCTGTTTCATTTCACCAGCCTCTCAAGTGTGGAAATTATGGTAAATTTGAGAACAAGCCAGATTAGATTGATAGTTACACCTCCTCCTTTAATTAGCCAACCACAGGATCTGTGGAGGCAAAGGCCGGGGGGGTGTGTCGGTGTATATAACGTGTATTGTCTATGTGAAAGATTAATCAAAAGGAGTTGCTTGAGGTGGGAAGGCTTTTCCGGAGAGGTTCCACATGTTGTCAGGTAGTCCCTCTGAATGGCAGCTTCCGGTTCGGTCCCTTAGCTTTCGGAAGTGACATTTAGTCTGATATGTGCCAGCCGTGCAATCTACCTAGCCCTGCAAAGTGCAAATATTAACCTAATGCATATTAAGATACTGTGTGTTAGCTCCTGAACTGCAATAGAGAGCGGGTGTTCCAGCGGAGGCAAGCAAATCGTGTTGATTTACAGTGGCTTGAGGATTTGGCCCATTACCGCTTCTTTATACACTTTTAAAAAGAAATGCCAACTCGATAGTTTAGGCTTTAACTGGAACATGGCAAGTAATTGTATGTTTTGGCGGACCCCTAGTAATGTTGCAGAATCTTTCTCAGAAGTTGTTCCGTGGGATAGCCGATTCCTCAGGTAAGAGCTACTTGTTTGTTCAATCCTCCATCTTAGGCCTGCTCCTCAGGTGCATCCTCCTTCTCGCAGCGATTTCCTAGGAACAGATTTCGAAGAACAGCTCTGATCACAGAATCACAGATTGGTTAGGGTTGGAAAGGAGCTCTGGAGATCATCCAGCCCAACCCCCCTGCCAGAGCAGGGTCACCTACAGCAGGTTGCACAGGATGACCTCCAGGCGGGTTTTGAATGTTTCTGGGGTCGGAGACTCTACCGCCTCCCTGGGCAGCCTGTTCCAGCGCTCTGCCACCCTCAAAGTAAAGAAGTTCCTCCTCATGCTTTGATAGAAGTTCCTACGTTCCAGTTTGTACCCGTTACCTCTTGTCCTGGATCATCTTTGATGATCCAGGACAAGAGGTAACGGGCACCAATTGGAACGTAGGAACTTGAACTTGAACTGGAACGTAGGAACTTGAACATAGGATTATCCTTGATGATTCAGGATAGCTGTGTGTCTGACCAGTCTGTCTTTCGAAGGAGGTCCTGGACCAGCTCCAGCCATGCTGTGCTGAGCAGAGCCCCTGGCAGCAGCCCCACAGCTCACTCCCAGTGTGCCTGAATGGAAAAGGTACCAAAGTTGCTCCAACACTTTCTGAAAAACTCTATAGTGTTACCCCACAAGCGCAAAGCGACGGCAAAGCCCGTGAAATGACACCGGTGCTTCCAGAAAATGTCAAGCTTCCTGCCCAAGGGTGACATGCCATGCGGTGGGGTCAGGGCCACGCGCTGAGCACCCGGTGCGCTGGGGTTGCCCCAGCGGTTCCTGAGCAGCTCCTGCAGTGCTGCCGCCGGTACCGTTCTGGCGGCTGTAGTTGTTTAAAAAGCCGTTGTTGTTTCCGGCGTAATCTGACGGCAGTTTTCTCGGGCATTTGGGCCTCTTCTAATAAGTGTGCTGTGAGTACATCTGCAAGCATTCACCTGTCGAGGTCAAATGACTGGTGGTGCTCATCTCCCCCCGTGCTACTGCTGCTGCCTCCCGTGGATGCTCATGTGCCTGCGTGCCCCTGTACAGGCACAGATGCACGCGCGCAACACCTGATCCCGCATCCTAATTATTTTTCGCCCGGTTCTCTGAGTTGTTCTGCTTCCGGCTGATGAATGGGAAAGTGTAGTAGTGCTGTTTCATTTCACCAGCCTCTCAAGTGTGGAAATTATGGTAAATTTGAGAACAAGCCAGATTAGATTGATAGTTACACCTCCTCCTTTAATTAGCCAACCACAGGATCTGTGGAGGCAAAGGCCGGGGGGGTGTGTCGGTGTATATAACGTGTATTGTCTATGTGAAAGATTAATCAAAAGGAGTTGCTTGAGGTGGGAAGGCTTTTCCGGAGAGGTTCCACATGTTGTCAGGTAGTCCCTCTGAATGGCAGCTTCCGGTTCGGTCCCTTAGCTTTCGGAAGTGACATTTAGTCTGATATGTGCCAGCCGTGCAATCTACCTAGCCCTGCAAAGTGCAAATATTAACCTAAATGCATATTAAGATACTGTGTGTTAGCTCCTGAACTGCAATAGAGAGCGGGTGTTCCAGCGGAGGCAAGCAAATCGTGTTGATTTACAGTGGCTTGCAGATTTGGCCCATTACTGCTTCTTTATACACTTTTAAAAAGAAATGCCAACTCGATAGTTTAGGCTTTAACTGGAACATGGCAAGTAATTGTATGTTTTGGCGGACCCCTAGTAATGTTGCAGAATCTTTCTCAGAAGTTGTTCCATGGGATAGCCGATTCCTCAGGTAAGAGCTACTTGTTTGTTCAATCCTCCATCTTAGGCCTGCTCCTCAGGTGCATCCTCCTTCTCGCAGCTATTTCCTAGAAACAGATTTCGAAGAACAGCTCTGATCACAGAATCACAGATTGGTTAGGGTTGGAAAGGAGCTCTGGAGATCATCCAGTCCAACCCCCCTGCCAGAGCAGGGTCACCTACAGCAGGTTGCACAGGATGACCTCCAGGCGGGTTTTGAATGTCTCTGGGGTGGGAGACTCTACCGCCTCCCTGGGCAGCCTGTTCCAGCGCTCTGCCACCCTCAAAGTAAAGAAGTTCCTCCTCATGCTTTGATAGAAGTTCCTAGGTTCCAGTTTGTACCCGTTACCTCTTGTCCTGGATCATCTTTGATGATCCAGGACAAGAGGTAACGGGCACCAATTGGAACGTAGGAACTTGAACTTGAACTGGAACGTAGGAACTTGAACATAGGATTATCCTTGATGATTCAGGATAGCTGTGTGTCTGACCAGTCTGTCTTTCGAAGGAGGTCCTGGGCCAGCTCCAGCCATGCTGTGCTGAGCAGAGCCCCTGGCAGCAGCCCCACAGCTCACTCCCAGTGTGCCTGAATGGAAAAGGTACCAAAGTTGCTCCAACACTTTCTGAAAAACTCTATAGTGTTACCCCACAAGCGCAAAGCGACGGCAAAGCCCGTGAAATGACACCGGTGCTTCCAGAAAATGTCAAGCTTCCTGCCCAAGGGTGACATGCCATGCGGTGGGGTCAGGGCCACGCGCTGAGCACCCGGTGCGCTGGGGTTGCCCCAGCGGTTCCTGAGCAGCTCCTGCAGTGCTGCCGCCGGTACCGTTCTGGCGGCTGTAGTTGTTTAAAAAGCCGTTGTTGTTTCCGGCGTAATCTGACGGCAGTTTTCTCGGGCATTTGGGCCTCTTCTAATAAGTGTGCTGTGAGTACATCTGCAAGCATTCACCTGTCGAGGTCAAATGACTGGTGGTGCTCATCTCCCCCCGTGCTACTGCTGCTGCCTCCCGTGGATGCTCATGTGCCTGCGTGCCCCTGTACAGGCACAGATGCACGCGCGCAACACCTGATCCCGCATCCTAATTATTTTTCGCCCGGTTCTCTGAGTTGTTCTGCTTCCGGCTGATGAATGGGAAAGTGTAGTAGTGCTGTTTCATTTCACCAGCCTCTCAAGTGTGGAAATTATGGTAAATTTGAGAACAAGCCAGATTAGATTGATAGTTACACCTCCTCCTTTAATTAGCCAACCACAGGATCTGTGGAGGCAAAGGCCGGGGGGGTGTGTCGGTGTATATAACGTGTATTGTCTATGTGAAAGATTAATCAAAAGGAGTTGCTTGAGGTGGGAAGGCTTTTCCGGAGAGGTTCCACATGTTGTCAGGTAGTCCCTCTGAATGGCAGCTTCCGATTCGGTCCCTTAGCTTTCGGAAGTGACATTTAGTCTGATATGTGCCAGCCGTGCAATCTACCTAGCCCTGCAAAGTGCAAATATTAACCTAAATGCATATTAAGATACTGTGTGTTAGCTCCTGAACTGCAATAGAGAGCGGGTGTTCCAGCGGAGGCAAGCAAATCGTGTTGATTTACAGTGGCTTGCAGATTTGGCCCATTACTGCTTCTTTATACACTTTTAAAAAGAAATGCCAACTCGATAGTTTAGGCTTTAACTGGAACATGGCAAGTAATTGTATGTTTTGGCGGACCCCTAGTAATGTTGCAGAATCTTTCTCAGAAGTTGTTCCATGGGATAGCCGATTCCTCAGGTAAGAGCTACTTGTTTGTTCAATCCTCCATCTTAGGCCTGCTCCTCAGGTGCATCCTCCTTCTCGCAGCGATTTCCTAGGAACAGATTTCGAAGAACAGCTCTGATCACAGAATCACAGATTGGTTAGGGTTGGAAAGGAGCTCTGGAGATCATCCAGCCCAACCCCCCTGCCAGAGCAGGGTCACCTACAGCAGGTTGCACAGGATGACCTCCAGGCGGGTTTTGAATGTTTCTGGGGTGGGAGACTCTACCGCCTCCCTGGGCAGCCTGTTCCAGCGCTCTGCCACCCTCAAAGTAAAGAAGTTCCTCCTCATGCTTTGATAGAAGTTCCTAGGTTCCAGTTTGTACCCGTTACCTCTTGTCCTGGATCATCTTTGATGATCCAGGCCAAGAGGTAACGGGCACCAATTGGAACGTAGGAACTTGAACTTGAACTGGAACGTAGGAACTTGAACATAGGATTATCCTTGATGATTCAGGATAGCTGTGTGTCTGACCAGTCTGTCTTTCGAAGGAGGTCCTGGGCCAGCTCCAGCCATGCTGTGCTGAGCAGAGCCCCTGGCAGCAGCCCCACAGCTCACTCCCAGTGTGCCTGAATGGAAAAGGTACCAAAGTTGCTCCAACACTTTCTGAAAAACTCTATAGTGTTACCCCACAAGCGCAAAGCGACGGCAAAGCCCGTGAAATGACACCGGTGCTTCCAGAAAATGTCAAGCTTCCTGCCCAAGGGTGACATGCCATGCGGTGGGGTCAGGGCCACGCGCTGAGCACCCGGTGCGCTGGGGTTGCCCCAGCGGTTCCTGAGCAGCTCCTGCAGTGCTGCCGCCGGTACCGTTCTGGCGGCTGTAGTTGTTTAAAAAGCCGTTGTTGTTTCCGGCGTAATCTGACGGCAGTTTTCTCGGGCATTTGGGCCTCTTCTAATAAGTGTGCTGTGAGTACATCTGCAAGCATTCACCTGTCGAGGTCAAATGACTGGTGGTGCTCATCTGCCCCCGTGCTACTGCTGCTGCCTCCCGTGAATGCTCATGTGCCTGCGTGCCCCTGTACAGGCACAGATGCACGCGCGCAACACCTGATCCCGCATCCTAATTATTTTTCGCCCGGTTCTCTGAGTTGTTCTGCTTCCGGCTGATGAATGGGAAAGTGTAGTAGTGCTGTTTCATTTCACCAGCCTCTCAAGTGTGGAAATTATGGTAAATTTGGGAACAAGCCAGATTAGATTGATAGTTACACCTCCTCCTTTAATTAGCCAACCACAGGACCTGTGGAGGCAAAGGCCGGGGGTGTGTGTCGGTGTATATAACGTGTATTGTCTATGTGAAAGATTAATCAAAAGGAGTTGCTTGAGGTGGGAAGGCTTTTCCGGAGAGGTTCCACATGTTGTCAGGTAGTCCCTCTGAATGGCAGCTTCCGGTTCGGTCCCTTAGCTTTCGGAAGTGACATTTAGTCTGATATGTGCCAGCCGTGCAATCTACCTAGCCCTGCAAAGTGCAAATATTAACCTAAATGCATATTAAGATACTGTGTGTTAGCTCCTGAACTGCAATAGAGAGCGGGTGTTCCAGCGGAGGCAAGCAAATCGTGTTGATTTACAGTGGCTTGCGGATTTGGCCCATTACCGCTTCTTTATACACTTTTAAAAAGAAATGCCAACTCGATAGTTTAGGCTTTAACTGGAACATGGCAAGTAATTGTATGTTTTGGCGGACCCCTAGTAATGTTGCAGAATCTTTCTCTGAAGTTGTTCCATGGGATAGCCGATTCCTCAGGTAAGAGCTACTTGTTTGTTCAATCCTCCATCTTAGGCCTGCTCCTCAGGTGCATCCTCCTTCTCGCAGCGATTTCCTAGGAACAGATTTCGAAGAACAGCTCTGATCACAGAATCACAGATTAGTTAGGGTTGGAAAGGAGCTCTGGAGATCATCCAGCCCAACCCCCCTGCCAGAGCAGGGTCACCTACAGCAGGTTGCACAGGATGACCTCCAGGCGGGTTTTGAATGTCTCTGGGGTGGGAGACTCTACCGCCTCCCTGGGCAGCCTGTTCCAGCGCTCTGCCACCCTCAAAGTAAAGAAGTTCCTCCTCATGCTTTGATAGAAGTTCCTAGGTTCCAGTTTCTACCCGTTACCTCTTGTCCTGGATCATCTTTGATGATCCAGGACAAGAGGTAACGGGCGCCAATTGGAACGTAGGAACTTGAACTTGAACTGGAACGTAGGAGCTTGAACATAGGATTATCCTTGATGATTCAGGATAGCTGTGTGTCTGACCAGTCTATCTTTTGAAGGAGGTCCTGGACCAGCTCCAGCCATGCTGTGCTGAGCAGAGCCCCTGGCAGCAGCCCCACAGCTCACTCCCAGTGTGCCTGAATGGAAAAGGTACCAAAGTTGCTCCAACACTTTCTGAAAAACTCTATAGTGTTACCCCACAAGCGCAAAGCGACGGCAAAGCCCGTGAAATGACACCGGTGCTTCCAGAAAATGTCAAGCTTCCTGCCCAAGGGTGACATGCCATGCGGTGGGGTCAGGGCCACGCGCTGAGCACCCGGTGCGCTGGGGTTGCCCCAGCGGTTCCTGAGCAGCTCCTGCAGTGCTGCCGCCGGTACCGTTCTGGCGGCTGTAGTTGTTTAAAAAGCCGTTGTTGTTTCCGGCGTAATCTGACGGCAGTTTTCTCGGGCATTTGGGCCTCTTCTAATAAGTGTGCTGTGAGTACATCTGCAAGCATTCACCTGTCGAGGTCAAATGACTGGTGGTGCTCATCTGCCCCCGTGCTACTGCTGCTGCCTCCCGTGAATGCTCATGTGCCTGCGTGCCCCTGTACAGGCACAGATGCACGCGCGCAACACCTGATCCCGCATCCTAATTATTTTTCGCCCGGTTCTCGGAGTTGTTCTGCTTCCGGCTGATGAATGGGAAAGTGTAGTAGTGCTGTTTCATTTCACCAGCCTCTCAAGTGTGGAAATTATGGTAAATTTGAGAACAAGCCATATTAGATTGATAGTTACACCTCCTCCTTTAATTAGCCAACCACAGGATCTGTGGAGGCAAAGGCCGGGGGGGTGTGTCGGTGTATATAACGTGTATTGTCTATGTGAAAGATTAATCAAAAGGAGTTGCTTGAGGTGGGAAGGCTTTTCCGGAGAGGTTCCACATGTTGTCAGGTAGTCCCTCTGAATGGCAGCTTCCGGTTTGGTCCCTTAGCTTTCGGAAGTGACATTTAGTCTGATATGTGCCAGCCGTGCAATCTACCTAGCCCTGCAAAGTGCAAATATTAACATAAATGCATATTAAGATAGTGTGTGTTAGCTCCTGAACTGAAATAGAGAGCGGGTGTTCCAGCGGAGGCAAGCAAATCGTGTTGATTTACAGTGGCTTGAGGATTTGGCCCATTACCGCTTCTTTATACACTTTTAAAAAGAAATGCCAACTCGATAGTTTAGGCTTTAACTGGAACATGGCAAGTAATTGTATGTTTTGGCGGACCCCTAGTAATGTTGCAGAATCTTTCTCAGAAGTTGTTCCATGGGATAGCCGATTCCTCAGGTAAGAGCTACTTGTTTGTTCAATCCTCCATCTTAGGCCTGCTCCTCAGGTGCATCCTCCTTCTCGCAGCGATTTCCTAGGAACAGATTTCGAAGAACAGCTCTGATCACAGAATCACAGATTGGTTAGGGTTGGAAAGGAGCTCTGGAGATCATCCAGTCCAACCCCCCTGCCAGAGCAGGGTCACCTACAGCAGGTTGCACAGAATGACCTCCAGGCGGGTTTTGAATGTCTCTGGGGTGGGAGACTCTACCGCCTCCCTGGGCAGCCTGTTCCAGCGCTCTGCCACCCTCAAAGTAAAGAAGTTCCTCCTCATGCTTTGATAGAAGTTCCTAGGTTCCAGTTTGTACCCGTTACCTCTTGTCCTGGATCATCTTTGATGATCCAGGACAAGAGGTAACGGGCACCAATTGGAACGTAGGAACTTGAACTTGAACTGGAAGGTAGGAACTTGAACTTGAACATAGGATTATCCTTGATGATTCAGGATAGCTGTGTGTCTGACCAGTCTGTCTTTCGAAGGAGGTCCTGGGCCAGCTCCAGCTATGCTGTGCTGAGCAGAGCCCCTGGCAGCAGCCCCACAGCTCACTCCCAGTGTGCCTGAATGGAAAAGGTACCAAAGTTGCTCCAACACTTTCTGAAAAACTCTATAGTGTTACCCCACAAGCGCAAAGCGACGGCAAAGCCCGTGAAATGACACCGGTGCTTCCAGAAAATGTCAAGCTTCCTGCCCAAGGGTGACATGCCATGCGGTGGGGTCAGGGCCACGCGCTGAGCACCCGGTGCGCTGGGGTTGCCCCAGCGGTTCCTGAGCAGCTCCTGCAGTGCTACCGCCGGTACCGTTCTGGCGGCTGTAGTTGTTTAAAAAGCCGTTGTTGTTTCCGGCGTAATCTGACGGCAGTTTTCTCAGGCATTTGGGCCTCTTCGAATAAGTGTGCTGTGAGTACATCTGCAAGCATTCACCTGTCGAGGTCAAATGACTGGTGGTGCTCATCTGCCCCCGTGCTACTGCTGCTGCCTCCCGTGAATGCTCATGTGCCTGCGTGCCCCTGTACAGGCACAGATGCACGCGCGCAACACCTGATCCCGCATCCTAATTATTTTTCGCCCGGTTCTCGGAGTTGTTCTGCTTCCGGCTGATGAATGGGAAAGTGTAGTAGTGCTGTTTCATTTCACCAGCCTCTCAAGTGTGGAAATTATGGTAAATTTGAGAACAAGCCAGATTAGATTGATAGTTACACCTCCTCCTTTAATTAGCCAACCACAGGATCTGTGGAGGCAAAGGCCGGGGGGGTGTGTCGGTGTATATAACATGTATTGTCTATGTGAAAGATTAATCAAAAGGAGTTGCTTGAGGTGGGAAGGCTTTTCCGGAGAGGTTCCACATGTTGTCAGGTAGTCCCTCTGAATGGCAGCTTCCGGTTCGGTCCCTTAGCTTTCGGAAGTGACATTTAGTCTGATATGTGCCAGCCGTGCAATCTACCTAGCCCTGCAAAGTGCAAATATTAACCTAAATGCATATTAAGATACTGTGTGTTAGCTCCTGAACTGAAATAGAGAGCGGGTGTTCCAGCGGAGGCAAGCAAATCGTGTTGATTTACAGTGGCTTGAGGATTTGGCCCATTACCGCTTCTTTATACACTTTTAAAAAGAAATGCCAACTCGATAGTTTAGGCTTTAACTGGAACATGGCAAGTAATTGTATGTTTTGGCGGACCCCTAGTAATGTTGCAGAATCTTTCTCAGAAGTTGTTCCATGGGATAGCCGATTCCTCAGGTAAGAGCTACTTGTTTGTTCAATCCTCCATCTTAGGCCTGCTCCTCGGGTGCATCCTCCTTCTCGCAGCGATTTCCTAGGAACAGATTTCGAAGAACAGCTCTGATCACAGAATCACAGATTGGTTAGGGTTGGAAAGGAGCTCTGGAGATCATCCAGTCCAACCCCCCTGCCAGAGCAGGGTCACCTACAGCAGGTTGCACAGGATGACCTCCAGGCGGGTTTTGAATGTCTCTGGGGTGGGAGACACTACTGCCTCCCTGGGCAGCCTGTTCCAGCGCTCTGCCACCCTCAAAGTAAAGAAGTTCCTCCTCATGCTTTGATAGAAGTTCCTAGGTTCCAGTTTGTACCCGTTACCTCTTGTCCTGGATCATCTTTGATGATCCAGGACAAGAGGTAACGGGCACCAATTGGAAGGTAGGAACTTGAACTTGAACTGGAACGTAGGAACTTGAACATAGGATTATCCTTGATGATTCAGGATAGCTGTGTGTCTGACCAGTCTGTCTTTCGAAGGAGGTCCTGGACCAGCTCCAGCCATGCTGTGCTGAGCAGAGCCCCTGGCAGCAGCCCCACACCTCACTCCCAGTGTGCCTGAATGGAAAAGGTACCAAAGTTGCTCCAACACTTTCTGAAAAACTCTATAGTGTTACCCCACAAGCGCAAAGCGACGGCAAAGCCCGTGAAATGACACCGGTGCTTCCAGAAAATGTCAAGCTTCCTGCCCAAGGGTGACATGCCATGCGGTGGGGTCAGGGCCACGCGCTGAGCACCCGGTGCGCTGGGGTTGCCCCAGTGGTTCCTGAGCAGCTCCTGCAGTGCTGCCGCCGGTACCGTTCTGGCGGCTGTAGTTGTTTAAAAAGCCGTTGTTGTTTCCGGCGTAATCTGACGGCAGTTTTCTCGGGCATTTGGGCCTCTTCTAATAAGTGTGCTGTGAGTACATCTGCAAGCATTCACCTGTCGAGGTCAAATGAGTGGTGGTGCTCATCTGCCCCCGTGCTACTGCTGCTGCCTCCCGTGAATGCTCATGTGCCTGCGTGCCCCTGTACAGGCACAGATGCACGCGCGCAACACCTGATCCCGCATCCTAATTATTTTTCGCCCGGTTCTCGGAGTTGTTCTGCTTCCGGCTGATGAATGGGAAAGTGTAGTAGTGCTGTTTCATTTCACCAGCCTCTCAAGTGTGGAAATTATGGTAAATTTGAGAACAAGCCAGATTAGATTGATAGTTACACCTCCTCCTTTAATTAGCCAACCACAGGATCTGTGGAGGCAAAGGCCGGGGGGGGTGTGTCGGTGTATATAACATGTATTCTCTATGTGAAAGATTAATCAAAAGGAGTTGCTTGAGGTGGGAAGGCTTTTCCGGAGAGGTTCCACATGTTGTCAGGTAGTCCCTCTGAATGGCAGCTTCCGGTTCGGTCCCTTAGCTTTCGGAAGTGACATTTAGTCTGATATGTGCCAGCCGTGCAATCTACCTAGCCCTGCAAAGTGCAAATATTAACCTAAATGCATATTAAGATACTGTGTGTTAGCTCCTGAACTGAAATAGAGAGCGGGTGTTCCAGCGGAGGCAAGCAAATCGTGTTGATTTACAGTGGCTTGAGGATTTGGCCCATTACTGCTTCTTTATACACTTTTAAAAAGAAATGCCAACTCGATAGTTTAGGCTTTAACTGGAACATGGCAAGTAATTGTATGTTTTGGCGGACCCCTAGTAATGTTGCAGAATCTTTCTCAGAAGTTGTTCCATGGGATAGCCGATTCCTCAGGTAAGAGCTACTTGTTTGTTCAATCCTCCATCTTAGGCCTGCTCCTCAGGTGCATCCTCCTTCTCGCAGCGATTTCCTAGGAACAGATTTCGAAGAACAGCTCTGATCACAGAATCACAGATTGGTTAGGGTTGGAAAGGAGCTCTGGAGATCATCCAGTCCAACCCCCCTGCCAGAGCAGGGTCACCTACAGCAGGTTGCACAGGATGACCTCCAGGCGGGTTTTGAATGTCTCTGGGGTGGGAGACTCTACTGCCTCCCTGGGCAGCCTGTTCCAGCGCTCTGCCACCCTCAAAGTAAAGAAGTTCCTCCTCATGCTTTGATAGAAGTTCCTAGGTTCCAGTTTCTACCCGTTACCTCTTGTCCTGGATCATCTTTGATGATCCAGGACAAGAGGTAACGGGCACCAATTGGAAGGTAGGAACTTGAACTTGAACTGGAACGTAGGAACTTGAACATAGGATTATCCTTGATGATTCAGGATAGCTGTGTGTCTGACCAGTCTGTCTTTCGAAGGAGGTCCTGGGCCAGCTCCAGCCATGCTGTGCTGAGCAGAGCCCCTGGCAGCAGCCCCACACCTCACTCCCAGTGTGCCTGAATGGAAAAGGTACCAAAGTTGCTCCAACACTTTCTGAAAAACTCTATAGTGTTACCCCACAAGCGCAAAGCGACGGCAAAGCCCGTGAAATGACACCGGTGCTTCCAGAAAATGTCAAGCTTCCTGCCCAAGGGTGACATGCCATGCGGTGGGGTCAGGGCCACGCGCTGAGCACCCGGTGCGCTGGGGTTGCCCCAGTGGTTCCTGAGCAGCTCCTGCAGTGCTGCCGCCGGTACCGTTCTGGCGGCTGTAGTTGTTTAAAAAGCCGTTGTTGTTTCCGGCGTAATCTGACGGCAGTTTTCTCGGGCATTTGGGCCTCTTCTAATAAGTGTGCTGTGAGTACATCTGCAAGCATTCACCTGTCGAGGTCAAATGAGTGGTGGTGCTCATCTGCCCCCGTGCTACTGCTGCTGCCTCCCGTGAATGCTCATGTGCCTGCGTGCCCCTGTACAGGCACAGATGCACGCGCGCAACACCTGATCCCGCATCCTAATTATTTTTCGCCCGGTTCTCGGAGTTGTTCTGCTTCCGGCTGATGAATGGGAAAGTGTAGTAGTGCTGTTTCATTTCACCAGCCTCTCAAGTGTGGAAATTATGGTAAATTTGAGAACAAGCCAGATTAGATTGATAGTTACACCTCCTCCTTTAATTAGCCAACCACAGGATCTGTGGAGGCAAAGGCCTGGGGGCGTGTCGGTGGGGGGGCATACGATTTTACCATGGCGAGATTGCTGGAGGTTCTTTCTTGTCTGTTCTTTCTTGTCTTGTAAATTGGTATGAGGTTCTGCCAGTCTTCCTCACGTAGCACAATCGCTCTTGATTTCTGGAGGTTGCTCACAGGGTAAGCTAATGTTTAACATCAATAAGGGTTACCGAATCTTGTCCTTGAGAAGCAGGAGTCTGGAAGCTGTTGTCAATCCAACTGCTGTATTCCTGACCAGCAAGCCCGCTCGATTCAGGGTTAATTAACTGATTACTTAGAGCGGAAGTGTTGTGGAAGAGCCCGATCATTACCATTTCTATTCATTCTAATATGATGTATTTCAACTCCCCCTCCCTCACGCCTTCCAGAGAGTGATCTGGTGAAGGAGGATGACAAGTCTTTGTGAAACCATCTCGAGTTCTGCCAGATACTCGTAGTTGAAGTTGTCTAGCGGTGCGAGATTAGACACCGTGTGAAAGGCAATACTGCACAGATTCTTTATTCCAGACCATTTTGTAAGTTCGCATGATACAAAACCTCACGGTTACTGGGCAGCTCTCCCACTTTTCATGTCAACCTTTGCTACCTCGCCCGCTGCAACGTGCAGGAAAGAAACATTGATTTGAATTGCGCCGTGGTGCCGTGCATCTTAATGACACTCTGGAGTGACTGGCAGTGTGTCTGGGTCCTGGGGTTGGACCCGGTCTAGCTGCCAGGAGGCAACATTGCAGAGAGGGGCTACAGCTGTGGTCTCTGAAGGGACCTGGCTACTCTATGTAGGCCTTCTCTCCCTGCGTCTCAGAGTGCTTGAAGATGCTAATTGGTTCACATTTTCCTCTGTTCGTTAAGGTATTCTGTCCTTAAAAATTCAGCGTTTTAAAATAGTAACGTGTATTGTCTATGTGAAAGATTAATCAAAAGGAGTTGCTTGAGGTGGGAAGGCTTTTCCGGAGAGGTTCCACATGTTGTCAGGTAGTCCCTCTGAATGGCAGCTTCCGGTTCGGTCCCTTAGCTTTCGGAAGTGACATTTAGTCTGATATGTGCCAGCCGTGCAATCTACCTAGCCCTGCAAAGTGCAAATATTAACCTAAATGCATATTAAGATACTGTGTGTTAGCTCCTGAACTGAAATAGAGAGCGGGTGTTCCAGCGGAGGCAAGCAAATCGTGTTGATTTACAGTGGCTTGAGGATTTGGCCCATTACTGCTTCTTTATACACTTTAAAAAAGAAATGCCAACTCGATAGTTTAGGCTTTAACTGGAACATGGCAAGTAATTGTATGTTTTGGCGGACCCCTAGTAATGTTGCAGAATCTTTCTCAGAAGTTGTTCCATGGGATAGCCGATTCCTCAGGTAAGAGCTACTTGTTTGTTCAATCCTCCATCTTAGGCCTGCTCCTCAGGTGCATCCTCCTTCTCGCAGCGATTTCCTAGGAACAGATTTCGAAGAACAGCTCTGATCACAGAATCACAGATTGGTTAGGGTTGGAAAGGAGCTCTGGAGATCATCCAGTCCAACCCCCTGCCAGAGCAGGGTCACCTACAGCAGGTTGCACCGGATGACCTCCAGGCGGGTTATGAATGTCTCTGGGGTGGGAGACTCTACCGCCTCCCTGGGCAGCCTGTTCCAGCGCTCTGCCACCCTCAAAGTAAAGAAGTTCCTCCTCATGCTTTGATAGAAGTTCCTACGTTCCAGTTTGTACCCGTTACCTCTTGTCCTGGATCATCAAAGATGATCCAGGACAAGAGGTAACGGGCACCAATTGGAACGTAGGAACTTGAACTTGAACTGGAACGTAGGAACTTGAACTTGAACATAGGATTATCCTTGATGATTCAGGATAGCTGTGTGTCTGACCAGTCTGTCTTTCGAAGGAGGTCCTGGGCCAGCTCCAGCCATGCTGTGCTGAGCAGAGCCCCTGGCAGCAGCCCCACAGCTCACTCCCAGTGTGCCTGAATGGAAAAGGTACCAAAGTTGCTCCAACACTTTCTGAAAAACTCTATAGTGTTACCCCACAAGCGCAAAGCGACGGCAAAGCCCGTGAAATGACACCGGTGCTTCCAGAAAATGTCAAGCTTCCTGCCCAAGGGTGACATGCCATGCGGTGGGGTCAGGGCCACGCGCTGAGCACCCGGTGCGCTGGGGTTGCCCCAGCGGTTCCTGAGCAGCTCCTGCAGTGCTGCCGCCGGTACCGTTCTGGCGGCTGTAGTTGTTTAAAAAGCCGTTGTTGTTTCCGGCGTAATCTGACGGCAGTTTTCTCAGGCATTTGGGCCTCTTCGAATAAGTGTGCTGTGAGTACATCTGCAAGCATTCACCTGTCGAGGTCAAATGAGTGGTGGTGCTCATCTGCCCCCGTGCTACTGCTGCTGCCTCCCGTGAATGCTCATGTGCCTGCGTGCCCCTGTACAGGCACAGATGCACGCGCGCAACACCTGATCCCGCATCCTAATTATTTTTCGCCCGGTTCTCTGAGTTGTTCTGCTTCCGGCTGATGAATGGGAAAGTGTAGTAGTGCTGTTTCATTTCACCAGCCTCTCAAGTGTGGAAATTATGGTAAATTTGAGAACAAGCGAGATTAGATTGATAGTTACACCTCCTCCTTTAATTAGCCAACCAAAGGATCTGTGGAGGCAAAGGCCGGGGGGGTGTGTCGGTGTGTATAACGTGTATTGTCTATGTGAAAGATTAATCAAAAGGAGTTGCTTGAGGTGGGAAGGCTTTTCCGGAGAGGTTCCACATGTTGTCAGGTAGTCCCTCTGAATGGCAGCTTCCGGTTCGGTCCCTTAGCTTTCGGAAGTGACATTTAGTCTGATATGTGCCAGCCGTGCAATCTACCTAGCCCTGCAAAGTGCAAATATTAACCTAAATGCATATTAAGATACTGTGTGTTAGCTCCTGAACTGAAATAGAGAGCGGGTGTTCCAGCGGAGGCAAGCAAATCGTGTTGATTTACAGTGGCTTGAGGATTTGGCCCATTACTGCTTCTTTATACACTTTTAAAAAGAAATGCCAACTCGATAGTTTAGGCTTTAACTAAAACATGGCAAGTAATTGTATGTTTTGGCGGACCCCTAGTAATGTTGCAGAATCTTTCTCTGAAGTTGTTCCATGGGATAGCCGATTTCTCAGGTAAGAGCTACTTGTTTGTTCAATCCTCCATCTTAGGCCTGCTCCTCAGGTGCATCCTCCTTCTCGCAGCGATTTCCTAGGAACAGATTTCGAAGAACAGCTCTGATCACAGAATCACAGATTGGTTAGGGTTGGAAAGGAGCTCTGGAGATCATCCAGTCCAACCCCCTGCCAGAGCAGGGTCACCTACAGCAGGTTGCACCGGATGACCTCCAGGCGGGTTATGAATGTCTCTGGGGTGGGAGACTCTACCGCCTCCCTGGGCAGCCTGTTCCAGCGCTCTGCCACCCTCAAAGTAAAGAAGTTCCTCCTCATGCTTTGATAGAAGTTCCTAGGTTCCAGTTTGTACCCGTTACCTCTTGTCCTGGATCATCTTTGATGATCCAGGACAAGAGGTAACGGGCACCAATTGGAACGTAGGAACTTGAACTTGAACTGGAAGGTAGGAACTTGAACTTGAACATAGGATTATCCTTGATGATTCAGGATAGCTGTGTGTCTGACCAGTCTGTCTTTCGAAGGAGGTCCTGGGCCAGCTCCAGCCATGCTGTGCTGAGCAGAGCCCCTGGCAGCAGCCCCACAGCTCACTCCCAGTGTGCCTGAATGGAAAAGGTACCAAAGTTGCTCCAACACTTTCTGAAAAACTCTATAGTGTTACCCCACAAGCGCAAAGCGACGGCAAAGCCCGTGAAATGACACCGGTGCTTCCAGAAAATGTCAAGCTTCCTGCCCAAGGGTGACATGCCATGCGGTGGGGTCAGGGCCACGCGCTGAGCACCCGGTGCGCTGGGGTTGCCCCAGCGGTTCCTGAGCAGCTCCTGCAGTGCTGCCGCCGGTACCGTTCTGGCGGCTGTAGTTATTTAAAAAGCCGTTGTTGTTTCCGGCGTAATCTGACGGCAGTTTTCTCAGGCATTTGGGCCTCTTCGAATAAGTGTGCTGTGAGTACATCTGCAAGCATTCACCTGTCGAGGTCAAATGAGTGGTGGTGCTCATCTGCCCCCGTGCTACTGCTGCTGCCTCCCGTGAATGCTCATGTGCCTGCGTGCCCCTGTACAGGCACAGATGCACGCGCGCAACACCTGATCCCGCATCCTAATTATTTTTCGCCCGGTTCTCGGAGTTGTTCTGCTTCCGGCTGATGAATGGGAAAGTGTAGTAGTGCTGTTTCATTTCACCAGCCTCTCAAGTGTGGAAATTATGGTAAATTTGAGAACAAGCGAGATTAGATTGATAGTTACACCTCCTCCTTTAATTAGCCAACCACAGGATCTGTGGAGGCAAAGGCCGGGGGGGTGTGTCGGTGTATATAACGTGTATTGTCTATGTGAAAGATTAATCAAAAGGAGTTGCTTGAGGTGGGAAGGCTTTTCCGGAGAGGTTCCACATGTTGTCAGGTAGTCCCTCTGAATGGCAGCTTCCGGTTCGGTCCCTTAGCTTTCGGAAGTGACATTTAGTCTGATATGTGCCAGCCGTGCAATCTACCTAGCCCTGCAAAGTGCAAATATTAACCTAAATGCATATTAAGATACTGTGTGTTAGCTCCTGAACTGAAATAGAGAGCGGGTGTTCCAGCGGAGGCAAGCAAATCGTGTTGATTTACAGTGGCTTGAGGATTTGGCCCATTACCGCTTCTTTATACACTTCTAAAAAGAAATGCCAACTCGATAGTTTAGGCTTTAACTGGAACATGGCAAGTAATTGTATGTTTTGGCGGACCCCTAGTAATGTTGCAGAATCTTTCTCAGAAGTTGTTCCATGGGATAGCCGATTCCTCAGGTAAGAGCTACTTGTTTGTTCAATCCTCCATCTTAGGCCTGCTCCTCAGGTGCATCCTCCTTCTCGCAGCGATTTCCTAGGAACAGATTTCAAAGAACAGCTCTGATCACAGAATCACAGATTGGTTAGGGTTGGAAAGGAGCTCTGGAGATCATCCAGCCCAACCCCCCTGCCAGAGCAGGGTCACCTACAGCAGGTTGCACAGGATGACCTCCAGGCGGGTTTTGAATGTTTCTGGGGTGGGAGACTCTACCGCCTCCCTGGGCAGCCTGTTCCAGCGCTCTGCCACCCTCAAAGTAAAGAAGTTCCTCCTCATGCTTTGATAGAAGTTCCTACGTTCCAGTTTGTACCCGTTACCTCTTGTCCTGGATCATCTTTGATGATCCAGGACAAGAGGTAACGGGCACCAATTGGAACGTAGGAACTTGAACTTGAACTGGAACGTAGGAACTTGAACTTGAACATAGGATTATCCTTGATGATTCAGGATAGCTGTGTGTCTGACCAGTCTGTCTTTCGAAGGAGGTCCTGGGCCAGCTCCAGCCATGCTGTGCTGAGCAGAGCCCCTGGCAGCAGCCCCACAGCTCACTCCCAGTGTGCCTGAATGGAAAAGGTACCAAAGTTGCTCCAACACTTTCTGAAAAACTCTATAGTGTTACCCCACAAGCGCAAAGCGACGGCAAAGCCCGTGAAATGACACCGGTGCTTCCAGAAAATGTCAAGCTTCCTGCCCAAGGGTGACAAGCCATGCGGTGGGGTCAGGGCCACACGCTGAGCACCCGGTGCGCTGGGGTTGCCCCAGCGGTTCCTGAGCAGCTCCTGCAGTGCTGCCGCCGGTACCGTTCTGGCGGCTGTAGTTGTTTAAAAAGCCGTTGTTGTTTCCGGCGTAATCTGACGGCAGTTTTCTCGGGCATTTGGGCCTCTTCTAATAAGTGTGCTGTGAGTACATCTGCAAGCATTCACCTGTCGAGGTCAAATGACTGGTGGTGCTCATCTGCCCCCGTGCTACTGCTGCTGCTGCCTCCCGTGAATGCTCATGTGCCTGCGTGCCCCTGTACAGGCACAGAAGCACGCGCGCAACACCTGATCCCGCATCCTAATTATTTTTCGCCCGGTTCTCGGAGTTGTTCTGCTTCCGGCTGATGAATGGGAAAGTGTAGTAGTGCTGTTTCATTTCACCAGCCTCTCAAGTGTGGAAATTATGGTAAATTTGAGAACAAGCCAGATTAGATTGATAGTTACACCTCCTCCTTTAATTAGCCAACCACAGGATCTGTGGAGGCAAAGGCCGGGGGGGTGTGTCGGTGTATATAACGTGTATTGTCTATGTGAAAGATTAATCAAAAGGAGTTGCTTGAGGTGGGAAGGCTTTTCCGGAGAGGTTCCACATGTTGTCAGGTAGTCCCTCTGAATGGCAGCTTCCGGTTCGGTCCCTTAGCTTTCGGAAGTGACATTTAGTCTGGTATGTGCCAGCCGTGCAATCTACCTAGCCCTGCAAAGTGCAAATATTAACCTAAATGCATATTAAGATACTGTGTGTTAGCTCCTGAACTGAAATAGAGAGCGGGTGTTCCAGCGGAGGCAAGCAAATCGTGTTGATTTACAGTGGCTTGAGGATTTGGCCCATTACCGCTTCTTTATACACTTTTAAAAAGAAATGCCAACTCGATAGTTTAGGCTTTAACTGGAACATGGCAAGTAATTGTATGTTTTGGCGGACCCCTAGTAATGTTGCAGAATCTTTCTCAGAAGTTGTTCCATGGGATAGCCGATTCCTCAGGTAAGAGCTACTTGTTTGTTCAATCCTCCATCTTAGGCCTGCTCCTCAGGTGCATCCTCCTTCTCGCAGCGATTTCCTAGGAACAGATTTCGAAGAACAGCTCTGATCACAGAATCACAGATTGGTTAGGGTTGGAAAGGAGCTCTGGAGATCATGTAGTGCAACCCCCCTGCCAGAGCAGGGTCACCTACAGCAGGTTGCACAGGATGACCTCCAGGCGGGTTTTGAATGTCTCTGGGGTGGGAGACTCTACCGCCTCCCTGGGCAGCCTGTTCCAGCGCTCTGCCACCCTCAAAGTAAAGAAGTTCCTCCTCATGCTTTGATAGAAGTTCCTAGGTTCCAGTTTGTACCCGTTACCTCTTGTCCTGGATCATCTTTGATGATCCAGGACAAGAGGTAACGGGCACCAATTGGAACGTAGGAACTTGAACTTGAACTGGAACGTAGGAACTTGAACATAGGATTATCCTTGATGATTCAGGATAGCTGTGTGTCTGACCAGTCTGTCTTTCGAAGGAGGTCCTGGGCCAGCTCCAGCCATGCTGTGCTGAGCAGAGCCCCTGGCAGCAGCCCCACACCTCACTCCCAGTGTGCCTGAATGGAAAAGGTACCAAAGTTGCTCCAACACTTTCTGAAAAACTCTATAGTGTTACCCCACAAACGCAAAGCGACGGCAAAGCCCGTGAAATGACACCGGTGCTTCCAGAAAATGTCAAGCTTCCTGCCCAAGGGTGACATGCCATGCGGTGAGGTCAGGGCCACACGCTGAGCACCCGGTGCGCTGGGGTTGCCCCAGCGGTTCCTGAGCAGCTCCTGCAGTGCTGCCGCCGGTACCGTTCTGGCGGCTGTAGTTGTTTAAAAAGCCGTTGTTGTTTCCGGCGTAATCTGACGGCAGTTTTCTCGGGCATTTGGGCCTCTTCTAATAAGTGTGCTGTGAGTACATCTGCAAGCATTCACCTGTCGAGGTCAAATGACTGGTGGTGCTCATCTCCCCCCGTGCTACTGCTGCTGCTGCCTCCCGTGAATGCTCATGTGCCTGCGTGCCCCTGTACAGGCACAGAAGCACGCGCGCAACACCTGATCCCGCATCCTAATTATTTTTCGCCCGGTTCTCTGAGTTGTTCTGCTTCCGGCTGATGAATGGGAAAGTGTAGTAGTGCTGTTTCATTTCACCAGCCTCTCAAGTGTGGAAATTATGGTAAATTTGAGAACAAGCCAGATTAGATTGATAGTTACACCTCCTCCTTTAATTAGCCAACCACAGGATCTGTGGAGGCAAAGGCCGGGGGGGTGTGTCGGTGTATATAACGTGTATTGTCTATGTGAAAGATTAATCAAAAGGAGTTGCTTGAGGTGGGAAGGCTTTTCCGGAGAGGTTCCACATGTTGTCAGGTAGTCCCTCTGAATGGCAGCTTCCGGTTCGGTCCCTTAGCTTTCGGAAGTGACATTTAGTCTGATATGTGCCAGCCGTGCAATCTACCTAGCCCTGCAAAGTGCAAATATTAACCTAAATGCATATTAAGATAGTGTGTGTTAGCTCCTGAACTGAAATAGAGAGCGGGTGTTCCAGCGGAGGCAAGCAAATCGTGTTGATTTACAGTGGCTTGAGGATTTGGCCCATTACCGCTTCTTTATACACTTCTAAAAAGAAATGCCAACTCGATAGTTTAGGCTTTAACTGGAACATGGCAAGTAATTGTATGTTTTGGCGGACCCCTAGTAATGTTGCAGAATCTTTCTCAGAAGTTGTTCCATGGGATAGCCGATTCCTCAGGTAAGAGCTACTTGTTTGTTCAATCCTCCATCTTAGGCCTGCTCCTCAGGTGCATCCTCCTTCTCGCAGCGATTTCCTAGGAACAGATTTCGAAGAACAGCTCTCATCACAGAATCACAGATTGGTTAGGGTTGGAAAGGAGCTCTGGAGATCATGTAGTGCAACCCCCCTGCCAGAGCAGGGTCACCTACAGCAGGTTGCACAGGATGACCTCCAGGCGGGTTTTGAATGTTTCTGGGGTGGGAGACTCTACCGCCTCCCTGGGCAGCCTGTTCCAGCGCTCTGCCACCCTCAAAGTAAAGAAGTTCCTCCTCATGCTTTGATAGAAGTTCCTAGGTTCCAGTTTGTACCCGTTACCTCTTGTCCTGGATCATCTTTGATGATCCAGGACAAGAGGTAACGGGCACCAATTGGAACGTAGGAACTTGAACTTGAACTGGAAGGTAGGAACTTGAACTTGAACATAGGATTATCCTTGATGATTCAGGATAGCTGTGTGTCTGACCAGTCTGTCTTTCGAAGGAGGTCCTGGGCCAGCTCCAGCCATGCTGTGCTGAGCAGAGCCCCTGGCAGCAGCCCCACAGCTCACTCCCAGTGTGCCTGAATGGAAAAGGTACCAAAGTTGCTCCAACACTTTCTGAAAAACTCTATAGTGTTACCCCACAAGCGCAAAGCGACGGCAAAGCCCGTGAAATGACACCGGTGCTTCCAGAAAATGCCAAGCTTCCTGCCCAAGGGTGACATGCCATGCGGTGAAGGGAATGATCTGATCAGCCTTGGAAGAACTCCTAGTGATAGCCAGCTAATCGAAAAGGACGTGCTGGAGCTCATGCAGCGCGAACTACAGAAAGTTTGAACAATGCAGCGCCTTGAAAAAAGCCTCTGCTTGGGCAAGACTGTTATCTGTCACAAGATAAACATCAGGAACAACAGACTGCAACATCCTGGCTTTGTTTATAGAACAAGGAATTGGTGGTTGAAAGAAATTGGGCAACAGGATGCGAAAAGAGACGGACGACTCTGAAATGACTGGCCAATTAGGAGCTCAGCTTTTGTAATATGTATGAGATGATTTTCTGTGTAACCAATCAGACTCTAACACGCTGTCTTCTAATGAATATTTGATCATATAAAAGATGGTTGCTGAAAACAATAAAGTTAGATCTGGCGTGCACCCAGCTAGGTCTCCGTCTCTCAATCGCGGCAAATTGGTGACCCCGACGTGATTCCCGGGTTCGACAACCACCTAACTGCGTGGCAGGCTGCGAGTCCCACAGAACTTTAAATGAGCTGCTGAAAGGAAGCAGGAGCCGGCCTAAGAATCCCTCTGGAACGAATAGGTGAGCTGTGGGAAACATGGGAAATCAAGCGTCTTCCCCAGAGAGAGACGTATATGAGCTTATGAAAGCTCTTCTTAAGAAACATGGAAAGAATATTTCTGGGCAAGACCTTAAAATGATGCTTAAATGGGTACAAGTAAAAATACCCACTGTGACTGCCTCCACTATTTTTACACGGGAACTGTGGGATGATGTAGGGGTGAAACTGTGGCATGCAGCCACAACTGGAAACGTTGAAGCGCAGCGTATGCTTCCGTGGTGGCGAACTATTTTTGAAACCTTAAAGGCGCAGGAGGGCAAGGACGGTAGAGAGGCTGGAGACACCGATAACCCGCCAGGTACCGAGCATACTAAAGGGCCCCTCACGGTGGGAGCGGCAGGGTATCCCCCGGAGGAGGATCCCTTTGACCCAGGACCCATAGACCCTGATAAGGAGCCACAACTTTACCCCCCTGACCCACACGATGTATGGGCTAATATCAAGCGACAAGCCTTGAAAGAGGGAGAACTGGACATAGCTCGGACAATCGTGGCTCCTGTGATATATCAAGGTCGTGGGGGAGGGGCACAATGGGAGGCTCTATCTTTCCCGGTAGTGAAGGAACTACGCCGTACTATCACAGAGCACGGGCTCTCCTCCCCATATTTTGCGAGCCTGCTGTCCTCCGCTTTTGATACTTATGTGATGACTCCGCATGATCTAAAGTCCCTTGCACAATTGTTACTAACCCCCACTCAGTACTCGTTGTGGGAATCGCATTGGAGGGGAGGACTCCAAGCTCTTCTGCTGACCTATGTAGGTCACGACAATGGAGGCCTTGCTGCACTGACTATAGAACATCTTACGGGTACGGGACAATGGGCAAATCCAGTTGCCCAGGCGCGGGACATCCCACGGGAAGCTCTTGAGGCGATACGGGAAGAAGCTAGAAAGGCTCTAAGAAAAGTCCCAGACTCTCAAAAGCCGCAAAAGGCCTTTACTACTATCGTACAAGAACCTCGGGAGCCCTATATGCAGTTTATTGACAGATTGAAACAAGCTCTGGAACGTCAGATAGATAATGCGGAAGCTCGAGAAATTTTGTTGTTAAAACTGGCTGTGGAAAATGCTAATGCAGATTGCAAAAAACTTTTGAAATCTCTCCCTAATCAAAACCCCACCCTAGTTGAAATGGTTGAAGCCTGTAATAGGATTGGTACTGCGGATCATAAGTATGAAGCCATGGCAGCTGCCTTTGCGGCTATGCGCGGCCCAATGGGTCCGGGTGTCTGCTATGGGTGCGGTAAGCCTGGTCACTTGAAGAAAAATTGCTTAGCCGCTAACGGCAGTACTAAACCTCGAGCTCCGGGAATTTGTCCCAGATGTAAGAAAGGGCGTCATTATGCTAATCAATGTCGGTCTAAGTATGATTTGCAGGGTCAATTAATCCAGGGAAACCGATCACGGAGCGCGGAGCAGCGACGCGTGCAGACACAAATGCCGCAGCAGACATTCCCAAACCCTCAGGGGGGGGCAGTAGCGCCTCAAGTCTTCGTCCAGCAACGGCCGGAAGCGCCGGACTGGACCTGGCAACCGCCCACACAGTAACGGTACTCGATCCCTCGGTCCACCTATTATCTACAAATGTTTCGGGGCCTCTGCCCCCTGGAACGCAAGCGTTATTGTTAGGAAGATCATCTACAACTTTGTCAGGACTTTTTGTGTTGCCGGGAGTTATTGACTCTGATAGTATTGTTGAGATTAAGATCATGGCATGGACTCCATTCCCCCCCTGTACAATACCGAAAGGTAGCCGTATAGCGCAACTGATATTAATTCCCAAGGAGACTGGCGCCCCTATCCCCACTCAATCCCAACAGAGGAAGGGGGGCTTTGGGTCTACGGGAAACCCGCAAATCTTGTGGGTACAATCCATTTCCCAGAGAAGGCCCGTATGTCAATGTACTCTTACCCGCGAGGGACAGCAAATAGTGTTAAGCGGAATCATTGATACTGGAGCTGATGTTACAGTAATCTCTCAGGCCAAATGGCCCCCGCAATGGCCTCTAGCTAATATTTCTCAGGCGTTGGCGGGCATTGGAGGGACTGGTAATAGCCAACAAAGTTTGGATTTGATCCAAATTAAAGGCCCAGAGGGACATGTAGCTTCTGTTAAGCCCTTTGTGTTGCCTGTTCCTATGATCTTGTGGGGACGAGATGTGTTGTCCCAGTGGGGGATGTCTATTCAGACACATTTTTAGGTGGGGCCATTGAAGAGCGCGACACCCTGAAATTGACTTGGAAAACCAATACCCCTGTTTGGGTTGACCAATGGCCCCTACCGTTAGAAAAGCTTCGCGCTCTCCAGGAATTAGTTACAGAACAACTGTCAAAAGGCCACATTGTACCCTCTGTTAGTCCTTGGAATTCCCCTGTCTTTGTTATTAAAAAGCAAACCGGCAAGTGGCGCTTGCTCCATGACCTTAGAAAAATCAATGACGCGATGGAGGACATGGGAGCCCTCCAACCGGGGCTCCCATCCCCTACTATGATCCCTCGAGATTGGCATTTAACTGTTATCGATCTTAAAGATTGCTTTTTTAATATTCCGTTGCATCCGGATGATGCTCCTAAATTTGCCTTCTCAGTTCCAAGTGTCAACATGCAAGCCCCGTTGCAAAGATATCAGTGGGTTGTGCTGCCACAAGGAATGAAAAATAGCCCTACGATATGCCAATGGTATGTAGCCAAAGTCCTTAGTCCTGTTAGGACTAAGATGCCCAGTGTCTTATTGTATCATTATATGGATGATATCCTGATGGCTGCACAACATCACAAGGTCCTGGAGGAAGCTGTAGCCCTTGTCACAGCTGCTGTTAATTCAGCAGGTCTCTGTATTGCGCCAGAAAAAATTCAAAAAATTGCACCATGGAAATATCTAGGCTGGCGCATACGAGCGCAAACCATAGTTCCTCAGCCCCTGCAAATTCGGGCAGACATAAAAAACTTGCATGATGTGCAAAAGTTGTTAGGAACAATTAATTGGGTACGACCGTTGTTGGGAATTTCCAATGCAGACTTAAGTCCTTTGTTTGAATTGCTTAAAGGAGATACTAATTTAAACTCCCCTCGGGCTCTCGGCCCTGAGGCTGTTGACTCTCTGCAAAGAGTCGCAACTGCAATTGCCCTTAGACAAGCACACCGATGCGCTCCTGAGTCACCCTTTTATCTAATCATCTTAAATCCTGCTCGACAGCCTTACGCCTTGATATTTCAATGGGATTTTCAGAAATCCGATCCATTGTTAATTATTGAATGGGTCTTTTTGCCAAATCAGCCCACAAAGACTATCGTAACACAGCATGAAATGTTTGCATTTTTGATCATTCGAGCCCGGAGGCGTTTATTAACATTGTCAGGAATAGATTTTATTTGTATTTATTTGCCTATAGCAAACGAATATCTGCAGTGGCTCCACCAACAATCAGAGGCCTTCAGTATAGCAGTAGCCGGCTACGCAGGTCAGCTTTCTTCTCACCCACCTTCTCATAAACTGTTTAGCGCCGACTTCCGTCTGGTGTCCAAGCCAAAGAAAAGTGACCAACCTCTGCAAGCCTTAACTGTATTTACAGACGGATCCGGAAAATCACACAAGTCAGTTATTCTCTGGTGGGATAACCACAGTGGACAATGGGACTCTGATATAGAGACTGTGCCAGGCTCTCCTCAAATAGTAGAATTAGCAGCAGTTGTCCGCGCATTTAGAAAATGGTCGATGCCACTTAATATTGTTACAGACTCTGCTTATGTTACAGGAATTGTTGAGCGAGCCGAGGCATCTTTGTTGCGTGATGTTTCACATGCTGACTTATTTTCTTTGTTACAGGAGCTTATTTACCTCCTCGACTCACGTCCTCACCCTTATTTTATTATGCATGTTAGGTCTCATACTTCTTTGCCTGGTTTTATTGCAGAGGGAAATCGACAAGCCGATCTGCTTACATTACCAGTACAAGTGTTACCGGACCGTGTAGCACAAGCCAAATTAAGTCATTCCTTTTTCCACCAAAATGCTGGAGGTCTTAAACGACAATTTAGTCTTACTACTCAGCAAGCAACGACTATCATTGCTGTATGGCCTGATTGTCAAAAACACTCCTTTCCCTCAGTAGCAGGAGGAGTTAACCCTAGGGGTTTGCAGAGTTTGCAACTCTGGCAAACCGATGTCACCCACTTTTCAGAATTTGGCCACCTAAAATATATTCATTCTTCCATTGATACCTTCTCTGGCGCATTATTTGCCTCCTGCCATACAGGAGAAAGGGCGCGCGATGTCCAAAGGCATTTGGCACGTGCATTTGCCACTTTAGGTATACCCTCCCAAATTAAGACTGATAACGGTCCTGCATATATATCAGCAGCAATTAAAAAATTTTTTGACTCCTGGGGAATCGATCATGTCACCGGAATTCCTCACTCCCCTACAGGACAATCGTTAATCGAGCGCTCCCATCAATCCTTAAAACGCCTCTTACTACAGCAGAAAGGGGGAGTAGGGACTGCTACCCCCGAGGAGCGCTTACAGAAAGCTTTATATGTTTTTAATTTTCTGAACTGTTCTTTATTAGACAGCAATCCTCCTATAGTTCGCCATTTTAACATGAACGCCTCGCTGGAAATGCGGATTAAGCCACCAGTCTTGGTCCGAGACCCAGAAACAGGTAAAATTGTGGGACCTTATCCTCTTATCACCTGGGGTAGAGGTTATGCTTCTGTCTCCACAGAGAAGGGTCCCAGGTGGATTCCTGCTAAGAACGTGCGACCCTTCCGCGAGCCCCTACCGCAAACCTCACCGGAGAATCCTGATCATCACGTAGAAGAATCTCTCATCGAGGAAACAGAGCAAAAGGAACTGGCTGTTCTGAACAAATAAGCGTTCTATGAATAAGTGTCGTGAAGTGCCCATTAGAAACATTACCTGTGGCTTGTGTGGACATTGTGACCCCTGGGTCCTGTGTGTTTGTTACACTTGTGACAAGGAGTGGTGGCGTCGGGCGACGCTTGCTGGACGCTGGTGTGAAATTTGTTTAGAAAAAGAGATTAGTACGGCCAGACTCCTGCTTGTCACAGGACACGAGTTAGGTGACACTGATCGATACTTTTCCTGCCTTACTGATTGGGCAAAAATAGTGACTGATCAAGCAGGAAAAATATTGGTTTGTGACTTGGAGTGTAGTAGGACCAATCTGGTACCCGCCATCTGGCCCGTCTTAAGAAAGGACTGGGACCGTACAAAGAGAGAATGCAAAAGGCGGTTTGCTTGGAAAATGAAAAAGGGGTGGCGACGTCAATTTTCCCAATAATAGTTATGACCAATATAATGGGAGGAGCATGGGGCAATCTGTTCCCGCCAGCATTGCCCAAGGTTAATGTATGGGTAACACTAGCAAATCTCACGGGACAGGATACCTTGTGTCTATCTACTGCTTCCCCGAACAACCCTTTCTCTACCTGTCTCGTGGGCTTGCCGCTAGATGAATGGCCGGTACCCCAAGATTTAAGAAAAGTAGACGTCAGGGAAATAATAAAATATTGGGACGCGTGGGCCCCCCGACTCCCACAGGCCAGTTTGGAACCGCAAGAAATTGAGTTATTGGGATCAGTAAAAATGGATCTTTGTTTTAAATTTAATTATACAGGAAAAAATCAGTCTAAGGTGTGGGATGTTTCTCCCGTTCACCCTGTCTTCCGGAATGCTAGTGTTTGGTGTAACTCCACAGCCTTAAATGTGTCTAAATCTACGAATGTCCCCCTCTTATTACCCCCCGGAATATTCTTTATTTGTGGGGATAAGGCTTGGCCTAGCATCCCTTCTCATATAAAAGGGGGTCCCTGCAGTCTTGGACGCCTCTCAGTCTTGACCCCCAACACGTCTATGATTTTGCAACACCGCCTTTCTCATAGGGCAAAACGTAGTGTCCATACCTATACCCCTGACTGTGATGATAGTGTGGAATTTTGGTCTTTTGGTCAACGCTTTGCTGCTTCTTTTTTGTTGCCTGGGGCTGCTGCTGGGAAAGCCTTGGCAACTTTAGATAAACTTGTCTGTTGGCTTGCCAAGCAAACAAATGCCACCAGCAAGGCATTATCTGGTCTCTTGTTAGATGTGGATAGTGTTCGCCATGCTACACTGCAAAATAGGGCTGCTATAGATTTTTTGCTTTTAGCACAAGGCCATGGGTGTGAGGATTTTGAAGGTATGTGTTGTATGAACCTTTCTGATCATTCTGAATCGATTCACGCAAGTATTCAGCAGCTTAAGGAAGGAGTCTCTAAACTCCACCAGGATGACAGCTGGGATTGGCTAGACAAACTTTTTAAAGGATGGGGTTTGTCTGGCTGGCTAAGAAGCCTGGTAAAAACAATTGTGTATGCTTTGGCTGTCTTTGTCCTTTTATTGCTCTTTTTACCCTGTCTGTTGCAATGTTTACAGAGGTTAATAGCAAACTCAATGAAGCGGGTCCTTATTGTGCAACAAGAGGGGGGAGATGAAGGGAATGATCTGATCAGCCTTGGAAGAACTCCTAGTGATAGCCAGCTAATCGAAAAGGACGTGCTGGAGCTCATGCAGCGCGAACTACAGAAAGTTTGAACAATGCAGCGCCTTGAAAAAAGCCTCTGCTTGGGCAAGACTGTTATCTGTCACAAGATAAACATCAGGAACAACAGACTGCAACATCCTGGCTTTGTTTATAGAACAAGGAATTGGTGGTTGAAAGAAATTGGGCAACAGGATGCGAAAAGAGACGGACGACTCTGAAATGACTGGCCAATTAGGAGCTCAGCTTTTGTAATATGTATGAGATGATTTTCTGTGTAACCAATCAGACTCTAACACGCTGTCTTCTAATGAATATTTGATCATATAAAAGATGGTTGCTGAAAACAATAAAGTTAGATCTGGCGTGCACCCAGCTAGGTCTCCGTCTCTCAATCGCGGCAATGCGGTGGGGTCAGGGCCACGCGCTGAGCACCCGGTGCGCTGGGGTTGCCCCAGCGGTTCCTGAGCAGCTCCTGCAGTGCTGCCGCCGGTACCGTTCTGGCGGCTGTAGTTGTTTAAAAAGCCGTTGTTGTTTCCGGCGTAATCTGACGGCAGTTTTCTCGGGCATTTGGGCCTCTTCTAATAAGTGTGCTGTGAGTACATCTGCAAGCATTCACCTGTCGAGGTCAAATGACTGGTGGTGCTCATCTGCCCCCGTGCTACTGCTGCTGCCTCCCGTGAATGCTCATGTGCCTGCGTGCCCCTGTACAGGCACAGATGCACGCGCGCAACACCTGATCCCGCATCCTAATTATTTTTCGCCCGGTTCTCGGAGTTGTTCTGCTTCCGGCTGATGAATGGGAAAGTGTAGTAGTGCTGTTTCATTTCACCAGCCTCTCAAGTGTGGAAATTATGGTAAATTTGAGAACAAGCCAGATTAGATTGATAGTTACACCTCCTCCTTTAATTAGCCAACCACAGGATCTGTGGAGGCAAAGGCCGGGGGGGTGTGTCGGTGTATATAACGTGTATTGTCTATGTGAAAGATTAATCAAAAGGAGTTGCTTGAGGTGGGAAGGCTTTTCCGGAGAGGTTCCACATGTTGTCAGGTAGTCCCTCTGAATGGCAGCTTCCGGTTCGGTCCCTTAGCTTTCGGAAGTGACATTTAGTCTGATATGTGCCAGCCGTGCAATCTACCTAGCCCTGCAAAGTGCAAATATTAACCTAAATGCATATTAAGATACTGTGTGTTAGCTCCTGAACTGAAATAGAGAGCGGGTGTTCCAGCGGAGGCAAGCAAATCGTGTTGATTTAGAGTGGCTTGAGGATTTGGCCCATTACCGCTTCTTTATACACTTTTAAAAAGAAATGCCAACTCGATAGTTTAGGCTTTAACTGGAACATGGCAAGTAATTGTATGTTTTGGCGGACCCCTAGTAATGTTGCAGAATCTTTCTCAGAAGTTGTTCCATGGGATAGCCGATTCCTCAGGTAAGAGCTAGTTGTTTGTTCAATCCTCCATCTTAGGCCTGCTCCTCAGGTGCGTCCTCCTTCTCGCAGCGATTTCCTAGGAACAGATTTCAAAGAACAGCTCTGATCATAGAATCACAGATTGGTTAGGGTTGGAAAGGAGCTCTGGAGATCATCGAGTCCAACCCCCCTGCCAGAGCAGGGTCACCTACAGCAGGTTGCACAGGATGACCTCCAGGCGGGTTTTGAATGTCTCTGGGGTGGGAGACTCTACCGCCTCCCTGGGCAGCCTGTTCCAGCGCTCTGCCACCCTCAAAGTAAAGAAGTTCCTCCTCATGCTTTGATAGAAGTTCCTACGTTCCAGTTTGTACCCGTTACCTCTTGTCCTGGATCATCAAAGATGATCCAGGACAAGAGGTAACGGGCGCCAATTGGAACGTAGGAACTTGAACTTGAACTGGAAGGTAGGAACTTGAACTTGAACATAGGATTATCCTTCATGATTCAGGATAGCTGTGTGTCTGACCAGTCTGTCTTTCGAAGGAGGTCCTGGACCAGCTCCAGCCATGCTGTGCTGAGCAGAGCCCCTGGCAGCAGCCCCACAGCTCACTCCCAGTGTGCCTGAATGGAAAAGGTACCAAAGTTGCTCCAACACTTTCTGAAAAACTCTATAGTGTTACCCCACAAGCGCAAAGCGACGGCAAAGCCCGTGAAATGACACCGGTGCTTCCAGAAAATGTCAAGCTTCCTGCCCAAGGGTGACATGCCATGCGGTGGGGTCAGGGCCACGCGCTGAGCACCCGGTGCGCTGGAGTTGCCCCAGCGGTTCCTGAGCAGCTCCTGCAGTGCTGCCGCCGGTACCGTTCTGGCGGCTGTAGTTGTTTAAAAAGCCGTTGTTGTTTCCGGCGTAATCTGACGGCAGTTTTCTCGGGCATTTGGGCCTCTTCTAATAAGTGTGCTGTGAGTACATCTGCAAGCATTCACCTGTCGAGGTCAAATGACTGGTGGTGCTCATCTGCCCCCGTGCTACTGCTGCTGCCTCCCGTGAATGCTCATGTGCCTGCGTGCCCCTGTACAGGCACAGATGCACGCGCGCAACACCTGATCCCGCATCCTAATTATTTTTCGCCCGGTTCTCGGAGTTGTTCTGCTTCCGGCTGATGAATGGGAAAGTGTAGTAGTGCTGTTTCATTTCACCAGCCTCTCAAGTGTGGAAATTATGGTAAATTTGAGAACAAGCCAGATTAGATTGATAGTTACACCTCCTCCTTTAATTAGCCAACCACAGGATCTGTGGAGGCAAAGGCCGGGGGGGTGTGTCGGTGTATATAACGTGTATTGTCTATGTGAAAGATTAATCAAAAGGAGTTGCTTGAGGTGGGAAGGCTTTTCCGGAGAGGTTCCACATGTTGTCAGGTAGTCCCTCTGAATGGCAGCTTCCGGTTCGGTCCCTTAGCTTTCGGAAGTGACATTTAGTCTGATATGTGCCAGCCGTGCAATCTACCTAGCCCTGCAAAGTGCAAATATTAACATAAATGCATATTAAGATAGTGTGTGTTAGCTCCTGAACTGAAATAGAGAGCGGGTGTTCCAGCGGAGGCAAGCAAATCGTGTTGATTTACAGTGGCTTGAGGATTTGGCCCATTACCGCTTCTTTATACACTTCTAAAAAGAAATGCCAACTCGATAGTTTAGGCTTTAACTGGAACATGGCAAGTAATTGTATGTTTTGGCGGACCCCTAGTAATGTTGCAGAATCTTTCTCAGAAGTTGTTCCATGGGATAGCCGATTCCTCAGGTAAGAGCTACTTGTTTGTTCAATCCTCCATCTTAGGCCTGCTCCTCAGGTGCATCCTCCTTCTCGCAGCGATTTCCTAGGAACAGATTTCGAAGAACAGCTCTGATCACAGAATCACAGATTGGTTAGGGTTTGAAAGGAGCTCTGGAGATCATGTAGTGCAACCACCCCGCCAGAGCAGGGTCACCTACAGCAGGTTGCACAGGATGACCTCCAGGCGGGTTTTGAATGTTTCTGGGGTGGGAGACTCTACCGCCTCCCTGGGCAGCCTGTTCCAGCGCTCTGCCACCCCCAAAGTAAAGAAGTTCCTCCTCATGATTTGATAGAAGTTCCTAGGTTCCAGTTTGTACCCGTTACCTCTTTTCCTGGATCATCTTTGATGATCCAGGACAAGAGGTAACGGGCACCAATTGGAACGTAGGAACTTGAACTTGAACTGGAACGTAGGAGCTTGAACATAGGATTATCCTTGATGATTCAGGATAGCTGTGTGTCTGACCAGTCTGTCTTTCGAAGGAGGTCCTGGACCAGCTCCAGCCATGCTGTGCTGAGCAGAGCCCCTGGCAGCAGCCCCACAGCTCACTCCCAGTGTGCCTGAATGGAAAAGGTACCAAAGTTGCTCCAACACTTTCTGAAAAACTCTATAGTGTTACCCCACAAGCGCAAAGCGACGGCAAAGCCCGTGAAATGACACCGGTGCTTCCAGAAAATGTCAAGCTTCCTGCCCAAGGGTGACATGCCATGCGGTGGGGTCAGGGCCACGCGCTGAGCACCCGGTGCGCTGGGGTTGACCCAGCGGTTCCTCAGCAGCTCCTGCAGTGCTTCTGCTGGTACCGTTCTGGCAGCTGTATTTGTTTAAAAAGCCGTTGTTGTTTCCGGCGTAATCTGACGGCAGTTTTCTCGGGCATTTGGGCCTCTTCTAATAAGTGTGCTGTGAGTACATCTGCAAGCATTCACCTGTCGAGGTCAAATGACTGGTGGTGCTCATCTGCCCCCAGCTACTGCTGCTGCCTCCCGTGAATGCTCATGTGCCTGCGTGCCCCTGTACAGGCACAGATGCACGCGCGCAACACCTGATCCCGCATCCTAATTATTTTTCGCCCGGTTCTCGGAGTTGTTCTGCTTCCGGCTGATGAATGGGAAAGTGTAGTAGTGCTGTTTCATTTCACCAGCCTCTCAAGTGTGGAAATTATGGTAAATTTGAGAACAAGCCAGATTAGATTGATAGTTACACCTCCTCCTTTAATTAGCCAACCACAGGATCTGTGGAGGCAAAGGCCGGGGGGGTGTGTCGGTGTATATAACGTGTATTGTCTATGTGAAAGATTAATCAAAAGGAGTTGCTTGAGGTGGGAAGGCTTTTCCGGAGAGGTTCCACATGTTGTCAGGTAGTCCTTCTGAATGGCAGCTTCCGGTTCGGTCCCTTAGCTTTCGGACGTGACATTTAGTCTGATATGTGCCAGCCGTGCAATCTACCTAGCCCTGCAAAGTGCAAATATTAACCTAAATGCATAATAAGATACTGTGTGTTAGCTCCTGAACTGAAATAGAGAGCGGGTGTTCCAGCGGAGGCAAGCAAATCGTGTTGATTTACAGTGGCTTGAGGATTTGGCCCATTACCGCTTCTTTATACACTTTTAAAAAGAAATGCCAACTCGATAGTTTAGGCTTTAACTGGAACATGACAAGTAATTGTATGTTTTGGCGGACCCCTAGTAATGTTGCAGAATCTTTCTCAGAAGTTGTTCCATGGGATAGCCGATTCCTCAGGTAAGAGCTACTTGTTTGTTCAATCCTCCATCTTAGGCCTGCTCCTCAGGTGCATCCTCCTTCTCGCAGCGATTTCCTAGGAACAGATTTCGAAGAACAGCTCTGATCACAGAATCACAGATTGGTTAGGGTTTGAAAGGAGCTCTGGAGATCATGTAGTGCAACCACCCCGCCAGAGCAGGGTCACCTACAGCAGGTTGCACAGGATGACCTCCAGGCGGGTTTTGAATGTTTCTGGGGTGGGAGACTCTACCGCCTCCCTGGGCAGCCTGTTCCAGCGCTCTGCCACCCCCAAAGTAAAGAAGTTCCTCCTCATGATTTGATAGAAGTTCCTAGGTTCCAGTTTGTACCCGTTACCTCTTTTCCTGGATCATCTTTGATGATCCAGGACAAGAGGTAACGGGCACCAATTGGAACGTAGGAACTTGAACTTGAACTGGAACGTAGGAGCTTGAACATAGGATTATCCTTGATGATTCAGGATAGCTGTGTGTCTGACCAGTCTGTCTTTCGAAGGAGGTCCTGGACCAGCTCCAGCCATGCTGTGCTGAGCAGCAGCAAAAGCTGGACGTTTGTCTTTTTTGCTCCGGAGGCTGCCGAAAGCGAAAACAGGTGCTTTTGACGATGGAGTCCGCAGGAAAGCAGAGAGGGCCAAATTGTCTGTGGCATTTGAAGAGGTTCCAGGAGGCAATGAGGACCAGCATCACATTTCCCCACTGCACCTTTGCTGTGGCAGCAAAAGCTGGACGTTTGTCTTTTTACCAACGGAGGGCGCCGAAAGTGAAAAAAGGCGCTTTTGAGGATAGAGTCCGCAGGAAAGCAGAGAGGGCCAAATTGTCTGGGGCATTTGAAAGAGTTCCAGGAGGCAGTGAGAACCAGCATCACTTTTCCCCGCTGGCTCCTTTGCTGTGGCAGCAAAAGCTGGACGTTTGTCTTTTTTGCTCCTGAGGCTGCCGAAAGCGAAAACAGGTGCTTTTCAGGATGGAGTCCGCCGGAAAGCAGAGAGGGCCAAATTGTCTGTGGCATTTGAAAGGGTTCCAGGAGGCAGTGAGAACCAGCATCACTTTTCCCCGCTGGCACCTTTGCTGTGGCAGCAAAAGCTGGACGTTTGTCTTTTTTGCTCCTGAGGTTGCCGAAAGCGAAAACAGGTGCTTTTGAGGATGGAGTCCGCAGGAAAGCAGAGAGGGCCAAATTGTCTGGGGCATTTGAAAGGGTTCCAGGAGGCAGTGAGAACCAGCATTACTTTTCCCCGCTGGCACCTTTGCTGTGGCAGCAAAAGCTGGACGTTTGTCTTTTTTGCTCCGGAGGCTGCCGAAAGCGAAAACAGGTGCTTTTGAGGATGGAGTCCGCAGGAAAGCAGAGAGGGCCAAATTGTCTGTGGCATTTGAAAGGGTTCCAGGAGGCAGTGAGAACCAGCATTACTTTTTCCCGCTGGCTTCTTTGCTGTGGCAGCAAAAGCTGGACGTTTGTCTTTTTTGCTCCTGAGGATGCCGAAAGCGAAAACAGGTGCTTTTGAGGATGGAGTCCGCAGGAAAGCAGAGAGGGCCAAATTGTCTGTGGCATTTGAAAGGGTTCCAGGAGGCAGTGAGAACCAGCATTATTTTTCCCCGCTGGCACCTTTGCTGTAGCAGCAAAAGCTGGACGTTTGTCTTTTTTGCTCCGGAGGCTGCCGAAAGCGAAAACAGGTGCTTTTGAGGATGGAGTCCGCAGGAAAGCAGAGAGGGCCAAATTGTCTGTGGCATTTGAAAGGGTTCCAGGAGGCAATGAGGACCAGCATCACATTTCCCCACTGGCACCTTTGCTGTGGCAGCAAAAGCTGGACGTTTGTCTTTTTACCACCGGAGGGCGCCGAAAGTGAAAAAAGGCGCTTTTGAGGATAGAGTCCGCAGGAAAGCAGAGAGGGCCAAATTGTCTGGGGCATTTGAAAGAGTTCCAGGAGGCAGTGAGAACCAGCATCACTTTTCCCCGCTGGCTCCTTTGCTGTGGCAGCAAAAGCTGGACGTTTGTCTTTTTTGCTCCGGAGGATGCCGAAAGCGAAAACAGGTGCTTTTGAGGATGGAGTCCGCAGGAAAGCAGAGAGGCCCAAATTGTCTGTGGCATTTGAAAGGGTTCCAGGAGGCAGTGAGAACCAGCATTACTTTTTCCCGCTGGCACCTTTGCTGTGGCAGCAAAAGCTGGACGTTTGTCTTTTTTGCTCCTGAGGTTGCCGAAAGCGAAAAAAGGTGCTTTTGAGGATGGAGTCCGCAGGAAAGCAGAGAGGGCCAAATTGTCTGGGGCATTTGAAAGGGTTCCAGGAGGCAGTGAGAACCAGCATTACTTTTCCCCGCTGGCACCTTTGCTGTGGCAGCAAAAGCTGGACGTTTGTCTTTTTACCACCGGAGGGCGCCGATAGTGAAAAAAGGCGCTTTGGAGTATAGAGTCCGCAGGAAAGCAGAGAGGGCCAAATGGTCGGGGGCATTTGAAGGGGTTCCAGGAGGCAGTGAGAACCAGCATTACTTTTCCCCGCTGGCACCTTTGCTGTGGCAGCAAAAGCTGGACGTTTGTCTTTTTTGCTCCGGAGGTTGCCGAAAGCGAAAACAGGTGCTTTTGAGGATGGAGTCCGCAGGAAAGCAGAGAGGGCCAAATTGTCTGTGGCATTTGAAGAGGTTCCAGGAGGCAGTGAGAACCAGCATTACTTTTCCCCTCTGGCACCTTTGCTGTGGCAGCAAAAGCTGGACGTTTGTCTTTTTTGCTCCTGAGGTTGCCGAAAGCGAAAAAAGGTGCTTTTGAGGATGGAGTCCGCAGGAAAGCAGAGAGGGCCAAATTGTCTGAGGCATTTGAAAGGGTTCCAGGAGGCAGTGAAAACCAGCATTACTTTTCCCCGCTGGCACCTTTGCTGTGGCAGCAAAAGCTGGACGTTTGTCTTTTTTGCTCCGGAGGCTGCTGAAAGCGAAAACAGGTGCTTTTGAGGATGGAGTCCGCAGGAAAGCAGAGAGGCCCAAATTGTCTGTGGCATCTGAAAGGGTTCCAGGAGGCAGTGAGAACCAGCATTACTTTTTCCCGCTGGCACCTTTGCTGTGGCAGCAAAAGCTGGACGTTTGTCTTTTTTGCTCCGGAGGTTGCCGAAAGCGAAAACAGGTGCTTTTGAGGATGGCGTCCGCAGGAAAGCAGAGAGGGCCAAATTGTCTGTGGCATTTGAAAGGGTTCCAGGAGGCAGTGAGAACCAGCATCACTTTTCCCCGCTGGCACCTTTGCTGTGGCAGCAAAAGCTGGACGTTTGTCTTTTTTGCTCCTGAGGTTGCCGAAAGCGAAAACAGGTGCTTTTGAGGATGGAGTCCGCAGGAAAGCAGAGAGGGCCAAATTGTCTGGGGCATTTGAAAGGGTTCCAGGAGGCAGTGAGAACCAGCATTACTTTTCCCCGCTGGCACCTTTGCTGTGGCAGCAAAAGCTGGACGTTTGTCTTTTTTGCTCCGGAGGCTGCCGAAAGCGAAAACAGGTGCTTTTGAGGATGGAGTCCGCAGGAAAGCAGAGAGGGCCAAATTGTCTGTGGCATTTGAAAGGGTTCCAGGAGGCAGTGAGAACCAGCATTACTTTTTCCCGCTGGCTTCTTTGCTGTGGCAGCAAAAGCTGGACGTTTGTCTTTTTTGCTCCTGAGGATGCCGAAAGCGAAAACAGGTGCTTTTGAGGATGGAGTCCGCAGGAAAGCAGAGAGGGCCAAATTGTCTGTGGCATTTGAAAGGGTTCCAGGAGGCAGTGAGAACCAGCATTATTTTTCCCCGCTGGCACCTTTGCTGTAGCAGCAAAAGCTGGACGTTTGTCTTTTTTGCTCCGGAGGCTGCCGAAAGCGAAAACAGGTGCTTTTGAGGATGGAGTCCGCAGGAAAGCAGAGAGGGCCAAATTGTCTGTGGCATTTGAAAGGGTTCCAGGAGGCAATGAGGACCAGCATCACATTTCCCCACTGGCACCTTTGCTGTGGCAGCAAAAGCTGGACGTTTGTCTTTTTACCACCGGAGGGCGCCGAAAGTGAAAAAAGGCGCTTTTGAGGATAGAGTCCGCAGGAAAGCAGAGAGGGCCAAATTGTCTGGGGCATTTGAAAGAGTTCCAGGAGGCAGTGAGAACCAGCATCACTTTTCCCCGCTGGCTCCTTTGCTGTGGCAGCAAAAGCTGGACGTTTGTCTTTTTTGCTCCGGAGGATGCCGAAAGCGAAAACAGGTGCTTTTGAGGATGGAGTCCGCAGGAAAGCAGAGAGGCCCAAATTGTCTGTGGCATTTGAAAGGGTTCCAGGAGGCAGTGAGAACCAGCATTACTTTTTCCCGCTGGCACCTTTGCTGTGGCAGCAAAAGCTGGACGTTTGTCTTTTTTGCTCCTGAGGTTGCCGAAAGCGAAAAAAGGTGCTTTTGAGGATGGAGTCCGCAGGAAAGCAGAGAGGGCCAAATTGTCTGGGGCATTTGAAAGGGTTCCAGGAGGCAGTGAGAACCAGCATTACTTTTCCCCGCTGGCACCTTTGCTGTGGCAGCAAAAGCTGGACGTTTGTCTTTTTACCACCGGAGGGCGCCGATAGTGAAAAAAGGCGCTTTGGAGTATAGAGTCCGCAGGAAAGCAGAGAGGGCCAAATGGTCGGGGGCATTTGAAGGGGTTCCAGGAGGCAGTGAGAACCAGCATTACTTTTCCCCGCTGGCACCTTTGCTGTGGCAGCAAAAGCTGGACGTTTGTCTTTTTTGCTCCGGAGGTTGCCGAAAGCGAAAACAGGTGCTTTTGAGGATGGAGTCCGCAGGAAAGCAGAGAGGGCCAAATTGTCTGTGGCATTTGAAGAGGTTCCAGGAGGCAGTGAGAACCAGCATTACTTTTCCCCTCTGGCACCTTTGCTGTGGCAGCAAAAGCTGGACGTTTGTCTTTTTTGCTCCTGAGGTTGCCGAAAGCGAAAAAAGGTGCTTTTGAGGATGGAGTCCGCAGGAAAGCAGAGAGGGCCAAATTGTCTGAGGCATTTGAAAGGGTTCCAGGAGGCAGTGAAAACCAGCATTACTTTTCCCCGCTGGCACCTTTGCTGTGGCAGCAAAAGCTGGACGTTTGTCTTTTTTGCTCCGGAGGCTGCTGAAAGCGAAAACAGGTGCTTTTGAGGATGGAGTCCGCAGGAAAGCAGAGAGGCCCAAATTGTCTGTGGCATCTGAAAGGGTTCCAGGAGGCAGTGAGAACCAGCATTACTTTTTCCCGCTGGCACCTTTGCTGTGGCAGCAAAAGCTGGACGTTTGTCTTTTTTGCTCCGGAGGTTGCCGAAAGCGAAAACAGGTGCTTTTGAGGATGGCGTCCGCAGGAAAGCAGAGAGGGCCAAATTGTCTGTGGCATTTGAAAGGGTTCCAGGAGGCAGTGAGAACCAGCATTACTTTTCCCGGCTGTCACCTTTGCTGTGGCAGCAAAAGCTGGACGTTTGTCTTTTTTGCTCCGGAGGCTGCCGAAAGCGAAAACAGGTGCTTTTGAGGATGGAGTCCGCAGGAAAGCAGAGAGGCCCAAATTGTCTGGGGCATTTGAAAGGGTTCCAGGAGGCAGTGAGAACCAGCATCACTTTTCCCCGCTGGCACCTTTGCTGTGGCAGCAAAAGCTGGACGTTTGTCTTTTTTGCTCCTGAGGTTGCCGAAAGCGAAAAAAGGTGCTTTTGAGGATGGAGTCCGCAGGAAAGCAGAGAGGGCCAAATTGTCTGGGGCATTTGAAAGGGTTCCAGGAGGCAGTGAGAACCAGCATTACTTTTCCCCGCTGGCACCTTTGCTGTGGCAGCAAAAGCTGGACGTTTGTCTTTTTTGCTCTGGAGGCTGCCGAAAGCGAAAACAGGTGCTTTTGAGGATGGAGTCCGCAGGAAAGCAGAGAGGGCCAAATTGTCTGTGGCATTTGAAAGAGTTCCAGGAGGCAGTGAGAACCAGCATTACTTTTTCCCGCTGGCACCTTTGCTGTGGCAGCAAAAGCTGGACGTTTGTCTTTTTACCACCGGAGGGCGCCGATAGTGAAAAAAGGCGCTTTGGAGTATAGAGTCCGCAGGAAAGCAGAGAGGGCCAAATGGTCGGGGGCATTTGAAGGGGTTCCAGGAGGCAGTGAGAACCAGCATTACTTTTCCCCGCTGGCACCTTTGCTGTGGCAGCAAAAGCTGGACGTTTGTCTTTTTTGCTCCGGAGGTTGCCGAAAGCGAAAACAGGTGCTTTTGAGGATGGAGTCCGCAGGAAAGCAGAGAGGGCCAAATTGTCTGTGGCATTTGAAGAGGTTCCAGGAGGCAGTGAGAACCAGCATTACTTTTCCCCTCTGGCACCTTTGCTGTGGCAGCAAAAGCTGGACGTTTGTCTTTTTTGCTCCTGAGGTTGCCGAAAGCGAAAAGAGGTGCTTTTGAGGATGGAGTCCGCAGGAAAGCAGAGAGGGCCAAATTGTCTGGGGCATTTGAAAGAGTTCCAGGAGGCAGTGAGAACCAGCATCACTTTTCCCCGCTGACTCCTTTGCTGTGGCAGCAAAAGCTGTACGTCTGTCTTTTTTGCTCCTGAGGATGCCGAAAGCGAAAACAGGTGCTTTTGAGGATGGAGTCCGCAGGAAAGCAGAGAGGGCCAAATTGTCTGTGGCATTTGAAGAGGTTCCAGGAGGCAGTGAGAACCAGCATCACTTTTCCCCGCTGGCACCTTTGCTGTGGCAGCAAAAGCTGGACGTTTGTCTTTTTTGCTCTGGAGGCTGCCGAAAGCGAAAACAGGTGCTTTTGAGGATGGAGTCTGCAGGAAAGCAGAGAGGGCCAAATTGTCTGTGGCATTTGAAAGAGTTCCAGGAGGCAGTGAGAACCAGCATTACTTTTTCCCGCTGGCACCTTTGCTGTGGCAGCAAAAGCTGGACGTTTGTCTTTTTTGCTCCGGAGGCTGCCGAAAGCGAAAAGAGGTGCTTTTGAGGATGGAGTCCGCAGGAAAGCAGAGAGGGCCAAATTGTCTGGGGCATTTGAAAGAGTTCCAGGAGGCAGTGAGAACCAGCATTACTTTTCCCGGCTGGCACCTTTGCTGTGGCAGCAAAAGCTGGACGTTTGTCTTTTTTGCTCCGGAGGCTGCCGAAAGCGAAAACAGGTGCTTTTGAGGATGGAGTCCGCAGGAAAGCAGAGAGGGCCAAATTGTCTGTGGCATTTGAAAGGGTTCCAGGAGGCAGTGAGAACCAGCATTACTTTTCCCCGCTGGCACCTTTGCTGTGGCAGCAAAAGCTGGACGTTTGTCTTTTTTGCTCCGGAGGCTGCCGAAAGCGAAAAGAGGTGCTTTTGAGGATGGAGTCCGCAGGAAAGCAGAGAGGGCCAAATTGTCTGGGGCATTTGAAAGGGTTCCAGGAGGCAGTGAGAACCAGCATCACTTTTCCCCGCTGACTCCTTTGCTGTAGCAGCAAAAGCTGGACGTTTGTCTTTTTTGCTCCTGAGGATGCCGAAAGCGAAAACAGGTGCTTTTGAGGATGGAGTCCGCAGGAAAGCAGAGAGGGCCAAATTGTCTGGGGCATTTGAAGAGGTTCCAGGAGGCAGTGAGAACCAGCATCACTTTTCCCCGCTGGCACCTTTGCTGTGGCAGCAAAAGCTGGACGTTTGTCTTTTTTGCTCCGGAGGCTGCCGAAAGCGAAAACAGGTGCTTTTGAGGATGGAGTCCGCAGGAAAGCAGAGAGGGCCAAATTGTCTGTGGCATTTGAAAGAGTTCCAGGAGGCAGTGAGAACCTGCATTACTTTTTCCCGCTGGCACCTTTGCTGTGGCAGCAAAAGCTGGACGTTTGTCTTTTTTGCTCCGGAGGCTGCCGAAAGCGAAAAGAGGTGCTTTTGAGGATGGAGTCCGCAGGAAAGCAGAGAGGGCCAAATTGTCTGGGGCATTTGAAAGAGTTCCAGGAGGCAGTGAGAACCAGCATTACTTTTCCCGGCTGGCACCTTTGCTGTGGCAGCAAAAGCTGGACGTTTGTCTTTTTTGCTCCGGAGGCTGCCAAAAGCGAAAACAGGTGCTTTTGAGGATGGAGTCCGCAGGAAAGCAGAGAGGGCCAAATTGTCTGTGGCATTTGAAAGGGTTCCAGGAGGCAGTGAGAACCAGCATTACTTTTCCCCGCTGGCACCTTTGCTGTGGCAGCAAAAGCTGGACGTTTGTCTTTTTACCACCGGAGGGCGCCGATAGTGAAAAAAGGCGCTTTTGAGGATAGAGTCCGCAGGAAAGCAGAGAGGGCCAAATTGTCTGGGGCATTTGAAAGAGTTCCAGGAGGCAGTGAGAACCAGCATCACTTTTCCCCGCTGGCTCCTTTGCTGTGGCAGCAAAAGCTGGACGTTTGTCTTTTTTGCTCCGGAGGCTGCCGAAAGCGAAAACAGGTGCTTTTGAGGATGGAGTCCGCAGGAAAGCAGAGAGGCCCAAATTGTCTGGGGCATTTGAAAGGGTTCCAGGAGGCAGTGAGAACCAGCATCACTTTTCCCCGCTGGCACCTTTGCTGTGGCAGCAAAAGCTGGACGTTTGTCTTTTTTGCTCCTGAGGTTGCCGAAAGCGAAAAAAGGTGCTTTTGAGGATGGAGACCGCAGGAAAGCAGAGAGGGCCAAATTGTCTGGGGCATTTGAAAGGGTTCCAGGAGGCAGTGAGAACCAGCATTACTTTTCCCCGCTGGCACCTTTGCTGTGGCAGCAAAAGCTGGACGTTTGTCTTTTTTGCTCTGGAGGCTGCCGAAAGCGAAAACAGGTGCTTTTGAGGATGGAGTCCGCAGGAAAGCAGAGAGGGCCAAATTGTCTGTGGCATTTGAAAGAGTTCCAGGAGGCAGTGAGAACCAGCATTACTTTTTCCCGCTGGCACCTTTGCTGTGGCAGCAAAAGCTGGACGTTTGTCTTTTTACCACCGGAGGGCGCCGATAGTGAAAAAAGGCGCTTTGGAGTATAGAGTCCGCAGGAAAGCAGAGAGGGCCAAATGGTCGGGGGCATTTGAAGGGGTTCCAGGAGGCAGTGAGAACCAGCATTACTTTTCCCCGCTGGCACCTTTGCTGTGGCAGCAAAAGCTGGACGTTTGTCTTTTTTGCTCCGGAGGTTGCCGAAAGCGAAAACAGGTGCTTTTGAGGATGGAGTCCGCAGGAAAGCAGAGAGGGCCAAATTGTCTGTGGCATTTGAAGAGGTTCCAGGAGGCAGTGAGAACCAGCATTACTTTTCCCCTCTGGCACCTTTGCTGTGGCAGCAAAAGCTGGACGTTTGTCTTTTTTGCTCCTGAGGTTGCCGAAAGCGAAAAGAGGTGCTTTTGAGGATGGAGTCCGCAGGAAAGCAGAGAGGGCCAAATTGTCTGGGGCATTTGAAAGAGTTCCAGGAGGCAGTGAGAACCAGCATCACTTTTCCCCGCTGACTCCTTTGCTGTGGCAGCAAAAGCTGTACGTCTGTCTTTTTTGCTCCTGAGGATGCCGAAAGCGAAAACAGGTGCTTTTGAGGATGGAGTCCGCAGGAAAGCAGAGAGGGCCAAATTGTCTGTGGCATTTGAAGAGGTTCCAGGAGGCAGTGAGAACCAGCATCACTTTTCCCCGCTGGCACCTTTGCTGTGGCAGCAAAAGCTGGACGTTTGTCTTTTTTGCTCTGGAGGCTGCCGAAAGCGAAAACAGGTGCTTTTGAGGATGGAGTCTGCAGGAAAGCAGAGAGGGCCAAATTGTCTGTGGCATTTGAAAGAGTTCCAGGAGGCAGTGAGAACCAGCATTACTTTTTCCCGCTGGCACCTTTGCTGTGGCAGCAAAAGCTGGACGTTTGTCTTTTTTGCTCCGGAGGCTGCCGAAAGCGAAAAGAGGTGCTTTTGAGGATGGAGTCCGCAGGAAAGCAGAGAGGGCCAAATTGTCTGGGGCATTTGAAAGAGTTCCAGGAGGCAGTGAGAACCAGCATTACTTTTCCCGGCTGGCACCTTTGCTGTGGCAGCAAAAGCTGGACGTTTGTCTTTTTTGCTCCGGAGGCTGCCGAAAGCGAAAACAGGTGCTTTTGAGGATGGAGTCCGCAGGAAAGCAGAGAGGGCCAAATTGTCTGTGGCATTTGAAAGGGTTCCAGGAGGCAGTGAGAACCAGCATTACTTTTCCCCGCTGGCACCTTTGCTGTGGCAGCAAAAGCTGGACGTTTGTCTTTTTTGCTCCGGAGGCTGCCGAAAGCGAAAAGAGGTGCTTTTGAGGATGGAGTCCGCAGGAAAGCAGAGAGGGCCAAATTGTCTGGGGCATTTGAAAGGGTTCCAGGAGGCAGTGAGAACCAGCATCACTTTTCCCCGCTGACTCCTTTGCTGTAGCAGCAAAAGCTGGACGTTTGTCTTTTTTGCTCCTGAGGATGCCGAAAGCGAAAACAGGTGCTTTTGAGGATGGAGTCCGCAGGAAAGCAGAGAGGGCCAAATTGTCTGGGGCATTTGAAGAGGTTCCAGGAGGCAGTGAGAACCAGCATCACTTTTCCCCGCTGGCACCTTTGCTGTGGCAGCAAAAGCTGGACGTTTGTCTTTTTTGCTCCGGAGGCTGCCGAAAGCGAAAACAGGTGCTTTTGAGGATGGAGTCCGCAGGAAAGCAGAGAGGGCCAAATTGTCTGTGGCATTTGAAAGAGTTCCAGGAGGCAGTGAGAACCTGCATTACTTTTTCCCGCTGGCACCTTTGCTGTGGCAGCAAAAGCTGGACGTTTGTCTTTTTTGCTCCGGAGGCTGCCGAAAGCGAAAAGAGGTGCTTTTGAGGATGGAGTCCGCAGGAAAGCAGAGAGGGCCAAATTGTCTGGGGCATTTGAAAGAGTTCCAGGAGGCAGTGAGAACCAGCATTACTTTTCCCGGCTGGCACCTTTGCTGTGGCAGCAAAAGCTGGACGTTTGTCTTTTTTGCTCCGGAGGCTGCCAAAAGCGAAAACAGGTGCTTTTGAGGATGGAGTCCGCAGGAAAGCAGAGAGGGCCAAATTGTCTGTGGCATTTGAAAGGGTTCCAGGAGGCAGTGAGAACCAGCATTACTTTTCCCCGCTGGCACCTTTGCTGTGGCAGCAAAAGCTGGACGTTTGTCTTTTTACCACCGGAGGGCGCCGATAGTGAAAAAAGGCGCTTTTGAGGATAGAGTCCGCAGGAAAGCAGAGAGGGCCAAATTGTCTGGGGCATTTGAAAGAGTTCCAGGAGGCAGTGAGAACCAGCATCACTTTTCCCCGCTGGCTCCTTTGCTGTGGCAGCAAAAGCTGGACGTTTGTCTTTTTTGCTCCGGAGGATGCCGAAAGCGAAAACAGGTGCTTTTGAGGATGGAGTCCGCAGGAAAGCAGAGAGGCCCAAATTGTCTGTGGCATTTGAAAGGGTTCCAGGAGGCAGTGAGAACCAGCATTACTTTTTCCCGCTGGCACCTTTGCTGTGGCAGCAAAAGCTGGACGTTTGTCTTTTTTGCTCCTGAGGTTGCCGAAAGCGAAAAAAGGTGCTTTTGAGGATGGAGTCCGCAGGAAAGCAGAGAGGGCCAAATTGTCTGGGGCATTTGAAAGGGTTCCAGGAGGCAGTGAGAACCAGCATTACTTTTCCCCGCTGGCACCTTTGCTGTGGCAGCAAAAGCTGGACGTTTGTCTTTTTACCACCGGAGGGCGCCGATAGTGAAAAAAGGCGCTTTGGAGTATAGAGTCCGCAGGAAAGCAGAGAGGGCCAAATGGTCGGGGGCATTTGAAGGGGTTCCAGGAGGCAGTGAGAACCAGCATTACTTTTCCCCGCTGGCACCTTTGCTGTGGCAGCAAAAGCTGGACGTTTGTCTTTTTTGCTCCGGAGGTTGCCGAAAGCGAAAACAGGTGCTTTTGAGGATGGAGTCCGCAGGAAAGCAGAGAGGGCCAAATTGTCTGTGGCATTTGAAGAGGTTCCAGGAGGCAGTGAGAACCAGCATTACTTTTCCCCTCTGGCACCTTTGCTGTGGCAGCAAAAGCTGGACGTTTGTCTTTTTTGCTCCTGAGGTTGCCGAAAGCGAAAAAAGGTGCTTTTGAGGATGGAGTCCGCAGGAAAGCAGAGAGGGCCAAATTGTCTGAGGCATTTGAAAGGGTTCCAGGAGGCAGTGAAAACCAGCATTACTTTTCCCCGCTGGCTCCTTTGCTGTGGCAGCAAAAGCTGGACGTTTGTCTTTTTTGCTCCGGAGGCTGCTGAAAGCGAAAACAGGTGCTTTTGAGGATGGAGTCCGCAGGAAAGCAGAGAGGCCCAAATTGTCTGTGGCATCTGAAAGGGTTCCAGGAGGCAGTGAGAACCAGCATTACTTTTTCCCGCTGGCACCTTTGCTGTGGCAGCAAAAGCTGGACGTTTGTCTTTTTTGCTCCGGAGGTTGCCGAAAGCGAAAACAGGTGCTTTTGAGGATGGCGTCCGCAGGAAAGCAGAGAGGGCCAAATTGTCTGTGGCATTTGAAAGGGTTCCAGGAGGCAGTGAGAACCAGCATTACTTTTCCCGGCTGTCACCTTTGCTGTGGCAGCAAAAGCTGGACGTTTGTCTTTTTTGCTCCGGAGGCTGCCGAAAGCGAAAACAGGTGCTTTTGAGGATGGAGTCCGCAGGAAAGCAGAGAGGCCCAAATTGTCTGGGGCATTTGAAAGGGTTCCAGGAGGCAGTGAGAACCAGCATCACTTTTCCCCGCTGGCACCTTTGCTGTGGCAGCAAAAGCTGGACGTTTGTCTTTTTACCACCGGAGGGCGCCGATAGTGAAAAAAGGCGCTTTGGAGTATAGAGTCCGCAGGAAAGCAGAGAGGGCCAAATGGTCGGGGGCATTTGAAGGGGTTCCAGGAGGCAGTGAGAACCAGCATTACTTTTCCCCGCTGGCACCTTTGCTGTGGCAGCAAAAGCTGGACGTTTGTCTTTTTTGCTCCGGAGGTTGCCGAAAGCGAAAACAGGTGCTTTTGAGGATGGAGTCCGCAGGAAAGCAGAGAGGGCCAAATTGTCTGTGGCATTTGAAGAGGTTCCAGGAGGCAGTGAGAACCAGCATTACTTTTCCCCTCTGGCACCTTTGCTGTGGCAGCAAAAGCTGGACGTTTGTCTTTTTTGCTCCTGAGGTTGCCGAAAGCGAAAAAAGGTGCTTTTGAGGATGGAGTCCGCAGGAAAGCAGAGAGGGCCAAATTGTCTGGGGCATTTGAAAGGGTTCCAGGAGGCAGTGAGAACCAGCATTACTTTTCCCCGCTGGCACCTTTGCTGTGGCAGCAAAAGCTAGACGTTTGTCTTTTTTGCTCCTGAGGCTGCCGAAAGCGAAAACAGGGGCTTTTCAGGATGGAGTCCGCAGGAAAGCAGAGAGGGCCAAATTGTCTGTGGCATTTGAAAGGGTTCCAGGAGGCAGTGAGAACCAGCATCACTTTTCCCCGCTGTCACCTTTGCTGTGGCAGCAAAAGCTGGACGTTTGTCTTTTTTGCTCCGGAGGCTGCCGAAAGCGAAAAGAGGTGCTTTTGAGGATGGAGTCCGCAGGAAAGCAGAGAGGGCCAAATTGTCTGGGGCATTTGAAAGGGTTCCAGGAGGCAGTGAGAACCAGCATTATTTTTCCCCGCTGGCACCTTTGCTGTAGCAGCAAAAGCTGGACGTTTGTCTTTTTTGCTCCGGAGGCTGCCGAAAGCGAAAAGAGGTGCTTTTGAGGATGGAGTCCGCAGGAAAGCAGAGAGGGCCAAATTGTCTGGGGCATTTGAAAGAGTTCCAGGAGGCAGTGAGAACCAGCATTACTTTTCCCGGCTGGCACCTTTGCTGTGGCAGCAAAAGCTGGACGTTTGTCTTTTTTGCTCCGGAGGCTGCCGAAAGCGAAAACAGGTGCTTTTGAGGATGGAGTCCGCAGGAAAGCAGAGAGGGCCAAATTGTCTGTGGCATTTGAAAGGGTTCCAGGAGGCAGTGAGAACCAGCATTACTTTTCCCCGCTGGCACCTTTGCTGTGGCAGCAAAAGCTGGACGTTTGTCTTTTTTGCTCCGGAGGCTGCCGAAAGCGAAAACAGGTGCTTTTGAGGATGGAGTCCGCAGGAAAGCAGAGAGGGCCAAATTGTCTGTGGCATTTGAAAGAGTTCCAGGAGGCAGTGAGAACCTGCATTACTTTTTCCCGCTGGCACCTTTGCTGTGGCAGCAAAAGCTGGACGTTTGTCTTTTTTGCTCCGGAGGCTGCCGAAAGCGAAAAGAGGTGCTTTTGAGGATGGAGTCCGCAGGAAAGCAGAGAGGGCCAAATTGTCTGGGGCATTTGAAAGAGTTCCAGGAGGCAGTGAGAACCAGCATTACTTTTCCCGGCTGGCACCTTTGCTGTGGCAGCAAAAGCTGGACGTTTGTCTTTTTTGCTCCGGAGGCTGCCAAAAGCGAAAACAGGTGCTTTTGAGGATGGAGTCCGCAGGAAAGCAGAGAGGGCCAAATTGTCTGTGGCATTTGAAAGGGTTCAAGGAGGCAGTGAGAACCAGCATTACTTTTCCCCGCTGGCACCTTTGCTGTGGCAGCAAAAGCTGGACGTTTGTCTTTTTACCACCGGAGGGCGCCGATAGTGAAAAAAGGCGCTTTTGAGGATAGAGTCCGCAGGAAAGCAGAGAGGGCCAAATTGTCTGGGGCATTTGAAAGAGTTCCAGGAGGCAGTGAGAACCAGCATCACTTTTCCCCGCTGGCTCCTTTGCTGTGGCAGCAAAAGCTGGACGTTTGTCTTTTTTGCTCCGGAGGATGCCGAAAGCGAAAACAGGTGCTTTTGAGGATGGAGTCCGCAGGAAAGCAGAGAGGCCCAAATTGTCTGTGGCATTTGAAAGGGTTCCAGGAGGCAGTGAGACCCAGCATTACTTTTCCCCGCTGGCACCTTTGCTGTGGCAGCAAAAGCTGGACGTTTGTCTTTTTACCACCGGAGGGCGCCGATAGTGAAAAAAGGCGCTTTGGAGTATAGAGTCCGCAGGAAAGCAGAGAGGGCCAAATTGTCTGGGGCATTTGAAAGAGTTCCAGGAGGCAGTGAGAACCAGCATTACTTTTCCCCGCTGGCACCTTTGCTGTGGCAGCAAAAGCTGGACGTTTGTCTTTTTTGCTCCGGAGGCTGCCAAAAGCGAAAACAGGTGCTTTTGAGGATGGAGTCCGCAGGAAAGCAGAGAGGGCCAAATTGTCTGTGGCATTTGAAAGGGTTCCAGGAGGCAGTGAGAACCAGCATTACTTTTCCCCGCTGGCACCTTTGCTGTGGCAGCAAAAGCTGGACGTTTGTCTTTTTACCACCGGAGGGCGCCGATAGTGAAAAAAGGCGCTTTTGAGGATAGAGTCCGCAGGAAAGCAGAGAGGGCCAAATTGTCTGGGGCATTTGAAAGAGTTCCAGGAGGCAGTGAGAACCAGCATCACTTTTCCCCGCTGGCTCCTTTGCTGTGGCAGCAAAAGCTGGACGTTTGTCTTTTTTGCTCCGGAGGATGCCGAAAGCGAAAACAGGTGCTTTTGAGGATGGAGTCCGCAGGAAAGCAGAGAGGCCCAAATTGTCTGTGGCATTTGAAAGGGTTCCAGGAGGCAGTGAGACCCAGCATTACTTTTCCCCGCTGGCACCTTTGCTGTGGCAGCAAAAGCTGGACGTTTGTCTTTTTACCACCGGAGGGCGCCGATAGTGAAAAAAGGCGCTTTGGAGTATAGAGTCCGCAGGAAAGCAGAGAGGGCCAAATGGTCGGGGGCATTTGAAGGGGTTCCAGGAGGCAGTGAGAACCAGCATTACTTTTCCCCGCTGGCACCTTTGCTGTGGCAGCAAAAGCTGGACGTTTGTCTTTTTTGCTCCGGAGGTTGCCGAAAGCGAAAACAGGTGCTTTTGAGGATGGAGTCCGCAGGAAAGCAGAGAGGGCCAAATTGTCTGTGGCATTTGAAGAGGTTCCAGGAGGCAATGAGGACCAGCATTACTTTTCCCCTCTGGCACCTTTGCTGTGGCAGCAAAAGCTGGACGTTTGTCTTTTTTGCTCCTGAGGTTGCCGAAAGCGAAAAAAGGTGCTTTTGAGGATGGAGTCCGCAGGAAAGCAGAGAGGGCCAAATTGTCTGGGGCATTTGAAAGGGTTCCAGGAGGCAGTGAGAACCAGCATTACTTTTCCCCGCTGGCACCTTTGCTGTGGCAGCAAAAGCTAGACGTTTGTCTTTTTTGCTCCTGAGGCTGCCGAAAGCGAAAACAGGGGCTTTTCAGGATGGAGTCCGCAGGAAAGCAGAGAGGGCCAAATTGTCTGTGGCATTTGAAAGGGTTCCAGGAGGCAGTGAGAACCAGCATCACTTTTCCCCGCTGTCACCTTTGCTGTGGCAGCAAAAGCTGGACGTTTGTCTTTTTTGCTCCGGAGGCTGCCGAAAGCGAAAAGAGGTGCTTTTGAGGATGGAGTCCGCAGGAAAGCAGAGAGGGCCAAATTGTCTGGGGCATTTGAAAGGGTTCCAGGAGGCAGTGAGAACCAGCATTATTTTTCCCCGCTGGCACCTTTGCTGTAGCAGCAAAAGCTGGACGTTTGTCTTTTTTGCTCCGGAGGCTGCCGAAAGCGAAAAGAGGTGCTTTTGAGGATGGAGTCCGCAGGAAAGCAGAGAGGGCCAAATTGTCTGGGGCATTTGAAAGAGTTCCAGGAGGCAGTGAGAACCAGCATTACTTTTCCCGGCTGGCACCTTTGCTGTGGCAGCAAAAGCTGGACGTTTGTCTTTTTTGCTCCGGAGGCTGCCGAAAGCGAAAACAGGTGCTTTTGAGGATGGAGTCCGCAGGAAAGCAGAGAGGGCCAAATTGTCTGTGGCATTTGAAAGGGTTCCAGGAGGCAGTGAGAACCAGCATTACTTTTCCCCGCTGGCACCTTTGCTGTGGCAGCAAAAGCTGGACGTTTGTCTTTTTTGCTCCGGAGGCTGCCGAAAGCGAAAACAGGTGCTTTTGAGGATGGAGTCCGCAGGAAAGCAGAGAGGGCCAAATTGTCTGTGGCATTTGAAAGAGTTCCAGGAGGCAGTGAGAACCTGCATTACTTTTTCCCGCTGGCACCTTTGCTGTGGCAGCAAAAGCTGGACGTTTGTCTTTTTTGCTCCGGAGGCTGCCGAAAGCGAAAAGAGGTGCTTTTGAGGATGGAGTCCGCAGGAAAGCAGAGAGGGCCAAATTGTCTGGGGCATTTGAAAGAGTTCCAGGAGGCAGTGAGAACCAGCATTACTTTTCCCGGCTGGCACCTTTGCTGTGGCAGCAAAAGCTGGACGTTTGTCTTTTTTGCTCCGGAGGCTGCCAAAAGCGAAAACAGGTGCTTTTGAGGATGGAGTCCGCAGGAAAGCAGAGAGGGCCAAATTGTCTGTGGCATTTGAAAGGGTTCCAGGAGGCAGTGAGAACCAGCATTACTTTTCCCCGCTGGCACCTTTGCTGTGGCAGCAAAAGCTGGACGTTTGTCTTTTTACCACCGGAGGGCGCCGATAGTGAAAAAAGGCGCTTTTGAGGATAGAGTCCGCAGGAAAGCAGAGAGGGCCAAATTGTCTGGGGCATTTGAAAGAGTTCCAGGAGGCAGTGAGAACCAGCATCACTTTTCCCCGCTGGCTCCTTTGCTGTGGCAGCAAAAGCTGGACGTTTGTCTTTTTTGCTCCGGAGGATGCCGAAAGCGAAAACAGGTGCTTTTGAGGATGGAGTCCGCAGGAAAGCAGAGAGGCCCAAATTGTCTGTGGCATTTGAAAGGGTTCCAGGAGGCAGTGAGACCCAGCATTACTTTTCCCCGCTGGCACCTTTGCTGTGGCAGCAAAAGCTGGACGTTTGTCTTTTTACCACCGGAGGGCGCCGATAGTGAAAAAAGGCGCTTTGGAGTATAGAGTCCGCAGGAAAGCAGAGAGGGCCAAATGGTCGGGGGCATTTGAAGGGGTTCCAGGAGGCAGTGAGAACCAGCATTACTTTTCCCCGCTGGCACCTTTGCTGTGGCAGCAAAAGCTGGACGTTTGTCTTTTTTGCTCCGGAGGTTGCCGAAAGCGAAAACAGGTGCTTTTGAGGATGGAGTCCGCAGGAAAGCAGAGAGGGCCAAATTGTCTGTGGCATTTGAAGAGGTTCCAGGAGGCAGTGAGAACCAGCATTACTTTTCCCCTCTGGCACCTTTGCTGTGGCAGCAAAAGCTGGACGTTTGTCTTTTTTGCTCCTGAGGTTGCCGAAAGCGAAAAAAGGTGCTTTTGAGGATGGAGTCCGCAGGAAAGCAGAGAGGGCCAAATTGTCTGAGGCATTTGAAAGGGTTCCAGGAGGCAGTGAAAACCAGCATTACTTTTCCCCGCTGGCACCTTTGCTGTGGCAGCAAAAGCTGGACGTTTGTCTTTTTTGCTCCGGAGGCTGCCGAAAGCGAAAACAGGTGCTTTTGAGGATGGAGTCCGCAGGAAAGCAGAGAGGCCCAAATTGTCTGGGGCATTTGAAAGGGTTCCAGGAGGCAGTGAGAACCAGCATCACTTTTCCCCGCTGGCACCTTTGCTGTGGCAGCAAAAGCTGGACGTTTGTCTTTTTTGCTCCTGAGGTTGCCGAAAGCGAAAAAAGGTGCTTTTGAGGATGGAGTCCGCAGGAAAGCAGAGAGGGCCAAATTGTCTGGGGCATTTGAAAGGGTTCCAGGAGGCAGTGAGAACCAGCATTATTTTTCCCCGCTGGCACCTTTGCTGTAGCAGCAAAAGCTGGACGTTTGTCTTTTTTGCTCCGGAGGCTGCCGAAAGCGAAAAGAGGTGCTTTTGAGGATGGAGTCCGCAGGAAAGCAGAGAGGGCCAAATTGTCTGGGGCATTTGAAAGAGTTCCAGGAGGCAGTGAGAACCAGCATTACTTTTCCCGGCTGGCACCTTTGCTGTGGCAGCAAAAGCTGGACGTTTGTCTTTTTTGCTCCGGAGGCTGCCGAAAGCGAAAACAGGTGCTTTTGAGGATGGAGTCCGCAGGAAAGCAGAGAGGGCCAAATTGTCTGTGGCATTTGAAAGGGTTCCAGGAGGCAGTGAGAACCAGCATTACTTTTCCCCGCTGGCACCTTTGCTGTGGCAGCAAAAGCTGGACGTTTGTCTTTTTTGCTCCGGAGGCTGCCGAAAGCGAAAACAGGTGCTTTTGAGGATGGAGTCCGCAGGAAAGCAGAGAGGGCCAAATTGTCTGTGGCATTTGAAAGAGTTCCAGGAGGCAGTGAGAACCTGCATTACTTTTTCCCGCTGGCACCTTTGCTGTGGCAGCAAAAGCTGGACGTTTGTCTTTTTTGCTCCGGAGGCTGCCGAAAGCGAAAAGAGGTGCTTTTGAGGATGGAGTCCGCAGGAAAGCAGAGAGGGCCAAATTGTCTGGGGCATTTGAAAGAGTTCCAGGAGGCAGTGAGAACCAGCATTACTTTTCCCGGCTGGCACCTTTGCTGTGGCAGCAAAAGCTGGACGTTTGTCTTTTTTGCTCCGGAGGCTGCCAAAAGCGAAAACAGGTGCTTTTGAGGATGGAGTCCGCAGGAAAGCAGAGAGGGCCAAATTGTCTGTGGCATTTGAAAGGGTTCCAGGAGGCAGTGAGAACCAGCATTACTTTTCCCCGCTGGCACCTTTGCTGTGGCAGCAAAAGCTGGACGTTTGTCTTTTTACCACCGGAGGGCGCCGATAGTGAAAAAAGGCGCTTTTGAGGATAGAGTCCGCAGGAAAGCAGAGAGGGCCAAATTGTCTGGGGCATTTGAAAGAGTTCCAGGAGGCAGTGAGAACCAGCATCACTTTTCCCCGCTGGCTCCTTTGCTGTGGCAGCAAAAGCTGGACGTTTGTCTTTTTTGCTCCGGAGGATGCCGAAAGCGAAAACAGGTGCTTTTGAGGATGGAGTCCGCAGGAAAGCAGAGAGGCCCAAATTGTCTGTGGCATTTGAAAGGGTTCCAGGAGGCAGTGAGACCCAGCATTACTTTTCCCCGCTGGCACCTTTGCTGTGGCAGCAAAAGCTGGACGTTTGTCTTTTTACCACCGGAGGGCGCCGATAGTGAAAAAAGGCGCTTTGGAGTATAGAGTCCGCAGGAAAGCAGAGAGGGCCAAATGGTCGGGGGCATTTGAAGGGGTTCCAGGAGGCAGTGAGAACCAGCATTACTTTTCCCCGCTGGCACCTTTGCTGTGGCAGCAAAAGCTGGACGTTTGTCTTTTTTGCTCCGGAGGTTGCCGAAAGCGAAAACAGGTGCTTTTGAGGATGGAGTCCGCAGGAAAGCAGAGAGGGCCAAATTGTCTGTGGCATTTGAAGAGGTTCCAGGAGGCAGTGAGAACCAGCATTACTTTTCCCCTCTGGCACCTTTGCTGTGGCAGCAAAAGCTGGACGTTTGTCTTTTTTGCTCCTGAGGTTGCCGAAAGCGAAAAAAGGTGCTTTTGAGGATGGAGTCCGCAGGAAAGCAGAGAGGGCCAAATTGTCTGAGGCATTTGAAAGGGTTCCAGGAGGCAGTGAAAACCAGCATTACTTTTCCCCGCTGGCACCTTTGCTGTGGCAGCAAAAGCTGGACGTTTGTCTTTTTTGCTCCGGAGGCTGCCGAAAGCGAAAACAGGTGCTTTTGAGGATGGAGTCCGCAGGAAAGCAGAGAGGCCCAAATTGTCTGGGGCATTTGAAAGGGTTCCAGGAGGCAGTGAGAACCAGCATCACTTTTCCCCGCTGGCACCTTTGCTGTGGCAGCAAAAGCTGGACGTTTGTCTTTTTTGCTCCTGAGGTTGCCGAAAGCGAAAAAAGGTGCTTTTGAGGATGGAGTCCGCAGGAAAGCAGAGAGGGCCAAATTGTCTGGGGCATTTGAAAGGGTTCCAGGAGGCAGTGAGAACCAGCATTACTTTTCCCCGCTGGCACCTTTGCTGTGGCAGCAAAAGCTGGACGTTTGTCTTTTTTGCTCTGGAGGCTGCCGAAAGCGAAAACAGGTGCTTTTGAGGATGGAGTCCGCAGGAAAGCAGAGAGGGCCAAATTGTCTGTGGCATTTGAAAGAGTTCCAGGAGGCAGTGAGAACCAGCATTACTTTTTCCCGCTGGCACCTTTGCTGTGGCAGCAAAAGCTGGACGTTTGTCTTTTTACCACCGGAGGGCGCCGATAGTGAAAAAAGGCGCTTTGGAGTATAGAGTCCGCAGGAAAGCAGAGAGGGCCAAATGGTCGGGGGCATTTGAAGGGGTTCCAGGAGGCAGTGAGAACCAGCATTACTTTTCCCCGCTGGCACCTTTGCTGTGGCAGCAAAAGCTGGACGTTTGTCTTTTTTGCTCCGGAGGTTGCCGAAAGCGAAAACAGGTGCTTTTGAGGATGGAGTCCGCAGGAAAGCAGAGAGGGCCAAATTGTCTGTGGCATTTGAAGAGGTTCCAGGAGGCAGTGAGAACCAGCATTACTTTTCCCCTCTGGCACCTTTGCTGTGGCAGCAAAAGCTGGACGTTTGTCTTTTTTGCTCCTGAGGTTGCCGAAAGCGAAAAAAGGTGCTTTTGAGGATGGAGTCCGCAGGAAAGCAGAGAGGGCCAAATTGTCTGGGGCATTTGAAAGGGTTCCAGGAGGCAGTGAGAACCAGCATTACTTTTCCCCGCTGGCACCTTTGCTGTGGCAGCAAAAGCTAGACGTTTGTCTTTTTTGCTCCTGAGGCTGCCGAAAGCGAAAACAGGGGCTTTTCAGGATGGAGTCCGCAGGAAAGCAGAGAGGGCCAAATTGTCTGTGGCATTTGAAAGAGTTCCAGGAGGCAGTGAGAACCAGCATTACTTTTCCCGGCTGGCACCTTTGCTGTGGCAGCAAAAGCTGGACGTTTGTCTTTTTTGCTCCGGAGGCTGCCGAAAGCGAAAACAGGTGCTTTTGAGGATGGAGTCCGCAGGAAAGCAGAGAGGGCCAAATTGTCTGTGGCATTTGAAAGGGTTCCAGGAGGCAGTGAGAACCAGCATTACTTTTCCCCGCTGGCACCTTTGCTGTGGCAGCAAAAGCTGGACGTTTGTCTTTTTTGCTCCGGAGGCTGCCGAAAGCGAAAAGAGGTGCTTTTGAGGATGGAGTCCGCAGGAAAGCAGAGAGGGCCAAATTGTCTGGGGCATTTGAAAGGGTTCCAGGAGGCAGTGAGAACCAGCATCACTTTTCCCCGCTGACTCCTTTGCTGTAGCAGCAAAAGCTGGACGTTTGTCTTTTTTGCTCCTGAGGATGCCGAAAGCGAAAACAGGTGCTTTTGAGGATGGAGTCCGCAGGAAAGCAGAGAGGGCCAAATTGTCTGTGGCATTTGAAGAGGTTCCAGGAGGCAGTGAGAACCAGCATCACTTTTCCCCGCTGGCACCTTTGCTGTGGCAGCAAAAGCTGGACGTTTGTCTTTTTTGCTCCGGAGGCTGCCGAAAGCGAAAACAGGTGCTTTTGAGGATGGAGTCCGCAGGAAAGCAGAGAGGCCCAAATTGTCTGTGGCATTTGAAAGAGTTCCAGGAGGCAGTGAGAACCTGCATTACTTTTTCCCGCTGGCACCTTTGCTGTGGCAGCAAAAGCTGGACGTTTGTCTTTTTTGCTCCGGAGGCTGCCGAAAGCGAAAAGAGGTGCTTTTGAGGATGGAGTCCGCAGGAAAGCAGAGAGGGCCAAATTGTCTGTGGCATTTGAAGAGGTTCCAGGAGGCAGTGAGAACCAGCATCACTTTTCCCCGCTGGCACCTTTGCTGTGGCAGCAAAAGCTGGACGTTTGTCTTTTTTGCTCCGGAGGCTGCCGAAAGCGAAAACAGGTGCTTTTGAGGATGGAGTCCGCAGGAAAGCAGAGAGGCCCAAATTGTCTGTGGCATTTGAAAGAGTTCCAGGAGGCAGTGAGAACCTGCATTACTTTTTCCCGCTGGCACCTTTGCTGTGGCAGCAAAAGCTGGACGTTTGTCTTTTTTGCTCCGGAGGCTGCCGAAAGCGAAAAGAGGTGCTTTTGAGGATGGAGTCCGCAGGAAAGCAGAGAGGGCCAAATTGTCTGGGGCATTTGAAAGAGTTCCAGGAGGCAGTGAGAACCAGCATTACTTTTCCCGGCTGGCACCTTTGCTGTGGCAGCAAAAGCTGGACGTTTGTCTTTTTTGCTCCGGAGGCTGCCAAAAGCGAAAACAGGTGCTTTTGAGGATGGAGTCCGCAGGAAAGCAGAGAGGGCCAAATTGTCTGTGGCATTTGAAAGGGTTCCAGGAGGCAGTGAGAACCAGCATTACTTTTCCCCGCTGGCACCTTTGCTGTGGCAGCAAAAGCTGGACGTTTGTCTTTTTACCACCGGAGGGCGCCGATAGTGAAAAAAGGCGCTTTTGAGGATAGAGTCCGCAGGAAAGCAGAGAGGGCCAAATTGTCTGGGGCATTTGAAAGAGTTCCAGGAGGCAGTGAGAACCAGCATCACTTTTCCCCGCTGGCTCCTTTGCTGTGGCAGCAAAAGCTGGACGTTTGTCTTTTTTGCTCCGGAGGATGCCGAAAGCGAAAACAGGTGCTTTTGAGGATGGAGTCCGCAGGAAAGCAGAGAGGCCCAAATTGTCTGTGGCATTTGAAAGGGTTCCAGGAGGCAGTGAGACCCAGCATTACTTTTCCCCGCTGGCACCTTTGCTGTGGCAGCAAAAGCTGGACGTTTGTCTTTTTACCACCGGAGGGCGCCGATAGTGAAAAAAGGCGCTTTGGAGTATAGAGTCCGCAGGAAAGCAGAGAGGGCCAAATGGTCGGGGGCATTTGAAGGGGTTCCAGGAGGCAGTGAGAACCAGCATTACTTTTCCCCGCTGGCACCTTTGCTGTGGCAGCAAAAGCTGGACGTTTGTCTTTTTTGCTCCTGAGGTTGCCGAAAGCGAAAAAAGGTGCTTTTGAGGATGGAGTCCGCAGGAAAGCAGAGAGGGCCAAATTGTCTGTGGCATTTGAAAGGGTTCCAGGAGGCAGTGAAAACCAGCATTACTTTTCCCCGCTGGCACCTTTGCTGTGGCAGCAAAAGCTGGACGTTTGTCTTTTTTGCTCCGGAGGCTGCTGAAAGCGAAAACAGGTGCTTTTGAGGATGGAGTCCGCAGGAAAGCAGAGAGGCCCAAATTGTCTGTGGCATCTGAAAGGCTTCCAGGAGGCAGTGAGAACCAGCATTACTTTTTCCCGCTGGCACCTTTGCTGTGGCAGCAAAAGCTGGACGTTTGTCTTTTTTGCTCCGGAGGTTGCCGAAAGCGAAAACAGGTGCTTTTGAGGATGGCGTCCGCAGGAAAGCAGAGAGGGCCAAATTGTCTGGGGCATTTGAAAGGGTTCCAGGAGGCAGTGAGAACCAGCATTACTTTTCCCCGCTGGCACCTTTGCTGTGGCAGCAAAAGCTAGACGTTTGTCTTTTTTGCTCCTGAGGCTGCCGAAAGCGAAAACAGGGGCTTTTCAGGATGGAGTCCGCAGGAAAGCAGAGAGGGCCAAATTGTCTGTGGCATTTGAAAGGGTTCCAGGAGGCAGTGAGAACCAGCATCACTTTTCCCCGCTGTCACCTTTGCTGTGGCAGCAAAAGCTGGACGTTTGTCTTTTTTGCTCCGGAGGCTGCCGAAAGCGAAAAGAGGTGCTTTTGAGGATGGAGTCCGCAGGAAAGCAGAGAGGGCCAAATTGTCTGGGGCATTTGAAAGGGTTCCAGGAGGCAGTGAGAACCAGCATTATTTTTCCCCGCTGGCACCTTTGCTGTAGCAGCAAAAGCTGGACGTTTGTCTTTTTTGCTCCGGAGGCTGCCGAAAGCGAAAAGAGGTGCTTTTGAGGATGGAGTCCGCAGGAAAGCAGAGAGGGCCAAATTGTCTGGGGCATTTGAAAGAGTTCCAGGAGGCAGTGAGAACCAGCATTACTTTTCCCGGCTGGCACCTTTGCTGTGGCAGCAAAAGCTGGACGTTTGTCTTTTTTGCTCCGGAGGCTGCCGAAAGCGAAAACAGGTGCTTTTGAGGATGGAGTCCGCAGGAAAGCAGAGAGGGCCAAATTGTCTGTGGCATTTGAAAGGGTTCCAGGAGGCAGTGAGAACCAGCATTACTTTTCCCCGCTGGCACCTTTGCTGTGGCAGCAAAAGCTGGACGTTTGTCTTTTTTGCTCCGGAGGCTGCCGAAAGCGAAAACAGGTGCTTTTGAGGATGGAGTCCGCAGGAAAGCAGAGAGGGCCAAATTGTCTGTGGCATTTGAAAGAGTTCCAGGAGGCAGTGAGAACCTGCATTACTTTTTCCCGCTGGCACCTTTGCTGTGGCAGCAAAAGCTGGACGTTTGTCTTTTTTGCTCCGGAGGCTGCCGAAAGCGAAAAGAGGTGCTTTTGAGGATGGAGTCCGCAGGAAAGCAGAGAGGGCCAAATTGTCTGGGGCATTTGAAAGAGTTCCAGGAGGCAGTGAGAACCAGCATTACTTTTCCCGGCTGGCACCTTTGCTGTGGCAGCAAAAGCTGGACGTTTGTCTTTTTTGCTCCGGAGGCTGCCAAAAGCGAAAACAGGTGCTTTTGAGGATGGAGTCCGCAGGAAAGCAGAGAGGGCCAAATTGTCTGTGGCATTTGAAAGGGTTCCAGGAGGCAGTGAGAACCAGCATTACTTTTCCCCGCTGGCACCTTTGCTGTGGCAGCAAAAGCTGGACGTTTGTCTTTTTACCACCGGAGGGCGCCGATAGTGAAAAAAGGCGCTTTTGAGGATAGAGTCCGCAGGAAAGCAGAGAGGGCCAAATTGTCTGGGGCATTTGAAAGAGTTCCAGGAGGCAGTGAGAACCAGCATCACTTTTCCCCGCTGGCTCCTTTGCTGTGGCAGCAAAAGCTGGACGTTTGTCTTTTTTGCTCCGGAGGATGCCGAAAGCGAAAACAGGTGCTTTTGAGGATGGAGTCCGCAGGAAAGCAGAGAGGCCCAAATTGTCTGTGGCATTTGAAAGGGTTCCAGGAGGCAGTGAGACCCAGCATTACTTTTCCCCGCTGGCACCTTTGCTGTGGCAGCAAAAGCTGGACGTTTGTCTTTTTACCACCGGAGGGCGCCGATAGTGAAAAAAGGCGCTTTGGAGTATAGAGTCCGCAGGAAAGCAGAGAGGGCCAAATGGTCGGGGGCATTTGAAGGGGTTCCAGGAGGCAGTGAGAACCAGCATTACTTTTCCCCGCTGGCACCTTTGCTGTGGCAGCAAAAGCTGGACGTTTGTCTTTTTTGCTCCGGAGGTTGCCGAAAGCGAAAACAGGTGCTTTTGAGGATGGAGTCCGCAGGAAAGCAGAGAGGGCCAAATTGTCTGTGGCATTTGAAGAGGTTCCAGGAGGCAGTGAGAACCAGCATTACTTTTCCCCTCTGGCACCTTTGCTGTGGCAGCAAAAGCTGGACGTTTGTCTTTTTTGCTCCTGAGGTTGCCGAAAGCGAAAAAAGGTGCTTTTGAGGATGGAGTCCGCAGGAAAGCAGAGAGGGCCAAATTGTCTGAGGCATTTGAAAGGGTTCCAGGAGGCAGTGAAAACCAGCATTACTTTTCCCCGCTGGCACCTTTGCTGTGGCAGCAAAAGCTGGACGTTTGTCTTTTTTGCTCCGGAGGCTGCCGAAAGCGAAAACAGGTGCTTTTGAGGATGGAGTCCGCAGGAAAGCAGAGAGGCCCAAATTGTCTGGGGCATTTGAAAGGGTTCCAGGAGGCAGTGAGAACCAGCATCACTTTTCCCCGCTGGCACCTTTGCTGTGGCAGCAAAAGCTGGACGTTTGTCTTTTTTGCTCCTGAGGTTGCCGAAAGCGAAAAAAGGTGCTTTTGAGGATGGAGTCCGCAGGAAAGCAGAGAGGGCCAAATTGTCTGGGGCATTTGAAAGGGTTCCAGGAGGCAGTGAGAACCAGCATTATTTTTCCCCGCTGGCACCTTTGCTGTAGCAGCAAAAGCTGGACGTTTGTCTTTTTTGCTCCGGAGGCTGCCGAAAGCGAAAAGAGGTGCTTTTGAGGATGGAGTCCGCAGGAAAGCAGAGAGGGCCAAATTGTCTGGGGCATTTGAAAGAGTTCCAGGAGGCAGTGAGAACCAGCATTACTTTTCCCGGCTGGCACCTTTGCTGTGGCAGCAAAAGCTGGACGTTTGTCTTTTTTGCTCCGGAGGCTGCCGAAAGCGAAAACAGGTGCTTTTGAGGATGGAGTCCGCAGGAAAGCAGAGAGGGCCAAATTGTCTGTGGCATTTGAAAGGGTTCCAGGAGGCAGTGAGAACCAGCATTACTTTTCCCCGCTGGCACCTTTGCTGTGGCAGCAAAAGCTGGACGTTTGTCTTTTTTGCTCCGGAGGCTGCCGAAAGCGAAAACAGGTGCTTTTGAGGATGGAGTCCGCAGGAAAGCAGAGAGGGCCAAATTGTCTGTGGCATTTGAAAGAGTTCCAGGAGGCAGTGAGAACCTGCATTACTTTTTCCCGCTGGCACCTTTGCTGTGGCAGCAAAAGCTGGACGTTTGTCTTTTTTGCTCCGGAGGCTGCCGAAAGCGAAAAGAGGTGCTTTTGAGGATGGAGTCCGCAGGAAAGCAGAGAGGGCCAAATTGTCTGGGGCATTTGAAAGAGTTCCAGGAGGCAGTGAGAACCAGCATTACTTTTCCCGGCTGGCACCTTTGCTGTGGCAGCAAAAGCTGGACGTTTGTCTTTTTTGCTCCGGAGGCTGCCAAAAGCGAAAACAGGTGCTTTTGAGGATGGAGTCCGCAGGAAAGCAGAGAGGGCCAAATTGTCTGTGGCATTTGAAAGGGTTCCAGGAGGCAGTGAGAACCAGCATTACTTTTCCCCGCTGGCACCTTTGCTGTGGCAGCAAAAGCTGGACGTTTGTCTTTTTACCACCGGAGGGCGCCGATAGTGAAAAAAGGCGCTTTTGAGGATAGAGTCCGCAGGAAAGCAGAGAGGGCCAAATTGTCTGGGGCATTTGAAAGAGTTCCAGGAGGCAGTGAGAACCAGCATCACTTTTCCCCGCTGGCTCCTTTGCTGTGGCAGCAAAAGCTGGACGTTTGTCTTTTTTGCTCCGGAGGATGCCGAAAGCGAAAACAGGTGCTTTTGAGGATGGAGTCCGCAGGAAAGCAGAGAGGCCCAAATTGTCTGTGGCATTTGAAAGGGTTCCAGGAGGCAGTGAGACCCAGCATTACTTTTCCCCGCTGGCACCTTTGCTGTGGCAGCAAAAGCTGGACGTTTGTCTTTTTACCACCGGAGGGCGCCGATAGTGAAAAAAGGCGCTTTGGAGTATAGAGTCCGCAGGAAAGCAGAGAGGGCCAAATGGTCGGGGGCATTTGAAGGGGTTCCAGGAGGCAGTGAGAACCAGCATTACTTTTCCCCGCTGGCACCTTTGCTGTGGCAGCAAAAGCTGGACGTTTGTCTTTTTTGCTCCGGAGGTTGCCGAAAGCGAAAACAGGTGCTTTTGAGGATGGAGTCCGCAGGAAAGCAGAGAGGGCCAAATTGTCTGTGGCATTTGAAGAGGTTCCAGGAGGCAGTGAGAACCAGCATTACTTTTCCCCTCTGGCACCTTTGCTGTGGCAGCAAAAGCTGGACGTTTGTCTTTTTTGCTCCTGAGGTTGCCGAAAGCGAAAAAAGGTGCTTTTGAGGATGGAGTCCGCAGGAAAGCAGAGAGGGCCAAATTGTCTGAGGCATTTGAAAGGGTTCCAGGAGGCAGTGAAAACCAGCATTACTTTTCCCCGCTGGCACCTTTGCTGTGGCAGCAAAAGCTGGACGTTTGTCTTTTTTGCTCCGGAGGCTGCCGAAAGCGAAAACAGGTGCTTTTGAGGATGGAGTCCGCAGGAAAGCAGAGAGGCCCAAATTGTCTGGGGCATTTGAAAGGGTTCCAGGAGGCAGTGAGAACCAGCATCACTTTTCCCCGCTGGCACCTTTGCTGTGGCAGCAAAAGCTGGACGTTTGTCTTTTTTGCTCCTGAGGTTGCCGAAAGCGAAAAAAGGTGCTTTTGAGGATGGAGTCCGCAGGAAAGCAGAGAGGGCCAAATTGTCTGGGGCATTTGAAAGGGTTCCAGGAGGCAGTGAGAACCAGCATTACTTTTCCCCGCTGGCACCTTTGCTGTGGCAGCAAAAGCTGGACGTTTGTCTTTTTTGCTCTGGAGGCTGCCGAAAGCGAAAACAGGTGCTTTTGAGGATGGAGTCCGCAGGAAAGCAGAGAGGGCCAAATTGTCTGTGGCATTTGAAAGAGTTCCAGGAGGCAGTGAGAACCAGCATTACTTTTTCCCGCTGGCACCTTTGCTGTGGCAGCAAAAGCTGGACGTTTGTCTTTTTACCACCGGAGGGCGCCGATAGTGAAAAAAGGCGCTTTGGAGTATAGAGTCCGCAGGAAAGCAGAGAGGGCCAAATGGTCGGGGGCATTTGAAGGGGTTCCAGGAGGCAGTGAGAACCAGCATTACTTTTCCCCGCTGGCACCTTTGCTGTGGCAGCAAAAGCTGGACGTTTGTCTTTTTTGCTCCGGAGGTTGCCGAAAGCGAAAACAGGTGCTTTTGAGGATGGAGTCCGCAGGAAAGCAGAGAGGGCCAAATTGTCTGTGGCATTTGAAGAGGTTCCAGGAGGCAGTGAGAACCAGCATTACTTTTCCCCTCTGGCACCTTTGCTGTGGCAGCAAAAGCTGGACGTTTGTCTTTTTTGCTCCTGAGGTTGCCGAAAGCGAAAAAAGGTGCTTTTGAGGATGGAGTCCGCAGGAAAGCAGAGAGGGCCAAATTGTCTGGGGCATTTGAAAGGGTTCCAGGAGGCAGTGAGAACCAGCATTACTTTTCCCCGCTGGCACCTTTGCTGTGGCAGCAAAAGCTAGACGTTTGTCTTTTTTGCTCCTGAGGCTGCCGAAAGCGAAAACAGGGGCTTTTCAGGATGGAGTCCGCAGGAAAGCAGAGAGGGCCAAATTGTCTGTGGCATTTGAAAGAGTTCCAGGAGGCAGTGAGAACCAGCATTACTTTTCCCGGCTGGCACCTTTGCTGTGGCAGCAAAAGCTGGACGTTTGTCTTTTTTGCTCCGGAGGCTGCCGAAAGCGAAAACAGGTGCTTTTGAGGATGGAGTCCGCAGGAAAGCAGAGAGGGCCAAATTGTCTGTGGCATTTGAAAGGGTTCCAGGAGGCAGTGAGAACCAGCATTACTTTTCCCCGCTGGCACCTTTGCTGTGGCAGCAAAAGCTGGACGTTTGTCTTTTTTGCTCCGGAGGCTGCCGAAAGCGAAAAGAGGTGCTTTTGAGGATGGAGTCCGCAGGAAAGCAGAGAGGGCCAAATTGTCTGGGGCATTTGAAAGGGTTCCAGGAGGCAGTGAGAACCAGCATCACTTTTCCCCGCTGACTCCTTTGCTGTAGCAGCAAAAGCTGGACGTTTGTCTTTTTTGCTCCTGAGGATGCCGAAAGCGAAAACAGGTGCTTTTGAGGATGGAGTCCGCAGGAAAGCAGAGAGGGCCAAATTGTCTGTGGCATTTGAAGAGGTTCCAGGAGGCAGTGAGAACCAGCATCACTTTTCCCCGCTGGCACCTTTGCTGTGGCAGCAAAAGCTGGACGTTTGTCTTTTTTGCTCCGGAGGCTGCCGAAAGCGAAAACAGGTGCTTTTGAGGATGGAGTCCGCAGGAAAGCAGAGAGGCCCAAATTGTCTGTGGCATTTGAAAGAGTTCCAGGAGGCAGTGAGAACCTGCATTACTTTTTCCCGCTGGCACCTTTGCTGTGGCAGCAAAAGCTGGACGTTTGTCTTTTTTGCTCCGGAGGCTGCCGAAAGCGAAAAGAGGTGCTTTTGAGGATGGAGTCCGCAGGAAAGCAGAGAGGGCCAAATTGTCTGTGGCATTTGAAGAGGTTCCAGGAGGCAGTGAGAACCAGCATCACTTTTCCCCGCTGGCACCTTTGCTGTGGCAGCAAAAGCTGGACGTTTGTCTTTTTTGCTCCGGAGGCTGCCGAAAGCGAAAACAGGTGCTTTTGAGGATGGAGTCCGCAGGAAAGCAGAGAGGCCCAAATTGTCTGTGGCATTTGAAAGAGTTCCAGGAGGCAGTGAGAACCTGCATTACTTTTTCCCGCTGGCACCTTTGCTGTGGCAGCAAAAGCTGGACGTTTGTCTTTTTTGCTCCGGAGGCTGCCGAAAGCGAAAAGAGGTGCTTTTGAGGATGGAGTCCGCAGGAAAGCAGAGAGGGCCAAATTGTCTGGGGCATTTGAAAGAGTTCCAGGAGGCAGTGAGAACCAGCATTACTTTTCCCGGCTGGCACCTTTGCTGTGGCAGCAAAAGCTGGACGTTTGTCTTTTTTGCTCCGGAGGCTGCCAAAAGCGAAAACAGGTGCTTTTGAGGATGGAGTCCGCAGGAAAGCAGAGAGGGCCAAATTGTCTGTGGCATTTGAAAGGGTTCCAGGAGGCAGTGAGAACCAGCATTACTTTTCCCCGCTGGCACCTTTGCTGTGGCAGCAAAAGCTGGACGTTTGTCTTTTTACCACCGGAGGGCGCCGATAGTGAAAAAAGGCGCTTTTGAGGATAGAGTCCGCAGGAAAGCAGAGAGGGCCAAATTGTCTGGGGCATTTGAAAGAGTTCCAGGAGGCAGTGAGAACCAGCATCACTTTTCCCCGCTGGCTCCTTTGCTGTGGCAGCAAAAGCTGGACGTTTGTCTTTTTTGCTCCGGAGGATGCCGAAAGCGAAAACAGGTGCTTTTGAGGATGGAGTCCGCAGGAAAGCAGAGAGGCCCAAATTGTCTGTGGCATTTGAAAGGGTTCCAGGAGGCAGTGAGACCCAGCATTACTTTTCCCCGCTGGCACCTTTGCTGTGGCAGCAAAAGCTGGACGTTTGTCTTTTTACCACCGGAGGGCGCCGATAGTGAAAAAAGGCGCTTTGGAGTATAGAGTCCGCAGGAAAGCAGAGAGGGCCAAATGGTCGGGGGCATTTGAAGGGGTTCCAGGAGGCAGTGAGAACCAGCATTACTTTTCCCCGCTGGCACCTTTGCTGTGGCAGCAAAAGCTGGACGTTTGTCTTTTTTGCTCCTGAGGTTGCCGAAAGCGAAAAAAGGTGCTTTTGAGGATGGAGTCCGCAGGAAAGCAGAGAGGGCCAAATTGTCTGTGGCATTTGAAAGGGTTCCAGGAGGCAGTGAAAACCAGCATTACTTTTCCCCGCTGGCACCTTTGCTGTGGCAGCAAAAGCTGGACGTTTGTCTTTTTTGCTCCGGAGGCTGCTGAAAGCGAAAACAGGTGCTTTTGAGGATGGAGTCCGCAGGAAAGCAGAGAGGCCCAAATTGTCTGTGGCATCTGAAAGGCTTCCAGGAGGCAGTGAGAACCAGCATTACTTTTTCCCGCTGGCACCTTTGCTGTGGCAGCAAAAGCTGGACGTTTGTCTTTTTTGCTCCGGAGGTTGCCGAAAGCGAAAACAGGTGCTTTTGAGGATGGCGTCCGCAGGAAAGCAGAGAGGGCCAAATTGTCTGTGGCATTTGAAAGGGTTCCAGGAGGCAGTGAGAACCAGCATTACTTTTCCCGGCTGTCACCTTTGCTGTGGCAGCAAAAGCTGGACGTTTGTCTTTTTTGCTCCGGAGGCTGCCGAAAGCGAAAAGAGGTGCTTTTGAGGATGGAGTCCGCAGGAAAGCAGAGAGGGCCAAATTGTCTGTGGCATTTGAAAGAGTTCCAGGAGGCAGTGAGAACCAGCATTACTTTTCCCGGCTGGCACCTTTGCTGTGGCAGCAAAAGCTGGACGTTTGTCTTTTTTGCTCCGGAGGCTGCCAAAAGCGAAAACAGGTGCTTTTGAGGATGGAGTCCGCAGGAAAGCAGAGAGGGCCAAATTGTCTGTGGCATTTGAAAGGGTTCCAGGAGGCAGTGAGAACCAGCATTACTTTTCCCCGCTGGCACCTTTGCTGTGGCAGCAAAAGCTGGACGTTTGTCTTTTTACCACCGGAGGGCGCCGATAGTGAAAAAAGGCGCTTTGGAGGATAGAGTCCGCAGGAAAGCAGAGAGGGCCAAATGGTCGGGGGCATGTGAAGGGGTTTCCAGGAGGCAGTGAGAACCAGCATTACTTTGCCCCGCTGGCACCTTTGCTGTGGCAGCAAAAGCTGGACGTTTGTCTTTTTTGCTCCGGAGGTTGCCGAAAGCGAAAACAGGTGCTTTTGAGGATGGAGTCCGCAGGAAAGCAGAGAGGGCCAAATTGTCTAGGGCATTTGAAGAGGTTCCAGGAGGCAGTGAGAACCAGCATTACTTTTCCCCGCTGGCACCTTTGCTGTGGCAGCAAAAGCTGGACGTTTGTCTTTTTTGCTCCGGAGGTTGCCGAAAGCGAAAAAAAGTGCTTTTGAGGATGGAGTCCGCAGGAAAGCAGAGAGGGCCAAATTGTCTGTGGCATTTGAAAGGGTTCCAGGAGGCAGTGAGAACCAGCATTACTTTTCCCGGCTGTCACCTTTGCTGTGGCAGCAAAAGCTGGACGTTTGTCTTTTTTGTTCCGGAGGTTGTCGAAAGCGAAAACAGGTGCTTTTGAGGATGGCGTCCGCAGGAAAGCAGAGAGGGCCAAATTGTCTGGGGCATTTGAAAGGGTTCCAGGAGGCAGTGAGAACCAGCATTACTTTTCCCGGCTGTCACCTTTGCTGTGGCAGCAAAAGCTGGACGTTTGTCTTTTTTGCTCCGGAGGCTGCCGAAAGCGAAAACAGGTGCTTTTGAGGATGGAGTCCGCAGGAAAGCAGAGAGGCCCAAATTGTCTGTGGCATTTGAAAGGGTTCCAGGAGGCAGTGAGAACCAGCATTACTTTTCCCCGCTGGCACCTTTGCTGTGGCAGCAAAAGCTGGACGTTTGTCTTTTTTGCTCTGGAGGCTGCCGAAAGCGAAAACAGGTGCTTTTGAGGATGGAGTCCGCAGGAAAGCAGAGAGGCCCAAATTGTCTGTGGCATTTGAAAGGGTTCCAGGAGGCAGTGAGAACCAGCATTACTTTTCCCCGCTGGCACCTTTGCTGTGGCAGCAAAAGCTGGACGTTTGTCTTTTTTGTTCCGGAGGTTGCCGAAAGCGAAAAGAGGTGCTTTTGAGGATGGAGTCCGCAGGAAAGCAGAGAGGGCCAAATTGTCTGTGGCATTTGAAAGAGTTCCAGGAGGCAGTGAGAACCAGCATTACTTTTCCCCGCTGGCACCTTTGCTGTGGCAGCAAAAGCTGGACGTTTGTCTTTTTACCAGCGGAGGGCGCCGAAAGTGAAAAAAGGCGCTTTTGAGGATAGAGTCCGCAGGAAAGCAGAGAGGGCCAAATTGTCTGTGGCATTTGAAAGAGTTCCAGGAGGCAGTGAGAACCTGCATTACTTTTTCCCGCTGGCACCTTTGCTGTGGCAGCAAAAGCTGGACGTTTGTCTTTTTTGCTCCGGAGGCTGCCGAAAGCGAAAACAGGTGCTTTTGAGGATGGAGTCCGCAGGAAAGCAGAGAGGCCCAAATTGTCTGTGGCATTTGAAAGGGTTCCAGGAGGCAGTGAGAACCAGCATCACTTTTCCCCGCTGGCACCTTTGCTGTGGCAGCAAAAGCTGGACGTTTGTCTTTTTTGCTCCGGAGGCTGCCGAAAGCGAAAAGAGGTGCTTTTGAGGATGGAGTCCGCAGGAAAGCAGAGAGTGCCAAATTGTCTGTGGCATTTGAAGAGGTTCCAGGAGGCAATGAGGACCAGCATCACATTTCCCCACTGGCACCTTTGCTGTGGCAGCAAAAGCTGGACGTTTGTCTTTTTACCACCGGAGGGTTCCGAAAGTGAAAAAAGGCGCTTTTGAGGATAGAGTCCGCAGGAAAGCAGAGAGGGCCAAATTGTCTGTGGCATTTGAAAGGGTTCCAAGAGGCAGTGAGAACCAGCATTATTTTTCCCCTCTGGCACCTTTGCTGTGGCAGCAAAAGCTGGACGTTTGTCTTTTTTGCTCCGGAGGCTGCCGAAAGCGAAAAGAGGTGCTTTTGAGGATGGAGTCCGCAGGAAAGCAGAGAGGGCCAAATTGTCTGGGGCATTTGAAAGGGTTCCAGGAGGCAGTGAGAACCAGATCACTTTTCCCAGCTGGCACCTTTGCTGTGGCAGCAAAAGCTGGACGTTTGTCTTTTTACCAGCGGAGGGCGCCGAAAGTGAAAAAAGGCGCTTTTGAGGATAGAGTCCGCAGGAAAGCAGAGAGGGCCAAATTGTCTGGGGCATTTGAAAGAGTTCCAGGAGGCAGTGAGAACCAGCATCACTTTTCCCCGCTGACTCCTTTGCTGTAGCAGCAAAAGCTGGACGTTTGTCTTTTTTGCTCCTGAGGATGCCGAAAGCGAAAACAGGTGCTTTTGAGGATGGAGTCCGCAGGAAAGCAGAGAGGGCCAAATTGTCTGGGGCATTTGAAGAGGTTCCAGGAGGCAGTGAGAACCAGCATCACTTTTCCCCGCTGGCACCTTTGCTGTGGCAGCAAAAGCTGGACGTTTGTCTTTTTTGCTCCGGAGGATGCCGAAAGCGAAAACAGGTGCTTTTGAGGATGGAGTCCGCAGGAAAGCAGAGAGGGCCAAATTGTCTGGGGCATTTGAAGAGGTTCCAGGAGGCAGTGAGAACCAGCATCACTTTTCCCCGCTGGCACCTTTGCTGTGGCAGCAAAAGCTGGACGTTTGTCTTTTTTGCTCCGGAGGCTGCCGAAAGCGAAAACAGGTGCTTTTGAGGATGGAGTCCGCAGGAAAGCAGAGAGGGCCAAATTGTCTGTGGCATTTGAAAGAGTTCCAGGAGGCAGTGAGAACCTGCATTACTTTTTCCCGCTGGCACCTTTGCTGTGGCAGCAAAAGCTGGACGTTTGTCTTTTTTGCTCCGGAGGTTGCCGAAAGCGAAAAGAGGTGCTTTTGAGGATGGAGTCCGCAGGAAAGCAGAGAGGGCCAAATTGTCTGTGGCATTTGAAGAGGTTCCAGGAGGCAGTGAGAACCAGCATTACTTTTCCCCGCTGGCACCTTTGCTGTGGCAGCAAAAGCTGGACGTTTGTCTTTTTTGCTCCTGAGGTTGCCGAAAGCGAAAAAAGGTGCTTTTGAGGATGGAGTCCGCAGGAAAGCAGAGAGGGCCAAATTGTCTGGGGCATTTGAAAGGGTTCCAGGAGGCAGTGAGAACCAGCATTACTTTTCCCCGCTGGCACCTTTGCTGTGGCAGCAAAAGCTGGACGTTTGTCTTTTTTGCTCCGGAGGCTGCTCAAAGCGAAAACAGGTGCTTTTGAGGATGGAGTCCGCAGGAAAGCAGAGAGGGCCAAATTGTCTGTGGCATTTGAAAGAGTTCCAGGAGGCAGTGAGAACCAGCATTACTTTTTCCCGCTGGCACCTTTGCTGTGGCAGCAAAAGCTGGACGTTTGTCTTTTTTGCTCCGGAGGCTGCCGAAAGCGAAAAGAGGTGCTTTTGAGGATGGAGTCCGCAGGAAAGCAGAGAGTGCCAAATTGTCTGTGGCATTTGAAGAGGTTCCAGGAGGCAATGAGGACCAGCATCACATTTCCCCACTGGCACCTTTGCTGTGGCAGCAAAAGCTGGACGTTTGTCTTTTTACCACCGGAGGGTTCCGAAAGTGAAAAAAGGCGCTTTTGAGGATAGAGTCCGCAGGAAAGCAGAGAGGGCCAAATTGTCTGTGGCATTTGAAAGGGTTCCAAGAGGCAGTGAGAACCAGCATTATTTTTCCCCTCTGGCACCTTTGCTGTGGCAGCAAAAGCTGGACGTTTGTCTTTTTTGCTCCGGAGGCTGCCGAAAGCGAAAAGAGGTGCTTTTGAGGATGGAGTCCGCAGGAAAGCAGAGAGGGCCAAATTGTCTGGGGCATTTGAAAGGGTTCCAGGAGGCAGTGAGAACCAGCATCACTTTTCCCAGCTGGCACCTTTGCTGTGGCAGCAAAAGCTGGACGTTTGTCTTTTTACCAGCGGAGGGCGCCGAAAGTGAAAAAAGGCGCTTTTGAGGATAGAGTCCGCAGGAAAGCAGAGAGGGCCAAATTGTCTGGGGCATTTGAAAGAGTTCCAGGAGGCAGTGAGAACCAGCATTACTTTTCCCGGCTGGCACCTTTGCTGTGGCAGCAAAAGCTGGACGTTTGTCTTTTTTGCTCCGGAGGCTGCCAAAAGCGAAAACAGGTGCTTTTGAGGATGGAGTCCGCAGGAAAGCAGAGAGGGCCAAATTGTCTGTGGCATTTGAAAGGGTTCCAGGAGGCAGTGAGAACCAGCATTACTTTTCCCCGCTGGCACCTTTGCTGTGGCAGCAAAAGCTGGACGTTTGTCTTTTTACCACCGGAGGGCGCCGATAGTGAAAAAAGGCGCTTTTGAGGATAGAGTCCGCAGGAAAGCAGAGAGGGCCAAATTGTCTGGGGCATTTGAAAGAGTTCCAGGAGGCAGTGAGAACCAGCATCACTTTTCCCCGCTGGCTCCTTTGCTGTGGCAGCAAAAGCTGGACGTTTGTCTTTTTTGCTCCGGAGGATGCCGAAAGCGAAAACAGGTGCTTTTGAGGATGGAGTCCGCAGGAAAGCAGAGAGGCCCAAATTGTCTGTGGCATTTGAAAGGGTTCCAGGAGGCAGTGAGACCCAGCATTACTTTTCCCCGCTGGCACCTTTGCTGTGGCAGCAAAAGCTGGACGTTTGTCTTTTTACCACCGGAGGGCGCCGATAGTGAAAAAAGGCGCTTTGGAGTATAGAGTCCGCAGGAAAGCAGAGAGGGCCAAATGGTCGGGGGCATTTGAAGGGGTTCCAGGAGGCAGTGAGAACCAGCATTACTTTTCCCCGCTGGCACCTTTGCTGTGGCAGCAAAAGCTGGACGTTTGTCTTTTTTGCTCCTGAGGTTGCCGAAAGCGAAAAAAGGTGCTTTTGAGGATGGAGTCCGCAGGAAAGCAGAGAGGGCCAAATTGTCTGTGGCATTTGAAAGGGTTCCAGGAGGCAGTGAAAACCAGCATTACTTTTCCCCGCTGGCACCTTTGCTGTGGCAGCAAAAGCTGGACGTTTGTCTTTTTTGCTCCGGAGGCTGCTGAAAGCGAAAACAGGTGCTTTTGAGGATGGAGTCCGCAGGAAAGCAGAGAGGCCCAAATTGTCTGTGGCATCTGAAAGGCTTCCAGGAGGCAGTGAGAACCAGCATTACTTTTTCCCGCTGGCACCTTTGCTGTGGCAGCAAAAGCTGGACGTTTGTCTTTTTTGCTCCGGAGGTTGCCGAAAGCGAAAACAGGTGCTTTTGAGGATGGCGTCCGCAGGAAAGCAGAGAGGGCCAAATTGTCTGTGGCATTTGAAAGGGTTCCAGGAGGCAGTGAGAACCAGCATTACTTTTCCCGGCTGTCACCTTTGCTGTGGCAGCAAAAGCTGGACGTTTGTCTTTTTTGCTCCGGAGGCTGCCGAAAGCGAAAAGAGGTGCTTTTGAGGATGGAGTCCGCAGGAAAGCAGAGAGGGCCAAATTGTCTGTGGCATTTGAAAGAGTTCCAGGAGGCAGTGAGAACCAGCATTACTTTTCCCGGCTGGCACCTTTGCTGTGGCAGCAAAAGCTGGACGTTTGTCTTTTTTGCTCCGGAGGCTGCCAAAAGCGAAAACAGGTGCTTTTGAGGATGGAGTCCGCAGGAAAGCAGAGAGGGCCAAATTGTCTGTGGCATTTGAAAGGGTTCCAGGAGGCAGTGAGAACCAGCATTACTTTTCCCCGCTGGCACCTTTGCTGTGGCAGCAAAAGCTGGACGTTTGTCTTTTTACCACCGGAGGGCGCCGATAGTGAAAAAAGGCGCTTTGGAGGATAGAGTCCGCAGGAAAGCAGAGAGGGCCAAATGGTCGGGGGCATGTGAAGGGGTTTCCAGGAGGCAGTGAGAACCAGCATTACTTTGCCCCGCTGGCACCTTTGCTGTGGCAGCAAAAGCTGGACGTTTGTCTTTTTTGCTCCGGAGGTTGCCGAAAGCGAAAACAGGTGCTTTTGAGGATGGAGTCCGCAGGAAAGCAGAGAGGGCCAAATTGTCTAGGGCATTTGAAGAGGTTCCAGGAGGCAGTGAGAACCAGCATTACTTTTCCCCGCTGGCACCTTTGCTGTGGCAGCAAAAGCTGGACGTTTGTCTTTTTTGCTCCGGAGGTTGCCGAAAGCGAAAAAAAGTGCTTTTGAGGATGGAGTCCGCAGGAAAGCAGAGAGGGCCAAATTGTCTGTGGCATTTGAAAGGGTTCCAGGAGGCAGTGAGAACCAGCATTACTTTTCCCGGCTGTCACCTTTGCTGTGGCAGCAAAAGCTGGACGTTTGTCTTTTTTGTTCCGGAGGTTGTCGAAAGCGAAAACAGGTGCTTTTGAGGATGGAGTCCGCAGGAAAGCAGAGAGGGCCAAATTGTCTGTGGCATTTGAAAGGGTTCCAGGAGGCAGTGAGAACCAGCATAACTTTTCCCCGCTGGCACCTTTGCTGTGGCAGCAAAAGCTGGACGTTTGTCTTTTTTGCTCCGGAGGCTGCCGAAAGCGAAAACAGGTGCTTTTGAGGATGGAGTCCGCAGGAAAGCAGAGAGGGCCAAATTGTCTGGGGCATTTGAAAGAGTTCCAGGAGGCAGTGAGAACCAGCATTACTTTTCCCCGCTGGCTCCTTTGCTGTGGCAGCAAAAGCTGGACGTTTGTCTTTTTTGCTCCGGAGGTTGCCGAAAGCGAAAACAGGTGCTTTTGAGGATGGCGTCCGCAGGAAAGCAGAGAGGGCCAAATTGTCTGTGGCATTTGAAAGGGTTCCAGGAGGCAGTGAGAACCAGCATTACTTTTCCCGGCTGTCACCTTTGCTGTGGCAGCAAAAGCTGGACGTTTGTCTTTTTTGCTCCGGAGGCTGCCGAAAGCGAAAACAGGTGCTTTTGAGGATGGAGTCCGCAGGAAAGCAGAGAGGCCCAAATTGTCTGTGGCATTTGAAAGGGTTCCAGGAGGCAGTGAGAACCAGCATTACTTTTCCCCGCTGGCACCTTTGCTGTGGCAGCAAAAGCTGGACGTTTGTCTTTTTTGCTCTGGAGGCTGCCGAAAGCGAAAACAGGTGCTTTTGAGGATGGAGTCCGCAGGAAAGCAGAGAGGGCCAAATTGTCTGTGGCATTTGAAAGGGTTCCAGGAGGCAGTGAGAACCAGCATTACTTTTCCCCGCTGGCACCTTTGCTGTGGCAGCAAAAGCTGGACGTTTGTCTTTTTTGTTCCGGAGGTTGCCGAAAGCGAAAAGAGGTGCTTTTGAGGATGGAGTCCGCAGGAAAGCAGAGAGGGCCAAATTGTCTGTGGCATTTGAAAGAGTTCCAGGAGGCAGTGAGAACCAGCATTACTTTTCCCCGCTGGCACCTTTGCTGTGGCAGCAAAAGCTGGACGTTTGTCTTTTTACCAGCGGAGGGCGCCGAAAGTGAAAAAAGGCGCTTTTGAGGATAGAGTCCGCAGGAAAGCAGAGAGGGCCAAATTGTCTGTGGCATTTGAAAGAGTTCCAGGAGGCAGTGAGAACCTGCATTACTTTTTCCCGCTGGCACCTTTGCTGTGGCAGCAAAAGCTGGACGTTTGTCTTTTTTGCTCCGGAGGCTGCCGAAAGCGAAAACAGGTGCTTTTGAGGATGGAGTCCGCAGGAAAGCAGAGAGGCCCAAATTGTCTGTGGCATTTGAAAGGGTTCCAGGAGGCAGTGAGAACCAGCATCACTTTTCCCCGCTGGCACCTTTGCTGTGGCAGCAAAAGCTGGACGTTTGTCTTTTTTGCTCCGGAGGCTGCCGAAAGCGAAAAGAGGTGCTTTTGAGGATGGAGTCCGCAGGAAAGCAGAGAGTGCCAAATTGTCTGTGGCATTTGAAGAGGTTCCAGGAGGCAATGAGGACCAGCATCACATTTCCCCACTGGCACCTTTGCTGTGGCAGCAAAAGCTGGACGTTTGTCTTTTTACCACCGGAGGGTTCCGAAAGTGAAAAAAGGCGCTTTTGAGGATAGAGTCCGCAGGAAAGCAGAGAGGGCCAAATTGTCTGTGGCATTTGAAAGGGTTCCAAGAGGCAGTGAGAACCAGCATTATTTTTCCCCTCTGGCACCTTTGCTGTGGCAGCAAAAGCTGGACGTTTGTCTTTTTTGCTCCGGAGGCTGCCGAAAGCGAAAAGAGGTGCTTTTGAGGATGGAGTCCGCAGGAAAGCAGAGAGGGCCAAATTGTCTGGGGCATTTGAAAGGGTTCCAGGAGGCAGTGAGAACCAGATCACTTTTCCCAGCTGGCACCTTTGCTGTGGCAGCAAAAGCTGGACGTTTGTCTTTTTACCAGCGGAGGGCGCCGAAAGTGAAAAAAGGCGCTTTTGAGGATAGAGTCCGCAGGAAAGCAGAGAGGGCCAAATTGTCTGGGGCATTTGAAAGAGTTCCAGGAGGCAGTGAGAACCAGCATCACTTTTCCCCGCTGACTCCTTTGCTGTAGCAGCAAAAGCTGGACGTTTGTCTTTTTTGCTCCTGAGGATGCCGAAAGCGAAAACAGGTGCTTTTGAGGATGGAGTCCGCAGGAAAGCAGAGAGGGCCAAATTGTCTGGGGCATTTGAAGAGGTTCCAGGAGGCAGTGAGAACCAGCATCACTTTTCCCCGCTGACTCCTTTGCTGTAGCAGCAAAAGCTGGACGTTTGTCTTTTTTGCTCCGGAGGATGCCGAAAGCGAAAACAGGAGCTTTTGAGGATGGAGTCCGCAGGAAAGCAGAGAGGGCCAAATTGTCTGGGGCATTTGAAGAGGTTCCAGGAGGCAGTGAGAACCAGCATCACTTTTCCCCGCTGGCACCTTTGCTGTGGCAGCAAAAGCTGGACGTTTGTCTTTTTTGCTCCGGAGGATGCCGAAAGCGAAAACAGGTGCTTTTGAGGATGGAGTCCGCAGGAAAGCAGAGAGGGCCAAATTGTCTGGGGCATTTGAAGAGGTTCCAGGAGGCAGTGAGAACCAGCATCACTTTTCCCCGCTGGCACCTTTGCTGTGGCAGCAAAAGCTGGACGTTTGTCTTTTTTGCTCCGGAGGCTGCCGAAAGCGAAAACAGGTGCTTTTGAGGATGGAGTCCGCAGGAAAGCAGAGAGGGCCAAATTGTCTGTGGCATTTGAAAGAGTTCCAGGAGGCAGTGAGAACCTGCATTACTTTTTCCCTCTGGCACCTTTGCTGTGGCAGCAAAAGCTGGACGTTTGTCTTTTTTGCTCCGGAGGCTGCTCAAAGCGAAAACAGGTGCTTTTGAGGATGGAGTCCGCAGGAAAGCAGAGAGGGCCAAATTGTCTGTGGCATTTGAAAGAGTTCCAGGAGGCAGTGAGAACCAGCATTACTTTTTCCCGCTGGCACCTTTGCTGTGGCAGCAAAAGCTGGACGTTTGTCTTTTTTGCTCCGGAGGCTGCCGAAAGCGAAAAGAGGTGCTTTTGAGGATGGAGTCCGCAGGAAAGCAGAGAGTGCCAAATTGTCTGTGGCATTTGAAGAGGTTCCAGGAGGCAATGAGGACCAGCATCACATTTCCCCGCTGGCACCTTTGCTGTGGCAGCAAAAGCTGGACGTTTGTCTTTTTACCACCGGAGGGTTCCGAAAGTGAAAAAAGGCGCTTTTGAGGATAGAGTCCGCAGGAAAGCAGAGAGGGCCAAATTGTCTGTGGCATTTGAAAGGGTTCCAAGAGGCAGTGAGAACCAGCATTATTTTTCCCCTCTGGCACCTTTGCTGTGGCAGCAAAAGCTGGACGTTTGTCTTTTTTGCTCCGGAGGCTGCCGAAAGCGAAAAGAGGTGCTTTTGAGGATGGAGTCCGCAGGAAAGCAGAGAGGGCCAAATTGTCTGGGGCATTTGAAAGGGTTCCAGGAGGCAGTGAGAACCAGCATCACTTTTCCCAGCTGGCACCTTTGCTGTGGCAGCAAAAGCTGGACGTTTGTCTTTTTACCAGCGGAGGGCGCCGAAAGTGAAAAAAGGCGCTTTTGAGGATAGAGTCCGCAGGAAAGCAGAGAGGGCCAAATTGTCTGGGGCATTTGAAAGAGTTCCAGGAGGCAGTGAGAACCAGCATCACTTTTCCCCGCTGACTCCTTTGCTGTGGCAGCAAAAGCTGTACGTCTGTCTTTTTTGCTCCTGAGGATGCCGAAAGCGAAAACAGGTGCTTTTGAGGATGGAGTCCGCAGGAAAGCAGAGAGGGCCAAATTGTCTGGGGCATTTGAAGAGGTTCCAGGAGGCAGTGAGAACCAGCATCACTTTTCCCCGCTGACTCCTTTGCTGTAGCAGCAAAAGCTGGACGTTTGTCTTTTTTGCTCCTGAGGATGCCGAAAGCGAAAACAGGTGCTTTTGAGGATGGAGTCCGCAGGAAAGCAGAGAGGGCCAAATTGTCTGGGGCATTTGAAGAGGTTCCAGGAGGCAGTGAGAACCAGCATCACTTTTCCCCGCTGGCACCTTTGCTGTGGCAGCAAAAGCTGGACGTTTGTCTTTTTTGCTCCGGAGGCTGCCGAAAGCGAAAACAGGTGCTTTTGAGGATGGAGTCCGCAGGAAAGCAGAGAGGGCCAAATTGTCTGTGGCATTTGAAAGAGTTCCAGGAGGCAGTGAGAACCTGCATTACTTTTTCCCGCTGGCACCTTTGCTGTGGCAGCAAAAGCTGGACGTTTGTCTTTTTTGCTCCGGAGGCTGCCGAAAGCGAAAACAGGTGCTTTTGAGGATGGAGTCCGCAGGAAAGCAGAGAGGCCCAAATTGTCTTGGGCATTTGAAAGGGTTCCAGGAGGCAGTGAGAACCAGCATCACTTTTCCCCGCTGGCACCTTTGCTGTGGCAGCAAAAGCTGGACGTTTGTCTTTTTTGCTCCGGAGGCTGCCGAAAGCGAAAACAGGTGCTTTTGAGGATGGAGTCCGCAGGAAAGCAGAGAGGGCCAAATTGTCTGTGGCATTTGAAAGAGTTCCAGGAGGCAGTGAGAACCTGCATTACTTTTTCCCGCTGGCACCTTTGCTGTGGCAGCAAAAGCTGGACTTTTGTCTTTTTTGCTCCGGAGGCTGCCGAAAGCGAAAACAGGTGCTTTTGAGGATGGAGTCCGCAGGAAAGCAGAGAGGGCCAAATTGTCTGTGGCATTTGAAAGGGTTCCAGGAGGCAGTGAGAACCAGCATTACTTTTCCCCGCTGGCACCTTTGCTGTGGCAGCAAAAGCTGGACGTTTGTCTTTTTACCACCGGAGGGCGCCGATAGTGAAAAAAGGCGCTTTGGAGGATAGAGTCCGCAGGAAAGCAGAGAGGGCCAAATGGTCGGGGGCATGTGAAGGGGTTTCCAGGAGGCAGTGAGAACCAGCATTACTTTTCCCCGCTGGCACCTTTGCTGTGGCAGCAAAAGCTGGACGTTTGTCTTTTTTGCTCCGGAGGTTGTCGAAAGCGAAAACAGGTGCTTTTGAGGATGGAGTCCGCAGGAAAGCAGAGAGGGCCAAATTGTCTGGGGCATTTGAAAGGGTTCCAGGAGGCAGTGAGAACCAGCATTACTTTTCCCCGCTGGCACCTTTGCTGTGGCAGCAAAAGCTGGACGTTTGTCTTTTTTGCTCCGGAGGCTGCCGAAAGCGAAAAGAGGTGCTTTTGAGGATGGAGTCCGCAGGAAAGCAGAGAGGGCCAAATTGTCTGTGGCATTTGAAAGGGTTCCAGGAGGCAGTGAGAACCAGCATTACTTTTCCCCGCTGGCACCTTTGCTGTGGCAGCAAAAGCTGGACGTTTGTCTTTTTTGCTCCTGAGGATGCCGAAAGCGAAAACAGGTGCTTTTGAGGATGAAGTCATCAGGAAAGCAGAAAGGGCCATGGGATAGCCGATTCCTCAGGTAAGAGCTACTTGTTTGTTCAATCCTCCATCTTAGGCCTGCTCCTCAGGTGCATCCTCCTTCTCGCAGCGATTTCCTAGGAGCAGATTTCGAAGAACAGCTCTGATCACAGAATCACAGATTGGTTAGGGTTGGAAAGGAGCTCTGGAGATCATCCAGCCCAACCCCCCTGCCAGAGCAGGGTCACCTACAGCAGGTTGCACAGGATGACCTCCAGGCGGGTTTTGAATGTTTCTGGGGTGGGAGACTCTACCGCCTCCCTGGGCAGCCTGTTCCAGCGCTCTGCCACCCTCAAAGTAAAGAAGTTCCTCCTCATGCTTTGATAGAAGTTCCTACGTTCCAGTTTGTACCCGTTACCTCTTGTCCTGGATCATCTTTGATGATCCAGGACAAGAGGTAACGGGCACCAATTGGAACGTAGGAACTTGAACTTGAACTGGAACGTAGGAACTTGAACATAGGATTATCCTTGATGATTCAGGATAGCTGTGTGTCTGACCAGTCTGTCTTTCGAAGGAGGTCCTGGACCAGCTCCAGCCATGCTGTGCTGAGCAGAGCCCCTGGCAGCAGCCCCACAGCTCACTCCCAGTGTGCCTGAATGGAAAAGGTACCAAAGTTGCTCCAACACTTTCTGAAAAACTCTATAGTGTTACCCCACAAGCGCAAAGCGACGGCAAAGCCCGTGAAATGACACCGGTGCTTCCAGAAAATGTCAAGCTTCCTGCCCAAGGGTGACATGCCATGCGGTGGGGTCAGGGCCACGCGCTGAGCACCCGGTGCGCTGGGGTTGCCCCAGCGGTTCCTGAGCAGCTCCTGCAGTGCTGCCGCCGGTACCGTTCTGGTGGCTGTAGTTGTTTAAAAAGCCGTTGTTGTTTCCGGCGTAATCTGACGGCAGTTTTCTCGGGCATTTGGGCCTCTTCTAATAAGTGTGCTGTGAGTACATCTGCAAGCATTCACCTGTCGAGGTCAAATGACTGGTGGTGCTCATCTGCCCCCGTGCTACTGCTGCTGGCTCCCGTGAATGCTCATGTGCCTGCGTGCCCCTGTACAGGCACAGATGCACGCGCGCAACACCTGATCCCGCATCCTAATTATTTTTCGCCCGGTTCTCGGAGTTGTTCTGCTTCCGGCTGATGAATGGGAAAGTGTAGTAGTGCTGTTTCATTTCACCAGCCTCTCAAGTGTGGAAATTATGGTAAATTTGAGAACAAGCCAGATTAGATTGATAGTTACACCTCCTCCTTTAATTAGCCAACCACAGGATCTGTGGAGGCAAAGGCGGGGGGGGGTGTCGGAGGGGGGGCATACGAGTTTACCATGGCGAGAGTGCTGGAGGTTCTTTCTTGTCTGTTCTTTCTTGTCTTGTAAATTGGTATGAGATTCTGCCAGTCTTCCTCACGTAGCACAATCCCTCTTGATTTCTGGAGGTTCCTCACAGGGTAAGCTAATGTTTAACATCAATAAGGGTTACCGAATCTTGTCCTTGAGAAGCAGGAGTCTGGAAGCTGTTGTCAATCCAACTGCTGTATTCCTGACCAGCAAGCCCGCTCGATTCAGGGTTAATTAACTGATTACTTAGAGCGGAAGTGTTGTGGAAGAGCCCGATCATTACCATTTCTATTCATTCTAATATGATGTATTTCAACTCCCCCTCCCTCACGCCTTCCAGAGAGTGATCTGGTGAAGGAGGATGACAAGTCTTTGTGAAACCATCTCGAGTTCTGCCAGATACTCGTAGTTGAAGTTGTCTAGCGGTGCGAGATTAGACACCGTGTGAAAGGCAATACTGCACAGATTCTTTATTCCAGACCATTTTGTAAATTCGCATGATACAAAACCTCATGGTTACTGGGCAGCTCTCCCACTTTTCATGTCAACCTTTGCTACCTCGCCCGCTGCAACGTGCAGGAAAGAAACATTGATTTGAATTGCGCCGTGGTGCCGTGCATCTTAATGACACTCTGGAGTGACTGGCAGTGTGTCTGGGTCCTGGGGTTGGACCCGGTCTAGCTGCCAGGGGGCAACATTGCAGAGAGGGGCTACAGCTGTGGTCTCTGAAGGGACCTGGCTACTCTATGTAGGCCTTCTCTCCCTGCGTCTCAGAGTGCGTGAAGATGCTAATTGGTTCACATTTTCCTCTGTTCGTTAAGGTATTCTGTCCTTAAAAATTCAGCTTTTTAAAATAGTAACGTGTATTGTCTATGTGAAAGATTAATCAAAAGGAGTTGCTTGAGGTGGGAAGGCTTTTCCGGAGAGGTTCCACATGTTGTCAGGTAGTCCCTCTGAATGGCAGCTTCCGGTTCGGTCCCTTAGCTTTCGGACGTGACATTTAGTCTGATATGTGCCAGCCGTGCAATCTACCTAGCCCTGCAAAGTGCAAATATTAACCTAAATGCATATTAAGATAGTGTGTGTTAGCTCCTGAACTGAAATAGAGAGCGGGTGTTCCAGCGGAGGCAAGCAAATCGTGTTGATTTACAGTGGCTTGAGGATTTGGCCCATTACCGCTTCTTTATACACTTTTTAAAAGAAATGCCAACTCGATAGTTTAGGCTTTAACTGGAACATGGCAAGTAATTGTATGTTTTGGCGGACCCCTAGTAATGTTGCAGAATCTTTCTCAGAAGTTGTTCCATGGGATAGCCGATTCCTCAGGTAAGAGCTACTTGTTTGTTCAATCCTCCATCTTAGGCCTGCTCCTCAGGTGCATCCTCCTTCTCGCAGCGATTTCCTAGGAACAGATTTCGAAGAACAGCTCTGATCACAGAATCACAGATTGGTTAGGGTTGGAAAGGACCTCTGGAGATCATCCAGTCCAACCCCCTGCCAGAGCAGGGTCACCTACAGCAGGTTGCACAGGATGACCTCCAGGCGGGTTTTGAATGTCTCTGGGGTGGGAGACTCTACCGCCTCCCTGGGCAGCCTGTTCCAGCGCTCTGCCACCCTCAAAGTAAAGAAGTTCCTCCTCATGCTTTGATAGAAGTTCCTAGGTTCCAGTTTGTACCCGTTACCTCTTGTCCTGGATCATCTTTGATGATCCAGGACAAGAGGTAACGGGCACCAATTGGAACGTAGGAACTTGAACTTGAACTGGAAGGTAGGAACTTGAACTTGAACATAGGATTATCCTTGATGATTCAGGATAGCTGTGTGTCTGACCAGTGTGTCTTTCGAAGGAGGTCCTGGGCCAGCTCCAGCTATGCTGTGCTGAGCAGAGCCCCTGGCAGCAGCCCCACAGCTCACTCCCAGTGTGCCTGAATGGAAAAGGTACCAAAGTTGCTCCAACACTTTCTGAAAAACTCTATAGTGTTACCCCACAAGCGCAAAGCGACGGCAAAGCCCGTGAAATGACACCGGTGCTTCCAGAAAATGTCAAGCTTCCTGCCCAAGGGTGACATGCCATGCGGTGGGGTCAGGGCCACGCGCTGAGCACCCGGTGCGCTAGGGTTGCCCCAGCGGTTCCTGAGCAGCTCCTGCAGTGCTGCCGCCGGTACCGTTCTGGCGGCTGTAGTTGTTTAAAAAGCCGTTGTTGTTTCCGGCGTAATCTGACGGCAGTTTTCTCGGGCATTTGGGCCTCTTCTAATAAGTGTGCTGTGAGTACATCTGCAAGCATTCACCTGTCGAGGTCAAATGACTGGTGGTGCTCATCTGCCCCCGTGCTACTGCTGCTGGCTCCCGTGAATGCTCATGTGCCTGCGTGCCCCTGTACAGGCACAGATGCACGCGCGCAACACCTGATCCCGCATCCTAATTATTTTTCGCCCGGTTCTCGGAGTTGTTCTGCTTCCGGCTGATGAATGGGAAAGTGTAGTAGTGCTGTTTCATTTCACCAGCCTCTCAAGTGTGGAAATTATGGTAAATTTGAGAACAAGCCAGATTAGATTGATAGTTACACCTCCTCCTTTAATTAGCCAACCACAGGATCTGTGGAGGCAAAGGCGGGGGGGGGTGTCGGAGGGGGGGCATACGAGTTTACCATGGCGAGAGTGCTGGAGGTTCTTTCTTGTCTGTTCTTTCTTGTCTTGTAAATTGGTATGAGATTCTGCCAGTCTTCCTCACGTAGCACAATCCCTCTTGATTTCTGGAGGTTCCTCACAGGGTAAGCTAATGTTTAACATCAATAAGGGTTACCGAATCTTGTCCTTGAGAAGCAGGAGTCTGGAAGCTGTTGTCAATCCAACTGCTGTATTCCTGACCAGCAAGCCCGCTCGATTCAGGGTTAATTAACTGATTACTTAGAGCGGAAGTGTTGTGGGTGAGCCCGATCATTACCATTTCTATTCATTCTAATATGATGTATTTCAACTCCCCATCCCTCACGCCTTCTAGAGAGTGATCTGGTGAAGGAGGATGACAAGTCTTTGTGAAACCATCTCGAGTTCTGCCAGATACTCGTAGTTGAAGTTGTCTAGCGGTACGAGATTAGACACCGTGTGAAAGGCAATACTGCACAGATTCTTTATTCCAGACCATTTTCTAAGTTCGCGTGATACAAAACCTCACGGTTACTGGGCAGCTCTCCCACTTTTCACGTCAACCTTTGCTACCTAGCCCGCTGCAACGTGCAGGAAAGAAACATTTATTTGAATTGCGCCGTGGTGCCGTGCATCTTAATGACACTCTGGAGTGACTGGCAGTGTGTCTGGGTCCTGGGGTTGGACCCGGTCTAGCTGCCAGGAGGCAGCATTGCAGAGAGGGGCTACAGCTGTGGTCTCTGAAGGGACCTGGCTACTCTATGTAGGCCTTCTCTCCCTGCGTCTCAGAGTGCTTGAAGATGCTAATTGGTTCACATTTTCCTCTGTTCGTTAAGGTATTCTGTCCTTAAAAATTCAGCTTTTTAAAATAGTAACGTGTATTGTCTATGTGAAAGATTAATCAAAAGGAGTTGCTTGAGGTGGGAAGGCTTTTCCGGAGAGGTTCCACATGTTGTCAGGTAGTCCCTCTGAATGGCAGCTTCCGGTTCGGTCCCTTAGCTTTCGGAAGTGACATTTAGTCTGATATGTGCCAGCCGTGCAATCTACCTAGCCCTGCAAAGTGCAAATATTAACCTAAATGCATATTAAGATACTGTGTGTTAGCTCCTGAACTGAAATAGAGAGCGGGTGTTCCAGCGGAGGCAAGCAAATCGTGTTGATTTAGAGTGGCTTGCGGATTTGGCCCATTACCGCTTCTTTATACACTTTTAAAAAGAAATGCCAACTCGATAGTTTAGGCTTTAACTGGAACATGGCAAGAAATTGTATGCTTTGGCGGACCCCTAGTAATGTTGCAGAATCTTTCTCAGAAGTTGTTCCATGGGATAGCCGATTCCTCAGGTAAGAGCTACTTGTTTGTTCAATCCTCCATCTTAGGCCTGCTCCTCAGGTGCATCCTCCTTCTCGCAGCGATTTCCTAGGAACAGATTTCGAAGAACAGCTCTGATCACAGAATCACAGATTGGTTAGGGTTGGAAAGGAGCTCTGGAGATCATCTAGTCCAACCCCCCTGCCAGAGCAGGGTCACCTACAGCAGGTTGCACAGGATGACCTCCAGGCGGGTTTTGAATGTCTCTGGGGTCGGAGACTCTACCACCTCCCCGGGAAGCCTGTTCCAGCGCTCTGCCACCCTCAAAGTAAAGAAGTTCCTCCTCATGCTTTGATAGAAGTTCCTAGGTTCCAGTTTGTACCCATTACCTCTTGTCCTGGATCATCTTTGATGATCCAGGACAAGAGGTAACGGGCACCAATTGGAACGTAGGAACTTGAACTTGAACTGGAAGGTAGGAACTTGAACTTGAACATAGGATTATCCTTGATGATTCAGGATAGCTGTGTGTCTGACCAGTCTATCTTTCGAAGGAGGTCCTGGGCCAGCTCCAGCCATGCTGTGCTGAGCAGAGCCCCTGGCAGCAGCCCCACAGCTCACTCCCAGTGTGCCTGAATGGAAAAGGTACAAAAGTTGCTCCAACACTTTCTGAAAAACTCTATAGTGTTACCCCACAAGCGCAAAGCGACGGCAAAGCCCGTGAAATGACACCGGTGCTTCCAGAAAATGTCAAGCTTCCTGCCCAAGGGTGACATGCCATGCGGTGGGGTCAGGGCCACGCGCTGAGCACCCGGTGCGCTGGGGTTGCCCCAGTTGTTCCTGAGCAGCTCCTGCAGTGCTGCCGCCGGTACCGTTCTGGCGGCTGTAGTTGTTTAAAAAGCTGTTGTTGTTTCCGGCGTAATCTGACGGCAGTTTTCTCGGGCATTTGGGCCTCTTCTAATAAGTGTGCTGTGAGTACATCTGCAAGCATTCACCTGTCGAGGTCAAATGACTGGTGGTGCTCATCTGCCCCCGTGCTACTGCTGCTGCCTCCCGTGAATGCTCATGTGCCTGCGTGCCCCTGTACAGGCACAGATGCACGCGCGCAACACCTGATCCCGCATCCTAATTATTTTTCGCCCGGTTCTCTGAGTTGTTCTGCTTCCGGCTGATGAATGGGAAAGTGTAGTAGTGCTGTTTCATTTCACCAGCCTCTCAAGTGTGGAAATTATGGTAAATTTGAGAACGAGCGAGATTAGATTGATAGTTACACCTCCTCCTTTAATTAGCCAACCACAGGATCTGTGGAGGCAAAGGCCGGGGGTGTGTGTCGGTGTATATAACGTGTATTGTCTATGTGAAAGATTAATCAAAAGGAGTTGCTTGAGGTGGGAAGGCTTTTCCGGAGAGGTTCCACATGTTGTCAGGTAGTCCCTCTGAATGGCAGCTTCCGGTTCGGTCCCTTAGCTTTCGGACGTGACATTTAGTCTTATATGTGCCAGCCGTGCAATCTACCTAGCCCTGCAAAGTGCAAATATTAACCTAAATGCATATTAAGATAGTGTGTGTTAGCTCCTGAACTGAAATAGAGAGCGGGTGTTCCAGCGGAGGCAAGCAAATCGTGTTGATTTACAGTGGCTTGAGGATTTGGCCCATTACCGCTTCTTTATACACTTTTAAAAAGAAATGCCAACTCGATAGTTTAGGCTTTAACTGGAACATGGCAAGAAATTGTATGCTTTGGCGGACCCCTAGTAATGTTGCAGAATCTTTCTCAGAAGTTGTTCCATGGGATAGCCGATTCCTCAGGTAAGAGCTACTTGTTTGTTCAATCCTCCATCTTAGGCCTGCTCCTCAGGTGCGTCCTTCTTCTCGCAGCGATTTCCTAGGAACAGATTTCGAAGAACAGCTCTGATCACAGAATCACAGATTAGTTAGGGTTGGAAAGGAGCTCTGGAGATCATCCAGTCCAACCCCCCTGCCAGAGCAGGGTCACCTACAGCAGGTTGCACAGGATGACCTCCAGGCGGGTTTTGAATGTCTCTGGGGTCGGAGACTCTACCGCCTCCCTGGGCAGCCTGTTCCAGGGCTCTGCCACCCTCAAAGTAAAGAAGTTCCTACTCATGCTTTGATAGAAGTTCCTAGGTTCCAGTTTGTACCCGTTACACCGTTACGTAACGGGCACCAATTGGAACGTAGGAACTTGAACTTGAACTGGAACGTAGGAGCTTGAACATAGGATTATCCTTGATGATTCAGGATAGCTGTGTGTCTGACCAGTCTGTCTTTCGAAGGAGGTCCTGGACCAGCTCCAGCCATGCTGTGCTGAGCAGAGCCCCTGGCAGCAGCCCCACAGCTCACTCCCAGTGTGCCTGAATGGAAAAGATACAAAAGTTGCTCCAACACTTTCCGAAAAACTCTATAGTGTTACCCCACAAGCGCAAAGCGACGGCAAAGCCTGTGAAATGACACCGGTGCTTCCAGAAAATGTCAAGCTTCCTGCCCAAGGGTGACATGCCATGCGGTGGGGTCAGGGCCACGCGCTGAGCACCCGGTGCGCTGGGGTTGCCCCAGCAGTTCCTGAGCAGCTCCTGCAGTGCTGCCGCCTGTACCGTTCTGGCGGCTGTAGTTGTTTAAAAAGCCGTTGTTGATTCCGGCGTAAACTGACGGCAGTTTTCTCGGGCATTTGGGCCTCTTCTAATAAGTGTGCTGTGAGTACATCTGCAAGCATTCACCTGTCGAGGTCAAATGACTGGTGGTGCTCATCTGCCCCCGTGCTACTGCTGCTGCCTCCCGTGAATGCTCATGTGCCTGCGTGCCCCTGTACAGGCACAGATGCACGCGCGCAACACCTGATCCCGCATCCTAATTATTTTTCGCCCGGTTCTCGGAGTTGTTCTGCTTCCGGCTGATGAATGGGAAAGTGTAGTAGTGCTGTTTCATTTCACCAGCCTCTCAAGTGTGGAAATTATGGTAAATTTGAGAACAAGCCAGATTAGATTGATAGTTACACCTCCTCCTTTAATTAGCCAACCACAGGATCTGTGGAGGCAAAGGCCGGGGGGGTGTGTCGGTGTATATAACGTGTATTGTCTATGTGAAAGATTAATCAAAAGGAGTTGCTTGAGGTGGGAAGGCTTTTCCGGAGAGGTTCCACATGTTGTCAGGTAGTCCCTCTGAATGGCAGCTTCCGGTTCGGTCCCTTAGCTTTCGGAAGTGACATTTAGTCTGATATGTGCCAGCCGTGCAATCTACCTAGCCCTGCAAAGTGCAAATATTAACCTAAATGCATATTAAGATACTGTGTGTTAGCTCCTGAACTGAAATAGAGAGCGGGTGTTCCAGCGGAGGCAAGCAAATCGTGTTGATTTACAGTGGCTTGAGGATTTGGCCCATTACCGCTTCTTTATACACTTTTAAAAAGAAATGCCAACTCGATAGTTTAGGCTTTAACTGGAACATGGCAAGTAATTGTATGTTTTGGCGGACCCCTAGTAATGTTGCAGAATCTTTCTCAGAAGTTGTTCCATGGGATAGCCGTTTCCTCAGGTAAGAGCTACTTGTTTGTTCAATCCTCCATCTTAGGCCTGCTCCTCAGGTGCATCCTCCTTCTCGCAGCGATTTCCTAGGAACAGATTTCGAAGAACAGCTCTGATCACAGAATCACAGATTGGTTAGGGTTGGAAAGGAGCTCTGGAGATCATGTAGTGCAACCACCCCGCCAGAGCAGGGTCACCTACAGCAGGTTGCACAGGATGACCTCCAGGCGGGTTTTGAATGTCTCTGGGGTGGGAGACTCTACCGCCTCCCTGGGCAGCCTGTTCCAGCGCTCTGCCACCCCCAAAGTAAAGAAGTTCCTCCTCATGCTTTGATAGAAGTTCCTAGGTTCCAGTTTGTACCCGTTACCTCTTTTCCTGGATCATCTTTGATGATCCAGGACAAGAGGTAACGGGCACCAATTGGAACGTAGGAACTTGAACTTGAACTGGAACGTAGGAGCTTGAACATAGGATTATCCTTGATGATTCAGGATAGCTGTGTGTCTGACCAGTCTGTCTTTCGAAGGAGGTCCTGGACCAGCTCCAGCCATGCTGTGCTGAGCAGAGCCCCTGGCAGCAGCCCCACAGCTCACTCCCAGTGTGCCTGAATGGAAAAGGTACCAAAGTTGCTCCAACACTTTCTGAAAAACTCTATAGTGTTACCCCACAAGCGCAAAGCGACGGCAAAGCCCGTGAAATGACACCGGTGCTTCCAGAAAATGTCAAGCTTCCTGCCCAAGGGTGACATGCCATGCGGTGGGGTCAGGGCCACGCGCTGAGCACCCGGTGCGCTGGGGTTGACCCAGCGGTTCCTCAGCAGCTCCTGCAGTGCTTCTGCTGGTACCGTTCTGGCAGCTGTATTTGTTTAAAAAGCCGTTGTTGTTTCCGGCGTAATCTGACGGCAGTTTTCTCGGGCATTTGGGCCTCTTCTAATAAGTGTGCTGTGAGTACATCTGCAAGCATTCACCTGTCGAGGTCAAATGACTGGTGGTGCTCATCTGCCCCCAGCTACTGCTGCTGCCTCCCGTGAATGCTCATGTGCCTGCGTGCCCCTGTACAGGCACAGATGCACGCGCGCAACACCTGATCCCGCATCCTAATTATTTTTCGCCCGGTTCTCTGAGTTGTTCTGCTTCCGGCTGATGAATGGGAAAGTGTAGTAGTGCTGTTTCATTTCACCAGCCTCTCAAGTGTGGAAATTATGGTAAATTTGAGAACAAGCCAGATTAGATTGATAGTTACACCTCCTCCTTTAATTAGCCAACCACAGGATCTGTGGAGGCAAAGGCCGGGGGGGTGTGTCGGTGTATATAACGTGTATTGTCTATGTGAAAGATTAATCAAAAGGAGTTGCTTGAGGTGGGAAGGCTTTTCCGGAGAGGTTCCACATGTTGTCAGGTAGTCCTTCTGAATGGCAGCTTCCGGTTCGGTCCCTTAGCTTTCGGACGTGACATTTAGTCTGATATGTGCCAGCCGTGCAATCTACCTAGCCCTGCAAAGTGCAAATATTAACCTAAATGCATAATAAGATACTGTGTGTTAGCTCCTGAACTGAAATAGAGAGCGGGTGTTCCAGCGGAGGCAAGCAAATCGTGTTGATTTACAGTGGCTTGAGGATTTGGCCCATTACCGCTTCTTTATACACTTTTAAAAAGAAATGCCAACTCGATAGTTTAGGCTTTAACTGGAACATGACAAGTAATTGTATGTTTTGGCGGACCCCTAGTAATGTTGCAGAATCTTTCTCAGAAGTTGTTCCATGGGATAGCCGATTCCTCAGGTAAGAGCTACTTGTTTGTTCAATCCTCCATCTTAGGCCTGCTCCTCAGGTGCGTCCTTCTTCTCGCAGCGATTTCCTAGGAACAGATTTCGAAGAACAGCTCTGATCACAGAATCACAGATTGGTTAGGGTTGGAAAGGAGCTCTGGAGATCATCCAGTCCAACCCCCCTGCCAGAGCAGGGTCACCTACAGCAGGTTGCACAGGATGACCTCCAGGCGGGTTTTGAATGTCTCTGGGGTGGGAGACTCTACCGCCTCCCTGGGCAGCCTGTTCCAGGGCTCTGCCACCCTCAAAGTAAAGAAGTTCCTCCTCATGCTTTGATAGAAGTTCCTAGGTTCCAGTTTGTACCCGTTACACCGTTACGTAACGGGCACCAATTGGAACGTAGGAACTTGAACTTGAACTGGAACGTAGGAGCCTGAACATAGGATTATCCTTGATGATTCAGGATAGCTGTGTGTCTGACCAGTCTGTCTTTCGAAGGAGGTCCTGGGCCAGCTCCAGCTATGCTGTGCTGAGCAGAGCCCCTGGCAGCAGCCCCACAGCTCACTCCCAGTGTGCCTGAATGGAAAAGGTACCAAAGTTGCTCCAACACTTTCTGAAAAACTCTATAGTGTTACCCCACAAGCGCAAAGCGACGGCAAAGCCCGTGAAATGACACCGGTGCTTCCAGAAAATGTCAAGCTTCCTGCCCAAGGGTGACATGCCATGCGGTGGGGTCAGGGCCACGCGCTGAGCACCCGGTGCGCTAGGGTTGCCCCAGCGGTTCCTGAGCAGCTCCTGCAGTGCTGCCGCCGGTACCGTTCTGGCGGCTGTAGTTGTTTAAAAAGCCGTTGTTGTTTCCGGCGTAATCTGACGGCAGTTTTCTCGGGCATTTGGGCCTCTTCTAATAAGTGTGCTGTGAGTACATCTGCAAGCATTCACCTGTCGAGGTCAAATGACTGGTGGTGCTCATCTGCCCCCGTGCTACTGCTGCTGCCTCCCGTGAATGCTCATGTGCCTGCGTGCCCCTGTACAGGCACAGATGCACGCGCGCAACACCTGATCCCGCATCCTAATTATTTTTCGCCCGGTTCTCGGAGTTGTTCTGCTTCCGGCTGATGAATGGGAAAGTGTAGTAGTGCTGTTTCATTTCACCAGCCTCTCAAGTGTGGAAATTATGGTAAATTTGAGAACAAGCCAGATTAGATTGATAGTTACACCTCCTCCTTTAATTAGCCAACCACAGGATCTGTGGAGGCAAAGGCCGGGGGGGTGTGTCGGTGTATATAACGTGTATTGTCTATGTGAAAGATTAATCAAAAGGAGTTGCTTGAGGTGGGAAGGCTTTTCCGAAGAGGTTCCACATATTGTCAGGTAGTCCCTCTGAATGGCAGCTTCCGGTTCGGTCCCTTAGCTTTCGGAAGTGACATTTAGTCTGATATGTGCCAGCCGTGCAATCTGCCTAGCCCTGCAAAGTGCAAATATTAACCTAAATGCATATTAAGATACTGTGTGTTAGCTCCTGAACTGAAATAGAGAGCGGGTGTTCCAGCGGAGGCAAGCAAATCGTGTTGATTTACAGTGGCTTGAGGATTTGGCCCATTACCGCTTCTTTATACACTTTTAAAAAGAAATGCCAACTCGATAGTTTAGGCTTTAACTGGAACATGGCAAGTAATTCTGTGTTTTGGCGGACCCCTAGTAATGTTGCAGAATCTTTCTCAGAAGTTGTTCCATGGGATAGCCGATTCCTCAGGTAAGAGCTACTTGTTTGTTCAATCCTCCATCTTAGGCCTGCTCCTCAGGTGCATCCTCCTTCTCGCAGCGATTTCCTAGGAACAGATTTCGAAGAACAGCTCTGATCACAGAATCACAGATTGGTTAGGGTTGGAAAGGAGCTCTGGAGATCATCCAGTCCAACCCCCCTGCCAGAGCAGGGTCACCTACAGCAGGTTGCACAGGATGACCTCCAGGCGGGTTTTGAATGTCTCTGGGGTGGGAGACTCTACCGCCTCCCTGGGCAGCCTGTTCCAGCGCTCTGCCACCCTCAAAGTAAAGAAGTTCCTCCTCATGCTTTGATAGAAGTTCCTAGGTTCCAGTTTGTACCCGTTACCTCTTGTCCTGGATCATCTTTGATGATCCAGGACAAGAGGTAACGGGCACCAATTGGAACGTAGGAACTTGAACTTGAACTGGAAGGTAGGAACTTGAACTTGAACATAGGATTATCCTTGATGATTCAGGATAGCTGTGTGTCTGACCAGTCTGTCTTTCGAAGGAGGTCCTGGACCAGCTCCAGCCATGCTGTGCTGAGCAGAGCCCCTGGCAGCAGCCCCACAGCTCACTCCCAGTGTGCCTGAATGGAAAAGGTACCAAAGTTGCTCCAACACTTTCTGAAAAACTCTATAGTGTTACCCCACAAGCGCAAAGCGACGGCAAAGCCCGTGAAATGACACCGGTGCTTCCAGAAAATGTCAAGCTTCCTGCCCAAGGGTGACATGCCATGCGGTGGGGTCAGGGCCACGCGCTGAGCACCCGGTGCGCTGGGGTTGCCCCAGCGGTTCCTGAGCAGCTCCTGCAGTGCTGCCGCCGGTACCGTTCTGGCGGCTGTAGTTGTTTAAAAAGCCGTTGTTGTTTCCGGCGTAATCTGACGGCAGTTTTCTCGGGCATTTGGGCCTCTTCTAATAAGTGTGCTGTGAGTACATCTGCAAGCATTCACCTGTCGAGGTCAAATGACTGGTGGTGCTCATCTGCCCCCGTGCTACTGCTGCTGCCTCCCGTGAATGCTCATGTGCCTGCGTGCCCCTGTACAGGCACAGATGCACGCGCGCAACACCTGATCCCGCATCCTAATTATTTTTCGCCCGGTTCTCGGAGTTGTTCTGCTTCCGGCTGATGAATGGGAAAGTGTAGTAGTGCTGTTTCATTTCACCAGCCTCTCAAGTGTGGAAATTATGGTAAATTTGAGAACAAGCGAGATTAGATTGATAGTTACACCTCCTCCTTTAATTAGCCAACCACAGGATCTGTGGAGGCAAAGGCCGGGGGGGTGTGTCGGTGTATATAACGTGTATTGTCTATGTGAAAGATTAATCAAAAGGAGTTGCTTGAGGTGGGAAGGCTTTTCCGGAGAGGTTCCACATGTTGTCAGGTAGTCCCTCTGAATGGCAGCTTCCGGTTCGGTCCCTTAGCTTTCGGAAGTGACATTTAGTCTGATATGTGCCAGCCGTGCAATCTGCCTAGCCCTGCAAAGTGCAAATATTAACCTAAATGCATATTAAGATACTGTGTGTTAGCTCCTGAACTGAAATAGAGAGCGGGTGTTCCAGCGGAGGCAAGTAAATCGTGTTGATTTACAGTGGCTTGAGGATTTGGCCCATTACCGCTTCTTTATACACTTTTAAAAAGAAATGCCAACTCGATAGTTTAGGCTTTAACTGGAACATGGCAAGTAATTCTGTGTTTTGGCGGACCCCTAGTAATGTTGCAGAATCTTTCTCAGAAGTTGTTCCATGGGATAGCCGATTCCTCAGGTAAGAGCTACTTGTTTGTTCAATCCTCCATCTTAGGCCTGCTCCTCAGGTGCATCCTCCTTCTCGCAGCGATTTCCTAGGAACAGATTTCGAAGAACAGCTCTGATCACAGAATCACAGATTGGTTAGGGTTGGAAAGGAGCTCTGGAGATCATCCAGTCCAACCCCCCTGCCAGAGCAGGGTCACCTACAGCAGGTTGCACAGGATGACCTCCAGGCGGGTTTTGAATGTCTCTGGGGTCGGAGACTCTACCGCCTCCCTGGGCAGCCTGTTCCAGCGCTCTGCCACCCTCAAAGTAAAGAAGTCCCTCCTCATGCTTTGATAGAAGTTCCTACGTTCCAGTTTCTACCCGTTACCTCTTGTCCTGGATCATCTTTTATGATCCAGGACAAGAGGTAATGGGCACCAATTGGAACGTAGGAACTTGAACTTGAACTGGAAGGTAGGAACTTGAACATAGGATTATCCTTGATGATTCAGGATAGCTGTGTGTCTGACCAGTCTGTCTTTCGAAGGAGGTCCTGGACCAGCTCCAGCCATGCTGTGCTGAGCAGAGCCCCTGGCAGCAGCCCCACAGCTCACTCCCAGTGTGCCTGAATGGAAAAGGTACCAAAGTTGCTCCAACACTTTCTGAAAAACTCTATAGTGTTACCCCACAAGCGCAAAGCGACGGCAAAGCCCGTGAAATGACACCGGTGCTTCCAGAAAATGTCAAGCTTCCTGCCCAAGGGTGACATGCCATGCGGTGGGGTCAGGGCCACGCGCTGAGCACCCGGTGCGCTGGGGTTGCCCCAGCGGTTCCTGAGCAGCTCCTGCAGTGCTGCCGCCGGTACCGTTCTGGCGGCTGTAGTTGTTTAAAAAGCCGTTGTTGTTTCCGGCGTAATCTGACGGCAGTTTTCTCGGGCATTTGGGCCTCTTCGAATAAGTGTGCTGTGAGTACATCTGCAAGCATTCACCTGTCGAGGTCAAATGACTGGTGGTGCTCATCTGCCCCCGTGCTACTGCTGCTGCCTCCCGTGAATGCTCATGTGCCTGCGTGCCCCTGTACAGGCACAGATGCACGCGCGCAACACCTGATCCCGCATCCTAATTATTTTTCGCCCGGTTCTCGGAGTTGTTCTGCTTCCGGCTGATGAATGGGAAAGTGTAGTAGTGCTGTTTCATTTCACCAGCCTCTCAAGTGTGGAAATTATGGTAAATTTGAGAACAAGCCAGATTAGATTGATAGTTACACCTCCTCCTTTAATTAGCCAACCACAGGATCTGTGGAGGCAAAGGCCGGGGGGGTGTGTCGGTGTATATAACGTGTATTGTCTATGTGAAAGATTAATCAAAAGGAGTTGCTTGAGGTGGGAAGGCTTTTCCGGAGAGGTTCCACATGTTGTCAGGTAGTCCCTCTGAATGGCAGCTTCCGGTTCGGTCCCTTAGCTTTCGGAAGTGACATTTAGTCTGATATGTGCCAGCCGTGCAATCTACCTAGCCCTGCAAAGTGCAAATATTAACCTAAATGCATATTAAGATACTGTGTGTTAGCTCCTGAACTGAAATAGAGAGCGGGTGTTCCAGCGGAGGCAAGCAAATCGTGTTGATTTACAGTGGCTTGAGGATTTGGCCCATTACCGCTTCTTTATACACTTTTAAAAAGAAATGCCAACTCGATAGTTTAGGCTTTACATGGAACATGGCAAGTAATTCTGTGTTTTGGCGGACCCCTAGTAATGTTGCAGAATCTTTCTCAGAAGTTGTTCCATGGGATAGCCGATTCCTCAGGTAAGAGCTACTTGTTTGTTCAATCCTCCATCTTAGGCCTGCTCCTCAGGTGCATCCTCCTTCTCGCAGCGATTTCCTAGGAACAGATTTCGAAGAACAGCTCTGATCACAGAATCACAGATTGGTTAGGGTTGGAAAGGAGCTCTGGAGATCATCCAGCCCAACCCCCCTGCCAGAGCAGGGTCACCTACAGCAGGTTGCACAGGATGACCTCCAGGCGGGTTTTGAATGTCTCTGGGGTCGGAGACTCTACCGCCTCCCTGGGCAGCCTGTTCCAGCGCTCTGCCACCCTCAAAGTAAAGAAGTTCCTCCTCATGCTTTGATAGAAGTTCCTAGGTTCCAGTTTGTACCCGTTACCTCTTGTCCTGGATCATCTTTGATGATCCAGGACAAGAGGTAACGGGCACCAATTGGAACGTAGGAACTTGAACTTGAACTGGAAGGTAGGAACTTGAACTTGAACATAGGATTATCCTTGATGATTCAGGATAGCTGTGTGTCTGACCAGTCTGTCTTTCGAAGGAGGTCCTGGGTCAGCTCCAGCTATGCTGTGCTGAGCAGAGCCCCTGGCAGCAGCCCCACAGCTCACTCCCAGTGTGCCTGAATGGAAAAGGTACCAAAGTTGCTCCAACACTTTCTGAAAAACTCTATAGTGTTACCCCACAAGCGCAAAGCGACGGCAAAGCCCGTGAAATGACACCGGTGCTTCCAGAAAATGTCAAGCTTCCTGCCCAAGGGTGACATGCCATGCGGTGGGGTCAGGGCCACGCGCTGAGCACCCGGTGCGCTAGGGTTGCCCCAGCGGTTCCTGAGCAGCTCCTGCAGTGCTGCCGCCGGTACCGTTCTGGCGGCTGTAGTTGTTTAAAAAGCCGTTGTTGTTTCCGGCGTAATCTGACGGCAGTTTTCTCGGGCATTTGGGCCTCTTCTAATAAGTGTGCTGTGAGTACATCTGCAAGCATTCACCTGTCGAGGTCAAATGACTGGTGGTGCTCATCTGCCCCTGTGCTACTGCTGCTGCCTCCCGTGAATGCTCATGTGCCTGCGTGCCCCTGTACAGGCACAGATGCACGCGCGCAACACCTGATCCCGCATCCTAATTATTTTTCGCCCGGTTCTCTGAGTTGTTCTGCTTCCGGCTGATGAATGGGAAAGTGTAGTAGTGCTGTTTCATTTCACCAGCCTCTCAAGTGTGGAAATTATGGTAAATTTGAGAACAAGCCAGATTAGATTGATAGTTACACCTCCTCCTTTAATTAGCCAACCACAGGATCTGTGGAGGCAAAGGCCGGGGGGGTGTGTCGGTGTATATAACGTGTATTGTCTATGTGAAAGATTAATCAAAAGGAGTTGCTTGAGGTGGGAAGGCTTTTCCGAAGAGGTTCCACATATTGTCAGGTAGTCCCTCTGAATGGCAGCTTCCGGTTCGGTCCCTTAGCTTTCGGAAGTGACATTTAGTCTGATATGTGCCAGCCGTGCGATCTACCTAGCCCTGCAAAGTGCAAATATTAACATAAATGCATATTAAGATAGTGTGTGTTAGCTCCTGAACTGAAATAGAGAGCGGGTGTTCCAGCGGAGGCAAGCAAATCGTGTTGATTTACAGTGGCTTGAGGATTTGGCCCATTACCGCTTCTTTATACACTTTTAAAAAGAAATGCCAACTCGATAGTTTAGGCTTTAACTGGAACATGGCAAGTAATTGTATGTTTTGGCGGACCCCTAGTAATGTTGCAGAATCTTTCTCAGAAGTTGTTCCGTGGGATAGCCGATTCCTCAGGTAAGAGCTACTTGTTTGTTCAATCCTCCGTCTTAGGCCTGCTCCTCAGGTGCATCCTCCTTCTCGCAGCGATTTCCTAGGAACAGATTTCGAAGAACAGCTCTGATCACAGAATCACAGATTGGTTAGGGTTGGAAAGGAGCTCTGGAGATCATCCAGTCCAACCCCCCTGCCAGAGCAGGGTCACCTACAGCAGGTTGCACAGGATGACCTCCAGGCGGGTTTTGAATGTCTCTGGGGTCGGAGACTCTACCGCCTCCCTGGGCAGCCTGTTCCAGCGCTCTGCCACCCTCAAAGTAAAGAAGTCCCTCCTCATGCTTTGATAGAAGTTCCTACGTTCCAGTTTCTACCCGTTACCTCTTGTCCTGGATCATCTTTTATGATCCAGGACAAGAGGTAATGGGCACCAATTGGAACGTAGGAACTTGAACTTGAACTGGAAGGTAGGAACTTGAACATAGGATTATCCTTGATGATTCAGGATAGCTGTGTGTCTGACCAGTCTGTCTTTCGAAGGAGGTCCTGGACCAGCTCCAGCCATGCTGTGCTGAGCAGAGCCCCTGGCAGCAGCCCCACAGCTCACTCCCAGTGTGCCTGAATGGAAAAGGTACCAAAGTTGCTCCAACACTTTCTGAAAAACTCTATAGTGTTACCCCACAAGCGCAAAGCGACGGCAAAGCCCGTGAAATGACACCGGTGCTTCCAGAAAATGTCAAGCTTCCTGCCCAAGGGTGACATGCCATGCGGTGGGGTCAGGGCCACGCGCTGAGCACCCGGTGCGCTGGGGTTGCCCCAGCGGTTCCTGAGCAGCTCCTGCAGTGCTGCCGCCGGTACCGTTCTGGCGGCTGTAGTTGTTTAAAAAGCCGTTGTTGTTTCCGGCGTAATCTGACGGCAGTTTTCTCGGGCATTTGGGCCTCTTCGAATAAGTGTGCTGTGAGTACATCTGCAAGCATTCACCTGTCGAGGTCAAATGACTGGTGGTGCTCATCTGCCCCCGTGCTACTGCTGCTGCCTCCCGTGAATGCTCATGTGCCTGCGTGCCCCTGTACAGGCACAGATGCACGCGCGCAACACCTGATCCCGCATCCTAATTATTTTTCGCCCGGTTCTCGGAGTTGTTCTGCTTCCGGCTGATGAATGGGAAAGTGTAGTAGTGCTGTTTCATTTCACCAGCCTCTCAAGTGTGGAAATTATGGTAAATTTGAGAACAAGCCAGATTAGATTGATAGTTACACCTCCTCCTTTAATTAGCCAACCACAGGATCTGTGGAGGCAAAGGCCGGGGGGGTGTGTCGGTGTATATAACGTGTATTGTCTATGTGAAAGATTAATCAAAAGGAGTTGCTTGAGGTGGGAAGGCTTTTCCGGAGAGGTTCCACATGTTGTCAGGTAGTCCCTCTGAATGGCAGCTTCCGGTTCGGTCCCTTAGCTTTCAGAAGTGACATTTAGTCTGATATGTGCCAGCCGTGCAATCTACCTAGCCCTGCAAAGTGCAAATATTAACCTAAATGCATATTAAGATACTGTGTGTTAGCTCCTGAACTGAAATAGAGAGCGGGTGTTCCAGCGGAGGCAAGCAAATCGTGTTGATTTACAGTGGCTTGAGGATTTGGCCCATTACCGCTTCTTTATACACTTTTAAAAAGAAATGCCAACTCGATAGTTTAGGCTTTAACTGGAACATGGCAAGTAATTCTGTGTTTTGGCGGACCCCTAGTAATGTTGCAGAATCTTTCTCAGAAGTTGTTCCATGGGATAGCCGATTCCTCAGGTAAGAGCTACTTGTTTGTTCAATCCTCCATCTTAGGCCTGCTCCTCAGGTGCATCCTCCTTCTCGCAGCGATTTCCTAGGAACAGATTTCGAAGAACAGCTCTGATCACAGAATCACAGATTGGTTAGGGTTGGAAAGGACCTCTGGAGATCATCCAGTCCAACCCCCCTGCCAGAGCAGGGTCACCTACAGCAGGTTGCACAGGATGACCTCCAGGCGGGTTTTGAATGTCTCTGGGGTCGGAGACTCTACCGCCTCCCTGGGCAGCCTGTTCCAGCGCTCTGCCACCCTCAAAGTAAAGAAGTTCCTCCTCATGCTTTGATAGAAGTTCCTAGGTTCCAGTTTGTACCCGTTACCTCTTGTCCTGGATCATCAAAGATGATCCAGGACAAGAGGTAACGGGCACCAATTGGAACGTAGGAACTTGAACTTGAACTGGAAGGTAGGAACTTGAACTTGAACATAGGATTATCCTTGATGATTCAGGATAGCTGTGTGTCTGACCAGTCTGTCTTTCGAAGGAGGTCCTGGGTCAGCTCCAGCTATGCTGTGCTGAGCAGAGCCCCTGGCAGCAGCCCCACAGCTCACTCCCAGTGTGCCTGAATGGAAAAGGTACCAAAGTTGCTCCAACACTTTCTGAAAAACTCTATAGTGTTACCCCACAAGCGCAAAGCGACGGCAAAGCCCGTGAAATGACACCGGTGCTTCCAGAAAATGTCAAGCTTCCTGCCCAAGGGTGACATGCCATGCGGTGGGGTCAGGGCCACGCGCTGAGCACCCGGTGCGCTGGGGTTGCCCCAGCGGTTCCTGAGCAGCTCCTGCAGTGCTGCCGCCGGTACCGTTCTGGCGGCTGTAGTTGTTTAAAAAGCCGTTGTTGTTTCCGGCGTAATCTGACGGCAGTTTTCTCGGGCATTTGGGCCTCTTCTAATAAGTGTGCTGTGAGTACATCTGCAAGCATTCACCTGTCGAGGTCAAATGACTGGTGGTGCTCATCTCCCCCCGTGCTACTGCTGCTGCCTCCCGTGAATGCTCATGTGCCTGCGTGCCCCTGTACAGGCACAGATGCATGCGCGCAACACCTGATCCCGCATCCTAATTATTTTTCGCCCGGTTCTCTGAGTTGTTCTGCTTCCGGCTGATGAATGGGAAAGTGTAGTAGTGCTGTTTCATTTCACCAGCCTCTCAAGTGTGGAAATTATGGTAAATTTGAGAACAAGCGAGATTAGATTGATAGTTACACCTCCTCCTTTAATTAGCCAACCACAGGATCTGTGGAGGCAAAGGCCGGGGGGGTGTGTCGGTGTATATAACGTGTATTGTCTATGTGAAAGATTAATCAAAAGGAGTTGCTTGAGGTGGGAAGGCTTTTCCGGAGAGGTTCCACATGTTGTCAGGTAGTCCCTCTGAATGGCAGCTTCCGGTTCGGTCCCTTAGCTTTCGGAAGTGACATTTAGTCTGATATGTGCCAGCCGTGCAATCTACCTAGCCCTGCAAAGTGCAAATATTAACCTAAATGCATATTAAGATACTGTGTGTTAGCTCCTGAACTGCAATAGAGAGCGGGTGTTCCAGCGGAGGCAAGCAAATCGTGTTGATTTAGAGTGGCTTGAGGATTTGGCCCATTACCGCTTCTTTATACACTTTTAAAAAGAAATGCCAACTCGATAGTTTAGGCTTTACATGGAACATGGCAAGTAATTGTATGTTTTGGCGGACCCCTAGTAATGTTGCAGAATCTTTCTCAGAAGTTGTTCCATGGGATAGCCGATTCCTCAGGTAAGAGCTACTTGTTTGTTCAATCCTCCATCTTAGGCCTGCTCCTCAGGTGCATCCTCCTTCTCGCAGCGATTTCCTAGGAACAGATTTCGAAGAACAGCTCTGATCACAGAATCACAGATTGGTTAGGGTTGGAAAGGAGCTCTGGAGATCATCCAGTCCAACCCCCCTGCCAGAGCAGGGTCACCTACAGCAGGTTGCACAGGATGACCTCCAGGCGGGTTTTGAATGTCTCTGGGGTCGGAGACTCTACCGCCTCCCTGGGCAGCCTGTTCCAGCGCTCTGCCACCCTCAAAGTAAAGAAGTCCCTCCTCATGCTTTGATAGAAGTTCCTACGTTCCAGTTTCTACCCGTTACCTCTTGTCCTGGATCATCTTTTATGATCCAGGACAAGAGGTAATGGGCACCAATTGGAACGTAGGAACTTGAACTTGAACTGGAAGGTAGGAACTTGAACATAGGATTATCCTTGATGATTCAGGATAGCTGTGTGTCTGACCAGTCTGTCTTTCGAAGGAGGTCCTGGACCAGCTCCAGCCATGCTGTGCTGAGCAGAGCCCCTGGCAGCAGCCCCACAGCTCACTCCCAGTGTGCCTGAATGGAAAAGGTACCAAAGTTGCTCCAACACTTTCTGAAAAACTCTATAGTGTTACCCCACAAGCGCAAAGCGACGGCAAAGCCCGTGAAATGACACCGGTGCTTCCAGAAAATGTCAAGCTTCCTGCCCAAGGGTGACATGCCATGCGGTGGGGTCAGGGCCACGCGCTGAGCACCCGGTGCGCTGGGGTTGCCCCAGCGGTTCCTGAGCAGCTCCTGCAGTGCTGCCGCCGGTACCGTTCTGGCGGCTGTAGTTGTTTAAAAAGCCGTTGTTGTTTCCGGCGTAATCTGACGGCAGTTTTCTCGGGCATTTGGGCCTCTTCGAATAAGTGTGCTGTGAGTACATCTGCAAGCATTCACCTGTCGAGGTCAAATGACTGGTGGTGCTCATCTGCCCCCGTGCTACTGCTGCTGCCTCCCGTGAATGCTCATGTGCCTGCGTGCCCCTGTACAGGCACAGATGCACGCGCGCAACACCTGATCCCGCATCCTAATTATTTTTCGCCCGGTTCTCGGAGTTGTTCTGCTTCCGGCTGATGAATGGGAAAGTGTAGTAGTGCTGTTTCATTTCACCAGCCTCTCAAGTGTGGAAATTATGGTAAATTTGAGAACAAGCCAGATTAGATTGATAGTTACACCTCCTCCTTTAATTAGCCAACCACAGGATCTGTGGAGGCAAAGGCCGGGGGGGTGTGTCGGTGTATATAACGTGTATTGTCTATGTGAAAGATTAATCAAAAGGAGTTGCTTGAGGTGGGAAGGCTTTTCCGGAGAGGTTCCACATGTTGTCAGGTAGTCCCTCTGAATGGCAGCTTCCGGTTCGGTCCCTTAGCTTTCGGAAGTGACATTTAGTCTGATATGTGCCAGCCGTGCAATCTACCTAGCCCTGCAAAGTGCAAATATTAACCTAAATGCATATTAAGATACTGTGTGTTAGCTCCTGAACTGAAATAGAGAGCGGGTGTTCCAGCGGAGGCAAGCAAATCGTGTTGATTTACAGTGGCTTGAGGATTTGGCCCATTACCGCTTCTTTATACACTTTTAAAAAGAAATGCCAACTCGATAGTTTAGGCTTTACATGGAACATGGCAAGTAATTCTGTGTTTTGGCGGACCCCTAGTAATGTTGCAGAATCTTTCTCAGAAGTTGTTCCATGGGATAGCCGATTCCTCAGGTAAGAGCTACTTGTTTGTTCAATCCTCCATCTTAGGCCTGCTCCTCAGGTGCATCCTCCTTCTCGCAGCGATTTCCTAGGAACAGATTTCGAAGAACAGCTCTGATCACAGAATCACAGATTGGTTAGGGTTGGAAAGGAGCTCTGGAGATCATCCAGTCCAACCCCCCTGCCAGAGCAGGGTCACCTACAGCAGGTTGCACAGGATGACCTCCAGGCGGGTTTTGAATGTCTCTGGGGTCGGAGACTCTACCGCCTCCCTGGGCAGCCTGTTCCAGCGCTCTGCCACCCTCAAAGTAAAGAAGTTCCTCCTCATGCTTTGATAGAAGTTCCTAGGTTCCAGTTTGTACCCGTTACCTCTTGTCCTGGATCATCAAAGATGATCCAGGACAAGAGGTAACGGGCACCAATTGGAACGTAGGAACTTGAACTTGAACTGGAAGGTAGGAACTTGAACTTGAACATAGGATTATCCTTGATGATTCAGGATAGCTGTGTGTCTGACCAGTCTGTCTTTCGAAGGAGGTCCTGGGTCAGCTCCAGCTATGCTGTGCTGAGCAGAGCCCCTGGCAGCAGCCCCACAGCTCACTCCCAGTGTGCCTGAATGGAAAAGGTACCAAAGTTGCTCCAACACTTTCTGAAAAACTCTATAGTGTTACCCCACAAGCGCAAAGCGACGGCAAAGCCCGTGAAATGACACCGGTGCTTCCAGAAAATGTCAAGCTTCCTGCCCAAGGGTGACATGCCATGCGGTGGGGTCAGGGCCACGCGCTGAGCACCCGGTGCGCTAGGGTTGCCCCAGCGGTTCCTGAGCAGCTCCTGCAGTGCTGCCGCCGGTACCGTTCTGGCGGCTGTAGTTGTTTAAAAAGCCGTTGTTGTTTCCGGCGTAATCTGACGGCAGTTTTCTCGGGCATTTGGGCCTCTTCTAATAAGTGTGCTGTGAGTACATCTGCAAGCATTCACCTGTCGAGGTCAAATGACTGGTGGTGCTCATCTGCCCCTGTGCTACTGCTGCTGCCTCCCGTGAATGCTCATGTGCCTGCGTGCCCCTGTACAGGCACAGATGCACGCGCGCAACACCTGATCCCGCATCCTAATTATTTTTCGCCCGGTTCTCTGAGTTGTTCTGCTTCCGGCTGATGAATGGGAAAGTGTAGTAGTGCTGTTTCATTTCACCAGCCTCTCAAGTGTGGAAATTATGGTAAATTTGAGAACAAGCCAGATTAGATTGATAGTTACACCTCCTCCTTTAATTAGCCAACCACAGGATCTGTGGAGGCAAAGGCCGGGGGGGTGTGTCGGTGTATATAACGTGTATTGTCTATGTGAAAGATTAATCAAAAGGAGTTGCTTGAGGTGGGAAGGCTTTTCCGAAGAGGTTCCACATATTGTCAGGTAGTCCCTCTGAATGGCAGCTTCCGGTTCGGTCCCTTAGCTTTCGGAAGTGACATTTAGTCTGATATGTGCCAGCCGTGCGATCTACCTAGCCCTGCAAAGTGCAAATATTAACATAAATGCATATTAAGATAGTGTGTGTTAGCTCCTGAACTGAAATAGAGAGCGGGTGTTCCAGCGGAGGCAAGCAAATCGTGTTGATTTACAGTGGCTTGAGGATTTGGCCCATTACCGCTTCTTTATACACTTTTAAAAAGAAATGCCAACTCGATAGTTTAGGCTTTAACTGGAACATGGCAAGTAATTGTATGTTTTGGCGGACCCCTAGTAATGTTGCAGAATCTTTCTCAGAAGTTGTTCCGTGGGATAGCCGATTCCTCAGGTAAGAGCTACTTGTTTGTTCAATCCTCCGTCTTAGGCCTGCTCCTCAGGTGCATCCTCCTTCTCGCAGCGATTTCCTAGGAACAGATTTCGAAGAACAGCTCTGATCACAGAATCACAGATTGGTTAGGGTTGGAAAGGAGCTCTGGAGATCATCCAGTCCAACCCCCCTGCCAGAGCAGGGTCACCTACAGCAGGTTGCACAGGATGACCTCCAGGCGGGTTTTGAATGTCTCTGGGGTCGGAGACTCTACCGCCTCCCTGGGCAGCCTGTTCCAGCGCTCTGCCACCCTCAAAGTAAAGAAGTCCCTCCTCATGCTTTGATAGAAGTTCCTACGTTCCAGTTTCTACCCGTTACCTCTTGTCCTGGATCATCTTTTATGATCCAGGACAAGAGGTAATGGGCACCAATTGGAACGTAGGAACTTGAACTTGAACTGGAAGGTAGGAACTTGAACATAGGATTATCCTTGATGATTCAGGATAGCTGTGTGTCTGACCAGTCTGTCTTTCGAAGGAGGTCCTGGACCAGCTCCAGCCATGCTGTGCTGAGCAGAGCCCCTGGCAGCAGCCCCACAGCTCACTCCCAGTGTGCCTGAATGGAAAAGGTACCAAAGTTGCTCCAACACTTTCTGAAAAACTCTATAGTGTTACCCCACAAGCGCAAAGCGACGGCAAAGCCCGTGAAATGACACCGGTGCTTCCAGAAAATGTCAAGCTTCCTGCCCAAGGGTGACATGCCATGCGGTGGGGTCAGGGCCACGCGCTGAGCACCCGGTGCGCTGGGGTTGCCCCAGCGGTTCCTGAGCAGCTCCTGCAGTGCTGCCGCCGGTACCGTTCTGGCGGCTGTAGTTGTTTAAAAAGCCGTTGTTGTTTCCGGCGTAATCTGACGGCAGTTTTCTCGGGCATTTGGGCCTCTTCGAATAAGTGTGCTGTGAGTACATCTGCAAGCATTCACCTGTCGAGGTCAAATGACTGGTGGTGCTCATCTGCCCCCGTGCTACTGCTGCTGCCTCCCGTGAATGCTCATGTGCCTGCGTGCCCCTGTACAGGCACAGATGCACGCGCGCAACACCTGATCCCGCATCCTAATTATTTTTCGCCCGGTTCTCGGAGTTGTTCTGCTTCCGGCTGATGAATGGGAAAGTGTAGTAGTGCTGTTTCATTTCACCAGCCTCTCAAGTGTGGAAATTATGGTAAATTTGAGAACAAGCCAGATTAGATTGATAGTTACACCTCCTCCTTTAATTAGCCAACCACAGGATCTGTGGAGGCAAAGGCCGGGGGGGTGTGTCGGTGTATATAACGTGTATTGTCTATGTGAAAGATTAATCAAAAGGAGTTGCTTGAGGTGGGAAGGCTTTTCCGGAGAGGTTCCACATGTTGTCAGGTAGTCCCTCTGAATGGCAGCTTCCGGTTCGGTCCCTTAGCTTTCGGAAGTGACATTTAGTCTGATATGTGCCAGCCGTGCAATCTACCTAGCCCTGCAAAGTGCAAATATTAACCTAAATGCATATTAAGATACTGTGTGTTAGCTCCTGAACTGAAATAGAGAGCGGGTGTTCCAGCGGAGGCAAGCAAATCGTGTTGATTTACAGTGGCTTGAGGATTTGGCCCATTACCGCTTCTTTATACACTTTTAAAAAGAAATGCCAACTCGATAGTTTAGGCTTTAACTGGAACATGGCAAGTAATTCTGTGTTTTGGCGGACCCCTAGTAATGTTGCAGAATCTTTCTCAGAAGTTGTTCCATGGGATAGCCGATTCCTCAGGTAAGAGCTACTTGTTTGTTCAATCCTCCATCTTAGGCCTGCTCCTCAGGTGCATCCTCCTTCTCGCAGCGATTTCCTAGGAACAGATTTCGAAGAACAGCTCTGATCACAGAATCACAGATTGGTTAGGGTTGGAAAGGAGCTCTGGAGATCATCCAGTCCAACCCCCCTGCCAGAGCAGGGTCACCTACAGCAGGTTGCACAGGATGACCTCCAGGCGGGTTTTGAATGTCTCTGGGGTCGGAGACTCTACCGCCTCCCTGGGCAGCCTGTTCCAGCGCTCTGCCACCCTCAAAGTAAAGAAGTTCCTCCTCATGCTTTGATAGAAGTTCCTAGGTTCCAGTTTGTACCCGTTACCTCTTGTCCTGGATCATCAAAGATGATCCAGGACAAGAGGTAACGGGCACCAATTGGAACGTAGGAACTTGAACTTGAACTGGAAGGTAGGAACTTGAACTTGAACATAGGATTATCCTTGATGATTCAGGATAGCTGTGTGTCTGACCAGTCTGTCTTTCGAAGGAGGTCCTGGGTCAGCTCCAGCTATGCTGTGCTGAGCAGAGCCCCTGGCAGCAGCCCCACAGCTCACTCCCAGTGTGCCTGAATGGAAAAGGTACCAAAGTTGCTCCAACACTTTCTGAAAAACTCTATAGTGTTACCCCACAAGCGCAAAGCGACGGCAAAGCCCGTGAAATGACACCGGTGCTTCCAGAAAATGTCAAGCTTCCTGCCCAAGGGTGACATGCCATGCGGTGGGGTCAGGGCCACGCGCTGAGCACCCGGTGCGCTGGGGTTGCCCCAGCGGTTCCTGAGCAGCTCCTGCAGTGCTGCCGCCGGTACCGTTCTGGCGGCTGTAGTTGTTTAAAAAGCCGTTGTTGTTTCCGGCGTAATCTGACGGCAGTTTTCTCGGGCATTTGGGCCTCTTCTAATAAGTGTGCTGTGAGTACATCTGCAAGCATTCACCTGTCGAGGTCAAATGACTGGTGGTGCTCATCTCCCCCCGTGCTACTGCTGCTGCCTCCCGTGAATGCTCATGTGCCTGCGTGCCCCTGTACAGGCACAGATGCATGCGCGCAACACCTGATCCCGCATCCTAATTATTTTTCGCCCGGTTCTCGGAGTTGTTCTGCTTCCGGCTGATGAATGGGAAAGTGTAGTAGTGCTGTTTCATTTCACCAGCCTCTCAAGTGTGGAAATTATGGTAAATTTGAGAACAAGCGAGATTAGATTGATAGTTACACCTCCTCCTTTAATTAGCCAACCACAGGATCTGTGGAGGCAAAGGCCGGGGGGGTGTGTCGGTGTATATAACGTGTATTGTCTATGTGAAAGATTAATCAAAAGGAGTTGCTTGAGGTGGGAAGGCTTTTCCGGAGAGGTTCCACATGTTGTCAGGTAGTCCCTCTGAATGGCAGCTTCCGGTTCGGTCCCTTAGCTTTCGGAAGTGACATTTAGTCTGATATGTGCCAGCCGTGCAATCTACCTAGCCCTGCAAAGTGCAAATATTAACCTAAATGCATATTAAGATACTGTGTGTTAGCTCCTGAACTGCAATAGAGAGCGGGTGTTCCAGCGGAGGCAAGCAAATCGTGTTGATTTAGAGTGGCTTGAGGATTTGGCCCATTACCGCTTCTTTATACACTTTTAAAAAGAAATGCCAACTCGATAGTTTAGGCTTTACATGGAACATGGCAAGTAATTGTATGTTTTGGCGGACCCCTAGTAATGTTGCAGAATCTTTCTCAGAAGTTGTTCCATGGGATAGCCGATTCCTCAGGTAAGAGCTACTTGTTTGTTCAATCCTCCATCTTAGGCCTGCTCCTCAGGTGCATCCTCCTTCTCGCAGCGATTTCCTAGGAACAGAATTCAAAGAACAGCTCTGGTCACAGAATCACAGATTGGTTAAGGTTGGAAAGGAGCTCTGGAGATCATCCAGTCCAACCCCCCTGCCAGAGCAGGGTCACCTACAGCAGGTTGCACAGGATGACCTCCAGGCGGGTTTTGAATGTTTCTGGGGTGGGAGACTCTACCGCCTCCCTGGGCAGCCTGTTCCAGCGCTCTGCCACCCTCAAAGTAAAGAAGTTCCTCCTCATGCTTTGATAGAAGTTCCTAGGTTCCAGTTTGTACCCGTTACCTCTTGTCCTGGATCATCTTTGATGATCCAGGACAAGAGGTAACGGGCACCAATTGGAACGTAGGAACTTGAACTTGAACTGGAAGGTAGGAACTTGAACATAGGATTATCCTTGATGATTCAGGATAGCTGTGTGTCTGACCAGTCTGTCTTTCGAAGGAGGTCCTGGGCCAGCTCCAGCCATGCTGTGCTGAGCAGAGCCCCTGGCAGCAGCCCCACAGGTCACTCCCAGTGTGCTTAAATGGAAAAGGTACCAAAGTTGCTCCAACACTTTCTGAAAAACTCTATAGTGTTACCCCACAAGCGCAAAGCGACGGCAAAGCCCGTGAAATGACACCGGTGCTTCCAGAAAATGTCAAGCTTCCTGCCCAAGGGTGACATGCCATGCGGTGGGGTCAGGCCCACGCGCTGAGCACCCGGTGCGCTGGGGTTGCCCCAGCGGTTCCTGAGCAGCTCCTGCAGTGCTGCCGCCGGTACCGTTCTGGCGGCTGTAGTTGTTTAAAAAGCCGTTGTTGTTTCCGGCGTAATCTGACGGCAGTTTTCTCGGGCATTTGGGCCTCTTCTAATAAGTGTGCTGTGAGTACATCTGCAAGCATTCACCTGTTGAGGTCAAATGACTGGTGGTGCTCATCTGCCCCCGTGCTACTGCTGCTGCTGCCTCCCGTGAATGCTCATGTGCCTGCGTGCCCCTGTACAGGCACAGATGCATGCGCGCAACACCTGATCCCGCATCCTAATTATTTTTCGCCCGGTTCTCTGAGTTGTTCTGCTTCCGGCTGATGAATGGGAAAGTGTAGTAGTGCTGTTTCATTTCACCAGCCTCTCAAGTGTGGAAATTATGGTAAATTTGAGAACAAGCCAGATTAGATTGATAGTTACACCTCCTCCTTTAATTAGCCAACCACAGGATCTGTGGAGGCAAAGGCCGGGGGGGTGTGTCGGTGTATATAACGTGTATTGTCTATGTGAAAGATTAATCAAAAGGAGTTGCTTGAGGTGGGAAGGCTTTTCCGGAGAGGTTCCACATGTTGTCAGGTAGTCCCTCTGAATGGCAGCTTCCGGTTCGGTCCCTTAGCTTTCGGAAGTGACATTTAGTCTGATATGTGCCAGCCGTGCAATCTACCTAGCCCTGCAAAGTGCAAATATTAACCTAAATGCATATTAAGATACTGTGTGTTAGCTTCTGAACTGAAATAGAGAGCGGGTGTTCCAGCGGAGGCAAGCAAATCGTGTTGATTTACAGTGGCTTGAGGATTTGGCCCATTACCGCTTCTTTATACACTTTTAAAAAGAAATGCCAACTCGATAGTTTAGGCTTTAACTGGAACATGGCAAGTAATTGTATGCTTTGGCGGACCCCTAGTAATGTTGCAGAATCTTTCTCAGAAGTTGTTCCATGGGATAGCCGATTCCTCAGGTAAGAGCTACTTGTTTGTTCAATCCTCCATCTTAGGCCTGCTCCTCAGGTGCATCCTCCTTCTCGCAGCGATTTCCTAGGAACAGAATTCAAAGAACAGCTCTGGTCACAGAATCACAGATTGGTTAAGGTTGGAAAGGAGCTCTGGAGATCATCCAGTCCAACCCCCCTGCCAGAGCAGGGTCACCTACAGCAGGTTGCACAGGATGACCTCCAGGCGGGTTTTGAATGTTTCTGGGGTGGGAGACTCTACCGCCTCCCTGGGCAGCCTGTTCCAGCGCTCTGCCACCCTCAAAGTAAAGAAGTTCCTCCTCATGCTTTGATAGAAGTTCCTAGGTTCCAGTTTGTACCCGTTACCTCTTGTCCTGGATCATCTTTGATGATCCAGGACAAGAGGTAACGGGCACCAATTGGAACGTAGGAACTTGAACTTGAACTGGAACGTAGGAACTTGAACATAGGATTATCCTTGATGATTCAGGATAGCTGTGTGTCTGACCAGTCTGTCTTTCGAAGGAGGTCCTGGGCCAGCTCCAGCCATGCTGTGCTGAGCAGAGCCCCTGGCAGCAGCCCCACAGGTCACTCCCAGTGTGCTTAAATGGAAAAGGTACCAAAGTTGCTCCAACACTTTCTGAAAAACTCTATAGTGTTACCCCACAAGCGCAAAGCGACGGCAAAGCCCGTGAAATGACACCGGTGCTTCCAGAAAATGTCAAGCTTCCTGCCCAAGGGTGACATGCCATGCGGTGGGGTCAGGCCCACGCGCTGAGCACCCGGTGCGCTGGGGTTGCCCCAGCGGTTCCTGAGCAGCTCCTGCAGTGCTGCCGCCGGTACCGTTCTGGCGGCTGTAGTTGTTTAAAAAGCCGTTGTTGTTTCCGGCGTAATCTGACGGCAGTTTTCTCGGGCATTTGGGCCTCTTCTAATAAGTGTGCTGTGAGTACATCTGCAAGCATTCACCTGTTGAGGTCAAATGACTGGTGGTGCTCATCTGCCCCCGTGCTACTGCTGCTGCTGCCTCCCGTGAATGCTCATGTGCCTGCGTGCCCCTGTACAGGCACAGATGCATGCGCGCAACACCTGATCCCGCATCCTAATTATTTTTCGCCCGGTTCTCTGAGTTGTTCTGCTTCCGGCTGATGAATGGGAAAGTGTAGTAGTGCTGTTTCATTTCACCAGCCTCTCAAGTGTGGAAATTATGGTAAATTTGAGAACAAGCCAGATTAGATTGATAGTTACACCTCCTCCTTTAATTAGCCAACCACAGGATCTGTGGAGGCAAAGGCCGGGGGGGTGTGTCGGTGTATATAACGTGTATTGTCTATGTGAAAGATTAATCAAAAGGAGTTGCTTGAGGTGGGAAGGCTTTTCCGGAGAGGTTCCACATGTTGTCAGGTAGTCCCTCTGAATGGCAGCTTCCGGTTCGGTCCCTTAGCTTTCGGAAGTGACATTTAGTCTGATATGTGCCAGCCGTGCAATCTACCTAGCCCTGCAAAGTGCAAATATTAACCTAAATGCATATTAAGATACTGTGTGTTAGCTCCTGAACTGAAATAGAGAGCGGGTGTTCCAGCGGAGGCAAGCAAATCGTGTTGATTTACAGTGGCTTGAGGATTTGGCCCATTACCGCTTCTTTATACACTTTTAAAAAGAAATGCCAACTCGATAGTTTAGGCTTTAACTGGAACATGGCAAGTAATTGTATGCTTTGGCGGACCCCTAGTAATGTTGCAGAATCTTTCTCAGAAGTTGTTCCATGGGATAGCCGATTCCTCAGGTAAGAGCTACTTGTTTGTTCAATCCTCCATCTTAGGCCTGCTCCTCAGGTGCATCCTCCTTCTCGCAGCGATTTCCTAGGAACAGATTTCGAAGAACAGCTCTGATCACAGAATCACAGATTGGTTAGGTTTGGAAAGGAGCTCTGGAGATCATCCAGTCCAACCCCCCTGACAGAGCAGGGTCACTTACAGCAGGTTGCACAGGATGACCTCCAGGCGGGTTTTGAATGTTTCTGGAGTCGGAGGCTCTACCGCCTCCCTGGGCAGCCTGTTCCAGCGCTCTGCCACCCTCAAAGTAAAGAAGTTCCTCCTCATGCTTTGATAGAAGTTCCTAGGTTCCAGTTTGTACCCGTTACCTCTTGTCCTGGATCATCTTTTATGATCCAGGACAAGAGGTAATGGGCACCAATTGGAACGTAGGAACTTGAACTTGAACTGGAAGGTAGGAACTTGAACATAGGATTATCCTTGATGATTCAGGATAGCTGTGTGTCTGACCAGTCTGTCTTTCGAAGGAGGTCCTGGACCAGCTCCAGCCATGCTGTGCTGAGCAGAGCCCCTGGCAGCAGCCCCACAGCTCACTCCCAGTGTGCCTGAATGGAAAAGGTACCAAAGTTGCTCCAACACTTTCTGAAAAACTCTATAGTGTTACCCCACAAGCGCAAAGCGACGGCAAAGCCCGTGAAATGACACCGGTGCTTCCAGAAAATGTCAAGCTTCCTGCCCAAGGGTGACATGCCATGCGGTGGGGTCAGGGCCACGCGCTGAGCACCCGGTGCGCTGGGGTTGCCCCAGCGGTTCCTGAGCAGCTCCTGCAGTGCTGCCGCCGGTACCGTTCTGGCGGCTGTAGTTGTTTAAAAAGCCGTTGTTGTTTCCGGCGTAATCTGACGGCAGTTTTCTCGGGCATTTGGGCCTCTTCGAATAAGTGTGCTGTGAGTACATCTGCAAGCATTCACCTGTCGAGGTCAAATGACTGGTGGTGCTCATCTGCCCCCGTGCTACTGCTGCTGCCTCCCGTGAATGCTCATGTGCCTGCGTGCCCCTGTACAGGCACAGATGCACGCGCGCAACACCTGATCCCGCATCCTAATTATTTTTCGCCCGGTTCTCGGAGTTGTTCTGCTTCCGGCTGATGAATGGGAAAGTGTAGTAGTGCTGTTTCATTTCACCAGCCTCTCAAGTGTGGAAATTATGGTAAATTTGAGAACAAGCCAGATTAGATTGATAGTTACACCTCCTCCTTTAATTAGCCAACCACAGGATCTGTGGAGGCAAAGGCCGGGGGGGTGTGTCGGTGTATATAACGTGTATTGTCTATGTGAAAGATTAATCAAAAGGAGTTGCTTGAGGTGGGAAGGCTTTTCCGGAGAGGTTCCACATGTTGTCAGGTAGTCCCTCTGAATGGCAGCTTCCGGTTCGGTCCCTTAGCTTTCGGAAGTGACATTTAGTCTGATATGTGCCAGCCGTGCAATCTACCTAGCCCTGCAAAGTGCAAATATTAACCTAAATGCATATTAAGATACTGTGTGTTAGCTCCTGAACTGCAATAGAGAGCGGGTGTTCCAGCGGAGGCAAGCAAATCGTGTTGATTTAGAGTGGCTTGAGGATTTGGCCCATTACCGCTTCTTTATACACTTTTAAAAAGAAATGCCAACTCGATAGTTTAGGCTTTACATGGAACATGGCAAGTAATTGTATGTTTTGGCGGACCCCTAGTAATGTTGCAGAATCTTTCTCAGAAGTTGTTCCATGGGATAGCCGATTCCTCAGGTAAGAGCTACTTGTTTGTTCAATCCTCCATCTTAGGCCTGCTCCTCAGGTGCATCCTCCTTCTCGCAGCGATTTCCTAGGAACAGAATTCAAAGAACAGCTCTGGTCACAGAATCACAGATTGGTTAAGGTTGGAAAGGAGCTCTGGAGATCATCCAGTCCAACCCCCCTGCCAGAGCAGGGTCACCTACAGCAGGTTGCACAGGATGACCTCCAGGCGGGTTTTGAATGTTTCTGGGGTGGGAGACTCTACCGCCTCCCTGGGCAGCCTGTTCCAGCGCTCTGCCACCCTCAAAGTAAAGAAGTTCCTCCTCATGCTTTGATAGAAGTTCCTACGTTCCAGTTGGTACCCGTTACCTCTTGTCCTGGATCATCAAAGATGATCCAGGACAAGAGGTAACGGGCACCAATTGGAACGTAGGAACTTGAACTTGAACTGGAACGTAGGAACTTGAACATAGGATTATCCTTGATGATTCAGGATAGCTGTGTGTCTGACCAGTCTGTCTTTCGAAGGAGGTCCTGGGCCAGCTCCAGCCATGCTGTGCTGAGCAGAGCCCCTGGCAGCAGCCCCACAGGTCACTCCCAGTGTGCTTAAATGGAAAAGGTACCAAAGTTGCTCCAACACTTTCTGAAAAACTCTATAGTGTTACCCCACAAGCGCAAAGCGACGGCAAAGCCCGTGAAATGACACCGGTGCTTCCAGAAAATGTCAAGCTTCCTGCCCAAGGGTGACATGCCATGCGGTGGGGTCAGGCCCACGCGCTGAGCACCCGGTGCGCTGGGGTTGCCCCAGCGGTTCCTGAGCAGCTCCTGCAGTGCTGCCGCCGGTACCGTTCTGGCGGCTGTAGTTGTTTAAAAAGCCGTTGTTGTTTCCGGCGTAATCTGACGGCAGTTTTCTCGGGCATTTGGGCCTCTTCTAATAAGTGTGCTGTGAGTACATCTGCAAGCATTCACCTGTTGAGGTCAAATGACTGGTGGTGCTCATCTGCCCCCGTGCTACTGCTGCTGCTGCCTCCCGTGAATGCTCATGTGCCTGCGTGCCCCTGTACAGGCACAGATGCATGCGCGCAACACCTGATCCCGCATCCTAATTATTTTTCGCCCGGTTCTCTGAGTTGTTCTGCTTCCGGCTGATGAATGGGAAAGTGTAGTAGTGCTGTTTCATTTCACCAGCCTCTCAAGTGTGGAAATTATGGTAAATTTGAGAACAAGCCAGATTAGATTGATAGTTACACCTCCTCCTTTAATTAGCCAACCACAGGATCTGTGGAGGCAAAGGCCGGGGGGGTGTGTCGGTGTATATAACGTGTATTGTCTATGTGAAAGATTAATCAAAAGGAGTTGCTTGAGGTGGGAAGGCTTTTCCGGAGAGGTTCCACATGTTGTCAGGTAGTCCCTCTGAATGGCAGCTTCTGGTTCGGTCCCTTAGCTTTCGGAAGTGACATTTAGTCTGATATGTGCCAGCCGTGCAATCTACCTAGCCCTGCAAAGTGCAAATATTAACCTAAATGCATATTAAGATACTGTGTGTTAGCTCCTGAACTGAAATAGAGAGCGGGTGTTCCAGCGGAGGCAAGCAAATCGTGTTGATTTACAGTGGCTTGAGGATTTGGCCCATTACCGCTTCTTTATACACTTTTAAAAAGAAATGCCAACTCGATAGTTTAGGCTTTAACTGGAACATGGCAAGTAATTGTATGCTTTGGCGGACCCCTAGTAATGTTGCAGAATCTTTCTCAGAAGTTGTTCCATGGGATAGCCGATTCCTCAGGTAAGAGCTACTTGTTTGTTCAATCCTCCATCTTAGGCCTGCTCCTCAGGTGCATCCTCCTTCTCGCAGCGATTTCCTAGGAACAGATTTCGAAGAACAGCTCTGATCACAGAATCACAGATTGGTTAGGTTTGGAAAGGAGCTCTGGAGATCATCCAGTCCAACCCCCCTGACAGAGCAGGGTCACTTACAGCAGGTTGCACAGGATGACCTCCAGGCGGGTTTTGAATGTTTCTGGAGTCGGAGGCTCTACCGCCTCCCTGGGCAGCCTTTTCCAGCGCTCTGCCACCCTCAAAGTAAAGAAGTTCCTCCTCATGCTTTGATAGAAGTTCCTAGGTTCCAGTTTGTACCCGTTACCTCTTGTCCTGGATCATCTTTGATGATCCAGGACAAGAGGTAACGGGCACCAATTGGAACGTAGGAACTTGAACTTGAACTGGAAGGTAGGAACTTGAACTTGAACATAGGATTATCCTTGATGATTCAGGATAGCTGTGTGTCTGACCAGTCTGTCTTTCGAAGGAGGTCCTGGGTCAGCTCCAGCTATGCTGTGCTGAGCAGAGCCCCTGGCAGCAGCCCCACAGCTCACTCCCAGTGTGCCTGAATGGAAAAGGTACCAAAGTTGCTCCAACACTTTCTGAAAAACTCTATAGTGTTACCCCACAAGCGCAAAGCGACGGCAAAGCCCGTGAAATGACACCGGTGCTTCCAGAAAATGTCAAGCTTCCTGCCCAAGGGTGACATGCCATGCGGTGGGGTCAGGGCCACGCGCTGAGCACCCGGTGCGCTGGGGTTGCCCCAGCGGTTCCTGAGCAGCTCCTGCAGTGCTGCCGCCGGTACCGTTCTGGCGGCTGTAGTTGTTTAAAAAGCCGTTGTTGTTTCCGGCGTAATCTGACGGCAGTTTTCTCGGGCATTTGGGCCTCTTCTAATAAGTGTGCTGTGAGTACATCTGCAAGCATTCACCTGTCGAGGTCAAATGACTGGTGGTGCTCATCTCCCCCCGTGCTACTGCTGCTGCCTCCCGTGAATGCTCATGTGCCTGCGTGCCCCTGTACAGGCACAGATGCACGCGCGCAACACCTGATCCCGCATCCTAATTATTTTTCGCCCGGTTCTCTGAGTTGTTCTGCTTCCGGCTGATGAATGGGAAAGTGTAGTAGTGCTGTTTCATTTCACCAGCCTCTCAAGTGTGGAAATTATGGTAAATTTGAGAACAAGCCAGATTAGATTGATAGTTACACCTCCTCCTTTAATTAGCCAACCACAGGATCTGTGGAGGCAAAGGCCGGGGGGGTGTGTCGGTGTATATAACGTGTATTGTCTATGTGAAAGATTAATCAAAAGGAGTTGCTTGAGGTGGGAAGGCTTTTCCGGAGAGGTTCCACATGTTGTCAGGTAGTCCCTCTGAATGGCAGCTTCCGGTTCGGTCCCTTAGCTTTCGGAAGTGACATTTAGTCTGATATGTGCCAGCCGTGCAATCTACCTAGCCCTGCAAAGTGCAAATATTAACCTAAATGCATATTAAGATACTGTGTGTTAGCTCCTGAACTGCAATAGAGAGCGGGTGTTCCAGCGGAGGCAAGCAAATCGTGTTGATTTAGAGTGGCTTGAGGATTTGGCCCATTACCGCTTCTTTATACACTTTTAAAAAGAAATGCCAACTCGATAGTTTAGGCTTTAACTGGAACATGGCAAGTAATTGTATGTTTTGGCGGACCCCTAGTAATGTTGCAGAATCTTTCTCAGAAGTTGTTCCATGGGATAGCCGATTCCTCAGGTAAGAGCTACTTGTTTGTTCAATCCTCCGTCTTAGGCCTGCTCCTCAGGTGCATCCTCCTTCTCGCAGCGATTTCCTTGGAACAGAATTCAAAGAACAGCTCTGGTCACAGAATCACAGATTGGTTAAGGTTGGAAAGGAGCTCTGGAGATCATCCAGTCCAACCCCCCTGCCAGAGCAGGGTCACCTACAGCAGGTTGCACAGGATGACCTCCAGGCGGGTTTTGAATGTTTCTGGGGTGGGAGACTCTACCGCCTCCCTGGGCAGCCTGTTCCAGCGCTCTGCCACCCTCAAAGTAAAGAAGTTCCTCCTCATGCTTTGATAGAAGTTCCTACGTTCCAGTTGGTACCCGTTACCTCTTGTCCTGGATCATCAAAGATGATCCAGGACAAGAGGTAACGGGCACCAATTGGAACGTAGGAACTTGAACTTGAACTGGAACGTAGGAACTTGAACATAGGATTATCCTTGATGATTCAGGATAGCTGTGTGTCTGACCAGTCTGTCTTTCGAAGGAGGTCCTGGGCCAGCTCCAGCCATGCTGTGCTGAGCAGAGCCCCTGGCAGCAGCCCCACAGCTCACTCCCAGTGTGCCTGAATGGAAAAGGTACCAAAGTTGCTCCAACACTTTCTGAAAAACTCTATAGTGTTACCCCACAAGCGCAAAGCGACGGCAAAGCCCGTGAAATGACACCGGTGCTTCCAGAAAATGCCAAGCTTCCTGCCCAAGGGTGACATGCCATGCGGTGGGGTCAGGGCCAAACGCTGAGCACCCGGTGCGCTGGGGTTGCCCCAGCGGTTCCTGAGCAGCTCCTGCAGTGCTGCCGCCGGTACCGTTCTGGCGGCTGTAGTTGTTTAAAAAGCCGTTGTTGTTTCCGGCGTAATCTGACGGCAGTTTTCTCGGGCATTTGGGCCTCTTCTAATAAGTGTGCTGTGAGTACATCTGCAAGCATTCACCTGTCGAGGTCAAATGACTGGTGGTGCTCATCTGCCCCCGTGCTACTGCTGCTGCTGCCTCCCGTGAATGCTCATGTGCCTGCGTGCCCCTGTACAGGCACAGATGCATGCGCGCAACACCTGATCCCGCATCCTAATTATTTTTCGCCCGGTTCTCTGAGTTGTTCTGCTTCCGGCTGATGAATGGGAAAGTGTAGTAGTGCTGTTTCATTTCACCAGCCTCTCAAGTGTGGAAATTATGGTAAATTTGAGAACAAGCCAGATTAGATTGATAGTTACACCTCCTCCTTTAATTAGCCAACCACAGGATCTGTGGAGGCAAAGGCCGGGGGGGTGTGTCGGTGTATATAACGTGTATTGTCTATGTGAAAGATTAATCAAAAGGAGTTGCTTGAGGTGGGAAGGCTTTTCCGGAGAGGTTCCACATGTTGTCAGGTAGTCCCTCTGAATGGCAGCTTCCGGTTCGGTCCCTTAGCTTTCGGAAGTGACATTTAGTCTGATATGTGCCAGCCGTGCAATCTACCTAGCCCTGCAAAGTGCAAATATTAACCTAAATGCATATTAAGATACTGTGTGTTAGCTCCTGAACTGAAATAGAGAGCGGGTGTTCCAGCGGAGGCAAGCAAATCGTGTTGATTTAGAGTGGCTTGAGGATTTGGCCCATTACCGCTTCTTTATACACTTTTAAAAAGAAATGCCAACTCGATAGTTTAGGCTTTAACTGGAACATGGCAAGTAATTGTATGTTTTGGCGGACCCCTAGTAATGTTGCAGAATCTTTCTCAGAAGTTGTTCCATGGGATAGCCGATTCCTCAGGTAAGAGCTACTTGTTTGTTCAATCCTCCATCTTAGGCCTGCTCCTCAGGTGCATCCTCCTTCTCGCAGCGATTTCCTAGGAACAGATTTCGAAGAACAGCTCTGATCACAGAATCACAGATTGGTTAGGGTTGGAAAGGACCTCTGGAGATCATCCAGCCCAACCCCCCTGCCAGAGCAGGGTCACCTACAGCAGGTTGCACAGGATGACCTCCAGGCGGGTTATGAATGTCTCTGGGGTCGGAGACTCTACTGCCTCCCTGGGCAGCCTGTTCCAGCGCTCTGCCACCCTCAAAGTAAAGAAGTTCCTCCTCATACTTTGATAGAAGTTCCTAGGTTCCAGTTTGTACCCGTTACCTCTTGTCCTGGATCATCTTTGATGATCCAGGACAAGAGGTAACGGGCACCAATTGGAACGTAGGAACTTGAACTTGAACTGGAAGGTAGGAACTTGAACTTGAACATAGGATTATCCTTGATGATTCAGGATAGCTGTGTGTCTGACCAGTCTGTCTTTCGAAGGAGGTCCTGGGCCAGCTCCAGCCATGCTGTGCTGAGCAGAGCCCCTGGCAGCAGCCCCACAGCTCACTCCCAGTGTGCCTGAATGGAAAAGGTACCAAAGTTGCTCCAACACTTTCTGAAAAACTCTATAGTGTTACCCCACAAGCGCAAAGCGACGGCAAAGCCCGTGAAATGACACCGGTGCTTCCAGAAAATGTCAAGCTTCCTGCCCAAGGGTGACATGCCATGCGGTGGGGTCAGGCCCACGCGCTGAGCACCCGGTGCGCTGGGGTTGCCCCAGCGGTTCCTGAGCAGCTCCTGCAGTGCTGCCGCCGGTACCGTTCTGGCGGCTGTAGTTGTTTAAAAAGCCGTTGTTGTTTCCGGCGTAATCTGACGGCAGTTTTCTCGGGCATTTGGGCCTCTTCTAATAAGTGTGCTGTGAGTACATCTGCAAGCATTCACCTGTCGAGGTCAAATGACTGGTGGTGCTCATCTGCCCCCGTGCTACTGCTGCTGCCTCCCGTGAATGCTCATGTGCCTGCGTGCCCCTGTACAGGCACAGATGCACGCGCGCAACACCTGATCCCGCATCCTAATTATTTTTCGCCCGGTTCTCTGAGTTGTTCTGCTTCCGGCTGATGAATGGGAAAGTGTAGTAGTGCTGTTTCATTTCACCAGCCTCTCAAGTGTGGAAATTATGGTAAATTTGAGAACAAGCCAGATTAGATTGATAGTTACACCTCCTCCTTTAATTAGCCAACCACAGGATCTGTGGAGGCAAAGGCCGGGGGGGTGTGTCGGTGTATATAACGTGTATTGTCTATGTGAAAGATTAATCAAAAGGAGTTGCTTGAGGTGGGAAGGCTTTTCCGGAGAGGTTCCACATGTTGTCAGGTAGTCCCTCTGAATGGCAGCTTCCGGTTCGGTCCCTTAGCTTTCGGAAGTGACATTTAGTCTGATATGTGCCAGCCGTGCAATCTACCTAGCCCTGCAAAGTGCAAATATTAACCTAAATGCATATTAAGATACTGTGTGTTAGCTCCTGAACTGAAATAGAGAGCGGGTGTTCCAGCGGAGGCAAGCAAATCGTGTTGATTTACAGTGGCTTGCGGATTTGGCCCATTACCGCTTCTTTATACACTTTTAAAAAGAAATGCCAACTCGATAGTTTAGGCTTTAACTGGAACATGGCAAGTAATTGTATGTTTTGGCGGACCCCTAGTAATGTTGCAGAATCTTTCTCAGAAGTTGTTCCATGGGATAGCCGATTCCTCAGGTAAGAACTACTTGTTTGTTCAATCCTCCATCTTAGGCCTGCTCCTCAGGTGCATCCTCCTTCTCGCAGCGATTTCCTAGGAACAGATTTCGAAGAACAGCTCTGATCACAGAATCACAGATTGGTTAGGGTTGGAAAGGACCTCTGGAGATCATCCAGCCCAACCCCCCTGCCAGAGCAGGGTCACCTACAGCAGGTTGCACAGGATGACCTCCAGGCGGGTTTTGAATGTTTCTGGGGTGGGAGACTCTACCGCCTCCCTGGGCAGCCTGTTCCAGCGCTCTGCCACCCTCAAAGTAAAGAAGTTCCTCCTCATGCTTTGATAGAAGTTCCTAGGTTCCAGTTTGTACCCGTTACCTCTTGTCCTGGATCATCTTTGATGATCCAGGCCAAGAGGTAACGGGCACCAATTGGAAGGTAGGAACTTGAACTTGAACTGGAAGGTAGGAACTTGAACTTGAACATAGGATTATCCTTGATGATTCAGGATAGCTGTGTGTCTGACCAGTCTGTCTTTCGAAGGAGGTCCTGGGCCAGCTCCAGCCATGCTGTGCTGAGCAGAGCCCCTGGCAGCAGCCCCACAGCTCACTCCCAGTGTGCCTGAATGGAAAAGGTACCAAAGTTGCTCCAACACTTTCTGAAAAACTCTATAGTGTTACCCCACAAGCGCAAAGCGACGGCAAAGCCCGTGAAATGACACCGGTGCTTCCAGAAAATGTCAAGCTTCCTGCCCAAGGGTGACATGCCATGCGGTGGGGTCAGGGCCACGCGCTGAGCACCCGGTGCGCTGGGGTTGCCCCAGCGGTTCCTGAGCAGCTCCTGCAGTGCTGCCGCCGGTACCGTTCTGGCGGCTGTAGTTGTTTAAAAAGCCGTTGTTGTTTCCGGCGTAATCTGACGGCAGTTTTCTCGGGCATTTGGGCCTCTTCTAATAAGTGTGCTGTGAGTACATCTGCAAGCATTCACCTGTCGAGGTCAAATGACTGGTGGTGCTCATCTGCCCCCGTGCTACTGCTGCTGCCTCCCGTGAATGCTCATGTGCCTGCGTGCCCCTGTACAGGCACAGATGCACGCGCGCAACACCTGATCCCGCATCCTAATTATTTTTCGCCCGGTTCTCTGAGTTGTTCTGCTTCCGGCTGATGAATGGGAAAGTGTAGTAGTGCTGTTTCATTTCACCAGCCTCTCAAGTGTGGAAATTATGGTAAATTTGAGAACAAGCCAGATTAGATTGATAGTTACACCTCCTCCTTTAATTAGCCAACCACAGGATCTGTGGAGGCAAAGGCCGGGGGGCGTGTCAGTGGGGGGGCATACGATTTTACCATGGCGAGATTGCTGGAGGTTCTTTCTTGTCTGTTCTTTCTTGTCTTGTAAATTGGTATGAGATTCTGCCAGTCTTCCTCACGTAGCACAATCGCTCTTGATTTCTGGAGGTTGCTCACAGGGTAAGCTAATGTTTAACATCAATAAGGGTTACCGAATCTTGTCCTTGAGAAGCAGGAGTCTGGAAGCTGTTGTCAATCCAACTGCTGTATTCCTGACCAGCAAGCCCGCTCGATTCAGGGTTAATTAACTGATTACTTAGAGCGGAAGTGTTGTGGAAGAGCCCGATCATTACCATTTCTATTCATTCTAATATGATGTATTTCAACTCCCCCTCCCTCACGCCTTCCAGAGAGTGATCTGGTGAAGGAGGATGACAAGTCTTTGTGAAACCATCTCGAGTTCTGCCAGATACTCGTAGTTGAAGTTGTCTAGCGGTGCGAGATTAGACACCGTGTGAAAGGCAATACTGCACAGATTCTTTATTCCAGACCATTTTGTAAGTTCGCATGATACAAAACCTCATGGTTACTGGGCAGCTCTCCCACTTTTCATGTCAACCTTTGCTACCTCGCCCGCTGCAACGTGCAGGAAAGAAACATTGATTTGAATTGCGCCGTGGTGCCGTGCATCTTAATGACACTCTGGAGTGACTGGCAGTGTGTCTGGGTCCTGGGGTTGGACCCGGTCTAGCTGCCAGGGGGCAACATTGCAGAGAGGGGCTACAGCTGTGGTCTCTGAAGGGACCTGGCTACTCTATGTAGGCCTTCTCTCCCTGCGTCTCAGAGTGCTTGAAGATGCTAATTGGTTCACATTTTCCTCTGTTCGTTAAGGTATTCTGTCCTTAAAAATTCAGCTTTTTAAAATAGTAACGTGTATTGTCTATGTGAAAGATTAATCAAAAGGAGTTGCTTGAGGTGGGAAGGCTTTTCCGGAGAGGTTCCACATGTTGTCAGGTAGTCCCTCTGAATGGCAGCTTCCGGTTCGGTCCCTTAGCTTTCGGAAGTGACATTTAGTCTGATATGTGCCAGCCGTGCAATCTACCTAGCCCTGCAAAGTGCAAATATTAACCTAAATGCATATTAAGATACTGTGTGTTAGCTCCTGAACTGAAATAGAGAGCGGGTGTTCCAGTGGAGGCAAGCAAATCGTGTTGATTTAGAGTGGCTTGAGGATTTGGCCCATTACCGCTTCTTTATACACTTTTAAAAAGAAATGCCAACTCGATAGTTTAGGCTTTAACTGGAACATGGCAAGTAATTGTATGTTTTGGCGGACCCCTAGTAATGTTGCAGAATCTTTCTCTGAAGTTGTTCCATGGGATAGCCGATTCCTCAGGTAAGAGCTACTTGTTTGTTCAATCCTCCATCTTAGGCCTGCTCCTCAGGTGCATCCTCCTTCTCGCAGCGATTTCCTAGGAACAGATTTCGAAGAACAGCTCTGATCACAGAATCACAGATTGGTTAGGGTTGGAAAGGACCTCTGGAGATCATCCAGTCCAACCCCCTGCCAGAGCAGGGTCACCTACAGCAGGTTGCACAGGATGACCTCCAGGCGGGTTTTGAATGTCTCTGGGGTGGGAGACTCTACCGCCTCCCTGGGCAGCCTGTTCCAGCGCTCTGCCACCCTCAAAGTAAAGAAGTTCCTCCTCATGCTTTGATAGAAGTTCCTAGGTTCCAGTTTGTACCCGTTACCTCTTGTCCTGGATCATCTTTGATGATCCAGGACAAGAGGTAACGGGCACCAATTGGAAGGTAGGAACTTGAACTTGAACTGGAAGGTAGGAACTTGAACTTGAACATAGGATTATCCTTGATGATTCAGGATAGCTGTGTGTCTGACCAGTCTGTCTTTCGAAGGAGTTCCTGGGCCAGCTCCAGCCATGCTGTGCTGAGCAGAGCCCCTGGCAGCAGCCCCACAGCTCACTCCCAGTGTGCCTGAATGGAAAAGGTACCAAAGTTGCTCCAACACTTTCTGAAAAACTCTATAGTGTTACCCCACAAGCGCAAAGCGACAGCAAAGCCCGTGAAATGACACCGGTGCTTCCAGAAAATGTCAAGCTTCCTGCCCAAGGGTGACATGCCATGCGGTGGGGTCAGGGCCACGCGCTGAGCACCCGGTGCGCTGGGGTTGCCCCAGCGGTTCCTGAGCAGCTCCTGCAGTGCTGCCGCCGGTACCGTTCTGGCGGCTGTAGTTGTTTAAAAAGCCGTTGTTGTTTCCGGCGTAATCTGACGGCAGTTTTCTCGGGCATTTGGGCCTCTTCTAATAAGTGTGCTGTGAGTACATCTGCAAGCATTCACCTGTCGAGGTCAAATGACTGGTGGTGCTCATCTGCCCCCGTGCTACTGCTGCTGCCTCCCGTGAATGCTCATGTGCCTGCGTGCCCCTGTACAGGCACAGATGCACGCGCGCAACACCTGATCCCGCATCCTAATTATTTTTCGCCCGGTTCTCGGAGTTGTTCTGCTTCCGGCTGATGAATGGGAAAGTGTAGTAGTGCTGTTTCATTTCACCAGCCTCTCAAGTGTGGAAATTATGGTAAATTTGAGAACAAGCCAGATTAGATTGATAGTTACACCTCCTCCTTTAATTAGCCAACCACAGGATCTGTGGAGGCAAAGGCCGGGGGGGTGTGTCGGTGTATATAACGTGTATTGTCTATGTGAAAGATTAATCAAAAGGAGTTGCTTGAGGTGGGAAGGCTTTTCCGGAGAGGTTCCACATGTTGTCAGGTAGTCCCTCTGAATGGCAGCTTCCGGTTCGGTCCCTTAGCTTTCGGAAGTGACATTTAGTCTGATATGTGCCAGCCGTGCAATCTACCTAGCCCTGCAAAGTGCAAATATTAACCTAAATGCATATTAAGATACTGTGTGTTAGCTCCTGAACTGAAATAGAGAGCGGGTGTTCCAGCGGAGGCAAGCAAATCGTGTTGATTTACAGTGGCTTGCGGATTTGGCCCATTACCGCTTCTTTATACACTTTTAAAAAGAAATGCCAACTCGATAGTTTAGGCTTTAACTGGAACATGGCAAGTAATTGTATGTTTTGGCGGACCCCTAGTAATGTTGCAGAATCTTTCTCAGAAGTTGTTCCATGGGATAGCCGATTCCTCAGGTAAGAGCTACTTGTTTGTTCAATCCTCCATCTTAGGCCTGCTCCTCAGGTGCATCCTCCTTCTCGCAGCGATTTCCTAGGAACAGATTTCGAAGAACAGCTCTGATCACAGAATCACAGATTGGTTAGGGTTGGAAAGGAGCTCTGGAGATCATCCAGCCCAACCCCCCTGCCAGAGCAGGGTCACCTACAGCAGGTTGCACAGGATGACCTCCAGGCGGGTTTTGAATGTTTCTGGGGTCGGAGACTCTACCGCCTCCCTGGGCAGCCTGTTCCAGCGCTCTGCCACCCTCAAAGTAAAGAAGTTCCTCCTCATGCTTTGATAGAAGTTCCTAGGTTCCAGTTTGTACCCGTTACCTCTTGTCCTGGATCATCTTTGATGATCCAGGCCAAGAGGTAACGGGCACCAATTGGAAGGTAGGAACTTGAACTTGAACTGGAAGGTAGGAACTTGAACTTGAACATAGGATTATCCTTGATGATTCAGGATAGCTGTGTGTCTGACCAGTCTGTCTTTCGAAGGAGGTCCTGGGCCAGCTCCAGCCATGCTGTGCTGAGCAGAGCCCCTGGCAGCAGCCCCACAGCTCACTCCCAGTGTGCCTGAATGGAAAAGGTACCAAAGTTGCTCCAACACTTTCTGAAAAACTCTATAGTGTTACCCCACAAGCGCAAAGCGATGGCAAAGCCCGTGAAATGACACCGGTGCTTCCAGAAAATGTCAAGCTTCCTGCCCAAGGGTGACATGCCATGCGGTGGGGTCAGGGCCACGCGCTGAGCACCCGGTGCGCTGGGGTTGCCCCAGCGGTTCCTGAGCAGCTCCTGCAGTGCTGCCGCCGGTACCGTTCTGGCGGCTGTAGTTGTTTAAAAAGCCGTTGTTGTTTCCGGCGTAATCTGACGGCAGTTTTCTCGGGCATTTGGGCCTCTTCTAATAAGTGTGCTGTGAGTACATCTGCAAGCATTCACCTGTCGAGGTCAAATGACTGGTGGTGCTCATCTGCCCCCGTGCTACTGCTGCTGCCTCCCGTGAATGCTCATGTGCCTGCGTGCCCCTGTACAGGCACAGATGCACGCGCGCAACACCTGATCCCGCATCCTAATTATTTTTCGCCCGGTTCTCTGAGTTGTTCTGCTTCCGGCTGATGAATGGGAAAGTGTAGTAGTGCTGTTTCATTTCACCAGCCTCTCAAGTGTGGAAATTATGGTAAATTTGAGAACAAGCCAGATTAGATTGATAGTTACACCTCCTCCTTTAATTAGCCAACCACAGGATCTGTGGAGGCAAAGGCCGGGGGGCGTGTCGGTGGGGGGGCATACGATTTTACCATGGCGAGATTGCTGGAGGTTCTTTCTTGTCTGTTCTTTCTTGTCTTGTAAATTGGTATGAGATTCTGCCAGTCTTCCTCACGTAGCACAATCGCTCTTGATTTCTGGAGGTTGCTCACAGGGTAAGCTAATGTTTAACATCAATAAGGGTTACCGAATCTTGTCCTTGAGAAGCAGGAGTCTGGAAGCTGTTGTCAATCCAACTGCTGTATTCCTGACCAGCAAGCCCGCTCGATTCAGGGTTAATTAACTGATTACTTAGAGCGGAAGTGTTGTGGAAGAGCCCGATCATTACCATTTCTATTCATTCTAATATGATGTATTTCAACTCCCCCTCCCTCACGCCTTCCAGAGAGTGATCTGGTGAAGGAGGATGACAAGTCTTTGTGAAACCATCTCGAGTTCTGCCAGATACTCGTAGTTGAAGTTGTCTAGCGGTGCGAGATTAGACACCGTGTGAAAGGCAATACTGCACAGATTCTTTATTCCAGACCATTTTGTAAGTTCGCATGATACAAAACCTCATGGTTACTGGGCAGCTCTCCCACTTTTCATGTCAACCTTTGCTACCTCGCCCGCTGCAACGTGCAGGAAAGAAACATTGATTTGAATTGCGCCGTGGTGCCGTGCATCTTAATGACACTCTGGAGTGACTGGCAGTGTGTCTGGGTCCTGGGGTTGGACCCGGTCTAGCTGCCAGGGGGCAACATTGCAGAGAGGGGCTACAGCTGTGGTCTCTGAAGGGACCTGGCTACTCTATGTAGGCCTTCTCTCCCTGCGTCTCAGAGTGCTTGAAGATGCTAATTGGTTCACATTTTCCTCTGTTCGTTAAGGTATTCTGTCCTTAAAAATTCAGCTTTTTAAAATAGTAACGTGTATTGTCTATGTGAAAGATTAATCAAAAGGAGTTGCTTGAGGTGGGAAGGCTTTTCCGGAGAGGTTCCACATGTTGTCAGGTAGTCCCTCTGAATGGCAGCTTCCGGTTCGGTCCCTTAGCTTTCGGAAGTGACATTTAGTCTGATATGTGCCAGCCGTGCAATCTGCCTATCCCTGCAAAGTGCAAATATTAACCTAAATGCATATTAAGATACTGTGTGTTAGCTCCTGAACTGAAATAGAGAGCGGGTGTTCCAGCGGAGGCAAGCAAATCGTGTTGATTTACAGTGGCTTGAGGATTTGGCCCATTACCGCTTCTTTATACACTTTTAAAAAGAAATGCCAACTCGATAGTTTAGGCTTTAACTGGAACATGGCAAGTAATTCTGTGTTTTGGCGGACCCCTAGTAATGTTGCAGAATCTTTCTCAGAAGTTGTTCCATGGGATAGCCGATTCCTCAGGTAAGAGCTACTTGTTTGTTCAATCCTCCATCTTAGGCCTGCTCCTCAGGTGCATCCTCCTTCTCGCAGCGATTTCCTAGGAACAGATTTCGAAGAACAGCTCTGATCACAGAATCACAGATTGGTTAGGGTTGGAAAGGAGCTCTGGAGATCATCCAGTCCAACCCCCCTGCCAGAGCAGGGTCACCTACAGCAGGTTGCACAGGATGACCTCCAGGCGGGTTTTGAATGTCTCTGGGGTCGGAGACTCTACCGCCTCCCTGGGCAGCCTGTTCCAGCGCTCTGCCACCCTCAAAGTAAAGAAGTTCCTCCTCATGCTTTGATAGAAGTTCCTAGGTTCCAGTTTGTACCCGTTACCTCTTGTCCTGGATCATCTTTGATGATCCAGGACAAGAGGTAACGGGCACCAATTGGAACGTAGGAACTTGAACTTGAACTGGAAGGTAGGAACTTGAACTTGAACATAGGATTATCCTTGATGATTCAGGATAGCTGTGTGTCTGACCAGTCTGTCTTTCGAAGGAGGTCCTGGGTCAGCTCCAGCTATGCTGTGCTGAGCAGAGCCCCTGGCAGCAGCCCCACAGCTCACTCCCAGTGTGCCTGAATGGAAAAGGTACCAAAGTTGCTCCAACACTTTCTGAAAAACTCTATAGTGTTACCCCACAAGCGCAAAGCGACGGCAAAGCCCGTGAAATGACACCGGTGCTTCCAGAAAATGTCAAGCTTCCTGCCCAAGGGTGACATGCCATGCGGTGGGGTCAGGGCCACGCGCTGAGCACCCGGTGCGCTAGGGTTGCCCCAGCGGTTCCTGAGCAGCTCCTGCAGTGCTGCCGCCGGTACCGTTCTGGCGGCTGTAGTTGTTTAAAAAGCCGTTGTTGTTTCCGGCGTAATCTGACGGCAGTTTTCTCGGGCATTTGGGCCTCTTCTAATAAGTGTGCTGTGAGTACATCTGCAAGCATTCACCTGTCGAGGTCAAATGACTGGTGGTGCTCATCTGCCCCCGTGCTACTGCTGCTGCTGCCTCCCGTGAATGCTCATGTGCCTGCGTGCCCCTGTACAGGCACAGATGCATGCGCGCAACACCTGATCCCGCATCCTAATTATTTTTCGCCCGGTTCTCTGAGTTGTTCTGCTTCCGGCTGATGAATGGGAAAGTGTAGTAGTGCTGTTTCATTTCACCAGCCTCTCAAGTGTGGAAATTATGGTAAATTTGAGAACAAGCCAGATTAGATTGATAGTTACACCTCCTCCTTTAATTAGCCAACCACAGGATCTGTGGAGGCAAAGGCCGGGGGGGTGTGTCGGTGTATATAACGTGTATTGTCTATGTGAAAGATTAATCAAAAGGAGTTGCTTGAGGTGGGAAGGCTTTTCCAGAGAGGTTCCACATGTTGTCAGGTAGTCCCTCTGAATGGCAGCTTCTGGTTCGGTCCCTTAGCTTTCGGAAGTGACATTTAGTCTGATATGTGCCAGCCGTGCAATCTACCTAGCCCTGCAAAGTGCAAATATTAACCTAAATGCATATTAAGATACTGTGTGTTAGCTCCTGAACTGAAATAGAGAGCGGGTGTTCCAGCGGAGGCAAGCAAATCGTGTTGATTTACAGTGGCTTGAGGATTTGGCCCATTACCGCTTCTTTATACACTTTTAAAAAGAAATGCCAACTCGATAGTTTAGGCTTTAACTGGAACATGGCAAGTAATTGTATGCTTTGGCGGACCCCTAGTAATGTTGCAGAATCTTTCTCAGAAGTTGTTCCATGGGATAGCCGATTCCTCAGGTAAGAGCTACTTGTTTGTTCAATCCTCCATCTTAGGCCTGCTCCTCAGGTGCATCCTCCTTCTCGCAGCGATTTCCTAGGAACAGATTTCGAAGAACAGCTCTGATCACAGAATCACAGATTGGTTAGGGTTGGAAAGGAGCTCTGGAGATCATCCAGTCCAACCCCCCTGACAGAGCAGGGTCACTTACAGCAGGTTGCACAGGATGACCTCCAGGCGGGTTTTGAATGTTTCTGGAGTCGGAGGCTCTACCGCCTCCCTGGGCAGCCTGTTCCAGCGCTCTGCCACCCTCAAAGTAAAGAAGTTCCTCCTCATGCTTTGATAGAAGTTCCTAGGTTCCTGTTTGTACCCGTTACCTCTTGTCCTGGATCATCAAAGATGATCCAGGACAAGAGGTAACGGGCACCAATTGGAACGTAGGAACTTGAACTTGAACTGGAAGGTAGGAACTTGAACTTGAACATAGGATTATCCTTGATGATTCAGGATAGCTGTGTGTCTGACCAGTCTGTCTTTCGAAGGAGGTCCTGGGTCAGCTCCAGCTATGCTGTGCTGAGCAGAGCCCCTGGCAGCAGCCCCACAGCTCACTCCCAGTGTGCCTGAATGGAAAAGGTACCAAAGTTGCTCCAACACTTTCTGAAAAACTCTATAGTGTTACCCCACAAGCGCAAAGCGACGGCAAAGCCCGTGAAATGACACCGGTGCTTCCAGAAAATGCCAAGCTTCCTGCCCAAGGGTGACATGCCATGCGGTGGGGTCAGGCCCACGCGCTGAGCACCCGGTGCGCTGGGGTTGCCCCAGCGGTTCCTGAGCAGCTCCTGCAGTGCTGCCGCCGGTACCGTTCTGGCGGCTGTAGTTGTTTAAAAAGCCGTTGTTGTTTCCGGCGTAATCTGACGGCAGTTTTCTCGGGCATTTGGGCCTCTTCTAATAAGTGTGCTGTGAGTACATCTGCAAGCATTCACCTGTCGAGGTCAAATGACTGGTGGTGCTCATCTCCCCCCGTGCTACTGCTGCTGCCTCCCGTGAATGCTCATGTGCCTGCGTGCCCCTGTACAGGCACAGATGCACGCGCGCAACACCTGATCCCGCATCCTAATTATTTTTCGCCCGGTTCTCTGAGTTGTTCTGCTTCCGGCTGATGAATGGGAAAGTGTAGTAGTGCTGTTTCATTTCACCAGCCTCTCAAGTGTGGAAATTATGGTAAATTTGAGAACAAGCCAGATTAGATTGATAGTTACACCTCCTCCTTTAATTAGCCAACCACAGGATCTGTGGAGGCAAAGGCCGGGGGGGTGTGTCGGTGTATATAACGTGTATTGTCTATGTGAAAGATTAATCAAAAGGAGTTGCTTGAGGTGGGAAGGCTTTTCCGGAGAGGTTCCACATGTTGTCAGGTAGTCCCTCTGAATGGCAGCTTCCGGTTCGGTCCCTTAGCTTTCGGAAGTGACATTTAGTCTGATATGTGCCAGCCGTGCAATCTACCTAGCCCTGCAAAGTGCAAATATTAACCTAAATGCATATTAAGATACTGTGTGTTAGCTCCTGAACTGCAATAGAGAGCGGGTGTTCCAGCGGAGGCAAGCAAATCGTGTTGATTTAGAGTGGCTTGAGGATTTGGCCCATTACCGCTTCTTTATACACTTTTAAAAAGAAATGCCAACTCGATAGTTTAGGCTTTACATGGAACATGGCAAGTAATTGTATGTTTTGGCGGACCCCTAGTAATGTTGCAGAATCTTTCTCAGAAGTTGTTCCATGGGATAGCCGATTCCTCAGGTAAGAGCTACTTGTTTGTTCAATCCTCCATCTTAGGCCTGCTCCTCAGGTGCATCCTCCTTCTCGCAGCGATTTCCTAGGAACAGAATTCAAAGAACAGCTCTGGTCACAGAATCACAGATTGGTTAAGGTTGGAAAGGAGCTCTGGAGATCATCCAGTCCAACCCCCCTGCCAGAGCAGGGTCACCTACAGCAGGTTGCACAGGATGACCTCCAGGCGGGTTTTGAATGTTTCTGGGGTGGGAGACTCTACCGCCTCCCTGGGCAGCCTGTTCCAGCGCTCTGCCACCCTCAAAGTAAAGAAGTTCCTCCTCATGCTTTGATAGAAGTTCCTAGGTTCCAGTTTGTACCCGTTACCTCTTGTCCTGGATCATCAAAGATGATCCAGGACAAGAGGTAACGGGCACCAATTGGAACGTAGGAACTTGAACTTGAACTGGAACGTAGGAACTTGAACATAGGATTATCCTTGATGATTCAGGATAGCTGTGTGTCTGACCAGTCTGTCTTTCGAAGGAGGTCCTGGGCCAGCTCCAGCCATGCTGTGCTGAGCAGAGCCCCTGGCAGCAGCCCCACAGGTCACTCCCAGTGTGCTTAAATGGAAAAGGTACCAAAGTTGCTCCAACACTTTCTGAAAAACTCTATAGTGTTACCCCACAAGCGCAAAGCGACGGCAAAGCCCGTGAAATGACACCGGTGCTTCCAGAAAATGTCAAGCTTCCTGCCCAAGGGTGACATGCCATGCGGTGGGGTCAGGCCCACGCGCTGAGCACCCGGTGCGCTGGGGTTGCCCCAGCGGTTCCTGAGCAGCTCCTGCAGTGCTGCCGCCGGTACCGTTCTGGCGGCTGTAGTTGTTTAAAAAGCCGTTGTTGTTTCCGGCGTAATCTGACGGCAGTTTTCTCGGGCATTTGGGCCTCTTCTAATAAGTGTGCTGTGAGTACATCTGCAAGCATTCACCTGTCGAGGTCAAATGACTGGTGGTGCTCATCTGCCCCCGTGCTACTGCTGCTGCTGCCTCCCGTGAATGCTCATGTGCCTGCGTGCCCCTGTACAGGCACAGATGCATGCGCGCAACACCTGATCCCGCATCCTAATTATTTTTCGCCCGGTTCTCGGAGTTGTTCTGCTTCCGGCTGATGAATGGGAAAGTGTAGTAGTGCTGTTTCATTTCACCAGCCTCTCAAGTGTGGAAATTATGGTAAATTTGAGAACAAGCCAGATTAGATTGATAGTTACACCTCCTCCTTTAATTAGCCAACCACAGGATCTGTGGAGGCAAAGGCCGGGGGGGTGTGTCGGTGTATATAACGTGTATTGTCTATGTGAAAGATTAATCAAAAGGAGTTGCTTGAGGTGGGAAGGCTTTTCCGGAGAGGTTCCACATGTTGTCAGGTAGTCCCTCTGAATGGCAGCTTCCGGTTCGGTCCCTTAGCTTTCGGAAGTGACATTTAGTCTGATATGTGCCAGCCGTGCAATCTGCCTAGCCCTGCAAAGTGCAAATATTAACCTAAATGCATATTAAGATACTGTGTGTTAGCTCCTGAACTGAAATAGAGAGCGGGTGTTCCAGCGGAGGCAAGCAAATCGTGTTGATTTAGAGTGGCTTGAGGATTTGGCCCATTACCGCTTCTTTATACACTTTTAAAAAGAAATGCCAACTCGATAGTTTAGGCTTTAACTGGAACATGGCAAGTAATTCTGTGTTTTGGCGGACCCCTAGTAATGTTGCAGAATCTTTCTCAGAAGTTGTTCCATGGGATAGCCGATTCCTCAGGTAAGAGCTACTTGTTTGTTCAATCCTCCATCTTAGGCCTGCTCCTCAGGTGCATCCTCCTTCTCGCAGCGATTTCCTAGGAACAGATTTCGAAGAACAGCTCTGATCACAGAATCACAGATTGGTTAGGGTTGGAAAGGAGCTCTGGAGATCATCCAGTCCAACCCCCCTGCCAGAGCAGGGTCACCTACAGCAGGTTGCACAGGATGACCTCCAGGCGGGTTTTGAATGTCTCTGGGGTCGGAGACTCTACCGCCTCCCTGGGCAGCCTGTTCCAGCGCTCTGCCACCCTCAAAGTAAAGAAGTTCCTCCTCATGCTTTGATAGAAGTTCCTAGGTTCCAGTTTGTACCCGTTACCTCTTGTCCTGGATCATCTTTGATGATCCAGGACAAGAGGTAACGGGCACCAATTGGAACGTAGGAACTTGAACTTGAACTGGAAGGTAGGAACTTGAACTTGAACATAGGATTATCCTTGATGATTCAGGATAGCTGTGTGTCTGACCAGTCTGTCTTTCGAAGGAGGTCCTGGGTCAGCTCCAGCTATGCTGTGCTGAGCAGAGCCCCTGGCAGCAGCCCCACAGCTCACTCCCAGTGTGCCTGAATGGAAAAGGTACCAAAGTTGCTCCAACACTTTCTGAAAAACTCTATAGTGTTACCCCACAAGCGCAAAGCGACGGCAAAGCCCGTGAAATGACACCGGTGCTTCCAGAAAATGTCAAGCTTCCTGCCCAAGGGTGACATGCCATGCGGTGGGGTCAGGGCCACGCGCTGAGCACCCGGTGCGCTGGGGTTGCCCCAGCGGTTCCTGAGCAGCTCCTGCAGTGCTGCCGCCGGTACCGTTCTGGCGGCTGTAGTTGTTTAAAAAGCCGTTGTTGTTTCCGGCGTAATCTGACGGCAGTTTTCTCGGGCATTTGGGCCTCTTCTAATAAGTGTGCTGTGAGTACATCTGCAAGCATTCACCTGTCGAGGTCAAATGACTGGTGGTGCTCATCTGCCCCCGTGCTACTGCTGCTGCTGCCTCCCGTGAATGCTCATGTGCCTGCGTGCCCCTGTACAGGCACAGATGCATGCGCGCAACACCTGATCCCGCATCCTAATTATTTTTCGCCCGGTTCTCTGAGTTGTTCTGCTTCCGGCTGATGAATGGGAAAGTGTAGTAGTGCTGTTTCATTTCACCAGCCTCTCAAGTGTGGAAATTATGGTAAATTTGAGAACAAGCCAGATTAGATTGATAGTTACACCTCCTCCTTTAATTAGCCAACCACAGGATCTGTGGAGGCAAAGGCCGGGGGGGTGTGTCGGTGTATATAACGTGTATTGTCTATGTGAAAGATTAATCAAAAGGAGTTGCTTGAGGTGGGAAGGCTTTTCCGGAGAGGTTCCACATGTTGTCAGGTAGTCCCTCTGAATGGCAGCTTCTGGTTCGGTCCCTTAGCTTTCGGAAGTGACATTTAGTCTGATATGTGCCAGCCGTGCAATCTACCTAGCCCTGCAAAGTGCAAATATTAACCTAAATGCATATTAAGATACTGTGTGTTAGCTCCTGAACTGAAATAGAGAGCGGGTGTTCCAGCGGAGGCAAGCAAATCGTGTTGATTTACAGTGGCTTGAGGATTTGGCCCATTACCGCTTCTTTATACACTTTTAAAAAGAAATGCCAACTCGATAGTTTAGGCTTTAACTGGAACATGGCAAGTAATTGTATGCTTTGGCGGACCCCTAGTAATGTTGCAGAATCTTTCTCAGAAGTTGTTCCATGGGATAGCCGATTCCTCAGGTAAGAGCTACTTGTTTGTTCAATCCTCCATCTTAGGCCTGCTCCTCAGGTGCATCCTCCTTCTCGCAGCGATTTCCTAGGAACAGATTTCGAAGAACAGCTCTGATCACAGAATCACAGATTGGTTAGGGTTGGAAAGGAGCTCTGGAGATCATCCAGCCCAACCCCCCTGCCAGAGCAGGGTCACCTACAGCAGGTTGCACAGGATGACCTCCAGGCGGGTTTTGAATGTTTCTGGGGTCGGAGACTCTACCGCCTCCCTGGGCAGCCTGTTCCAGCGCTCTGCCACCCTCAAAGTAAAGAAGTTCCTCCTCATGCTTTGATAGAAGTTCCTACGTTCCAGTTTGTACCCGTTACCTCTTGTCCTGGATCATCTTTGATGATCCAGGACAAGAGGTAACGGGCACCAATTGGAACGTAGGAACTTGAACTTGAACTGGAACGTAGGAACTTGAACATAGGATTATCCTTGATGATTCAGGATAGCTGTGTGTCTGACCAGTCTGTCTTTCGAAGGAGGTCCTGGACCAGCTCCAGCCATGCTGTGCTGAGCAGAGCCCCTGGCAGCAGCCCCACAGCTCACTCCCAGTGTGCCTGAATGGAAAAGGTACCAAAGTTGCTCCAACACTTTCTGAAAAACTCTATAGTGTTACCCCACAAGCGCAAAGCGACGGCAAAGCCCGTGAAATGACACCGGTGCTTCCAGAAAATGTCAAGCTTCCTGCCCAAGGGTGACATGCCATGCGGTGGGGTCAGGGCCACGCGCTGAGCACCCGGTGCGCTGGGGTTGCCCCAGCGGTTCCTGAGCAGCTCCTGCAGTGCTGCCGCCGGTACCGTTCTGGCGGCTGTAGTTGTTTAAAAAGCCGTTGTTGTTTCCGGCGTAATCTGACGGCAGTTTTCTCGGGCATTTGGGCCTCTTCGAATAAGTGTGCTGTGAGTACATCTGCAAGCATTCACCTGTCGAGGTCAAATGACTGGTGGTGCTCATCTGCCCCCGTGCTACTGCTGCTGCCTCCCGTGAATGCTCATGTGCCTGCGTGCCCCTGTACAGGCACAGATGCACGCGCGCAACACCTGATCCCGCATCCTAATTATTTTTCGCCCGGTTCTCGGAGTTGTTCTGCTTCCGGCTGATGAATGGGAAAGTGTAGTAGTGCTGTTTCATTTCACCAGCCTCTCAAGTGTGGAAATTATGGTAAATTTGAGAACAAGCCAGATTAGATTGATAGTTACACCTCCTCCTTTAATTAGCCAACCACAGGATCTGTGGAGGCAAAGGCCGGGGGGGTGTGTCGGTGTATATAACGTGTATTGTCTATGTGAAAGATTAATCAAAAGGAGTTGCTTGAGGTGGGAAGGCTTTTCCGGAGAGGTTCCACATGTTGTCAGGTAGTCCCTCTGAATGGCAGCTTCCGGTTCGGTCCCTTAGCTTTCGGAAGTGACATTTAGTCTGATATGTGCCAGCCGTGCAATCTACCTAGCCCTGCAAAGTGCAAATATTAACCTAAATGCATATTAAGATACTGTGTGTTAGCTCCTGAACTGAAATAGAGAGCGGGTGTTCCAGCGGAGGCAAGCAAATCGTGTTGATTTAGTGGCTTGCGGATTTGGCCCATTACCGCTTCTTTATACATTTTTAAAAAGAAATGCCAACTCGATAGTTTAGGCTTTAACTGGAACATGGCAAGTAATTGTATGTTTTGGCGGACCCCTAGTAATGTTGCAGAATCTTTCTCAGAAGTTGTTCCATGGGATAGCCGTTTCCTCAGGTAAGAGCTACTTGTTTGTTCAATCCTCCATCTTAGGCCTGCTCCTCAGGTGCATCCTCCTTCTCGCAGCGATTTCCTAGGAACAGATTTCGAAGAACAGCTCTGATCACAGAATCACAGATTGGTTAGGGTTGGAAAGGAGCTCTGGAGATCATCCAGCCCAACCCCCCTGCCAGAGCAGGGTCACCTACAGCAGGTTGCACAGGATGACCTCCAGGCGGGTTTTGAATGTTTCTGGGGTCGGAGACTCTACCGCCTCCCTGGGCAGCCTGTTCCAGCGCTCTGCCACCCTCAAAGTAAAGAAGTTCCTCCTCATGCTTTGATAGAAGTTCCTACGTTCCAGTTGGTACCCGTTACCTCTTGTCCTGGATCATCTTTGATGATCCAGGCCAAGAGGTAACGGGCACCAATTGGAACGTAGGAACTTGAACTTGAACTGGAACGTAGGAACTTGAACATAGGATTATCCTTGATGATTCAGGATAGCTGTGTGTCTGACCAGTCTGTCTTTCGAAGGAGGTCCTGGACCAGCTCCAGCCATGCTGTGCTGAGCAGAGCCCCTGGCAGCAGCCCCACAGCTCACTCCCAGTGTGCCTGAATGGAAAAGGTACCAAAGTTGCTCCAACACTTTCTGAAAAACTCTATAGTGTTACCCCACAAGCGCAAAGCGACGGCAAAGCCCGTGAAATGACACCGGTGCTTCCAGAAAATGTCAAGCTTCCTGCCCAAGGGTGACATGCCATGCGGTGGGGTCAGGGCCACGCGCTGAGCACCCGGTGCGCTGGGGTTGCCCCAGCGGTTCCTGAGCAGCTCCTGCAGTGCTGCCGCCGGTACCGTTCTGGCGGCTGTAGTTGTTTAAAAAGCCGTTGTTGTTTCCGGCGTAATCTGACGGCAGTTTTCTCGGGCATTTGGGCCTCTTCGAATAAGTGTGCTGTGAGTACATCTGCAAGCATTCACCTGTCGAGGTCAAATGACTGGTGGTGCTCATCTGCCCCCGTGCTACTGCTGCTGCCTCCCGTGAATGCTCATGTGCCTGCGTGCCCCTGTACAGGCACAGATGCACGCGCGCAACACCTGATCCCGCATCCTAATTATTTTTCGCCCGGTTCTCTGAGTTGTTCTGCTTCCGGCTGATGAATGGGAAAGTGTAGTAGTGCTGTTTCATTTCACCAGCCTCTCAAGTGTGGAAATTATGGTAAATTTGAGAACAAGCCAGATTAGATTGATAGTTACACCTCCTCCTTTAATTAGCCAACCACAGGATCTGTGGAGGCAAAGGCCGGGGGGGTGTGTCGGTGTATATAACGTGTATTGTCTATGTGAAAGATTAATCAAAAGGAGTTGCTTGAGGTGGGAAGGCTTTTCCGGAGAGGTTCCACATGTTGTCAGGTAGTCCCTCTGAATGGCAGCTTCCGGTTCGGTCCCTTAGCTTTCGGAAGTGACATTTAGTCTGATATGTGCCAGCCGTGCAATCTACCTAGCCCTGCAAAGTGCAAATATTAACCTAAATGCATATTAAGATACTGTGTGTTAGCTCCTGAACTGAAATAGAGAGCGGGTGTTCCAGCGGAGGCAAGCAAATCGTGTTGATTTAGTGGCTTGCGGATTTGGCCCATTACCGCTTCTTTATACATTTTTAAAAAGAAATGCCAACTCGATAGTTTAGGCTTTAACTGGAACATGGCAAGTAATTGTATTTTTGGCGGACCCCTAGTAATGTTGCAGAATCTTTCTCAGAAGTTGTTCCATGGGATAGCCGTTTCCTCAGGTAAGAGCTACTTGTTTGTTCAATCCTCCATCTTAGGCCTGCTCCTCAGGTGCATCCTCCTTCTCGCAGCGATTTCCTAGGAACAGATTTCGAAGAACAGCTCTGATCACAGAATCACAGATTGGTTAGGGTTGGAAAGGAGCTCTGGAGATCATCCAGCCCAACCCCCCTGCCAGAGCAGGGTCACCTACAGCAGGTTGCACAGGATGACCTCCAGGCGGGTTTTGAATGTTTCTGGGGTCGGAGACTCTACCGCCTCCCTGGGCAGCCTGTTCCAGCGCTCTGCCACCCTCAAAGTAAAGAAGTTCCTCCTCATGCTTTGATAGAAGTTCCTAGGTTCCAGTTTGTACCCGTTACCTCTTGTCCTGGATCATCTTTGATGATCCAGGACAAGAGGTAACGGGCACCAATTGGAACGTAGGAACTTGAACTTGAACTGGAACGTAGGAACTTGAACATAGGATTATCCTTGATGATTCAGGATAGCTGTGTGTCTGACCAGTCTGTCTTTCGAAGGAGGTCCTGGACCAGCTCCAGCCATGCTGTGCTGAGCAGAGCCCCTGGCAGCAGCCCCACAGCTCACTCCCAGTGTGCCTGAATGGAAAAGGTACCAAAGTTGCTCCAACACTTTCTGAAAAACTCTATAGTGTTACCCCACAAGCGCAAAGCGACGGCAAAGCCCGTGAAATGACACCGGTGCTTCCAGAAAATGTCAAGCTTCCTGCCCAAGGGTGACATGCCATGCGGTGGGGTCAGGGCCACGCGCTGAGCACCCGGTGCGCTGGGGTTGCCCCAGCGGTTCCTGAGCAGCTCCTGCAGTGCTGCCGCCGGTACCGTTCTGGCGGCTGTAGTTGTTTAAAAAGCCGTTGTTGTTTCCGGCGTAATCTGACGGCAGTTTTCTCGGGCATTTGGGCCTCTTCGAATAAGTGTGCTGTGAGTACATCTGCAAGCATTCACCTGTCGAGGTCAAATGACTGGTGGTGCTCATCTGCCCCCGTGCTACTGCTGCTGCCTCCCGTGAATGCTCATGTGCCTGCGTGCCCCTGTACAGGCACAGATGCACGCGCGCAACACCTGATCCCGCATCCTAATTATTTTTCGCCCGGTTCTCGGAGTTGTTCTGCTTCCGGCTGATGAATGGGAAAGTGTAGTAGTGCTGTTTCATTTCACCAGCCTCTCAAGTGTGGAAATTATGGTAAATTTGAGAACAAGCCAGATTAGATTGATAGTTACACCTCCTCCTTTAATTAGCCAACCACAGGATCTGTGGAGGCAAAGGCCGGGGGGGTGTGTCGGTGTATATAACGTGTATTGTCTATGTGAAAGATTAATCAAAAGGAGTTGCTTGAGGTGGGAAGGCTTTTCCGGAGAGGTTCCACATGTTGTCAGGTAGTCCCTCTGAATGGCAGCTTCCGGTTCGGTCCCTTAGCTTTCGGAAGTGACATTTAGTCTGATATGTGCCAGCCGTGCAATCTACCTAGCCCTGCAAAGTGCAAATATTAACCTAAATGCATATTAAGATACTGTGTGTTAGCTCCTGAACTGCAATAGAGAGCGGGTGTTCCAGCGGAGGCAAGCAAATCGTGTTGATTTACAGTGGCTTGCGGATTTGGCCCATTACCGCTTCTTTATACACTTTTAAAAAGAAATGCCAACTCGATAGTTTAGGCTTTAACTGGAACATGGCAAGTAATTGTATGCTTTGGCGGACCCCTAGTAATGTTGCAGAATCTTTCTCAGAAGTTGTTCCATGGGATAGCCGATTCCTCAGGTAAGAGCTACTTGTTTGTTCAATCCTCCATCTTAGGCCTGCTCCTCAGGTGCATCCTCCTTCTCGCAGCTATTTCCTAGGAACAGATTTCGAAGAACAGCTCTGATCACAGAATCACAGATTGGTTAGGGTTGGAAAGGACCTCTGGAGATCATCCAGCCCAACCCCCCTGCCAGAGCAGGGTCACCTACAGCAGGTTGCACAGGATGACCTCCAGGCGGGTTTTGAATGTTTCTGGGGTGGGAGACTCTACCGCCTCCCTGGGCAGCCTGTTCCAGCGCTCTGCCACCCTCAAAGTAAAGAAGTTCCTCCTCATGCTTTGATAGAAGTTCCTACGTTCCAGTTTGTACCCGTTACCTCTTGTCCTGGATCATCTTTGATGATCCAGGCCAAGAGGTAACGGGCACCAATTGGAACGTAGGAACTTGAACTTGAACTGGAACGTAGGAACTTGAACATAGGATTATCCTTGATGATTCAGGATAGCTGTGTGTCTGACCAGTCTGTCTTTCGAAGGAGGTCCTGGACCAGCTCCAGCCATGCTGTGCTGAGCAGAGCCCCTGGCAGCAGCCCCACAGCTCACTCCCAGTGTGCCTGAATGGAAAAGGTACCAAAGTTGCTCCAACACTTTCTGAAAAACTCTATAGTGTTACCCCACAAGCGCAAAGCGACGGCAAAGCCCGTGAAATGACACCGGTGCTTCCAGAAAACGTCAAGCTTCCTGCCCAAGGGTGACATGCCATGCGGTGGGGTCAGGGCCACGCGCTGAGCACCCGGTGCGCTGGGGTTGCCCCAGCGGTTCCTGAGCAGCTCCTGCAGTGCTGCCGCCGGTACCGTTCTGGCGGCTGTAGTTGTTTAAAAAGCCGTTGTTGTTTCCGGCGTAATCTGACGGCAGTTTTCTCGGGCATTTGGGCCTCTTCTAATAAGTGTGCTGTGAGTACATCTGCAAGCATTCACCTGTCGAGGTCAAATGACTGGTGGTGCTCATCTGCCCCCGTGCTACTGCTGCTGCCTCCCGTGAATGCTCATGTGCCTGCGTGCCCCTGTACAGGCACAGATGCACGCGCGCAACACCTGATCCCGCATCCTAATTATTTTTCGCCCGGTTCTCTGAGTTGTTCTGCTTCCGGCTGATGAATGGGAAAGTGTAGTAGTGCTGTTTCATTTCACCAGCCTCTCAAGTGTGGAAATTATGGTAAATTTGAGAACAAGCCAGATTAGATTGATAGTTACACCTCCTCCTTTAATTAGCCAACCACAGGATCTGTGGAGGCAAAGGCCGGGGGGGTGTGTCGGTGTATATAACGTGTATTGTCTATGTGAAAGATTAATCAAAAGGAGTTGCTTGAGGTGGGAAGGCTTTTCCGGAGAGGTTCCACATGTTGTCAGGTAGTCCCTCTGAATGGCAGCTTCCGGTTCGGTCCCTTAGCTTTCGGAAGTGACATTTAGTCTGATATGTGCCAGCCGTGCAATCTACCTAGCCCTGCAAAGTGCAAATATTAACCTAAATGCATATTAAGATACTGTGTGTTAGCTCCTGAACTGCAATAGAGAGCGGGTGTTCCAGCGGAGGCAAGCAAATCGTGTTGATTTACAGTGGCTTGCAGATTTGGCCCATTACCGCTTCTTTATACACTTTTAAAAAGAAATGCCAACTCGATAGTTTAGGCTTTAACTGGAACATGGCAAGTAATTGTATGTTTTGGCGGACCCCTAGTAATGTTGCAGAATCTTTCTCAGAAGTTGTTCCATGGGATAGCCGATTCCTCAGGTAAGAGCTACTTGTTTGTTCAATCCTCCATCTTAGGCCTGCTCCTCAGGTGCATCCTCCTTCTCGCAGCTATTTCCTAGGAACAGATTTCGAAGAACAGCTCTGATCACAGAATCACAGATTGGTTAGGGTTGGAAAGGAGCTCTGGAGATCATCCAGTCCAACCCCCCTGCCAGAGCAGGGTCACCTACAGCAGGTTGCACAGGATGACCTCCAGGCGGGTTTTGAATGTTTCTGGGGTGGGAGACTCTACCGCCTCCCTGGGCAGCCTGTTCCAGCGCTCTGCCACCCTCAAAGTAAAGAAGTTCCTCCTCATGCTTTGATAGAAGTTCCTACGTTCCAGTTTGTACCCGTTACCTCTTGTCCTGGATCATCTTTGATGATCCAGGACAAGAGGTAACGGGCACCAATTGGAACGTAGGAACTTGAACTTGAACTGGAACGTAGGAACTTGAACATAGGATTATCCTTGATGATTCAGGATAGCTGTGTGTCTGACCAGTCTGTCTTTCGAAGGAGGTCCTGGGCCAGCTCCAGCCATGCTGTGCTGAGCAGAGCCCCTGGCAGCAGCCCCACACCTCACTCCCAGTGTGCCTGAATGGAAAAGGTACCAAAGTTGCTCCAACACTTTCTGAAAAACTCTATAGTGTTACCCCACAAGCGCAAAGCGACGGCAAAGCCCGTGAAATGACACCGGTGCTTCCAGAAAATGTCAAGCTTCGTGCCCAAGGGTGACATGCCATGCGGTGGGGTCAGGGCCACGCGCTGAGCACCCGGTGCGCTGGGGTTGCCCCAGCGGTTCCTGAGCAGCTCCTGCAGTGCTGCCGCCGGTACCGTTCTGGCGGCTGTAGTTGTTTAAAAAGCCGTTGTTGTTTCCGGCGTAATCTGACGGCAGTTTTCTCGGGCATTTGGGCCTCTTCTAATAAGTGTGCTGTGAGTACATCTGCAAGCATTCACCTGTCGAAGTCAAATGACTGGTGGTGCTCATCTGCCCCCGTGCTACTGCTGCTGCCTCCCGTGAATGCTCATGTGCCTGCGTGCCCCTGTACAGGCACAGATGCACGCGCGCAACACCTGATCCCGCATCCTAATTATTTTTCGCCCGGTTCTCTGAGTTGTTCTGCTTCCGGCTGATGAATGGGAAAGTGTAGTAGTGCTGTTTCATTTCACCAGCCTCTCAAGTGTGGAAATTATGGTAAATTTGAGAACAAGCCAGATTAGATTGATAGTTACACCTCCTCCTTTAATTAGCCAACCACAGGATCTGTGGAGGCAAAGGCCGGGGGGGTGTGTCGGTGTATATAACGTGTATTGTCTATGTGAAAGATTAATCAAAAGGAGTTGCTTGAGGTGGGAAGGCTTTTCCGGAGAGGTTCCACATGTTGTCAGGTAGTCCCTCTGAATGGCAGCTTCCGGTTCGGTCCCTTAGCTTTCGGAAGTGACATTTAGTCTGATATGTGCCAGCCGTGCAATCTACCTAGCCCTGCAAAGTGCAAATATTAACCTAAATGCATATTAAGATACTGTGTGTTAGCTCCTGAACTGCAATAGAGAGCGGGTGTTCCAGCGGAGGCAAGCAAATCGTGTTGATTTACAGTGGCTTGAGGATTTGGCCCATTACCGCTTCTTTATACACTTTTAAAAAGAAATGCCAACTCGATAGTTTAGGCTTTAACTGGAACATGGCAAGTAATTGTATGTTTTGGCGGACCCCTAGTAATGTTGCAGAATCTTTCTCAGAAGTTGTTCCATGGGATAGCCGATTCCTCAGGTAAGAGCTACTTGTTTGTTCAATCCTCCATCTTAGGCCTGCTCCTCAGGTGCATCCTCCTTCTCGCAGCGATTTCCTAGGAACAGATTTCGAAGAACAGCTCTGATCACAGAATCACAGATTAGTTAGGGTTGGAAAGGAGCTCTGGAGATCATCCAGCCCAACCCCCCTGCCAGAGCAGGGTCACCTACAGCAGGTTGCACAGGATGACCTCCAGGCGGGTTTTGAATGTTTCTGGGGTGGGAGACTCTACCGCCTCCCTGGGCAGCCTGTTCCAGCGCTCTGCCACCCTCAAAGTAAAGAAGTTCCTCCTCATGCTTTGATAGAAGTTCCTACGTTCCAGTTTCTACCCGTTACCTCTTGTCCTGGATCATCTTTGATGATCCAGGCCAAGAGGTAACGGGCACCAATTGGAACGTAGGAACTTGAACTTGAACTGGAACGTAGGAACTTGAACATAGGATTATCCTTGATGATTCAGGATAGCTGTGTGTCTGACCAGTCTGTCTTTCGAAGGAGGTCCTGGACCAGCTCCAGCCATGCTGTGCTGAGCAGAGCCCCTGGCAGCAGCCCCACAGCTCACTCCCAGTGTGCCTGAATGGAAAAGGTACCAAAGTTGCTCCAACACTTTCTGAAAAACTCTATAGTGTTACCCCACAAGCGCAAAGCGACGGCAAAGCCCGTGAAATGACACCGGTGCTTCCAGAAAATGTCAAGCTTCGTGCCCAAGGGTGACATGCCATGCGGTGGGGTCAGGGCCACGCGCTGAGCACCCGGTGCGCTGGGGTTGCCCCAGCGGTTCCTGAGCAGCTCCTGCAGTGCTGCCGCCGGTACCGTTCTGGCGGCTGTAGTTGTTTAAAAAGCCGTTGTTGTTTCCGGCGTAATCTGACGGCAGTTTTCTCGGGCATTTGGGCCTCTTCGAATAAGTGTGCTGTGAGTACATCTGCAAGCATTCACCTGTCGAGGTCAAATGACTGGTGGTGCTCATCTGCCCCCGTGCTACTGCTGCTGCCTCCCGTGAATGCTCATGTGCCTGCGTGCCCCTGTACAGGCACAGATGCACGCGCGCAACACCTGATCCCGCATCCTAATTATTTTTCGCCCGGTTCTCGGAGTTGTTCTGCTTCCGGCTGATGAATGGGAAAGTGTAGTAGTGCTGTTTCATTTCACCAGCCTCTCAAGTGTGGAAATTATGGTAAATTTGAGAACAAGCCAGATTAGATTGATAGTTACACCTCCTCCTTTAATTAGCCAACCACAGGATCTGTGGAGGCAAAGGCCGGGGGGGTGTGTCGGTGTATATAACGTGTATTGTCTATGTGAAAGATTAATCAAAAGGAGTTGCTTGAGGTGGGAAGGCTTTTCCGGAGAGGTTCCACATGTTGTCAGGTAGTCCCTCTGAATGGCAGCTTCCGGTTCGGTCCCTTAGCTTTCGGAAGTGACATTTAGTCTGATATGTGCCAGCCGTGCAATCTACCTAGCCCTGCAAAGTGCAAATATTAACCTAAATGCATATTAAGATACTGTGTGTTAGCTCCTGAACTGCAATAGAGAGCGGGTGTTCCAGCGGAGGCAAGCAAATCGTGTTGATTTACAGTGGCTTGCAGATTTGGCCCATTACTGCTTCTTTATACACTTTTAAAAAGAAATGCCAACTCGATAGTTTAGGCTTTAACTGGAACATGGCAAGTAATTGTATGTTTTGGCGGACCCCTAGTAATGTTGCAGAATCTTTCTCAGAAGTTGTTCCATGGGATAGCCGATTCCTCAGGTAAGAGCTACTTGTTTGTTCAATCCTCCATCTTAGGCCTGCTCCTCAGGTGCATCCTCCTTCTCGCAGCTATTTCCTAGAAACAGATTTCGAAGAACAGCTCTGATCACAGAATCACAGATTGGTTAGGGTTGGAAAGGAGCTCTGGAGATCATCCAGTCCAACCCCCCTGCCAGAGCAGGGTCACCTACAGCAGGTTGCACAGGATGACCTCCAGGCGGGTTTTGAATGTTTCTGGGGTGGGAGACTCTACCGCCTCCCTGGGCAGCCTGTTCCAGCGCTCTGCCACCCTCAAAGTAAAGAAGTTCCTCCTCATGCTTTGATAGAAGTTCCTACGTTCCAGTTTGTACCCGTTACCTCTTGTCCTGGATCATCTTTGATGATCCAGGACAAGAGGTAATGGGCACCAATTGGAACGTAGGAACTTGAACTTGAACTGGAACGTAGGAACTTGAACATAGGATTATCCTTGATGATTCAGGATAGCTGTGTGTCTGACCAGTCTGTCTTTCGAAGGAGGTCCTGGACCAGCTCCAGCCATGCTGTGCTGAGCAGAGCCCCTGGCAGCAGCCCCACAGCTCACTCCCAGTGTGCCTGAATGGAAAAGGTACCAAAGTTGCTCCAACACTTTCTGAAAAACTCTATAGTGTTACCCCACAAGCGCAAAGCGACGGCAAAGCCCGTGAAATGACACCGGTGCTTCCAGAAAATGTCAAGCTTCCTGCCCAAGGGTGACATGCCATGCGGTGGGGTCAGGGCCACGCGCTGAGCACCCGGTGCGCTGGGGTTGCCCCAGCGGTTCCTGAGCAGCTCCTGCAGTGCTGCCGCCGGTACCGTTCTGGCGGCTGTAGTTGTTTAAAAAGCCGTTGTTGTTTCCGGCGTAATCTGACGGCAGTTTTCTCAGGCATTTGGGCCTCTTCGAATAAGTGTGCTGTGAGTACATCTGCAAGCATTCACCTGTCGAGGTCAAATGACTGGTGGTGCTCATCTGCCCCCGTGCTACTGCTGCTGCCTCCCGTGAATGCTCATGTGCCTGCGTGCCCCTGTACAGGCACAGATGCACGCGCGCAACACCTGATCCCGCATCCTAATTATTTTTCGCCCGGTTCTCTGAGTTGTTCTGCTTCCGGCTGATGAATGGGAAAGTGTAGTAGTGCTGTTTCATTTCACCAGCCTCTCAAGTGTGGAAATTATGGTAAATTTGAGAACAAGCGAGATTAGATTGATAGTTACACCTCCTCCTTTAATTAGCCAACCACAGGATCTGTGGAGGCAAAGGCCGGGGGGGTGTGTCGGTGTGTATAACGTGTATTGTCTATGTGAAAGATTAATCAAAAGGAGTTGCTTGAGGTGGGAAGGCTTTTCCGGAGAGGTTCCACATGTTGTCAGGTAGTCCCTCTGAATGGCAGCTTCCGGTTCGGTCCCTTAGCTTTCGGAAGTGACATTTAGTCTGATATGTGCCAGCCGTGCAATCTACCTAGCCCTGCAAAGTGCAAATATTAACCTAAATGCATATTAAGATACTGTGTGTTAGCTCCTGAACTGAAATAGAGAGCGGGTGTTCCAGCGGAGGCAAGCAAATCGTGTTGATTTACAGTGGCTTGAGGATTTGGCCCATTACCGCTTCTTTATACACTTTTAAAAAGAAATGCCAACTCGATAGTTTAGGCTTTAACTGGAACATGGCAAGTAATTGTATGTTTTGGCGGACCCCTAGTAATGTTGCAGAATCTTTCTCAGAAGTTGTTCCATGGGATAGCCGATTCCTCAGGTAAGAGCTACTTGTTTGTTCAATCCTCCATCTTAGGCCTGCTCCTCAGGTGCATCCTCCTTCTCGCAGCGATTTCCTAGGAACAGATTTCGAAGAACAGCTCTGATCACAGAATCACAGATTAGTTAGGGTTGGAAAGGAGCTCTGGAGATCATCCAGCCCAACCCCCCTGCCAGAGCAGGGTCACCTACAGCAGGTTGCACAGGATGACCTCCAGGCGGGTTTTGAATGTTTCTGGGGTGGGAGACTCTACCGCCTCCCTGGGCAGCCTGTTCCAGCGCTCTGCCACCCTCAAAGTAAAGAAGTTCCTCCTCATGCTTTGATAGAAGTTCCTAGGTTCCAGTTTGTACCCGTTACCTCTTGTCCTGGATCATCTTTGATGATCCAGGCCAAGAGGTAACGGGCACCAATTGGAACGTAGGAACTTGAACTTGAACTGGAACGTAGGAACTTGAACATAGGATTATCCTTGATGATTCAGGATAGCTGTGTGTCTGACCAGTCTGTCTTTCGAAGGAGGTCCTGGACCAGCTCCAGCCATGCTGTGCTGAGCAGAGCCCCTGGCAGCAGCCCCACACCTCACTCCCAGTGTGCCTGAATGGAAAAGGTACCAAAGTTGCTCCAACACTTTCTGAAAAACTCTATAGTGTTACCCCACAAGCGCAAAGCGACGGCAAAGCCCGTGAAATGACACCGGTGCTTCCAGAAAATGTCAAGCTTCCTGCCCAAGGGTGACATGCCATGCGGTGGGGTCAGGGCCACGCGCTGAGCACCCGGTGCGCTGGGGTTGCCCCAGAGGTTCCTGAGCAGCTCCTGCAGTGCTGCCGCCGGTACCGTTCTGGCGGCTGTAGTTGTTTAAAAAGCCGTTGTTGTTTCCGGCGTAATCTGACGGCAGTTTTCTCGGGCATTTGGGCCTCTTCGAATAAGTGTGCTGTGAGTACATCTGCAAGCATTCACCTGTCGAGGTCAAATGACTGGTGGTGCTCATCTGCCCCCGTGCTACTGCTGCTGCCTCCCGTGAATGCTCATGTGCCTGCGTGCCCCTGTACAGGCACAGATGCACGCGCGCAACACCTGATCCCGCATCCTAATTATTTTTCGCCCGGTTCTCGGAGTTGTTCTGCTTCCGGCTGATGAATGGGAAAGTGTAGTAGTGCTGTTTCATTTCACCAGCCTCTCAAGTGTGGAAATTATGGTAAATTTGAGAACAAGCCAGATTAGATTGATAGTTACACCTCCTCCTTTAATTAGCCAACCACAGGATCTGTGGAGGCAAAGGCCGGGGGGGTGTGTCGGTGTATATAACGTGTATTGTCTATGTGAAAGATTAATCAAAAGGAGTTGCTTGAGGTGGGAAGGCTTTTCCGGAGAGGTTCCACATGTTGTCAGGTAGTCCCTCTGAATGGCAGCTTCCGGTTCGGTCCCTTAGCTTTCGGAAGTGACATTTAGTCTGATATGTGCCAGCCGTGCAATCTACCTAGCCCTGCAAAGTGCAAATATTAACCTAAATGCATATTAAGATACTGTGTGTTAGCTCCTGAACTGCAATAGAGAGCGGGTGTTCCAGCGGAGGCAAGCAAATCGTGTTGATTTACAGTGGCTTGCAGATTTGGCCCATTACTGCTTCTTTATACACTTTTAAAAAGAAATGCCAACTCGATAGTTTAGGCTTTAACTGGAACATGGCAAGTAATTGTATGTTTTGGCGGACCCCTAGTAATGTTGCAGAATCTTTCTCAGAAGTTGTTCCATGGGATAGCCGATTCCTCAGGTAAGAGCTACTTGTTTGTTCAATCCTCCATCTTAGGCCTGCTCCTCAGGTGCATCCTCCTTCTCGCAGCTATTTCCTAGAAACAGATTTCGAAGAACAGCTCTGATCACAGAATCACAGATTGGTTAGGGTTGGAAAGGAGCTCTGGAGATCATCCAGTCCAACCCCCCTGCCAGAGCAGGGTCACCTACAGCAGGTTGCACAGGATGACCTCCAGGCGGGTTTTGAATGTTTCTGGGGTGGGAGACTCTACCGCCTCCCTGGGCAGCCTGTTCCAGCGCTCTGCCACCCTCAAAGTAAAGAAGTTCCTCCTCATGCTTTGATAGAAGTTCCTACGTTCCAGTTTGTACCCGTTACCTCTTGTCCTGGATCATCTTTGATGATCCAGGACAAGAGGTAACGGGCACCAATTGGAACGTAGGAACTTGAACTTGAACTGGAACGTAGGAACTTGAACATAGGATTATCCTTGATGATTCAGGATAGCTGTGTGTCTGACCAGTCTGTCTTTCGAAGGAGGTCCTGGACCAGCTCCAGCCATGCTGTGCTGAGCAGAGCCCCTGGCAGCAGCCCCACAGGTCACTCCCAGTGTGCCTGAATGGAAAAGGTACCAAAGTTGCTCCAACACTTTCTGAAAAACTCTATAGTGTTACCCCACAAGCGCAAAGCGACGGCAAAGCCCGTGAAATGACACCGGTGCTTCCAGAAAATGTCAAGCTTCCTGCCCAAGGGTGACATGCCATGCGGTGGGGTCAGGGCCACGCGCTGAGCACCCGGTGCGCTGGGGTTGCCCCAGCGGTTCCTGAGCAGCTCCTGCAGTGCTGCCGCCGGTACCGTTCTGGCGGCTGTAGTTGTTTAAAAAGCCGTTGTTGTTTCCGGCGTAATCTGACGGCAGTTTTCTCAGGCATTTGGGCCTCTTCGAATAAGTGTGCTGTGAGTACATCTGCAAGCATTCACCTGTCGAGGTCAAATGACTGGTGGTGCTCATCTGCCCCCGTGCTACTGCTGCTGCCTCCCGTGAATGCTCATGTGCCTGCGTGCCCCTGTACAGGCACAGATGCACGCGCGCAACACCTGATCCCGCATCCTAATTATTTTTCGCCCGGTTCTCTGAGTTGTTCTGCTTCCGGCTGATGAATGGGAAAGTGTAGTAGTGCTGTTTCATTTCACCAGCCTCTCAAGTGTGGAAATTATGGTAAATTTGAGAACAAGCGAGATTAGATTGATAGTTACACCTCCTCCTTTAATTAGCCAACCACAGGATCTGTGGAGGCAAAGGCCGGGGGGGTGTGTCGGTGTGTATAACGTGTATTGTCTATGTGAAAGATTAATCAAAAGGAGTTGCTTGAGGTGGGAAGGCTTTTCCGGAGAGGTTCCACATGTTGTCAGGTAGTCCCTCTGAATGGCAGCTTCCGGTTCGGTCCCTTAGCTTTCGGAAGTGACATTTAGTCTGATATGTGCCAGCCGTGCAATCTACCTAGCCCTGCAAAGTGCAAATATTAACCTAAATGCATATTAAGATACTGTGTGTTAGCTCCTGAACTGAAATAGAGAGCGGGTGTTCCAGCGGAGGCAAGCAAATCGTGTTGATTTACAGTGGCTTGAGGATTTGGCCCATTACCGCTTCTTTATACACTTTTAAAAAGAAATGCCAACTCGATAGTTTAGGCTTTAACTGGAACATGGCAAGTAATTGTATGTTTTGGCGGACCCCTAGTAATGTTGCAGAATCTTTCTCTGAAGTTGTTCCATGGGATAGCCGATTCCTCAGGTAAGAGCTACTTGTTTGTTCAATCCTCCATCTTAGGCCTGCTCCTCAGGTGCATCCTCCTTCTCGCAGCGATTTCCTAGGAACAGATTTCGAAGAACAGCTCTGATCACAGAATCACAGATTGGTTAGGGTTGGAAAGGAGCTCTGGAGATCATCCAGCCCAACCCCCCTGCCAGAGCAGGGTCACCTACAGCAGGTTGCACCGGATGACCTCCAGGCGGGTTTTGAATGTCTCTGGGGTGGGAGACTCTACTGCCTCCCTGGGCAGCCTGTTCCAGTGCTCTGCCACCCTCAAAGTAAAGAAGTTCCTCCTCATGCTTTGATAGAAGTTCCTACGTTCCAGTTTGTACCCGTTACCTCTTGTCCTGGATCATCTTTGATGATCCAGGACAAGAGGTAACGGGCACCAATTGGAACGTAGGAACTTGAACTTCAACTGGAACGTAGGAACTTGAACATAGGATTATCCTTGATGATTCAGGATAGCTGTGTGTCTGACCAGTCTGTCTTTCGAAGGAGGTCCTGGACCAGCTCCAGCCATGCTGTGCTGAGCAGAGCCCCTGGCAGCAGCCCCACAGCTCACTCCCAGTGTGCCTGAATGGAAAAGGTACCAAAGTTGCTCCAACACTTTCTGAAAAACTCTATAGTGTTACCCCACAAGCGCAAAGCGACGGCAAAGCCCGTGAAATGACACCGGTGCTTCCAGAAAATGTCAAGCTTCCTGCCCAAGGGTGACATGCCATGCGGTGGGGTCAGGGCCACGCGCTGAGCACCCGGTGCGCTGGGGTTGCCCCAGCGGTTCCTGAGCAGCTCCTGCAGTGCTGCTGCCGGTACCGTTCTGTCAGCTGTATTTGTTTAAAAAGCCGTTGTTGTTTCCGGCGTAATCTGACGGCAGTTTTCTCGGGCATTTGGGCCTCTTCTAATAAGTGTGCTGTAAGTACATCTGCAAGCATTCACCTGTCGAGGTCAAATGACTGGTGGTGCTCATCTCCCCCCGTGCTACTGCTGCTGCCTCCCGTGAATGCTCATGTGCCTGCGTGCCCCTGTACAGGCACAGATGCACGCGCGCAACACCTGATCCCGCATCCTAATTATTTTTCGCCCGGTTCTCGGAGTTGTTCTGCTTCCGGCTGATGAATGGGAAAGTGTAGTAGTGCTGTTTCATTTCACCAGCCTCTCAAGTGTGGCAATTATGGTAAATTTGAGAACAAGCGAGATTAGATTGATAATTACACCTCCTCCTTTAATTAGCCAACCACAGGATCTGTGGAGGCAAAGGCCGGGGGTGTGTGTCGGTGTATATAACGTGTATTGTCTATGTGAAAGATTAATCAAAAGGAGTTGCTTGAGGTGGGAAGGCTTTTCTGGAGAGGTTCCACATGTTGTCAGGTAGTCCATCTGAATGGCAGCTTCCGGTTCGGTCCCTTAGCTTTCGGACGTGACATTTAGTCTGATATGTGCCAGCCGTGCAATCTACCTAGCCCTGCAAAGTGCAAATATTAACCTAAATGCATATTAAGATACTGTGTGTTAGCTCCTGAACTGAAATAGAGAGCGGGTGTTCCAGCGGAGGCAAGCAAATCGTGTTGATTTAGAGTGGCTTGAGGATTTGGCCCATTACCGCTTCTTTATACACTTTTAAAAAGAAATGCCAACTCGATAGTTTAGGCTTTAACTGGAACATGGCAAGTAATTGTATGCTTTGGCGGACCCCTAGTAATGTTGCAGAATCTTTCTCAGAAGTTGTTCCATGGGATAGCCGATTCCTCAGGTAAGAGCTACTTGTTTGTTCAATCCTCCATCTTAGGCCTGCTCCTCAGGTGCGTCCTTCTTCTCGCAGCGATTTCCTAGGAACAGATTTCGAAGAACAGCTCTGATCACAGAATCACAGATTGGTTAGGGTTGGAAAGGAGCTCTGGAGATCATGTAGTGCAACCCCCCTGCCAGAGCAGGGTCACCTACAGCAGGTTGCACAGGATGACCTCCAGGCGGGTTATGAATGTCTCTGGGGTGGGAGACTCTACTTCCTCCCTGGGCAGCCTGTTCCAGCGCTCTGCCACCCTAAAAGTAAAGAAGTTCCTCTTCATGCTTTGATAGAAGTTCCTAGGTTCCAGTTTGTACCCGTTACCTCTTGTCCTGGATCATCTTTGATGATCCAGGACAAGAGGTAACGGGCACCAATTGGAACGTAGGAACTTGAACTTGAACTGGAACGTAGGAACTTGAACATAGGATTATCCTTGATGATTCAGGATAGCTGTGTGTCTGACCAGTCTGTCTTTCGAAGGAGGTCCTGGACCAGCTCCAGCCATGCTGTGCTGAGCAGAGCCCCTGGCAGCAGCCCCACAGCTCACTCCCAGTGTGCCTGAATGGAAAAGGTACCAAAGTTGCTCCAACACTTTCTGAAAAACTCTATAGTGTTACCCCACAAGCACAAAGCGACGGCAAAGCCCGTGAAATGACACCGGTGCTTCCAGAAAATGTCAAGCTTCCTGCCCAAGGGTGACATGCCATGCGGTGGGGTCAGGGCCACGTGCTGAGCACCCGGTGCGCTGGGGTTGCCCCAGCGGTTCCTGAGCAGCTCCTGCAGTGCTGCCGCCGGTACCGTTCTGGCGGCTGTAGTTGTTTAAAAAGCCGTTGTTGTTTCCGGCGTAATCTGACGGCAGTTTTCTCGGGCATTTGGGCCTCTTCGAATAAGTGTGCTGTGAGTACATCTGCAAGCATTCACCTGTCGAGGTCAAATGACTGGTGGTGCTCATCTGCCCCCGTGCTACTGCTGCTGCCTCCCGTGAATGCTCATGTGCCTGCGTGCCCCTGTACAGGCACAGATGCACGCGCGCAACACCTGATCCCGCATCCTAATTATTTTTCGCCCGGTTCTCTGAGTTGTTCTGCTTCCGGCTGATGAATGGGAAAGTGTAGTAGTGCTGTTTCATTTCACCAGCCTCTCAAGTGTGGAAATTATGGTAAATTTGAGAACAAGCCAGATTAGATTGATAGTTACACCTCCTCCTTTAATTAGCCAACCACAGGATCTGTGGAGGCAAAGGCCGGGGGGGTGTGTCGGTGTGTATAACGTGTATTGTCTATGTGAAAGATTAATCAAAAGGAGTTGCTTGAGGTGGGAAGGCTTTTCCGGAGAGGTTCCACATGTTGTCAGGTAGTCCCTCTGAATGGCAGCTTCCGGTTCGGTCCCTTAGCTTTCGGAAGTGACATTTAGTCTGATATGTGCCAGCCGTGCAATCTACCTAGCCCTGCAAAGTGCAAATATTAACCTAAATGCATATTAAGATAGTGTGTGTTAGCTCCTGAACTGAAATAGAGAGCGGGTGTTCCAGCGGAGGCAAGCAAATCGTGTTGATTTACAGTGGCTTGAGGATTTGGCCCATTACCGCTTCTTTATACACTTTTAAAAAGAAATGCCAACTCGATAGTTTAGGCTTTAACTGGAACATGGCAAGTAATTGTATGTTTTGGCGGACCCCTAGTAATGTTGCAGAATCTTTCTCAGAAGTTGTTCCATGGGATAGCCGATTCCTCAGGTAAGAGCTACTTGTTTGTTCAATCCTCCATCTTAGGCCTGCTCCTCAGGTGCATCCTCCTTCTCGCAGCGATTTCCTAGGAACAGATTTCGAAGAACAGCTCTGATCACAGAATCACAGATTGGTTAGGGTTGGAAAGGAGCTCTGGAGATCATCCAGCCCAACCCCCCTGCCAGAGCAGGGTCACCTACAGCAGGTTGCACCGGATGACCTCCAGGCGGGTTTTGAATGTCTCTGGGGTGGGAGACTCTACTGCCTCCCTGGGCAGCCTGTTCCAGTGCTCTGCCACCCTCAAAGTAAAGAAGTTCCTCCTCATGCTTTGATAGAAGTTCCTACGTTCCAGTTTGTACCCGTTACCTCTTGTCCTGGATCATCTTTGATGATCCAGGACAAGAGGTAACGGGCACCAATTGGAACGTAGGAACTTGAACTTGAACTGGAACGTAGGAACTTGAACATAGGATTATCCTTGATGATTCAGGATAGCTGTGTGTCTGACCAGTCTGTCTTTCGAAGGAGGTCCTGGACCAGCTCCAGCCATGCTGTGCTGAGCAGAGCCCCTGGCAGCAGCCCCACAGCTCACTCCCAGTGTGCCTGAATGGAAAAGGTACCAAAGTTGCTCCAACACTTTCTGAAAAACTCTATAGTGTTACCCCACAAGCGCAAAGCGACGGCAAAGCCCGTGAAATGACACCGGTGCTTCCAGAAAATGTCAAGCTTCCTGCCCAAGGGTGACATGCCATGCGGTGGGGTCAGGGCCACGCGCTGAGCACCCGGTGCGCTGGGGTTGCCCCAGCGGTTCCTGAGCAGCTCCTGCAGTGCTGCTGCCGGTACCGTTCTGTCGGCTGTATTTGTTTAAAAAGCCGTTGTTGTTTCCGGCGTAATCTGACGGCAGTTTTCTCGGGCATTTGGGCCTCTTCTAATAAGTGTGCTGTAAGTACATCTGCAAGCATTCACCTGTCGAGGTCAAATGACTGGTGGTGCTCATCTGCCCCCGTGCTACTGCTGCTGCCTCCCGTGAATGCTCATGTGCCTGCGTGCCCCTGTACAGGCACAGATGCACGCGCGCAACACCTGATCCCGCATCCTAATTATTTTTCGCCCGGTTCTCTGAGTTGTTCTGCTTCCGGCTGATGAATGGGAAAGTGTAGTAGTGCTGTTTCATTTCACCAGCCTCTCAAGTGTGGAAATTATGGTAAATTTGAGAACAAGCCAGATTAGATTGATAGTTACACCTCCTCCTTTAATTAGCCAACCACAGGATCTGTGGAGGCAAAGGCCGGGGGGGTGTGTCGGTGTATATAACGTGTATTGTCTATGTGAAAGATTAATCAAAAGGAGTTGCTTGAGGTGGGAAGGCTTTTCTGGAGAGGTTCCACATGTTGTCAGGTAGTCCATCTGAATGGCAGCTTCCGGTTCGGTCCCTTAGCTTTCGGACGTGACATTTAGTCTGATATGTGCCAGCCGTGCAATCTACCTAGCCCTGCAAAGTGCAAATATTAACCTAAATGCATATTAAGATACTGTGTGTTAGCTCCTGAACTGAAATAGAGAGCGGGTGTTCCAGCGGAGGCAAGCAAATCGTGTTGATTTAGAGTGGCTTGAGGATTTGGCCCATTACCGCTTCTTTATACACTTTTAAAAAGAAATGCCAACTCGATAGTTTAGGCTTTAACTGGAACATGGCAAGTAATTGTATGCTTTGGCGGACCCCTAGTAATGTTGCAGAATCTTTCTCAGAAGTTGTTCCATGGGATAGCCGATTCCTCAGGTAAGAGCTACTTGTTTGTTCAATCCTCCATCTTAGGCCTGCTCCTCAGGTGCGTCCTTCTTCTCGCAGCGATTTCCTAGGAACAGATTTCGAAGAACAGCTCTGATCACAGAATCACAGATTGGTTAGGGTTGGAAAGGAGCTCTGGAGATCATGTAGTGCAACCCCCCTGCGAGAGCAGGGTCACCTACAGCAGGTTGCACAGGATGACCTCCAGGCGGGTTATGAATGTCTCTGGGGTGGGAGACTCTACCGCCTCCCTGGGCAGCCTGTTCCAGCGCTCTGCCACCCTCAAAGTAAAGAAGTTCCTCCTCATGCTTTGATAGAAGTTCCTAGGTTCCAGTTTCTACCCGTTACCTCTTGTCCTGGATCATCTTTGATGATCCAGGACAAGAGGTAACGGGCGCCAATTGGAACGTAGGAACTTGAACTTGAACTGGAACGTAGGAGCTTGAACATAGGATTATCCTTGATGATTCAGGATAGCTGTGTTTCTGACCAGTCTATCTTTTGAAGGAGGTCCTGGACCAGCTCCAGCCATGCTGTGCTGAGCAGAGCCCCTGGCAGCAGCCCCACAGCTCACTCCCAGTGTGCCTGAATGGAAAAGGTACCAAAGTTGCTCCAACACTTTCTGAAAAACTCTATAGTGTTACCCCACAAGCGCAAAGCGACGGCAAAGCCCGTGAAATGACACCGGTGCTTCCAGAAAATGTCAAGCTTCCTGCCCAAGGGTGACATGCCATGCGGTGGGGTCAGGGCCACGCGCTGAGCACCCGGTGCGCTGGGGTTGCCCCAGCGGTTCCTGAGCAGCTCCTGCAGTGCTGCCGCCGGTACCGTTCTGGCGGCTGTAGTTGTTTAAAAAGCCGTTGTTGTTTCCGGCGTAATCTGACGGCAGTTTTCTCGGGCATTTGGGCCTCTTCTAATAAGTGTGCTGTGAGTACATCTGCAAGCATTCACCTGTCGAGGTCAAATGACTGGTGGTGCTCATCTGCCCCCGTGCTACTGCTGCTGCCTCCCGTGAATGCTCATGTGCCTGCGTGCCCCTGTACAGGCACAGATGAACGCGCGCAACACCTGATCCCGCATCCTAATTATTTTTCGCCCGGTTCTCGGAGTTGTTCTGCTTCCGGCTGATGAATGGGAAAGTGTAGTAGTGCTGTTTCATTTCACCAGCCTCTCAAGTGTGGAAATTATGGTAAATTTGAGAACAAGCCAGATTAGATTGATAGTTACACCTCCTCCTTTAATTAGCCAACCACAGGATCTGTGGAGGCAAAGGCCGGGGGGGTGTGTCGGTGTATATAACGTGTATTGTCTATGTGAAAGATTAATCAAAAGGAGTTGCTTGAGGTGGGAAGGCTTTTCCGAAGAGGTTCCACATGTTGTCAGGTAGTCCCTCTGAATGGCAGCTTCCGGTTCGGTCCCTTAGCTTTCGGAAGTGACATTTAGTCTGATATGTGCCAGCCGTGCAATCTACCTAGCCCTGCAAAGTGCAAATATTAACCTAAATGCATATTAAGATAGTGTGTGTTAGCTCCTGAACTGAAATAGAGAGCGGGTGTTCCAGCGGAGGCAAGCAAATCGTGTTGATTTACAGTGGCTTGAGGATTTGGCCCATTACCGCTTCTTTATACACTTTTAAAAAGAAATGCCAACTCGATAGTTTAGGCTTTAACTGGAACATGGCAAGTAATTGTATGTTTTGGCGGACCCCTAGTAATGTTGCAGAATCTTTCTCAGAAGTTGTTCCATGGGATAGCCGATTCCTCAGGTAAGAGCTACTTGTTTGTTCAATCCTCCATCTTAGGCCTGCTCCTCAGGTGCATCCTCCTTCTCGCAGCGATTTCCTAGGAACAGATTTCGAAGAACAGCTCTGATCACAGAATCACAGATTGGTTAGGGTTGGAAAGGAGCTCTGGAGATCATCCAGTCCAACCCCCCTGCCAGAGCAGGGTCACCTACAGCAGGTTGCACAGAATGACCTCCAGGCGGGTTTTGAATGTCTCTGGGGTGGGAGACTCTACCGCCTCCCTGGGCAGCCTGTTCCAGCGCTCTGCCACCCTCAAAGTAAAGAAGTTCCTCCTCATGCTTTGATAGAAGTTCCTACGTTCCAGTTTGTACCCGTTACCTCTTGTCCTGGATCATCAAAGATGATCCAGGACAAGAGGTAACGGGCACCAATTGGAACGTAGGAACTTGAACTTGAACTGGAAGGTAGGAACTTGAACTTGAACATAGGATTATCCTTGATGATTCAGGATAGCTGTGTGTCTGACCAGTCTGTCTTTCGAAGGAGGTCCTGGACCAGCTCCAGCCATGCTGTGCTGAGCAGAGCCCCTGGGAGCAGCCCCACACCTCACTCCCAGTGTGCCTGAATGGAAAAGGTACCAAAGTTGCTCCAACACTTTCTGAAAAACTCTATAGTGTTACCCCACAAGCGCAAAGCGACGGCAAAGCCCGTGAAATGACACCGGTGCTTCCAGAAAATGTCAAGCTTCCTGCCCAAGGGTGACATGCCATGCGGTGGGGTCAGGGCCACGCGCTGAGCACCCGGTGCGCTGGGGTTGCCCCAGCGGTTCCTGAGCAGCTCCTGCAGTGCTGCCGCCGGTACCGTTCTGGCGGCTGTAGTTGTTTAAAAAGCCGTTGTTGTTTCCGGCGTAATCTGACGGCAGTTTTCTCGGGCATTTGGGCCTCTTCTAATAAGTGTGCTGTGAGTACATCTGCAAGCATTCACCTGTCGAGGTCAAATGACTGGTGGTGCTCATCTGCCCCCTTGCTACTGCTGCTGCCTCCCGTGAATGCTCATGTGCCTGCGTGCCCCTGCGTGCACAGATGCACGCGCGCAACACCTGATCCCGCATCCTAATTATTTTTCGCCCGGTTCTCGGAGTTGTTCTGCTTCCGGCTGATGAATGGGAAAGTGTAGTAGTGCTGTTTCATTTCACCAGCCTCTCAAGTGTGGAAATTATGGTAAATTTGAGAACAAGCCAGATTAGATTGATAGTTACACCTCCTCCTTTAATTAGCCAACCACAGGATCTGTGGAGGCAAAGGCCGGGGGGGTGTGTCGGTGTATATAACGTGTATTGTCTATGTGAAAGATTAATCAAAAGGAGTTGCTTGAGGTGGGAAGGCTTTTCCGGAGAGGTTCCACATGTTGTCAGGTAGTCCCTCTGAATGGCAGCTTCCGGTTCGGTCCCTTAGCTTTCGGAAGTGACATTTAGTCTGATATGTGCCAGCCGTGCAATCTACCTAGCCCTGCAAAGTGCAAATATTAACCTAAATGCATATTAAGATACTGTGTGTTAGCTCCTGAACTGAAATAGAGAGCGGGTGTTCCAGCGGAGGCAAGCAAATCGTGTTGATTTACAGTGGCTTGAGGATTTGGCCCATTACCGCTTCTTTATACACTTTTAAAAAGAAATGCCAACTCGATAGTTTAGGCTTTAACTGGAACATGGCAAGTAATTCTGTGTTTTGGCGGACCCCTAGTAATGTTGCAGAATCTTTCTCAGAAGTTGTTCCATGGGATAGCCGATTCCTCAGGTAAGAGCTACTTGTTTGTTCAATCCTCCATCTTAGGCCTGCTCCTCAGGTGCATCCTCCTTCTCGCAGCGATTTCCTAGGAACAGATTTCGAAGAACAGCTCTGATCACAGAATCACAGATTGGTTAGGGTTGGAAAGGAGCTCTGGAGATCATCCAGTCCAACCCCCTGCCAGAGCAGGGTCACCTACAGCAGGTTGCACAGGATGACCTCCAGGCGGGTTATGAATGTCTCTGGGGTCGGAGACTCTACTGCCTCCCTGGGCAGCCTGTTCTAGCGCTCTGCCACCCTCAAAGTAAAGAAGTTCCTCCTCATACTTTGATAGAAGTTCCTAGGTTCCAGTTTGTACCCGTTACCTCTTGTCCTGGATCATCTTTGATGATCCAGGACAAGAGGTAACGGGCACCAATTGGAACGTAGGAACTTGAACTTGAACTGGAAGGTAGGAACTTGAACTTGAACATAGGATTATCCTTGATGATTCAGGATAGCTGTGTGTCTGACCAGTCTGTCTTTCGAAGGAGGTCCTGGACCAGCTCCAGCCATGCTGTGCTGAGCAGAGCCCCTGGCAGCAGCCCCACAGCTCACTCCCAGTGTGCCTGAATGGAAAAGGTACCAAAGTTGCTCCAACACTTTCTGAAAAACTCTATAGTGTTACCCCACAAGCGCAAAGCGACGGCAAAGCCCGTGAAATGACACCGGTGCTTCCAGAAAATGTCAAGCTTCCTGCCCAAGGGTGACATGCCATGCGGTGGGGTCAGGGCCACGCGCTGAGCACCCGGTGCGCTGGGGTTGCCCCAGCGGTTCCTGAGCAGCTCCTGCAGTGCTGCCGCCGGTACCGTTCTGGCGGCTGTAGTTGTTTAAAAAGCCGTTGTTGTTTCCGGCGTAATCTGACGGCAGTTTTCTCGGGCATTTGGGCCTCTTCGAATAAGTGTGCTGTGAGTACATCTGCAAGCATTCACCTGTCGAGGTCAAATGACTGGTGGTGCTCATCTGCCCCCGTGCTACTGCTGCTGCCTCCCGTGAATGCTCATGTGCCTGCGTGCCCCTGTACAGGCACAGATGCACGCGCGCAACACCTGATCCCGCATCCTAATTATTTTTCGCCCGGTTCTCGGAGTTGTTCTGCTTCCGGCTGATGAATGGGAAAGTGTAGTAGTGCTGTTTCATTTCACCAGCCTCTCAAGTGTGGAAATTATGGTAAATTTGAGAACAAGCCAGATTAGATTGATAGTTACACCTCCTCCTTTAATTAGCCAACCACAGGATCTGTGGAGGCAAAGGCCGGGGGGGTGTGTCGGTGTATATAACGTGTATTGTCTATGTGAAAGATTAATCAAAAGGAGTTGCTTGAGGTGGGAAGGCTTTTCCGGAGAGGTTCCACATGTTGTCAGGTAGTCCCTCTGAATGGCAGCTTCCGGTTCGGTCCCTTAGCTTTCGGAAGTGACATTTAGTCTGATATGTGCCAGCCGTGCAATCTACCTAGCCCTGCAAAGTGCAAATATTAACCTAAATGCATATTAAGATACTGTGTGTTAGCTCCTGAACTGAAATAGAGAGCGGGTGTTCCAGCGGAGGCAAGCAAATCGTGTTGATTTACAGTGGCTTGAGGATTTGGCCCATTACCGCTTCTTTATACACTTTTAAAAAGAAATGCCAACTCGATAGTTTAGGCTTTAACTGGAACATGGCAAGTAATTCTGTGTTTTGGCGGACCCCTAGTAATGTTGCAGAATCTTTCTCAGAAGTTGTTCCATGGGATAGCCGATTCCTCAGGTAAGAGCTACTTGTTTGTTCAATCCTCCATCTTAGGCCTGCTCCTCAGGTGCATCCTCCTTCTCGCAGCGATTTCCTAGGAACAGATTTCGAAGAACAGCTCTGATCACAGAATCACAGATTGGTTAGGGTTGGAAAGGAGCTCTGGAGATCATCCAGTCCAACCCCCTGCCAGAGCAGGGTCACCTACAGCAGGTTGCACAGGATGACCTCCAGGCGGGTTATGAATGTCTCTGGGGTCGGAGACTCTACTGCCTCCCTGGGCAGCCTGTTCTAGCGCTCTGCCACCCTCAAAGTAAAGAAGTTCCTCCTCATGCTTTGATAGAAGTTCCTAGGTTCCAGTTTGTACCCGTTACCTCTTGTCCTGGATCATCTTTGATGATCCAGGACAAGAGGTAACGGGCACCAATTGGAACGTAGGAACTTGAACTTGAACTGGAAGGTAGGAACTTGAACTTGAACATAGGATTATCCTTGATGATTCAGGATAGCTGTGTGTCTGACCAGTCTGTCTTTCGAAGGAGGTCCTGGACCAGCTCCAGCCATGCTGTGCTGAGCAGAGCCCCTGGCAGCAGCCCCACAGCTCACTCCCAGTGTGCCTGAATGGAAAAGGTACCAAAGTTGCTCCAACACTTTCTGAAAAACTCTATAGTGTTACCCCACAAGCGCAAAGCGACGGCAAAGCCCGTGAAATGACACCGGTGCTTCCAGAAAATGTCAAGCTTCCTGCCCAAGGGTGACATGCCATGCGGTGGGGTCAGGGCCACGCGCTGAGCACCCGGTGCGCTGGGGTTGCCCCAGCGGTTCCTGAGCAGCTCCTGCAGTGCTGCCGCCGGTACCGTTCTGGCGGCTGTAGTTGTTTAAAAAGCCGTTGTTGTTTCCGGCGTAATCTGACGGCAGTTTTCTCGGGCATTTGGGCCTCTTCGAATAAGTGTGCTGTGAGTACATCTGCAAGCATTCACCTGTCGAGGTCAAATGACTGGTGGTGCTCATCTGCCCCCTTGCTACTGCTGCTGCCTCCCGTGAATGCTCATGTGCCTGCGTGCCCCTGTACAGGCACAGATGCACGCGCGCAACACCTGATCCCGCATCCTAATTATTTTTCGCCCGGTTCTCGGAGTTGTTCTGCTTCCGGCTGATGAATGGGAAAGTGTAGTAGTGCTGTTTCATTTCACCAGCCTCTCAAGTGTGGAAATTATGGTAAATTTGAGAACAAGCCAGATTAGATTGATAGTTACACCTCCTCCTTTAATTAGCCAACCACAGGATCTGTGGAGGCAAAGGCCGGGGGGGTGTTTCGGTTTATATAAGGTGTATTGTCTATGTTAAAGATTAATCAAAAGGAGTTGCTTGAGGTGGGAAGGCTTTTCCGGAGAGGTTCCACATGTTGTCAGGTAGTCCCTCTGAATGGCAGCTTCCGGTTCGGTCCCTTAGCTTTCGGAAGTGACATTTAGTCTGATATGTGCCAGCCGTGCAATCTACCTAGCCCTGCAAAGTGCAAATATTAACCTAAATGCATATTAAGATACTGTGTGTTAGCTCCTGAACTGAAATAGAGAGCGGGTGTTCCAGCGGAGGCAAGCAAATCGTGTTGATTTACAGTGGCTTGAGGATTTGGCCCATTACTGCTTCTTTATACACTTTTAAAAAGAAATGCCAACTCGATAGTTTAGGCTTTAACTAAAACATGGCAAGTAATTGTATGTTTTGGCGGACCCCTAGTAATGTTGCAGAATCTTTCTCAGAAGTTGTTCCATGGGATAGCCGATTTCTCAGGTAAGAGCTACTTGTTTGTTCAATCCTCCATCTTAGGCCTGCTCCTCAGGTGCATCCTCCTTCTCGCAGCGATTTCCTAGGAACAGATTTCGAAGAACAGCTCTGATCACAGAATCACAGATTGGTTAGGGTTGGAAAGGAGCTCTGGAGATCATCCAGTCCAACCCCCTGCCAGAGCAGGGTCACCTACAGCAGGTTGCACCGGATGACCTCCAGGCGGGTTTTGAATGTCTCTGGGGTGGGAGACTCTACCGCCTCCCTGGGCAGCCTGTTCCAGCGCTCTGCCACCCTCAAAGTAAAGAAGTTCCTCCTCATGCTTTGATAGAAGTTCCTAGGTTCCAGTTTGTACCCGTTACCTCTTGTCCTGGATCATCTTTGATGATCCAGGACAAGAGGTAACGGGCACCAATTGGAACGTAGGAACTTGAACTTGAACTGGAAGGTAGGAACTTGAACTTGAACATAGGATTATCCTTGATGATTCAGGATAGCTGTGTGTCTGACCAGTCTGTCTTTCGAAGGAGGTCCTGGGCCAGCTCCAGCCATGCTGTGCTGAGCAGAGCCCCTGGCAGCAGCCCCACACCTCACTCCCAGTGTGCCTGAATGGAAAAGGTACCAAAGTTGCTCCAACACTTTCTGAAAAACTCTATAGTGTTACCCCACAAGCGCAAAGCGACAGCAAAGCCCGTGAAATGACACCGGTGCTTCCAGAAAATGTCAAGCTTCCTGCCCAAGGGTGACATGCCATGCGGTGGGGTCAGGGCCACGCGCTGAGCACCCGGTGCGCTGGGGTTGCCCCAGCGCTTCCTGAGCAGCTCCTGCAGTGCTGCCGCCGGTACCGTTCTGGCGGCTGTAGTTGTTTAAAAAGCCGTTGTTGTTTCCGGCGTAATCTGACGGCAGTTTTCTCGGGCATTTGGGCCTCTTCGAATAAATGTGCTGTGAGTACATCTGCAAGCATTCACCTGTCGAGGTCAAATGACTGGTGGTGCTCATCTGCCCCCGTGCTACTGCTGCTGCCTCCCGTGAATGCTCATGTGCCTGCGTGCCCCTGTACAGGCACAGATGCACGCGCGCAACACCTGATCCCGCATCCTAATTATTTTTCGCCCGGTTCTCGGAGTTGTTCTGCTTCCGGCTGATGAATGGGAAAGTGTAGTAGTGCTGTTTCATTTCACCAGCCTCTCAAGTGTGGAAATTATGGTAAATTTGAGAACAAGCCAGATTAGATTGATAGTTACACCTCCTCCTTTAATTAGCCAACCACAGGATCTGTGGAGGCAAAGGCCGGGGGGGTGTGTCGGTTTATATAAGGTGTATTGTCTATGTTAAAGATTAATCAAAAGGAGTTGCTTGAGGTGGGAAGGCTTTTCCGGAGAGGTTCCACATGTTGTCAGGTAGTCCCTCTGAATGGCAGCTTCCGGTTCGGTCCCTTAGCTTTCGGAAGTGACATTTAGTCTGATATGTGCCAGCCGTGCAATCTACCTAGCCCTGCAAAGTGCAAATATTAACCTAAATGCATATTAAGATACTGTGTGTTAGCTCCTGAACTGAAATAGAGAGCGGGTGTTCCAGCGGAGGCAAGCAAATCGTGTTGATTTACAGTGGCTTGAGGATTTGGCCCATTACTGCTTCTTTATACACTTTTAAAAAGAAATGCCAACTCGATAGTTTAGGCTTTAACTAAAACATGGCAAGTAATTGTATGTTTTGGCGGACCCCTAGTAATGTTGCAGAATCTTTCTCAGAAGTTGTTCCATGGGATAGCCGATTTCTCAGGTAAGAGCTACTTGTTTGTTCAATCCTCCATCTTAGGCCTGCTCCTCAGGTGCATCCTCCTTCTCGCAGCGATTTCCTAGGAACAGATTTCGAAGAACAGCTCTGATCACAGAATCACAGATTGGTTAGGGTTGGAAAGGAGCTCTGGAGATCATCCAGTCCAACCCCCTGCCAGAGCAGGGTCACCTACAGCAGGTTGCACCGGATGACCTCCAGGCGGGTTTTGAATGTCTCTGGGGTGGGAGACTCTACCGCCTCCCTGGGCAGCCTGTTCCAGCGCTCTGCCACCCTCAAAGTAAAGAAGTTCCTCCTCATGCTTTGATAGAAGTTCCTAGGTTCCAGTTTGTACCCGTTACCTCTTGTCCTGGATCATCTTTGATGATCCAGGACAAGAGGTAACGGGCACCAATTGGAACGTAGGAACTTGAACTTGAACTGGAAGGTAGGAACTTGAACTTGAACATAGGATTATCCTTGATGATTCAGGATAGCTGTGTGTCTGACCAGTCTGTCTTTCGAAGGAGGTCCTGGGCCAGCTCCAGCCATGCTGTGCTGAGCAGAGCCCCTGGCAGCAGCCCCACACCTCACTCCCAGTGTGCCTGAATGGAAAAGGTACCAAAGTTGCTCCAACACTTTCTGAAAAACTCTATAGTGTTACCCCACAAGCGCAAAGCGACGGCAAAGCCCGTGAAATGACACCGGTGCTTCCAGAAAATGTCAAGCTTCCTGCCCAAGGGTGACATGCCATGCGGTGGGGTCAGGGCCACGCGCTGAGCACCCGGTGCGCTGGGGTTGCCCCAGCGCTTCCTGAGCAGCTCCTGCAGTGCTGCCGCCGGTACCGTTCTGGCGGCTGTAGTTGTTTAAAAAGCCGTTGTTGTTTCCGGCGTAATCTGACGGCAGTTTTCTCGGGCATTTGGGCCTCTTCGAATAAATGTGCTGTGAGTACATCTGCAAGCATTCACCTGTCGAGGTCAAATGACTGGTGGTGCTCATCTGCCCCCGTGCTACTGCTGCTGCCTCCCGTGAATGCTCATGTGCCTGCGTGCCCCTGTACAGGCACAGATGCACGCGCGCAACACCTGATCCCGCATCCTAATTATTTTTCGCCCGGTTCTCGGAGTTGTTCTGCTTCCGGCTGATGAATGGGAAAGTGTAGTAGTGCTGTTTCATTTCACCAGCCTCTCAAGTGTGGAAATTATGGTAAATTTGAGAACAAGCCAGATTAGATTGATAGTTACACCTCCTCCTTTAATTAGCCAACCACAGGATCTGTGGAGGCAAAGGCCGGGGGGGTGTGTCGGTGTATATAAGGTGTATTGTCTATGTGAAAGATTAATCAAAAGGAGTTGCTTGAGGTGGGAAGGCTTTTCCGGAGAGGTTCCACATGTTGTCAGGTAGTCCCTCTGAATGGCAGCTTCCGGTTCGGTCCCTTAGCTTTCGGAAGTGACATTTAGTCTGATATGTGCCAGCCGTGCAATCTACCTAGCCCTGCAAAGTGCAAATATTAACCTAAATGCATATTAAGATACTGTGTGTTAGCTCCTGAACTGAAATAGAGAGCGGGTGTTCCAGCGGAGGCAAGCAAATCGTGTTGATTTACAGTGGCTTGAGGATTTGGCCCATTACCGCTTCTTTATACACTTTTAAAAAGAAATGCCAACTCGATAGTTTAGGCTTTAACTGGAACATGGCAAGTAATTGTATGTTTTGGCGGACCCCTAGTAATGTTGCAGAATCTTTCTCAGAAGTTGTTCCATGGGATAGCCGATTTCTCAGGTAAGAGCTACTTGTTTGTTCAATCCTCCATCTTAGGCCTGCTCCTCAGGTGCATCCTCCTTCTCGCAGCGATTTCCTAGGAACAGATTTCGAAGAACAGCTCTGATCACAGAATCACAGATTGGTTAGGGTTGGAAAGGAGCTCTGGAGATCATCCAGTCCAACCCCCTGCCAGAGCAGGGTCACCTACAGCAGGTTGCACCGGATGACCTCCAGGCGGGTTATGAATGTCTCTGGGGTGGGAGACTCTACCGCCTCCCTGGGCAGCCTGTTCCAGCGCTCTGCCACCCTCAAAGTAAAGAAGTTCCTCCTCATGCTTTGATAGAAGTTCCTAGGTTCCAGTTTGTACCCGTTACCTCTTGTCCTGGATCATCTTTGATGATCCAGGACAAGAGGTAACGGGCACCAATTGGAACGTAGGAACTTGAACTTGAACTGGAAGGTAGGAACTTGAACTTGAACATAGGATTATCCTTGATGATTCAGGATAGCTGTGTGTCTGACCAGTCTGTCTTTCGAAGGAGGTCCTGGGCCAGCTCCAGCCATGCTGTGCTGAGCAGAGCCCCTGGCAGCAGCCCCACACCTCACTCCCAGTGTGCCTGAATGGAAAAGGTACCAAAGTTGCTCCAACACTTTCTGAAAAACTCTATAGTGTTACCCCACAAGCGCAAAGCGACGGCAAAGCCCGTGAAATGACACCGGTGCTTCCAGAAAATGTCAAGCTTCCTGCCCAAGGGTGACATGCCATGCGGTGGGGTCAGGGCCACGCGCTGAGCACCCGGTGCGCTGGGGTTGCCCCAGCGGTTCCTGAGCAGCTCCTGCAGTGCTGCCGCCGGTACCGTTCTGGCGGCTGTAGTTGTTTAAAAAGCCGTTGTTGTTTCCGGCGTAATCTGACGGCAGTTTTCTCAGGCATTTGGGCCTCTTCGAATAAGTGTGCTGTGAGTACATCTGCAAGCATTCACCTGTCGAGGTCAAATGACTGGTGGTGCTCATCTGCCCCCGTGCTACTGCTGCTGCCTCCCGTGAATGCTCATGTGCCTGCGTGCCCCTGTACAGGCACAGATGCACGCGCGCAACACCTGATCCCGCATCCTAATTATTTTTCGCCCGGTTCTCTGAGTTGTTCTGCTTCCGGCTGATGAATGGGAAAGTGTAGTAGTGCTGTTTCATTTCACCAGCCTCTCAAGTGTGGAAATTATGGTAAATTTGAGAACAAGCCAGATTAGATTGATAGTTACACCTCCTCCTTTAATTAGCCAACCACAGGATCTGTGGAGGCAAAGGCCGGGGGGGTGTGTCGGTGTATATAACGTGTATTGTCTATGTGAAAGATTAATCAAAAGGAGTTGCTTGAGGTGGGAAGGCTTTTCCGGAGAGGTTCCACATGTTGTCAGGTAGTCCCTCTGAATGGCAGCTTCCGGTTCGGTCCCTTAGCTTTCGGAAGTGACATTTAGTCTGATATGTGCCAGCCGTGCAATCTACCTAGCCCTGCAAAGTGCAAATATTAACCTAAATGCATATTAAGATACTGTGTGTTAGCTCCTGAACTGAAATAGAGAGCGGGTGTTCCAGCGGAGGCAAGCAAATCGTGTTGATTTACAGTGGCTTGAGGATTTGGCCCATTACCGCTTCTTTATACACTTTTAAAAAGAAATGCCAACTCGATAGTTTAGGCTTTAACTGGAACATGGCAAGTAATTGTATGTTTTGGCGGACCCCTAGTAATGTTGCAGAATCTTTCTCAGAAGTTGTTCCATGGGATAGCCGATTCCTCAGGTAAGAGCTACTTGTTTGTTCAATCCTCCATCTTAGGCCTGCTCCTCAGGTGCATCCTCCTTCTCGCAGCGATTTCCTAGGAACAGATTTCGAAGAACAGCTCTGATCACAGAATCACAGATTGGTTAGGGTTGGAAAGGAGCTCTGGAGATCATGTAGTGCAACCCCCCTGCCAGAGCAGGGTCACCTACAGCAGGTTGCACATGATGACCTCCAGGCGGGTTTTGAATGTCTCTGGGGTGGGAGACTCTACTGCCTCCCTGGGCAGCCTGTTCCAGCGCTCTGCCACCCTCAAAGTAAAGAAGTTCCTCCTCATGCTTTGATAGAAGTTCCTAGGTTCCAGTTTGTACCCGTTACCTCTTGTCCTGGATCATCTTTGATGATCCAGGACAAGAGGTAACGGGCACCAATTGGAACGTAGGAACTTGAACTTGAACTGGAAGGTAGGAACTTGAACTTGAACATAGGATTATCCTTGATGATTCAGGATAGCTGTGTGTCTGACCAGTCTGTCTTTCGAAGGAGGTCCTGGGCCAGCTCCAGCCATGCTGTGCTGAGCAGAGCCCCTGGCAGCAGCCCCACACCTCACTCCCAGTGTGCCTGAATGGAAAAGGTACCAAAGTTGCTCCAACACTTTCTGAAAAACTCTATAGTGTTACCCCACAAGCGCAAAGCGACGGCAAAGCCCGTGAAATGACACCGGTGCTTCCAGAAAATGTCAAGCTTCGTGCCCAAGGGTGACATGCCATGCGGTGGGGTCAGGGCCACACGCTGAGCACCCGGTGCGCTGGGGTTGCCCCAGCGGTTCCTGAGCAGCTCCTGCAGTGCTGCCGCCGGTACCGTTCTGGCGGCTGTAGTTGTTTAAAAAGCCGTTGTTGTTTCCGGCGTAATCTGACGGCAGTTTTCTCGGGCATTTGGGCCTCTTCTAATAAGTGTGCTGTGAGTACATCTGCAAGCATTCACCTGTCGAGGTCAAATGACTGGTGGTGCTCATCTCCCCCCGTGCTACTTCTGCTGCTGCCTCCCGTGAATGCTCATGTGCCTGCGTGCCCCTGTACAGGCACAGAAGCACGCGCGCAACACCTGATCCCGCATCCTAATTATTTTTCGCCCGGTTCTCGGAGTTGTTCTGCTTCCGGCTGATGAATGGGAAAGTGTAGTAGTACTGTTTCATTTCACCAGCCTCTCAAGTGTGGAAATTATGGTAAATTTGAGAACAAGCCAGATTAGATTGATAGTTACACCTCCTCCTTTAATTAGCCAAGCACAGGATCTGTGGAGGCAAAGGCCGGGGGGGTGTGTCGGTGTATATAACGTGTATTGTCTATGTGAAAGATTAATCAAAAGGAGTTGCTTGAGGTGGGAAGGCTTTTCCGGAGAGGTTCCACATGTTGTCAGGTAGTCCCTCTGAATGGCAGCTTCCGGTTCGGTCCCTTAGCTTTCGGAAGTGACATTTAGTCTGGTATGTGCCAGCCGTGCAATCTACCTAGCCCTGCAAAGTGCAAATATTAACCTAAATGCATATTAAGATACTGTGTGTTAGCTCCTGAACTGAAATAGAGAGCGGGTGTTCCAGCGGAGGCAAGCAAATCGTGTTGATTTACAGTGGCTTGAGGATTTGGCCCATTACCGCTTCTTTATACACTTTTAAAAAGAAATGCCAACTCGATAGTTTAGGCTTTAACTGGAACATGGCAAGTAATTGTATGTTTTGGCGGACCCCTAGTAATGTTGCAGAATCTTTCTCAGAAGTTGTTCCATGGGATAGCCGATTCCTCAGGTAAGAGCTACTTGTTTGTTCAATCCTCCATCTTAGGCCTGCTCCTCAGGTGCATCCTCCTTCTCGCAGCGATTTCCTAGGAACAGATTTCGAAGAACAGCTCTGATCACAGAATCACAGATTGGTTAGGGTTGGAAAGGAGCTCTGGAGATCATCCAGTCCAACCCCCTGCCATAGCAGGGTCACCTACAGCAGGTTGCACAGGATGACCTCCAGGCGGGTTATGAATGTCTCTGGGGTGGGAGACTCTACCGCCTCCCTGGGCAGCCTGTTCCAGCGCTCTGCCACCCTCAAAGTAAAGAAGTTCCTCTTCATGCTTTGATAGAAGTTCCTAGGTTCCAGTTTGTACCCGTTACCTCTTGTCCTGGATCATCTTTGATGATCCAGGACAAGAGGTAACGGGCACCAATTGGAACGTAGGAACTTGAACTTGAACTGGAAGGTAGGAACTTGAACTTGAACATAGGATTATCCTTGATGATTCAGGATAGCTGTGTGTCTGACCAGTCTGTCTTTCGAAGGAGGTCCTGGGCCAGCTCCAGCCATGCTGTGCTGAGCAGAGCCCCTGGCAGCAGCCCCACACCTCACTCCCAGTGTGCCTGAATGGAAAAGGTACCAAAGTTGCTCCAACACTTTCTGAAAAACTCTATAGTGTTACCCCACAAGCGCAAAGCGACGGCAAAGCCCGTGAAATGACACCGGTGCTTCCAGAAAATGTCAAGCTTCCTGCCCAAGGGTGACATGCCATGCGGTGGGGTCAGGGCCACGCGCTGAGCACCCGGTGCGCTGGGGTTGCCCCAGCGGTTCCTGAGCAGCTCCTGCAGTGCTGCCGCCGGTACCGTTCTGGCGGCTGTAGTTGTTTAAAAAGCCGTTGTTGTTTCCGGCGTAATCTGACGGCAGTTTTCTCGGGCATTTGGGCCTCTTCGAATAAGTGTGCTGTGAGTACATCTGCAAGCATTCACCTGTCGAGGTCAAATGACTGGTGGTGCTCATCTGCCCCCTTGCTACTGCTGCTGCCTCCCGTGAATGCTCATGTGCCTGCGTGCCCCTGTACAGGCACAGATGCACGCGCGCAACACCTGATCCCGCATCCTAATTATTTTTCGCCCGGTTCTCGGAGTTGTTCTGCTTCCGGCTGATGAATGGGAAAGTGTAGTAGTGCTGTTTCATTTCACCAGCCTCTCAAGTGTGGAAATTATGGTAAATTTGAGAACAAGCCAGATTAGATTGATAGTTACACCTCCTCCTTTAATTAGCCAACCACAGGATCTGTGGAGGCAAAGGCCGGGGGGGTGTGTCGGTTTATATAAGGTGTATTGTCTATGTTAAAGATTAATCAAAAGGAGTTGCTTGAGGTGGGAAGGCTTTTCCGGAGAGGTTCCACATGTTGTCAGGTAGTCCCTCTGAATGGCAGCTTCCGGTTCGGTCCCTTAGCTTTCGGAAGTGACATTTAGTCTGATATGTGCCAGCCGTGCAATCTACCTAGCCCTGCAAAGTGCAAATATTAACCTAAATGCATATTAAGATACTGTGTGTTAGCTCCTGAACTGAAATAGAGAGCGGGTGTTCCAGCGGAGGCAAGCAAATCGTGTTGATTTACAGTGGCTTGAGGATTTGGCCCATTACCGCTTCTTTATACACTTTTAAAAAGAAATGCCAACTCGATAGTTTAGGCTTTAACTAAAACATGGCAAGTAATTGTATGTTTTGGCGGACCCCTAGTAATGTTGCAGAATCTTTCTCAGAAGTTGTTCCATGGGATAGCCGATTTCTCAGGTAAGAGCTACTTGTTTGTTCAATCCTCCATCTTAGGCCTGCTCCTCAGGTGCATCCTCCTTCTCGCAGCGATTTCCTAGGAACAGATTTCGAAGAACAGCTCTGATCACAGAATCACAGATTGGTTAGGGTTGGAAAGGAGCTCTGGAGATCATCCAGTCCAACCCCCTGCCAGAGCAGGGTCACCTACAGCAGGTTGCACCGGATGACCTCCAGGCGGGTTATGAATGTCTCTGGGGTGGGAGACTCTACCGCCTCCCTGGGCAGCCTGTTCCAGCGCTCTGCCACCCTCAAAGTAAAGAAGTTCCTCCTCATGCTTTGATAGAAGTTCCTAGGTTCCAGTTTGTACCCGTTACCTCTTGTCCTGGATCATCTTTGATGATCCAGGACAAGAGGTAACGGGCACCAATTGGAACGTAGGAACTTGAACTTGAACTGGAAGGTAGGAACTTGAACTTGAACATAGGATTATCCTTGATGATTCAGGATAGCTGTGTGTCTGACCAGTCTGTCTTTCGAAGGAGGTCCTGGGCCAGCTCCAGCCATGCTGTGCTGAGCAGAGCCCCTGGCAGCAGCCCCACAGCTCACTCCCAGTGTGCCTGAATGGAAAAGGTACCAAAGTTGCTCCAACACAGAATCACAGAATCACAGAATTATCAGAGTTGGAAGGGACCTCTAGAGATCATCTAGTCCAACTCTCCTGCTAAAGCAGGATTGCCTAGAGCACATTTCTCAGGACTGCATCCAGGCGGGTCTTGAAAATCTCCAGGGAAGGGGACTCCACAACCTCCCTGGGCAGCCTGTTCCAGTGCTCTGTCACCCGAACCGTAAAGAACTGTTTCCGTGTATTTGAACGGAACTTCCTGTGTTCTAACTTGTGCCCATTGCCCCTCGTCCTGTCACTTGGAACCAATGAAAAGAGCCTGGCTCCATCCTTCTTCAACCCACCCTTTAGATACTTGTATGCCATAATCAGGTCTCCCCTCAGCCTTCTCTTCTCCAGGCTAAAGAGTCCCAGCTCTCTCAGCCTTTCCTCATAAGGGAGGTGCTCCAAGCCCTTAATCATCTTAGTTGCCCTTCGCTGGACTCGCTCCAGCAGTTCCCTGTCCCTCTTGAACTGGGGAGCCCAAAACTGGACACAGTATTCCAGTTGTGGCCTCACCAGTGCCGAGTAGAGGGGGAGAATGACCTCCCTCGACCTACTGGCCACACTCTTCCCTATGCAGCCCAGGATTCCATTGGCCTTTTTGGCGACAAGGGCACATTGCTGGGCCATGGATAATTTACTGTCTACCACAACCCCCAGATCCTTCTCCTCCAAGCTATCTCCCAGCAGGTAAGCCCCTAACCTGTACTGGTGCCTAGCATTCTTCCTCCCCAGGTGCAGGACCTTGCACTTGGTTTTGTTGAACCTCATTAGGTTCTTCTCTGCCCAGCTCTCCAGCCTGTCCAGGTCACGCTGGATGGCAGCACAGCCCTCTGGGGTGTCAGCCACCCCACCCAGTTTGGTATCATCAGCAAACTTGCTGAGGATACACTCTGTCCCCTCATCCAGGTCATTAATGAATATATTAAACAAAATAGGACCGAGTATTGACCCCTGGGGGACACCACTGGTTACAGGCCTCCAACTAGACTCTGTGCCGCTGATCACAACCCTCTGAGTCCTGTCCCGCAGCCAACTCTCAATCCACCTCACTGTCACCTCATCTAGCCCATACTTCCTCAGCTTCCTAATAAGGATGTCATGGGAAACAGTGTCAAAAGCCTTGCTAAAGTCAAGGTAGATGACATCCACGACTTTCCCCTCATCCAGCCAACCAGTTATAACATCATAGAAAGCTATCAGATTGGTCAAGCACGATTTACCCTTGGTAAATCCATGTTGACCACTTCCAATAACTTCCTGTTCCTCAACGTGATTGGAGATGACATCCAGAATGAGTCGCTCCAATACCTTCCCAGGGACAGAGGTGAGACTAACCGGTCTGTAGTTCCCTGGGTCCTCCTTCTTGCCTTTTTTGAAGATTGGAGTGATGTCGGCCTTCCTCCAGTCCTCAGGCACCTCTCCTGTTCTCCATGACCGTTCAAAGACGATGGAGAGTGGTCTAGCAATAACATCCGCCAGCTCTCTCAGCACTCGCGGATGCATGCCATCAGGGCCCATGGACTTATGAATGTCCAGCTTGGCCAAGTGGTCTCTGACCCGGTCCTCCTCAACTGAGGGAAAATCTTCCACTCTCCAGACCTCCCCTTTTGCCTTCAGAGGGTGGGATTCATGAGGGACAGCTTTAGCAGTGAAGACCGAAGAAAAGAAGGCATTCAGTAACTCTGCCTTCTCTGCGTCCTCCACCACTAGGGCACCTGTCTCGTTCACCAGCGGGCCTACATTTTCCCTAGTCTTCCTTTTTCTATTGATATATTCAAAGAACCTTTTCTTATTGTCTTTGACTGCAGTGGCCAAGCTGAGTTCTGATTGAGCTTTGGCCCTTCTCATTTTCCCCCTACATAGCTTTGTTATATCTTGATAATCCTCATAAGTTGCCAACCCCCTTTTCCAGAGAATGTAAACTTTTCTTTTTTTCCTGAGGTCCAGCCAAAGTTCTCTATTTAGCCAGGCTGGTCGTCTTCCCCGTCTGCTCGTTTTTCGAGACAAGGGGATGGCCTTCTCCTGAGCTTTTAAGAGCACCTGCTTGAAGTATGCCCAGCCTTCCTGGGCACCTTTGCTCTTCAAAACTGCCTCCCAAGGGACACTCTCGACCATGCTCCTAAACAGGCTAAAGTCTGCCCTTCGGAAATCCAAGGTGGCAGTTCTGCTGGCTCCCCGCCTTACGTGATCAAGAATTGAAAATTCTATCATTTCGTGATCACTCTGCCCAAGGCGACCTCCAACCTTTACATCCTCCACAAGACCTTCTCTGTTAACAAACAGTAGGTCCACTTTCTGAAACACTTTCTGAAAAACTCTATAGTGTTACCCCACAAGCGCAAAGCGACGGCAAAGCCCGTGAAATGACACCGGTGCTTCCAGAAAATGTCAAGCTTCCTGCCCAAGGGTGACATGCCATGCGGTGGGGTCAGGGCCACGCGCTGAGCACCCGGTGCGCTGGGGTTGCCCCAGCGGTTCCTGAGCAGCTCCTGCAGTGCTGCCGCCGGTACCGTTCTGGCGGCTGTAGTTGTTTAAAAAGCCGTTGTTGTTTCCGGCGTAATCTGACGGCAGTTTTCTCAGGCATTTGGGCCTCTTCGAATAAGTGTGCTGTGAGTACATCTGCAAGCATTCACCTGTCGAGGTCAAATGACTGGTGGTGCTCATCTGCCCCCGTGCTACTGCTGCTGCCTCCCGTGAATGCTCATGTGCCTGCGTGCCCCTGTACAGGCACAGATGCACGCGCGCAACACCTGATCCCGCATCCTAATTATTTTTCGCCCGGTTCTCTGAGTTGTTCTGCTTCCGGCTGATGAATGGGAAAGTGTAGTAGTGCTGTTTCATTTCACCAGCCTCTCAAGTGTGGAAATTATGGTAAATTTGAGAACAAGCCAGATTAGATTGATAGTTACACCTCCTCCTTTAATTAGCCAACCACAGGATCTGTGGAGGCAAAGGCCGGGGGGGTGTGTCGGTTTATATAAGGTGTATTGTCTATGTTAAAGATTAATCAAAAGGAGTTGCTTGAGGTGGGAAGGCTTTTCCGGAGAGGTTCCACATGTTGTCAGGTAGTCCCTCTGAATGGCAGCTTCCGGTTCGGTCCCTTAGCTTTCGGAAGTGACATTTAGTCTGATATGTGCCAGCCGTGCAATCTACCTAGCCCTGCAAAGTGCAAATATTAACCTAAATGCATATTAAGATACTGTGTGTTAGCTCCTGAACTGAAATAGAGAGCGGGTGTTCCAGCGGAGGCAAGCAAATCGTGTTGATTTACAGTGGCTTGAGGATTTGGCCCATTACCGCTTCTTTATACACTTTTAAAAAGAAATGCCAACTCGATAGTTTAGGCTTTAACTAAAACATGGCAAGTAATTGTATGTTTTGGCGGACCCCTAGTAATGTTGCAGAATCTTTCTCAGAAGTTGTTCCATGGGATAGCCGATTTCTCAGGTAAGAGCTACTTGTTTGTTCAATCCTCCATCTTAGGCCTGCTCCTCAGGTGCATCCTCCTTCTCGCAGCGATTTCCTAGGAACAGATTTCGAAGAACAGCTCTGATCACAGAATCACAGATTGGTTAGGGTTGGAAAGGAGCTCTGGAGATCATCCAGTCCAACCCCCTGCCAGAGCAGGGTCACCTACAGCAGGTTGCACCGGATGACCTCCAGGCGGGTTATGAATGTCTCTGGGGTGGGAGACTCTACCGCCTCCCTGGGCAGCCTGTTCCAGCGCTCTGCCACCCTCAAAGTAAAGAAGTTCCTCCTCATGCTTTGATAGAAGTTCCTAGGTTCCAGTTTGTACCCGTTACCTCTTGTCCTGGATCATCTTTGATGATCCAGGACAAGAGGTAACGGGCACCAATTGGAACGTAGGAACTTGAACTTGAACTGGAAGGTAGGAACTTGAACTTGAACATAGGATTATCCTTGATGATTCAGGATAGCTGTGTGTCTGACCAGTCTGTCTTTCGAAGGAGGTCCTGGGCCAGCTCCAGCCATGCTGTGCTGAGCAGAGCCCCTGGCAGCAGCCCCACAGCTCACTCCCAGTGTGCCTGAATGGAAAAGGTACCAAAGTTGCTCCAACACAGAATCACAGAATCACAGAATTATCAGAGTTGGAAGGGACCTCTAGAGATCATCTAGTCCAACTCTCCTGCTAAAGCAGGATTGCCTAGAGCACATTTCTCAGGACTGCATCCAGGCGGGTCTTGAAAATCTCCAGGGAAGGGGACTCCACAACCTCCCTGGGCAGCCTGTTCCAGTGCTCTGTCACCCGAACCGTAAAGAACTGTTTCCGTGTATTTGAACGGAACTTCCTGTGTTCTAACTTGTGCCCATTGCCCCTCGTCCTGTTACTTGGAACCAATGAAAAGAGCCTGGCTCCATCATTCTTCAACCCACCCTTTAGATACTTGTATGCCATAATCAGGTCTCCCCTCAGCCTTCTCTTCTCCAGGCTAAAGAGTCCCAGCTCTCTCAGCCTTTCCTCATAAGGGAGGTGCTCCAAGCCCTTAATCATCTTAGTTGCCCTTCGCTGGACTCGCTCCAGCAGTTCCCTGTCCCTCTTGAACTGGGGAGCCCAAAACTGGACACAGTATTCCAGTTGTGGCCTCACCAGTGCCGAGTAGAGGGGGAGAATGACCTCCCTCGACCTACTGGCCACACTCTTCCCTATGCAGCCCAGGATTCCATTGGCCTTTTTGGCGACAAGGGCACATTGCTGGGCCATGGATAATTTACTGTCTACCACAACCCCCAGATCCTTCTCCTCCAAGCTATCTCCCAGCAGGTAAGCCCCTAACCTGTACTGGTGCCTAGCATTCTTCCTCCCCAGGTGCAGGACCTTGCACTTGGTTTTGTTGAACCTCATTAGGTTCTTCTCTGCCCAGCTCTCCAGCCTGTCCAGGTCACGCTGGATGGCAGCACAGCCCTCTGGGGTGTCAGCCACCCCACCCAGTTTGGTATCATCAGCAAACTTGCTGAGGATACACTCTGTCCCCTCATCCAGGTCATTAATGAATATATTAAACAAAATAGGACCGAGTATTGACCCCTGGGGGACACCACTGGTTACAGGCCTCCAACTAGACTCTGTGCCGCTGATCACAACCCTCTGAGTCCTGTCCCGCAGCCAACTCTCAATCCACCTCACTGTCACCTCATCTAGCCCATACTTCCTCAGCTTCCTAATAAGGATGTCATGGGAGACAGTGTCAAAAGCCTTGCTAAAGTCAAGGTAGATGACATCCACGACTTTCCCCTCATCCAGCCAACCAGTTATAACATCATAGAAAGCTATCAGATTGGTCAAGCACGATTTACCCTTGGTAAATCCATGTTGACCACTTCCAATAACTTCCTGTTCCTCAACGTGATTGGAGATGACATCCAGAATGAGTCGCTCCAATACCTTCCCAGGGACAGAGGTGAGACTAACCGGTCTGTAGTTCCCTGGGTCCTCCTTCTTGCCTTTTTTGAAGATTGGAGTGATGTCGGCCTTCCTCCAGTCCTCAGGCACCTCTCCTGTTCTCCATGACCGTTCAAAGACGATGGAGAGTGGTCTAGCAATAACATCCGCCAGCTCTCTCAGCACTCGCGGATGCATGCCATCAGGGCCCATGGACTTATGAATGTCCAGCTTGGCCAAGTGGTCTCTGACCCGGTCCTCCTCAACTGAGGGAAAATCTTCCACTCTCCAGACCTCCCCTTTTGCCTTCAGAGGGTGGGATTCATGAGGGACAGCTTTAGCAGTGAAGACCGAAGAAAAGAAGGCATTCAGTAACTCTGCCTTCTCTGCGTCCTCCACCACTAGGGCACCTGTCTCGTTCACCAGCGGGCCTACATTTTCCCTAGTCTTCCTTTTTCTATTGATATATTCAAAGAACCTTTTCTTATTGTCTTTGACTGCAGTGGCCAAGCTGAGTTCTGATTGAGCTTTGGCCCTTCTCATTTTCCCCCTACATAGCTTTGTTATATCTTGATAATCCTCATAAGTTGCCAACCCCCTTTTCCAGAGAATGTAAACTTTTCTTTTTTTCCTGAGGTCCAGCCAAAGTTCTCTATTTAGCCAGGCTGGTCGTCTTCCCCGTCTGCTCGTTTTTCGAGACAAGGGGATGGCCTTCTCCTGAGCTTTTAAGAGCACCTGCTTGAAGTATGCCCAGCCTTCCTGGGCACCTTTGCTCTTCAAAACTGCCTCCCAAGGGACACTCTCGACCATGCTCCTAAACAGGCTAAAGTCTGCCCTTCGGAAATCCAAGGTGGCAGTTCTGCTGGCTCCCCGCCTTACGTGATCAAGAATTGAAAATTCTATCATTTCGTGATCACTCTGCCCAAGGCGACCTCCAACCTTTACATCCTCCACAAGACCTTCTCTGTTAACAAACAGTAGGTCCACTTTCTGAAACACTTTCTGAAAAACTCTATAGTGTTACCCCACAAGCGCAAAGCGACGGCAAAGCCCGTGAAATGACACCGGTGCTTCCAGAAAATGTCAAGCTTCCTGCCCAAGGGTGACATGCCATGCGGTGGGGTCAGGGCCACGCGCTGAGCACCCGGTGCGCTGGGGTTGCCCCAGCGGTTCCTGAGCAGCTCCTGCAGTGCTGCCGCCGGTACCGTTCTGGCGGCTGTAGTTGTTTAAAAAGCCGTTGTTGTTTCCGGCGTAATCTGACGGCAGTTTTCTCAGGCATTTGGGCCTCTTCGAATAAGTGTGCTGTGAGTACATCTGCAAGCATTCACCTGTCGAGGTCAAATGACTGGTGGTGCTCATCTGCCCCCGTGCTACTGCTGCTGCCTCCCGTGAATGCTCATGTGCCTGCGTGCCCCTGTACAGGCACAGATGCACGCGCGCAACACCTGATCCCGCATCCTAATTATTTTTCGCCCGGTTCTCTGAGTTGTTCTGCTTCCGGCTGATGAATGGGAAAGTGTAGTAGTGCTGTTTCATTTCACCAGCCTCTCAAGTGTGGAAATTATGGTAAATTTGAGAACAAGCCAGATTAGATTGATAGTTACACCTCCTCCTTTAATTAGCCAACCACAGGATCTGTGGAGGCAAAGGCCGGGGGGGTGTGTCGGTGTATATAACGTGTATTGTCTATGTGAAAGATTAATCAAAAGGAGTTGCTTGAGGTGGGAAGGCTTTTCCGGAGAGGTTCCACATGTTGTCAGGTAGTCCCTCTGAATGGCAGCTTCCGGTTCGGTCCCTTAGCTTTCGGAAGTGACATTTAGTCTGATATGTGCCAGCCGTGCAATCTACCTAGCCCTGCAAAGTGCAAATATTAACCTAAATGCATATTAAGATACTGTGTGTTAGCTCCTGAACTGAAATAGAGAGCGGGTGTTCCAGCGGAGGCAAGCAAATCGTGTTGATTTACAGTGGCTTGAGGATTTGGCCCATTACCGCTTCTTTATACACTTTTAAAAAGAAATGCCAACTCGATAGTTTAGGCTTTAACTGGAACATGGCAAGTAATTGTATGTTTTGGCGGACCCCTAGTAATGTTGCAGAATCTTTCTCAGAAGTTGTTCCATGGGATAGCCGATTCCTCAGGTAAGAGCTACTTGTTTGTTCAATCCTCCATCTTAGGCCTGCTCCTCAGGTGCATCCTCCTTCTCGCAGCGATTTCCTAGGAACAGATTTCGAAGAACAGCTCTGATCACAGAATCACAGATTGGTTAGGGTTGGAAAGGAGCTCTGGAGATCATCCAGCCCAACCCCCCTGCCAGAGCAGGGTCACCTACAGCAGGTTGCACAGGATGACCTCCAGGCGGGTTTTGAATGTTTCTGGGGTGGGAGACTCTACCGCCTCCCTGGGCAGCCTGTTCCAGCGCTCTGCCACCCTCAAAGTAAAGAAGTTCCTCCTCATGCTTTGATAGAAGTTCCTAGGTTCCAGTTTGTACCCGTTACCTCTTGTCCTGGATCATCTTTGATGATCCAGGACAAGAGGTAACGGGCACCAATTGGAACGTAGGAACTTGAACTTGAACTGGAAGGTAGGAACTTGAACTTGAACATAGGATTATCCTTGATGATTCAGGATAGCTGTGTGTCTGACCAGTCTGTCTTTCGAAGGAGGTCCTGGGCCAGCTCCAGCCATGCTGTGCTGAGCAGAGCCCCTGGCAGCAGCCCCACACCTCACTCCCAGTGTGCCTGAATGGAAAAGGTACCAAAGTTGCTCCAACACTTTCTGAAAAACTCTATAGTGTTACCCCACAAGCGCAAAGCGACGGCAAAGCCCGTGAAATGACACCGGTGCTTCCAGAAAATGTCAAGCTTCCTGCCCAAGGGTGACATGCCATGCGGTGGGGTCAGGGCCACGCGCTGAGCACCCGGTGCGCTGGGGTTGCCCCAGCGGTTCCTGAGCAGCTCCTGCAGTGCTGCCGCCGGTACCGTTCTGGCGGCTGTAGTTGTTTAAAAAGCCGTTGTTGTTTCCGGCGTAATCTGACGGCAGTTTTCTCGGGCATTTGGGCCTCTTCTAATAAGTGTGCTGTGAGTACATCTGCAAGCATTCACCTGTCGAGGTCAAATGACTGGTGGTGCTCATCTGCCCCCGTGCTACTGCTGCTGCCTCCCGTGAATGCTCATGTGCCTGCGTGCCCCTGTACAGGCACAGATGCACGCGCGCAACACCTGATCCCGCATCCTAATTATTTTTCGCCCGGTTCTCGGAGTTGTTCTGCTTCCGGCTGATGAATGGGAAAGTGTAGTAGTGCTGTTTCATTTCACCAGCCTCTCAATTGTGGAAATTATGGTAAATTTGAGAACAAGCGAGATTAGATTGATAGTTACACCTCCTCCTTTAATTAGCCAACCACAGGATCTGTGGAGGCAAAGGCCGGGGGGGTGTGTCGGTGTATATAACGTGTATTGTCTATGTGAAAGATTAATCAAAAGGAGTTGCTTGAGGTGGGAAGGCTTCTCCGGAGAGGTTCCACATGTTGTCAGGTAGTCCCTCTGAATGGCAGCTTCCGGTTCGGTCCCTTAGCTTTCGGAAGTGACATTTAGTCTGATATGTGCCAGCCGTGCAATCTACCTAGCCCTGCAAAGTGCAAATATTAACCTAAATGCATATTAAGATACTGTGTGTTAGCTCCTGAACTGAAATAGAGAGCGGGTGTTCCAGCGGAGGCAAGCAAATCGTGTTGATTTACAGTGGCTTGCGGATTTGGCCCATTACCGCTTCTTTATACACTTCTAAAAAGAAATGCCAACTCGATAGTTTAGGCTTTAACTGGAACATGGCAAGTAATTGTATGTTTTGGCGGACCCCTAGTAATGTTGCAGAATCTTTCTCAGAAGTTGTTCCATGGGATAGCCGATTCCTCAGGTAAGAGCTACTTGTTTGTTCAATCCTCCATCTTAGGCCTGCTCCTCAGGTGCATCCTCCTTCTCGCAGCGATTTCCTAGGAACAGATTTCGAAGAACAGCTCTGATCACAGAATCACAGATTGGTTAGGGTTGGAAAGGAGCTCTGGAGATCATGTAGTGCAACCCCCCTGCCAGAGCAGGGTCACCTACAGCAGGTTGCACATGATGACCTCCAGGCGGGTTTTGAATGTCTCTGGGGTGGGAGACTCTACCGCCTCCCTGGGCAGCCTGTTCCAGCGCTCTGCCACCCTCAAAGTAAAGAAGTTCCTCCTCATGCTTTGATAGAAGTTCCTAGGTTCCAGTTTGTACCCGTTACCTCTTGTCCTGGATCATCTTTGATGATCCAGGACAAGAGGTAACGGGCACCAATTGGAACGTAGGAACTTGAACTTGAACTGGAAGGTAGGAACTTGAACTTGAACATAGGATTATCCTTGATGATTCAGGATAGCTGTGTGTCTGACCAGTCTGTCTTTCGAAGGAGGTCCTGGACCAGCTCCAGCCATGCTGTGCTGAGCAGAGCCCCTGGCAGCAGCCCCACACCTCACTCCCAGTGTGCCTGAATGGAAAAGGTACCAAAGTTGCTCCAACACTTTCTGAAAAACTCTATAGTGTTACCCCACAAACGCAAAGCGACGGCAAAGCCCGTGAAATGACACCGGTGCTTCCAGAAAATGTCAAGCTTCCTGCCCAAGGGTGACATGCCATGCGGTGGGGTCAGGGCCACACGCTGAGCACCCGGTGCGCTGGGGTTGCCCCAGCGGTTCCTGAGCAGCTCCTGCAGTGCTGCCGCCGGTACCGTTCTGGCGGCTGTAGTTGTTTAAAAAGCCGTTGTTGTTTCCGGCGTAATCTGACGGCAGTTTTCTCGGGCATTTGGGCCTCTTCTAATAAGTGTGCTGTGAGTACATCTGCAAGCATTCACCTGTCGAGGTCAAATGACTGGTGGTGCTCATCTCCCCCCGTGCTACTTCTGCTGCTGCCTCCCGTGAATGCTCATGTGCCTGCGTGCCCCTGTACAGGCACAGAAGCACGCGCGCAACACCTGATCCCGCATCCTAATTATTTTTCGCCTGGTTCTCGGAGTTGTTCTGCTTCCGGCTGATGAATGGGAAAGTGTAGTAGTGCTGTTTCATTTCACCAGCCTCTCAAGTGTGGAAATTATGGTAAATTTGAGAACAAGCCAGATTAGATTGATAGTTACACCTCCTCCTTTAATTAGCCAACCACAGGATCTGTGGAGGCAAAGGCCGGGGGGGTGTGTCGGTGTATATAACGTGTATTGTCTATGTGAAAGATTAATCAAAAGGAGTTGCTTGAGGTGGGAAGGCTTTTCCGGAGAGGTTCCACATGTTGTCAGGTAGTCCCTCTGAATGGCAGCTTCCGGTTCGGTCCCTTAGCTTTCGGAAGTGACATTTAGTCTGGTATGTGCCAGCCGTGCAATCTACCTAGCCCTGCAAAGTGCAAATATTAACCTAAATGCATATTAAGATACTGTGTGTTAGCTCCTGAACTGAAATAGAGAGCGGGTGTTCCAGCGGAGGCAAGCAAATCGTGTTGATTTACAGTGGCTTGAGGATTTGGCCCATTACCGCTTCTTTATACACTTTTAAAAAGAAATGCCAACTCGATAGTTTAGGCTTTAACTGGAACATGGCAAGTAATTGTATGTTTTGGCGGACCCCTAGTAATGTTGCAGAATCTTTCTCAGAAGTTGTTCCATGGGATAGCCGATTCCTCAGGTAAGAGCTACTTGTTTGTTCAATCCTCCATCTTAGGCCTGCTCCTCAGGTGCATCCTCCTTCTCGCAGCGATTTCCTAGGAACAGATTTCGAAGAACAGCTCTGATCACAGAATCACAGATTGGTTAGGGTTAGAAAGGAGCTCTGGAGATCATCCAGCCCAACCCCCCTGCCAGAGCAGGGTCACCTACAGCAGGTTGCACAGGATGACCTCCAGGCGGGTTTTGAATGTTTCTGGGGTGGGAGACTCTACCGCCTCCCTGGGCAGCCTGTTCCAGCGCTCTGCCACCCTCAAAGTAAAGAAGTTCCTCCTCATGCTTTGATAGAAGTTCCTAGGTTCCAGTTTGTACCCGTTACCTCTTGTCCTGGATCATCTTTGATGATCCAGGACAAGAGGTAACGGGCACCAATTGGAACGTAGGAACTTGAACTTGAACTGGAACGTAGGAGCTTGAACATAGGATTATCCTTGATGATTCAGGATAGCTGTGTGTCTGACCAGTCTGTCTTTCGAAGGAGGTCCTGGGCCAGCTCCAGCCATGCTGTGCTGAGCAGAGCCCCTGGCAGCAGCCCCACAGCTCACTCCCAGTGTGCTTAAGTGAAAAAGGTACCAAAGTTGCTCCAACACTTTCTGAAAAACTCTATAGTGTTACCCCACAAACGCAAAGCAACGGCAAAGCCCGTGAAATGACACCGGTGCTTCCAGAAAATGTCAAGCTTCCTGCCCAAGGGTGACATGCCATGCGGTGGGGTCAGGGCCACGCGCTGAGCACCCGGTGCGCTGGGGTTGCCCCAGCGGTTCCTGAGCAGCTCCTGCAGTGCTGCCGCCGGTACCGTTCTGGCGGCTGTAGTTGTTTAAAAAGCCGTTGTTGTTTCCGGCGTAATCTGACGGCAGTTTTCTCGGGCATTTGGGCCTCTTCTAATAAGTGTGCTGTGAGTACATCTGCAAGCATTCACCTGTCGAGGTCAAATGACTGGTGGTGCTCATCTGCCCCCGTGCTGCTGCTGCTGCCTCCCGTGAATGCTCATGTACCTGCGTGCCCCTGTACAGGCACAGATGCATGCGCGCAACACCTGATCCCGCATCCTAATTATTTTTCGCCCGGTTCTCGGAGTTGTTCTGCTTCCGGCTGATGAATGGGAAAACTGTAGTAGTGCTGTTTCATTTCACCAGCCTCTCAAGTGTGGAAATTATGGTAAATTTGAGAACAAACGAGATTAGATTGATAGTTACACCTCCTCCTTTAATTAGCCAACCACAGGATCTGTGGAGGCAAAGGCCGGGGGGGTGTGTCGGTGTATATAACGTGTATTGTCTATGTGAAAGATTAATCAAAAGGAGTTGCTTGAGGTGGGAAGGCTTTTCCGGAGAGGTTCCACATGTTGTCAGGTAGTCCCTCTGAATGGCAGCTTCCGGTTCGGTCCCTTAGCTTTCGGAAGTGACATTTAGTCTGGTATGTGCCAGCCGTGCAATCTACCTAGCCCTGCAAAGTGCAAATATTAACCTAAATGCATATTAAGATACTGTGTGTTAGCTCCTGAACTGAAATAGAGAGCGGGTGTTCCAGCGGAGGCAAGCAAATCGTGTTGATTTACAGTGGCTTGAGGATTTGGCCCATTACCGCTTCTTTATACACTTTTAAAAAGAAATGCCAACTCGATAGTTTAGGCTTTAACTGGAACATGGCAAGTAATTGTATGTTTTGGCGGACCCCTAGTAATGTTGCAGAATCTTTCTCAGAAGTTGTTCCATGGGATAGCCGATTCCTCAGGTAAGAGCTACTTGTTTGTTCAATCCTCCATCTTAGGCCTGCTCCTCAGGTGCATCCTCCTTCTCGCAGCGATTTCCTAGGAACAGATTTCGAAGAACAGCTCTGATCACAGAATCACAGATTGGTTAGGGTTAGAAAGGAGCTCTGGAGATCATCCAGCCCAACCCCCCTGCCAGAGCAGGGTCACCTACAGCAGGTTGCACAGGATGACCTCCAGGCGGGTTTTGAATGTTTCTGGGGTGGGAGACTCTACCGCCTCCCTGGGCAGCCTGTTCCAGCGCTCTGCCACCCTCAAAGTAAAGAAGTTCCTCCTCATGCTTTGATAGAAGTTCCTAGGTTCCAGTTTGTACCCGTTACCTCTTGTCCTGGATCATCTTTGATGATCCAGGACAAGAGGTAACGGGCACCAATTGGAACGTAGGAACTTGAACTTGAACTGGAACGTAGGAGCTTGAACATAGGATTATCCTTGATGATTCAGGATAGCTGTGTGTCTGACCAGTCTGTCTTTCGAAGGAGGTCCTGGGCCAGCTCCAGCCATGCTGTGCTGAGCAGAGCCCCTGGCAGCAGCCCCACAGCTCACTCCCAGTGTGCTTAAGTGAAAAAGGTACCAAAGTTGCTCCAACACTTTCTGAAAAACTCTATAGTGTTACCCCACAAACGCAAAGCAACGGCAAAGCCCGTGAAATGACACCGGTGCTTCCAGAAAATGTCAAGCTTCCTGCCCAAGGGTGACATGCCATGCGGTGGGGTCAGGGCCACGCGCTGAGCACCCGGTGCGCTGGGGTTGCCCCAGCGGTTCCTGAGCAGCTCCTGCAGTGCTGCCGCCGGTACCGTTCTGGCGGCTGTAGTTGTTTAAAAAGCCGTTGTTGTTTCCGGCGTAATCTGACGGCAGTTTTCTCGGGCATTTGGGCCTCTTCTAATAAGTGTGCTGTGAGTACATCTGCAAGCATTCACCTGTCGAGGTCAAATGACTGGTGGTGCTCATCTGCCCCCGTGCTGCTGCTGCTGCCTCCCGTGAATGCTCATGTACCTGCGTGCCCCTGTACAGGCACAGATGCATGCGCGCAACACCTGATCCCGCATCCTAATTATTTTTCGCCCGGTTCTCGGAGTTGTTCTGCTTCCGGCTGATGAATGGGAAAGTGTAGTAGTGCTGTTTCATTTCACCAGCCTCTCAAGTGTGGAAATTATGGTAAATTTGAGAACAAACGAGATTAGATTGATAGTTACACCTCCTCCTTTAATTAGCCAACCACAGGATCTGTGGAGGCAAAGGCCGGGGGGGTGTGTCGGTGTATATAACGTGTATTGTCTATGTGAAAGATTAATCAAAAGGAGTTGCTTGAGGTGGGAAGGCTTTTCCGGAGAGGTTCCACATGTTGTCAGGTAGTCCCTCTGAATGGCAGCTTCTGGTTCGGTCCCTTAGCTTTCGGAAGTGACATTTAGTCTGATATGTGCCAGCCGTGCAATCTACCTAGCCCTGCAAAGTGCAAATATTAACCTAAATGCATATTAAGATACTGTGTGTTAGCTCCTGAACTGAAATAGAGAGCGGGTGTTCCAGCGGAGGCAAGCAAATCGTGTTGATTTACAGTGGCTTGAGGATTTGGCCCATTACCGCTTCTTTATACACTTCTAAAAAGAAATGCCAACTCGATAGTTTAGGCTTTAACTGGAACATGGCAAGTAATTGTATGCTTTGGCGGACCCCTAGTAATGTTGCAGAATCTTTCTCAGAAGTTGTTCCATGGGATAGCCGATTCCTCAGGTAAGAGCTACTTGTTTGTTCAATCCTCCATCTTAGGCCTGCTCCTCAGGTGCATCCTCCTTCTCGCAGCGATTTCCTAGGAACAGATTTCGAAGAACAGCTCTGATCACAGAATCACAGATTGGTTAGGGTTGGAAAGGAGCTCTGGAGATCATGTAGTGCAACCCCCCTGCCAGAGCAGGGTCACCTACAGCAGGTTGCACAGGATGACCTCCAGGCAGGTTTTGAATGTCTCTGGGGTGGGAGACTCTACCGCCTCCCTGGGCAGCCTGTTCCAGCGCTCTGCCACCCTCAAAGTAAAGAAGTTCCTCCTCATGCTTTGATAGAAGTTCCTAGGTTCCAGTTTGTACCCGTTACCTCTTGTCCTGGATCATCTTTGATGATCCAGGACAAGAGGTAACGGGCACCAATTGGAACGTAGGAACTTGAACTTGAACTGGAAGGTAGGAACTTGAACTTGAACATAGGATTATCCTTGATGATTCAGGATAGCTGTGTGTCTGACCAGTCTGTCTTTCGAAGGAGGTCCCGGGCCAGCTCCAGCCATGCTGTGCTGAGCAGAGCCCCTGGCAGCAGCCCCACAGCTCACTCCCAGTGTGCCTGAATGGAAAAGGTACCAAAGTTGCTCCAACACTTTCTGAAAAACTCTATAGTGTTACCCCACAAGCGCAAAGCGACGGCAAAGCCCGTGAAATGACACCGGTGCTTCCAGAAAATGCCAAGCTTCCTGCCCAAGGGTGACATGCCATGCGGTGAAGGGAATGATCTGATCAGCCTTGGAAGAACTCGTAGTGATAGCCAGCTAATCGAAAAGGACGTGCTGGAGCTCATGCAGCGCGAACTACAGAAAGTTTGAACAATGCAGCGCCTTGAAAAAAGCCTCTGCTTGGGCAAGACTGTTATCTGTCACAAGATAAACATCAGGAACAACAGACTGCAACATCCTGGCTTTGTTTATAGAACAAGGAATTGGTGGTTGAAAGAAATTGGGCAACAGGATGCGAAAAGAGACGGACGACTCTGAAATGACTGGCCAATTAGGAGCTCAGCTTTTGTAATATGTATGAGATGATTTTCTGTGTAACCAATCAGACTCTAACACGCTGTCTTCTAATGAATATTTGATCATATAAAAGATGGTTGCTGAAAACAATAAAGTTAGATCTGGCGTGCACCCAGCTAGGTCTCCGTCTCTCAATCGCGGCAAATTGGTGACCCCGACGTGATTCCCGGGTTCGACAACCACCTAACTGCGTGGCAGGCTGCGAGTCCCACAGAACTTTAAATGAGCTGCTGAAAGGAAGCAGGAGCCGGCCTAAGAATCCCTCTGGAACGAATAGGTGAGCTGTGGGAAACATGGGAAATCAAGCGTCTTCCCCAGAGAGAGACGTATATGAGCTTATGAAAGCTCTTCTTAAGAAACATGGAAAGAATATTTCTGGGCAAGACCTTAAAATGATGCTTAAATGGGTACAAGTAAAAATACCCACTGTGACTGCCTCCACTATTTTTACACGGGAACTGTGGGATGATGTAGGGGTGAAACTGTGGCATGCAGCCACAACTGGAAACGTTGAAGCGCAGCGTATGCTTCCGTGGTGGCGAACTATTTTTGAAACCTTAAAGGCGCAGGAGGGCAAGGACGGTAGAGAGGCTGGAGACACCGATAACCCGCCAGGTACCGAGCATACTAAAGGGCCCCTCACGGTGGGAGCGGCAGGGTATCCCCCGGAGGAGGATCCCTTTGACCCAGGACCCATAGACCCTGATAAGGAGCCACAACTTTACCCCCCTGACCCACACGATGTATGGGCTAATATCAAGCGACAAGCCTTGAAAGAGGGAGAACTGGACATAGCTCGGACAATCGTGGCTCCTGTGATATATCAAGGTCGTGGGGGAGGGGCACAATGGGAGGCTCTATCTTTCCCGGTAGTGAAGGAACTACGCCGTACTATCACAGAGCACGGGCTCTCCTCCCCATATTTTGCGAGCCTGCTGTCCTCCGCTTTTGATACTTATGTGATGACTCCGCATGATCTAAAGTCCCTTGCACAATTGTTACTAACCCCCACTCAGTACTCGTTGTGGGAATCGCATTGGAGGGGAGGACTCCAAGCTCTTCTGCTGACCTATGTAGGTCACGACAATGGAGGCCTTGCTGCACTGACTATAGAACATCTTACGGGTACGGGACAATGGGCAAATCCAGTTGCCCAGGCGCGGGACATCCCACGGGAAGCTCTTGAGGCGATACGGGAAGAAGCTAGAAAGGCTCTAAGAAAAGTCCCAGACTCTCAAAAGCCGCAAAAGGCCTTTACTACTATCGTACAAGAACCTCGGGAGCCCTATATGCAGTTTATTGACAGATTGAAACAAGCTCTGGAACGTCAGATAGATAATGCGGAAGCTCGAGAAATTTTGTTGTTAAAACTGGCTGTGGAAAATGCTAATGCAGATTGCAAAAAACTTTTGAAATCTCTCCCTAATCAAAACCCCACCCTAGTTGAAATGGTTGAAGCCTGTAATAGGATTGGTACTGCGGATCATAAGTATGAAGCCATGGCAGCTGCCTTTGCGGCTATGCGCGGCCCAATGGGTCCGGGTGTCTGCTATGGGTGCGGTAAGCCTGGTCACTTGAAGAAAAATTGCTTAGCCGCTAACGGCAGTACTAAACCTCGAGCTCCGGGAATTTGTCCCAGATGTAAGAAAGGGCGTCATTATGCTAATCAATGTCGGTCTAAGTATGATTTGCAGGGTCAATTAATCCAGGGAAACCGATCACGGAGCGCGGAGCAGCGACGCGTGCAGACACAAATGCCGCAGCAGACATTCCCAAACCCTCAGGGGGGGGCAGTAGCGCCTCAAGTCTTCGTCCAGCAACGGCCGGAAGCGCCGGACTGGACCTGGCAACCGCCCACACAGTAACGGTACTCGATCCCTCGGTCCACCTATTATCTACAAATGTTTCGGGGCCTCTGCCCCCTGGAACGCAAGCGTTATTGTTAGGAAGATCATCTACAACTTTGTCAGGACTTTTTGTGTTGCCGGGAGTTATTGACTCTGATAGTATTGTTGAGATTAAGATCATGGCATGGACTCCATTCCCCCCCTGTACAATACCGAAAGGTAGCCGTATAGCGCAACTGATATTAATTCCCAAGGAGACTGGCGCCCCTATCCCCACTCAATCCCAACAGAGGAAGGGGGGCTTTGGGTCTACGGGAAACCCGCAAATCTTGTGGGTACAATCCATTTCCCAGAGAAGGCCCGTATGTCAATGTACTCTTACCCGCGAGGGACAGCAAATAGTGTTAAGCGGAATCATTGATACTGGAGCTGATGTTACAGTAATCTCTCAGGCCAAATGGCCCCCGCAATGGCCTCTAGCTAATATTTCTCAGGCGTTGGCGGGCATTGGAGGGACTGGTAATAGCCAACAAAGTTTGGATTTGATCCAAATTAAAGGCCCAGAGGGACATGTAGCTTCTGTTAAGCCCTTTGTGTTGCCTGTTCCTATGATCTTGTGGGGACGAGATGTGTTGTCCCAGTGGGGGATGTCTATTCAGACACATTTTTAGGTGGGGCCATTGAAGAGCGCGACACCCTGAAATTGACTTGGAAAACCAATACCCCTGTTTGGGTTGACCAATGGCCCCTACCGTTAGAAAAGCTTCGCGCTCTCCAGGAATTAGTTACAGAACAACTGTCAAAAGGCCACATTGTACCCTCTGTTAGTCCTTGGAATTCCCCTGTCTTTGTTATTAAAAAGCAAACCGGCAAGTGGCGCTTGCTCCATGACCTTAGAAAAATCAATGACGCGATGGAGGACATGGGAGCCCTCCAACCGGGGCTCCCATCCCCTACTATGATCCCTCGAGATTGGCATTTAACTGTTATCGATCTTAAAGATTGCTTTTTTAATATTCCGTTGCATCCGGATGATGCTCCTAAATTTGCCTTCTCAGTTCCAAGTGTCAACATGCAAGCCCCGTTGCAAAGATATCAGTGGGTTGTGCTGCCACAAGGAATGAAAAATAGCCCTACGATATGCCAATGGTATGTAGCCAAAGTCCTTAGTCCTGTTAGGACTAAGATGCCCAGTGTCTTATTGTATCATTATATGGATGATATCCTGATGGCTGCACAACATCACAAGGTCCTGGAGGAAGCTGTAGCCCTTGTCACAGCTGCTGTTAATTCAGCAGGTCTCTGTATTGCGCCAGAAAAAATTCAAAAAATTGCACCATGGAAATATCTAGGCTGGCGCATACGAGCGCAAACCATAGTTCCTCAGCCCCTGCAAATTCGGGCAGACATAAAAAACTTGCATGATGTGCAAAAGTTGTTAGGAACAATTAATTGGGTACGACCGTTGTTGGGAATTTCCAATGCAGACTTAAGTCCTTTGTTTGAATTGCTTAAAGGAGATACTAATTTAAACTCCCCTCGGGCTCTCGGCCCTGAGGCTGTTGACTCTCTGCAAAGAGTCGCAACTGCAATTGCCCTTAGACAAGCACACCGATGCGCTCCTGAGTCACCCTTTTATCTAATCATCTTAAATCCTGCTCGACAGCCTTACGCCTTGATATTTCAATGGGATTTTCAGAAATCCGATCCATTGTTAATTATTGAATGGGTCTTTTTGCCAAATCAGCCCACAAAGACTATCGTAACACAGCATGAAATGTTTGCATTTTTGATCATTCGAGCCCGGAGGCGTTTATTAACATTGTCAGGAATAGATTTTATTTGTATTTATTTGCCTATAGCAAACGAATATCTGCAGTGGCTCCACCAACAATCAGAGGCCTTCAGTATAGCAGTAGCCGGCTACGCAGGTCAGCTTTCTTCTCACCCACCTTCTCATAAACTGTTTAGCGCCGACTTCCGTCTGGTGTCCAAGCCAAAGAAAAGTGACCAACCTCTGCAAGCCTTAACTGTATTTACAGACGGATCCGGAAAATCACACAAGTCAGTTATTCTCTGGTGGGATAACCACAGTGGACAATGGGACTCTGATATAGAGACTGTGCCAGGCTCTCCTCAAATAGTAGAATTAGCAGCAGTTGTCCGCGCATTTAGAAAATGGTCGATGCCACTTAATATTGTTACAGACTCTGCTTATGTTACAGGAATTGTTGAGCGAGCCGAGGCATCTTTGTTGCGTGATGTTTCACATGCTGACTTATTTTCTTTGTTACAGGAGCTTATTTACCTCCTCGACTCACGTCCTCACCCTTATTTTATTATGCATGTTAGGTCTCATACTTCTTTGCCTGGTTTTATTGCAGAGGGAAATCGACAAGCCGATCTGCTTACATTACCAGTACAAGTGTTACCGGACCGTGTAGCACAAGCCAAATTAAGTCATTCCTTTTTCCACCAAAATGCTGGAGGTCTTAAACGACAATTTAGTCTTACTACTCAGCAAGCAACGACTATCATTGCTGTATGGCCTGATTGTCAAAAACACTCCTTTCCCTCAGTAGCAGGAGGAGTTAACCCTAGGGGTTTGCAGAGTTTGCAACTCTGGCAAACCGATGTCACCCACTTTTCAGAATTTGGCCACCTAAAATATATTCATTCTTCCATTGATACCTTCTCTGGCGCATTATTTGCCTCCTGCCATACAGGAGAAAGGGCGCGCGATGTCCAAAGGCATTTGGCACGTGCATTTGCCACTTTAGGTATACCCTCCCAAATTAAGACTGATAACGGTCCTGCATATATATCAGCAGCAATTAAAAAATTTTTTGACTCCTGGGGAATCGATCATGTCACCGGAATTCCTCACTCCCCTACAGGACAATCGTTAATCGAGCGCTCCCATCAATCCTTAAAACGCCTCTTACTACAGCAGAAAGGGGGAGTAGGGACTGCTACCCCCGAGGAGCGCTTACAGAAAGCTTTATATGTTTTTAATTTTCTGAACTGTTCTTTATTAGACAGCAATCCTCCTATAGTTCGCCATTTTAACATGAACGCCTCGCTGGAAATGCGGATTAAGCCACCAGTCTTGGTCCGAGACCCAGAAACAGGTAAAATTGTGGGACCTTATCCTCTTATCACCTGGGGTAGAGGTTATGCTTCTGTCTCCACAGAGAAGGGTCCCAGGTGGATTCCTGCTAAGAACGTGCGACCCTTCCGCGAGCCCCTACCGCAAACCTCACCGGAGAATCCTGATCATCACGTAGAAGAATCTCTCATCGAGGAAACAGAGCAAAAGGAACTGGCTGTTCTGAACAAATAAGCGTTCTATGAATAAGTGTCGTGAAGTGCCCATTAGAAACATTACCTGTGGCTTGTGTGGACATTGTGACCCCTGGGTCCTGTGTGTTTGTTACACTTGTGACAAGGAGTGGTGGCGTCGGGCGACGCTTGCTGGACGCTGGTGTGAAATTTGTTTAGAAAAAGAGATTAGTACGGCCAGACTCCTGCTTGTCACAGGACACGAGTTAGGTGACACTGATCGATACTTTTCCTGCCTTACTGATTGGGCAAAAATAGTGACTGATCAAGCAGGAAAAATATTGGTTTGTGACTTGGAGTGTAGTAGGACCAATCTGGTACCCGCCATCTGGCCCGTCTTAAGAAAGGACTGGGACCGTACAAAGAGAGAATGCAAAAGGCGGTTTGCTTGGAAAATGAAAAAGGGGTGGCGACGTCAATTTTCCCAATAATAGTTATGACCAATATAATGGGAGGAGCATGGGGCAATCTGTTCCCGCCAGCATTGCCCAAGGTTAATGTATGGGTAACACTAGCAAATCTCACGGGACAGGATACCTTGTGTCTATCTACTGCTTCCCCGAACAACCCTTTCTCTACCTGTCTCGTGGGCTTGCCGCTAGATGAATGGCCGGTACCCCAAGATTTAAGAAAAGTAGACGTCAGGGAAATAATAAAATATTGGGACGCGTGGGCCCCCCGACTCCCACAGGCCAGTTTGGAACCGCAAGAAATTGAGTTATTGGGATCAGTAAAAATGGATCTTTGTTTTAAATTTAATTATACAGGAAAAAATCAGTCTAAGGTGTGGGATGTTTCTCCCGTTCACCCTGTCTTCCGGAATGCTAGTGTTTGGTGTAACTCCACAGCCTTAAATGTGTCTAAATCTACGAATGTCCCCCTCTTATTACCCCCCGGAATATTCTTTATTTGTGGGGATAAGGCTTGGCCTAGCATCCCTTCTCATATAAAAGGGGGTCCCTGCAGTCTTGGACGCCTCTCAGTCTTGACCCCCAACACGTCTATGATTTTGCAACACCGCCTTTCTCATAGGGCAAAACGTAGTGTCCATACCTATACCCCTGACTGTGATGATAGTGTGGAATTTTGGTCTTTTGGTCAACGCTTTGCTGCTTCTTTTTTGTTGCCTGGGGCTGCTGCTGGGAAAGCCTTGGCAACTTTAGATAAACTTGTCTGTTGGCTTGCCAAGCAAACAAATGCCACCAGCAAGGCATTATCTGGTCTCTTGTTAGATGTGGATAGTGTTCGCCATGCTACACTGCAAAATAGGGCTGCTATAGATTTTTTGCTTTTAGCACAAGGCCATGGGTGTGAGGATTTTGAAGGTATGTGTTGTATGAACCTTTCTGATCATTCTGAATCGATTCACGCAAGTATTCAGCAGCTTAAGGAAGGAGTCTCTAAACTCCACCAGGATGACAGCTGGGATTGGCTAGACAAACTTTTTAAAGGATGGGGTTTGTCTGGCTGGCTAAGAAGCCTGGTAAAAACAATTGTGTATGCTTTGGCTGTCTTTGTCCTTTTATTGCTCTTTTTACCCTGTCTGTTGCAATGTTTACAGAGGTTAATAGCAAACTCAATGAAGCGGGTCCTTATTGTGCAACAAGAGGGGGGAGATGAAGGGAATGATCTGATCAGCCTTGGAAGAACTCCTAGTGATAGCCAGCTAATCGAAAAGGACGTGCTGGAGCTCATGCAGCGCGAACTACAGAAAGTTTGAACAATGCAGCGCCTTGAAAAAAGCCTCTGCTTGGGCAAGACTGTTATCTGTCACAAGATAAACATCAGGAACAACAGACTGCAACATCCTGGCTTTGTTTATAGAACAAGGAATTGGTGGTTGAAAGAAATTGGGCAACAGGATGCGAAAAGAGACGGACGACTCTGAAATGACTGGCCAATTAGGAGCTCAGCTTTTGTAATATGTATGAGATGATTTTCTGTGTAACCAATCAGACTCTAACACGCTGTCTTCTAATGAATATTTGATCATATAAAAGATGGTTGCTGAAAACAATAAAGTTAGATCTGGCGTGCACCCAGCTAGGTCTCCGTCTCTCAATCGCGGCAATGCGGTGGGGTCAGGGCCACGCGCTGAGCACCCGGTGCGCTGGGGTTGCCCCAGCGGTTCCTGAGCAGCTCCTGCAGTGCTGCCGCCGGTACCGTTCTGGCGGCTGTAGTTGTTTAAAAAGCCGTTGTTGTTTCCGGCGTAATCTGACGGCAGTTTTCTCGGGCATTTGGGCCTCTTCTAATAAGTGTGCTGTGAGTACATCTGCAAGCATTCACCTGTCGAGGTCAAATGACTGGTGGTGCTCATCTGCCCCCGTGCTGCTGCTGCTGCCTCCCGTGAATGCTCATGTGCCTGCGTGCCCCTGTACAGGCACAGATGCATGCGCGCAACACCTGATCCCGCATCCTAATTATTTTTCGCCCGGTTCTCTGAGTTGTTCTGCTTCCGGCTGATGAATGGGAAAACTGTAGTAGTGCTGTTTCATTTCACCAGCCTCTCAAGTGTGGAAATTATGGTAAATTTGAGAACAAACGAGATTAGATTGATAGTTACACCTCCTCCTTTAATTAGCCAACCACAGGATCTGTGGAGGCAAAGGCCGGGGGGGTGTGTCGGTGTATATAACGTGTATTGTCTATGTGAAAGATTAATCAAAAGGAGTTGCTTGAGGTGGGAAGGCTTTTCCGGAGAGGTTCCACATGTTGTCAGGTAGTCCCTCTGAATGGCAGCTTCTGGTTCGGTCCCTTAGCTTTCGGAAGTGACATTTAGTCTGATATGTGCCAGCCGTGCAATCTACCTAGCCCTGCAAAGTGCAAATATTAACCTAAATGCATATTAAGATACTGTGTGTTAGCTCCTGAACTGAAATAGAGAGCGGGTGTTCCAGCGGAGGCAAGCAAATCGTGTTGATTTACAGTGGCTTGAGGATTTGGCCCATTACCGCTTCTTTATACACTTTTAAAAAGAAATGCCAACTCGATAGTTTAGGCTTTAACTGGAACATGGCAAGTAATTGTATGCTTTGGCGGACCCCTAGTAATGTTGCAGAATCTTTCTCAGAAGTTGTTCCATGGGATAGCCGATTCCTCAGGTAAGAGCTACTTGTTTGTTCAATCCTCCATCTTAGGCCTGCTCCTCAGGTGCATCCTCCTTCTCGCAGCGATTTCCTAGGAACAGATTTCGAAGAACAGCTCTGATCACAGAATCACAGATTGGTTAGGGTTGGAAAGGAGCTCTGGAGATCATCCAGCCCAACCCCCCTGCCAGAGCAGGGTCACCTACAGCAGGTTGCACAGGATGACCTCCAGGCGGGTTATGAATGTCTCTGGGGTGGGAGACTCTACCGCCTCCCTGGGCAGCCTGTTCCAGCGCTCTGCCACCCTCAAAGTAAAGAAGTTCCTCCTCATGCTTTGATAGAAGTTCCTACGTTCCAGTTTGTACCCGTTACCTCTTGTCCTGGATCATCTTTGATGATCCAGGACAAGAGGTAACGGGCACCAATTGGAACGTAGGAACTTGAACTTGAACTGGAAGGTAGGAACTTGAACTTGAACATAGGATTATCCTTGATGATTCAGGATAGCTGTGTGTCTGACCAGTCTGTCTTTCGAAGGAGGTCCTGGGCCAGCTCCAGCCATGCTGTGCTGAGCAGAGCCCCTGGCAGCAGCCCCACACCTCACTCCCAGTGTGCCTGAATGGAAAAGGTACCAAAGTTGCTCCAACACTTTCTGAAAAACTCTATAGTGTTACCCCACAAGCGCAAAGCGACGGCAAAGCCCGTGAAATGACACCGGTGCTTCCAGAAAATGTCAAGCTTCCTGCCCAAGGGTGACAAGCCATGCGGTGGGGTCAGGGCCACACGCTGAGCACCCGGTGCGCTGGGGTTGCCCCAGCGGTTCCTGAGCAGCTCCTGCAGTGCTGCCGCCGGTACCGTTCTGGCGGCTGTAGTTGTTTAAAAAGCCGTTGTTGTTTCCGGCGTAATCTGACGGCAGTTTTCTCGGGCATTTGGGCCTCTTCTAATAAGTGTGCTGTGAGTACATCTGCAAGCATTCACCTGTCGAGGTCAAATGACTGGTGGTGCTCATCTCCCCCCGTGCTACTTCTGCTGCTGCCTCCCGTGAATGCTCATGTGCCTGCGTGCCCCTGTACAGGCACAGAAGCACGCGCGCAACACCTGATCCCGCATCCTAATTATTTTTCGCCCGGTTCTCTGAGTTGTTCTGCTTCCGGCTGATGAATGGGAAAGTGTAGTAGTGCTGTTTCATTTCACCAGCCTCTCAAGTGTGGAAATTATGGTAAATTTGAGAACAAGCCAGATTAGATTGATAGTTACACCTCCTCCTTTAATTAGCCAACCACAGGATCTGTGGAGGCAAAGGCCGGGGGGGTGTGTCGGTGTATATAACGTGTATTGTCTATGTGAAAGATTAATCAAAAGGAGTTGCTTGAGGTGGGAAGGCTTCTCCGGAGAGGTTCCACATGTTGTCAGGTAGTCCCTCTGAATGGCAGCTTCCGGTTCGGTCCCTTAGCTTTCGGAAGTGACATTTAGTCTGATATGTGCCAGCCGTGCAATCTACCTAGCCCTGCAAAGTGCAAATATTAACCTAAATGCATATTAAGATACTGTGTGTTAGCTCCTGAACTGAAATAGAGAGCGGGTGTTCCAGCGGAGGCAAGCAAATCGTGTTGATTTACAGTGGCTTGAGGATTTGGCCCATTACCGCTTCTTTATACACTTCTAAAAAGAAATGCCAACTCGATAGTTTAGGCTTTAACTGGAACATGGCAAGTAATTGTATGTTTTGGCGGACCCCTAGTAATGTTGCAGAATCTTTCTCAGAAGTTGTTCCATGGGATAGCCGATTCCTCAGGTAAGAGCTACTTGTTTGTTCAATCCTCCATCTTAGGCCTGCTCCTCAGGTGCATCCTCCTTCTCGCAGCGATTTCCTAGGAACAGATTTCGAAGAACAGCTCTGATCACAGAATCACAGATTGGTTAGGGTTGGAAAGGAGCTCTGGAGATCATGTAGTGCAACCCCCCTGCCAGAGCAGGGTCACCTACAGCAGGTTGCACATGATGACCTCCAGGCGGGTTTTGAATGTCTCTGGGGTGGGAGACTCTACCGCCTCCCTGGGCAGCCTGTTCCAGCGCTCTGCCACCCTCAAAGTAAAGAAGTTCCTCCTCATGCTTTGATAGAAGTTCCTAGGTTCCAGTTTGTACCCGTTACCTCTTGTCCTGGATCATCTTTGATGATCCAGGACAAGAGGTAACGGGCACCAATTGGAACGTAGGAACTTGAACTTGAACTGGAAGGTGGGAACTTGAACTTGAACATAGGATTATCCTTGATGATTCAGGATAGCTGTGTGTCTGACCAGTCTGTCTTTCGAAGGAGGTCCTGGGCCAGCTCCAGCCATGCTGTGCTGAGCAGAGCCCCTGGCAGCAGCCCCACACCTCACTCCCAGTGTGCCTGAATGGAAAAGGTACCAAAGTTGCTCCAACACTTTCTGAAAAACTCTATAGTGTTACCCCACAAGCGCAAAGCGACGGCAAAGCCCGTGAAATGACACCGGTGCTTCCAGAAAATGTCAAGCTTCCTGCCCAAGGCTGACATGCCATGCGGTGGGGTCAGGCCCACGCGCTGAGCACCCGGTGCGCTGGGGTTGCCCCAGCGGTTCCTGAGCAGCTCCTGCAGTGCTGCCGCCGGTACCGTTCTGGCGGCTGTAGTTGTTTAAAAAGCCGTTGTTGTTTCCGGCGTAATCTGACGGCAGTTTTCTCGGGCATTTGGGCCTCTTCTAATAAGTGTGCTGTGAGTACATCTGCAAGCATTCACCTGTCGAGGTCAAATGACTGGTGGTGCTCATCTCCCCCCGTGCTACTTCTGCTGCTGCCTCCCGTGAATGCTCATGTGCCTGCGTGCCCCTGTACAGGCACAGAAGCACGCGCGCAACACCTGATCCCGCATCCTAATTATTTTTCGCCCGGTTCTCTGAGTTGTTCTGCTTCCGGCTGATGAATGGGAAAGTGTAGTAGTGCTGTTTCATTTCACCAGCCTCTCAAGTGTGGAAATTATGGTAAATTTGAGAACAAGCCAGATTAGATTGATAGTTACACCTCCTCCTTTAATTAGCCAACCACAGGATCTGTGGAGGCAAAGGCCGGGGGGGTGTGTCGGTGTATATAACGTGTATTGTCTATGTGAAAGATTAATCAAAAGGAGTTGCTTGAGGTGGGAAGGCTTTTCCGGAGAGGTTCCACATGTTGTCAGGTAGTCCCTCTGAATGGCAGCTTCCGGTTCGGTCCCTTAGCTTTCGGAAGTGACATTTAGTCTGGTATGTGCCAGCCGTGCAATCTACCTAGCCCTGCAAAGTGCAAATATTAACCTAAATGCATATTAAGATACTGTGTGTTAGCTCCTGAACTGCAATAGAGAGCGGGTGTTCCAGCGGAGGCAAGCAAATCGTGTTGATTTAGAGTGGCTTGAGGATTTGGCCCATTACCGCTTCTTTATACACTTTTAAAAAGAAATGCCAACTCGATAGTTTAGGCTTTAACTGGAACATGGCAAGTAATTGTATGTTTTGGCGGACCCCTAGTAATGTTGCAGAATCTTTCTCAGAAGTTGTTCCATGGGATAGCCGATTCCTCAGGTAAGAGCTACTTGTTTGTTCAATCCTCCATCTTAGGCCTGCTCCTCAGGTGCATCCTCCTTCTCGCAGCGATTTCCTAGGAACAGATTTCGAAGAACAGCTCTGATCACAGAATCACAGATTGGTTAGGGTTAGAAAGGAGCTCTGGAGATCATCCAGCCCAACCCCCCTGCCAGAGCAGGGTCACCTACAGCAGGTTGCACAGGATGACCTCCAGGCGGGTTTTGAATGTTTCTGGGGTGGGAGACTCTACCGCCTCCCTGGGCAGCCTGTTCCAGCGCTCTGCCACCCTCAAAGTAAAGAAGTTCCTCCTCATGCTTTGATAGAAGTTCCTAGGTTCCAGTTTGTACCCGTTACCTCTTGTCCTGGATCATCTTTGATGATCCAGGACAAGAGGTAACGGGCACCAATTGGAACGTAGGAACTTGAACTTGAACTGGAACGTAGGAGCTTGAACATAGGATTATCCTTGATGATTCAGGATAGCTGTGTGTCTGACCAGTCTGTCTTTCGAAGGAGGTCCTGGGCCAGCTCCAGCCATGCTGTGCTGAGCAGAGCCCCTGGCAGCAGCCCCACAGGTCACTCCCAGTGTGCTTAAGTGAAAAAGGTACCAAAGTTGCTCCAACACTTTCTGAAAAACTCTATAGTGTTACCCCACAAACGCAAAGCAACGGCAAAGCCCGTGAAATGACACCGGTGCTTCCAGAAAATGTCAAGCTTCCTGCCCAAGGGTGACATGCCATGCGGTGGGGTCAGGGCCACGCGCTGAGCACCCGGTGCGCTGGGGTTGCCCCAGCGGTTCCTGAGCAGCTCCTGCAGTGCTGCCGCCGGTACCGTTCTGGCGGCTGTAGTTGTTTAAAAAGCCGTTGTTGTTTCCGGCGTAATCTGACGGCAGTTTTCTCGGGCATTTGGGCCTCTTCTAATAAGTGTGCTGTGAGTACATCTGCAAGCATTCACCTGTCGAGGTCAAATGACTGGTGGTGCTCATCTCCCCCCGTGCTACTTCTGCTGCTGCCTCCCGTGAATGCTCATGTGCCTGCGTGCCCCTGTACAGGCACAGAAGCACGCGCGCAACACCTGATCCCGCATCCTAATTATTTTTCGCCCGGTTCTCTGAGTTGTTCTGCTTCCGGCTGATGAATGGGAAAGTGTAGTAGTGCTGTTTCATTTCACCAGCCTCTCAAGTGTGGAAATTATGGTAAATTTGAGAACAAGCCAGATTAGATTGATAGTTACACCTCCTCCTTTAATTAGCCAACCACAGGATCTGTGGAGGCAAAGGCCGGGGGGGTGTGTCGGTGTATATAACGTGTATTGTCTATGTGAAAGATTAATCAAAAGGAGTTGCTTGAGGTGGGAAGGCTTCTCCGGAGAGGTTCCACATGTTGTCAGGTAGTCCCTCTGAATGGCAGCTTCCGGTTCGGTCCCTTAGCTTTCGGAAGTGACATTTAGTCTGATATGTGCCAGCCGTGCAATCTACCTAGCCCTGCAAAGTGCAAATATTAACCTAAATGCATATTAAGATACTGTGTGTTAGCTCCTGAACTGAAATAGAGAGCGGGTGTTCCAGCGGAGGCAAGCAAATCGTGTTGATTTACAGTGGCTTGAGGATTTGGCCCATTACCGCTTCTTTATACACTTCTAAAAAGAAATGCCAACTCGATAGTTTAGGCTTTAACTGGAACATGGCAAGTAATTGTATGTTTTGGCGGACCCCTAGTAATGTTGCAGAATCTTTCTCAGAAGTTGTTCCATGGGATAGCCGATTCCTCAGGTAAGAGCTACTTGTTTGTTCAATCCTCCATCTTAGGCCTGCTCCTCAGGTGCATCCTCCTTCTCGCAGCGATTTCCTAGGAACAGATTTCGAAGAACAGCTCTGATCACAGAATCACAGATTGGTTAGGGTTGGAAAGGAGCTCTGGAGATCATCCAGCCCAACCCCCCTGCCAGAGCAGGGTCACCTACAGCAGGTTGCACATGATGACCTCCAGGCGGGTTTTGAATGTCTCTGGGGTGGGAGACTCTACCGCCTCCCTGGGCAGCCTGTTCCAGCGCTCTGCCACCCTCAAAGTAAAGAAGTTCCTCCTCATGCTTTGATAGAAGTTCCTAGGTTCCAGTTTGTACCCGTTACCTCTTGTCCTGGATCATCTTTGATGATCCAGGACAAGAGGTAACGGGCACCAATTGGAACGTAGGAACTTGAACTTGAACTGGAAGGTAGGAACTTGAACTTGAACATAGGATTATCCTTGATGATTCAGGATAGCTGTGTGTCTGACCAGTCTGTCTTTCGAAGGAGGTCCTGGGCCAGCTCCAGCCATGCTGTGCTGAGCAGAGCCCCTGGCAGCAGCCCCACACCTCACTCCCAGTGTGCCTGAATGGAAAAGGTACCAAAGTTGCTCCAACACTTTCTGAAAAACTCTATAGTGTTACCCCACAAGCGCAAAGCGACGGCAAAGCCCGTGAAATGACACCGGTGCTTCCAGAAAATGTCAAGCTTCCTGCCCAAGGCTGACATGCCATGCGGTGGGGTCAGGCCCACGCGCTGAGCACCCGGTGCGCTGGGGTTGCCCCAGCGGTTCCTGAGCAGCTCCTGCAGTGCTGCCGCCGGTACCGTTCTGGCGGCTGTAGTTGTTTAAAAAGCCGTTGTTGTTTCCGGCGTAATCTGACGGCAGTTTTCTCGGGCATTTGGGCCTCTTCTAATAAGTGTGCTGTGAGTACATCTGCAAGCATTCACCTGTCGAGGTCAAATGACTGGTGGTGCTCATCTCCCCCCGTGCTACTTCTGCTGCTGCCTCCCGTGAATGCTCATGTGCCTGCGTGCCCCTGTACAGGCACAGAAGCACGCGCGCAACACCTGATCCCGCATCCTAATTATTTTTCGCCCGGTTCTCTGAGTTGTTCTGCTTCCGGCTGATGAATGGGAAAGTGTAGTAGTGCTGTTTCATTTCACCAGCCTCTCAAGTGTGGAAATTATGGTAAATTTGAGAACAAGCCAGATTAGATTGATAGTTACACCTCCTCCTTTAATTAGCCAACCACAGGATCTGTGGAGGCAAAGGCCGGGGGGGTGTGTCGGTGTATATAACGTGTATTGTCTATGTGAAAGATTAATCAAAAGGAGTTGCTTGAGGTGGGAAGGCTTTTCCGGAGAGGTTCCACATGTTGTCAGGTAGTCCCTCTGAATGGCAGCTTCCGGTTCGGTCCCTTAGCTTTCGGAAGTGACATTTAGTCTGGTATGTGCCAGCCGTGCAATCTACCTAGCCCTGCAAAGTGCAAATATTAACCTAAATGCATATTAAGATACTGTGTGTTAGCTCCTGAACTGAAATAGAGAGCGGGTGTTCCAGCGGAGGCAAGCAAATCGTGTTGATTTAGAGTGGCTTGAGGATTTGGCCCATTACCGCTTCTTTATACACTTTTAAAAAGAAATGCCAACTCGATAGTTTAGGCTTTAACTGGAACATGGCAAGTAATTGTATGTTTTGGCGGACCCCTAGTAATGTTGCAGAATCTTTCTCAGAAGTTGTTCCATGGGATAGCCGATTCCTCAGGTAAGAGCTACTTGTTTGTTCAATCCTCCATCTTAGGCCTGCTCCTCAGGTGCATCCTCCTTCTCGCAGCGATTTCCTAGGAACAGATTTCGAAGAACAGCTCTGATCACAGAATCACAGATTGGTTAGGGTTAGAAAGGAGCTCTGGAGATCATCCAGCCCAACCCCCCTGCCAGAGCAGGGTCACCTACAGCAGGTTGCACAGGATGACCTCCAGGCGGGTTTTGAATGTTTCTGGGGTGGGAGACTCTACCGCCTCCCTGGGCAGCCTGTTCCAGCGCTCTGCCACCCTCAAAGTAAAGAAGTTCCTCCTCATGCTTTGATAGAAGTTCCTAGGTTCCAGTTTGTACCCGTTACCTCTTGTCCTGGATCATCTTTGATGATCCAGGACAAGAGGTAACGGGCACCAATTGGAACGTAGGAACTTGAACTTGAACTGGAACGTAGGAGCTTGAACATAGGATTATCCTTGATGATTCAGGATAGCTGTGTGTCTGACCAGTCTGTCTTTCGAAGGAGGTCCTGGGCCAGCTCCAGCCATGCTGTGCTGAGCAGAGCCCCTGGCAGCAGCCCCACAGCTCACTCCCAGTGTGCTTAAGTGAAAAAGGTACCAAAGTTGCTCCAACACTTTCTGAAAAACTCTATAGTGTTACCCCACAAACGCAAAGCAACGGCAAAGCCCGTGAAATGACACCGGTGCTTCCAGAAAATGTCAAGCTTCCTGCCCAAGGGTGACATGCCATGCGGTGGGGTCAGGGCCACGCGCTGAGCACCCGGTGCGCTGGGGTTGCCCCAGCGGTTCCTGAGCAGCTCCTGCAGTGCTGCCGCCGGTACCGTTCTGGCGGCTGTAGTTGTTTAAAAAGCCGTTGTTGTTTCCGGCGTAATCTGACGGCAGTTTTCTCGGGCATTTGGGCCTCTTCTAATAAGTGTGCTGTGAGTACATCTGCAAGCATTCACCTGTCGAGGTCAAATGACTGGTGGTGCTCATCTCCCCCCGTGCTACTTCTGCTGCTGCCTCCCGTGAATGCTCATGTGCCTGCGTGCCCCTGTACAGGCACAGAAGCACGCGCGCAACACCTGATCCCGCATCCTAATTATTTTTCGCCCGGTTCTCTGAGTTGTTCTGCTTCCGGCTGATGAATGGGAAAGTGTAGTAGTGCTGTTTCATTTCACCAGCCTCTCAAGTGTGGAAATTATGGTAAATTTGAGAACAAGCCAGATTAGATTGATAGTTACACCTCCTCCTTTAATTAGCCAACCACAGGATCTGTGGAGGCAAAGGCCGGGGGGGTGTGTCGGTGTATATAACGTGTATTGTCTATGTGAAAGATTAATCAAAAGGAGTTGCTTGAGGTGGGAAGGCTTTTCCGGAGAGGTTCCACATGTTGTCAGGTAGTCCCTCTGAATGGCAGCTTCCGGTTCGGTCCCTTAGCTTTCGGAAGTGAAATTTAGTCTGGTATGTGCCAGCCGTGCAATCTACCTAGCCCTGCAAAGTGCAAATATTAACCTAAATGCATATTAAGATACTGTGTGTTAGCTCCTGAACTGAAATAGAGAGCGGGTGTTCCAGCGGAGGCAAGCAAATCGTGTTGATTTACAGTGGCTTGAGGATTTGGCCCATTACCGCTTCTTTATACACTTTTAAAAAGAAATGCCAACTCGATAGTTTAGGCTTTAACTGGAACATGGCAAGTAATTGTATGTTTTGGCGGACCCCTAGTAATGTTGCAGAATCTTTCTCAGAAGTTGTTCCATGGGATAGCCGATTCCTCAGGTAAGAGCTACTTGTTTGTTCAATCCTCCATCTTAGGCCTGCTCCTCAGGTGCATCCTCCTTCTCGCAGCGATTTCCTAGGAACAGATTTCGAAGAACAGCTCTGATCACAGAATCACAGATTGGTTAGGGTTAGAAAGGAGCTCTGGAGATCATCCAGCCCAACCCCCCTGCCAGAGCAGGGTCACCTACAGCAGGTTGCACAGGATGACCTCCAGGCGGGTTTTGAATGTTTCTGGGGTGGGAGACTCTACCGCCTCCCTGGGCAGCCTGTTCCAGCGCTCTGCCACCCTCAAAGTAAAGAAGTTCCTCCTCATGCTTTGATAGAAGTTCCTAGGTTCCAGTTTGTACCCGTTACCTCTTGTCCTGGATCATCTTTGATGATCCAGGACAAGAGGTAACGGGCACCAATTGGAACGTAGGAACTTGAACTTGAACTGGAACGTAGGAGCTTGAACATAGGATTATCCTTGATGATTCAGGATAGCTGTGTGTCTGACCAGTCTGTCTTTCGAAGGAGGTCCTGGGCCAGCTCCAGCCATGCTGTGCTGAGCAGAGCCCCTGGCAGCAGCCCCACAGCTCACTCCCAGTGTGCTTAAGTGAAAAAGGTACCAAAGTTGCTCCAACACTTTCTGAAAAACTCTATAGTGTTACCCCACAAACGCAAAGCAACGGCAAAGCCCGTGAAATGACACCGGTGCTTCCAGAAAATGTCAAGCTTCCTGCCCAAGGGTGACATGCCATGCGGTGGGGTCAGGGCCACGCGCTGAGCACCCGGTGCGCTGGGGTTGCCCCAGCGGTTCCTGAGCAGCTCCTGCAGTGCTGCCGCCGGTACCGTTCTGGCGGCTGTAGTTGTTTAAAAAGCCGTTGTTGTTTCCGGCGTAATCTGACGGCAGTTTTCTCGGGCATTTGGGCCTCTTCTAATAAGTGTGCTGTGAGTACATCTGCAAGCATTCACCTGTCGAGGTCAAATGACTGGTGGTGCTCATCTGCCCCCGTGCTGCTGCTGCTGCCTCCCGTGAATGCTCATGTGCCTGCGTGCCCCTGTACAGGCACAGATGCATGCGCGCAACACCTGATCCCGCATCCTAATTATTTTTCGCCCGGTTCTCGGAGTTGTTCTGCTTCCGGCTGATGAATGGGAAAACTGTAGTAGTGCTGTTTCATTTCACCAGCCTCTCAAGTGTGGAAATTATGGTAAATTTGAGAACAAACGAGATTAGATTGATAGTTACACCTCCTCCTTTAATTAGCCAACCACAGGATCTGTGGAGGCAAAGGCCGGGGGGGTGTGTCGGTGTATATAACGTGTATTGTCTATGTGAAAGATTAATCAAAAGGAGTTGCTTGAGGTGGGAAGGCTTTTCCGGAGAGGTTCCACATGTTGTCAGGTAGTCCCTCTGAATGGCAGCTTCTGGTTCGGTCCCTTAGCTTTCGGAAGTGACATTTAGTCTGATATGTGCCAGCCGTGCAATCTACCTAGCCCTGCAAAGTGCAAATATTAACCTAAATGCATATTAAGATACTGTGTGTTAGCTCCTGAACTGAAATAGAGAGCGGGTGTTCCAGCGGAGGCAAGCAAATCGTGTTGATTTACAGTGGCTTGAGGATTTGGCCCATTACCGCTTCTTTATACACTTTTAAAAAGAAATGCCAACTCGATAGTTTAGGCTTTAACTGGAACATGGCAAGTAATTGTATGCTTTGGCGGACCCCTAGTAATGTTGCAGAATCTTTCTCAGAAGTTGTTCCATGGGATAGCCGATTCCTCAGGTAAGAGCTACTTGTTTGTTCAATCCTCCATCTTAGGCCTGCTCCTCAGGTGCATCCTCCTTCTCGCAGCGATTTCCTAGGAACAGATTTCGAAGAACAGCTCTGATCACAGAATCACAGATTGGTTAGGGTTGGAAAGGAGCTCTGGAGATCATGTAGTGCAACCCCCCTGCCAGAGCAGGGTCACCTACAGCAGGTTGCACAGGATGACCTCCAGGCGGGTTTTGAATGTTTCTGGGGTGGGAGACTCTACCGCCTCCCTGGGCAGCCTGTTCCAGCGCTCTGCCACCCTCAAAGTAAAGAAGTTCCTCCTCATGCTTTGATAGAAGTTCCTAGGTTCCAGTTTGTACCCGTTACCTCTTGTCCTGGATCATCTTTGATGATCCAGGACAAGAGGTAACGGGCACCAATTGGAACGTAGGAACTTGAACTTGAACTGGAAGGTAGGAACTTGAACTTGAACATAGGATTATCCTTGATGATTCAGGATAGCTGTGTGTCTGACCAGTCTGTCTTTCGAAGGAGGTCCTGGGCCAGCTCCAGCCATGCTGTGCTGAGCAGAGCCCCTGGCAGCAGCCCCACAGCTCACTCCCAGTGTGCCTGAATGGAAAAGGTACCAAAGTTGCTCCAACACTTTCTGAAAAACTCTATAGTGTTACCCCACAAACGCAAAGCGACGGCAAAGCCCGTGAAATGACACCGGTGCTTCCAGAAAATGTCAAGCTTCCTGCCCAAGGGTGACATGCCATGCGGTGGGGTCAGGGCCACACGCTGAGCACCCGGTGCGCTGGGGTTGCCCCAGCGGTTCCTGAGCAGCTCCTGCAGTGCTGCCGCCGGTACCGTTCTGGCGGCTGTAGTTGTTTAAAAAGCCGTTGTTGTTTCCGGCGTAATCTGACGGCAGTTTTCTCGGGCATTTGGGCCTCTTCTAATAAGTGTGCTGTGAGTACATCTGCAAGCATTCACCTGTCGAGGTCAAATGACTGGTGGTGCTCATCTCCCCCCGTGCTACTGCTGCTGCTGCCTCCCGTGAATGCTCATGTGCCTGCGTGCCCCTGTACAGGCACAGAAGCACGCGCGCAACACCTGATCCCGCATCCTAATTATTTTTCGCCCGGTTCTCGGAGTTGTTCTGCTTCCGGCTGATGAATGGGAAAGTGTAGTAGTGCTGTTTCATTTCACCAGCCTCTCAAGTGTGGAAATTATGGCTAATTTGAGAACAAGCCAGATTAGATTGATAGTTACACCTCCTCCTTTAATTAGCCAACCACAGGATCTGTGGAGGCAAAGGCCGGGGGGGTGTGTCGGTGTATATAACGTGTATTGTCTATGTGAAAGATTAATCAAAAGGAGTTGCTTGAGGTGGGAAGGCTTTTCCGGAGAGGTTCCACATGTTGTCAGGTAGTCCCTCTGAATGGCAGCTTCCGGTTCGGTCCCTTAGCTTTCGGAAGTGACATTTAGTCTGATATGTGCCAGCCGTGCAATCTACCTAGCCCTGCAAAGTGCAAATATTAACCTAAATGCATATTAAGATACTGTGTGTTAGCTCCTGAACTGAAATAGAGAGCGGGTGTTCCAGCGGAGGCAAGCAAATCGTGTTGATTTACAGTGGCTTGAGGATTTGGCCCATTACCGCTTCTTTATACACTTCTAAAAAGAAATGCCAACTCGATAGTTTAGGCTTTAACTGGAACATGGCAAGTAATTGTATGTTTTGGCGGACCCCTAGTAATGTTGCAGAATCTTTCTCAGAAGTTGTTCCATGGGATAGCCGATTCCTCAGGTAAGAGCTACTTGTTTGTTCAATCCTCCATCTTAGGCCTGCTCCTCAGGTGCATCCTCCTTCTCGCAGCGATTTCCTAGGAACAGATTTCGAAGAACAGCTCTGATCACAGAATCACAGATTGGTTAGGGTTGGAAAGGAGCTCTGGAGATCATGTAGTGCAACCCCCCTGCCAGAGCAGGGTCACCTACAGCAGGTTGCACAGGATGACCTCCAGGCGGGTTTTGAATGTTTCTGGGGTGGGAGACTCTACCGCCTCCCTGGGCAGCCTGTTCCAGCGCTCTGCCACCCTCAAAGTAAAGAAGTTCCTCCTCATGCTTTGATAGAAGTTCCTAGGTTCCAGTTTGTACCCGTTACCTCTTGTCCTGGATCATCTTTGATGATCCAGGACAAGAGGTAACGGGCACCAATTGGAACGTAGGAACTTGAACTTGAACTGGAAGGTAGGAACTTGAACTTGAACATAGGATTATCCTTGATGATTCAGGATAGCTGTGTGTCTGACCAGTCTGTCTTTCGAAGGAGGTCCTGGGCCAGCTCCAGCCATGCTGTGCTGAGCAGAGCCCCTGGCAGCAGCCCCACAGCTCACTCCCAGTGTGCCTGAATGGAAAAGGTACCAAAGTTGCTCCAACACTTTCTGAAAAACTCTATAGTGTTACCCCACAAGCGCAAAGCGACGGCAAAGCCCGTGAAATGACACCGGTGCTTCCAGAAAATGCCAAGCTTCCTGCCCAAGGGTGACATGCCATGCGGTGAAGGGAATGATCTGATCAGCCTTGGAAGAACTCCTAGTGATAGCCAGCTAATCGAAAAGGACGTGCTGGAGCTCATGCAGCGCGAACTACAGAAAGTTTGAACAATGCAGCGCCTTGAAAAAAGCCTCTGCTTGGGCAAGACTGTTATCTGTCACAAGATAAACATCAGGAACAACAGACTGCAACATCCTGGCTTTGTTTATAGAACAAGGAATTGGTGGTTGAAAGAAATTGGGCAACAGGATGCGAAAAGAGACGGACGACTCTGAAATGACTGGCCAATTAGGAGCTCAGCTTTTGTAATATGTATGAGATGATTTTCTGTGTAACCAATCAGACTCTAACACGCTGTCTTCTAATGAATATTTGATCATATAAAAGATGGTTGCTGAAAACAATAAAGTTAGATCTGGCGTGCACCCAGCTAGGTCTCCGTCTCTCAATCGCGGCAAATTGGTGACCCCGACGTGATTCCCGGGTTCGACAACCACCTAACTGCGTGGCAGGCTGCGAGTCCCACAGAACTTTAAATGAGCTGCTGAAAGGAAGCAGGAGCCGGCCTAAGAATCCCTCTGGAACGAATAGGTGAGCTGTGGGAAACATGGGAAATCAAGCGTCTTCCCCAGAGAGAGACGTATATGAGCTTATGAAAGCTCTTCTTAAGAAACATGGAAAGAATATTTCTGGGCAAGACCTTAAAATGATGCTTAAATGGGTACAAGTAAAAATACCCACTGTGACTGCCTCCACTATTTTTACACGGGAACTGTGGGATGATGTAGGGGTGAAACTGTGGCATGCAGCCACAACTGGAAACGTTGAAGCGCAGCGTATGCTTCCGTGGTGGCGAACTATTTTTGAAACCTTAAAGGCGCAGGAGGGCAAGGACGGTAGAGAGGCTGGAGACACCGATAACCCGCCAGGTACCGAGCATACTAAAGGGCCCCTCACGGTGGGAGCGGCAGGGTATCCCCCGGAGGAGGATCCCTTTGACCCAGGACCCATAGACCCTGATAAGGAGCCACAACTTTACCCCCCTGACCCACACGATGTATGGGCTAATATCAAGCGACAAGCCTTGAAAGAGGGAGAACTGGACATAGCTCGGACAATCGTGGCTCCTGTGATATATCAAGGTCGTGGGGGAGGGGCACAATGGGAGGCTCTATCTTTCCCGGTAGTGAAGGAACTACGCCGTACTATCACAGAGCACGGGCTCTCCTCCCCATATTTTGCGAGCCTGCTGTCCTCCGCTTTTGATACTTATGTGATGACTCCGCATGATCTAAAGTCCCTTGCACAATTGTTACTAACCCCCACTCAGTACTCGTTGTGGGAATCGCATTGGAGGGGAGGACTCCAAGCTCTTCTGCTGACCTATGTAGGTCACGACAATGGAGGCCTTGCTGCACTGACTATAGAACATCTTACGGGTACGGGACAATGGGCAAATCCAGTTGCCCAGGCGCGGGACATCCCACGGGAAGCTCTTGAGGCGATACGGGAAGAAGCTAGAAAGGCTCTAAGAAAAGTCCCAGACTCTCAAAAGCCGCAAAAGGCCTTTACTACTATCGTACAAGAACCTCGGGAGCCCTATATGCAGTTTATTGACAGATTGAAACAAGCTCTGGAACGTCAGATAGATAATGCGGAAGCTCGAGAAATTTTGTTGTTAAAACTGGCTGTGGAAAATGCTAATGCAGATTGCAAAAAACTTTTGAAATCTCTCCCTAATCAAAACCCCACCCTAGTTGAAATGGTTGAAGCCTGTAATAGGATTGGTACTGCGGATCATAAGTATGAAGCCATGGCAGCTGCCTTTGCGGCTATGCGCGGCCCAATGGGTCCGGGTGTCTGCTATGGGTGCGGTAAGCCTGGTCACTTGAAGAAAAATTGCTTAGCCGCTAACGGCAGTACTAAACCTCGAGCTCCGGGAATTTGTCCCAGATGTAAGAAAGGGCGTCATTATGCTAATCAATGTCGGTCTAAGTATGATTTGCAGGGTCAATTAATCCAGGGAAACCGATCACGGAGCGCGGAGCAGCGACGCGTGCAGACACAAATGCCGCAGCAGACATTCCCAAACCCTCAGGGGGGGGCAGTAGCGCCTCAAGTCTTCGTCCAGCAACGGCCGGAAGCGCCGGACTGGACCTGGCAACCGCCCACACAGTAACGGTACTCGATCCCTCGGTCCACCTATTATCTACAAATGTTTCGGGGCCTCTGCCCCCTGGAACGCAAGCGTTATTGTTAGGAAGATCATCTACAACTTTGTCAGGACTTTTTGTGTTGCCGGGAGTTATTGACTCTGATAGTATTGTTGAGATTAAGATCATGGCATGGACTCCATTCCCCCCCTGTACAATACCGAAAGGTAGCCGTATAGCGCAACTGATATTAATTCCCAAGGAGACTGGCGCCCCTATCCCCACTCAATCCCAACAGAGGAAGGGGGGCTTTGGGTCTACGGGAAACCCGCAAATCTTGTGGGTACAATCCATTTCCCAGAGAAGGCCCGTATGTCAATGTACTCTTACCCGCGAGGGACAGCAAATAGTGTTAAGCGGAATCATTGATACTGGAGCTGATGTTACAGTAATCTCTCAGGCCAAATGGCCCCCGCAATGGCCTCTAGCTAATATTTCTCAGGCGTTGGCGGGCATTGGAGGGACTGGTAATAGCCAACAAAGTTTGGATTTGATCCAAATTAAAGGCCCAGAGGGACATGTAGCTTCTGTTAAGCCCTTTGTGTTGCCTGTTCCTATGATCTTGTGGGGACGAGATGTGTTGTCCCAGTGGGGGATGTCTATTCAGACACATTTTTAGGTGGGGCCATTGAAGAGCGCGACACCCTGAAATTGACTTGGAAAACCAATACCCCTGTTTGGGTTGACCAATGGCCCCTACCGTTAGAAAAGCTTCGCGCTCTCCAGGAATTAGTTACAGAACAACTGTCAAAAGGCCACATTGTACCCTCTGTTAGTCCTTGGAATTCCCCTGTCTTTGTTATTAAAAAGCAAACCGGCAAGTGGCGCTTGCTCCATGACCTTAGAAAAATCAATGACGCGATGGAGGACATGGGAGCCCTCCAACCGGGGCTCCCATCCCCTACTATGATCCCTCGAGATTGGCATTTAACTGTTATCGATCTTAAAGATTGCTTTTTTAATATTCCGTTGCATCCGGATGATGCTCCTAAATTTGCCTTCTCAGTTCCAAGTGTCAACATGCAAGCCCCGTTGCAAAGATATCAGTGGGTTGTGCTGCCACAAGGAATGAAAAATAGCCCTACGATATGCCAATGGTATGTAGCCAAAGTCCTTAGTCCTGCTAGGACTAAGATGCCCAGTGTCTTATTGTATCATTATATGGATGATATCCTGATGGCTGCACAACATCACAAGGTCCTGGAGGAAGCTGTAGCCCTTGTCACAGCTGCTGTTAATTCAGCAGGTCTCTGTATTGCGCCAGAAAAAATTCAAAAAATTGCACCATGGAAATATCTAGGCTGGCGCATACGAGCGCAAACCATAGTTCCTCAGCCCCTGCAAATTCGGGCAGACATAAAAAACTTGCATGATGTGCAAAAGTTGTTAGGAACAATTAATTGGGTACGACCGTTGTTGGGAATTTCCAATGCAGACTTAAGTCCTTTGTTTGAATTGCTTAAAGGAGATACTAATTTAAACTCCCCTCGGGCTCTCGGCCCTGAGGCTGTTGACTCTCTGCAAAGAGTCGCAACTGCAATTGCCCTTAGACAAGCACACCGATGCGCTCCTGAGTCACCCTTTTATCTAATCATCTTAAATCCTGCTCGACAGCCTTACGCCTTGATATTTCAATGGGATTTTCAGAAATCCGATCCATTGTTAATTATTGAATGGGTCTTTTTGCCAAATCAGCCCACAAAGACTATCGTAACACAGCATGAAATGTTTGCATTTTTGATCATTCGAGCCCGGAGGCGTTTATTAACATTGTCAGGAATAGATTTTATTTGTATTTATTTGCCTATAGCAAACGAATATCTGCAGTGGCTCCACCAACAATCAGAGGCCTTCAGTATAGCAGTAGCCGGCTACGCAGGTCAGCTTTCTTCTCACCCACCTTCTCATAAACTGTTTAGCGCCGACTTCCGTCTGGTGTCCAAGCCAAAGAAAAGTGACCAACCTCTGCAAGCCTTAACTGTATTTACAGACGGATCCGGAAAATCACACAAGTCAGTTATTCTCTGGTGGGATAACCACAGTGGACAATGGGACTCTGATATAGAGACTGTGCCAGGCTCTCCTCAAATAGTAGAATTAGCAGCAGTTGTCCGCGCATTTAGAAAATGGTCGATGCCACTTAATATTGTTACAGACTCTGCTTATGTTACAGGAATTGTTGAGCGAGCCGAGGCATCTTTGTTGCGTGATGTTTCACATGCTGACTTATTTTCTTTGTTACAGGAGCTTATTTACCTCCTCGACTCACGTCCTCACCCTTATTTTATTATGCATGTTAGGTCTCATACTTCTTTGCCTGGTTTTATTGCAGAGGGAAATCGACAAGCCGATCTGCTTACATTACCAGTACAAGTGTTACCGGACCGTGTAGCACAAGCCAAATTAAGTCATTCCTTTTTCCACCAAAATGCTGGAGGTCTTAAACGACAATTTAGTCTTACTACTCAGCAAGCAACGACTATCATTGCTGTATGGCCTGATTGTCAAAAACACTCCTTTCCCTCAGTAGCAGGAGGAGTTAACCCTAGGGGTTTGCAGAGTTTGCAACTCTGGCAAACCGATGTCACCCACTTTTCAGAATTTGGCCACCTAAAATATATTCATTCTTCCATTGATACCTTCTCTGGCGCATTATTTGCCTCCTGCCATACAGGAGAAAGGGCGCGCGATGTCCAAAGGCATTTGGCACGTGCATTTGCCACTTTAGGTATACCCTCCCAAATTAAGACTGATAACGGTCCTGCATATATATCAGCAGCAATTAAAAAATTTTTTGACTCCTGGGGAATCGATCATGTCACCGGAATTCCTCACTCCCCTACAGGACAATCGTTAATCGAGCGCTCCCATCAATCCTTAAAACGCCTCTTACTACAGCAGAAAGGGGGAGTAGGGACTGCTACCCCCGAGGAGCGCTTACAGAAAGCTTTATATGTTTTTAATTTTCTGAACTGTTCTTTATTAGACAGCAATCCTCCTATAGTTCGCCATTTTAACATGAACGCCTCGCTGGAAATGCGGATTAAGCCACCAGTCTTGGTCCGAGACCCAGAAACAGGTAAAATTGTGGGACCTTATCCTCTTATCACCTGGGGTAGAGGTTATGCTTCTGTCTCCACAGAGAAGGGTCCCAGGTGGATTCCTGCTAAGAACGTGCGACCCTTCCGCGAGCCCCTACCGCAAACCTCACCGGAGAATCCTGATCATCACGTAGAAGAATCTCTCATCGAGGAAACAGAGCAAAAGGAACTGGCTGTTCTGAACAAATAAGCGTTCTATGAATAAGTGTCGTGAAGTGCCCATTAGAAACATTACCTGTGGCTTGTGTGGACATTGTGACCCCTGGGTCCTGTGTGTTTGTTACACTTGTGACAAGGAGTGGTGGCGTCGGGCGACGCTTGCTGGACGCTGGTGTGAAATTTGTTTAGAAAAAGAGATTAGTACGGCCAGACTCCTGCTTGTCACAGGACACGAGTTAGGTGACACTGATCGATACTTTTCCTGCCTTACTGATTGGGCAAAAATAGTGACTGATCAAGCAGGAAAAATATTGGTTTGTGACTTGGAGTGTAGTAGGACCAATCTGGTACCCGCCATCTGGCCCGTCTTAAGAAAGGACTGGGACCGTACAAAGAGAGAATGCAAAAGGCGGTTTGCTTGGAAAATGAAAAAGGGGTGGCGACGTCAATTTTCCCAATAATAGTTATGACCAATATAATGGGAGGAGCATGGGGCAATCTGTTCCCGCCAGCATTGCCCAAGGTTAATGTATGGGTAACACTAGCAAATCTCACGGGACAGGATACCTTGTGTCTATCTACTGCTTCCCCGAACAACCCTTTCTCTACCTGTCTCGTGGGCTTGCCGCTAGATGAATGGCCGGTACCCCAAGATTTAAGAAAAGTAGACGTCAGGGAAATAATAAAATATTGGGACGCGTGGGCCCCCCGACTCCCACAGGCCAGTTTGGAACCGCAAGAAATTGAGTTATTGGGATCAGTAAAAATGGATCTTTGTTTTAAATTTAATTATACAGGAAAAAATCAGTCTAAGGTGTGGGATGTTTCTCCCGTTCACCCTGTCTTCCGGAATGCTAGTGTTTGGTGTAACTCCACAGCCTTAAATGTGTCTAAATCTACGAATGTCCCCCTCTTATTACCCCCCGGAATATTCTTTATTTGTGGGGATAAGGCTTGGCCTAGCATCCCTTCTCATATAAAAGGGGGTCCCTGCAGTCTTGGACGCCTCTCAGTCTTGACCCCCAACACGTCTATGATTTTGCAACACCGCCTTTCTCATAGGGCAAAACGTAGTGTCCATACCTATACCCCTGACTGTGATGATAGTGTGGAATTTTGGTCTTTTGGTCAACGCTTTGCTGCTTCTTTTTTGTTGCCTGGGGCTGCTGCTGGGAAAGCCTTGGCAACTTTAGATAAACTTGTCTGTTGGCTTGCCAAGCAAACAAATGCCACCAGCAAGGCATTATCTGGTCTCTTGTTAGATGTGGATAGTGTTCGCCATGCTACACTGCAAAATAGGGCTGCTATAGATTTTTTGCTTTTAGCACAAGGCCATGGGTGTGAGGATTTTGAAGGTATGTGTTGTATGAACCTTTCTGATCATTCTGAATCGATTCACGCAAGTATTCAGCAGCTTAAGGAAGGAGTCTCTAAACTCCACCAGGATGACAGCTGGGATTGGCTAGACAAACTTTTTAAAGGATGGGGTTTGTCTGGCTGGCTAAGAAGCCTGGTAAAAACAATTGTGTATGCTTTGGCTGTCTTTGTCCTTTTATTGCTCTTTTTACCCTGTCTGTTGCAATGTTTACAGAGGTTAATAGCAAACTCAATGAAGCGGGTCCTTATTGTGCAACAAGAGGGGGGAGATGAAGGGAATGATCTGATCAGCCTTGGAAGAACTCCTAGTGATAGCCAGCTAATCGAAAAGGACGTGCTGGAGCTCATGCAGCGCGAACTACAGAAAGTTTGAACAATGCAGCGCCTTGAAAAAAGCCTCTGCTTGGGCAAGACTGTTATCTGTCACAAGATAAACATCAGGAACAACAGACTGCAACATCCTGGCTTTGTTTATAGAACAAGGAATTGGTGGTTGAAAGAAATTGGGCAACAGGATGCGAAAAGAGACGGACGACTCTGAAATGACTGGCCAATTAGGAGCTCAGCTTTTGTAATATGTATGAGATGATTTTCTGTGTAACCAATCAGACTCTAACACGCTGTCTTCTAATGAATATTTGATCATATAAAAGATGGTTGCTGAAAACAATAAAGTTAGATCTGGCGTGCACCCAGCTAGGTCTCCGTCTCTCAATCGCGGCAATGCGGTGGGGTCAGGGCCACGCGCTGAGCACCCGGTGCGCTGGGGTTGCCCCAGCGGTTCCTGAGCAGCTCCTGCAGTGCTGCCGCCGGTACCGTTCTGGCGGCTGTAGTTGTTTAAAAAGCCGTTGTTGTTTCCGGCGTAATCTGACGGCAGTTTTCTCGGGCATTTGGGCCTCTTCTAATAAGTGTGCTGTGAGTACATCTGCAAGCATTCACCTGTCGAGGTCAAATGACTGGTGGTGCTCATCTGCCCCCGTGCTGCTGCTGCTGCCTCCCGTGAATGCTCATGTGCCTGCGTGCCCCTGTACAGGCACAGATGCATGCGCGCAACACCTGATCCCGCATCCTAATTATTTTTCGCCCGGTTCTCGGAGTTGTTCTGCTTCCGGCTGATGAATGGGAAAACTGTAGTAGTGCTGTTTCATTTCACCAGCCTCTCAAGTGTGGAAATTATGGTAAATTTGAGAACAAACGAGATTAGATTGATAGTTACACCTCCTCCTTTAATTAGCCAACCACAGGATCTGTGGAGGCAAAGGCCGGGGGGGTGTGTCGGTGTATATAACGTGTATTGTCTATGTGAAAGATTAATCAAAAGGAGTTGCTTGAGGTGGGAAGGCTTTTCCGGAGAGGTTCCACATGTTGTCAGGTAGTCCCTCTGAATGGCAGCTTCTGGTTCGGTCCCTTAGCTTTCGGAAGTGACATTTAGTCTGATATGTGCCAGCCGTGCAATCTACCTAGCCCTGCAAAGTGCAAATATTAACCTAAATGCATATTAAGATACTGTGTGTTAGCTCCTGAACTGAAATAGAGAGCGGGTGTTCCAGCGGAGGCAAGCAAATCGTGTTGATTTACAGTGGCTTGAGGATTTGGCCCATTACCGCTTCTTTATACACTTTTAAAAAGAAATGCCAACTCGATAGTTTAGGCTTTAACTGGAACATGGCAAGTAATTGTATGCTTTGGCGGACCCCTAGTAATGTTGCAGAATCTTTCTCAGAAGTTGTTCCATGGGATAGCCGATTCCTCAGGTAAGAGCTACTTGTTTGTTCAATCCTCCATCTTAGGCCTGCTCCTCAGGTGCATCCTCCTTCTCGCAGCGATTTCCTAGGAACAGATTTCGAAGAACAGCTCTGATCACAGAATCACAGATTGGTTAGGGTTGGAAAGGAGCTCTGGAGATCATGTAGTGCAACCCCCCTGCCAGAGCAGGGTCACCTACAGCAGGTTGCACAGGATGACCTCCAGGCGGGTTTTGAATGTTTCTGGGGTGGGAGACTCTACCGCCTCCCTGGGCAGCCTGTTCCAGCGCTCTGCCACCCTCAAAGTAAAGAAGTTCCTCCTCATGCTTTGATAGAAGTTCCTAGGTTCCAGTTTGTACCCGTTACCTCTTGTCCTGGATCATCTTTGATGATCCAGGACAAGAGGTAACGGGCACCAATTGGAACGTAGGAACTTGAACTTGAACTGGAAGGTAGGAACTTGAACTTGAACATAGGATTATCCTTGATGATTCAGGATAGCTGTGTGTCTGACCAGTCTGTCTTTCGAAGGAGGTCCCGGGCCAGCTCCAGCCATGCTGTGCTGAGCAGAGCCCCTGGCAGCAGCCCCACAGCTCACTCCCAGTGTGCCTGAATGGAAAAGGTACCAAAGTTGCTCCAACACTTTCTGAAAAACTCTATAGTGTTACCCCACAAGCGCAAAGCGACGGCAAAGCCCGTGAAATGACACCGGTGCTTCCAGAAAATGCCAAGCTTCCTGCCCAAGGGTGACATGCCATGCGGTGAAGGGAATGATCTGATCAGCCTTGGAAGAACTCCTAGTGATAGCCAGCTAATCGAAAAGGACGTGCTGGAGCTCATGCAGCGCGAACTACAGAAAGTTTGAACAATGCAGCGCCTTGAAAAAAGCCTCTGCTTGGGCAAGACTGTTATCTGTCACAAGATAAACATCAGGAACAACAGACTGCAACATCCTGGCTTTGTTTATAGAACAAGGAATTGGTGGTTGAAAGAAATTGGGCAACAGGATGCGAAAAGAGACGGACGACTCTGAAATGACTGGCCAATTAGGAGCTCAGCTTTTGTAATATGTATGAGATGATTTTCTGTGTAACCAATCAGACTCTAACACGCTGTCTTCTAATGAATATTTGAACATATAAAAGATGGTTGCTGAAAACAATAAAGTTAGATCTGGCGTGCACCCAGCTAGGTCTCCGTCTCTCAATCGCGGCAAATTGGTGACCCCGACGTGATTCCCGGGTTCGACAACCACCTAACTGCGTGGCAGGCTGCGAGTCCCACAGAACTTTAAATGAGCTGCTGAAAGGAAGCAGGAGCCGGCCTAAGAATCCCTCTGGAACGAATAGGTGAGCTGTGGGAAACATGGGAAATCAAGCGTCTTCCCCAGAGAGAGACGTATATGAGCTTATGAAAGCTCTTCTTAAGAAACATGGAAAGAATATTTCTGGGCAAGACCTTAAAATGATGCTTAAATGGGTACAAGTAAAAATACCCACTGTGACTGCCTCCACTATTTTTACACGGGAACTGTGGGATGATGTAGGGGTGAAACTGTGGCATGCAGCCACAACTGGAAACGTTGAAGCGCAGCGTATGCTTCCGTGGTGGCGAACTATTTTTGAAACCTTAAAGGCGCAGGAGGGCAAGGACGGTAGAGAGGCTGGAGACACCGATAACCCGCCAGGTACCGAGCATACTAAAGGGCCCCTCACGGTGGGAGCGGCAGGGTATCCCCCGGAGGAGGATCCCTTTGACCCAGGACCCATAGACCCTGATAAGGAGCCACAACTTTACCCCCCTGACCCACACGATGTATGGGCTAATATCAAGCGACAAGCCTTGAAAGAGGGAGAACTGGACATAGCTCGGACAATCGTGGCTCCTGTGATATATCAAGGTCGTGGGGGAGGGGCACAATGGGAGGCTCTATCTTTCCCGGTAGTGAAGGAACTACGCCGTACTATCACAGAGCACGGGCTCTCCTCCCCATATTTTGCGAGCCTGCTGTCCTCCGCTTTTGATACTTATGTGATGACTCCGCATGATCTAAAGTCCCTTGCACAATTGTTACTAACCCCCACTCAGTACTCGTTGTGGGAATCGCATTGGAGGGGAGGACTCCAAGCTCTTCTGCTGACCTATGTAGGTCACGACAATGGAGGCCTTGCTGCACTGACTATAGAACATCTTACGGGTACGGGACAATGGGCAAATCCAGTTGCCCAGGCGCGGGACATCCCACGGGAAGCTCTTGAGGCGATACGGGAAGAAGCTAGAAAGGCTCTAAGAAAAGTCCCAGACTCTCAAAAGCCGCAAAAGGCCTTTACTACTATCGTACAAGAACCTCGGGAGCCCTATATGCAGTTTATTGACAGATTGAAACAAGCTCTGGAACGTCAGATAGATAATGCGGAAGCTCGAGAAATTTTGTTGTTAAAACTGGCTGTGGAAAATGCTAATGCAGATTGCAAAAAACTTTTGAAATCTCTCCCTAATCAAAACCCCACCCTAGTTGAAATGGTTGAAGCCTGTAATAGGATTGGTACTGCGGATCATAAGTATGAAGCCATGGCAGCTGCCTTTGCGGCTATGCGCGGCCCAATGGGTCCGGGTGTCTGCTATGGGTGCGGTAAGCCTGGTCACTTGAAGAAAAATTGCTTAGCCGCTAACGGCAGTACTAAACCTCGAGCTCCGGGAATTTGTCCCAGATGTAAGAAAGGGCGTCATTATGCTAATCAATGTCGGTCTAAGTATGATTTGCAGGGTCAATTAATCCAGGGAAACCGATCACGGAGCGCGGAGCAGCGACGCGTGCAGACACAAATGCCGCAGCAGACATTCCCAAACCCTCAGGGGGGGGCAGTAGCGCCTCAAGTCTTCGTCCAGCAACGGCCGGAAGCGCCGGACTGGACCTGGCAACCGCCCACACAGTAACGGTACTCGATCCCTCGGTCCACCTATTATCTACAAATGTTTCGGGGCCTCTGCCCCCTGGAACGCAAGCGTTATTGTTAGGAAGATCATCTACAACTTTGTCAGGACTTTTTGTGTTGCCGGGAGTTATTGACTCTGATAGTATTGTTGAGATTAAGATCATGGCATGGACTCCATTCCCCCCCTGTACAATACCGAAAGGTAGCCGTATAGCGCAACTGATATTAATTCCCAAGGAGACTGGCGCCCTATCCCCACTCAATCCCAACAGAGGAAGGGGGGCTTTGGGTCTACGGGAAACCCGCAAATCTTGTGGGTACAATCCATTTCCCAGAGAAGGCCCGTATGTCAATGTACTCTTACCCGCGAGGGACAGCAAATAGTGTTAAGCGGAATCATTGATACTGGAGCTGATGTTACAGTAATCTCTCAGGCCAAATGGCCCCCGCAATGGCCTCTAGCTAATATTTCTCAGGCGTTGGCGGGCATTGGAGGGACTGGTAATAGCCAACAAAGTTTGGATTTGATCCAAATTAAAGGCCCAGAGGGACATGTAGCTTCTGTTAAGCCCTTTGTGTTGCCTGTTCCTATGATCTTGTGGGGACGAGATGTGTTGTCCCAGTGGGGGATGTCTATTCAGACACATTTTTAGGTGGGGCCATTGAAGAGCGCGACACCCTGAAATTGACTTGGAAAACCAATACCCCTGTTTGGGTTGACCAATGGCCCCTACCGTTAGAAAAGCTTCGCGCTCTCCAGGAATTAGTTACAGAACAACTGTCAAAAGGCCACATTGTACCCTCTGTTAGTCCTTGGAATTCCCCTGTCTTTGTTATTAAAAAGCAAACCGGCAAGTGGCGCTTGCTCCATGACCTTAGAAAAATCAATGACGCGATGGAGGACATGGGAGCCCTCCAACCGGGGCTCCCATCCCCTACTATGATCCCTCGAGATTGGCATTTAACTGTTATCGATCTTAAAGATTGCTTTTTTAATATTCCGTTGCATCCGGATGATGCTCCTAAATTTGCCTTCTCAGTTCCAAGTGTCAACATGCAAGCCCCGTTGCAAAGATATCAGTGGGTTGTGCTGCCACAAGGAATGAAAAATAGCCCTACGATATGCCAATGGTATGTAGCCAAAGTCCTTAGTCCTGCTAGGACTAAGATGCCCAGTGTCTTATTGTATCATTATATGGATGATATCCTGATGGCTGCACAACATCACAAGGTCCTGGAGGAAGCTGTAGCCCTTGTCACAGCTGCTGTTAATTCAGCAGGTCTCTGTATTGCGCCAGAAAAAATTCAAAAAATTGCACCATGGAAATATCTAGGCTGGCGCATACGAGCGCAAACCATAGTTCCTCAGCCCCTGCAAATTCGGGCAGACATAAAAAACTTGCATGATGTGCAAAAGTTGTTAGGAACAATTAATTGGGTACGACCGTTGTTGGGAATTTCCAATGCAGACTTAAGTCCTTTGTTTGAATTGCTTAAAGGAGATACTAATTTAAACTCCCCTCGGGCTCTCGGCCCTGAGGCTGTTGACTCTCTGCAAAGAGTCGCAACTGCAATTGCCCTTAGACAAGCACACCGATGCGCTCCTGAGTCACCCTTTTATCTAATCATCTTAAATCCTGCTCGACAGCCTTACGCCTTGATATTTCAATGGGATTTTCAGAAATCCGATCCATTGTTAATTATTGAATGGGTCTTTTTGCCAAATCAGCCCACAAAGACTATCGTAACACAGCATGAAATGTTTGCATTTTTGATCATTCGAGCCCGGAGGCGTTTATTAACATTGTCAGGAATAGATTTTATTTGTATTTATTTGCCTATAGCAAACGAATATCTGCAGTGGCTCCACCAACAATCAGAGGCCTTCAGTATAGCAGTAGCCGGCTACGCAGGTCAGCTTTCTTCTCACCCACCTTCTCATAAACTGTTTAGCGCCGACTTCCGTCTGGTGTCCAAGCCAAAGAAAAGTGACCAACCTCTGCAAGCCTTAACTGTATTTACAGACGGATCCGGAAAATCACACAAGTCAGTTATTCTCTGGTGGGATAACCACAGTGGACAATGGGACTCTGATATAGAGACTGTGCCAGGCTCTCCTCAAATAGTAGAATTAGCAGCAGTTGTCCGCGCATTTAGAAAATGGTCGATGCCACTTAATATTGTTACAGACTCTGCTTATGTTACAGGAATTGTTGAGCGAGCCGAGGCATCTTTGTTGCGTGATGTTTCACATGCTGACTTATTTTCTTTGTTACAGGAGCTTATTTACCTCCTCGACTCACGTCCTCACCCTTATTTTATTATGCATGTTAGGTCTCATACTTCTTTGCCTGGTTTTATTGCAGAGGGAAATCGACAAGCCGATCTGCTTACATTACCAGTACAAGTGTTACCGGACCGTGTAGCACAAGCCAAATTAAGTCATTCCTTTTTCCACCAAAATGCTGGAGGTCTTAAACGACAATTTAGTCTTACTACTCAGCAAGCAACGACTATCATTGCTGTATGGCCTGATTGTCAAAAACACTCCTTTCCCTCAGTAGCAGGAGGAGTTAACCCTAGGGGTTTGCAGAGTTTGCAACTCTGGCAAACCGATGTCACCCACTTTTCAGAATTTGGCCACCTAAAATATATTCATTCTTCCATTGATACCTTCTCTGGCGCATTATTTGCCTCCTGCCATACAGGAGAAAGGGCGCGCGATGTCCAAAGGCATTTGGCACGTGCATTTGCCACTTTAGGTATACCCTCCCAAATTAAGACTGATAACGGTCCTGCATATATATCAGCAGCAATTAAAAAATTTTTTGACTCCTGGGGAATCGATCATGTCACCGGAATTCCTCACTCCCCTACAGGACAATCGTTAATCGAGCGCTCCCATCAATCCTTAAAACGCCTCTTACTACAGCAGAAAGGGGGAGTAGGGACTGCTACCCCCGAGGAGCGCTTACAGAAAGCTTTATATGTTTTTAATTTTCTGAACTGTTCTTTATTAGACAGCAATCCTCCTATAGTTCGCCATTTTAACATGAACGCCTCGCTGGAAATGCGGATTAAGCCACCAGTCTTGGTCCGAGACCCAGAAACAGGTAAAATTGTGGGACCTTATCCTCTTATCACCTGGGGTAGAGGTTATGCTTCTGTCTCCACAGAGAAGGGTCCCAGGTGGATTCCTGCTAAGAACGTGCGACCCTTCCGCGAGCCCCTACCGCAAACCTCACCGGAGAATCCTGATCATCACGTAGAAGAATCTCTCATCGAGGAAACAGAGCAAAAGGAACTGGCTGTTCTGAACAAATAAGCGTTCTATGAATAAGTGTCGTGAAGTGCCCATTAGAAACATTACCTGTGGCTTGTGTGGACATTGTGACCCCTGGGTCCTGTGTGTTTGTTACACTTGTGACAAGGAGTGGTGGCGTCGGGCGACGCTTGCTGGACGCTGGTGTGAAATTTGTTTAGAAAAAGAGATTAGTACGGCCAGACTCCTGCTTGTCACAGGACACGAGTTAGGTGACACTGATCGATACTTTTCCTGCCTTACTGATTGGGCAAAAATAGTGACTGATCAAGCAGGAAAAATATTGGTTTGTGACTTGGAGTGTAGTAGGACCAATCTGGTACCCGCCATCTGGCCCGTCTTAAGAAAGGACTGGGACCGTACAAAGAGAGAATGCAAAAGGCGGTTTGCTTGGAAAATGAAAAAGGGGTGGCGACGTCAATTTTCCCAATAATAGTTATGACCAATATAATGGGAGGAGCATGGGGCAATCTGTTCCCGCCAGCATTGCCCAAGGTTAATGTATGGGTAACACTAGCAAATCTCACGGGACAGGATACCTTGTGTCTATCTACTGCTTCCCCGAACAACCCTTTCTCTACCTGTCTCGTGGGCTTGCCGCTAGATGAATGGCCGGTACCCCAAGATTTAAGAAAAGTAGACGTCAGGGAAATAATAAAATATTGGGACGCGTGGGCCCCCCGACTCCCACAGGCCAGTTTGGAACCGCAAGAAATTGAGTTATTGGGATCAGTAAAAATGGATCTTTGTTTTAAATTTAATTATACAGGAAAAAATCAGTCTAAGGTGTGGGATGTTTCTCCCGTTCACCCTGTCTTCCGGAATGCTAGTGTTTGGTGTAACTCCACAGCCTTAAATGTGTCTAAATCTACGAATGTCCCCCTCTTATTACCCCCCGGAATATTCTTTATTTGTGGGGATAAGGCTTGGCCTAGCATCCCTTCTCATATAAAAGGGGGTCCCTGCAGTCTTGGACGCCTCTCAGTCTTGACCCCCAACACGTCTATGATTTTGCAACACCGCCTTTCTCATAGGGCAAAACGTAGTGTCCATACCTATACCCCTGACTGTGATGATAGTGTGGAATTTTGGTCTTTTGGTCAACGCTTTGCTGCTTCTTTTTTGTTGCCTGGGGCTGCTGCTGGGAAAGCCTTGGCAACTTTAGATAAACTTGTCTGTTGGCTTGCCAAGCAAACAAATGCCACCAGCAAGGCATTATCTGGTCTCTTGTTAGATGTGGATAGTGTTCGCCATGCTACACTGCAAAATAGGGCTGCTATAGATTTTTTGCTTTTAGCACAAGGCCATGGGTGTGAGGATTTTGAAGGTATGTGTTGTATGAACCTTTCTGATCATTCTGAATCGATTCACGCAAGTATTCAGCAGCTTAAGGAAGGAGTCTCTAAACTCCACCAGGATGACAGCTGGGATTGGCTAGACAAACTTTTTAAAGGATGGGGTTTGTCTGGCTGGCTAAGAAGCCTGGTAAAAACAATTGTGTATGCTTTGGCTGTCTTTGTCCTTTTATTGCTCTTTTTACCCTGTCTGTTGCAATGTTTACAGAGGTTAATAGCAAACTCAATGAAGCGGGTCCTTATTGTGCAACAAGAGGGGGGAGATGAAGGGAATGATCTGATCAGCCTTGGAAGAACTCCTAGTGATAGCCAGCTAATCGAAAAGGACGTGCTGGAGCTCATGCAGCGCGAACTACAGAAAGTTTGAACAATGCAGCGCCTTGAAAAAAGCCTCTGCTTGGGCAAGACTGTTATCTGTCACAAGATAAACATCAGGAACAACAGACTGCAACATCCTGGCTTTGTTTATAGAACAAGGAATTGGTGGTTGAAAGAAATTGGGCAACAGGATGCGAAAAGAGACGGACGACTCTGAAATGACTGGCCAATTAGGAGCTCAGCTTTTGTAATATGTATGAGATGATTTTCTGTGTAACCAATCAGACTCTAACACGCTGTCTTCTAATGAATATTTGATCATATAAAAGATGGTTGCTGAAAACAATAAAGTTAGATCTGGCGTGCACCCAGCTAGGTCTCCGTCTCTCAATCGCGGCAATGCGGTGGGGTCAGGGCCACGCGCTGAGCACCCGGTGCGCTGGGGTTGCCCCAGCGGTTCCTGAGCAGCTCCTGCAGTGCTGCCGCCGGTACCGTTCTGGCGGCTGTAGTTGTTTAAAAAGCCGTTGTTGTTTCCGGCGTAATCTGACGGCAGTTTTCTCGGGCATTTGGGCCTCTTCTAATAAGTGTGCTGTGAGTACATCTGCAAGCATTCACCTGTCGAGGTCAAATGACTGGTGGTGCTCATCTGCCCCCGTGCTGCTGCTGCTGCCTCCCGTGAATGCTCATGTGCCTGCGTGCCCCTGTACAGGCACAGATGCATGCGCGCAACACCTGATCCCGCATCCTAATTATTTTTCGCCCGGTTCTCGGAGTTGTTCTGCTTCCGGCTGATGAATGGGAAAACTGTAGTAGTGCTGTTTCATTTCACCAGCCTCTCAAGTGTGGAAATTATGGTAAATTTGAGAACAAACGAGATTAGATTGATAGTTACACCTCCTCCTTTAATTAGCCAACCACAGGATCTGTGGAGGCAAAGGCCGGGGGGGTGTGTCGGTGTATATAACGTGTATTGTCTATGTGAAAGATTAATCAAAAGGAGTTGCTTGAGGTGGGAAGGCTTTTCCGGAGAGGTTCCACATGTTGTCAGGTAGTCCCTCTGAATGGCAGCTTCTGGTTCGGTCCCTTAGCTTTCGGAAGTGACATTTAGTCTGATATGTGCCAGCCGTGCAATCTACCTAGCCCTGCAAAGTGCAAATATTAACCTAAATGCATATTAAGATAGTGTGTGTTAGCTCCTGAACTGAAATAGAGAGCGGGTGTTCCAGCGGAGGCAAGCAAATCGTGTTGATTTACAGTGGCTTGAGGATTTGGCCCATTACCGCTTCTTTATACACTTTTAAAAAGAAATGCCAACTCGATAGTTTAGGCTTTAACTGGAACATGGCAAGTAATTGTATGCTTTGGCGGACCCCTAGTAATGTTGCAGAATCTTTCTCAGAAGTTGTTCCATGGGATAGCCGATTCCTCAGGTAAGAGCTACTTGTTTGTTCAATCCTCCATCTTAGGCCTGCTCCTCAGGTGCATCCTCCTTCTCGCAGCGATTTCCTAGGAACAGATTTCGAAGAACAGCTCTGATCACAGAATCACAGATTGGTTAGGGTTGGAAAGGAGCTCTGGAGATCATGTAGTGCAACCCCCCTGCCAGAGCAGGGTCACCTACAGCAGGTTGCACAGGATGACCTCCAGGCGGGTTTTGAATGTTTCTGGGGTGGGAGACTCTACCGCCTCCCTGGGCAGCCTGTTCCAGCGCTCTGCCACCCTCAAAGTAAAGAAGTTCCTCCTCATGCTTTGATAGAAGTTCCTAGGTTCCAGTTTGTACCCGTTACCTCTTGTCCTGGATCATCTTTGATGATCCAGGACAAGAGGTAACGGGCACCAATTGGAACGTAGGAACTTGAACTTGAACTGGAAGGTAGGAACTTGAACTTGAACATAGGATTATCCTTGATGATTCAGGATAGCTGTGTGTCTGACCAGTCTGTCTTTCGAAGGAGGTCCCGGGCCAGCTCCAGCCATGCTGTGCTGAGCAGAGCCCCTGGCAGCAGCCCCACAGCTCACTCCCAGTGTGCCTGAATGGAAAAGGTACCAAAGTTGCTCCAACACTTTCTGAAAAACTCTATAGTGTTACCCCACAAGCGCAAAGCGACGGCAAAGCCCGTGAAATGACACCGGTGCTTCCAGAAAATGCCAAGCTTCCTGCCCAAGGGTGACATGCCATGCGGTGAAGGGAATGATCTGATCAGCCTTGGAAGAACTCCTAGTGATAGCCAGCTAATCGAAAAGGACGTGCTGGAGCTCATGCAGCGCGAACTACAGAAAGTTTGAACAATGCAGCGCCTTGAAAAAAGCCTCTGCTTGGGCAAGACTGTTATCTGTCACAAGATAAACATCAGGAACAACAGACTGCAACATCCTGGCTTTGTTTATAGAACAAGGAATTGGTGGTTGAAAGAAATTGGGCAACAGGATGCGAAAAGAGACGGACGACTCTGAAATGACTGGCCAATTAGGAGCTCAGCTTTTGTAATATGTATGAGATGATTTTCTGTGTAACCAATCAGACTCTAACACGCTGTCTTCTAATGAATATTTGATCATATAAAAGATGGTTGCTGAAAACAATAAAGTTAGATCTGGCGTGCACCCAGCTAGGTCTCCGTCTCTCAATCGCGGCAAATTGGTGACCCCGACGTGATTCCCGGGTTCGACAACCACCTAACTGCGTGGCAGGCTGCGAGTCCCACAGAACTTTAAATGAGCTGCTGAAAGGAAGCAGGAGCCGGCCTAAGAATCCCTCTGGAACGAATAGGTGAGCTGTGGGAAACATGGGAAATCAAGCGTCTTCCCCAGAGAGAGACGTATATGAGCTTATGAAAGCTCTTCTTAAGAAACATGGAAAGAATATTTCTGGGCAAGACCTTAAAATGATGCTTAAATGGGTACAAGTAAAAATACCCACTGTGACTGCCTCCACTATTTTTACACGGGAACTGTGGGATGATGTAGGGGTGAAACTGTGGCATGCAGCCACAACTGGAAACGTTGAAGCGCAGCGTATGCTTCCGTGGTGGCGAACTATTTTTGAAACCTTAAAGGCGCAGGAGGGCAAGGACGGTAGAGAGGCTGGAGACACCGATAACCCGCCAGGTACCGAGCATACTAAAGGGCCCCTCACGGTGGGAGCGGCAGGGTATCCCCCGGAGGAGGATCCCTTTGACCCAGGACCCATAGACCCTGATAAGGAGCCACAACTTTACCCCCCTGACCCACACGATGTATGGGCTAATATCAAGCGACAAGCCTTGAAAGAGGGAGAACTGGACATAGCTCGGACAATCGTGGCTCCTGTGATATATCAAGGTCGTGGGGGAGGGGCACAATGGGAGGCTCTATCTTTCCCGGTAGTGAAGGAACTACGCCGTACTATCACAGAGCACGGGCTCTCCTCCCCATATTTTGCGAGCCTGCTGTCCTCCGCTTTTGATACTTATGTGATGACTCCGCATGATCTAAAGTCCCTTGCACAATTGTTACTAACCCCCACTCAGTACTCGTTGTGGGAATCGCATTGGAGGGGAGGACTCCAAGCTCTTCTGCTGACCTATGTAGGTCACGACAATGGAGGCCTTGCTGCACTGACTATAGAACATCTTACGGGTACGGGACAATGGGCAAATCCAGTTGCCCAGGCGCGGGACATCCCACGGGAAGCTCTTGAGGCGATACGGGAAGAAGCTAGAAAGGCTCTAAGAAAAGTCCCAGACTCTCAAAAGCCGCAAAAGGCCTTTACTACTATCGTACAAGAACCTCGGGAGCCCTATATGCAGTTTATTGACAGATTGAAACAAGCTCTGGAACGTCAGATAGATAATGCGGAAGCTCGAGAAATTTTGTTGTTAAAACTGGCTGTGGAAAATGCTAATGCAGATTGCAAAAAACTTTTGAAATCTCTCCCTAATCAAAACCCCACCCTAGTTGAAATGGTTGAAGCCTGTAATAGGATTGGTACTGCGGATCATAAGTATGAAGCCATGGCAGCTGCCTTTGCGGCTATGCGCGGCCCAATGGGTCCGGGTGTCTGCTATGGGTGCGGTAAGCCTGGTCACTTGAAGAAAAATTGCTTAGCCGCTAACGGCAGTACTAAACCTCGAGCTCCGGGAATTTGTCCCAGATGTAAGAAAGGGCGTCATTATGCTAATCAATGTCGGTCTAAGTATGATTTGCAGGGTCAATTAATCCAGGGAAACCGATCACGGAGCGCGGAGCAGCGACGCGTGCAGACACAAATGCCGCAGCAGACATTCCCAAACCCTCAGGGGGGGGCAGTAGCGCCTCAAGTCTTCGTCCAGCAACGGCCGGAAGCGCCGGACTGGACCTGGCAACCGCCCACACAGTAACGGTACTCGATCCCTCGGTCCACCTATTATCTACAAATGTTTCGGGGCCTCTGCCCCCTGGAACGCAAGCGTTATTGTTAGGAAGATCATCTACAACTTTGTCAGGACTTTTTGTGTTGCCGGGAGTTATTGACTCTGATAGTATTGTTGAGATTAAGATCATGGCATGGACTCCATTCCCCCCCTGTACAATACCGAAAGGTAGCCGTATAGCGCAACTGATATTAATTCCCAAGGAGACTGGCGCCCCTATCCCCACTCAATCCCAACAGAGGAAGGGGGGCTTTGGGTCTACGGGAAACCCGCAAATCTTGTGGGTACAATCCATTTCCCAGAGAAGGCCCGTATGTCAATGTACTCTTACCCGCGAGGGACAGCAAATAGTGTTAAGCGGAATCATTGATACTGGAGCTGATGTTACAGTAATCTCTCAGGCCAAATGGCCCCCGCAATGGCCTCTAGCTAATATTTCTCAGGCGTTGGCGGGCATTGGAGGGACTGGTAATAGCCAACAAAGTTTGGATTTGATCCAAATTAAAGGCCCAGAGGGACATGTAGCTTCTGTTAAGCCCTTTGTGTTGCCTGTTCCTATGATCTTGTGGGGACGAGATGTGTTGTCCCAGTGGGGGATGTCTATTCAGACACATTTTTAGGTGGGGCCATTGAAGAGCGCGACACCCTGAAATTGACTTGGAAAACCAATACCCCTGTTTGGGTTGACCAATGGCCCCTACCGTTAGAAAAGCTTCGCGCTCTCCAGGAATTAGTTACAGAACAACTGTCAAAAGGCCACATTGTACCCTCTGTTAGTCCTTGGAATTCCCCTGTCTTTGTTATTAAAAAGCAAACCGGCAAGTGGCGCTTGCTCCATGACCTTAGAAAAATCAATGACGCGATGGAGGACATGGGAGCCCTCCAACCGGGGCTCCCATCCCCTACTATGATCCCTCGAGATTGGCATTTAACTGTTATCGATCTTAAAGATTGCTTTTTTAATATTCCGTTGCATCCGGATGATGCTCCTAAATTTGCCTTCTCAGTTCCAAGTGTCAACATGCAAGCCCCGTTGCAAAGATATCAGTGGGTTGTGCTGCCACAAGGAATGAAAAATAGCCCTACGATATGCCAATGGTATGTAGCCAAAGTCCTTAGTCCTGTTAGGACTAAGATGCCCAGTGTCTTATTGTATCATTATATGGATGATATCCTGATGGCTGCACAACATCACAAGGTCCTGGAGGAAGCTGTAGCCCTTGTCACAGCTGCTGTTAATTCAGCAGGTCTCTGTATTGCGCCAGAAAAAATTCAAAAAATTGCACCATGGAAATATCTAGGCTGGCGCATACGAGCGCAAACCATAGTTCCTCAGCCCCTGCAAATTCGGGCAGACATAAAAAACTTGCATGATGTGCAAAAGTTGTTAGGAACAATTAATTGGGTACGACCGTTGTTGGGAATTTCCAATGCAGACTTAAGTCCTTTGTTTGAATTGCTTAAAGGAGATACTAATTTAAACTCCCCTCGGGCTCTCGGCCCTGAGGCTGTTGACTCTCTGCAAAGAGTCGCAACTGCAATTGCCCTTAGACAAGCACACCGATGCGCTCCTGAGTCACCCTTTTATCTAATCATCTTAAATCCTGCTCGACAGCCTTACGCCTTGATATTTCAATGGGATTTTCAGAAATCCGATCCATTGTTAATTATTGAATGGGTCTTTTTGCCAAATCAGCCCACAAAGACTATCGTAACACAGCATGAAATGTTTGCATTTTTGATCATTCGAGCCCGGAGGCGTTTATTAACATTGTCAGGAATAGATTTTATTTGTATTTATTTGCCTATAGCAAACGAATATCTGCAGTGGCTCCACCAACAATCAGAGGCCTTCAGTATAGCAGTAGCCGGCTACGCAGGTCAGCTTTCTTCTCACCCACCTTCTCATAAACTGTTTAGCGCCGACTTCCGTCTGGTGTCCAAGCCAAAGAAAAGTGACCAACCTCTGCAAGCCTTAACTGTATTTACAGACGGATCCGGAAAATCACACAAGTCAGTTATTCTCTGGTGGGATAACCACAGTGGACAATGGGACTCTGATATAGAGACTGTGCCAGGCTCTCCTCAAATAGTAGAATTAGCAGCAGTTGTCCGCGCATTTAGAAAATGGTCGATGCCACTTAATATTGTTACAGACTCTGCTTATGTTACAGGAATTGTTGAGCGAGCCGAGGCATCTTTGTTGCGTGATGTTTCACATGCTGACTTATTTTCTTTGTTACAGGAGCTTATTTACCTCCTCGACTCACGTCCTCACCCTTATTTTATTATGCATGTTAGGTCTCATACTTCTTTGCCTGGTTTTATTGCAGAGGGAAATCGACAAGCCGATCTGCTTACATTACCAGTACAAGTGTTACCGGACCGTGTAGCACAAGCCAAATTAAGTCATTCCTTTTTCCACCAAAATGCTGGAGGTCTTAAACGACAATTTAGTCTTACTACTCAGCAAGCAACGACTATCATTGCTGTATGGCCTGATTGTCAAAAACACTCCTTTCCCTCAGTAGCAGGAGGAGTTAACCCTAGGGGTTTGCAGAGTTTGCAACTCTGGCAAACCGATGTCACCCACTTTTCAGAATTTGGCCACCTAAAATATATTCATTCTTCCATTGATACCTTCTCTGGCGCATTATTTGCCTCCTGCCATACAGGAGAAAGGGCGCGCGATGTCCAAAGGCATTTGGCACGTGCATTTGCCACTTTAGGTATACCCTCCCAAATTAAGACTGATAACGGTCCTGCATATATATCAGCAGCAATTAAAAAATTTTTTGACTCCTGGGGAATCGATCATGTCACCGGAATTCCTCACTCCCCTACAGGACAATCGTTAATCGAGCGCTCCCATCAATCCTTAAAACGCCTCTTACTACAGCAGAAAGGGGGAGTAGGGACTGCTACCCCCGAGGAGCGCTTACAGAAAGCTTTATATGTTTTTAATTTTCTGAACTGTTCTTTATTAGACAGCAATCCTCCTATAGTTCGCCATTTTAACATGAACGCCTCGCTGGAAATGCGGATTAAGCCACCAGTCTTGGTCCGAGACCCAGAAACAGGTAAAATTGTGGGACCTTATCCTCTTATCACCTGGGGTAGAGGTTATGCTTCTGTCTCCACAGAGAAGGGTCCCAGGTGGATTCCTGCTAAGAACGTGCGACCCTTCCGCGAGCCCCTACCGCAAACCTCACCGGAGAATCCTGATCATCACGTAGAAGAATCTCTCATCGAGGAAACAGAGCAAAAGGAACTGGCTGTTCTGAACAAATAAGCGTTCTATGAATAAGTGTCGTGAAGTGCCCATTAGAAACATTACCTGTGGCTTGTGTGGACATTGTGACCCCTGGGTCCTGTGTGTTTGTTACACTTGTGACAAGGAGTGGTGGCGTCGGGCGACGCTTGCTGGACGCTGGTGTGAAATTTGTTTAGAAAAAGAGATTAGTACGGCCAGACTCCTGCTTGTCACAGGACACGAGTTAGGTGACACTGATCGATACTTTTCCTGCCTTACTGATTGGGCAAAAATAGTGACTGATCAAGCAGGAAAAATATTGGTTTGTGACTTGGAGTGTAGTAGGACCAATCTGGTACCCGCCATCTGGCCCGTCTTAAGAAAGGACTGGGACCGTACAAAGAGAGAATGCAAAAGGCGGTTTGCTTGGAAAATGAAAAAGGGGTGGCGACGTCAATTTTCCCAATAATAGTTATGACCAATATAATGGGAGGAGCATGGGGCAATCTGTTCCCGCCAGCATTGCCCAAGGTTAATGTATGGGTAACACTAGCAAATCTCACGGGACAGGATACCTTGTGTCTATCTACTGCTTCCCCGAACAACCCTTTCTCTACCTGTCTCGTGGGCTTGCCGCTAGATGAATGGCCGGTACCCCAAGATTTAAGAAAAGTAGACGTCAGGGAAATAATAAAATATTGGGACGCGTGGGCCCCCCGACTCCCACAGGCCAGTTTGGAACCGCAAGAAATTGAGTTATTGGGATCAGTAAAAATGGATCTTTGTTTTAAATTTAATTATACAGGAAAAAATCAGTCTAAGGTGTGGGATGTTTCTCCCGTTCACCCTGTCTTCCGGAATGCTAGTGTTTGGTGTAACTCCACAGCCTTAAATGTGTCTAAATCTACGAATGTCCCCCTCTTATTACCCCCCGGAATATTCTTTATTTGTGGGGATAAGGCTTGGCCTAGCATCCCTTCTCATATAAAAGGGGGTCCCTGCAGTCTTGGACGCCTCTCAGTCTTGACCCCCAACACGTCTATGATTTTGCAACACCGCCTTTCTCATAGGGCAAAACGTAGTGTCCATACCTATACCCCTGACTGTGATGATAGTGTGGAATTTTGGTCTTTTGGTCAACGCTTTGCTGCTTCTTTTTTGTTGCCTGGGGCTGCTGCTGGGAAAGCCTTGGCAACTTTAGATAAACTTGTCTGTTGGCTTGCCAAGCAAACAAATGCCACCAGCAAGGCATTATCTGGTCTCTTGTTAGATGTGGATAGTGTTCGCCATGCTACACTGCAAAATAGGGCTGCTATAGATTTTTTGCTTTTAGCACAAGGCCATGGGTGTGAGGATTTTGAAGGTATGTGTTGTATGAACCTTTCTGATCATTCTGAATCGATTCACGCAAGTATTCAGCAGCTTAAGGAAGGAGTCTCTAAACTCCACCAGGATGACAGCTGGGATTGGCTAGACAAACTTTTTAAAGGATGGGGTTTGTCTGGCTGGCTAAGAAGCCTGGTAAAAACAATTGTGTATGCTTTGGCTGTCTTTGTCCTTTTATTGCTCTTTTTACCCTGTCTGTTGCAATGTTTACAGAGGTTAATAGCAAACTCAATGAAGCGGGTCCTTATTGTGCAACAAGAGGGGGGAGATGAAGGGAATGATCTGATCAGCCTTGGAAGAACTCCTAGTGATAGCCAGCTAATCGAAAAGGACGTGCTGGAGCTCATGCAGCGCGAACTACAGAAAGTTTGAACAATGCAGCGCCTTGAAAAAAGCCTCTGCTTGGGCAAGACTGTTATCTGTCACAAGATAAACATCAGGAACAACAGACTGCAACATCCTGGCTTTGTTTATAGAACAAGGAATTGGTGGTTGAAAGAAATTGGGCAACAGGATGCGAAAAGAGACGGACGACTCTGAAATGACTGGCCAATTAGGAGCTCAGCTTTTGTAATATGTATGAGATGATTTTCTGTGTAACCAATCAGACTCTAACACGCTGTCTTCTAATGAATATTTGATCATATAAAAGATGGTTGCTGAAAACAATAAAGTTAGATCTGGCGTGCACCCAGCTAGGTCTCCGTCTCTCAATCGCGGCAATGCGGTGGGGTCAGGGCCACGCGCTGAGCACCCGGTGCGCTGGGGTTGCCCCAGCGGTTCCTGAGCAGCTCCTGCAGTGCTGCCGCCGGTACCGTTCTGGCGGCTGTAGTTGTTTAAAAAGCCGTTGTTGTTTCCGGCGTAATCTGATGGCAGTTTTCTCGGGCATTTGGGCCTCTTCTAATAAGTGTGCTGTGAGTACATCTGCAAGCATTCACCTGTCGAGGTCAAATGACTGGTGGTGCTCATCTGCCCCCGTGCTGCTGCTGCTGCCTCCCGTGAATGCTCATGTGCCTGCGTGCCCCTGTACAGGCACAGATGCATGCGCGCAACACCTGATCCCGCATCCTAATTATTTTTCGCCCGGTTCTCGGAGTTGTTCTGCTTCCGGCTGATGAATGGGAAAACTGTAGTAGTGCTGTTTCATTTCACCAGCCTCTCAAGTGTGGAAATTATGGTAAATTTGAGAACAAACGAGATTAGATTGATAGTTACACCTCCTCCTTTAATTAGCCAACCACAGGATCTGTGGAGGCAAAGGCCGGGGGGGTGTGTCGGTGTATATAACGTGTATTGTCTATGTGAAAGATTAATCAAAAGGAGTTGCTTGAGGTGGGAAGGCTTTTCCGGAGAGGTTCCACATGTTGTCAGGTAGTCCCTCTGAATGGCAGCTTCTGGTTCGGTCCCTTAGCTTTCGGAAGTGACATTTAGTCTGATATGTGCCAGCCGTGCAATCTACCTAGCCCTGCAAAGTGCAAATATTAACCTAAATGCATATTAAGATACTGTGTGTTAGCTCCTGAACTGAAATAGAGAGCGGGTGTTCCAGCGGAGGCAAGCAAATCGTGTTGATTTACAGTGGCTTGAGGATTTGGCCCATTACCGCTTCTTTATACACTTTTAAAAAGAAATGCCAACTCGATAGTTTAGGCTTTAACTGGAACATGGCAAGTAATTGTATGCTTTGGCGGACCCCTAGTAATGTTGCAGAATCTTTCTCAGAAGTTGTTCCATGGGATAGCCGATTCCTCAGGTAAGAGCTACTTGTTTGTTCAATCCTCCATCTTAGGCCTGCTCCTCAGGTGCATCCTCCTTCTCGCAGAGATTTCCTAGGAACAGATTTCGAAGAACAGCTCTGATCACAGAATCACAGATTGGTTAGGGTTGGAAAGGAGCTCTGGAGATCATGTAGTGCAACCCCCCTGCCAGAGCAGGGTCACCTACAGCAGGTTGCACAGGATGACCTCCAGGCGGGTTTTGAATGTTTCTGGGGTGGGAGACTCTACCGCCTCCCTGGGCAGCCTGTTCCAGCGCTCTGCCACCCTCAAAGTAAAGAAGTTCCTCCTCATGCTTTGATAGAAGTTCCTAGGTTCCAGTTTGTACCCGTTACCTCTTGTCCTGGATCATCTTTGATGATCCAGGACAAGAGGTAACGGGCACCAATTGGAACGTAGGAACTTGAACTTGAACTGGAAGGTAGGAACTTGAACTTGAACATAGGATTATCCTTGATGATTCAGGATAGCTGTGTGTCTGACCAGTCTGTCTTTCGAAGGAGGTCCCGGGCCAGCTCCAGCCATGCTGTGCTGAGCAGAGCCCCTGGCAGCAGCCCCACACCTCACTCCCAGTGTGCCTGAATGGAAAAGGTACCAAAGTTGCTCCAACACTTTCTGAAAAACTCTATAGTGTTACCCCACAAGCGCAAAGCGACGGCAAAGCCCGTGAAATGACACCGGTGCTTCCAGAAAATGCCAAGCTTCCTGCCCAAGGGTGACATGCCATGCGGTGAAGGGAATGATCTGATCAGCCTTGGAAGAACTCCTAGTGATAGCCAGCTAATCGAAAAGGACGTGCTGGAGCTCATGCAGCGCGAACTACAGAAAGTTTGAACAATGCAGCGCCTTGAAAAAAGCCTCTGCTTGGGCAAGACTGTTATCTGTCACAAGATAAACATCAGGAACAACAGACTGCAACATCCTGGCTTTGTTTATAGAACAAGGAATTGGTGGTTGAAAGAAATTGGGCAACAGGATGCGAAAAGAGACGGACGACTCTGAAATGACTGGCCAATTAGGAGCTCAGCTTTTGTAATATGTATGAGATGATTTTCTGTGTAACCAATCAGACTCTAACACGCTGTCTTCTAATGAATATTTGATCATATAAAAGATGGTTGCTGAAAACAATAAAGTTAGATCTGGCGTGCACCCAGCTAGGTCTCCGTCTCTCAATCGCGGCAAATTGGTGACCCCGACGTGATTCCCGGGTTCGACAACCACCTAACTGCGTGGCAGGCTGCGAGTCCCACAGAACTTTAAATGAGCTGCTGAAAGGAAGCAGGAGCCGGCCTAAGAATCCCTCTGGAACGAATAGGTGAGCTGTGGGAAACATGGGAAATCAAGCGTCTTCCCCAGAGAGAGACGTATATGAGCTTATGAAAGCTCTTCTTAAGAAACATGGAAAGAATATTTCTGGGCAAGACCTTAAAATGATGCTTAAATGGGTACAAGTAAAAATACCCACTGTGACTGCCTCCACTATTTTTACACGGGAACTGTGGGATGATGTAGGGGTGAAACTGTGGCATGCAGCCACAACTGGAAACGTTGAAGCGCAGCGTATGCTTCCGTGGTGGCGAACTATTTTTGAAACCTTAAAGGCGCAGGAGGGCAAGGACGGTAGAGAGGCTGGAGACACCGATAACCCGCCAGGTACCGAGCATACTAAAGGGCCCCTCACGGTGGGAGCGGCAGGGTATCCCCCGGAGGAGGATCCCTTTGACCCAGGACCCATAGACCCTGATAAGGAGCCACAACTTTACCCCCCTGACCCACACGATGTATGGGCTAATATCAAGCGACAAGCCTTGAAAGAGGGAGAACTGGACATAGCTCGGACAATCGTGGCTCCTGTGATATATCAAGGTCGTGGGGGAGGGGCACAATGGGAGGCTCTATCTTTCCCGGTAGTGAAGGAACTACGCCGTACTATCACAGAGCACGGGCTCTCCTCCCCATATTTTGCGAGCCTGCTGTCCTCCGCTTTTGATACTTATGTGATGACTCCGCATGATCTAAAGTCCCTTGCACAATTGTTACTAACCCCCACTCAGTACTCGTTGTGGGAATCGCATTGGAGGGGAGGACTCCAAGCTCTTCTGCTGACCTATGTAGGTCACGACAATGGAGGCCTTGCTGCACTGACTATAGAACATCTTACGGGTACGGGACAATGGGCAAATCCAGTTGCCCAGGCGCGGGACATCCCACGGGAAGCTCTTGAGGCGATACGGGAAGAAGCTAGAAAGGCTCTAAGAAAAGTCCCAGACTCTCAAAAGCCGCAAAAGGCCTTTACTACTATCGTACAAGAACCTCGGGAGCCCTATATGCAGTTTATTGACAGATTGAAACAAGCTCTGGAACGTCAGATAGATAATGCGGAAGCTCGAGAAATTTTGTTGTTAAAACTGGCTGTGGAAAATGCTAATGCAGATTGCAAAAAACTTTTGAAATCTCTCCCTAATCAAAACCCCACCCTAGTTGAAATGGTTGAAGCCTGTAATAGGATTGGTACTGCGGATCATAAGTATGAAGCCATGGCAGCTGCCTTTGCGGCTATGCGCGGCCCAATGGGTCCGGGTGTCTGCTATGGGTGCGGTAAGCCTGGTCACTTGAAGAAAAATTGCTTAGCCGCTAACGGCAGTACTAAACCTCGAGCTCCGGGAATTTGTCCCAGATGTAAGAAAGGGCGTCATTATGCTAATCAATGTCGGTCTAAGTATGATTTGCAGGGTCAATTAATCCAGGGAAACCGATCACGGAGCGCGGAGCAGCGACGCGTGCAGACACAAATGCCGCAGCAGACATTCCCAAACCCTCAGGGGGGGGCAGTAGCGCCTCAAGTCTTCGTCCAGCAACGGCCGGAAGCGCCGGACTGGACCTGGCAACCGCCCACACAGTAACGGTACTCGATCCCTCGGTCCACCTATTATCTACAAATGTTTCGGGGCCTCTGCCCCCTGGAACGCAAGCGTTATTGTTAGGAAGATCATCTACAACTTTGTCAGGACTTTTTGTGTTGCCGGGAGTTATTGACTCTGATAGTATTGTTGAGATTAAGATCATGGCATGGACTCCATTCCCCCCCTGTACAATACCGAAAGGTAGCCGTATAGCGCAACTGATATTAATTCCCAAGGAGACTGGCGCCCCTATCCCCACTCAATCCCAACAGAGGAAGGGGGGCTTTGGGTCTACGGGAAACCCGCAAATCTTGTGGGTACAATCCATTTCCCAGAGAAGGCCCGTATGTCAATGTACTCTTACCCGCGAGGGACAGCAAATAGTGTTAAGCGGAATCATTGATACTGGAGCTGATGTTACAGTAATCTCTCAGGCCAAATGGCCCCCGCAATGGCCTCTAGCTAATATTTCTCAGGCGTTGGCGGGCATTGGAGGGACTGGTAATAGCCAACAAAGTTTGGATTTGATCCAAATTAAAGGCCCAGAGGGACATGTAGCTTCTGTTAAGCCCTTTGTGTTGCCTGTTCCTATGATCTTGTGGGGACGAGATGTGTTGTCCCAGTGGGGGATGTCTATTCAGACACATTTTTAGGTGGGGCCATTGAAGAGCGCGACACCCTGAAATTGACTTGGAAAACCAATACCCCTGTTTGGGTTGACCAATGGCCCCTACCGTTAGAAAAGCTTCGCGCTCTCCAGGAATTAGTTACAGAACAACTGTCAAAAGGCCACATTGTACCC